>NC_138826.1:40845501-42045501 GCF_965183815.1 Platalea leucorodia | reverse complement strand
GGGTGGGAGGAATCCTTGGAGGCTCGCAATTGCGGAGCTGGGCTCCAGCTCTACTCAGCAGCCCAGGCAGAGTGATTGTACTAGAGGTTGGCAGGCTGCAGAAAGAGGGAGCACCAGCAGTTGTGGGGCTGTGATTGCTGTAGCGTGGATACTTGAAGAGCAGCAAGAGCTTTTGGTGCTGGCACCTTTGGGGTGGGAGGAATCCCTGGACGCTTGTAATTGCTAAGGTGGGCTCCAGCTCTACTCAGCGGCCCAGGCAGAGGGATTATATTGGACTTTGGGAGGATGCAGAAAGAGGGAGCACCAGCGGTTGTGGGGCTGCGAATGGGGTTGCGTGGATACTTGAAGAGCAGCAAGAGCTTTTGGTGCTGGCACCTTTGGGGTGGGAGGAGTCCCTGGACGCTCTCAATTGCTGAGCTGGGCTCCAGCTCTACTCGGCGGCCCAGGCAGAGGGATCGTATTGGACTTTGGGAGGCTGCAGAAAGAGGGAGCACCAGCGGTTGTGGGGCTGCGAATGGGGTTGCATGGATACTTGAAGAGCAGCAAGAGCTTTTGGTCCTGGCACCTTTGGGGTGGGAGGAATCCCTGGACGCTCACAATTGCTGTACTTGCCTCTAGCTCTACGCGGCGGCCCAGGCAGAGGGACTTTATTGGACTTTGGGAGGCTGCAGAAAGAGGGAGCACCAGCGTTTGTGGGGCTGCGAATGGGGTTGCGTGTATACTTGAAGAACAGCAAGTGCTTTTGGCGCTGGCACCTTTGGGGTGGGAGGAATCCCTGGACGCTCGCAATTGCTGAACTTCCTCTAGCTCTACTTGGCGGCCCAGGCAGATGGACTGTATTGGACTTTGGGAGGCTGCAGAAAGAGGGAGCACCAGCGTTTGTGGGGCTGTGGATGGGGTTGCGTGGATACTTAAGGGCAGGAAGAGCTTTTGGTGCTGGCACCTTAGGGGTGGGAGGAATCCCTGGACGCTCACAATTGCTGAGTGGGCCTCCGGCTCTACTCAGCGGCCCATGCAGAGAGATTGTATTGGACTTTGGGAGGCTGCAGAAAGAGACAGCACCAGCGGTTGTGGGGCTGTGATTGACGTTGCGCGCTTACCTGAAGAGCAGCAAGAGCTTTTGGTGCTGGCACCTTTGGGGTGGGAGGAATCCCTGGACGCTGGCAATTGCTGAGCTGGGCTCCGGCTCTACTCATCGGCCCAGGCGGAGGGATTGTACTAGAGCCTGGCAGGGTGCAGAAAGAGGAAGCACCAGTGTTTGTGGGGCTGTGGATGGGGTTGCGTGGTTACTTAAGGGCAGCAAGAGCTTTTGGTCCTGGCACCTTTGGGGTGGGAGGAATCCGTGGACGCTCGCAATTGCTGAGCTGGGCTCCGGCTCTACTCAGCGGCCCAGGCAGAGGGATTGTACTAGAGGTTGGCAGGGTGCAGAAAGAGGGAGCACCAGCAGTTGTAGGGCTGTGGATGGGGTTGCGTGGATACTTGAAGAGCAGCAAGAGCTTTTGGTGCTGGCGGCTTTGGGGTGGGAGGAATCCCTGGACGCTCACAATTGCTGAGCTGGGCTCCGGCTCTACTCAGCGGCACAGGCAGAGGGATTTTACTAGAGGTTGGCAGGCTGCAGAAAGAGGGAGCCCCAGCGTTTGTGGGGCTGTGGATGGGGTTGCGTGGATACTTGAAGAGCAGCAAGAGCTTTTGGTGCTGGCACCTTTGGGGTGGGAGGAATCCCTGGACGCTCGCAATTGCTGAGGTGGGCTCCGGCTCTACTCAGCGGTCCAGACAGAGGCATTTTATTGGAGTTTGTGAGGCTGCAGAAAGAGGGAGCCCCAGCTTTTGTGGGGATGCGAATGGGGTTGCCTGGCTACTTGAAGAGCAGCAAGAGCTTTTGGTCTTGGCCCCTCTGGTTTGGGAGGAATCCCTGGACGCTCACAATTTCTGAGCTGGGCTCTGGGTACAATGAATGGGGCAGGGAGAGAGAGACTATAGGGAACTTTGGGACGCTACACAAAGAGAGAGCACCAGTGTTTTTGGGGCTGTGAGTAGGATTCTAAGATACCTTAAGACCCAGCAAGAGCTTTTAGTAATGGCAACTTTTTTGCTTGAGAAGTCACTGGGCGTTCGGAATTTTCATGCTGGGCTCTGACCCGAATGAGCAGGGTGGGAAGAGAGACTGTAGGCAGCTTTGGGAGGCTAGGAAAGTGCAGATTGCCATTTTTTGTGGGGTTGTGAATCGGGTTCCAAGGATACCTGAGGCTCAACCAGAGCTTTCAGTGCTGGCACATTTTGTGTGGGAATAATCCCTGGAGTTTCAAAATGTCCAAGCTTTCCTCTGGTCCTAAAGCAGTATGGGGAGAGAGAGACTCTAGGAAACTTTGCGAGGCTACACAAACAGAGAGCGGCAGTGTTTGTGAGGCTGTGAATGGGGTTCGAAGTATACTTGAAGTCCAGGAACAGCTTTCAGTGCAGGCACTTTAGGTGTGCAAGAAATCCCTGGACTTTTCCAATTTCCGAGCTGTGCTCCGGCCATTATAAGAGGGGTTGGGAGGGAGACTGTAGGGAAATCTGGGAGGGTACTCAAAGAGAGACCTCCAGTGTTTGTAGGGCTGTGAATGAGGTTCCAAGTTTACCTAAAGCCCATCATCAGCTTTTGGTCCTGGCACCTTGGGTGTGGGATAAATTGCCGGATGTTCACAATTTCAGAGCTGTGATCTGGCTGTAATGAGCGGGGCTGGGAGAGAGACTGTAGGGAACTTTTGAGGCAAGGAAAGCACAGAGCACCAGTGTTTGTAGGGCTGTGAATGGGGTTCCAAGGATCCTTGAGGCTCAGCAACATCTTTCAGTGCTGGCATATTTGGACTGGGAGAAATCCCGGGACGTTCATAATTTCTGAGCTGTGCTCTGGGTGTAATGAGTGGGGTGAGGAGAGAGACTTTAGGCAATTTTGGGAGGCTTGGCAAGTGCAGAGTGCCAGTGTTTCTGGGGCTGTGAATGGGGTTCCAGGGATCCTTGAGGCCCAGTAACAGCTTTCATTCCTGGCACCTTTAGCGTGGGAGAAATCGCTGGATGTTCGCAATTTCTGAGATAGGCTCTGGCTGTAATCAGTGAGCCCGTGAGAGAGACTCAGATGAACTTGGGGAGGCTCCAGAAAATTTCCAAGCTGTGCTCTGGCTGTAAGGAGCGGGGCTGTGAGAGAGACTGTAGGGATCTTTGGGAGGCTAGAAGAAACAGAGACTGCCAGTGTTTGTGGGTCTGTGAATGAGGTTCCAGGGTAAATTGCATGCTTTCTTAAAAGAAAAAAAAAAAGAAGTTTCTGCCCTATTTGTCTTGCACTATTAAGAAACGCAGTTGTGCTACGCCCCTATACCGACCTGTTCAAGCTGGCACCTGTGCTTCTTTTATGTTTACCTCAAGAGTGCTTTCAGACCAGCATCCTTTCATAAATTTGTGTTTTTCCCTTTTCCTTACTTTAGCAGTTTGTGTAATCTGGTAGTGCTACTCTTGTTGGAATACCAACTAAACATGTTACATTTTCTACTAGAGCACAGACATGAAAGGGGTCTCAGCAGCTGAGACTGTAGCTACCTCCTGGGAACAGCACTTGATAGCCTCTAGGAAGGGAGAGCTTTCCTCACCTGGGAGCTACACAAAGCAGCAGAGCCACGCAGCTCTGACTGCAGGAGGACAGCAGGGTGGCCAGGTCTCAGGCCAAGCAGTCCTGCTTTTAGCAAAGCTTCTCCCTACCAAAGCCAGAACCCAGGATGGGAGGAATGTACATGTCTTGATCTTTCTTTTGGACGCTTAGTATCATCCAGTTACAATGACAGAAAGTCTGTTAACTCAGTGGAGGTCTTGGTCAACTCAGCAGAGAATGGCTTGGAGCCTGAACTGAGCCAGAGGGAGGCTGGGGCAGTGGCATTGGCAGGCTGCATTCCTGGAGAAAGAAGACAAGGAACACCTCATTTTCCTTCCACAGACTGCTACTGTTTCCACTCTTGAATAAAGAAAAGGGATCATTGAAAACTGGTCCTTTTGGAGCATAACTCCAAGTCCCTTTCTTTTTGTCCATTCTGTTAATTTAATACCTGAGGAAATGCTGACGGTGACTTGCTGCTTCCTTTCTCTCAAGAAGTAATATCTGGGGGAAACTACTCCCTTCCTTACTGAGGCAGGGGTAAATGCAGAAATGCCAAGAAGGATTATGAACTGTAATCCAAGCAGGATTATGAGGCTATATAGAAGAACAGTAAGGAAGAGATGAAGAAAGGTATGGAAAAGGTCTGACAGAAAAAACTCTTTTCTCCACCTTCCTGGTTCCATTGCGGCAGTCTCACCTCTCTCCACCCAGCATTCAGTGTCTCTGATGTTTTGTGAAGCTGTTGTAAATGCGGTGTTTGTTTTGCTTTTCTCTCACAAAGTTTGCAGCATCCACTGCCCCACAAGAGATACAGTATCTCCCTCAGAAGAGCTCTCCCAACCTGTTGTGAAATTTCACTCTATTCTGGTGAATGGAACAGGACACTTCTCTGAGTATTTTAGGTTCCATTTGTAATCAGAGAAGTCAGATCAATATGAAAATAATGACAGCTTGTTGTGCTATGACCTTTCCAATCGCAGTACCTTAACAACACTGAATCTTCCATTTCATGATTGTCAGGTTGTCACAGCACCCCCATTCTGTGAGGATGTTTTACTATATACTGACAGCATCTTACCTATCTCAATAATTGTGATAAAATTTCTTCTTGAAATGTTTTTGAAGCAAGCTATTTCTATTTTACTGATAAGAAAACTAAGAAGAGTAAGAGAGGCGTTCTAATGCACTTGCTGTCAGTTCTGTACTCAGAATTACAAGTATACTCCTCTTTTTAAATTATATTAATTTATTGATTGTTTCAAGGACAGTGGGAATATTTTCCAGACATATGCTTTTCTAGAAGTATGTTCATCTGAAGAAAAGCAATTAAAAACTTTGTCAATATTATGTTTTTAATAGCATTTACATCTTTAATAATATGTCCAAAACCAAAACACTAACATTCACAGTACTGATATATTTTATTTGTATTTCTTTAAGATTCATAATGTATTAAAATATCCAAATTCCGTACAGTTTTCCTAACAATCCAAACAAAGCTAGCATCTGCCTGGCATCCCAGAATTGAATGTTGACATATCAGGTGCGTGTGTGAAGCTATATTTTGTTCATGTAGACAAATGCTTCGCAACCTGAAAATAAGGAATAACAGCAAATTTCAAAGGGGCATTTTTATTTTTCAGCTCAAAATGGGAGTAATGTTCAGTAAATAAGGTCTTTCACCATATATTGAAGGATGAAGATTCAAACTATTAGAGAGATACTTGTTCCATAGGCATTGTCCATTCTGTGTACTGGATAAAATGGGTCCCTGTGGTAAAAAGTACGTGTGAAGATTGTTTCCTTCATAGCAAAAAAAAAAAGGGCCCAATTTCGATTACATGAGCAACCTTTATTTCTGGTGTTTTCTAAGTTTCAAATGTTTGACTTTTTAAGCATAAGGTTCTTTTCTTCCTTAAATGCAGTTTTTAATAGGTGAATTCCTGGATTTACAAAATAGCAGAGAGTCTCTTTGCCCTCTCCCTTCTCAAATTCCATCATCTGAGTATTGTTGTCATCAACAAGCACCAATAGAAAGTTTATCACTTGAGCTAGTCCTTTATAGTACTCATAGAATAGCATTCCCTAGGTAGCCAGACAGTAGAGGAAGGGAAGAGTCTTACCTTTGGTAATTTTTGCTTTCAAAAAAGAAATGAAGTTATGGACCAATGGAGAGGCAGATTTGTGAGGCTTGAGAATGTTTTTCTTTCCCTAACTGAAAAATCAGAGCAAATATCTTTCATCTGATCACAAAATCTGCGAATTCAGTGGCTGCAGTTGCTGTGGAACAATGCTGTTGGTCTCTGATGTAGAATGCTGTGCTCTGTCTTCCCCATCACTTGACATTGTCATCCTTTCTCCCCACTTCCAACCTTTCTAAGTGTGTTTGTGTTTATTTTCTTAGGTATCAGTCAGCTGTACTAAATGATCTGTTTTTTTCTCTACATGGATTTTGAGGATGGTGTTTAGTTTGTGTCTAATTTGAAGTTGTTAATGCTCAGGGCTGTGATAGAAGCCTTCCAGGTCCAAGTCTTGTTCCCCATGCTTTTACCAAAGATAACGTTACAGGTAACAGACATAGACTTTGAGGTCAGGTTGGACGGTGCTCTGAGCAACCTGATCTAGTGAAAGATGTCCCTGCTCATTGCAAGGGGAGTTGGACTAGATGACCTTTAAAGGTCAACCTAAACTATTCTACGTATCCAACCCAAACTATTCTATGATGGTTCTCTCTTTGCTTGCCCTCTTCCTTCCCCACTTCACTTCTCGATCTAAGGCTAAAAGGAAGAAGGCAGCATAGGAAGAGCCTTCACCCATGGAACTGATTGGAAATCTGCCCCTTGGCTGTGATTTGTTTTGCTCTGACTTCTCAGGGATGGGAGTTGGATAGAATTATGCATTGTAAGGAAACCTCAGGGCTTTCCTATTCACTTGACTCATGCACTAAAGCTTTGGCACTCTGGGCATGCGGTCAATACTTGACTCAAGGATTTTGACATCTCTTGGTGTTTGCCAAAACTTGCTCTGTGCTTTACTGGCTTTCCACAACCAAGAGAGGCAAAATATTACAAACTTTATTGATACAATGAATGGATGCAAAGAATAATGTGTATAAATGAGAAGGCTCTGGTTGGAGACAAGAGGTCAAGCCATTTTCACTTTTTCCCCCCTTCAGGGAATGACTACCACTGTAGTCATCATCTACATTTCCAGCATGCACTTCTGTATGAAACTTTCTTTTCACTGCAATACAACATGGTTTTAAAAATAAAACCTGTTTTGCATTTTGTAGGGAGAAATAGATACCAAGAAATGTGGCTCCACTTTAGTACCTGATCAAGCTGCAAGTCTCACACCAAGGTATCACTTTGCTGCTCTGGAGAAGGCCTATTGTGAAAGACTTCCTTACAAGTTTGTAAGACAATGTGAAATCTCATGTATTTTGTAGTCAGGGTTCAATTTTAAAGAACACAGGATGTCAACTTTCAAATAATGTTCTGAAGTCATCCAGACCCTTTGAATACCACACTTTTTTCCAACAAAGACTCAAGATTGTTTCTCAGATGCATCTTATGGCCATAATTCCTGCTGCCTCAAAAGCTGCCATTGCTGACAACACTTGTCGGAGTGTGTTTCTGTGAATCTGATGCCAAATTACTTGCAAATTAGTGTTCAAGCTAATTCAGGGGTACATCTCTGAAAAGAAAGGTATCATGGAAATGCTCTCATGTGGTGAAGAGTCTTCAGTCATAACACTGTATATAAAATCCAACTAGTAGGCATCAGAACAACCTCCAAGTAAAACTAAGGCTGTCATGTTAATGTTAAGTAAGGTTACTATCCTTTCTAAAGGAAACACTTTAAAGATGTAGTTGTTTCCAGCCTAGTGCATTGTCCTCTCAGCTCTGCTTGGACTGCAGTGAAATGTCAGTTTGGTCTGCGCAGCTGCTTGTTGTTAGATCTCATGAGCCTGCCTGTCCTCAGGCCTTCTTGTCCTCAGCCAAAGACTGCCTGTGGTCGATGTGGTGTCTGAGTAGCTTCATGGAGGACACACGCTTTTCCCACTGCCCTGTTGTTAAGTGTATGCCAGTACCATCACGTTTTCCTTCCCTACACACATCACACAGTGCTACAGGAGACCTGCAGGTTTGTTGCTCTTGTGGATGTTGGCAATACAAGCAAGAGAAAGGTACTGACACTCTTGAAGCTTTCTTCTTTCCTCAAGATCAAATAATATGGCAGCAAGCCCAACTTTGGCTAGTCAGAGGACAGTGTGGATCACTTAAAAGCTCAACTGAAGTCAAGGTATCTGTCTCACTTAAGGAAGAGATACCATTTGCCCATTATGTCAGAAGGGTAAGGGCTGCAAGATGTGCTCTGAGGCACCTTTGGTTTTCTCTACCTCAAATGGTATTTAGCTACAGGAGAAAATGGTTAAAAGCTGCCATTCATTCCTTGTCCTCAGCTGCTTTACATATTTTCCCTTCCCGTGGCCTGCTTCAGGAAAGAAGCAAAGTTCCAAAGGAGCCCTTACACATCACTGAAAGTAACTAACTTCTGGGGTGGGAGGAGAGGGGTGGTTTTGTGTGGGATTTTTCTTAACCTGTTTCTCTTCTCCCCTTAAGAAAGTTACTGAATATTGATATGGAAGGGCATGTTGGTAGAGGTTGAGAAGGCAAAGGAACCAGGAGAGAAATACTGAGCCTGAGATTAGAGTTGAGGTAGGCTTTGCTGAACCAGTGTGTCGGGTAGGAAGTGCAAGCACTGCTCACCAGCCTTTCTCCCTGGAGCATGCACACAGAGAAAAGGGCTGGCTTCTTCCAGCTGACAGCGTGGATGGGCACAAGGGTGACAGACACCTCCTGATCCCTTTAGCTGGGACAACCTTATGTCCCCCAGCTGAGACTTGCTGTGGTGTTCAACTCCTGGCAACAAGGCTTTTAACACACCCATCAGTCAATAACTGGATAGAAGCAAAACTCCTTGTACCTTTGAGCTGAACTATACAATTGATGACAGGCACAAGAGCTTGCCAAGTTTACTGGGTAAAACACTTCTGCTGTACGTGCCAGTTCTTACAGTGCAGGCTGGGTTTTAGGCTGCAGTTGTGCTCCCGTGCAGGAGCCAAGCTAAGCTTGCACAAGCAGTCCTACTCTTTGCCACCCCCTTCTGCGCTGCTTTCCTCTGCAGCATTAATGCCTTCTAGTGGCGTTTTGCCTTACGTTGCCACTTAGCCAAGTGGTTTCAGCCTCTGTGGGATTCTGTTGAGAGGTTACCATCTCTCATCGTTTTGACACTGGCTGTGAAGTGAAAAGATATTTGGATAATGCATAAAATCAAGGAACTCTGAATTTCCATGTGCAATGTCCGTCCCTCTCCCTTTAGTTCCCACAGCCATAGCCCTCCCTCTCCCCAGGTCCACAGGCAATTTTTCTCCCTGTCCCCCAGTTCCCCCAGTCAAATCGCTCCCTCTCCCCAGAGCCTTGGGGCATATCCCTCCTTCTCTCCCAAGTCCTGGCTCATGGGCCTCCCTGTTCCCAGAACTATACCCCACCCTCCACCCCCAGTTCCCACAGCCATTGGTTGGCAAGTCCAGACAGATCAGAGGTGGGATGTAGGTGGGGTGTGATGATAGGTTAACTAGTCCAGATGGAGCAGAGATGGGGTGTGATTGTCGGTACATGAGCCCCGATAGCCCTTCTGGGACTCAGCAATAGAACAAGGCAGTCGAGTCAGGGAATGTGGACCTTCCCAAGCCTGTTGGCTGGTCCAAGTCTGAAGAAGCCATGTCCTGCTTCCTGCCAGGCTGATAACCATGGTTATCTAAGTCTTTTCACACCGTCATATTAATCTTAGCCCAGTATTAGTGAATGACTGGATTTACTGTCATTTCAACCCAGATAATTGTGCTGCTGATTTGCATTTGTTATGTAGTTATTCTGGGATCAATTGTTCATCTCTCAAGTTCTTGCTCTGCTGTCTGTTACTGTATCCCAAAGCTACAACTGGGCCAGGCCACCTCAAGCTCTTACAGGAGGTGACCATTTGTAGGCACTGAAGTCTTATTTGAACAGTTTACTGAGGTTCTCGAAATCTCAGCAGTGTCTCTGTAGGCAAGAACACTCACCCCTGAGCTCACAGCCTGCTGTTCATCTCATACCCATGGAGGTAGGTCTGAAATGCTCTGTGCATGTTGCTGTGGAGCTGTCTGGTAGTCGGCCCTGTGCCAGGCTCACAGCTGCTCAGCACAGGGTTTGAGAAATGCCCCCTGAGATGGGTCTTTGGCTTTGTAGGCAAAAGTCAAAGCATTCAAGAAGGGCCTGTTTGCTGAGCAAGACTTTACAGGGCTGCTCTGCCTGGTCCTCTCCTACATAGGTTTTGTGGTACCTGCCACAGTGTCACCTAGGCAGCAGCTCTGAGCAAGGCTGGAGCCCATCTCCCCAGTGGGCAGGAGAGCAGGGGAGAGGTCAGGCAAGTGGCACCTCAGAGGATCTCCTCTCAAGGCTGGAAGCTAGAAGCAGACACTGGGACAACTAGTGCTTGCTCTGTTGGGGGAGAGGAAGGGTCTGAGCGATGTTTCCTGCTGCTGCATGTGTTGAAGGCATGCAGTGGGTGAGGGACTGACTCATTGGTGTGCTCCTGGTCTGGGATGTCCTTGGGACCTGCAGGAGTGTGGGCCCAGCTGTGCGGGGCAGGGCAAGCTGAGACAAGGGACTGCTATGAGGAGAGAGTGCTGCCTTGCTGAGGCTGAAGTAGCCCTGAAACTCGCCCTGGCCTGCAAGGCCACCTTCCCTGTCTGTAGAGCCGGAGCCAGAGGCAGTGCCAGCACCAGTACCAGGGAGGGTTCCCAGGGCTGCATCCCTCCCTGTCCTCCACTTCCCAGCCCAAACCTCTCCATCTCCCCCAGGTCCTGGACCTTATTCATCCTTCTCCCCTGATTCCCACAGCCATATCCTTCCCTCTCCCCCAGTTTCTGGGCAATATCCATCCCACCCTCTCCCCCTAGTTCCCACACACCATATCACTCCCTCTCCCCAAGTCCACAGGAACTCGGCTACCTCTCCCCGCATTCACAGGGCCATATCCCTCCCTCTCCTCCAGTTCCAACATTGACATTCCTCCCTCCCTACCAGTTCTTGAGCCATATCCTACCCTCTCCCCAAGTTCCCACACCCATATCCTTCCGTCTCCCCTAGTTCCCAGGGCCATATCCCTCCCACTCCCCCAGTTCTGCAGCAATGAGCAAAACAGCACGGAAGAAACCCAGCATGGCCCCCCTCAGCATCCTTGGTATTTTTATTTCAGAGGGACCCTGGGGGACCCGGCTGCCCCGCTCAGAAGCAGAGCCAGGAGAGGCAGTGCATGTGGTCCTCTGAGCCTGGCTCATCCTCCTGGACCCTCTGCAGCCATGATGGATCTTCCCTGGTCTCTGGCAGGTAGCGGAGCCGGCTACGCCTGTCGCCGTCCCACTGCCTGGACAGGTTCTGCTGTGCTCCCCACGCTCAGCAGAGAATCTCCAGCACTGGGGACCTCTGGGACCCTGCTGCTGCTGCTTCTACCCCTGCCGCCACAGCCCCAGCCCTGTGTAGGGATGGAAGTGGCCGCGACAACAGCAGGCCACCCCCAGCATGGTCATCCTCCACCTGCAGGCGGCGGATGGCCATGATGGGCTGCCCGCAGAGCGGGCAGGTGGCAGCGATGGCAGTGGCAGCCCAGCACTGGCTGCAGGCATGGCAGAATGCATGCCAGCACAGGTCCATGGCAGCGGGGCCTTTGAGGGCACCGAAGCAGATGGGGCAGGTGTCCCCAAGCCAGGATCTCCTGGTAGCTCCCGGCACTGCTGGCTCATGCCTGGATGCCTCCAGTGCTGCTGCTGGTACTCAATGTCCTGTCAGCTGCTGGTGGGACTTGATGGGTGCCGCTGACAGGACTCGAAGGCTCAGGTTCCGCTGGCGGGACCTGGTGGCTCCTCGGCTGCTGATAGGTCACAACGTCTGGCGTGTCATTGGCAGGACTTGATGGCTCAGGTGCTGCCCCCAGGACTCGACGTCTCATGTGTCACTGGCAGTACGTGACACTGGCATGTATTCTTGCCCATCACAAGTGAAGTCATGGGGTGACTGTGACTCTCTGGTAGGATCACAGGGCTCTTGGGAGCGCACCTGGGGATCCACCTAGGAGCTCCCCCAGCTTCAGAGACAGATCCTGGGATGCAAAGCCCATCTGGCAGCGTGCTTCACACCTCCGCATTTGCTCAGGCCCCTTTCAGACAGTCCGTGTTGGCTGTTGTGCCAGCATCACGTACTCACAGAGCAGCTGGGGTTGGCAAGGACCCCCAGAGGTCATCTGGTCCAAGCCCCTGCTGAAGAAGGGCCACCCTGAGCCAGATGGACCCTAAGCACCACTGAAAAGAACCAGACTCCACCTTCTTTGCACCCTCCCTTCAGATACTTATATATATGGAGAACATCCCCTGAGACTTTTCCAGGCTGAACAGTCCCATCTCATCCCCTCCTCATTGGAGAGACGCTCCAGTTCCTTCCCCATCTTGGTGACCCTTCACTGGACTCTCTCCAGTTTCTCCCTGTCTCTCTTGTCCTGGGGAACACAGCACTGGACACAGCACTCCAGGGGTAGACTCTGAGTGATTTTGTTGGTTTGTTTTCTAAACTTTAAATATCAAACAAAAGCAGCCAAATGCTTGGGTGCCTAATGCTGCTGCCTCCCCATTTCTTGCTGGGGAAGAATGCATAGTTTTCTAGTGAACCCAAACAAGAAGATGCAGCAATCACTATGCAATTCAAAACGTGAGTGTAAAACTTTTAAAGGGCAGAAGATCTGCAAGACTTGTAAATCCTGCCCATGAATTATAAGGAAATATGCAGCCACTTTTCTAAGAACTTTACAAGTGTTTTTCAGTAATCTATTTCTTCTCTTTTAAACTACTGTATAAGAACTGCTTATGTCAAAAAATCTGTTAAAACAGAGAGCAAAACAAAGTTGGCACCAAGTATTAGAGAAAGAAGGTGAAAATAACACCCCATTGTAAGCACCAGCCCCATGTAATTAGTACTGGAGACCACTGAGGCCATAAACACACAACCCCCCCCACCACTACACACTCTACGCTTGCGTTAAATCTGGGCAAGAATAAATTAATTTGCAACTTTCCTATTTCCCCAGCATTAGTGTTAGCTTCAACGTCCATTTTCTTACTGCATCAACACAGCCCAGGGATCCAGCAGACTCCACAGTAAGAGGAGGAGAAGCTGCTGCTTGAATTGGCATGCCACTGGGCTTCAAGTTCCTCTTGCTCACAAAACCAGATCACTAGAACATCAGGCAAGTGTCTAATACCCATGTCAGACCACCATCTCAGCGAGGGCCCGCTCTTTGGTCCTTACTTACATCTTAAAAGCCAGTGAAGGAGATGAAGCAGATAGAGAAGCTCACTGTCCCAATCCAATGTCGGGGGAGGTTTTGATACGATCCCAAGGGCGACATTAAGACGCAAACGAGGTCAAATGCTGTACAACCCTTTGACTTTATTTCGGTGAAGAAAAGGGGTAGGGAGACGGGGGGAAGAGAGAGAGAGAGAGGGAAAGAGAGCAAAAGAGCGGGCGAGAGAAAAGAGAGAGAAAGAGCGTGCTCAGGCAGGTGAGAAGAGGGCCACGTAGGGGAACTAGCTACCACCACTCCGAGTCCGGTGTTATCCCGTCAATCAAAGGTCCAGCCAGTCCAGCCTCTGTGTCCGCAGGAGCAGCTTCCAAGGAGTGCACGGGGTAGGAGGAGAAGAAGAGACCCTCAAAAGGCGCACACGGTCCTTTTATAGGGCCATGCACATGCACAGAACGGGTCTGCGTACATGCAGTTTGTGCTTCTGCTTTTCACGCCCTGGTCTCTGCGCAGGCGTACGTGCAGTTTGTGCTCCTGCCTTTCGTGCTCTGGTCTCTGCACAGGCGTCCTGTGGCTGGTTTTGTCGGGGCCTGGATGTCGAAGCCAGAAGATGGCGGTAGAATGGCAATGTCGAGACAATTCTGGTTCCACAACAGTCCTCGACACTCACTGTCTCCTTGGCTTCTCTTATACTGGGAAGAAGTTAAGGAAACAGAACAACCTTGTAAGCTCTTCCTTCTACAAGATCCATCTTGTAGATGTAAGAGAGTAAGTACAGTGGAACTGCCCAAATATTTTTTTTTGCAGTATTTGAGAGATTTATTAACTCTGCCCACAACAGGGTGACAGTCCTCTAGCAAGCATGCTTGCTAGAAGATACACTATTCTCTAGTTTACTGCTTGTAGGACAAAACTAACTGTAGTCCAGGCAACCGACAGCTACAATTGGTAATCTAATGAAATAAAGCTCATAGCTAAGAGCTGCTGCTAAGGGAAACTGCCCTATGAGGGCCTCCTGCATCATGAGTCCTGTTGTTCCAGGCTACCATGCAACAGAGCTGCTTCTCTAAACCAAGTTCCACGCTGCAACCAGCTGGTTTCATGCCATTTTACATGAAAAAAATTGTTCCAAAGTCAACCAGCTGTTAGGTAGGAGCCTTCTAACTTGCCAACAGATCTGTCTTCGTACTTGCTTGCACCTCTAGAGAGCCGGTACCAAATGTGGTTTTGTCTCGACATTGCCGCTGTAGCGCCATCCAGCGTCGCGCTTCGAAAAGACCCTCTTCTCCACAGTTTTGAGAAAAACAACCTCGTGCGCCTGCGCAGGGACAAAAGGCGCGAAAAGAGCCGAGGCGGGGACAAAAAGGCGCGAAAAGAGCCGAGGCGGGGGCAGCACGTCCGTGGCGAACCGCACGTACACATTTGTGATCCGCGCGTGCGTGGGAGCCCCTATATAAGGAGCACACGTGGCCCTCGGGGGGGGCGAGACTGCTCCTTCCGTTCCTGCACCCTCAAGGCCCGCCCCCCCCCCCCCCTTCGGTCCCCAACGAAGCCTGAGGCCACCGAAGACCCTGCGGAAGATCACCGGACTCGAAGTGGTGGTGACAAACTCCTCCTCCTTCTCTTTCTCTCTCTGTCTCCCCTATTCTTTTCCTCTCCTCCCTTGCCCTCCCTCCTCTCTCCGTTCTCTTCTCCCCTCCAATAAAAGTGAAAGGTTGTACGATATCTGACTGATTCTTAATCTTGTTCTTGGGATCGTATCGAAACCTCCCCCGACATTGGATTGGGACAGCACTTGCACGCTCTTGGGTCCTCTCTTACTTGCTCCTGTGGCAGCAGTCAGCAAGGGGTGTGATGCTGAGTGCAGAGATGCGGTGTCTTCTGGTCTCAGGGGAATGAGTGAGGGCAGCCTCACCTGCAGGTGTGCGCGTGCCACATTCTTCCTGGCACACTGATCAAAATGGCCTTCATCGTTTGCTCCCAGACAATAGACACACGCCCTTCGCGCACACACACACACCCATGCACTCCACACACACAGCTCCATGTGTCACCTCACACACGGAGACATGCCAATACACACAGTCCCATAAACCCTGCATTCACACACAGTCAGAGACTGACGCACCCCTCACGCACCCATTCAGCCTGCACACACATACACTGACACTCCCATGCACGCCCCCCCCACTCTTACAATAAGACTCACACACCTCTTACACACACACGCAGAGACCCATGCACCCCTCACACTCTCTCTCTCTCTCTCACACACACACACACACACTCTCTCTCTCGCTCCCCTCAAACATAGTGCCAGTGCCCAGGGGATCCCCAAATGTGTGTGTGCTTGTGAGCCCTGAGCATGTCGTGTGTGTGTGTGTGCCTGCACAAGTAAGCTCCTGGCTGTCCCAGCCCCAGGGGAGGAGGGGACATGGCTCTCAGTGCTGGTGTGTGACGGTGACAGCAGTGCCTGGGCTGTGGCAGGCTGTGTGACCACCCGTGCCAGTGTCCTGTGTATGAGTCCTGTGCGTCTGTGTGTGCATGTGTGCGTGTGCTGGTGTCTCATGTCTGTCTGTCTGTACGTGTGTGTGTCTGTGTGAGTGTGCATGTCTCTGCATCTGTGTGCATGTGTGTTTGTGTCAGTGTGTGCATCCGTGTGTGTCTGTGTGTGTACGTTTCTGTGTGTTTGTGTGTCTGTATGAGTCCATGCGTGTGCATGTGTGTGTCTCTGTGTGTCTGTGTGTGTGTCAGTGCATGTGCCTGCATGTGTGCCTGTGTCCGAGTTTGTGTCTGTGCTTGTGTCTGTGAGCATGTGTGTGCATGTCTGTGCATGTTCCCTGGTTGAGGCTGTGCATCCAGGTGGGCAGAGGCTGCTGTGTCGCAGGGAGAGCTCAAATCATTCATAACTGACTCCTTGGCTAACTAGTCTCAAGAGAGCAGAGCTGGGGTGTGATGAGCGGGGGCCAGGCTAGGGAGCTCTGCCGGCTACTGTCCCGCTGAGGCCGCTTTGTCCTTGGTGGTCACAGCAGCAGCTGCTTGCTCCTAGCCTGCCGCCTGCAGAACCTGCTGCTGGTGCTTCTCCCTAGGGGACACTGGAGAGCAGCGGGAGTGTGATGGCTGCGCTGAGCCAGGCACTGGTCAGAGGTCCAGGGCCAGGTGCAAGGCCAGGCAGGGCCTGGCTAGGGGCAGGCGTGATGGCAGAGCTGTTGTGTACCCTGGCAGGGAAGAGTTCCATGGCTGGGGCCTCTCCAGGTCGGGGATCATGGGTGGATATGCGGACCTTCCTGCCTCCCGTTACAGCATCCAGTGGCCAGTCAGAGCCAGCCTGCCCCAGCACCAGCTGAAGAAAAGGAAGAGGATGGAGGGGACAATTGCAGTGATGACACTGGCCTTCCCAAGGAAATGCTGTGTGTGCTAAGGACCTGCTTCCCAGAAAGTGGCTTAACATCAGCCTGCTGATGGGAAGCAGTGAAAAAAATTCCTTATTTTGCACTGTTTGTGCACACAGCTTTTCCTTCACCTATTAAACTGTCTTTATCTCGATCCATGAGTCATCTTACCACCACCTATTTTCCACCTGTCCTGGGGAAGAGGGAAGTGAGTGAGCAGCTGTGTGGGTGCTTGGCTGTTAGCAGAGGTCAACCTGCTCCACTGACTCATAGACTCATAGATCATAGAGAAGCTCGGGTTGGAAGGCACCTCCAATGATCACCTTGTTGTAGAAGTCACTTTTTAGCTCAAATAAGAATCCAAAGAGCTGCTGAAGCCTTAGACTGCAAGCTGTGAACTTTCACCTAGATACACTGACTGTATGCTGAACTCCTACTTAGCTACATGAAGGAAGGCAGCCACCTCACTATAGAAGGCAATCAGGCTGGAGAAGTGTGATTTCCCCTCCGTAAATCCATGCAGATTCCTCCTGATCACCTTCCTGTCCTTCATGTACCTGGAGATGGTTTCCAGGGCTGGTTGTTCCACCTCCTTCCCAGGGACCGCAGTGAGGCCCGTCTGGCCAACAGTTCCCCAGATCCTCCTTCTTGCGCTTCTGGAAGGCAAGGACGACATTTGCTTTTCTCCAGCCCTCGGGAACCTCTTGCGTTGCTGGGACCTTCCCAAGACAACGGAGAGTGGCCCCGTACGGACGCCAGGCAGCTCCTGCAGCCCTGGTGGGTGCCAGCCCGCGACAGGAACAGCTCCGAGCGGCCTGTCCCTCACCAGCCCGCTCGCTCCCGCCCAGACACCGCCGTTCTCCCCAGAAGTGACAGCGGAGCGCTTTGGGCGACGCACCCGGAAGCTATGGCGGAGCGCTTTGGGCGGTGCACCCGGAAGCGGCGGGAGGTGCGGGGCGCGGCGGCGGCGCCGGTTTGGGTCGAGCACCTCTGCCATGGCGGCTGTGCAGCTGCGTGTGTGAGTGTGGCGGGATGGGGCGGGGGGCGGCTGGCCAGCCGGGCGGCCGCGGGGAAGGAGGCCGCTGAGGCGCGGCGGGGCTGTGGAGGTTGCTGCTGACGCGCTGTGTCCCGCAGGCTGGCGTGTGGCGACGTGGAGGGGCGGCTGGAGTCGCTCTTCGGGCGGGTCCGGGCCATCCAGAGCAAGAGCGGGCGCTTCGACGTAAGGCTCCGGGGGGCTGGGGGGGGGCCGGGCGTGAGGTGCCCCGCTCCGCTCCCTGCGGGTTACCGGGCGGGGGTGAGCGAGACTGTTCCGCCTGGGGTTCCCGTACCCGTCCCGCGGGTGAGCAGGGCCGTTGGGATGGCTCAGGTCAGGAGCCCTCCCGGGGTGGCACGGGAGAAGTTCCTGGGTGGGTTTCGCGTGGAGGGGATGTGCTGGCGGTGCTTGGGCTGGCGTTGCTGACCGGAGCCGTGCTCGTCCCTCTGGGGCCGTCAGCCTCCTCTCTCTGCTCGGTGTAGGAACAGGCCGGTGGAGGGGGCTTTGCACCCCCTCAGCCCTCCTTGTCCAGCACCACAGTGTTGGGAGGATCTGTAATCTGTGGGCAGAGAGTGCGGGAGAACAACTGCCTCTTTGTCACGTTTAAACCCATTAATGTTGCTGTTAATGCATTTAATACTGGACACAGATAAACATAGAGGAACTTCTTTACGATACAGAACAAAATGCTGTTGAAGTGATGCATGTCACAGTGTTGTGACAAAACAGCATATCTGCGAAAAAGTTGCGTGTGTTGTGTCTTGGTCAAATGGCAACTCTCACTTTATCTAATGTTTTTAGATGCTTTTGTGCGTTGGGAATTTTTTTGGCTCTACTTCAGAGACAGAATGGGCAGAGTATCGCACAGGGGCCAAGAAAGGTAAGGAAGGCATTGTCACTCTGGATGCTGGTGATTGCATTATTTCACGACCCACTTCGCTGTCTTACCACAGTGTGCTTTTGAATTCAGAAGTCGCAGTTAAATGATGTAATGTTAAAGCAGTTAAACTCAGGAAGACTCCACACAGGAGGAAAAGATGAGTCTGTTTTAAAACAAAACTAATTTCTGTCATGCTCTCAGACTCAGTAGCAAGAAGATGCATGTGGCCTGGCCACAATTTGGGCCTGTGCCTGGGTCCTCTGGCCAGCACTGTTTGCAGTCATAGGAAAGAGACAGGATGCTGCTAATTGGTGTCAGGGTCTTCTCTCTCCTTGCCTGGATGTCTTATGGCTCCACTTCTATTCCTACCATCACCTCCTTACAGTTTCAGCCTGCAGGCTGCCATGTGAGGCAGTCCTTGTTTTCTCAACCTGGCTAGCCTGAGAAGCTGTACATAGATGTTTTGGTGCTTCGGTCAGTAGACCATGGGCTCCCAGCACACTGGCCAGTGTGTAGCCCTGCTTCTGCCACTCCTGGTGCTTTCCTCGCAGAAATTCCCCATCATTACCTGTTCACGCTCACCTTCAAACTTCCACCATAGACCTCTCCACGGTGTGTAACAGTGCTGTTCTTCCCCTCCCTGCACTCAGGCCCGAGGAGAAAGGGGAAAGCAGAGGTGCTGGTGGGCTGAGTGTCTCTTCTTCAGCCGTGGAGATCAGAAGGCTTTCCAAAGGAGGAGGGTTTGCCAGTTTCTCCTTGGTCCCTGCAACCCTTGTGCTTTTTCCCACGTTTTCCTAGCCATGGATATGAAAAGTCCTATGTGGACTTCTCTGCCTCTTTCCACACCCCTCTTGTAATGGAGATGCTACCTCACGAGTGTTTGTAGTGTTCCTCTTTCCTCTTCAGTGCTACTCAGGCTCTCGCCCCTGGCGTGAGGCAAGCCAGAAAGGAGCTGAGACTCTTGCTTTACAGTTCCTCTCTGCTGCTGTGTCGCTCCCCAGTTATCCCCCGCTTGTTTGTGCATCTGGACAAAGACTGCCCCCTTTGCTGCTTGTGGATGAGGACTTACCATGGCGAGGCCTTGTGTTCCTGTTGCTATGAGAATATAAGGAGAATTGTTACTGGTTTGAACTTTGCTCCCTGAGGAAGTTCTCCTGTGCCTGCAGGGAGAAGAGTGGGTGTTAACTGCAAAATCTTCCCTGGACTGATGCATTTGTGTTCATCCTTGCTTGAATTGGCTTTACCCTTTGAACTGTTGAAAAAAATCTGTAGCTTATAACCTCACCTATACACACATAGATACAAACAAGATTCATGTCACTTCATTTTGGTTTTAAGCCATTCATAAGGTTTTCAAACTCTGCTCTGCAATTAAAAGCAATCTCCTATATCTTCTGACTGTGGGAGGTGTAACTTAAAGCAACAGTCTAACAACAGCTGTAGCAGAGCTGCTGTATTGCTGCTGCTCTCCCTTCTTAAATAGGAAACTATTGCTGGTTTTTATTTAGAGAAAAACTTAGGACCTGCTGACCAGGTGAACTGTTGACCAGCTTACTAGTGTACTGATCTGCCAGGAAATGTACAAGAGGTGTCTCTGACATCGCTCATTGCTTTTTCTAACTTTTAATAGCTTGAAAAGATTTGACTTATGCTGTTTGGAGAAATCAAATTTTATTGAGCACCTAGCCATAGAGAAATTAAAATTGGTACTTCCCATTGCTTTTTTTTATTATATCCACCAGTTCTAGGTGAAGTCATGCAGCAAGTTTTTCTACCAAGTGAATCAAAGAGCTGATTAACTTGAGCTTTTCCCCTAAAACATCAATGGTTTGCAGTTTTTTCAATAGCCATGCAAATTTAGATCAGCTTAAGCTGAATCAGCAGGTGACCCTGTGCTCTGGTATTAGCATTGCTGTAGGGAAGACTCACGTTTTTAGGGCTATGGATCATTTAGGAGCTGATCTTCTTATGTAGGCAGTGGAGTGAGTTGTAGTTAAAGCAGAGGTTATTCTCTGCTGGTGCCATATGCATCTGTGGAAACAGCAGGCTTGGGGACATATTTTGAGGGAAGATTTCTTGTTCTGTGCTTATTGCTTCTCAGCACACTGCAAAGGAGTGGTGGTGGGGTCTGTAAGAATGGATGGGACCCGCTGTGATTCCTAGTAAATGTGGACTGAACTTGTGCTAATGTACTTGAATTAAAGCAGACTGAGTGCATGTGGTTTTCTTCTGCAGCTCCAATTCCAACCTACGTGCTTGGCGCTAATGACCAAGAGACTGTAAGCTATTTTCCAGATGTCAGTGGCTGCGAATTAGCTGAGAACATCACTTATTTAGGTAAGGCTGCAGGTGATTTGTGATAAGGGATTTGCATTTGCCTTGTGGTGCTTTCATGAATGTTTTCTGATCTTCCCACTTCAAAGCCCTTACTTTTTCTGGAAATTTTCAGGTGGTATTTCTTATTCTGGGGTTCAGACTGGAGTTGGACTCTATGTTGAAAGGCCGATACAATCTGCTATGTAAAATGTGAAAAAGAACCCTGCTTTTTTTTTGTTGTTTTCTAACGCTGAGCTTGATAACCAAAAAGAAGAGTGGTTGAAAGAGCCTGCTCTTTGAGAAGATCTTATTTCCATAGCACGCCTGTCTTTGTATGGGGAAGGTTTCCTACTTGAAATATGATTTTGCTATGCTCTGAGGCTGTACTGGAGTAGCAGAGGTAAGAAATGTCATCTTTAAAGGTAATGAGGCTGTAGCAAAGCTAAAAGAAAAAACTAGTTTCTTTCTAGAATACCACCTGACAAAAAACATAACAAGTAAAGGCACTTGCAGTTGGCTTTTTTTACTCAGCCTTCTTACTGAGCTTTTGATATGGATTGATTTTTGGGAAGCAAGATAGCAGTGAGGAGAGAAGACTGGGAGTTGTCTGAACAACTTCTTCACTGTAGGCAGGGTTCAAGCCATTGTGCTAAAACATGTCTTTACCGCAGTTTACGGGCACAGAAAATTAGCTGTTTGTAAGGATAGTTTCAGTAGAAGTAAGGCAGGACTTCTGAATTTGGTCCTCTGTCTATGACGCGACTAGATTACTTGCAATGTCTACATCTCAAGGGCGTGCCTGTGTATTAATGCAGGCCGTCGAGGTCTTTACAGTGGTACTTCTGGACTGCAGATCGCATACCTGAGTGGTACCGAGTCCCAGGATGAGCCAGCGCCTGCCTACAGTTTTAGCGCAAAGGATGTGGCAGAACTAAAAACATCTTTGTTATCAACCCCAAACTTCAAAGGTGTGGATATATTGTTGACATCCCCCTGGCCCAGAGATGTGGGGACTTTCGCCAACAGTGCGGTAAGTGTTCTGTTTTTTGGTGGAATGGGTTTCCAGATGGATTTAACAAAGGATGGCCTTTCTGCTTGCTGCGGCAGTTTGGGCTATTGGGCCATCTCTGTGTGATTGAGAAAGCTGAAACTAAAAAATGGATAGTGGATGTTCTGGTTCTTCAGAGAAGAAGGACCAATGGGGAAGGGGATTTGTGAAACTTCAGGGTGTTTTATCTGTCCCTGCCTGAAAAATCAGAGTCAATAGCTTTCATGTGATCACAAGTGTTGCTCTGAATTCAGTTGGTTGCAGCTGCTGTGAAACAAAGCTGCAAGTCGCTGATGAAGAATGCTGTGCTCTAAGCATCTTCAATACCACTTGACATTAAGTTGTTTTCTCCCCCCTTCAAAACTTTTTAAGCATTTTGGTATTTATTTCCTCAAGTATCAGTCAGCTGTACTAAGTGGTCTGGTTCTTCCTCTGTCTGGATTTTGAGGATGTTTTTTTGTTTGTGTCCAGTTTTCAGTTGTTAATGTTCCTCAGCAGAAGTGATTTTTCCAGTCGTAAGTTCAGGCGATCTGAAACCTTCCTGGAGAGCAAGGCCACATACCATGGCAAAAGTACACTTTTTCCTTCCTCTCAGTATCCTCCGACATCCAAAAAGAGATACAATCCTCAGTCTAAAAGCATAAAGAACCCTCCCTCATCTCCCCCCACCAAAAAACCAACCCCACTAGCCTAGGGAGTTAGAGAGAAACAAGTTGTAGGGATGTTCTGGCTTAAAAAGAAGACTTGGGTCTCAAAATTCCCATGGTGATTCTCTGTAGTAGTTCAGTGTATCATTCCACACTTCCCTCAGCATGAATTTGGTGAGAACATACTCACTTGGATTAACAGAGGAGTATATTAATAGTGATAATATTCAAATATGAGTGTTGTGTACTTTATCACGTGAGGATTACAGTAATAAGTCTTGGAGATTCCCTTGTGCACTGAGACCCTGAAATCCCATCACTCAAAGCGGGAAGTTTGAGAAATGAACAATTAGGTCTCTTGCTCTTTGTCACCTGAAGTTTCTCTTTCAGCAAAAGCAGTGTAAGAAGCTAAATTGCATGGATGAGAATTGACTCCCTGAAGAAGTTTGTGGGTTTCCTTTTCCTGAGATGCTTCGTAGCTCTGGGCATCTTCAGTGGGGCTGGAAGCAGCCAGCCCTCGGTGCAGGCACTGCTGGGTTCCCCTCTGCCATGCCCACTGCAAGGGCAGCAGGAGGGAGCACAGAGAGGAAAACTGCTTTCTTGAGGGTGGGTTAGTGCCTGTCCTGCTGCTGCAATGAAGATGTGACAGGTGATGATGTGATGTGTCACCTGTCACAAGTGACAGGTGCCTGCCAGGTCAGAGTCCTGTTCCCAGTGCTTTTACCAAAGATAACAAGGTAACAGATGTAGGCTATTTCTGAACTTCTCTCTTTCCCTGCTCTTCTCCTTCCCTACTTCACTTCTCAGTCTAAGGTTAATAGGAAAAAGACAGCACAAGAGCCTTCACCCAAGGAAATCATTTGAAGTCTGCTCTTTAGTTGTGTTTTCTTTTGCTCTCACTTCTCAGGGATGGGAGTGGGATAAAATTTTCCCTCCTAAGGAAACCTCAGAGCTTTCCTATTTGCTTGACTCATGCACTAAAACTTTGGCACTCTGGGCATGTGGTCAAAACTTATCTTAATGATTTTGACATCTGTTGGTGTTTGCCAAACTCACTCTGTGCTGCCCTGGCTTCACAAGACCAAGAGAAGAAAAATATGACAAACTTGGATTGATTAAATGAGTGGATGCAAACCCTGAGCACACAGAATAGAATAAATGAGTAGGCAATAGGAGATCAAGCCCTTTTGGTTTTTTTTTCCACTTCCAGGGAATGACAAACACTATAGTCAGTCTCTACATTTCCAGCATGCAGCTCTGTATAAAACTGTTTGTTTTCACGGCAGTCTGACAGGCTTTTTTAAATAAAACTTGGTTTGTGTTTTGTAGGGAGAAATAGATACCAAGAAATGTGGCTCCAAGCTAGTATCTGATCTAGCTGCAAATCTCAAACCAAGGTATCACTTTGCTGCCCTGGAGAAGGCCTATTATGAAAGACTTCCTTACAGGTTTGTAAGACCATGTGAAATCTCATTTATTTTCTAATAAGAGTTCAATTTTTAAAGAATACAGGCAGACAAGTTTAAAATAATTTTATGAAGTCATCCAGACCCAACACAGGGTCAAGATTGTTTCTCAGATGCATCTTATTACCATAATTCCTGCTGCCTTGACAACTGTGCCATTGCTGACAATACCTGTCCGAGTACATTGCTGTGAATCTGATGCCAAGTTAGTTGCCCTTAGTCGCATTTAAACAGTGTTCAGCCTAATTCAGGGGTGTATCTCTGAAAATGTATTGTGGAAAAGCTCTTGTGTGGTGAAGAGACTAGTGTTTTCAGTCATAACTTTGTATATAAAATGTGACTAGTAATGTAAGGTAGGTGTCAAACAACCTACAAATAAAACTAAGGCTGTAATGTTAATGTTGGGTGAGATTATCCTTTCCACAGGAAACACTTTAAAGGTGTAGCTGTTTTCTGACTAGTGAATTGTCATCCATCTCTGTATTTGGACTGCAGTGAGATGTCATTTTGGTCTGTTCAGCTGTTTGCTGTTAGATCTCATGAGTTAAACCTCCTTGTTCTTGGGCGAAGACTATGTGGCTGACATGCTCTCTGAGTAGCTTCATGGAGGACACGTGGTTTTCCCACTGTCCTTTTTTATATTGTATATGCCAGTACAATCACGTTTTGCTTCCTTACAGAAATCACACAGTGCTACAGGAGACCCCACAGCATGTGACGAGGTTTATTGCACTTGCTGATGTTGGCAATATAAGCAAGAAAAAGGTACTGACACTCTTGAATTTTTCTTCTTTTCTCAAGTACAAGTAATAGGGCAGTAAGCCCAGCTTTGGCTAGCTAGAGGACAGTGTCGATCACTTAAAAGCTTGACTAGAGGGATCTGTCTCACTTGAGTAACAGATACCATTTGCCCATTATGTCAGAAGGGTAAAGGCTGCAAGATGTGTTCTGAGGCACTGTTGTTCTTCTCTCCCTGGTCAAACGGCATGTATCTGTGAAAACAGCTGCAGAGGAAAGTGGTTAGCAAGCTGCCATTCATTCCTCTTCCCCAGCTGCTTTATATGTTTTCTCTTCGCATGGCCTGCTTTAAGAAGGAAGTGAAATTCCGAAGGAGCCCTTGCAACTCACTGAAAATTACTAACTTTTGGGATGGGAAGGGGCTCTTTTGTTTTTTGGTTTTTTTTAACCTGTTTCTCTTCTCCCCTTAAGAAAGTTACGGAATATTGGTATAGAAGGAGAGGTTGCTAGTGATTAAGAAGGCATAGGAACCAGGCCTAGTAACAAAAAAAGGTCCAGGAGTTCTGGACAGATAGAGGGTCTGGAAACAGGCAAGGATCAAGGTAATTTCTTTTTCAAGTAGGATACACTGCTGCTTTTCAAAAAGATCTTTTCTTAAAGTGAAAGGAGTGAGCCACTTGGAAGCAGTCCATAAACTCTTGGTTGCACTGGGTGGGAGACTGGAACAGAGAGTGTGTTTTTCATGTCCTGCCTTAGCTTAAAACACTGATTTGCTGAATTCTTGCAGTGCTAAGCTGTGTGTTACCATTTCGGGGTGCCTTAGGTCACAGCTGACCTCTTCAGAGTTGCAGTCATGGCAAAAGCTTCTTGCATTTGAGCTGTCTGTCTTTGTTCTAGTATCTCTACGCCTTCAGCATTGTGCCCATGAGCTTGATGGACCCTGCAGAGCTGGTGAAACAGCCACAGGATGTCACTGAAAATCCATACCGAAAATCGCGGAAGGAGGCACAGAAGACCAAAGCACCCCTGTGTGCAGAGGTACCACTGCCTTCTCCTTCATGTGTGCACTCTGGTTTCACTCTCTGTGTTCAGGGAGCTTTAGAACAGCGTTTGGCTTTAACCTTCGAATATTTCTGTCCAAAACACTGCAGGGTTCTTTGTAAACGATTTGCATCAACCAAATTGTATAGATGCAATGCACAGGAGTTTGTTACAGTTTGCCCCTTCTTAAGCCGATTGTATCTTGGGCTGCATCCAAAGCAGTGTGGCCAGAAGCTAAAGGGAGGTGATTCTGCCCCTCCACTCTGGTGAGACCCCACCTGGAGCACTGTGTTCAGCTCTGCGGTCCTCAGGAAAGACATGGACCTGGTGGAGTGGGTCCAGAGGAGGCCACAAAAATGACCAGAGGGCTGAAATACCTCTCCTATGAGGAAAGGCTGAGAGAGTTGGGGTTGTTCAGCCTGGAGAAGAGAAGGCTGCGGGGAGACCTTATTGTGGCCTTTCAATACGTAAAGGGGGCTTATAAGAAAGATAAGGACAGACTTTTTACTAGGGCCTGTAGCGATAGGACAAGGGGTAATGGTTTTAAACTAAAAGAGGGTAGATTTAGAATTAGATAAGGAAGAAATGTTCTACGATGAGGGTGGTGAAACACTGGAAGAGATTTCCCAGAGAGGTGGTAGATGCCCCATCCCTGGAAACATTCAAGGTCAGGTTTGACAGGGCTCTGAGCAACCTGATCTAGTTGAAGATGTCCCTGCTCATTCCAGGAGGGTTGCACTAGATGACCTTTAAAGGTCCCTTCCAACCCAAACCATTCTGTGATTCTTCCTGCAGGTCTGCATGGTGATGCTGTAGTTAGATCTGCTTGCTTGTCAAGATTGTCCCCTATGGGCACCTCAGCACACATGGTCTTACTCTTTCTAAGCCTGTAGACTACAAATTAGTCCTTTGCAGCTGGCCTCCAGTTTTCTCCCTTAGACTGCTGGCTACTCAGGTGCTACTTTTTTCGATGTTGCATTTCCATGGTATCCCTCAATGCCTGTGAGCCAGGTGTTGGGTACTGTTTTGGTTTTTTTTTTTCCCTCAAGTGTCCTAAGTTACCAACTCCGTGCTCCTTTACATATCGATTGCTTGCCACCTGAGGGCAGAAGAGTTCCTTCCTAGGGCCTGAACATTGAGCTGTTCATGTCAGAAGCTCTGAAATCCCCAACTTTGTAATCTGATCATCAGACAAGTGGGTTGTGTTCATCGGTGTAGAGACTCACATTATTACCCTGTGCAGAGCATGTTTTGCCCTGTAAGCATTGTGAGATACTCTGCTAATGTGCACACATGAATAGCTATGCCTGTATATCTTAAGGTAATGTAGGGAAACCAAATTGGGAAATCATTGTGGGGAGGAGAAATACTGAGCCTGAGATTAGAGTTGAAGTAGGCTTTGCTGAACCAGTGTGTCGGGTAGGAAGTGCAAGCACTGCTCACCAGCCTTTCTCCCTGGAGCGTGCACACAGAGAAAAGGGCTGGCTCCTTTCAGCTGACAGCGTGTGTGGGCACAAGGGTGACAGACACCTCCTGATCCCTTTAGCTGGGACAACCTTATGTCCCCCAGCTGAGACTTGCTGTGGTGTTCAACTCCTGGCAGTCAGGCTTCAAAGAGATCAAACAGTCGATAACTTGGTGGAAGCAAGAATTCTTGTACCTTTGAGCTTCAATTGAAAACAGGCATGAAAGCTTGTGAAGCTTACTGGGAAAAATGCTTCCACTGTACATGCCAGTTCTTCCACCATGGGTTGGATTTTAGACTGCAGTTGTGCTCCTGTGCAGGAGCCAAGCTAAGCTTGCACGAGCAGCCCTGCTCTTTGCCATCCTTTTCCCAAGTGCTTTCCTCTGCAGCATTAAAGCCTTCCAGTGGCATTTTGCCTTACGTTGCCACTTAGCCAAGTGGTTTCAGCCTCTGTGTGAGTCTGTTGAGAGGTTAACATCCCTATGAAATAAAGACATTCTTTTGGCGCTGGCTGTCAAGTGAAAAAGAGATTTGAATAATCCATAAAATCAAGGAATCTGAATGTTCAGCATAAGGCTAAATAGGAGAATGTAGCAGTTTGGGGCAGCTCTCCCAGAATTTTTCCCTTGCTGAGGCTGTGTATCCAGGCAGGCAAAGTCTGCTGCGTTACTGGGAGAGCTCAATTCATTCTGCTCCAAGATATTGATGCTTTAGCTGTTGACGCTTTTCAAAGGTGGTTACGCACCTCTTCAGGAAAAAGCAAATTCTTGTAAATACTCTGACTCTTCAGGATGCAGTTATAATGGGCTTTGGTTTTCATTTTCTTAACAGGAAGAACCAGCTTGTCAGTTTTTCTTTGATTTGAACAAGCATCAAGGAAAGAAACGTCCCTCAGATGGGAAAGAGAGAGGGAACTCCCAACCTAAGCAAGCCAAAAAATCCCGTAAGTATACGGATGTTTTTTTCCTGAGCTCTTCATGTGAGGCATTGGACCATCTCTTTGTTTTTCTCAAGCTGTTAAGCTGTACGTCAGCTTGCCACTGTGCTGTGTCACTGTTCTAGGTTCTGTGGGAATACAGACGAATGAAGAGTCCCTTGTTTCCTACAAACCTGGCAATCAATAGGTGAAAGAAAAGTCAAAAGCATAGTTTAAAAGCTAGTTGGATCTGTGGTGGTTGCGGTTGGGCTGATGCCATTTACCCTCTGAACCAGACTGGCCTCGGAACATGATAACAGGCAGTTGCACAAAGCAGCATGTTTCCATTCAGAGGGACTGCGAGAGACTGTATCACAGTGCTGATGAGTTCTTGAAACACCACTTCAGTTGTTCTGTGCTGTGAATTCATGAAGTATTAATGAACTGGGAAGGGAGGAAGCCCTTCTGTTACCTCTGTATTTCTGTGCTGTAAATCTCATCAGAGTTTGTCTGACTTGAAGAAATTGAAATGAAGTCTTTAAGGATTGTGACTTCTCAGTGACAGTGTTATTGCAAGCATGTATCTTTAGAAATATTGGTTTCAGTTATAAAGAGATTTGAGCTTAAAATGCAGATGTAGGTGTTGGCCTTCCCTTTGTTTCTGTGAAAGCTATTCTCAGGGCCAGTGGGTAAGAAGATATTCTTCAAAAATGCCTCTGGTAGATAAGTCTGGTTGCCTTTGTTACATGAGACTAAGTTGTTCAGTTTTTATTTATTGGATTTCCAAGCCCTTTGCGTAGTCCTTGCACATAACAGTTCTACAGGCTAAATTACTTTATGCTAAGACAAGCGTGGTGTCATTGCGCTATACATGCCTGCAGAGGCACAACTGGCTGTAATGGCAGTAAGTTTTGATGAAAGAATGTGTGTGTGTTTTCTTGTTTTCCCCCATTGCTTCTGTAGGAAATAGTGTGCCATTGTGCATATTCTTAAACTTCCAAAGTCTTCTGGAGTTTGATGGCATGAGAAGAGAGCCTTGTTGTTTTGCTCAGAAATGAACCCCAGAACTGGACGTTTGGTTTCCTACAGTTCTTGGGAGAGCCCCGTCATGTTTATTGCATTTGCAAAGCTGCTTGTCTATTCTTGTACACAACCTGCAGAGGATGTGAATATAGTGTTTGACTCTAAGGAGGGGCCTAGCTTATCAATGCTGTTGCCTTATATTAAAGGTCAGCTCAGGTATCACAATTTAGGTGTGAATCCAGGTGTTTTGAGTGTGATGAATAGACCAGAACTGACAAGTGTATTTGACAGCATCTGTCCTGGTCTGTACCTATGCAGTAATTTTACCTCATTTTGATTTTCTTGTTTAAATTTGCTGGTGCTTTCTTATTGGTGAGCTGTAACCACTAAATTCCCAGGAATTAGTGCTCTTCATTAAATTAGAGCTCTCAATGAGAATAGCAATCAGCAAGGGTGTGACTGCTGCCACCTACTCCCTTGCTGGAATTTCCTGGAGGCACCAGTTCTCCGACCAGATCTGCTTCCAGGAGCTGTGTCCTTCTGACATCTTCAGCACTTTATCAGTTGGGAAGGGTGTCTGGAAAATAACAGCTCTTCCAGATCTTGTTCCATTCCTTGTTCTGACAAATAAGCCTTGTGCTAACACTTCTTTCTCTTTCCTCTCCCAATAAAGCACAGCCCACGGGGCCCTGCTGGTTCTGCCTCGCCAGCCCAGAAGTTGAGAAGCACTTGGTTGTTAGTATTGGCACACATGTAAGTACCCGTAGCATGTTCTTTGCTATGTGATGGCATAATCGTGCTAAGACACAGCAGTATAAAATATCAAACTCCACTTTTAAATTTAAACAACAACAAAAAAACTTTAGTTGAAGCTGACTCTTGGTTTTGTTTTCAGTTTCTTTGCATGTCCCCTACAAAAGACCTAAGTATATAGATAAAGTCTTTTAAAAAATTAAGCATGGCCCAGTTTCGCTCCAGCAGCAGAGCCGGATTATGGTGCCAGAACACTTTTTGCTGTGCCAGCCCTCATGGTTTGCTTATGTTACCGTCTGGCAGAACTTTTCCAGCATGAATTCAGTGTAAACTGGGACCTGCTTTGCCAGCAGGATGCACTGTCTGAAGTTATACCAGATCTCCCTGGGGTGATTGGTTCCAGTTTTGCTATATATAGGTTGAACAGAAGATAAGATAGCTTTAAAGTTGACATCTTGAAGTACATCTTGGAGATTAATTCAATCATTGGTATATTCACTTTACTTAAAGTTACTGTTCCTGTATAGCATAATCCACTTCAAAGTGCTACAGGGACAGGTTTGTCCATGGGCTTATCTTAAAAGCTCTTAACAATTTTCAAGTGGATTTTCTTGTCATAGTAAGAAATTCTAGCCACAGTGGTTAAGTTCACGCAGCTGCTTTCCTGCAGACAAGGCATTCTCTGGCATTCAAAAGATTTTTCTTTTTTTTTTTTTTTTGTCCTTTAGCAATCCCTCTCTCTTTTTCATTCCTCTAGTAATTAATAAATTGCTAATAAACAATCCCTAATAAGTGACATAGAGGAGAAGACTTTCCTGTTCCTGAGGCAGAATTGCTAGGCTGGGGGATACTCAGAATGTACTTGGAGAGTATATTTCCATAGCATGGTAAGTAAGTGTTGCTTGCAGTGAGTAACTGGTGTGTATTGTTTCACTCTAGTGCTATCTTGCCCTGGCCAAAGGCGGCTTATTACCTGATCATGTCTTGATTTTGCCTATTGGGCACTATCAGTCAGTGGTTGACTTGTCTTCAGAGGTGGTGGAAGAAGTGACCAAGTACAAGTCTGCCCTAAAGGAATTTTTCAGAAGCAAGGGAAAGAGATATGTCCTATTTGAAAGAAACTATAGGAGTCAGCATCTGCAGTTACAGGTATGGTTTTAGTGTCACCCTGGGAGAATATAAACTTGCCCTTATCTGCAAATGAATTGAAAGAGAAAGCTCACCTTCAGATTTCCCTCTTTATTCTGTGCCTTCCCAGAGTATGGAGAGAAGTCATCCTACCCACAGATAGATCCAGAGCAAAAATAAAACCGGTGTGCTGGTTCTTCCTGTTACAGCAACACACCATTGGTTGTGTTGAGTGGGTGAGGAACACTTTTCCCTGCATGGAACTGATTAAAAAGCCCACAAGGTTTTCAGATAAGTTGGAAGACCTTGCTCTGTGATCGGCTCACACTGGCACATGAACGGTGGTGCTCGTTTGTAACTAAAGTAGGCTGAATATCTAAAGATATATGTGGAACTCTGGTCTTTGTCTACCAGTACCAGCTCTTTGATTTGGTGTTTTGTTTTGGGGTTTTTTTATTGTCCTTGTGTGTCAGTCATTTCGGGATTTATTGTGGTGGTTTCTGTATTTGGCAGATCTGTAACTGTATCAGACCGGCCTTAAACTACCACAGAGATCAGAAAGGAGAAGGCTGTGCTGAGAACTTTTTTCAAGGTTTTAGTTCTCAGCATTTTGTTCGGCTCCTACAGAAAAAATCTCATAAGTTTAAGCCTGTACAGACAGGTGCTCACCTGTCTTGTTTGATGATGCTGAGCACTACTGAGGAGCATACCAGCTCCAGTGATGGATTGATTGCTTTCTGCAAGTGGTTTGTTTTGTCTTTTCTCCTTTTTATGGAAACGTTGTCGTCCCTCTCCAGGTGATTCCTGTCCCATTGGACCACTGTACTGCCGAAGACATTAAAGAGTCCTTTATTGTACAGGCACAGGAACAACAGATTGAATTATTAGAAATCCCAGAGCACTCGGATATCACGCAAGTATGTGACAAGTTTTTACCCGTTACTTTCCCTCTGTCCTGTCTAGGCTGCTGTTTCCTTCCAAGGTCACTTTGTGTGGTAGGGTTAAGCTGTTGGAGGCAGACCATTGTAGACTTGATTTGGAGACATGCCAGATGTATTCTGCTCCGGGTGAAGTTCCTGTGAATGACAGATGCATTGCTTATCTGAAAATTATTCCAGCTGTGTGTAGTGCTTGCTGAATTCATTCCTTCTGATACCAAACACCAACCCTCTTTCAGTGCTGCTGCACATTAGGTAGGTTTAGGTTCTCTTGGATAAGAATTTGAAAGAAATCTTCCTGTTACATCAGAGAAATGAGTCAGTAGTGACATAGGGTTTGTTTTTCTTTGTGCTCAGTGGTCACAAGGAGACCTGATCTGCAGCAGGAGCCAGAAATAGCATGTGTGCATGCTTGTCTCTTTGTAAGCCATTGCAGCTATTGATAACCATGTTGGCAAGCTTAGAGGCTGATTTCTCCGCCAAGAAATGTGAATGTAGTCTCTTTGCATGCTTTTCTTCCTCTAAAAGTGTGTCATATTAGTACGGGATAGCTTAGCTCAGGTTAAGAATGATCAGAACTGCCTGGCGCTCTCATTTAATGACTCTGTAGTGGTAACTGCAGAATTAAACTACAAAAAATATTATAGTAGTGCCCTGTATGCATCCTCAACTGACAGTCCTAGTGGAAAGCGATCCATCGCTTCATTGTTCCTTGGAAGTTGTGGTTTGACGTCAGCCACTGATGCAGTTTGGTGTCTCTGGGTCGGCTGGTTTGTTTTGCCGAGTTTCCTCTCTGAAGAAATGCCTCCCTTGTTAGGAAACATTTGCTCTTTTCCAAAAACCCTGCTCTTTGCTGGCAGGAGGCTGCGGGGGTCCGCAGCAGGCTCCCCTCTCCCCGCCCCTTTCCCCCGCAGGTGGCGCAGCCGGGGACGCCCTACTTCTACGTGGAGCTGGACACGGGGGAGAAGCTCTTCCACCGCATCCGCGGCCGCTTCCCGCTGCACTTCGGCAGGTCGGTGCCTTCTTCCCCCGTCCCTCCTCCCCGGCCCCGCGGGGCGCGGCGCTGACGGCACGCCCGGCGCGTGACGTCGGCGGTGACGCCGGCTGTGCTTGCAGGGAGGTGCTGGCGAGCGAGGCGCTCCTGGCGCTGCCGCAGCGGGCCGACTGGCGGCGGTGCGCGGCGGAGCCGGCGGAGGAGGCGGCGCAGGCCCGCGCCTTCCGCCGCGACTTCCAGCCCTTCGACTTCGCCCTCCGGGCCTGACGGCGGCGCTGACGGCGGCGGCGGACGCGCGGCGATGGGCGGGGGGGCGGGCGGGCGCGCGCGCGATGACGCGGTAATAAAGGCGGAGAGCCGGTGGGGCCGAGTGGCTGCGGCGCGATGGATCGGGGAGGCCCCTCCGGGCCCGGCGGCGGCGCGGAGCGGGCCCCGGGCGGGGCAGCGCTGCGGGGGCAGCCGGCGGGCGGCTGCGGCCCCTGGGAGATGCGCGACCGCCTGGGCACCGGCGGCTTCGGTAACGTCTGCCTCTACCAGCACCAGGTGGGGCGGCGCGGAGCGGGGCCGGGCGGCGGCGGGGAGGGCCGGGCCGGGGCGGCTGACGGCGCTGTGTCCCGTAGGACTCGGGCGCCCGGGTGGCCATCAAGTCCTGCCGGCTGGAGCTCAGCGTCAAGAACAAGGACCGCTGGTGCCACGAGATCGACATCATGAAGAAGTGAGTGCGGACGGGACGGCGCGGCCCGGGCGGCCGAGGCCCGGCCGGGCTGAGGGACTGGGCCGTGGGGGCAGCCAGCCCCCAGCCCCTGTGAGGGTCTGCCTGTTGCCCAGCAGCTCTGCCCTGGTTTATCTGTCATCCCAAGATGTCCAAGCACTTCTGCTCTGGTGTAGTAGCTGATGCCTTGTCTTGGGACCTGGCAACATCCAAACCCTCTGCACTCCTGCACTGCCTGGGCTGTTTGTCCATCCCTTAGCAATACTGACATTCTTCCAAACTCGTGCCATGCTGTGTCTTGAGTTTTAATGTGGTGAAAGGAGAACACCCGCACGTTCCCATACCGTGTAGTGCATTCATCTTTGATTTAGCAACTGGGGAGCTAGGAATAGCTTTTTTTCTGTTACGCTCCCACAAGTACAGAATAATGTCTCCTAACGCTTTCTCATGAGAAACTCTGTGCTCCATGCTGCCCAACATCCCTCTCTCCAGCACGTCACTCTGAGGTACCTGTGAACCAGACCTGGCCAGGTTTGTCCTCATGGACGTGAGTGGTTGTTCTGGGTGTTGGGGTCTCCTACAGTTCTTTTGTCCTGAGAATTCCTGCTCCCTTTTGAGAGAGGTCCTGGAGCATGAAATGTTCCATCCCACTGCTTGGAGCAGGGGTGCTGCTCATTTTTGTTCTGAGTTGTCCTCACCAAAGCCTGCAGTGCCCCTGCTGTACAGAGCTTTACTGGGCTCCTGCTCTGCTGCCTTGTCACCCTCATCTGCTCACTGTATGCACTAACATTGGAGGAAACCACTTGCAAGCAACCTGAGTTTGTAAGTTAGGGCTTGGTGATCACTGTTCTTGTTAGTGTTTTTGCCATATTTGTTTTCTGAATACCAGTATTGAGCCGCACAGCTACAGCTGCTCTTGCAGTGGCTTCCAGAGGCTTTGGAAGGTGTACACAGAAGTAATTTGTCTTCACTTCCTTCTGGATGTGTCTTTTATTCCCAACGGTAACATATATTAGAGACAGTCAGGAAGCAGCTGTTTGAATTCAGTTGCAGAAAGGAATCCTTCCTTATGTGGATTTCACCTGCCTCGTTCTACTCCCTAGTGCAGTTATACAACTGTTAATGGATTCCTATGAAACCCTTGGGCCAGGGGGAAACTGTGCCCACATGCAGAAACAGAGACACATATGTAACGACTTTGCCAGGAATGTGCAGGAATCCAGAACTTAAGCCCAGATTCCCATCGTCAAAGTCCTGTACCTTGACTTTGAGACGTCGTTTCTGCTCATCACTGGTTTGTGTATTCCCAAGGTATGGATTTTATGCATTTGGATACTGGTAGTTACCAGTTGAAGGGTGTACTTCTCAGCAAGGATATATTTGAGGAACAGAAATAGTACCTGAAACATAAAACATGGTTGGTTGACGATCTGTTGTCTCATTCTTCCAAAAGAGGAGTCAGAGTTTTCATCCAGCTTTCCACGTGCTTAGGTTGAACCATCCCAATGTAGTAAGAGCCTGCGAAGTTCCTGAGGAGATGAACTTTCTGGTTAACGACGTTCCTCTTCTGGCAATGGAATATTGTTCAGGGGGTGACCTCCGGAAGGTAATGTCTGGTATGCTTTGCAATATGTAGCAAAATAAGTGGAGTTAACGCTGTTTCTGTGACTATGGTTGTCTGTGAAACCACGTATGTTCTGTGGCACTTTTCTTTTTAGGCACAGGTGTGGGGAAGTACATGCAAAGTGGAAAAAAAACACGCGTGGGAAATGAGGCTTCTGTTTTTGAAACCAGAGGACGGATAGCAATCCAAGGGCAGATACTCTTTTATCCTGAAGCAGCGCGTCCTTTTGTGGAACTGCTTTAGCATTAATATAACTTCCCATAGCCTAGATACTCGCACGCAGCGTGTTTGGCTTTGCTCCAATGTGTCTCTATCTGTTTGGAGTCTGATCTGGTTTTGATTCACGCGTATACAGTGTTGTATTCCTCTCAGCACAGGAAAGGATCCTTTTGGTACTGGATTGGGACCTCCAGGGCTTCAGAGACTTTCCTGTTTCCTGCTGAATGGGGAACTGCCCATCTGCGAAGCAGCAACACCCAAGAGTAAAGGAACCTTTCAGTAGTTCCCCAGGCAGCAGCTGCATGGCCCAATAGAGTTTATGCTCCCTTTCCATTACAGCTGGATTCAGGAAGCAGCCATTTGCATAGGGGTGAAGAAGCAAATCCCTATTGATTAACGTTTGCTTAGAAATCACCTCATCTAAGTGATCAGGAAGCTCATTTTTCTGTTGTTTTTGTTACTGGTGTTAAATAGCACTGGAGGAACGTGAGCAGATGTTGAATGCAATAACTGCATATCTGTGATAGCAGCTAGTGTATCAGTAACTTACTGAGCCTTATTTTATATTTTCAAGTTGTTTAAAACAGTAGGGACAATTTTTAGAGACAAGGTTGGCAATGAAAGGAAGTCCAAATAGTATTTGGATGTTGCAAAGACATGTCGCTGACCACATTTTTGGCGACGCTTTGGTGTTTTATTTTTGCGGTAAAAGTTCTGAGACTACTTGAAGGTAAATTGGAGACCCTGGCAAAGAAATTTGGGGTTGCGTTAGCTCTACTTGCAATGCAGTATTTGATCATTCAATTTCTAATGAATCCTTAGATATTGCATAGATGCTGGGACAATTTAGGAAGTAATGTGCTTCATTTCATTTGATCGTGTGTAATGCTTTGTTCCTTAAAGGAAAAAAAAGATGCATTTTTTTTTATTTCTGATCCTGCTCATCTTTAAATCTTTCTCTTGCACTCAGTTGGCATCATTTGTGTTTTGCACTGCTATTAATTTCTTATTGCACATCTGCAATCTTCCATAAAGCTTGGAAAAGCATCTACTGCTGTCTATGGGCCACACACATTTTTATGCTTGTGCTCTTTCAGGGTGGTGTTCTGGGCTCTGAGCTTGATTTCTGACTTCGCCCCTCTCCTCCTTTGTTGTTCAGCACATCTACCCAAAACTTAAGGAGTGAGATGTGGATGTTTGGCTTCTCCCCCATAGAGCTTTGACTCCTGGTTGTGCCTGAAGTGTGGGAGGCAGGCAAAAACATGAGGATACGTCATGGGAGGGGTGGCTGCAGTGCAGAGGTGTACCTCAGTCATCTAAAAGCCTTCAGTGTAGTGATCAAAAAATGAGATCACATGTTGATTGACTCAGGGCATATGTGGAAAATTGCTGAAGCTACTTATTGACAGATCATTAAGACAACATATAGGAGGAGGTTTCCTACAGTGCTTCTATCATACCTTTTGCTACAGGAGACAAATTCAGGGCAAGGAAGAACAGAGATGAAGAAGTGCTTTAGAGTGGAGGCAGGGTTGAGAGTTCAGGTCATGGTCCATGCCATGGACACTCCAGTGATCCACAGGCCAATGACCTACTTTTTAGCTCAGGATTAACTAGGTGGGCGGCCTAGAAGCCAGCATGCTGAGGTGTCGAGCAGCTTCTTCCTGTTGTGGGAATGCAGTCAGGAAGATCATGTCCCAGGCAGAGCTAGCCAGCGATTGAGAGCTCTGAGCTGAAGAAGGTGACTTATGTGGAGTGGGGCAGCCTCTGGCAATATCAGAGAACATGCCGTTTGCTGGTTTTAAGGTGCCTGACCGTGAGGTGGGTGGCTGGTACTGTGCCTCGCACCCTGCAGGGCTCAGGCAGCGTTACGGGAGTGGGGACTGATTACGGGTGACTGCAGAGGTGGCTGCACAGTGTTTGGCAGCCTCTTGCAGCGGGGGCTGATACCTGGGTGGCTTTTCCATAGCACGGGGTATCAGTTGCGTACAGTACACTGAGAAAAACAGGCTCTATTAGAGTCCATGGCCAGCTTGTTCAGATTAAAGCAGCAATTGCTTTAGGCTAGCTGGAATGTTTGGGAGCTGTAAATGACTGCAGTGATCTTCTCTTCTGTGGCCTACACTGAATTTAGGAGTTAACATGTTGGTTTCCCTTCTCATCCTTTTATCAGTGACCTGTGGTTGAATTGCCGAGGGCTTAGATTTGTATCCATTACTTTTGCTTTTTGTCACTCAGTTTATTTTCCTCACTGGAAAGTTGTTCTTCCAAGCAACAGTCCTGCTTCAGGTATTTGGGGTGTTCCCAAATCGCATCAGGCCAAACTTCAGCAGATGAGGAACGAGCAGATTCCAGGAGCCTCAGGATCCCCATTGCCTGCAGCCATATGGCCCTGCCTGCATCTCTTGCCCGTTCACTTTCTGATGGCTTTCATGCTTTTGTGGTATTCCAGGAGTCCAAATCTTCTTTTCAATGCCATCTCTGTGCAAGGAATTTTCATTTTGTCTGTGTTGTTTTCTTCCCCCCCCCCCATGCTTTTATTTCACAAAGCCAACTGCCTCATTCAACTCGAGTTGTATTTGAGCTGTACTGTTTTCTGTGTTGTGTCAGCAGGGGATGGAAGATGTTGTTCTTGTCTGTTAACTGTTGCACTGTGGGTCTAAACATCTTTTTCTTTACTGTAGTTGCTAAACAAACCAGAAAACTGCTGCGGACTTAAGGAAAGTCAAATACTTTCTCTGCTTAGCGACATTGGTAAGTAGCCTAATGCCTTTCTTGTGATTTGGTTTTTGGGGATTATTTTATTATGTGTAATGGCACTTTGCTTTTTCAGCTGACCCTGAAACGGGGACTAATGAGAACAGGGTGTTAAAACAAATCAAGTTTCTATTGCAGAGGAAGGACTTGGTGTCCCTGCTGATCACGGAGACGAGAAGCTTGCACTAATGACATGTCCGTGGAATGGAACTGGAAAAGCTGTGTAGTGGTCAGCTGTAGGTAGTATGACCTTAACGTTTTGTTTTGTTAAGGTCACGGTTTTCCGTTCAAACCCTGTTTCTGTTCATGGCTCTGGAGATGCCAAACTGCATGTCATTTGAAGGAATGTAACTTTTACAAGCCAAAAAGCAAAAGCAACATGAAAAGTGCCCAAGTTGCCCTGTGGCTGCTCTTGTAGGGTTTGCTTAGTAGGAGGGAAATTTCACTTGTTCAGGGTGACAGTACAGAGAAGGTGATGAACTGGAGTGGAGCTGAGAGCAAGGTAGGTAAGAGCATAGCAGAAGATGAAGCCAGCCATGCTGTGGCTAGTCCAGCAATCTTCTGGCTAATGATTTGCTCTCAACTGAGGGTTAATAAGGTAAGCGATCCCAAAATAAGTGCAGCTAAATGTTGAGAAGCTTCTCATTTTGGAAGAGCAATTCTCTTGGTCTGTGTTAGAGTTGTGGCTAGCACAGTGGTGGAGACCATTGTCTCCTTTACTGTGGGGAGGCCGCATCTGGCCCCAAGTTCCAGAGGGATGTGGAGATCCTGGCAAGACCCTGCAAAGGCTGCCCAGGGCCTGGAGCACCCAACCCACCAGGAGATGGGCTTGTTGGGTCTGACCGCAGGGAGACTGAGGAGGGTCTGAGAGCAGCCTGTGACTACAGAAAGGGCAGATGCAAAGATGATGGATGGGACCAAACTGTACTTGGTGAGCAGTGTAACAAGGGTCACCAGCCCTACGTTGCAGTGTGGGAGGTTGAAGTGCGAGGTTGGAGAAGAAACCTTCTTTCCCACCAACGCTGCTGTGCATGGCCCTTGGGAGGGTCCCAAGGCAGCCTACAGGGAGACAGAGTGATGATAGGATGTGAATTAGCCAGACATCAACTTGATCTGTGTTACAGAAGGTGTCTGATATCATGTGGATTTCAGATTCTGCAGTTTGGAGAGGGAGCAGGCAGCAAAACCATACAGGATGGGAGTAGCCCAAGGTGACAGCACTGCTCATAACACATATCTTTGCATGCCTGCTTTAAAACCATTTCCTAAGGCCGTAGTAATCCATGGAAATCATTCTGTGATACTTGATGGTTTCCAGAAGTGTTTCATCAAATATCTCATTTTTCAAACTGTTGAGCTTTAGCTTGCTTGATGCCACATTCTTGACCACCGAGAGTACTGTAAGAATATAAAAGATGTGAGGCTTCAGACTGGCCTTCCTGTCCATAGGAAGTGCCTGGTGTCTTGGACACACAAGTCATCTGATTGAGGGTTGCTACAGATGGTTTCTCTAGCAAGTAGGCTTTCCAGGATTGCTCCTCAGTAGAGCTCCTTGGTTTTTTAGTTCTCTTACAGATAACCCATCTCTACTTGTAGGAATGGAGCTGGTTTTGGCATGAGAAAGCATTTTGGACATACTGGCCTGGGCTTCTGTCCTTTCAGTGCTCAGAGGACTTGCAGTTGAGTTCCTGAAATCAAGTGCAACTCTGCATTCCTTCATCCTTGTTCCCCTTCCACCTGCAGAACGGGGTCTGTTTTCTTCATAATAAGTTGAATGTCTTTGGCATGTCTTTGACAAAGATTTGAAAAAGCAGTAGAGAAGAAATGCAGCTTAGAAACTGTTAAATGTATAAATGAGTAGTAAATCAGTGAAAGTTGGGGACTCTGTACCCGACGGGAGAAGGTGTTCAAACTATGGACAAGGCATGCTGGTTGAATATTTCTCTTAAAATAATCCCGTAAAGAATTTACAGTCACGGCTGGTTAGAAGCAGGCTTTGCACGATGTGCAGTTGGAATATCTTTTGCATAGGAAAATTTAAAATACCTCATGATGGAGATCAGAAAATACAATATCTACCTTGGGCCTTTCATGGGACCTTTTCTTTTATTTCCACTTGCTCATCTCCAAGACTAAAAAATCATGACCTGAACAAAAAAAAAAAAAAAAAAAAAAAAAAACCAAAACACAACTCAAAATTTGAAAATTGTCCTTTGCTGTTTTGTCTGTGTCTGTGTCCTGTGGCAGAGGCTTGATACATCTCTTATTTATTGGCCAGTGTTGCTATTTGGGTGGACCAGTAGTAAATTTTCCCCTTTCCACAGGTAGGATTTCTCTTGTTTCTTTTTTGTTAGTGCCTCCACAGTCCCCTCAAGGCAGTTCAAGTGTGGACTGTTGCCACAAGGCAAAGTCCTGCTCTTTGCCTTTTCCTGGGCACATGCTCCCATTCCCTCTCCTACTGCAGCCACTCCCGTACCTAGGTGAGGAGCAGGTTCTGGAAGCCAGCATGGCTAAAACCTGATTTATTTTTTTTTTAATGGTTTCCAACTGTATTGGTCCCAGGATCAAGCTGATCACATAGTGCCATAAATGCTTTTGCTGCCGTGGAAATTGCATCTGGGAGAGGAGAGTTTGGGAACCCGTGTTCCTTCTGGGGACAGACCCCATGCAGATTGGCTTAAAGCAATAATGGAATTTCGTTTTTAGTGGTGAGAGTGATAGAAGTGGTGCTACTTTTGAGCACACCAGTCCCCCACCAGCAGAGGGGAAGCATTGAGCCCCTAAGTTCAGTGTTGCTAATACTGACTGGGGCATTGCTGGTGGCACCTCAGTCAGCTGCTGCACGCAGCGTTAACCAGAGGCTGCTCAAGAATCAGTTTTTAGCTTCAGCCATGCTTCTGCTTCATCGCAGCTGGACGGTCTCTTCCCTGATGGGATGGTTTGCATTGTGGTGCTTTGGCAATGGTGGAAGTGTACTAGAAGCTCTATAAGCCACAATTTGGCAGTAGTTTTAGGTCAAAGGGAAACTCAGGTTGTTTCATTTGCTTAATTCATTTCAGTGCTTTCTTTCATCAGCATCTTGCATATTGTGCTCACATATATAAATAGGTCTTTTTGTTATCTTCTGTTGATTTACCAAGATCTTAGGCTAGAGGACATGCAGAGCTGTTTCAAGCTGCCTGCACATTTTGAGGCCTGTTTTGCTTGTCTGAGTGCTGTGGTTCATTTTGTAACTACAGTTTGAGAGGAGTTCAGCTGCCTTCTCTCTTGCTTGTAAGGCAAGAGATGTGACCTGCGGTTATGCCATGAGGTCTGAACTCCGTAGCAACCTCCATTTCTGCAGAGCAGAGGAACAGAGCTAGTTCAGCCCTAGCATAAATCTGAAGAATCTTTTAAGTCAATAGTTCTTAATGGTGCTTTAAAATGAAAATTTATTGATGTCAACCCCAAAGTCAAGGATATTAGATTTTTGTTAGATGTATCTTTAATCAATGTGCATTTATTTTCTATTAAACACATGTCTTTCAGGGTCTGGTATCCAGTATTTGCATGAAAACAGAATTATACACAGAGATTTAAAGCCAGAAAATATTGTTCTTCAGGATGAAGGTGGGAAGGTAAGTCAGGTGACCTCTGTCTGTCATGTTCCCACTGTCATTTCTGGAAGTTGTCAACAGCTTTGTCTTGCCTGAGAGAAATAAAAGAGAACAAGTAATTTGTGGCATTTGAACTGGGCTGAAAACTGCACTGTGAATTTACTAAAAGTTTATGTCGTCTTGAAGCCACAAATCCTATTGTGCTTATTCTTAAATCCTTGTCATTAAAAATGAACAACTTTTGCTTCCATTCAAGAACCCTGCTTGCAACAGAATATGAACGATATGAGATTGTAGTGTATCCCTGTGTTTGTGGCTTTGAGGGCTGCAGGTAAAATCAAGCTAGTTCAGAGAGTCAGCCTAATGGATCTTCAAACAAATAACTTTAAATTCTCAGATAAAAACCTAGATACTCTGGCCAAGCTGTAACTGGCAAGTTGCTTTAAATAAAGTTGAGTCTAAGCTGAGATAGGTGGACAATGCCAGCTTATGTGGTGAAACAGCAGGCCTTAGCACTGTGTCACATGTCGAAGCTTTGCCATGGACTTTCTTCAGAATTTCCATTCTGGCTTTCCTCTTCTTGAGCGTATGCTGTGGATATCACTGCACAGATTTTGGGTTGTGTGGTGGTTTTTTTTTCTCTGAATTTGCTCTATTTATGAACTATTTAAACTGTCTACAGATTGTTCACAAAATAATAGACCTGGGATACGCAAAGGATCTGGATCAAGGAAGCTTATGCACCTCATTTGTTGGAACATTACAATATTTGGTAAGATTTTTTTTTCATCTATACAAGTGATGTGGTATTGCCACATTTTATGGAATCACAGAAGTGTGTGTCAGAAGTTAACCTAGAGGTCCCTTGTCCAGCCTCCTGCTCGCAGCAGGCTTGTCACCAGCACTAGGTCAGGGCAGCTGTGGCTTGGCTCAGCCAAGCCCTGAAACCTCGGAAAATGGAGATCCCGCACTTTCCCGGGGACCTTTCCCAGGGGTGTTCCCTCTCCAGGGGAGGAAGTGTTTCCTCATATCCAACCTGGACCCCCAGATGGTGATCTGGGGCCATTGCCTGTCATTGTTGCTTCCGAGATGAGTTTGGCCCTGTCTATCCCCTTCCATCCCTTCCCATGCCACAGTCAGGGCCTGGTCTCAGCCTGCTCCCCCCTCCAGCCTCCCCACAGCCAGACCCAACAAGCCCAGCTCCCTCCTGTCTCCTTATGGGTGGGTGCTCCAGGCCCCAACCCACCGGGCAGCCTAAGCGGGGCTGCATCAGGGTCCCTGTGCCACTCTGGAGCTGGGGGACGCGCCTAGGCGCAGCTTTGTCTCTGCAGAAATGCAAGAAAATAGATGACCTGAAATACCACTTTCAAAGTGTCTTTTTATGATCCATTTTAGGCTCCAGAACTCTTTGAGAATAAATCCTACTCAGTTACTGTTGATTACTGGAGCTTTGGAACAATGGTGTTTGAATGCATTGCAGGATTCAGACCTTTCTTACATAATCTACAGCCGTTCACCTGGTAAGACACTTATTCTGCAAGTGGTGATGCCAGGCAATAGGGATGACAGCTACTGCGTGTGTTGAAGTGACAGCGTGAACCATGATGATAAATGTATTTGTTTGGTAGGTGCTGACACTGGTGGTCTGCTAAGCTTTGCAGAAGTCATTGATACTTTAGTAGTAGCAATGACAGTTCAACTGGCTATTTATACATATTGTAGTATGTGCTTATGACATTGTGTGGTAGCCTCTGGTCATAATAATTCCTTCACAAGTGGATATTGAATCAAAAACCATAATTATAAACCAGCCTGCGTATCGGTGTCAGAAAAATGTAAGGGGAAGGAGTGATACGGTCCTTTGTTCACCTAGGCTGTGAGGTTACTTCTTTTTAGCAATAAATAACACAGCAAGACAGAGCATGTTTTGTATAGTAAGCACATAGTTCTGTGTTTGTAAGTAACTTTACAAAAGTGGTGACTGAAAGACTTGAACGTGGCTATGGGGGTTTCTGCTTACTCTTTGAGAGCTAGAAGAAGGGGCAGAAATATATATTTTTACATTTCCACTTCCTACCTTGCAATACCAGGAGTGTATGTAAGCTTGATTTTTAAAAGGGTGATTCTGCAACATAGCAAATACAAAACTTGCTTTTCTGTTAGCATTGAAATAATAACAGGAGAAAGGTAAATTTGATTTTTTATGCAAGTGTTAGCTTAAAAAATTATTATGTGTTAACAAAAAATCATTTTAACCAATATGTTGCAATAGTTTCCCTTTTAACTGCTAATTCTTGGGATTTTACTATTTTAATAGTGCAATATTTGTTGCATTTTTTCCAACATGGAGAACTTGATTTCCTAATGTAATTAGTAGAAAACTAATGAATGAATGAATGAGATTAGAAACAGCTCTTCCTTATCCATAAAAGAAGGAAGAGAACAGCAGAGGCCACACACGTGTAGCTTCAGTTCCAGTTGGGGCTGACTGGGAAAGAGAGCAGGCTGGCAGCCTCCAGGAGCAAGAAGTGTTCAGCTGCCTCATAGGTGACTGATGACTGTTGACTTGCCCTGGGAAATCCTGCTGCTCTGGGAGCAGCTGAGCTCTAGGCAAGGTTCACACCAGTGCTGAAGTGAGCCAAGGTGAGGAAACTGAGGCAGCGTTGCTGTTGATGCTTTCCCTGGTACTGGAGCCAAAAGCATGCTGCATTTCTAACACTTATTAGATGCTTCACCCGGGTCAAGGTAGGGGCAGTGGTTTTGCCAGATGACTCTTGCAAATCTTGTCTATCTCATTAATGTATGGAGGCTGATTTTGTTGTACAGGCTTGCTCTGTGGTCAGTGAATTGTTACCTGTTGATCCTCCTGTTTGATGCTGTCCAGACCTCCTTGCAAGCAGGTGCAAAAATGTTTCCAGAGACAGAGTTAATTGCAAGGACTCCCTCTTCCACTTGGAGATGTTCTGGGTGGATTGTTTGAAGATGTCATCTTTGTCCTGAAAGAAGAGTTTGTTTTCTAAAACTACTAGACTGTGGCATTTTTTGCTGCTGCCACATTCAGTTGACCCTTTACAGAAGTAACATTGTCAGCATATCCACAAAGGATTTTATTTTCTAGGCATGAAAAAATCAAGAAGAAGGATCCAAAGCACATCTTTGCTTCTGAAGAGATGAATGGGGAGGTTCGCTTTAGTACCCATTTGCCACAGCCTCACAGCCTCTGTGGGTAAGTGTGTCCTTGTGGCTACGTGTGATAATTTTTGGCCTGTCTTTTAAACTGAGGGCTTCTTCCTTCCCAAGCACTGAGGGGTCCTCCTCCTTTCTCCTAAGGAGTGTTTCAAGCTCCTGACAAGCTACCATTTCCTGTTAAGGAATAGCCTGTAGCCACATGGCTCTTTTTTGATACTTTGAGCTCTTCAGTGGCACTTCACAGTGCAGTTTGTGGGATGACGGCAGTCCACCTTGCAGTGTCAACTCTGTGACCGCTTTTCACTCATTACCACAAGGCCACTGAGTAATATCTACCTGATAACTTGATGGTATTGAATCTCAAAAACCAAGTACTTGAGTTAGCTGCTCTATGAAAGCAGAAGCTTCTACTACTTGTGTTGGGGAAACTGCAGCAGGTCCAGCAGAGGCCACAAAGATGGTCAGAGCCTGTTGAATAGAGCATACAGGGAGAGACCCGTGAAGCTGGGCTTCTTCAGTCTGACGAAGAGAAGGGGTAAAGCGGGATCTAATTTTGTCTTCTACTATCTAGTTGGGCGTTACAGAAGCAACGGATCTAGGCTCTTCTCAGAAAGGCAAAGCAAAAGGACCAAAGGCAACAGCACAAGTTACAACAAGGGAAGTGAAATTTGGGCACAGGAAAAAGGCTTCCTTGTGCTAGTGATGCGTCCCTGGCACAGGGCCCTGAGCAGCAGGGGATCTCCATCTGTGGGGACTGCCCAGACTCGCTTGGACACAGTCTTGAGCAGCCTGCTGTAGCTGCGACATTGGCCCTGCTGTGGGATAGGACTCAGACCGAAGACCTCCAGGAGGGCCTTCAGCCTGAAGTAATGGGTCTGTACCAAGTCAGAAGTCAGACTCTGATCATTTGTGACTTACTTAGCACTGGTGTCTTTTAGATGTGCCCAGCAGTGCAGCGCAACTCGTTGGTGCTGGCAGATTTCTAAGAAAAGTACTGGAGTTGAGAATGAAATAAGTGGCTTTGTGCCAGTGCTTTGAGCTTTTTGCACTGTGTACTGACTTTAAAGGTGTTCTTGACAATAAACTTACAAAAAGCATTTTTCTGTGGATAAACATGGAAGAGAACCTTCTAGGCAGCTCGGCCGCACAGGGATGGTTAATCTGCAGACCAGGCTTTGAAAACTATTCGATTTTAGGTGTGTCACAGATGGGTTTTTGAGGAAAACAAAAAACAGTTCTCCTGCTTATCCATTTTGACACACCTTACTGATGTGTCCAGATACTTTTGACTCAGTGAATAGGAGTCAGGAAGAGGGAGAAGTATAATGCAAGGTATACTGGATGGGCGTGTGCTCCTGCTGAGGTCAGTGAAGACTGTTGTTACAGTGGGGATGCTCACTCTGTATGTGCTTTCCTCCCCTTCAGGCTTTCCCTGCTGTCAGGATGAGTGACTGCAGTGAAATCACTGTTCTTCATGCATGTTCAGTGGGTGTTGCGCACATATGGTCTCTAACCAGAGTTGTGACCTTATTGCTGTTGTGAGACCCTAGTGTCCTAAGTGGACTGAGTGTTGTAGAATATGTGCCTTCTCTTTTTTACGGCCCTTCTGTTTTAGTTTAATTGTAGAACCGATGGAAAATTGGTTGCAACTGATGCTGAATTGGGATCCACAACAGAGGGGTGGAGGTTTTGATCCTGAGACCGGCCATCCAAAGTGTTTCCTAATAATGGATCACATACTGAATTTGAAGGTGAGTGAGGGCTGCTACTGGGTTTAAAGGCCTACTGAAAGCATGTCAGAGGACAAAAAGTGTGTTCAGTGGAGCAAAGCTGTAATTCTGGCATCATCCAGCTGCAGGATCATGAGGAATGTTTTTGTTGGTATTAGGAAGTGAGTGGATAGTACTCACTATCCACAGTACAGCCTGTCCAGTACATACCTGAAGGCAAAATGTCAACAGCAATATTAATCTCTAGCTTTGCACTTGGAGTAGATGAATGACCCTGTATTACTGTCTGTCATCTCAGAAAGGATTCACCAAGATCAAATAATGGTTTAATATTTGCTAATAGCAGTTTTCTTGAACTCCACTGCTGATGCTGTGACCTCCAAGTCCATGTACTATAGTAGTACCTGTAGTAGAACAGAGATTACATTCACCTGACTCTTCCCCTTCAAGTAATTATTGGAGCTTTGCTGGAGTAAGACTAGCTGAGGCAAGCATGTGTAGAAGCCAGAGGATAATTTTGTCTGACCTGGAAGAATTCTAAAGGAATTAAAGCCCAAAACACAAAATATTGTGCCCATAATTGGGACTTGTCAAAATCTGTATATCATGGTGTGGTTTGGGTCCTACAGTCTCTGCCCAGATATAGTAAAACTATAGAGAGGGCCATGAGCAAGCACTGGTATGTAACAGCTTTTTTGTATGGAGGGATTAAAGGAAATGGGACTCCCTTGGGAGCAGTACTGGCCAGCATCAGAGGCAACGTCTCAAGATGGCCTTTATGCTAGTTTGTCACCATTCTTTTGATGCAATTAAGCTACAGCATGGCTTGTGAAGGCTATTAGTCGGTTTGATTGTAATTTTTCTCTGACATGAAGTTACAAGTTACAGGCCCAGACTTTGAGCTTTATTATGTGGGGCTTTACTGCTGAACTTGATTTTTGTGGTTATTAAAACTCAAATGATGCTCTCAGTCTAACGTATTCATTGCTACATATTCCCTCCCAGGCTTTTGTGTCCTTTGTCTTTGATAGCCAGTGACTTGTAATCAACTTGTACTCTTTACAGATAGTACACATCTTAAATATGACCTCTGCCAAGATTGTTTCATTTCTTTTGCATCCCGAGGAAAGCCTTCATTCCCTTCAGATTCGGATTGAGTTTGAAACTGGAATAAGTACTGGAAATCAGGAACTGCTGTTGGAAACGGGGATTTGCTTGGACCCTCGGAAACCTGCTTCCCAGTGTGTTATTGATGGCGTAGTAAGAATGATTCTGTTCCTTTAATGTCTTTCACATTCTCAGGGAATTTAAAATCTTAGGGAAGATAAATTGCCTTAATCTTCTCCCACTGGAGACAGTTAGCTCTGTAAGTGTAGCATTGCTCTTAAGGTGCAGCATTATTTCCTTTATCGGCTAATGTAAGCAGATTCCTATAGTTACGCTCTTGTCTAAATATTTAAATAAAGTAACTTGCTAGCAAAGGCTCTTGTGTTTCTGTGGGACCTATCAAAATCAGGTTTTTTTTTAAGGCACTTGATAAGAAGAGTGTCTGCCCACAATAATGAGTTCTTGAAGTAACCAGGACTCTCTGGGTTAGTAGGAGCTATGTTTGGGATTTATCTTGTTTATGTTCTCTTATCTTTTCTCACCAGAGAGGCTGGGATAGCTACATGGTGTATTTGTTTGATAAAAGCAAAACTGTTTATGATGGACCCTTTGCTTCTCGAAGTCTGTCTGACTGTGTAAATTACATTGGTAAGTATGCTGGAGGACAGCTGGGAACTGAAAGCACTGCTTCTCATGTAATATGAAAGTAGATTTGCCTTACAGATCTCTCTGTGTTATCTTGAAGGGCACTCTCTAATTCAAAGAGGACCATTTAAGAACCTGAAGCAGCCTAGCAAAGTTTCATTTACAATGTCCTATCTCCACATTTTGTAAATGTAACAGTTCAGAGAATTTATTGCCCACCTTTTGTGAACTCTCCTGTAGAGCAACTTAAGAATTCATTTAAGGTTTTTGCCCTTGTATTAAATTCTGTGTACTGAACAGCATCTATCCCACCTAAAAACATAAAAACCTAAGCATTGCCCCACTTAAACAGAACCACGATGTGAATGAAGGCTTGGGAGGTAATATGTGCAACCTAATCTTGTAGCCTAGAGACGGGAACTTTTGGTTATGTCTGCACACTACATCCTGGGAAGAAGATTCTGACTTGGGGACTGTGGTTTCATTTGCACAGTCCTCTGCTCTGCTAAAGGGTCTTGTCCCTTCATACCCACGGAGTGTTGCAGTGACATCATGCTGGGAGATGTTTGCAGAACTTGTGCGATAGCCCACATAGACGACCTTTGGTGGTACCAAGGGTCAGGCACTTTCTTATCTTAGGGTTTAGCATCTGTAGAAGTTGTGCACATACCCCTTCTTCTCCTCCTCTCTTCCTCCTTGTGCACAGGTACAAACAGGCTTCAACTCCTTGCAGTCCTGTCTCCTGAGACTGGGTGTTTTGGATGCTCGTCAACAGTTGCCCTCCTGCAGCTCTCCTAGATTTATGCTTCTGAACCTGATATCAGCATCCTGAGGATACAGATTAACTTTTTGCCCTGTACTGTCTGCGATAGTTGCGTTTCAGCTGTGATCCATCTCTCATGTCTCACCTAAGTGAAAGAACGGGTCCCTCATTCTATGCTACTGATTATTCAGGCCCTGTATGAGGAAATCCACCTTGATCTGATCACAGAGCCAAGCCAGTGTGTTTGGCCATGTTCCACCAGTTGCAGAACTGCTCTCATTCCCCTGTGGAGGTTATGAGTTAGGGCTGGTCTTCAGAGACACTTGGCAGAGGTTCAAAACCTGCACTCTTGTACTGTCTTCCCAACAGTTTTCAGCTTTATCATTATCTAGTGATAATGTGCCTATGGCACTGATACTACGTCTGGTCTCACTGAGCAGAGCCAAGTGTCTGAGAAAGTCCAGGCCCCTCCTTCCTCTTGACTTGTTAGGAGTAGAGCCTGTCTATTGCTGCATGGATACTGGTGGGATCTGCTCCAGTTGGTCCCTTTTAGTTCCAGTCCTGATGCCAGGCCCTGGCATCATCATTATACTTTTAGACTGTGCATGAAAACTGCTTCTCTGCTTACAGCTTTCCTTACATGTCTCCTGAAATGACAGCAGTCATCTGCAGGACCTAATATACCTCTATGAAGGCATATATATACCCAATACACCTGTATGAAGGACCTTGTATACCTCTATGAAAGAAAAAAATATGTCAAGGGATAGGAGGCATCTACTGGGATAATGCATATAAAGGCATTTGTGACATTCAGTTACTGAAATGCCTTGTGACATTCAGTTACTGTTAAGTAGCTTAATTTTCTTCGGCCTTGCTCTGCAGAAGCTGTGCTGGTTTTCCCTGTCTCCTTTTGCTGTCACTCAGGTTTATTCTGATTGTTTTTTCTGTGTTCTGGGCCATTTTGTTCTGGTGATTTTCATTGCATGGCGTCATTGTGCTGAATCTCTTGGAGCTAAGGCCTTTTACAACATGTTTATTGATATTCCAGTGTACTGACAGTTCCCCGTCTCTGTAGGGGAACACACAATTCCTGCATCTTTTCCCCTTAAACATTATAGATCAGGAATCTGGAAGAAAGTGTACAAAAGATTTGAAGACATTTTCAGATGAAAAACATGTCAGGACAGTGACCAATATCAGTTGATTAAATGGAGCCATTTAACTTGCTTTGCTCGCTTGGGCAAGTGCTTTATATAGAGTTTTTGGATAAAACCACCCATGGGTCCTGCCTTGTGCCATGTTCTATGCCGTGTGCCCCGTGTCTGCTAGAGCCAATAGGCCAAAGTGCTCAAAGAAATCAGTACTCTTGTAGCTGTGAGTTCAAACATGAGCTGTTGCCTGGCCAGTAGCAGGCTGTCAAATACCTGGGGAGCTGTAACGTGAAAACGTTACACGCTTAGGCAGCATCACATAAAAATTGAGCAGATCTTATGTGGCTTGATCCCTTAGTTTAGGCACCTGAAGCAGGAATTAGGAACGTTGTAAGCACTGAAATCTTTTTCTAGAGTTGTCCTTTCATTTGTGTACAACTGTGTTTTTCTTGCGTTCAGTACAGGATAGTAAAATCCAACTGCCAGTTCCTCAGCTGCGCAAGGTATGGGCAGAAGCAGTTCACTACGTGATTGGGCTAAAAGAAGATTATAGCAGGCTTTTCCAGGGCCAGAGAGCTGCCATGTAAGTTGTTACTCCTCATTCAGAAGATTCATTATTATGCAAATACAGAGATTGTTTGCATGGAAATGTACATCTCAGGGAGTTTTGGTTATCCGAAGTTTTACAGCCGTCTGCTGTTCTATACTTTTACATTATAAAACTTATTTGTGCTGGGAGCTTATTCCACTCCAGGAATTTTACTGTATAGTGCCTGACATTGATAATAACTGAAAAAACTTGAACCTTGAATATAGTCACAGACCCACAGAATGGCTGAGGTTGGCAGGGACCTCTGGAGGTCATCCAGTCCAACCCCCCTGCTCAGGCAGAGCCACCTAGAGCTGGTTGCACAGGACCACGTCCAGATGGCTTTTAAATACCTCTACGGATGAAGACTCCACAACCTCTCTGAGCAACCTGTGCCAGTGCTCAGTCACCCTCACAGTAGAAAAAGGGTTTCCTGATGTTCAGAGGGGATCTCCTGTGTTTCAATTTTTTTGCCCATTGCCTCTGGTCGTGTCACTGGGCACCACTGAAAACAGCCTGGCTCTGTTCTCCCTCCCCTCAGGTATTTGTACCTTTTGATCCCCACTCAGCCTTCTCTGCTCCAGGCTGAACAGTCCCAGCTCTCTCAGCCTTTCCTCATAGGAGAGATGACCCAGTCCCTTAATAATCTTCATGGCTCTTCATTGGCCTCTCTCCAGTATGTCCATGTCTCTGGTGTACTGGGGAGCCCAGAACTGGACCCAGGTGTGGCCCTATCAATGCTCAATAGAGGGGAAGGATCACCTCCCTCGACCTGCTGGCAGCATTCCTCCTAATGCAGCTCAGGACAGTCGTTTCACAAGTGGCAGAATGAGTAGAACTGTCTGTTATTTTTGCAGAGGTTTGTCCTGTGATTGAATCACAGAATGGGCAGTGTCATACATCTCAAGTGATAAAAAAGGTGCCAGCATTCACCGGGGGCAACATGCACTACAGGACCCTGTAAATGCTAAAAAATACTCTACGCTGCAAAGAATGTTTAACTGAGCTTGACAAAAAAATCTGGGAATTGAGGAAGGACTTTCTCTTTTGCTTGCTGAGGACCTGCAACTTCTGAGGACGTGAGATGGAGTCTGTGACCCCACTGAGGCTCCCTGTTCCAAGGATCTTACAACATTTTTTCCTAGCTATGCATTTCCTTCAGTTAACGTGACTGCACTGGCCACGTAAGTCCAGATACGCTTTTCAACTAACACGTGCTGTTCTTGTTTCATTTGTTAGGCTCAGTCTTCTTCGGTATAACGCCAACCTAATCAAAATGAAAAACAATATGGTGTCAGCATCTCAGCAACTGAAAGCAAAGCTGGAATTCTTTCATCAAAGCATTCGCCTCGACCTGGAGAGATACAGTGACCAGATGGCTTATGGCATATGTATGTATTGCATAATACTTGCCTGGATGTCTTGTCTGATCCTATAAAGGATCAGACTGACTATGAAGGGCTGTGGGTAAGAACTAGCTTAAAAGAAAATGAATGCAGGAGCTGCCATTGTGTTCCTCAGCATCTTTATGGTTATGTTTCAGCTGGGGCAGGTGCAGGAGAAGAGTTTGGCAGAAGCAAAGGCAGGAGGATAAAAAATAAAATGTTTTTGGAGACCTTCAGTGACAGTGAAACAGGTGGTCATCTGTTCCCCACTGAGAACACCAAGCTAAGAAAATTGTAGTATTAATAGTACTGGTGATGTAAATGTTTGCTATTTATTCGTTCAGAGTCTGATTCATTTGGAGTTGTCACTGAGCATAAAGTAGAGGGCAGAGTTGCTGCACTTGATGTACAGTGGAAGGGCCACTAACCATCCATGACAGAACAAGCAGGCATGATGACTGTAGAAACACTGTTTTGAACAGCACTAAGGGAGTGATGTTTCTGTGCTTGATATCAGGAGGTAGCATGAGTCAGGATGAGAGATGAGGTGAAAAAGCACCAGCTACAGTTTTAATGTCACAGAAACATCTGGAACTTACAAATACTATTCAGGGGAGAATAGTAAGATTTATGCATAGTTTGGATATATGGCTAAAAACCAAAACTTGAGTCAAAAATTATGACTGGGCTGAAGGATGATGATGGAAAATTGAAAGACTTGGTGAACTGGTTTTGGACAGTCTGTGTTTAATCAAAAGTGGCAGTTGTTGAGCTTAATGGTGGAGTTTAAAGACTCAAACTCATTTTAGGCCGGTGATTGCAAACAGTGAAATCCAAAGGGTTTGTATGTGAGTTAAGGTTGCAACTTTGCTGTCTCTCTGTGATCTCTGGGTCATGATTCCTGCTTGGAGATTCAGTGTCATGCTCTTTTGTGTTCAAATTCAACTGATGTACGGGTCGTGCTTTATTTTTGTGTCTATATCTTTTTATAAATTAACAACTCTCTTCTCTTAAGCTTCAGAAAAGATGCTCAAAGCCTGGAAGGAGATGGAAGAGAAGGCCTCTCAGTGTGCACAGGTAGGGGATATTAAAGAAGCTTCATTAACTCTCTGACAGAAATCATGATGGGAACTTAGTGTCCTGTGTGCCACTGTCCTGTCCCTTCAGTGTGTTTCGTATCCTGTCTGCTGTGGGAATGAGGATATCATTGCAGGTGCATTAAAGAAACAGTCCCCAGTCACCAGGTTGTTTGAATCTAGTGATTTCAACAAAACCAGCACAAATCTCACTAGACTCAGTTGTCTATATAGGAAAGTAGACTATAGAGACACGTTATTTATTGCCCAAAAGAAATGGTGTTGCTATATGTAAGAGTCTTCCTGGTTGGATTTACTGCACACAAAAATTTTCATTGCTAAAGCTGAAAATAATACTAATCACTTACCATGCAGTGATTTCAAAATTGCAGTACTTCATTTAAGAGTACAGACATAAATTTCTGGTATTCTACAAGTAAATACGCAAATTAGTTTTTAGTAAGAGTCATCCTTAAGAAATTTAGAGCAGAGCTAGAGCCAGTTCTTACTCTGAGTAGTCCTAATAGTTAACAGATGTTTTCACTTGTGGTTTATGGACAGTTGGGCTGACATAATGGCTTTCTGTTTCTCAGAGAGGTAGTTCTGCGAGAAAGGCTATCTGAAATTTAACTGCTGCTTAGAATTCTGATCTCTGTCTTCTGGGAAAGAACATTTTAATTTTACCTCCACTGAAAACAATGAGGAGAGAGAAGCCTTTTTGACAGAGAATAATTCTGCCTACAGTTTTGTACAGACCTATAGGGAAGGAATAAGCTTTTAGCTGTGAAAACTAGGGACAGAGTTAGGATGATCATAGTTCATTGTCAAAAGCTGTTTCTTCTTCTACCAGGTGTACTGAATAAAGCTTGGGAGGGGGGAGACATTCAGAGGGGAGCATTCAGAAGGAATGCAAGGAAAAATCAGCACATTTGTAATGTATTTCTCAGAGTGGAGGTCTTTAAAATACCTCAAAAAGTACTCTCTTTTTTTGTGCTCTGTGCTAGTAGCTAGCTGCAGGAGTGCCAAAAACATTGCATGTTCTGCTGACCAGGACTGTCACGTGGTTTATTGGGCTGATGTCTTGCATTTCTTCTCTCCCCTGCAGGGAGTTCTTGTATTGGCTCTCATAGTAACACAGAGCACAGTGATTAATACATAAAAATCCCAGACACCATTAGAAACACAAACAATAAATTACATTGCCTGTTTTTTTTCCCCCTGTGAAGGAATAGACTGGGTAGTTCAGGTTCTGGGATCTATTACCTGTCTTCATCTAAGTCAAAAGATTCTTGGAGCCTTGATTCTGCTTGCTCATATGATGGAGATCAGGGGAATTGGGATTTCACCTGAATTCACCTCTATTTAGCTCTTTAAATTGGGATCTGGTTGTTCCCTGTTAGGAAGCAACGAAGATAAAAGGGAGGCTGCTTCTAGTAGAATAACTCAAAGCTGTCAGTGGCCATTTCCAGAAAACTGGGAACCTCAACAAATATTTACTTTGCAGACCATCAGAATTATGTTCTGTCTTCAAGCTGTGCAGTCCATATGTATAGCCATACCCTGTCAATTTATCAGGAATGGAAAATGTTTTACTCTGTAATACACGGTGGTATCTCAGTCTATCTAGCAGGCAGCTTAACTTCTGTGAGTTCAAGAGACACAGTTATGCTGTGTGGTGAGTCATGGTGGTCCAGATAAAGACAGGGTTTACTTCACATTTGTCTCACAATCTGATTCTCCTTTGATTATGTGGCTTCTCGCTGCTTCTTCTTGGTTTATTCTTTACCTGTAAGACCTACAGACATCCCTTTCGGGTCAAGGGGTCACATCCCATTTATATAGCCTCATACCAAGTACTTCTGCAGCTTCAGCAAGGGGTATGTTCTGGAAAATATTTGCTTTTCAGGTCCTACAGCCCCAGGTCAGAAAGGAAAAGCTGAAATATCTCAAAGTACTTTCTCAGGAAGGCAGACCAGTGCCCACAGTCCATGGTGCTAAGACCCATTATGGTGACCAGTGCATGTCTGGCACCACATAGCTACTCCTCATGCTCAGAAATTTTGTTGTTGGCTGCCTCATCTAACTTACTGTGGGAGTTTGGCACAAGATCGGTAACTTTTATATTGCTTTGAGGAAAATGTGAAATACCGGAGAAATGTCAAACCAGAATGTATACGGGAGGGTGAAATGTGAGAGCACCCTCTGTCCATACTGTAAGAGTAGGAGAATAAATCTTCACTGCTGGAATGTATGTAGAGCCAGCAAGCATCTGTGTGTGCAGCGTGCATCTCAAAGAGGTAAGATTTATGAAAAAGCTGATTTTTCTCATCCAATGTGGTTGTCAGAGATTTGGATCTAGGTGATATCATTCACTGAGAAGATAATAACAGTAACCTCAATTATTGTAGCAGGAGTCATGTCAAAGAGCTTTTTTCTCCTAAACTCTGCATGGAGTCAGCCCATTATCTAAACAAGTATTCTGGAGATCTTTATCTACTCTATTGCTCTCCTCCTTCAGTTTGATTTGTACCTACATTTCCCCATTAGGCTGAAGATATTGGATATCTGGATGAGCAGATCATGGCTCTGCACACGGAGATTGTAGAGCTCCAGAAGAGTCCGTACGCAAGGCGCCAAGGAGAGGTCATGGAGAACTTGTAAGTCCTTTGCTTATTTTTATTGTACATAAATGGATTTTGTGTATTTTGGTGTCTGAGGGGGTTTTTTGCTCGGTTGGTGGTTCCATCAGCGCTTTTGAAATGCACTCCTTGCTTTTTGCAAACTGTTAGTACAGAGTAGTTTGCAATTGGTTTAAGATCATTTTGCTGGTAAAAGGGAAGATCCCACCTCTCGTGGCTGTACCTTCGTCCTTGAAGTTCTAACAATCACTTGGGAGCATTATAAGGCAGAATAGGACACTGCTCTCTCCGAAAGCTAACTGTGCAAGAAAGATTAACATTCAGTCACAGGAGTAAACTCATCTAACTTACCTAACTTAGCCTGCAGCCACACAATGACTAGACCTGCGGAAACATGGAAAACACAGCTGGGGACGACAAGACACTTCTCTGTCACTATGAAACTTCCATCTTGGAAGAGGATGGGCCTAAGATATATCTTGGTCTCAACTGAAAAATGCAGAGGATTTCTTTTTGCATTGGAAAAGAGTGAATTTTATAGTGTTGAGTGAGAAAATTAGGAGATTGTTGTAAAATCCTGTTAAATATCTTCAATGTGTTTTCAAAGCAAAGATAATTAACAAGTCATGGATACTTGAATGTTTGGAAACTTTAATTTTTTTTTTTTTTTTTTTAACGTATTAAAATATGAAAGAGCCAAGTGGTATTACTGATCTGAAGAAGACATAGGAAGCAATTATTGTAGTTTGGGCTGTTGCTGAGAGCACAAGTAGCAATTATAAAAGAGAGGGATCAAATAGCCACCAAGATTGAATAGCCACTAATCTGTTGTTAATAAGAGCCTTTCTGAATGACTGGGTATTCTGGGAGGAAACGTGCCTGTTTCTGGCGTGTTCTCCCTGCCTCTCTCTTTGCAGAACGAGATCAGCTAAGTTGCTTTTCATCCATGTGTAGCTGCAGGAGCAGCAGAACTGGTGCACGGGGGAGGAAGTGGTGGGAGAAACCACCTCTTGCAGCAGTAGCCCACGTTCAGAGCAGCTTAAACTAATCATGAACGTGCCCCCTAAAACATTGTTTTTAAGCACTTTCACCACTACAAACCCAAGGCTGTATCAGCTGTTTGCAAGGTGCTTAAAATGTGCCCAAAGCTGTGGATTATTCTGGTCTAAAGATATTCCTCTTAATGAGAAGTGGAGAACAGATTGAGTCTCCTGCTCTTTTGTTTTCAGGGCTGTAGCAAAGCGTACTGCAGAGCACTAGCTTAAAGTTTGAGATACACAGCCACAAGGCACACATGGATCCTGGGTGATGTCTCAAATTTCCCCTACGGTGCTGGATGCTAATGTTCTCTTTTTCCCAGTGCAGCAGGAGTAAAGAGCACCTCTCCTCCTATCCTTGGCTGATGCAGGAGTTTCAAGGTGGATAACTACCCAACATGCTAGAAATGCTGACTTACATAATAAGCAGCTTGTATGATCTCTTGAAACCATATTGGGGAGATCTGAGGGCAGCTAAGGAGAAGAGGAGGCCTGGTGAGGGCCCAAAAGCAGAGTTAGAACTGGCTAAACTGCTACTTGTTTCTGACAGACTTTTGATTTAGAACTGCAAAGATTTGTTTAAGGGTGGAAGCTTCAGTTTTTGGCTGCTTTTGAAATATTTGGAAGAAGTAACATTTATTTAATGGGAAGAAGAGAAACACTGTCCTCTTGTTTGTAATGCAGCTCTCTCTTTCCATTTGCAGAATATCACTGTAAAATTCAGGCAAAAAATGCAGAACAGGAACAAGAATTTCTCAGGTGGTTGTGCAGAAGTACCTGTAGTTACAAAAATTACATTTCATACCACATAACGTTTCATACCACAGAAAGAAAACAGAGCTGAGCCATGTGAAAATTTGAAACTAAAAATAACCTCCAATTGGTATGGTTATTTGAGAAGCAAATGCATAATCGGAGGAAAAGAGAGACAGCTTTTAGGGAAGAGTTGGTTTCCATCACAGAAGGACCATCCCTGTGTTCCAAATGTCGTACTTGTATACTAGCTGTAGAAGAAGGTGGCAGCTCGAGCGTATGAGGTTCAGCAAGGCATAACTTAATTGTAATGCTTTTTTTTTTCCTCCTTGAGTCACCTACTTGTTGATATATGTATGAATCATTTTCTTCTTTTTAAAGGGAACAGAGAGCCATAGACCTCTACAAGCAGTTAAAAACAAGACCTCCAGGTATGGAAGAAGATGGTTCAAAGACTGTTTCACGCTCATACCCCACAACGAATTTTTCTGAACTCAAACCCAGAAAATACTGTTTAGTAGGAGAAGGCAAATGATTGTATTAAAGTTAACCAGACTCAAGGGCATACCTTAAGCTGATTTCTTCTTTTTGCTGAGCCTGGAGCTCTCCCAAATTACTGTAGTCCTGTTCCTCAGCCCTGGGTTTGTCTTTTGGTTTTCAGTCTCGGAGCATCTGCCCTGGACATGTCTGCCTTCTGGCATTCTCTACCTTTTTTCATGCCCCCAGTACTACTGCTTTACTCCCCCCAGAATGGGGGAAGAACTGCTCTTCCTCTGTCATTGCTCCAGCCCAAGGGCAGTCTCTTCTCTCCCTCTTCTCTTCTCTCTTAATTATACTGGATAGAGTCCCATGTTTGGGGATTATTATGTTCTGAACATTGTAACTGAGCAGAAAGATTTAGTTAGTTGCATTTGGCAACTACCTGCAGTCCTTATTGAAGCCAGTATCTAGACAGCAAGAGTGGCTGGAGTTGTATACGTTACTGCAGAGAGAAAAGACATTAAGGAAAAGCTGTGCCTAATGAGAGGTTGTGACAGATTTTGAGATGTTTCATTGTGTTTCAGTTTGGCTGCACTCATTAAGTCAAATCTTTCCTTGACTCTGGGTATTTGTGTCCAGAGTGGCTCCTTGCTGAAGAGCATTTTACTAATGTGATGATTGATGGCCCTTCCAGATCATGCCTACAGTGACAGCACGGACATGGTGAAGATCATTGTGCAGACAGTACAGAGCCAAGACCGAGTTCTCAAGGAGCTCTTTGGCCATCTCAGGTACTTTATGCAGAAAACAAACAAACAAACAAACAAACAAAAAAAACAACAAAAAAAAACCCCACCACCACAAATGCAACTTGCAGCATTTGTAGCTTTGTAGCAGGAAAGGAGAGGGAAAACCATGGAGATCAGAGCCCAAAAGCTCCATCCACAGGTATACGTTTCTCAGCAATATTAATTCTGCTCCTTTGTGTCTGTGTTGAATTAGCACTTACGTTTTTAAAACATATAGCTAATGTGTATAGCTAATAGGGAAGGGGAGGAGAATGCAATGGCTTGTACTGTTAGCATCCAAGAGTTCACTTTAAAATGAGACAATTTCTGCCAATATTTAGGTTGGGACTAAAATCTTAAGGGGGAAAAAAGAAATCATGTAACAACTGAGAAGATACCACAGTGATTTGTTCATTAATTCTTCAAGTAGCTCAGAACAAATGTCATTACGCAGATCTCGGTAGTCAGCTAAGCATGATCTAGTTTTATTTTCATGTGTGGCTTGTGCTTAGTAGATCCCATAAAGTGAGTTGTTAGCTATGGTATGGTCAGCCCACAGAGACCAGCACAGATTAATAAAATACCATGGTTGAGTTGCTGTGCTGTCCATTGTCATCAGGATCAATTTTTGCACTTCAAATAAGAAGAGCTTATATTGTGGGTATTAATAGTAGTGTCATCTGTCTGCTTTTTTGAGTCTTAACTGGACTTGGGAAAGTCTTGCAGGTTTTGTACCTGCAGCTATCACAGTGCTGTGGTAAGAGAAAGGTGTTCTCACAGAATTTTTCTTGAATCCCAAGGTGAGACTATTGATTTTGCCAAAAAATACTGCCACACAAGCTGGAAAGTAACTTTGTGTTTGGTTTTTTTTTTTTTATAGCAAGCTCTTGGGCTGTAAGCAGAAGATCATTGACTTGCTTCCAAAGATTGAAGTGGCTCTAAATAACATCAAGGAAGCTGACAACTCAGTGATGCAGATGCAGGGCAAAAGACAAAGGGAGATATGGCATTTGCTGAAAATTGCTTGCGTAAGTAGGTTTTGGACTACTCGTTTGCTCTTCCTTCCAGTGCAGGAGCCAGGGGACATCAAATGAAACTCTGAAGAGACCAAAAAGGGTTAACTTCCACACAATGGTTGATCTTACTGTAGAGAAGGGAAGTTTGAGATGCTAAAAGTTGACAGAAGTTTAGAAAGGGGGTAGACAAATTCATAGAAAAGAAGCCCAATAGAGCAGTCCTTGGTCCCAGTAAGTCATCAAACTGCAAATCACTGGTGGCTGGAGTATGGTAGACATGCCATGCCATGCACCTTGTTCTTACGTTCCCTGAATGCTGGCTACTGTTGGAGGGCATACACTAGGATAGGTGAACTTCAGCCTGATGTATTAAACCTATCATGATTTTAGTGCTGCAAAAGTGAAATAGGTGCTTTCCTGGTTAGTTTAAGGTGTTTTAAGACTACACTGCTTTTTCTGCATCAATTGTAGTGACTATACAGCTGAAGCAATCTCCTGATTTCCACATGCCTACATTCAAGGCCAGCATAGGAAACGTGTATGTCTTTCCCCTGTCAGGAGAGTTGTTGCTATGCATGACTCACAGTTTAGGACATGGCATCGCCTCCTAGTTCTTCAGCGTAGAAGACATGCCATGTACAGCACAGGTGACTTACATGCAGGGAAATTTGGTACCAGCTATTTGCAGAACTGTGCAGGGTTGTATCAGCTGACTTACCAGCCGCAGGCATGGCCTAGATTGTGTGTATCTGTTACAAACAGTGCTTATGTTTAATCACAACAGTGCTTATGTTTAATCACAAGTACAAAATAATTAAGCCTGACTAAATTCTGCCTTTGTCCCATCACAGCAGATGAATTTCTTTTTTTCTAGACTCAGAGCTCTTCTCGATCACTGGTAAGCTCCAGCCTGGAAGGGACAGCCTCAACTCCGGCAGCCATGTGGCTCCCGCAGAGCTGCTCAGGGAATGTACCTCACCCTCTGTCATCTATGGCAACTCCCGAAGATGGGTAAGAGCTGTTGGGAAAGGAGGCCACCGCAGAGTCAGCGTAGCCATTTTGTATGCATACGCTCTGAAATCCCGTCCTCTGCCACTGTAGTCTTCAGTGCTGAGGGACATGTCTTCACCACATCCCATGTGGTGGTTTTTGGATATGGTGGGCAGGGAGAGTTTTGGCATACTAGACTGTCTCTGAAGGCAATATTGTTCAATTCCTGACTGGAGTTTTAGTAACTTACCTCTGGCCATACCACAGCAAAATGCAGCAATGAGATTTTGAGCGAAAATGCAGTTTCTTTTCATGCCCAAGTTCTGATGCAAGTCCCAGATAAATCAGGCCATATTTAGTGCTTCTTACAGCTTCAGTGGTTCTAAAAAGTCTTAATTCAAATGGAGGTCTGAAGTCTGGGTCAGTACTAAGCAATCCACCTGGTTCAATATCTCGGTGGTTTTTTATCCTCCCAAAAAATGTTTCAGTAGCTTGTATGTTACTAATGCTCTAAAAAATCAGGAATTAGGTTGCACTCTTTATTCAGAAACCTCTGCTCTCTGGTCCTGAGCAGGTTCCACATACCAATCTCAGCTAAAGCTTGTGATCTCCATCAGCTAGAACTGTGATATTAATTTCTCACATCTCATGTTATTCTGTCTTGGGGTTGGATTTGGTTATTAAGGCAGTCCTAGCTGAATAAGAGAGTTGTCTGGAGCTGAGGGGTTTTTCTCTTCACTTCATTAGCAATTTTACTTCCAGTCAGCATAACAGAAGGGAAAACGCCCCTCAAAGACTGCTCAGCCCTTGATCTGCAGCAGTGCTGGTTTTGTGGGCGCTGGGGCAGGGGTTGTGAACATCGGCATCAAACCATTTGGCGATCTCTTTTTGGGTGGTCAGGGAAATACCTAGGTTCTGAAAATACACATCTGCTAACCAGTCTTTCACTGGAAGTCAGTTGATTTTTCTGAAATCCTGAGCAACTTTTTCTGCTTCCTCTTTTCTGTCTGCTACTGCAGGGCGGGCAATTTTCGCCTCTGAATAATGGGGGGTGATCCCCTTTTAATAGGTGCTTTCCTGAGCAAGATGCCTTTGGATCGCCTTAGAGCTCCTCTTCGAACCGTGACTTCACTGTACGAGGCACCGTACAAAGAGTCAAGAGATGTAGACTTTATGGGGAGCAGGCAGTGATTTCAGGCCCCTCATACTCAGCTCACTTCCTAGGTTCTGTTAAGGCTGAGTTTCAGTGTGGTTTGTGCAGTTCCTCTGTAGGAAAGGAGAGCAAATCCACAATTCCAGAGTGGGGATCTGCAGGTTGCCACCTCAAGGAATGATTTTGTGCCCCACAAGGTAGCTCCTACAATTGCAGAGAACTCCTATAAATCAGTTTTTGGGGTTGTTTTTTGTTTTTTTGTTTTTTTCCTCAGTGCAGAGACTTTTGATGTTGGTATTACTTTGTATTTTAAATCTGTCATTTTATGCCTTCCCTGCAGGGAAAATTTTGTCCATGTGATAGAAGAGAATCTGAATTACCTCGAACTCTTTAGCAGTATTTTGCAGGAGGCGAGACAGGAGCAGGACAACAGCATGACGGTAAGTCTGTTGATGTATCCCTGAGGACCTGATTTTTAAGAGCCACAGCAGGGTCCTCTGGGGGTGTGGAGAACACCTTAAATAGGGTCATTTGTGATTATGTGAATTTCTGTGGCTGGCATGTGATGTCTGTCATCCCTCCTGGGCTCCACTAGCATGCCAGTCCTTATGGAAGATAGCACTTGGTGCTAGTGTCAGCTGAGTGGTCTGTGTGGCGGAGTGGCCTGTTCTGTGGGACCCTCTGGCTGGTAGAACTTGCTGTGAATGCCGGTTGCATTCTCAACTGGAGAGTCCTCATTTGTGTCCCTGCACTGGAGTGGGCAGGGTTCTCCATTTCCAGAGCCCTTTCCTAATCATTAACTGAAGCTCTCCTTATGGCAGAAGTGGGGCTTTAGAGAGTCCTAAGAAGGTTCTTTGCACAAATCGGTATTTGAAATAGCAAGAAATGACAAAAGTGAATAATGATCACCCAGACGTTCTGACGCAGTGTAAAACTCTGTTCCTGAACTACTAATTGAGGCCAGTACATTACTGCTCAAAAGAGCCTGGTTAGCAGAAGAATGAAGAGCACCACCGGTCTTTTAGAAGAGGCTCTCAGCTGATTTTAGAGGCTGTATCATAGAAGCACCTGTATAAATATAATGAGAAAAGGACAATTAGGCATGTAGATTGACCTGTTTATAATGGAGAAGAGTCACGCTTCTGTTAGCGTGAGGTTGTCTCACAAATTTATTGGAGTCCTGTAAAGAAGTCAAAGATCCACTGATATGCTGTAACCTGAATTTTCAAAAGCTTCTTAAAGTTCTCCTTATGGATAACTTCCGTCCTCATGAGATAAAAAAGTTGAAGCTGTTTACCAGTTGTAACTGCTGAAATAACAAGGAAGAGAGGGTTGGGGAAATGGAGGTGGTTGATGAAATGGAGCTCTTAGAACATTAAAATGTTTATGAATTATAATGTTTATGAATAATAGTAAACAGTGAACTGAGAGTTTACTGGAGTTACTCAGTTATTTGGGATGGTGAAATGAAAACTTACTAGTGGGAGTTGCAGATGACACTGTAATAGCAAGGGATTGAGCAATATGAATGGGGAAATGAAATTAGCTACTGATTAGTAGTAATTATGTTAGTGGGGAAAACATCCTTAATTATGCATATCGTGGTCTTCATCCATTGGTTGATGCATGCTTTGTTTGTCTTTGTTCAGTTCCGACAGGGTTGGTATCAAGTTGTGTAATACAGTCTTCTCTCCTGTCTTGTCTCCTTGCTATGGCTGGAGATGAGTGAGAAGCCATATGACTGGCTTCTTACCTGTTAATCATCCATGTCTCGGTCATCTCCCCTGTCTCATTCCAAGCTGCAGCATCTGTCTCTGGCATGTTTTAGCCCAGAAAGATTATTCATTGTTGTGGAATCACACCCTGCAGATCAGCACCTGTTTTGTTATGTTTGGTTTCTTTACCCTTTTCCTTGCATCAGGGAACAGAAGTTAGGCAACAGGAAAGCAGCAGAAAATGGGATTTGTCCTCTTCAATTCACTTGGGAAAAAACGGAGGAAAAAAGAATGAATAATTATAAGAACCTTTTCTCTCTTCTTGCATACATTTGACTTGAAGTCTTTCTTTCTTTTTCATTTGTGTGCTTGCACTACCAATGTATCCCATGGTGCGCTAGGAATGCAGGTGGTGGGTTTTGTGCAGATGCAAAATGTAATTTCCAAGGCGAGTACAGTCTGTGACGTGCCTGAGTACTGCAATAAGTGTGGGGGATTTTCTATCGGCGGCAAACTGAGTCGTGAAATTGTGAGATTACTTTTCAGTTGTTAGATCAACATGATCCTTTGAGAAGAGAGAGATACTGAATACTGAGCGTCCTTTGGTCACCACCTTGGAAATGCACGTTCAGTAGCAGTTTCCTGTACTTCAGTAGTTTCCTTGCTTCTTCTTTCAGAGTTTTGATTGGAGCTGGCTGAAATAGCCAAAGGAGCTGACGTGCTGCTATCTGCAAAGTGCCTGCGTGCTGAGAGGTGGCTTGGCAGCCTTCGATGTGACGAGCTGGAGGGGACTGGTCGATCAATCACCTTGTCATTTTTAAACCTTAGTGGAGCTGATTACAAAGGTGGTGGTCGGTCGCAGATATACCATTGGCAGTAACAAACAGTGTGTTCTGTAACACTAGGCTGTTGCCTAGTTGGGCTTTCAACTAAACAAGTAACCTGCTTGTTGGAGATGCGGCCTGCCTTCACCTGCCCTGTGGGGGCCGCCGGCCATACGTGTCCCGGGGGAGCCGGTGCTGAGGGCCACGGCCCCGCAGAACCTTTCCTGGAAAGAAAGGGAGGAGAACCAAAGGTTGCGGCTGCCTCAGGCCTGGGGCCCTGCTGCTCCTCCGCCGCGGCCCTCTCGCCGCTTGTCACGACTGCTCACGTGTGTAATATGAATGTATAGATTATATATATTTTAAATAGAATTAACTGCAATAAATGCTGTGGAAAGGCTCGCAGTGCTCCCTGGCTGCGGGCCCTCTCCCTCGGGCCGTTGCCGGGCAACAGGGCGGCGGCGGCCCCGCGCGTCGTGACGCCATCGGTAGGCGCCGGGCGGCGCGCTCCCTCCCCCCGCCTGCCCCGCGCAGTCGCGGGGGGCCGTGGCGGCGCGCGTGCGCGGCGGGGCGGGAGCGGGGCTTCGGCCGCACGTGGGCAGGAGGCGGCGGCAGGTACGGAGCGGGGGGTGGGCCGGGCCCGGGCCGGCGGCGGCGGCGGGGCCCTCGGCCCCCGGCCCCGGCCCGGGTGTGCGCGGCTCCTGGGGCAGGGCGGGGGCTCCCCGCCGGGAGCCGTCCCCGCCCACGAAGCGGCCTGAGGTGCGGGGGCCGCCGGCGGGCCCGCCCGGGCCGGGGAGCAGCCTGCGGTCCACTGATGCCCTCGCAGGGCGGCTGCCGGCCCCGGTGCAGCGAGTGTGCCCGCACCCTGCCTCCAGCGCCGGGGGTTTCCTCAGCCGAAGGTCGCCGTGCGCCTTTGGTGGTGGCGTTGTGCCCGCTGAAATTAGCGTGAGGGGGTAACGGCACCCTGCTGCAGGGCGAGGTCTGCTGAGTGCCTTGAGGATATTCCCTGGCCTTTTGGTCCAAAAGCTGAGAAGGTTTTGTTGTTGGAAAAGGGGCGGAGACACTGTGAGAGAGGAGAGAGAGCCAAGATCTTCACGCAGACCACGGATAAACAGCGTCCCATCGTCCAGGCGACATGCTGTGCGGGGTGGTAACGCTTTCTGTCCTGCAGGTGATGCGAGGATGACCATGGCCCAGGCTGGAGCCGTAGTTGCAGCTGCCACAGGACTCCTCGTCTTCTTCCTGTACTCCTCCATCCACAAGGTTGAGGAGGGTCACCTGGCTGTGTATTACAGGTACTGTTCCCTGCTAGTACCTTGATGGCTTCTGTAGCCTTCCCTGAGTTTCTCTCTCTCAGCAGGGATTCATCCCTGGCCCCACATCACCTGGGAGGTGATTGCTCTCTCCTGTGTTTCCCTCCAGGTTTTGCCCCGAGGTGGGCAAACCATGTTGTTTCAGCTCTCTTGTACCAGAAACAATGTGGACCTGGATAGCCTGCCTCTGTGCAGAACTGTTATGAGTTTTGGTCTTTCTGAATCCTCAGCTACTTTTCCTCCCTCTCCTTCCTTCCCTTTTCTGGGTCACAATTTGGATTTCAAAGCTTAGAGGACCAAAGCTCTTGATCCATCCGGTCTTTTAACGTTGGTTGATCTCTCCCTCTTACATCAAGGACTCTCACCTCTGTCCCAAGGCTGTCAGCCAGCCAGAGTACCTACTTAGTTGTTGCTTCAGAATGGGTCTTCTCCCTGGCTCTGGGCAGAGTTTCACCTGGGGCTCATAGCTGCCCTGAATAACATCTGTAGAGCAACGCATTGTCAGTCCATAACAGTGAGTGGTCACAGTCACTAAATGCCATGTCTTGACTAGATTTTGCTTCAAATTTGAATGAAGAAGGAACAGAGAAATTCAGTACCAGCCTTTCTGCGTTTTTTGCTGTATTTCTGTCCTGTCTCTTCTGCACTTTGCACTCACCACCATGGGCCAGTTTCCTTTGCACTGCTCTTTCCTTTAATTACGAGTGGTTTCAACAGTATTGCCCCTTGCGGGATGCTGCAGGAGACCTTACTGCACTATGAGGATTGACCATTTAGAGCTCTTCTCTGTCTCCTGTCTTTTAACCACCTCCCAGTCCCCACAAAAGACTGCGGGTTATCTTTGTGCTTCGGGTAAGGGACTGTGCCAAATGCCTTGTGGAAATCCAAATTGGTGGTATCGCATCAACCGCTGGATTTTTCCATGGTTACCAGTGCACTATTTAGAGAAGAAAATCTGTGTTCTTGAAGCTCTGTGCAGTGTTGCAATGATGGAAGAATTTAGTAATATCTGCCTTCTCTAAAAGTTAATTGCTTACAGGACTGAAGCAAATGATTGTCGAGTTGCAGCAGGCAAGTAGCATATGCAGTCGACCCTTTTGTAGGGGAATTGGTGGCAAATTTGATGCAGGTGAGTAATGTAATTTGTGCTACCACAGCTGTGACCCCTGGCAGTTTGAATGGACTTGCTTGCTCTCAAAGACAGCACTTACTATTTTCCAGTTGCTTGAGCCTTCTCCCCATTTTTCTGTCTCTCTGTAGGGGTGGTGCATTGTTAACTAGTCCGAGTGGACCAGGTTACCACATCATGCTCCCGTTTATTACCACATTCAAATCCGTGCAGGTTAGTATCTTCTCATCTTGGAAGAGGGTGAGTGGGAGCAGATGTCGGTAGGGAGATCGCTGGATGGGGGTGACTTGGGCAACTGGTGTTCGCAGAGGGGCTCAGTAATGTGGTAGTCAGAGCAGTAGCTCCTAGGAAGCCCTTGGTTCCCTCTGCTTTAGGTGCGAGACCTAGCTGTGCAGTGGGACTTGTCCTTTTGGTGGAATCTCCGCAATATGCATGTGTGTTGCTTGGAACAGATGTCTTGGGAGGACAGTCTGTGTTTGTGGCCCCAGTTGTTTCCCAGGAGAACTGCAGGCCTCAGTGCTGCAGGAGCTGAGAGTAGGGAAATGAGCACAGCTGCCTTTCTGTCTCCCAAAAGGCAAGTTGAAAAGAAGTCTGTCTTCTGCCCACACCTGCAAAAGTCAGGAGGGAGGCAGAGGACATATTTTTGGCTCCATGTTCCTGTGTAATGGTTGTGAGAGTCTGGGCACAGCATGATCTTCCTGAAGAATGGGGAGGTTTTGTGAGCACCGGTTGTTTTTCTTATTTCAGACCACGTTGCAGACTGATGAAGTGAAAAATGTGCCTTGTGGGACAAGGTATGTTTTTCCTTTGTATTTCATTTAGTGGTGGACTTGGCAGTGATAGGTTAACAGTTGGACTCAATGATCTTAACGGTCTTTTCCAACCTTAATGATTCTATGATTCTTCTCATGATGAGCAGATGCACTCTATCATGTAATTTGCAGCTAGTGAAGACACATACCCTAAAATTAGTCCCAAAAGTACACACATATATCACACTAGGAAATAATAGAGCAGGAGGTATGAGAGGGAGTGCTCTTGCTTTCATTGAAATTAATGTTCAGAGGGTATTTGCATTTATAGTGATATCCTTTTGATTTTTCTTGGTTTCTTCCCTCGATTACTCTGATAGCCCATTGCTCGTGCTTTGGTCTGCCCTCTGCTTTGCAGTATTTCTAGTCTGAATCTTGTATTGACCCCAGCAGTGGGCAGAAGTAAATGGTGAATGGGATTCCTCCTGATGGGACATGATTCATTTCAAACACAGCTCAAGAAAATGAGTCTCCTAGAATTGTTTGGGCATTTTTGGAATTGACATTTCACCTGATACAGAGAGAGTGAGAAAGAATAATCTTATGCATGGGTGGCACCTGCCTGCTTCATAATTAAGCTGATGCTTTTGTCACTACAGATCTGTATAATGTTAACAAGCAGAGCAGTAACAGAACGAGAGGACTAGTTGAGCTGGGTTGCAGATCTTGTTGTGTTGGTTCATTCACAAGTTGAAGTGACGACTGAATCTGTTTCTTCAGGATAAAAATGAAACTGGTGATTCTCCTTGTCTTTTAGCTTTAGGGTACTCAACAATATTTCTGTTTAAAAAAGAAAAAGCCAGTATGACTTGAATGACACAGAACAACCATGTTGAAATTAAAAGTTGAACGTTAGTGGCAACATTAATGAGGCAGAGTTAATTTTGATCTGGTTTAGCCCTTATTGAAATGAGTTCTTGGAATTATTTCTATAGCAACTCGTCAGACATCACTTGGGCTTAAATATTAACACACAGTTCTCGTGGGCCCTAGCTGGTTTTAGTTTAGATCTCAAACCTCTTTCAGGAGTGTTCGTAAATAGTGCTAGTGTTCAGTGCTGCAGCCAGGGCTTTGTGGTCAAGTGAAGAGTCTTCAGGTCAAGCGAAAAGTAATTGTAGGAAGGAGGAGTAAGACTTACTATGTTCTATATCAGTATCTTTTAAATGGCACAGTTAAAAATAAGTTATCAGAGCAGAGTTTCAGCGATGCGTTTAATGGCAACTTTTAGCTCCTAAGTAGCATAAATAGGAGTAATGCTTCACCTGCTGGATGTTGTAAAACAGCATCGCACCTCTAGGCCAAGGATGGTGTCTTGCTATCTTGCAAGCCTTCTGAACAGACCAAGCAAAGCTTTCCACTGAAGTTTAACCACATTAGAGATGCTAACACAGTCAAAATTAAACTGTGCTGCTTTGACCCTGCCTGAGCAGGGAGGCTGGACAAGATGACCTCCAGAGGTCCCTGCCAGCCTCAGCCATTCTGTGCGTCTGTGATTTAGGAGCTAAGTTTTCTGTTTAATTCTATATAGTTAGTTCATTAAGTTCCTATTATGTTTCAACATCGCAGGATTCAGTTGTGCAATGCAGGTGGTTGTGAAGTTACAGGTAATAAACATGCTTTAAAACACCAAACAGCTGGTGAAGCAGTTCTTAGTTAATAATTGACTAAGACCACATTAGACCAAAGGTCCCAGTAGCCCTGTCCATTTTTAAGGTGTTACTCCAGAAGCCTTTTGCTGCATTTGGAATCAAAGTCTGCAGCTGCTCCATGCCAAAGCTTTGAATCCACATTTCCATAATAAAACATTAGCTTGTAAATAACAAATGGATCAAATCTGAAATTTCACTATCCCGTTTCAAAGTTCATTACAATAATAGATCCTAATCAATTTAAATTTCTGTAGTTGTATATTAAACCATCAGACTTTAAAGGCTAGGTTTCCCTTCCACCATATTCATATTCCTGTTCCCTGTATCCTCATCTACATTAGGAAGCTTCTGAATGACTGTGTGGGTGTCCCATCCCCAATTTCTGCCTTAGCTGTCCCATTTATACTTGACAGCATTAAATGAATATATTAAATACAGATTTTAAAATACTTTGTCACCAGATGATTGTTTTCATAAACCAGCTGTCACCCCAGAGACGAAAACTATTTCCTTGCAGCAGGTAGAATATGTATCTGCTCTAAGCTGTGAATTGCCTCTGGTGTCTGAGATTTCTACCTTTCCTCAACAACAAAACGTGTGCACAGTTCATTGGAAAGTTCAGCAGTTTCCTCACGGCAGGTCTGCTGATATCAAAAAACTGATGGAAAATCAGTTCAATAAACTGGTTTTAGAACAGCAAAGTATTCCAAAGGACTAACTTGAAGAATTAATCGAGAATTAATATACTCACGAGTATATTAATTATGGAATATAATAAATGGGTTGAAAACTGTGTTGTGCAAATATGGCATGAGAGAATTACGTAAGTAGCTTTTTTTTTTAATAAACTTAACTGGAAAGAATCATGCTAAATATTGTACAGGTTTTTACAATGCCAAGAAACAGTAAATAGCCAGGATGCCAAGCAGTAATATTGCTCTTGCATTAGATGTTTATTTGCAAAGGTGCAAGAGTTGTCTTGTGCTTGTGCTGCAGATTGTTGGCAGGAATGCAAAGGGAGCACTGAAGGAATGCTGTTCTGGGACAGATCCCCATTTGTTAGCCAGTCATGTGGAAAAATGTTATGAATATTGCAAGTGGATGTATTGCATTAATCCTTGTATCTCTAGACAGACCAGATCTGACCTTTACATGCTCTGATTGCCTAACCTGGTCTGGTCTTGTTTGTGGTCACCTCTAGCAATAAGCGTTAAACCTTTGCCTTTTTTTACAGCCCCTTTTTTATGGCAACATCCTTCAGTTTTTCTGTTGTCTTCTCCTGGCCTGGCATAAGCTAAAATCTTGAAATGTATGAGGCTTTCTAAGGTCTACTGAAATGTCTGCTAGTGTATGTTAGTCCTCTGTACGCTTTCACCATGGTCCTGTAAAGTTAGGCAAAGTTAGGCAGTATTGCTGCCTAGTTATGCTTAAACTTCTCCCAGGTGCATGCAGTCTATGTGTCGATCATCCTTTCAGACTTCCTATGGATTTCTTCTTGTTCCTCTCTCCCCGACCAAAGAGCCTGCTCAACTCAGTGCTGCTCCGCCTAGCCTCATGAGCAGCTCTGCAGCGAGGATCCTGGGGAGTGCCAGTAGCCCTTACAGAGGCTGCAAATGCCAGTGTGAGGCTGCAGAAACTGCAATGGAGAGTTGCAAGCACTGGAAGTCTCCCTGTGGGAGTCACCCTGCCTTGCATCTGGCAAGAAGCAGGCTTTGGCAAACGAGGATGTTTTGAGAGTGGTAGTGGCTTGTAAGAATGGAAAGAGTGCTGTCTGAGCCAGCTTTTAAGTCATAGGTGCCAAAGGGCAAGTAAACCCGTTGTGGATGATGAGAGGATTTGTAGAGTTCAGGTCAACAATGTGTGTGAATCAGTGCATGATGCTCTGCCAGAGCAACCATCCCAAAACTGCCCAGGGCAGTATCTTCTGCACCCCAGGAGTTCACTAACATCTACTGGACCAAGCTGTTTGAGAGGAGGTCTTGTCTGAGATGCTCACTTTAAGATCAGAGTGTTACAGTTCAGTTTGGCTCCTGGGTTTACAGCAGCGAGGTCCAGAGGACCATCCCCACTGCACAATGTGAAATGAGGGTGGTCCATCAGCTGGATGGATGGATGGATGGAAAACGCAGTGTAAGTGCTTTGTAGGCTTGATTTAACCTTAAGCCCTCAGTGGGGAAATAGGTGGCCAGTGTATTTGGGCTCTGAGTGGCACCTGTTTCCTCGAAGCCATTGCCTGACCAACAGGACTGATGTAATTCACTTATGCCCCACCCTGTTGACCCACGCTGATTGAGGTCCTTGGCAGGGTTGCTGTGGATAGCATTGGTTGAGTCAGACAGGCAGTCCTCTCTGGTCTGAAGTGCCAGCCTTTCTTGCATGTGAGATGATGAGGGGCTGCGGATGAGTCCTGCATAGGAGGCAGATTGTCTCAGGTGCTCCCTTTTTCCTACTAACATCCCCATAAAATTGAAATGCCAAAAGGACCCAAACATAAGGATGTGCAGTGGAGGAGATCCTGGTGGAAGAAGCCCGTGTGCTCTGCTTTGGTTCCTCACCAGGATATCTAGAAGATAAGATACCCCAAGATGGTAGCTGAGTTTCTGTGTCCTGGTGAAGATTTCATAAGGTGACTGGGACAAATCAGGAGGATGAAAGCAGATTCAGAAGGTCATGAGGAATGCTGTTGGACATCACTTGCAATGATAAATAGTCATTTTATTGGATGTGGTGGGAGAGTTAGAGTGCAGAACAGATGAGATGGAGAAAAACACATATACCATGCCATTATAACTGCTTGTGCAGCCTGACGTACCTAAAAAGGATCCATAAGCCTATCTTATTTAAAAATAATAGTAACATTTTTTAAGAGAGAGCCAGCAAGAATGACCATGGTCTAAAGAGAAATCTTGAGTGAAAAAGAGATTAATACTCTTAATAGTAGTATCTCACTGGGAAAGAAGTCTCTCTTTAGCCACAAATATCTTTTCTGCTGACTTGTCCCTTCTAGCAGGCAAGTTCAGTCCATCACCAATGTTTTTACCTCATAGCTTGCCACGAAGCAGGCAGGTTTGCAGAGCAAACGCAGGCTGTGCCTGAGAGACCTTTTCTAAAAGAGCACAGACACGGGCAAGTTCACGTGATTTTTCTGCAGACTTAGCTTTCAACTGCCAGAGATTAAGATTCATAAAATAAGAACTGAGTTTGTCATGGGGGATACATTTGAGTTAAAACACCACAGAGACTAAATTTGGAAATGTACAAGGTCTGCTTCTGGGAATCAGCTGTCTCTAAACAGTTTCTGCTAAAGCATCTTGTTTATGGTTTGCCTTTGCCCTGAGGACAAAATTGCAAGAATGCTTTAAAAATACACTCTCAAGAGACTTAAGAGCTGTTGAAAATGAAGGTTTTTTTCTTCACTGTAGAGTTTGTGCTTTTCCCTGGTGCCACAGGTACCCAGGGATGGGCATGACCTGCTGAAAGCCACATCAGTAAGATCAGAGGCTGGGATCAAGCCCTACCTCCGGTTCCCTCTTTTCTCTGCCAGTCCGGCAGCATGTGATCCCTTGGGGAGAGGACTGCCTGCAGGCTTCTTCTGATGAGGTGTCTGGAGCTTCTTGACAGTGCACATGCCTGGGCGTGTGTGCACAGTTGCTGTGTTACTGGAGAGCTGTTTGCAACGTGACATTGATGTAGGGAATGTGAATTAAAAGTCTGTTATGTGCTTTCTTTCTTCCTTTCTAACAGGGGCCTTGTCAGGTTCCTGCTGGAGTTAGTAAATGCATGAACTTTAAGGGCTTTTCTATTAAAAATGTATTTGCTGCCTGGAAGAGCTGTGGTGTGTCTGCAGTTTGTGTCTGCCCTGCTGCTTGCAGGTGTCATCTGCTGTCCTTGTTGCCTTCCCTTTGTTGTGCTGGACTCCCCCTTTCTGATAGTTGCAGCTACATTCCTATTCAGAAACGTTTTCCTTTTGCTGGCTAAGTGGGAGATGACAAAGTGAAGTGAAAGTGCTTTGCAGACTTGCTGGAGCATGCTTTTGATTTGTGCAGAGAGAGGAACCAGTCTACGAAGCTGGGGTTTGCTGCCATCTAATTGCAAAATGCTCAAGAAGTCAGAATTGTTCCAGGTAAATTTAGTAGAATTTAGTAAAAGAGGGAAAAAGACAACTTTGCTTTAAATATGGACCACTGTTAACAGTTGCAGTAATAATTCATGAATTCTCTTTTTCACTTACAGTGGTGGTGTTATGATCTACATCGACCGAATAGAAGTTGTGAATAAATTGGCACCATATGCAGGTATTTCCCGTCCTGTTTCAACAAGCAGTGCTGTGACTGTCTTCACTCCTGTAGCTGCTCTGTCTTGGTTTGCAAGACTTCTATTTTCTGTGTCTTGTTATCCTTACGCTTCCCAGTACCGTAGCACTTGGTTTCATGCATGCGTCTGCAAGCTTTTCAAAAAGCCACAGATTTGCAAAGATGAAAATAAATTCTAGGATTGCTTCTCCCCTGTACATTTAGAAACGTGACGGGTGCTCAAGCAGTCCTATTTCTTGTTGCTGAAGGGGAGACCACCTGTCAAACTAAATACATGGGACAAAGGCCCTGGGTGCTTGCCAGTTCAGCTCCTGGGAAAATTACAAAAGCAAAGCCTGCGTAGGAGCCTCTTACTTTCTTATTTCACCAGCTCCCAAACCAAAGACCCACACAGCTTTTTTTTTTTTTTTTTTTTTTCCCCAGCAGCATAGCTTAATGCAAAATGCTAGCATTACTGAGGCATTGAAGGGTGAATTCATGTTACAGTTGTGGGAATGATACTTGTTTTCGCTTTATAGTCATATCTGTTCCTCTGCATGCAGGTCCTGCACAGGCTTTACTGTTTCATTTGTTTATGCATATCATAAAACAGGACCATGCAGTATATCTGCTCTTTGAAGTCATATAATCCCAGCAGTACTGGTGGAGGGCATCTCTGCAAGTTTCTCCTCTAACCTCCCTCCCACTCACATCAGGCTTCTCACAAACAGCTGGGCAGGGCAGCTGTGTCTTTGTCCAGCCAAGTCCTGAAAACTCCCAAGGATGGAGATTCCCCACCCACCTGTCCCAGTGCTGCGCTACTGTCCTAATACCCTGAGCTGTTGTTTCGCGGTTATGGCATTGCAGAAAGCAGAACATGTCAGTGGTGACCTGTGATAATTCTCTTACTTCCTCAGTGTATGATATTGTGAGAAACTACACTGCAGACTACGATAAGACCTTGATCTTCAATAAAATTCATCATGAGCTGAATCAGTTCTGCAGTGCCCATACCCTGCAGGAAGTATACATTGAGCTGTTTGGTAAGTGGATGGCAGCTGGTGGATGCACCCACCAGGGGCTGTGTAATCTCCCTGTTCTGCTGTGGAATGTGTTACAGCAGGCTCCTGTGAGCAAACAGCCTCTGTGCTGGAGTTGCAGTCTAGAATCCAGCTCCTTATATATCCATATGTCACTTCCTGTGTAGCTTTACTCTTTAATGATTCAGATTTCTTTGTCTTTCCGCAACTGCATGCGGGAATTTGATTTCAGTCCTTTTCCACTTAGGACTGAATTCTGGATGCACAAAGTAGCCACTCCGCTCTTGTGCATGCAGTTGTGCCCATTGCCTTCGCTATGATGATGGTTTTGTCTTGTCTACGTCTACTTTTAGGCCCCTGTTCTGTTGCTGAATTGACTTTTTTTACTTAAAAAGCTTCCTTCTGGCTGGTTTTAGCAAGTCAGAGCTGGAAGGGACATGCTCTCAGTTCATTGCAATGCTCTATTTTTTTCAGAAGTGGGTAGCAGTGGTTCAGGAATTAGCAAATTTGATGTTCTGCTTCTTGGTACCTACCTGTGCCCCCAAAGACATAACAGCATCAAGTTCCTTCTTGAGTGGCAGAGCAGGGGGAAATAGGTTTATGGAAGATAAAAGGTTGTCAGAGTTTTAACATTAAGAGACTGTCAGTCTTTGACTGCTGTACTCAGACTTGCCAAATATCCATAGTCAGAGAGGAGTTTCCTGGTACCACGTGCAGCTTAATCCCTTCATAACGGGCCATTTCTGTGGAAAGATCTTCCTGGAGCTTGGAAGTGCCAAAATGCATTTTTTTCAGTAGCAAGTACTGGATCCTGCAGGTCCCTAGAGACTTAAGGCAGAGCTTGCTGCTGGCAGCAGGGCTGGTGTGGCTCTGGCTAGGAAGGGATAGACTTCTGCTGCAGGCTCTGGGTGCTTTTTCTTGCTGAGATGCTGAAAGCTGTTTGCCCTCAGCTCAGATACCATGAGTTCATCAATAGCTGAACCTTTCTAGAGACACTAGCATGTGGCTCTCCTCTCGGGAACGTTTTCCAGGGGGTATAGGAAGAGAAACAATGTACTGAATGAACTCAAAAAGCATCTTTATCTTGCACCATAGAGATACCTGCTCTTCAAGGCCAGCTGACTCTGCCACACAAGCTGTAGGAGAAATTATGATAAGCTAAGTGGTCTCTCTCTCTTGTCCTCCAAACACAGATCAGATAGATGAGAATCTGAAGTTGGCCCTGCAGAAAGATCTCAATGTCATGGCACCAGGTCTCACTATCCAGGTAGGTTCATTCCCTAACAAAGATTATTCTTTTTTCCACCTCTAATTTGCTCACCTTTCACTAGATTAATGAGGTTTCTTGCTTCAATTTTCCACATAACGTGAAATAGTTGAGTTGAGGTTTGTCAGTTGAAGACTGTCCATATGACAGTGACCACTTCTAAACGCCAGGTTTGTGTTAGGGGAAGACCTGCAGGATAGAGAAAAGGACCTTTTAGGCCACAAACCTGCAGGTATTGGATTTAATTTGTGAAGAGCAAGAAAATGTTTTTCTTTAAACTACCTTTGGCACCCCTGCAGAACTGGATGTTCCAGTGTGCCAGTGCAGTTCCTACAGGTAATTGCAAAAGAAGAGATCTTCATCTTTTCTGTGCTTGTACCAGAGATAGAGAAAGATGTTATATCTCAAGTGATTTTCTGCTTATACTTAATGTTAGAAACTCATGTTTAACCTTAGCTGGGCTATGGGACATACTGGCTTTTTGGCATGTTGAAGTTCAGGGCAACCAACTGGGAAAAATATAACTTAGGCTCACAAGGGCTAAGATGGAAAACTCTGGAGGTTTCCACTGTAGGGAACAGCGAGACCAAATCTGTTTTGCCGTTCTTGTTGCCAGATTTAGCTATGCTGGCTGGCTGCATGCAGGGAGGGAAGGCCTCCTGTTGACAGCATGTGAAATGCTACGATAAATACTGTTCTGCTTTGCAGCTCATTTGTGCATAGGCTTGCTCTGTTTTTATGAGGGTGAACCACAGGCAGTGTCTTATCACAAAGAAGTTGAGACAGCACCACTCTTCCAAATACCCAAGTTAATTTGCACTGTAGATCGCAGCGAGATTTCCTACAAAAATTCATCATCGATCACAATTATTGTCGTAATGTAAAGGCCCTTTTTGATCTCGCGGTATGGAAGGGCGTAAGCAAAGCTCACAGCTCTTTGCTGGGAGGTGTTAACTACGGATCTAAATCTGATCTTCAGTGTACGCTATGCCATCTCAATTTGGCATGCCCAATCTTCACTGTTGGTCAAAAGTTGAAGGATAGCCTGCCTGCGTCAGCCCAGACTGAGCTCACTGGACCAGCAGTTTGAAGAGGTTCCATAACTAGTGAGGAAAGTGATTCATCTCTATTACTTAAGAGACAATGTTATCCTGCCCTCGTGTTCCTATTGTTCCCTTTCAAAACAGAGCTGCACCTTTGTCTCCAGTAAAATTATGCCTCAGCATACAACTCTGCCATGTTGCTGTGTCTGTTGTCAGGAAATACCCTGCTCCTTTGGTGAGGAGCTGAGCTTTCTATAAACTCTCCACATGCAGCTGTGTAACCCAGATTAACTTAACTGTACCCAGAATTGAATTGTTTTGTGAGCTCTAAGGGAAATAATTCTGTATTTGGGCATAACGCTTTCCTTTTGAGGAGAGTATTTGCACTCATGAATACTTCAGAGATCACTGACAATTCATTTTTGAAAGAAGTGACACAGAAAACAACTCGTTATTGAAAAGATGCTGTTAGAGGGAATTAACAGCATTTATTTCTAGGTTTATTAAAACTAGTGTATATGAAGCCTTCGCAAGTCCTCCAAGTTGCCTTATGCAAACCATTCTTTCCTAACTGGAATGGTGGCCACAGCCTGAAGAGAAGTGGAGGCCAGTGGATGATAAGAAGTGTCTAGAGACAGTGTCGTAGGGGAGGCTCCTGCACTTTCCCTGTGAATGCAGCTCATCCTGGGGCTTGTCTCAAGTGTCTGGACAGAAACACACACATCCTGGGAAACAAACTTGAGAAACTGGAAATCCATGCGCGTTTGCAGTCCGAGGGCCTGGTGGGATAGCTCACGTGAATGCAGTGCTGCTGTGGATGGGTACAGACGCTCAAGGGAGGACAGGCTGAGAAGGTGAGGCAGCAAGGTTGTGCTGCCTGCAAAAGACTGGCTCAAATCATGTGGATCTTCACTTTGGGATAGATGATGAAGAGCTTAGATAAGAGTCAATATAGGTAAGAATCGGAGTAACATGGAGGACCATGTGGTCCTTGGCTGCTGCAGACCACACAGTTAGTAAGATGAAGTAGGTAAAGCTGCCTGTACAAGACCAGAGGAAGCCTCATGATCACAGACCCTAGTACTCATGGGGGTTTCTGACCACCTCAGTGTCCACTGGAAGGGCAATAAGGCTAGGTGCAAGCCATGCTGGATGTTTCTGAAGGGTGTTGAACACAGGTTTTGGCAGTGATGAGCAAAGCTGACTCAGGGAGACGCTCTGGTGGACCTTTTAGAAACAACGAAGAACTGGTTGAGAGGTGAAGTCTGGTAGCAGTGTGAGCTGTAGCAGCTGTAAGGTGGTGAGTTGAAGGTTCTTGGAGGAGCGAGGTGAACCAGGAGAACTACGGGCCTGGGCTTAAGGAGAACAGAACTCAGTTTGTGCAAGATGTGCTTGGCAGTGTCCCATGGAAGACTGCCATGGTCAGCAAAGGAGGCCAGGAGGCCCCACGTCATTGCTAAGGACACCCTAAAGTGTGGAAAGTCAAGCAGGTGAGACAGAAGGACGGTGTGGATGAACAAGCAGCTCCTGACTGAGCTGAAAAGGAATGAAAAGGAAAGGAAGGTCACAAAAGGTGGAGTAGGGATAGATGAGCTGGGAGGAATAAAGCTAGTTGAACAGAGAGGGCAGGGACAGAGTTAGGAAAACCAAAGCTCAGCTAGGCTTGGACCTAATGATGGCTGTGTAGGACAACACAGAGGGCTTCTGAGGTGCATTCACAGCAAAAGGAGGGCTAAGGAAGCTGTGGGGCAGGGGACATAGTGACCAAGGACATGGAAAAAGTTGAAGTACTCAACACCTTCTTTGGCTTCTTTCTGGCAAGGTCTGCCCTTGGACCTCCCTATTCCTTACCCTAGCAGCAGAGTCTGCAGAGGTGAAGCGTTACCCACAGTAGAGGACACCTGAGCAGATGGACACACACACAAGTCTGTGGAACCAGGTGGGATGCATCTCAGGGTGCTGAGTTGCTGGCCCGCACCATCGTGAAGCCACTCACTTATCTTTGAAAGGTGGCAGTGGTCAAGGGAGGTCCCTAATAACTGGAAATAGGCAAATGTCACACCTATATAAAGGAGGGGGATCAACAGGAGAGCAGAAGTACCGTACTGTCAGCGTATTCCCATTCTTTGCAGTGTTTACATTGCCATCTCAGTGGCTTTCAACTGCACTTTCTGGTTTGTTGGTATCCTTTATACTGGGTTCCCCACACTGGAATAAACATTGCCTTCAGCCTGCTGCTGAGCTTTTGCCAGTGCAGCTCAGGATGTGGCTGGACTTTGTGGCCACAGGGAAAAGATGCTGTCATATAGTCAGCTTGTCTGCTGATTTCTTCATGCTCTTTTTTGCAAAGCTGTTACTCAGCTAGTTAGTCCCAACATCACCCAATGCCTTTTATTATTATTATTATTTTATTATTATATACATTTTACTATTAACAATGTTGACAGTGCACAGTAGTGTTTCCATTTAGTAGATTTAAGTAGATTTCACCATTAAATAGATTGAGCCATTGGCTTGAAAAAGAAGCAGCTAGTGGAGATTTTCAAAGACTGTGAGCTTTCCTGATTACAGACGAATCTTTGCCCGTGTTGGAAAAGCCATGCTTCTGGAGACTGGTCTTTGTTTTGGTGCAGGGGGTATTATGGAGGTAGAAAGTATATCCCCCTGCGTACCCTGCAGTGGCTGGTGCGGTGAGCTTTCTGCGTGCGGTACCTTTCTAGGGACTTGGTAGGAGCTTAGAAAAATCCTTTCACTGAAGGATGTTCTGGTCTGATGTCCCATAAATCTGCTTTCTTTGCTTGTTCAGAGAAGCAGCAGAGTTGGGGTGGTTCAGCCTGGAGAAGAGAAGATTCCAGGCAGACCTTACTGTGGCCTTTCAATGTATGAAGAGGGCTTTTTACCAAGGACCGTAGTGACAGGACAAGGGACAATGGTTTTGAACTGAAAGAGGGTAGGTTTAGATTGGATATAAGGAAGAAATGTTTTACAATGAGGGTGGTGAGACACTGGAACAGGTTGCCCAGAGAAGCTGTGGATGCCCCATCACTGAAAGTGCTCAAGGTCAGGTTGGATGGGGCTTTGAGCTGCCTGATCTAGTGGAAGATGTCCCCGCCCATGGCGGGAGGGGGTTGGACTGGATGATCTTGGAAGATCCCTTCCACCCCAAACCATTCTGTGATTCCTGAGTGTCCTGCCTTGATGACAGGCTGGCTCCTTCTCCCCAGGCAAGGTGTGTTTGCCAGGGCCAGGGTGCCTGTAACATGGAAACGGTTCCCTTTTCGCACTGCATACGAAGATGTGCCTGGACACGTCTGCATCTCATTCTCCTCTGTGGAAGCATCTCGGTTCTTTACAGAATTACTGACCCCAGAGAGAGGCAACAGGTTCAGCACTAGAACTACAGTGGAGGTGGAGCAGGAGGGCTGTGAAGCAATTGTACAGCCATGGACTGTCAAATCCGCATCTCCCAAAGCTCAGTAATGAGCCACACAAAATGCCAGCTGAGCAGCTGACCAGCAGCTCCTGGTCCTGTCTCTGGAGGTGTTTCCCTCATATTTCGAGAGAGTCCTCTGCAGAGCACCTTAACAGCTGTCGCTGGCATGTACCTGAGTGGTAGCGTCAGCATCGCCATGCACATCACTTTTGATGATCCGCAGTTGCAAATAACAGCAGTTCTCAGCTGCCACCCATGCCCTGTTGCTCTCCCCTGTCTTCGCTACTGTGCCTCTCATTGTGTTGTCACTTTTGCAAGCTTTTCTCCTGGGAAATCCATTTCTGAGCTTGTAGCCCTGCCTCTGTTTTGCAGGTCTCGCTCCTGCAATTTAATTTCATTGGGTTTGTGAGCCCCTTTCTTGAGCAGTACTTTGAGAAGTGTTGTCTGGTGATGTTTGGAGAGTCTTTGGGGTGGAGAACTAAGCTGCTTCTAACAAAGGTGGTGGACCTCTTTAAGAGTCCACAGGCCTTGCTTGATCACTTAGGTTCCATAAAAGGTGCAAAGACAGGAAATACAAATGTAAGGCACCTCTGTAAGAGTGGCTGTACTCAGCTGTGTTGTACAAGAGGATTGGGAACCATTCTGTGTGGTCTTGGATCAATGTGGAAATGTCCAGAGCGCTACAACTGGTTTTGCAAAGATATTTCTTAGTTATGCAGCTCGCATCAAAATGTTTAATTTAAAAGGCACTCACTTTTTTTTTTTTATAGGCTGTGCGTGTTACAAAACCCAAAATCCCAGAAGCCATCCGAAGAAATTTTGAGCTAATGTGAGTAGCTTTACATAAAAGTGTATGCATTGCTTTTGAGTGTCCAGCACAGGTATAATGCTATGAAAAGCTCTTACATGGTTCTCAGAAGGTGAGAGGTGTGCTCTAGGCAGCATGTGCTTGGCTAGGTGCACTTGTGCATTCTGTTTCTCTATTTCCATAGCTTTTTTGCCTTGAAGCCTTTCAGCCCTTCACAAAGGTGGTTGTTAGCGTGTACAGAGCCCATATCAAGGCCATGTTCCTGCTCCTTTATGTAGAGGGGACACTGATGTGCTATAGAAAACATGTAGAAGACTCATAAACTGAATTCAGGGCTCCCGGGTCTTGATGTCTCGCCCATAAGCTCCCCTCCAGCAAACTCAAAGAATTGCAGACAGATTTTAGTCTGATACGTACCTGTGGAGATCTCCTGTCCAAGCCCTTTCCCAAAGCAGGGCCAATGCCACAGCTGCAGCAGGTCACTGGGGGCCATGTCCAAGAGAGTCGGGGCATCCCCAGGGATGGGGATCCCCCACTGCTTGGAGCCCCGTCCCAGGGACAGCCCACACGCACGGGGAAGAGCTGTTTCCTTGGGGCCAGATGGAGTTTCCCATGCTGCAGGTGTGCTGGTGCCTCTGGGGCTCTCACTGTGCCCCTCCAAGCAGAGTCCATCCCTGGCATCTGTGGGACCCTTTTGGGCAGGCGGAGATGCCATTGGGTCCCCCTTCACCTCCTTGTCTCCATCTGAGCAAGCCCAGCTCCCACAGCCTCTCCTCATATGCCCTGGCTTCCACCCCACATCTGCAGTAGCCCTGCACTGGACTCGCTCGTCGTTCTCAGGGCTTCAAACTATATATAGTATCCAGATGTGGCCTCACCAGTGCCAAATAGAGAGGGAGAATCATCCCTTCCTTTGACCTGCTGGCTACGCATGTGCTCATACAGCTGAAGAAGTCCTCATGGCTGTGAGGACATGATACTGGCAACTGGTCGGCTTGTCCCCCTGGCCTCTCATGCCCCGGTTTGCAGAGCTGCTCCCCAGCTCTGTTTCCCTGTGATAACATTTCTTACCCTGCAGGGAGGCTGAGAAGACCAAGCTGCTGATCGCAGCCCAGAAGCAGAAGGTAGTAGAGAAGGAGGCAGAGACAGACCGGAAGAAAGCACTCATTGGTATGTCACCAGTTGGGAGGGGCCAGACTGAATTTCCATTCCTACATCCCCCAGTAAGCCGGGGTAGGACGTTGTCTTGCATCGCTGACAGCTCCCTGAAGGAAGCATGGCCAGGCTGCACCAACAGTCATTTAGAAAATATGAATGTTTGTGCTGCTATACCTACGTCCCACTTCCCTCCCCATAGTAGCAGAGCAGCAAACACCTCTGTTCTACAGTGGGGCTTCTGTTACAGCAGGCCAAGAGGTAACAGTTCTGCCAGAAAAAGTGCTTGGTCTTGAAGCCAAACGTCCCTGTGCCGGGGGAATCACACTTGTAAAAGGGATGTCAGCCAGTGCAACTCTAGAAATATCAGCACTGTGTTTTCTTTCTGTAACTATTGCTTGGAGTACAAACTGGGACTGTAGGATCCAAGCAGAAAGGGAGGCAGCAGAGAGCGAATTACTTGTGTGGCAGATTCTGCAACCAGGTGCTGGGCTCATAGTGCTGATGGTCAAGCCCTGAGAAGTGAATGTCTGATTGCAGAGGCAGAGAAGGCTGCTCAAGTGGCGAGGATTCACTATCAACAGAAGATTATGGAGAAGGAAACGGAGAAGCGAATTTCTGAGATTGAAGGTAACTGTGGTGCTAGCGTGCTGCTGGGGTCATGTTCCAGCTAAGGGTGGTGGCAGGTAGAGGGACCTCAGAACTGAGCTGATAGGCATTGCCATCCTGCAAAAATAATAAAGGGTGCAGTAGTGCAAGGTTGTGCACTGGGATCATTCCTCCCCTTTGCAGGCACCTCTCCAAGAAGCCAGAAGTGCAGGTACATGGGTCCTGGGCACAGGGGTCAGCTCATCCCCATGGGACAAAGGCTCAAGTGCTCGATGTGATAGGGCTGTTCACTTGCTAATGGTTTTCCTGTCCTCCTTCTGTTGGTGTGTTAGATGCTGCATTCCTGGCAAGAGAGAAGGCAAAAGCTGATGCAGAGTACTACACTGCTCAGAAGCTGGCTGATTCTAACAAGGTGAGCACTTGAAAGCTGATCAGAAGAGGACTTTCTTAGCCTTTTCCTCTGCACAGGGGATTAGGTTCAGGTGGGCAGCACTGGAAAAACACTTGATTTAACAGCCCACATCCCAGGAAGCAGCTGCCTGAGATGAAATCTAATGATGTGGGGCCAGAAGGTTGTCTCTTACAGTCTCTGGTTTCTCTTTTTGTAGCTGAAACTTACCCCCGAGTATCTGGAACTAATGAAATACCAAGCGATAGCTGCAAACAGCAAGCTGTATTTTGGTGACCGCATCCCCAATGTGTTTCTGGATTCCTGTGCCTTCCAGCCAGCCAATCTGAGGACTGCCCAAGAAACCAGCCTTCCTTCACAGGAGGCCCCGGAGACCTCTGGAGAAAGCCACCTCAGAGCAAAGGAAAGCACTGGCTGACAGAGGTAGAAAGATATCTGGTATAGCTCAACAGCTGTGAATGGGGATGTTGCCCTGTACTGGTGGGGCGGATGCAGCGCATGCGTGGACATCTTGTGTATAGGTGGCAGTTGGGTTGACTTTCTGCTAGCAACACATTGCAAGTGCTCTGCCTCTTCCGTTTCTTCCCCTATTAAATTGGTGCTTCCAAATGAGGGATAATCCTGTACTAACATACCTATACTGGAATATTAAAAGACAGACACCAGGAAAGTCTTCTGCAGTAGGTGCAATTATTTAGCAAGCATTACTCTGGAGGTAGGAGAAGTGGCTTTGAATGCTGTGTTGCTGCACACTGGTCATTCCCCAGTGCTCCTCTCTGAGGCCGAGTGAAGAGGTTTCCTTCGTCCTGCCAATGAAGCTTTGCTTTGTGGACTCTGAGGCCGGTTTCTACCGGTGCTATCTAACTCTCCTCAAGGACTCCAGTGGAGTGGGCTCTCCTTGGCCAGTGGAGGCTGTGTGTTCCTGCTCAGGACGAGGCCTGGCGAGGAGTGGTTTGGTGTGGAATAGGTTATTTGAATAGGATCTGCATAGCCATAATCTTCTTTCCTGTAGGCAGTGGCACTAGGTAACAACTCAGAGCAAGCAATCTCTAACGGGCTTCTCTAACTCCCCCTCTTCAAGCAAGAGCTTCATGTTGGCTGCCCATGACTGACTGTAGTACATTTCAGCTGGGTGGCTGGGTCTCACCTTGCACCTTAAACCAGATTTCAGAGTGCATGGAGCACCTCCGAGCAGCTGGTTGGGAACAGAGCTGGGAAATCTTTGCTCAGACCCCAGCCTCCCTGTAGGTCTTTTCACCAGGGAAATGGGGCTGAATTTCCACTGATCTGCCTTGCTGGCAAAGTGAAGGGGAAGAGAAGAGTGAAGGGACCCTGCTCTACAGATGTTTGACACCTCTGCTGCAAAGTAGGAGAGGCATCACTGCTCCCTTGTGCAAAATCCACCTCTCCAAGAAGAAGTGGGACCTGCCTTGTGTGTCCTTGAGCAGCTACAGTGGGGAGTCTGTCACTGGTCCTCTCATCACTGGCCAGGCTTTGATGTGTTGCAGGGCTTTTGACTCAGGAGTGGTGCTGGCAGGATGATCTTTTCTCCTGGTGTGTGTTGTAATATATCCAACACTTGCTCCCAGCATGCCACTGCAGGGTGAGAGAAAGAGATGTACTCAGGGGGAAAAATCCGCTGGTACAATCTGCTTTCCTCTTTTCCTCTGTCCTCCCCTTTGCCTGTGAGGACGTGCTTGTTTCTAGGACCTGTTTCTCATTGTGTTTTGCAACGATCCCAGAAGACAATGGCTGGAGAAGCAACTGGAAAGAGCTTGAGCTGGAACACCATTCCCCAGCTGGTAGCACTGCCTGCTTCTGAACCCACTGCATGTTCAGAGACTGCCTCTCCTCTGCTAGCCTGGGATATCTGTACCTTCATCCTGCTTTCCTGTCCCCCCGGGTGGAGCCAGGTGTAGCACTCAGTCCTGGTGCGGTTCACTGGATGGGCCGGTTGGTGGTGACACTCTGGGCACTTGGCCGGTTGGTGCTGAGGGGCTCGTTGGTGCTGGTGTTGAGATCTTCTGTCCCTGGCACCATCTGCAGCCTCATGGCAAGGGGAGGAACATGCTTAGCTTTTGCTTTGGTGAAACATTCAACCCAAAACAAACAGCCTGAACTTCACCTCTGCTAATGATTTCCCCAAATGAGTTGTGTAGGCTTCTAGCTTTCCAGTGCTGCTCTCCTATCCTGTGTGGCTTGACTCGGAGGATGGTAGTATCTCTCCTCAAGGAAGGTTGGTAACATACAGTGCCTTATGCTGTCTCAGCTCCTGCCCTGGCTGGAGCATCCCCCTGGATGCATCCCCCCTCCATCTCTGGGGCAGAGCAGGGGTGCATTAACCCTGCCTCTCCTGCTGCCGGCCAGCTTGGGTAACACATGACTGTGGGACTTTGCAGCAGTGTCAGGTGGTCTTTCTTTTCCTCCATCTGTCTGCATACTCCCAAGTTGATGCTCTGTTCCAGGATACCAGCTCCTCTTCAAACCCAGCCATGGCAGGAGCCAGGGACCAGGACCCTGCCCCAGTGAGAGGCCAGCTGAAGGTGCTGAGCACCAGTCCTGGCTTCCAGGTTGTGGGCGAGCATGCTTCCTCGTGCTCTGAGGATGAGAGCAAGGGTACTGCTGTTGCCAGGAGGAGAGGTTTCTCCAGTTTTCGCTGTACACACCTGGTGGACAGGGCTTGTGGCACAGCCATGTGCCTTGCAGATCCCAGCCTGGGGAGCACCAAGCCTAGCTTTTGCATGCCGGGGCTCATGTCTTCATGCCTTCACCTGACAAAGGCTCAGGCAAACAGTGCCCTCCTGGTGAAGAGCAGTCTTAGAAGGACACCGGTGGGCAGAGGAGCAGGAAGGATGTCTGCATGTCATGCTGGAAGGCAGCTCAGCCAGCAGGCAGGGCAGAGCTGAAACCCATGGCTGATGGCAGGAGAGGAGTGGGCAGGCACAGCATTAGCCCCATTAGATGCTGCAGTACCCTCCCCAAGGAAAGGGTACCAGGGCAAAGAGAGAATAGCAGAGTATTTCGTAGCTGTGGTTTTTGAAATGTCTCCTGGAAGTAGTTTGACTTGCAAGGTCCCATTTCTCCTGTGGGAAAGGCTTTGAGGAGCCAGTGCAGTTGCAGATCTTTGACCCTCCACCTCCTCGGTGTTGTTGGTTTGCAGCAGCCACTTTGGTTGAATTTTGAGACAAAGGCAGGCTTTTTAGAACAGAAACACTCCTGGAGGAGATGTAGACTTGTCTCCATGTGGTACTCACTGGAGTTTGGCACTACCCAGTGCTGGCATCAATCCCTGGGCATCAGACTAGTTGGATACCGTAGGTTCTGCCAGCCTGGAGATGACAAGAAGCAAGGGCACGAGGGGAACCAGTAGAAGCAATAACCAGGCAGCTCACAGCTCTCCTGCAGTGATCAGAGCAAGATCCCCTTGCAGGGAGCAGGAAAGCCTTCCAGGCCGCTGGAAGGGCTACTTCCCTTTGGATCTGAGCCTTGCTGGCCCTCCCTGCAGCCGTCCAGGTGGATGCATGGCTTTGTCATTAGTGGCTAGCACTCTAGCTAAATGTCATCCTGCTCTGGTTGGGTATGCATCAGCCACCTCCTACCCGTGTGGTCTGAGTGACACCTGGGGATGCTCCTGCAGTTTGAAGTCCTGCAGTAATGTGTGCATGATGCTCAGTGCCTTCTGCAAAAGCCTCCTCCATCCCTCTGCTTCCCCAGACACTGCTTCAGAAGCCTGAGTAGGTATGCAAGAGGAGGGAATCACCATGGCTTTAACATCCCAGTCTCTCTGAGCTGGGAGCTGCAGAGCAGGAACACGAGTGCAACCAGGAATGTGGGTTTGAACTGGTTTTTCTCTCCATTCAAAAGGCCTGTGTGCTCATGTGACCGAAGGGGTCTGCCAGTGGATCCACACCTTTAAGTAAACACGATACATATGTTGAAGTTTACATGCACAGTGTTAAGTTCTTTTGATAAAGCAGAATAAAACTATTTTGTTACCATTTCCCTGGTGCCTTTGTGTGTCCTAGGGCTGGTGTCACGGTAGGCACCTGGAGGGGGGACATATTCCTCACCCTGCAGTAACACTGCATCTACTTGCATGTCGCCAGCTGCAGTGACTGTCACCCTAGGAGCCCCATGAGCAGCCTGAGCTCAAAGAAAACCGCAGGATGGTGCTGAGCAGCCGGGGCAGCACTTACAGTCCTGCTGTGTTTCATCCTCTGAAGCTTGTGGTGGGAGATGAGCCCTCCTGGCCCTTGAGCCCCCACCTGAGCTGCCCTGTTGCTCATACGCGGCCAGTGCGGGAGCGTTTCCCAAGCAGGCGTGGCCACTATGCATGAGTGGTGTCCTTGGGGACTGCATGCTGGTCCCTGAGCACCAATGTGGCCTGCAAGCATGAATGCTTGTCTTGGACCAGGATGATGGGAGCTGAGCTGGTGGTGGGAGTCACAGTGGCCAGTCTTTGGTCACAGAGTGAGCCTGGGGGCTGTTTTGGCAGCTGGGGCTGGAGGCCTGCAGTGCTGTGTGCCAGGGCATCACAGGGACTCCCTGGAGCATCCTGCAGCCCCTGTGACAGCCTCACTCCTTGTGGCTGGCAGGAGGCACTGCCGTTTGGCCCCCATGGCTCTGGCACAGGATTTAGGAGCTCAGCTCAAACCTTTCTCTCCCCTGGCTCCACCCATATGAGATCCACCCTGAGCCCCAGGCAGCTCCCTGCCTGCTGCCACCCTCCTGCTGTGCTGCCTGTGCTGCCCCCTTCTGCCGAGAGACACCTCGTGACACCACTACCCTCAGTCTTTATTGGTATAAAAGCCTTCAACCTAAATTATATCAAAAATGGGGAGGCCTGGTTTCACAACAAATGGCTCAAAATGGTCACATAAGGGTCATAAGTTAATGTCTGCAGTAAAAAGGCTCCCAGGAAATTCCCTTTCAGGAGAACAGTAACTCAAGTGATAACTTCAGAGATAAAAGCCCAGCGGGGAGGCCAAGCCCGGCTTGGACCTGCCAAAGCCCCTGGTGAGACCCTGTGACTGTCCCCAGCTGGGGCAGTGGCCCCAGGGCATGGTCCCGCGGTGCAGCGCTCCTCCTGCCCTGTTGAGCCCGGTGGGTGATGCCAGGAGTTCCTCGCCGTGGCCCCATCAGGGAAGGGGTAGGAGGAGCAGGACACATTCAGGACGTCAGGAGAGAAGGCAGCAGCTCCCAGGGCACAGGAGAGCCTGGACCAACTCAGGGCTGGCCTCAGAACTAGAGCTGGCATTGTCCCTGCTGCTGGTCCCCTCACGAAGCACAGCTGGCGGCTCTCCCTGGGCGAGCCGTGAGGCTATGGTCTGTTAAGGCACAACTCAAATATTTGTAAACACTGGTGTCCTCCCAGGGGAGGGTCTAATGAGCAATTCAAGTAAGGGTGGAAGAAAGATGGCTGCTCCCCAGCCATGCCACCCAAGCGCCAGAGCCAGCAACTCCTCAGCCGTGGTGGCAGATGGAGCATCCTTGGTCACCTTCCGGCCAGGGGTGGCTTCAGGGCCACCTTCAGGGGGACAGCCTGCTGAATGACCAAGGGGGGTGTTGGTGGGCGATGAGGGAGAGCTGGTCCTGGTGGCCCCTCGTCATGGCATGGCACCTTGCTTTTCAGTGCCGGGAGAGGCTTGCTGGGTGGCTTCGGCTTTGCCTGGTGGGAGGAGAGGAGAGACTCAAGTCCCTCACCTGGAAGCCAAGGAGGGACCTGGAGGGAGACGGGGCAGAGGAAGGCCCCCCAAGTCATCAACCGCCTGGGCCACCCCATGGCTGTGCCCCACACATCGGGGCTGGTCAGGCCAGGGTAGGCTGGGGGGGATGTCTGAGAGCAGCCCCTGGCCACTGGAAGGACAGGACACCCCGCCATGAGGCAGCAGTGGCTGCAGGGTCAGCAAAATACAGGGCGAGAGGCCGCCCTCCCACCCACGCTTCAACAGCTGCCCCGTGCCAGGGCTCTGTTCAGCTCCCTTACCTGTGGGGCCGGGTGGCAGGGCCCGAGGGGCCGGGTGTCCCGTGGGGCCGCTGTGCTGCTGAGCAGGTTGGGGTGGCCGATGTCATGGCTGGACAGCTGGCGGCGGGGGCGTTGCATCCGGCTGCCCTCCTGGAAGAGCGGGTTGGCGAGGCTGGCAGCGGGTCCACTGGAGGTCCTCCTGTAGGGCACAGGAACAATGCGGGAGCTGCTCCAGGCACCCCCAAAGCTCAGCCTGTGCGGACATGGCTCAGCCCCGCTGTGGAGCAGGGGAGAGGGGGAATTACCCTTTCTGGAAGTGCCTCGTCCCCCTGCCTCTGAGGAGCACAACGCCAATGCCAAGCAGGATGCTGGAGAGCGCCAACACGGCCAGCACAGCCGCTAAGACCATGCTGCTGCTCCCTGTGGAGACCCAGTCAGTGTCAGGATGGGCACCCCCACGCCAGGGATGCCCCGTGGGGATGGAACAGCTCCCACCAGCATGATGGCAGGGCACCGACCCCCTCCCGAGGCTTCCTCCCTGGCACACACATTAGGCCGAGGGAGCTGGTGCCGGCCATGCACAGGGGATGCCGTACCTGCTGCCATCCCTGAAATCTTCTGCTCACAGTAGGGCGCTGCCCAGCCCGGCTCGCAGTGACACTCACGTTTGTGGTTGCACACCTGAGATGAGGGAGGAAAGTGTCAGGGTGATGGACATGCCGTAGGGGCCGGGACCACTGCCTGGTCCCCGCAGCTGCTCTGGGAGAGCACAATCCAGCAGCATACCCCGTGGTTGTTGCACTTGGCTGAGCAGTTCTTGTTGCCGTAGACCAGTAGGTTCTGGCAGCGCCCAGCGTAGCAGACCTGGGGGCAGGCAGGGGGGCTCTGAGGCTGCCCTGGGTCCCCACGGCTGGCAGTCACACCCCCCCCCCGCCACCCCAGCCCGGCCACCAGCGCGCTCACCATCTCCTCTCCACACTTGGCGCCAGTGGGCACCAGCCTGAGCTTGGCCACCACCTCGTTGGCATCGCTGCTGGCGATGACTGCCTTGCACTTGAAGCGGCCAAAGAAGAGGGAGTAGGAGCCACCACCAAGGACGGGGCTGGCGTTGTCACTCAGGCACAGCAGCGTGCCGCACTTCACATCCCTGCAGGAGAAGCAGCCATGAGTACCAGTGGTGGGGGCGGCACAGAGCTCGGGAGCTTTGCTTGGCCCCGCAGTGCTGTTGACAGACATGGACACCACTCCACCATCCCCCTGTCCCCAGCTCCTTACTTGGGGCTGCAGGGCCGCTTTCCATACTCGGTGAGGCAGTGAAGGTGAAGGTGTTGCTCGCTGTTGTGCTTAAAGCAGACATCAGGAGCCACCTGGGCCTCTGCAGGACACACGGAAAGGGTCACATGGAGCCAAAGCCTGCAGCAAGCCAGCGGTGCTGGCACCAGTGGCTATACTTTAGGGTCATCAGCCATGGCACCCCAGCTAGGGATGCAGGAGGGGACCACAGCTGAGCAATGCCCCAACCTGCAGAGCTGGGCGTCCAGGCACATCACCCACAACATGAGGCAAAGAGGGTGAACAGGGTGGGGGAGCAACTACCTGCGCCCCAGAGCGTGCGGCACTGCTCGCCGTGTGAGGGGCAGGCCCCATTGTAGCAGTAGCCATTGCCGTTCTGGCAGGAGATGCCATTCTCCTGGAAGACATCCTCCGGGCACTCGGCACTGAGGCCAGTGCAGTGCTCAGGCAGGTCACAGTCATTCTTGCTGGCCCGGCAGAGCACACCAGCAGCCTTCACCTGCACAGAAAAGGGGATGTTGGCACTACCTTGATGCTTTTGCATCCCTAGATACATGCAGGCACCACAACCTGGCAGCACCCCTGTCTTCAAAACACCTCCTGGCACCCCACAGATCCAGACACAGCAGCTTGTGCCACTGTAGCATAGATATTTGCTATTGACTGAGCTACTGCACAGGACAGAGACACCATCAGGCCTTGGACTGGGTCTTCTCATAGTTAAGTCTCTCCCTGCGGACAACACCTTGTGCTTTGCTTTTAGTCCTGGCATCCTCCTCCAGCCCTGCCTCTTCACATCAAGGCACTTCTTATGCCTGTGTGCAGGAACCAATTCATATAACTCTTAACTTTCTCTTGGACAAATGGAGCAGAAGAGGCAGGTTGGTTTCCCAAATCAGGAATGGGCCACACTGATCTCTTCTGACCATTGCCCAGTTCTTCAACACCTTTCATCCTGCATCTAACCTAATAGAGACAGGCGACCTGGGCTCCAGGATGCCAGAAACAGAGGCTGCTTCACCTTCCCAACTGCTTCCCACCTGAGATGCTGACTGTCCATGTAGTGAGACCATCAACTGGAAAGTGTGATTCTGCCCCCCCCCAAACCATTGGGTGTGTTTGGCTCTGGGCAGGCTGCTACAGAGGTCCTTCAGGCTCTCCAGCGAGCTATGGACACACCTTGCCTCTACCAGGAAGCTCCAGAGGAGGCTGGGGCAGGACTACACACCTGCCCGCTGCCTTCCCTGCCAACCTGGTCCCCCCCAGCCGTGGCAGTACCTTGCAGTCCTGGCAGCAGTCCCCCCGGGCACACTCGGCTCCCTCTCTCAGCCGGCAAGTGGTGGCGTTGCAGCAGCGGTCAGAGCACTCCTGCGAGACAGGGTGGGACCAAAAGCCCCCTGAAAGACCCTTTTCTTCCTTTCTGGGGGGACGCAGTTGCCACGTCACCAGGTTCCAATGGCAGCATAGCTGCCACAGGCTGAACCACGGGGCAAAACCACAGCATCATCCCAGCTGTGAACCATTTCTGCCACCTCTTTACCCCCATTACCAACATCAAACCAAAGGACCAGAAGAGAATTTTCAGAGGATGGGGCCTGACCTGGGCCCCTGCTCTCTGGTAGCACCCTTTGCACATCTCCAGGAAAGAGAAAACAGGAGCTCTCTGTGCTCTCTGCATCGGGGGAGCATCCCTTCAGGTCCCAGAGCAGGGCTGTGACCCAGGGATTTATCCCAGAGACATCGCCTGGATATTTATCTCAAATCTCACCCCTGTGATGCAGTGGTGGGCAGCTAGGGACAAGGAAAAGCTGAGCACTGCTCTTGAAAGGACAACATGCCATGGTGTCCTCCTCCTTGGATCACCTCTTTGAAGGATATGCTGGGGGATGGCCATCTTTCCTAGGCATGCTCCTGCTAAAATCACAGCCAGCTACATGAAGGGGGGGGGGGGGCTCACATCCAAGTTATTTTTCAGCAGAAGCATCAGGAACATAAGGAAGATGAGTCTTGCAAAGCATGATGTCCAGGGAAGAAGCTTACATAACCTTTTCTGAGTCTGAATGACAAGTCTCAGATCCCTGCCGCCCACCCTCCTTCCTGGGCTGTCAGAGAGTATCCCTACCTCTGGTGTACCACAGTCGCACTGCTCTCCCCGCTCCACAAACTGGTTCCCGCACACTGGCCCCCCATACAGCTCATCCGCCCTGGGGACGTTTAGCAGACAACTGGTCCTGGGGTCCCCGAGGAACTGCCACATGTCCTGCTCACTGCAGCGGCTGAAGAGCTTGGGGTAAACCAAGCTGAAGGGGGACAAAAACAGGCAGTCATGAGCAGAGATGAGAGCCTGAGGGCCCTCACACCCACTACCCCAGGAGGAAACTGGAGGGCCACCAACAGACCTTTGAAGTGCAGCTTCAAGTGAAGTGTCCACCCAGACCTGACCATCTCACAGACTTCACCCCATCAGGACAGTGCCAAAGGACACCTCGAGATATTTGCTGCCCAGGGGACATTCCCTTTTCTCCTTCACTCACCCAACACTCGCTGCCATGACGCATCCTCCATCAGCTTTGGGGACAGGACAGCGGCAGCCAGGAATGTCTTCATCATGAGACATCCCCAAGTTATGCCCCATCTCATGAGCCATGGTGGATGCAGCACCGATAGGATTCATGCTGTGGTCCTGCGGGACAAGAAGTGCAGCGTGGTTCAGATGCTCTCCACAGCATCTCAATGGGGCTCACTGGGGCTCTTCAGCCGCTCAGTGCCAGGTCTCGCTGCCAGCTGCAATTCGTTCCCTAATGCTGCCATGCCGAGATAAAGGAAGACAAATGCTGGACTTGGTCCCATGGCCCCTGAAGACTTCTGGACTGGGCTCTCAGGGGTGTAAGTGAGCTTAGATATAGTGGCTACCCTGAAACAGTGCTTTGTGGTGATTCTGGACAGCCAGAGGTCCCATGGCCAACTGCTCCTGCCCCAGCAAAGGATGCCCTCCCTGGGGAGGGATGAGAAGCACAGACAGGGTGGTTGGGGAGCAATTGCAAACCAAGTCCCAGCCACCTCACAGGTGGTGGGAGAAGCCCTGTGTCCACAGAGCTACTCTGGGAGGCTTTTCAGGGCTCAAGTATATCAGAGCCCTCCACAGGAACCCAGCTGGGTTTCCACAGCTACCCTTCCCCTGCAGCCCCAACACTTCCCTGGGGGTCAGTTGCTCAAGGGCTGGAGATACCAGGAACCAGAACTAGCCCTAAGGGTGCGGAGGGGAAAACCTGGAGACCAGTGGAGGTGAGACCCACTCTGGAAAATACAATGCAGGGAGTGCAGACTGTGGGACCACTGCTGCCCGAGCAGCAGGACCCACCTGGTTGACACCGCCTGAGTCCCTGGTGCACATCACAAGCTTCTTGGCGAGCCCTACGGTCGTGCCATGGAAGTCTATACCCCTGTGGGATTGAAATGCCACCGTGACCATGTGCCCTGGGTGGCAGCAGGACTGCAAGGATGGTGAGGTGGTGGCCCCCATTCTTACGTGATCAGCTGGGCATTGTCATGCGGCTTCCTCCGCAGCAGCTCTGCCTCCCGCCAGTGGAGGAAGTTGTCCAGCGTCACCTCTGGGTTGGGACTGACCACGATTTTGTCCTTGTGGCTCCACACCTCCAAGCCGATCAAGGCCACCCGCAGGTGAAGAGGCTGATAAAGCTGGGGCAGGAGACAGGCCAGAGGGAGCGCTTGGATTTGAGCTGCACAAGCAGAGGGAAGGTCCCACCTCCCCAGGGAACAGCAACCAAGCCCAAGACCCCACCTCACTGTGCAATATCAGCTCTGTCACCCCCTCAATAAATATAACACAAGCTGGGGTGACCACGTAGACAGGATTTACCCCGGGACCTCCGGGCTCCTTCTTGGCCAGTGAAGGCTGGGATGCTGCTCCCACATTGCTGACCCAAGACCGAGGCTGAAGCAAGGCAAGCAGAAACCCTGCCTTGGTGCACTGCATCCATCACTCTCCCCTTGTTAGCACCCACTTCAGCTTGAGAGTGGACATGAGAGAGCTAAGAGGCAGCTATCCCATGCTCCTGAGGACCCAGGGCTGAGCTGCTTGTCAGGTGCACCCCATTGGCCACAGGAGCTGGTCATCCTGCAGCAGCCCACCTACGGTCTTGAGATCAGCTCCAGCTCCATCACCCTACCCAGGCCAATCTCTCCTCTGCTGTGTTCATGCCCATGCTGGCACTGCAGGGGACGTGTGGGAGTGGGGAGGGCAGATCCAGACCCCTGGGCTCACCTTGTCAACATGGTTCACGATTTCCTTCATGCGGTTCTGCACTGTGCGCAAGTCCTTGTGTTTCCTGAACTACAGGAAGGACACAGAGAGATTTCCAGGCTGGCTTCGACATCCTCACTGCAGTATGACAGTGAAAATGTAGGCACCAGCTTGGTCCCCCCTGCACTTACCTCCTCGTTGTCCACGACCAGGACCAGCTCCACATATCGGGGACCTTTGTGTAACGGGGCTGATTTCTGGAAGGGAAGAGGAAAGTGAGTGCAAAGAGGGGCTCAGCTCTGCAGCTTGCCGAGCCCTGCGGTTGACCCTCCTGTGGGATATGTTGGGTCCTGGGGTATCTTCCAATGTTATTCAAGGCTAGTAGGTCTTCTAGCTCTGCTTTCTGATGTTACTTTGCTGGGTGTTTCAGACATCTTCCAACACACAAGGAAAAACCCAAGCCTGCTACCGGGATAAGGCATGAGAGAGGCTCTGCAGGCATCACGGAGCTCATGGGGTAGGAGAATGCTCCTGCTAATGGTACAGGATCTGAGGACTTTTTCCCACCAGGAGCTAGGCCACTGGGAGCAACGTGTGTTTGGGTACCCAACCAAAAACGCGCAGGAGAGGAGCATCGCCAAGAGATGTGGTATGGCCCCACTCCTCTCCTGGACGTCACAGGACCTCTTGCAAACTCAGCTACAGGAAGAAGAAGCAAAGCGATCCTTAACCCAGCGGTAGAGCTTCATGGCTGCAGGAATTTTTGGTTCGTGGTCATATTCCAGGGTGGCAGCAGACTCTCGGCATGTGCCATGTTTCCCCTGCAGGTGAGCTGCTCTGTACACTGCGTGCCGGCCAGCCGCATCCTCCTCCAAAGGCTCCAGCAGGAAGGTGGTGTCATTCACTCGGTAAAACCCTCTGCCAAGAGACAGGGTGGGCGTCAGGTTGGGGAGATATCCAGCAGGACACGGACAGACCCTACACGCACCCACACAAGTGCCTGTGCTACAAAATACAGCTGCCAAATCCCAGCTAGGAAACCACCCTACCCCCTCATGGTTCCCATAAGCAGCTTGGATGAGCTACAGGACACTAGTGGGATGTGACAGTCAGGTCCTTCTGGCCACGTGCATGAAACCACACTTGATATAAAGCCCCAAGCAGCCCTTGGGCAGTGCATGAAGCCTCACATCACTGTGCAGAGGTATGGGGTGCAAGAGCTCACAGCAATGCAAGGGACTGGATGCATCTTCCCTGCAACCTCACCTGGCCCAAGAGCACATCAAAGAGGTGCTGCAGGACCGAGCTGACCTGGGGCATGCCAGGAGAGAGGGACCAATAGGAAACATGTCCATAGCATTTTCTTTCAGAGGCTGCAAAAGCACCAGTTGAACAAAAGGACTGTTAGGGAGGCTGGAAACTGGCTGCTGGGCTGGGAGGGAGCAAACTGTGGCATGGTATCCGTGGCTGGTAGCAAGGGGAGTATCCTGTACTTTGAGCAGCAGAAATGTCCCAGCGTTCAACAAGGAGAACTGCCCAGCGCTGCCAGGCCAGGTTTAGCACAGCATTTCTGCTGAGCAGCTCTGGCCTTCAAGATGCTTTCTGTAAGGTGTGCCATGTGCCCGGTCTGTATTGTTCTTGTCTCCTGTCCTGCCATTGCACATCTTGTCCTCCTACTATACAAGGACATCGTGTCCCATGTATGCACAATCTGTGCAAGCCAAGGTCTCCACAGACACAACCCCTGCTCTCAAAGTAAGGATATGGCTACCACACAACTCCAGTGGGTGTTTCTCCTGCAAACAGGCGTTTGCAGGTCCCTCAGTGCTCCAAGGACCAGCCATCCCCCTCACACATCCCCCTGCAAAGGACCCCTTCCTCTCTGTCTTACTCTTTTGCAACGTCTGACTGCCAGCTGATCTTAAAAGAAAGAGAACAGCAGAATACGAATCTTCCATGGCAAACTGAGCAACCTTGCATGGACCTGGTGGCTTGGGTTACTCTGCAAGGATGCTTTCTGCCATTAAATGCGGGTAGACCCAAGGCAGCTTTTGAGGAATGAGCACCGGCACAGCCAGCAGCTGGTGGGTAGAGGGAGACACAGTTGGCCTGATGCACCATATGCTTTCTTTTCCTTTTGGAAAGGCACTCAGCCATCAGCTCTAGGAGCTTGGCATGGCCCAGAGGAGATGCTGGCTGCCTGCATGCCAGTGCATTGCCACAAGCACACCTTTGTGCCACTGGCTGCAGCACTCAGGGCAAATTTGGTCCAGTGTGCCCTGGGAAGAAAGGACGGATCCAGGACAAGCCGTGCCTTGCTGCCCACTCCTGCCTGGACCTCTTGCCATGCTCAGGTTTCTAGTCTCATCCCATGCCATGAGTCAACCCTCCCAAAAATGGCTTAGCTGCAAAACACCGCACGCCTTTCCTGCTGGGCGCCAAGCCAGGGCAGTCAGCACTCCGACCGCCAGCAGGAAAAGGAATGTCTTCTTCTCTTCCTCAGGGGAAAGCTGAGCTCTCCCTCCATCAGCACAGCTCCGGCTGGCCAGGGCTTGGTCACACCAGCTCACTGTTACGCAGCACCGCATCTGCCAGGAGCAGGCCAGGCTTGATGCTGTCCTCCGGTCAGCTGCAGTGCCCCGGGGGAATTGAAGGTCCTACCTGAGCCCACTGCAGGTGCTGATGCTCACTGCTGAGTCGGCATATCCTTGCACACTGCCCTGATAAAAGCAGTGATCCTGCCACCGAGAGAGAGGAGAGGTGTAAAGGGGGTCTGCACCAGCTGTTGGCATGGTGGGACCCCACAGGAGAGGGAAAACTGCTCTCCCCAGAGCCAGCCCCGTACCTGAATGTCCGGCTTCTCCGTGATCTCTGTGCCATCAGCTGAGTAATGCGTTTCAGTGTAGTGCTGTCCCAGCAGCTCCCTGCAGGATAGGGAAGGGGCATTAGCAGTGACCCTGGTTTTGGGGAGAGGATGGAAAGCTTTGGGGATGAGGTTGGTCAGGATGGGTATGGTGGGCCCATAACTTCCCCAAGTGGGTTTGGCAAGGAGGAAAAAAATGCAATATTTTGCTAGCAAGGGTCTGGGCTGAGGGCTTAGATTGCCGGTGTGGTGATGCCGGACCTTGGATAAGTGATGTTCACGGCAAGGGCAGAAATCAAGCCTCCCCCTGGCCATCCCGCTATGCCCACCCACACTCACTTGTTCTTCTCCAGCCGCAGCAGGTAGTCTCTGCCTTCAGCACGGATGCTGTAGAGGACACGCTCTGGGTAGGCGCTCTGCATGAAAGATAGACAACAGCACAGACCCACCGTCACCAGGAGCAAGTGCTACAGAAGAGAGGACCTGCCCAGAAAGGGGATGGGGTGTGCATGTACCCTGCTGGAAGGTGGCCGCAGGATGGGGAGCCTGGCTGCTCACCCTGAAGGCATCCAGCAAAGACACGGGAAATCAGAAGAGAAGAAAGCAAGCATGTGGGCAATAACACAAATTCCCAGCACATCCTGAGATAAAGAACAGGTCACCAGCAATGAAACAGAGTCAGCAAAATCTGACTTCCCATGTCTGACACATGGCTGCAGATGGCCATGCCAGAAACTGAGGTTTCTTACTCATCAATCACAAAGCTCCTTTTTTTGGAGACTGAGTTCAGCACTTACTCACAGGCTGAGACACAAAGATCCCCAGTGCCCAATGGCTCTCATCAGCAGAGACTTCCTTATCTCTGACTGATCTAACATGCAACATCACAGTTAGAGAACAACCTTCTTTTGGTTCTTGTCCGCTACTGAGACTAGATTTCAGTATCACCATGTGCCGTATCCCCTGAGCATCATGCTAGTGCTGGTGGAAGGGACCTCAAGGCCTCTCAAGTCCAACCTCCAGTCACTATGGCTGGGTCAGGGTGACTGGCTCAGCTCAGGTGAGCCCTGAACCCCCAGGATGGAGATGTCCCTCTAGAAGAAGTGTTTCCCTCTGGAATGTCTTGTGATCTCCATCTGCAGAGATTGGGCCACAGACCTCCAGAGGTCCCGTCCCACCAGGGCCACCGAGAGAGAGATGATAATCCCTTGCATGGTGCCCTGTATCAGGCTGCACCCTTGGCACCAGGGATCTCCTCAGCCACCACCACAGAACAGAGACCTCTCCTGAGGACATGTCTTCAGCTCTTATGGGATCCCAGGGTTGAAGGATTGAGCAAAAGGCAAAGCAAGCATCTCCCGCAGGGCCAGCATTCCTCCCAGATGAGGTGTGCGGCCTCTTCTTGGGGAGGATGACAGCACCTGCTGTCATATGATGGCTCAGCGCTCCCAGGGGGATGATCTGCAACCTGGCAGGAGTTGGGGCTGAGCAGAAAGTCCTGCTGACTCAGCGCCAGCAGGGCCAGGTAAGAGGGTTTGCCCATCAGTCTGTTGCCCTCAATTCTACCCAGTTTGCATTTCCAATCTGAAGTGATGGGCTGCCGGCCACGAAACATCCTCTCTGCCTGCCGAGCAGGTTACAACAAGCCTGCTGGGCAGCCAGGCAGCCCCCGCTGCAGGCGAGTGCACTGCTGGCGTGCAGGCGCACTCATGGGTCCCTGGGAAATTCTCCTCTTATGAACAGCGTCTCCTGCCTGACGCGTCCATCCGATCCCGTGTCCACTGACAAAGCAGTGCTTTGTTATTGTTGGCAGCGCCAGAGCCAGAAAGAGGTCTTAAGAAATGGCAGGAAGGCACTTGGAAGGGTTTGGTGGGTCAGGGACCATCTCTTGGAGACAACCGCAGGGCAAGTAAAAAAAAAAAAGGTCCTGATAAAGCTTCTCTGAATCACCCCCTTCCTTATTAGCATGGGCTTTGCAAGGGCTCCAGATGGAAAAGCTTTGAAAGCGCAGGCAGCTCAGCCCTGCCCCAGCCCGAGCCCTGCTAACCCCATGACCGTGATGAGCAAGCAAAGCAGATCTGTGGCCACAGCGCACAGGAGGGATTTCTTCCAGCTGGTCTTAATAAGATACTCAGAGAGCTTGCAGAGGATCAGGACAATGCCACCATCTCACCCCAACACAGGGTATTTCTTCTCTGGGTGGGAAGAGGCAACGGGTCTCTCTAGGACAGTAGGGATGGGGCTCATTGCACCATGCCATGTATCAGAGGAGGTGCAGCACAAGAGAGGAGGAAAATAAGGTGGGTTGCTAGGCCACCACCGTCTCTTGCTCCTGCTCCATCTGGCCCCACCACTTGCTCTGCAACCTCCTGCTGCTTCCTGCAGAGCCCCAGGCTGGGCCAGCAAGAGCTGGGCTGTCTCCACCTAGGCAAAGGACTGGCCTCTTTGCATCAACTGGCTCTAGGATGCGGTGGGGGAGATCAGCAGAGATGTGCGAGCACAGGTGCACTGGGGGAGAAGCCAGCAGCTTGCAACACAGGGTCTTACATGGGCTGGAAACCACCCTCCCATTTCAATACAGCTCTTGAAAACGCCGGAGCATGGGGATAAGAGAGAGGTCACATCTGCAATCAAGAGCATGTAAATAGAAATCTTTTTGAAGGCCTTTCTTGCTCTTTTTTTCAGGTCCCTTTCCATGAAGAACCCAGGCTTGTCACATGCCCCTGCTAAGGACAGGTGGGAAGAGAAGACCATGGCCTGTGGGAAGGCTGGCATCCCAGGAGATCCTGTGCTGTGGGACCCAGGTCTCCACCCTGTCTCCAGGGCTGAACATTTTGATTTAAGCAAAGCCAGAGGGGAGCAGATCTGCTTCAAAACTCACCTGGCAGACGCTCTGCTGGACCAGCCCCATGTGTCCTAACTGCTCTGACCCAGGAACCAGCTCTTGGCCCATCTCAGCCAGAGACTGCTAATGCAAAGCCACGGGAGGAGCTGATGCAGAAAATGCCCATCCAGCTACCTGTCTCCACTTCAAAGAGGGGCCTGGTGGTGGTCAAGACTTGCTGAGAACCTCTTCCCCGACAAGGTTACTAGGAGAGCAAACCCACCTTTTGTGGAAGAGGAGGAAAATGGCTTGAAAGGCAGGAGACCTCATACCCTCAACACAGCAGGTTTGGGAGGTCCAAGGACTGCCCAATCCAAGACTGAATCCAGGTGCCACCTGGCAGACACCACCCATGGCTGTCCCAAAGTACATAGCTCAAGGCAGATGTCTTCTCCCATGCTGTGGAAAGCAGAGGGACCCCGAGATGGCTGAGCTCCCCTTTCCGGGGGGATCAGTGCAGAGCTGCCCAGCACAGATGGTGTCTCTAATTAGCCTGGGGAATGTTTATCTCGTGAACAAGTTTAGGTTTCTAGAGCAGAGAAAACAGATGCTTTCGGGGAGTGTTTTTGAAGCTAGTTTATCAGAAAGGGTTTGAATCACAGATGAATGTGCTGTACGAAGAGTTTACTAGGAAATAAATGTCCCCAGCCCATCCATCTCATCAGGTGCTAACGTCGGTGCTTTTCAGTCCTAGAAAATGAATCCATGTATTTGGCTGAATTTCACTTTAAGGCAATGAGGAAAGTATCTTTGAGGTCAAGGCCATCATCCTATGGACGTCAACCCCAAGCGGTCAAAACTTCTGAGTCAAACCCCATTCCTTCCCCCAAATTACAAGGTTTCCCAAGAAAAATAACACTGCCTTTCTTTCATGTGGTTTCTGCAACTTTCTGATTCTTATTTCCCTGTCCCAAAGGGCAAAAAAAAACCCAACTTCAGCAAACACAGCAAGAAAAGTGATTACAGTTCAATGAGGCTTTACAAATCCCTCTTTAAGCAAAGACGAGATGTCACAAGATCACTGCAAGTCTGCAAGAGGTGGCACCGCTGGGTAATGTCTCCAAAGCAAGCATTGGAAAAAGCACCCTCCCCTCTCCAAGAGTCCACCCTGCTATCTGCAGTTCCTATTTTGACCCAAAACAGGCCAGAAAACCTGATCTGATCAACTACTTCAAGATCTCCATCCTCTGCGATGGAAGCAATGCAAGAAAATGTGCACCAGGCCATTCTTCTGGCACAGGGCTAAAGGGGTCCAGCTCCGAGCCCAGTGGTGGGCCAAGGGGTTCCAGCCTCGAGCCCAGTGGTGGGCCAAGGGTCTCTGCTGACTGTAATGCCCGCCCCCCCCCCCCCCATCCATGGACTCTGTGAAAGGCAGCGAGGGGAGGTGATGCTACTCACTGGTGGTGCAGAGAGGTCCCTCTTCCCTCGAGCCGCCAGCACCTTGTGTGGTGTCATCATCTCATACTTCTTGACATGGGCGAGCTTCTCCTCCAGCCTGGCAGTGGTGTCTGGGAAAAGTCAAAGGGCTTTGAGCTGGGATGCCCAGAAACAACCGAGTCAGGATAATGGAAACAGCCAACATGAAGGTGCAGGGAAGAGCCAAAATAGCAAGTCCTGAAACGCCTGCTGGGAACGCAACTCCCTGATGGGCTCCAGGGACACTCCAGCCCCAGTGCCCACAGGGCGCTCAGCATCACCCATGGGCAAGTGGGTTCCTTCAAGGCTGGAAACCCCTACTGAGACCCTCGTGTGTAAATAAAGATGGAGGTTTTTCAGCTCCCCATCCTGATGCCACGGTTTGTGACTTGGGGTCAGGCAGCTGCCGTTTTGGAGAACAGCTCGTGTCAGGGCTGGCTCAGCCCTCTTCCCATCCTCTTTTTTCTTGATGTCAGTAGGGAGACATTTCTGCCACAAACCCTTCACCTTCCCCAGGAGCTCCCGCTGCAGCCAGGGTTAGACGGGGCCAGCGGAGCCCCCGGTGGGGTGGCGGCAGAGCCGGGTGCTCCGTCTGCGGGTGCCTGGCGGCCCTCGCCCACGGAGCCCGAGCGGGAGCCAGGAGCCTCGTCACCACCCCCTCGGCCGGCTGAGTCACCGGTCCCCCCCGCCAGCACGCCGCAGGCTGGCGGTGACAAATTTCCCCATCCCCTGTGAGCGGAGCCGGCCGAGGGAGGTGACCCTGGTCCTCAAAGCCCCTTTCTCCATCCTTCGCCCTGGAGAGAGGTCGGGGAGGCGATGCCAGCGGTACCCGCGTAATCCCCCGGTAACCCCAGGGCAGACGGAGCAGCCGAAACCCCGCCGAGCTGCGACCCGTCCCAAAAAAACACCCCACGCCCAGCTCCCTCCTTGCGCATCCACTCCTGTGCCGCTTCCCACGCGTCCCCTTCATTCTCGCGGGGAAAAGCACCCCCCCCGCCCCGCCCTGTACCTCCAACCCCGCCCCATGGCAGAAGACCCCCGGGGAGGCGAACTTTCGCCCTGTGCCCCCGAAACTTCACGCCCGTCCCGTCGGCGGAGCCCGGCTGCCTGCGGGCTGCCTGCCCTGCCGGGGACCGCGCCCGCCCGCCCCTCGCTCACCGTGGACCAGCAGCAGCAGCAGGAGCCGGCGGAGCAGGACGAGCGCCGGGGCCATGGCTCCGGAGGTGCCCGCCGCGCCCGGCCCCAAGCGCCGCCGCACCGCGCCGCGCCGTCAGCCCCCGCCCGCCGTGACTCACCGCCACTCGCGGGACGGGACGGGGAGGGACGGGGCGGGGATGGGGCCGCCCCCGGCGGGGGCTCCGTGCAGAGCGGGGCTGGGAGAGGAGGGGGAGGAGAGGGTCCGTGAGGTATCGGGGGGTGACCGTGGGGCATCGGGGGGTGTCCGTGAGACATTGCGGAGGGTCCGTGGGGCATCGGAAAGGGTTTGTGGGATATCAGAGGGTGTGCATGTGGCATTGGGGAGGGGGGTGGCGTGTCCGAGTGGCATTGGGAACTGTGTGTGTGGCTTCAGGGGGAGTCCCAGGGGCATCAGGGTGGGTCCACGGCCTCTAGGGGCATGTCCCGGGGCACTGTGGGGGGGGCTGCAGGCCACTGAGCGGGTGACAGTGGGGCTTCAGGGGTGGTGGAGGGCACTGGGAAGCCCAGCTTGGCTCTGAGGTGGTGGAGGGACTGGGGTGGTTGGGCTGCCACAGGAGGCAGTGGGGCTGGGAGTGTCCCGTGGGGCACTGGGGACTGTCTGTGGCATATGGAGGGGGTGTCCATGGGGCACTGGAGGTGCCTGCCTGGCTCTAAGGTGACAGAGGGGCTGGAGGGGCTGGGGACATTGAGCAGTGTCCATTGGACACAAAGGGAGCATCTGCGGGACACTGGTGTGGCCCTGAGGTGATGAGGTGAGCCACCTGGGGGTGACTGGACTACCAGTGGGCAGCAGTGGGACTGGGGAGGCATGGGGGGTGTCGGTGGGGTGTTGAGATGTTGGAGCACTGAGATGCTGGGGTCACCATGGAGGGCTGTGCTGTCAGAGGGCCTGGGGGGACAGTGGGACATTGAGGCATATCAGTGAGGCACTTGGGACCCTCCCTGATCCCAAAGGATTGGAGGGACTGGGATCACCATTTGGGGCTGAGCTGGGAGGTGCACTGCACCCTGAGCTCTCCGCTCTGCCACAGAGCTGACTGCTGTGTCCCCCTTGTCCACAGAACATCCCAGGTTGGAAGGGACCCCTGAAGGTCATCTGGTCCGACCTGTAGTGGGGAAGGGGGCCTGGATGAGGTTATCTCACATCCTGTCCAGTTGCGTCTTGAAACCCTCCAGCAATGGGGACTTTACCATGCAACGCTACAGGTTGGGGGAGGAGTGGCTGGAGAGCTGCCTGGAGGAAAAGGACCTGGGGGTGTTGGTTGACAGCCACCTGAACATGAGCCAGCAGTGTGCCCAGGTGGCCAAGAAGGCCAATGGCATCCTGGCCTGTATCAGGAATAGTGTGACCAGCAGGACCAGGGAGGTGATAGTGCCCCTGTACTCAGCACTGGTGAGGCTGCACCTTGAATCCTGTGTTCAGTTTTGGGCCCCTCACTACAAGAAGGACATTGAGGTGCTGGAGCGTGTCCAAAGAAGGGCAACGAAGCTGGTGAAGGGTCTAGAGCACAAGTCTTACGAGGAGCGGCTGAGGGAGCTGGGGTTGTTTAGTCTGGAGAAGGGGAGGCTGAGGGGAGACCTTATTGCTCTCTACAACTACCTGAAAGGAGGTTGTAGCGAGGTGGGGGTCGGTCCCTTCTCCCTAGTAATGAGTGACAGAACGAGAGGAAACGGCCTCAAGCTGCGCCAGGGGAGGTTTAGGTTAGATATTAGGAAAAACTTCTTCACCGAGAGGGTGGATAAGCATTGGAACAGGCTGCCCAGGGAAGTGGTTGAGTCTCCATCCCTGGAGGTATTTAAAGAACGGATAGATATGGTGCTCGAAGACATGGTATGGATGGACTTGGCAGTGATAGGTTAACGGTTGGACTCGATGATCTTAAGGGTCTTTTCCAACCTTGACGATTCTATGATTCTATGATTCTATGTCCCTGGGGAGGTTTTCCCAGTGAGTGATTGTTCTCACTGTAACATATTTCTTAGGTTGAGATGAAACCTCACCCACAGCAACCCATTACCCCTTGTCTTCTCCATGTGGCAAATTGTGAAGAGAGAACCCCCTCCTGCAAACTGATTTTTTATATTTCTTGGTGTTTCAGGCCAGGACCAGCCAGGAAATGCTGCATTTAACTTTTGCATTTAACGAAAGAAGGGGGGGGTCGGACGCCAAATTCGGCTGTCGCAGAGCTCCATCACCGGGGACAAGTTTCCTCCAAAATGGCACAGAACCCACCATAGCCAAGCACTACTTGTGTCTTCCCTCTTTCTTCCTGCAGCTTTTCTGTAATTCCTTCCTAAATAGACAAGTTTATTTAAAAAACAATAAATATTAAATCTCCACGCTTTCACCCTCAACACTCCTAGTCATGTCTGTTCATAACTACCTAAACATCTCCAGTAGACTTGTCCCCACCATGATGGTAACCCTTGTGAGGTGTGCAGAGCTGAGCTGGCCTTGAAGGAGCTACTGGCCAGCCCACAGTTTGAAGCACAGCAAACAACCTGGCTTGCGAGGGAGACACAGAGCAGCCAAATTGTGACTCTGGGCAAGGAGGTACCCGACTGCTGTGCCATGGGATGTGGGGCTGCTGGGTTCAGACACAGAACATTTTCTTGCCCCTCTCCTAGCACCTCCTGGCTTCTGGTTGAGGGGAGAAGACACACATCCACCTCCTGCTCAGGGCTAGTAGTAGGGCATCTGGCCCGGACCAAGGTCTGCTCTCAGAGAGGAGCGGGTAGATCTATGTAAAGATCTGTCCAAGCGCCCCAAGCCTTTAAGGTAACTGCTCAGCCAGCCAGGCATCCACATGCGGGCCACAATTTTTGGGTAACTAACTGGTTACCTGTCAATGTGTTCTCATGCAAACAGCAGGAGCCAAAGGCTGGCATGATGCTGCCCCGCCAGCATCACCACCTCTGCCTGGGGCAGGCATCGTGAGGGGGCCACATCCAGCTAGTGGGCTGTTGGTACATGGTACACAAGCAGGGAGGACCCAGCCCTAGGGTGCAGGTGACCTCCTGGAGGCTTTCTCACTCAGGTGTGGACCTGTGGGTCACAGGAAACAGCACGGGATCCCATAGAGGTGGAGTACCCATGTCTCCTACAGAAGAGTGTGCAAGGAGGGGGCTCCCACTCTCCCCCCACTAAAAGCTGCAAGAGGACTGCGCGTAACTGTCTGCATGTGTGAGCAGGACTTCTTGGGATTATTCATAGATGGGTGCTCAGAAATTTGCTGTTGATTAACATTTCAGAAATATCTATTACTTTTGGTGAGACTCAATGCTTGCTGGTTAATTATGTTTTCTTAATCTATAAACGGCTTCAATCCTGATTTAATTTAAATCACGTGAACAGAGGTTCGTCCTGCAACAGCCACTACACTGCTCATTGGTGTAAAAAATGTGTGTGACTAACAGTGACAGAGTGAGGTGCCAGGGGAGGTCTCTCAAGCCTAAGATGTTGGGCACTGAGAGGCAAGCAGGTTCCTCCAGGGACCCGGGCCCCTCTGCCTCTCCACCCTGAGCTCAAGGGACAGGCTGTGAAGTCTGTAGATCCACAGAAACTTAACAGAAATGACAGGTCAACTTCTCCAAGCCTCCCTGGACTGAGAGGCCATCTCGGTGCAGGGAACAGGAAACTTTCCCTTCCCCATGAACTGTGCAAGTCCTTTCCCTGAAGAGCCAGATGATGCTGGCTGAGGTCTCAGTCCTCAACCTCAACCTTCAGATGAAGGAATTCAGTCCTCCAGCTTTAGGCCACCAGAGCAAAGAGAACCTGGCTCTTTCCTCTTAACACACTCTAGAAGGTCCTTGCAAAGGAGGAGGTGGTGGAGAGGAAGGGCAGGTCATTAACAGGAGCACTCAGCCCTGTATCCACAGCCCTTGCATGTCTCCCCAGGCTCCCACATTTGCCACTGAGGCCTCTAGGTCTCTGGCACATGTCTTGGTTACCACTTGTTCCTGGGAGACACTTGTCTTCTCTTCCATCCTGTACCACACCCTCTTCCAAACTGGCTCAAGCAATTTTTATGGCTGCACAACTCTGTAAGATACCCTGAAAGTCCTCTGCTGAGGACTCGGCCAATATGATGTGAACATCACATACCTGCTCATCAGCTGCGAACCCCATCTCATCAGTCAGAGCAGCTGATCAGATTCATTCCAGCAACCCCTCAATTAGGCTCTCCTCCCAAAATAATGCTGCATGGCAGCTGAGCCAGATCCCTGTGAGCTGACCAAAATTTAGTCACCTAAGAGGCTACTTTGCACCCTGAGTTTTGTTAACAGACAAAATAACCCTGATTTTTTTTTTTTAATTTATTTTACAACACACAAATACATCATTTTACAATGTAGTAAAAAAAAAAGAAGGGACTTAACAAAAGCCTCTCAGAAGAGAAAATCCATTACATACATTTCAGGAGATCGAATATTCCCGTCTCTCTGGGACAACCCTTACAGTTCGTTTCCAACTCACACTGTGAATGTAGAGGGTTGAGTACTCCTAGCTTGAAGTGAGTGAGTGTCCGGTTCTCTGCTGGTGCAGAAGAGGCGGTGACTGAAAGGGGCAGCAGCACGGCTTCACTGGGCAGGTACGGCCAGGTGGGGAAGCAGGGGAGCTGCCTTCTGGCTGCGCTCGGCAGACATGTGCTCCAAGCGCTCTGTGTAGAACCCGTTGAAGTCCAGCCTGAGAGACAAAAATCCCCAAAGTTTCAGCAGCCTGCTGGCTTAATGCCATCCAAGAGCAGCACGCAGCAAGCCAAATGTGCTGCCAAGGGCCCCTGCAAGTGCCGCAGCACATGTGCTTGTCAAGGCGCTCACAGGCTGCAAGGGGATCCAAAAATACATAAACTCTTTTATAGGGTCAAGTTGGTTGAAATGAGGGGTGTGAAGCAAAGCAAAGCAAGTCTCGCTGCAGGAAGAAGTGGAGGATGCATGCTTGTGCAGCAAGAGGGTCTGTGGCCGCACTCCCTGTGCCCACCCTGCTGAGCACAGACTTGCTCTTACCCAACCATGGCCCCTGGAGGAGAAACCTCTCCCAGGGCATCAGCCGAACGTGGCCACACCACAGTGAGCTCTGGACCTGCCATCCCCACACAGGACTGTCCTGGGCTGGGTAGACACAGTGGCTTGTTCAGAGCAAGATGGCAACATCTGCACTATGCCACAGGTGTTGTTGGTGACACCTTGCCTGTGCTTGTCCCATGACAACAGGCTAAATTTCACCTGTTCTTTACAGGCATATAAAATACATCGGAAAGGACCAATTGCTAATAGCTTCTTCTCCGGAGCCACAGCTTGACCACACAACCCTGGAGACGTGTCACTCGGAGACAAGGTGCCAGGGGTGAGGGCTCCTCAGTCTCCACACCTTCCCGGCCACTTCCCACCACTGCTTAATGCCAGAGTTCACCACCACTGAACTCCGGTATTAATTCCCATATGAAATTCACCATATTATCAACCGTAACTACCACAAAATGTTGCAGTTTCCATTACCACCACCTTCTTGCTAACACAAGTATGCTTCAAACAGATTCACTATTCAGAAAGACAAGTAACTGGTTGGAAGATGCTCAGCCAAAATCACAAGTATTGCTGATACTTGTAAATGCCTCTCCAAAGTGGGCAAGAGCAGCAATATCATAATCCTCTCCTTGATAATCCAAAATGATGCTACAAAATCAGCCTGCTGTGACCTTCCTTAGGCAGATCTCTGCACTATGAAGCCAAGTAAGACACGTGCAGCATTTAAAAACATGTGCCCTGGGAACACTAAGCAATAGTCGATATAAGCCTGTGAATCACAAAGAAGTTACTCTCTTCATTTCTCAAATTAAGTTGCTCCAATACTAAATGAATGGGCACAATATTTGAGTTTCATGTTGCTTAACAACCTTACACAAACGGCAACAAATTGTTCCTTGACATTTTTTGGTGACTGCGGAAAACAGAGCCTCAACAGATGGAATTTATCTGTTGCTCTCTCCTGGTTGAAAAGCTTTTCATCCTTTTTATACAAAGGCAACACGACACTGAGGCGGGCATATTTACCAAACTTTGATTCATATATAAGGCCAGGACTCATTTACATCCTTGCTTTGAGGATCTGTTCCATTTCTAAAGTTGCTTTATTCCAAACTTCCCGAATTGCAGATTTTGATGTGCTTCCCTTTCAGCTATGTTTTTAGGGTTAAATGATCTTTGATAACTATCTCTTAAGAATTTGTGTCATGCTTCCTCAAACTCTGCTTACACTTCAGTTTCTTGTTTTATGGCTGGAACTTCTAATCACTAGGGTTTGCATCACTTCACACATCCTACCAGTCTTACTCTAAGCTCAGTCATTGCTGTTTCCTCCAAACTGGTAAAGGAAGGATATCTGATGAATGCTAACAGCATCTGATGGGTAAGATTTCTAAGTATTTGGAATTAAGTAATCCTTCTGACAAAGTCCTCTAGACTGTAACTCTCCCCCTCTTTCACTACTGGGATGTGAAGGAGTGACTCTGGAGATTTTCTGCAGCTGCCAACCCTCTGTCAGCACTGCTACTGAGGGAGCCAAGGCACCTGAGCAGGACTTCAGCACACTGAAAATCTGTGAGTTATGTGTGAGCTTCCCCGCTTCCAAGGAAACACTCTGGATCTCCATTTTCCTTTGTTTGGTGCTTATCATGGTTGTGCCTCAGTTACTCAGTACTGTAAACTGAATAAATATTAACCAGGATCAAATAAATAAAAGCACGGTACCAGAATTATGAAAAGGGATATTTTGTTATCTAACATGTTGACTATCACCCTTGAAAAGCAGTCATATAAAAAAGTTATCATCTATAAGAAAAGGCTGGTATGTCTTATAAACTCTTCCGTCTCTGTCAAATATGTTATTTCAGATGGCAACTGTCTCCACTCTGGTTCTTGGATTCCTGTTGCCATAGAGTCCAGGACTTGATCCAATAATCTCTACAGACTGAATGAGAGCTAAATGTCACATCTGGGCATTCATTGTGGGATTTCCAGTCTTTAAAACATTACTGAGCAGCCTGTAGAAATGGAAAGACATGTTCTGTTACACGGCCTGTTAACATGCAGTATTTCAGTTAACAAAATAGGGACATCTGACTTGTCAGTAAAGGTCCAGCTACGTCCAACATCTTGGTGAAGACTCACATTGTCCCAGACAGTCCAAACTGGGGGACTTGATAGTGATGGTAGTCCTGATGGCATAAAGACCCAGTATTTCCTCTGCAGCCCTTGAACAGAACTGGGACATGGAAATACCAGAGGGCAAAGGACTCAGACAGTCAGTCACCATTCCCAATGCAAACTGCTAACTGAAGCATTTTGTTTTCTCACAACCCGCCTGAATCACCATACTTCTCCTTTCTCCTGAAACAGGAAGTACTCGTTGCAAAAAACCAACCTCTCCATATTTGGAAGAACTGGCTCCAGAGCTTCAACAGCTCAGGAGTCACCTCCTGCCACAGCTAACACTCCTGTGTGGTCTGTGAAACACAAAGGCATCTGGTGGAGGATAGTTCCTGACCATGGCACCGTGGACCCACAACTGAACAAGATACACAGCCAGTCTCCATGGTGCAGCATCAGCTTGCCCCACCATCCTGGCAGAAGCATAAAGTTGACACAAGGGTGGGGAGGCAATGATAAAAGGGGTGAACCTCTGATGCTAAGTGTAGGAGCAGTGCTGGAAGGAGGACATCACCTGAGCTACTGCCAGAAAAGGCCTTACATGAATGTCTGGCATCACACATGATAAAGTATGATGGAAGGCCACAGGACTTTTGCCCTTGCACGGTGTAAAGACTGATTGAGGACTTGGCATTGTTGACTTCTTGAGTAAGCTGAGAACCAACTCCAGCCTTGGACTGAGCTGGGTGATCCCACCAATGGGATGACCTCCACACATTCTTTACAAAACTCAAGGACTGTGGGGTCATGATGCTCTCCTATTAAAAGAGCAGGCAACTTGGTCTTCAACATGGTGTTGGCCATGCCCTGTGCCACCTGCAATGATGTCCAAGCAGCTGGATCATGGGGCATCATAAAAAAGCCCATCTGTTAGAACTTGTACTGGTAATGATGAAAATGTAAGTGCTTGATAAAGAAGGACGCAGGGCTGGAGCACTGAGGAGGAGTAAATGTGCTTGCCTCGATGACTCAACTGCTTGTGGTCTCGATCCCTGAATCTAGCCTGACTCTGTATGCTACTGTGGCACCTAGGAGTGATGACAGCAAGGGGAGAGTAAGAGTTTAATCCCTTTGGCCTGTCAATTTTTCTACAGATGGATCCTGCCCATAATCTACAACAGTGCAATGATGATAAACAGTGATGCCCAGGCAGGTGAAGATTGACATAAAATGTCCAGAAGACCTTCATAAGCTGCACCATCATTTCCTAAACGGATTTGCAGAGGCTTAGCTGTCCTGGTTAGTCATGAAAGGAACAGCAATCACTTATACAGTTGGGGCCTCCACTCACAGCCACAAAAAAAAGTCTTTGAAGAATTTCCAAGATGAGGAGACCTCTGACTCTGGTCATTTCAGAGATGGAGTGAAACAGAGTTATTTGGACTGTGGAGAAGGGGTCCTCACCTGCCTTCCCATTTCAGGGACTGAGTATCAACCGACAAGGGCAGTTCTGGTGGTCGGAAGATAAGCTCCTACCCTGACAGGGAATGGAAGCAGGAGAGTTCAGAGCAGCAAGTGGTCCTGTGGTATTGCATTTCCTTTCAGATGCCTGTGAGTATCCCTGTCCTCCTTAAATAAGGAATACAATCCTATAAGGAAGAAGACAAGACATGTAATTCTCTAGAGTGCCGTGGGAGCTGATGGGCTAGACTCCACTCTTGGAAGCACCCACGGTAACAGGGATGACAGGTTTTAGTGTTCAGCCTTGGTCTCAGCTGTGTGACCACATGTCAGATAGAGCAGCAGATGCTACCACAGGAGGCCAAGGGCTGTGTAAATGCATGGTAGTTGCTCGTCAAGAAGTTCTCAGAAGTAAAGAACAACTGGAAGCCCAGTCTGCTGCCGGAATACTTCACAAAACAGTGTTTGCAAAGGTTGGTACCAGGAATCCTGGACAGCCCTGTCAGACGCTGTTAGAAAAGGACAATCAAAGCTTCAAGAGACACGGCATGAGGAAGGGACAACAACCTGCTTCAAAAAAACATTCCTGAAACCTTTTCTCTCTCTGTTTTCAGGTGGAGCACATCTCAGCAGAGGTGTAAGGGTTATCAGCCAGCTATAAAAGACATCTGGTACAGAAGGGCAGTGAACAGAACTTAATGGTTGCAGGTTAATATTCCTATGGTTTTCCTGAAGATTAAGTTAAAGGATGAGAATGACCAACAAAAAGTACAGTTCACAAAAACCAAACAAAGCAGAGGAGCAATAAGACTACACTTAAATAAAATAAAACAAAACAAAACAGAGGACAAAGCACAGTTAGGAGAAAGCTCAAAGTACCCTTTAGTTCTATGTGGTTAAAAAGAACTAAATAAGGATCTACTCTGTTCTGTACTAAATAGCAAAGGGGTTGGGGCACGAATCCCTACAGCACCAAGGGAAGAAAGAAAATGTATGTGATTAACCAGTTACCAGGCATTACGTATCACCGACAACCAATTCTAGCATATATACCACTGAAAAGTGTTACAACTTTAGATGAAAAACGTTCTTAAAAGTAGGGAGCACTCCTTGGTAAACCAAGGGCTTTCCTCACAAAAAGATGAAAGGAAACAATCAACACCTAAAAATTACCTTAATTTCTGGCTAGTCCTGTAACAGCTGTTTACAATTGCTTACACATGAAAATAAGGCTACACACTGGCTTACAGACAGCATGAAGAAACTAAGGGATGTTTAGGATGGCTTTGTTTTCTGTGTCCTAGCTGACAGCAATGACAAAGAATATAAGTCTCAAGTGTTGTAGGCTCACACGCACTGTAAGAGTGCAAATGTGTCTATTAGGCTTACAGACATCAAACAGGCACTTAAAGTGTTGGTGTTGAAATATTTTATATTCATTAAAATCCTAGGCTCTTAAAATTATGCCTATATGCAATATATATCCTGCCTCTTCACTGGAAAAAAAAAGTCACTGTAAAAATTAATTAGTTTTTGTATGTGCCTGTGTCCACAGGCAGCATTTCTGAAGTGTTACAGTCTTTGCCAGGTGTGAGGCAGCTGATGACCAGCAGCGCTTACATGTGACTTCCACCAAGGTGACTCTTTGAATTAAGAGATGCCAGCTCCTGACCCTCACTAGCCTTCTTATTCTGTGGTTATATGCATGCCTCAGCTGAACATTTCCAATCTGCAAGCTGCTAGGTTTCATGAGTGCTTAACTCTCGAAAAACATATTCCAGCCACAAACACTAAAAGCTGCTCCCGCCAGCAAACTCCATAGTTGCAGTTATTTCTGTTTTGCTCCTAAAGCGCTGGTAGCAGGATCAGAGTGAGAAGCATTCAGCTTGCACAGCACGTGTTCAAGCTGGGGGTAACGCTCCTAGAGCATTATCTGTGGTTCTTCAAAACTAGAAGTACCAGGACAGGTCCCTCCATGCTACACTGATCTGTAACACAGATCTTAAAAAGCCCAGCAACACTAATATGTATGACTTTTATAGCAAAAACAAATGCTAATCATTCCAAAGAAGGCCTTGTGCATCTCATTTTATTGAAAAAGAAACAGAGAGGTTATAAACCTAGCAGCAAAACCTAGATCTCCTGATCTCTCTCTCTCTCTCTCTCCCTCTCTCCCTGCAGTGTATCTCATGTACCTGACTTTTCATAGAATCATAGAATCATTAAGGTTGGAAAAGACCTTTAAGATCATCGAGTCCAACCGTTAACCTATCACTGCCAAGTCCACCACTAAACCATGTCCTCAAGCACCACGTCTACCAAATACCTCCAGGGATGGAGACTCAACCACTTCCCTGAGCAGCCTGTTCCAGTGCCTGACCACCCTTTCAGTGAAGAAGTTTTTCCTAATATCCAACCTAAACTTCCCCTGGCGCAACTTGAGGCCATTTCCTCTTGTCCTATCGCTTGTTACTAGGGAGAAGAGACCGACCCCCACCTCGCTACAACCTCCTTTCAGGTAGTTGTAGAGAGCAATAAGGTCTCCCCTCAGCCTCCTCTTCTCCAGACTAAACAACCCCAGCTCCCTCAGCCGCTCCTCATAAGACTTGTGCTCTAGACCCTTCACCAACTTTGTTGCCCTTCTTTGGACACACTCCAGCATCTCAATGTCCTTCTTGGAGTGAGGGGCCCAAAACTGAACACAGGATTCAAGGTGCAGCCTCACCAGTGCTGAGTACAGGGGCACTATCACCTCCCTGGTCCTGCTGGCCACACTGTTCTTGATACAGGCCAGGATGCCATTGGCCCTCTTGGCCACCTGAGCACACTGCTGTCAACCAACACCCCCAGGTCCTTTTCCTCCAGACAGCTCTCCAGCCACTCCTCCCCAGCCTGTAGCATTGCATGGGGCTGTTGTGACCCAAGTGCAGGACCCGGCACTGCGCCTTGTTGAACCTCATACAGTTGGCCCTGGCCCATCGATCCAGCCTGCCCAGGTCCCTCTGTAGGGCCTTCCTACCCTCCAGCAGATCGACACTTCCACCCAACTTGGTGTCATCTGCAAACTTACTGAGGGTGCACTCAATCCCCTCATCCAGATCATCAATGAAGATATTGAACAGGACCGGCCCCAGTACTGAGCCCTGGGGAACACCACTTGTGACCAGCCACCAACTGGATTTGACTCCATTCACCACCACTCTCTGGGCTCGGCCGTCCAGCCCATTTTTAACCCAGCGCAGAGTGCACTTATCCAAGCCATTAGGTATTACTGGAGGAATTTTGATTTCTAAGAAGCTAGTAAGTATGGATCAGACCACAATAAAAACACGTTAAAGGATGCTTATTTAAATAAATACAAGATATGAACTTAAAACAAAATAGCCACTTACGATCAATCCCTTGTATGGTTTTCTCATCTTGGAATACTTACGCTGTATTTGGGAATCAGCTTATTCACTATCTACACAGTGAGATAATCCCCAAGAAAACTAACACTTGCATTACATTTACAGCATTAATAGACAAATTTCACATAATTCAAATGAATGTGTTTTGTTGGTTTTTTTTTTAAGCCTTAGGTTGAAATGCAAAGCGATATTTCTTGTGATTTCAGTGTTTTCATTGATGGGGCAGACCTGCACAGTTATAAACAGCATTATTCTTCTTGAGCTGAATTTGGGAACAACAGGAGGGGAAGTTACAGAGAGAAAACTACTGGCTCACCTGTAGATGATGTTGAGCATGCTGTGCTCACAGTCATTGGTGCTGTAAATGCTCAGTTTGTCCAACAGGTCCAGCAGATGTGTTGAGAAATTGCTATCAAACTTGTTGATCGTTGCTTCGAAACCAGATGTCAGGTGGAGGTTGTCGGCATGCTCTGCTAAAAGCTATCAAGACAAAGGCACAGTGGCCCCATCTGTTTGCTGATTTGCACTTGCCAAAGAGATGTAATTATTCCTTTCCTATTTCCTAACTTGCTCAAAAATACTGCCATAAAACTTAACAGTCACTCAGTCACTGAAATACATCTTTCAAAACAGTTGCAAGGTCCTTGGTAGTTAAAAACCTTGCTATGCCTATCTGGGAGAACCCCAGAGTAGATCCCAGTAGTTATCCTTAAATATATGCTGTCATTATTTTCAAGCAGGAGGAAAAGCCAGTAAGCAGAAAGTGAGTGTTGCCTAAGACAAGTTGTAACCTCTGAAGCACTCTGATTGCCTTGCAGTGTGATGGACCTTACCGGCTGTGTGCCAGAGAGGGGCTTTCAGCAGGACAGAAGACAGCCTGCTAACCGCAGAGCACACCAAACAAATTGCTTAGTATGTGTGCATCTAGATAGAGAAATATGGACAAGACAAATACTCCAGATATGAAAGGGATGGGCTGCAAGAGTCACACCTGACAGTTTATTGGCTCATCCATCACAAAATGCTAATTCTGGAAATAACAAAGTTCTTGAGCTGCAGAAAACCTGTATGTGGGTACCCACTTGCCGTGGTTTAACCCAAGCCAGCAACTAAGCACCACACAGCCGCTCGCTCACTCCCCCCCGGTGGGATGGGGGAGAGAATCGGAAGAGTAAAAGTGAGAAAACTCACGGGCTGAGATGAAGACAGTTTAATAGGCAAAGTAAAAGCCATGCATGCAAGCAAAGCAAGGAATTCATTCACTACGTTCATCAGTAGGCAGGTGTTCAGCCATCTCTAGGAAAGCAGGGCTCCATCACGCGTAACGGTTACTTGGGAAGACAGACGCCATCACTCCGAACGTCCCCCCCTTCCTTCTTCTTCCCCCAGCTTTATATACTGAGCATGATGCCATACGGTATGGAATAGCCCTTTGGCCAGTCTGCGTTGGCTGTCCTGGCTGTGCCCCCTCCCCAGCTTCTTGTGCACCTGGCAGAGCACAAGAAGCTATAAAGTCCTTGACTAGTGTAAACTCCGCTCAGCAAGAACCAAAACATCAGTGTGTTATCAACATTATTCTCATCCTAAATCCAAAACAGAGCACTCTACCAGCTACTAAGAAGAAAATTAACTCTATCCCAGCTGAAACCAGGACACCACTGCACAGCTGAAAATACAACTAAGAACTTAAAAACAAGTGCAGTGACTGTTGTGGGAGACGGTCTTCAAAGTAGACTTTGAGAACACCATCACTGCTCCACACTGCCCTCAAAAATGCCCACAATTCCGCAAAGATTCTGCTTTTGGGACCTAGGAAGGTCTAGCTGTAAGAGATAGGACAGCCACCCTGACCAGACTGCAACCCAGGCAGCGTTAACAGAGGAAAGGGCCCAGCTGTCCATCCCGTGTCCCACCTTGTTAGTCAGCTTCTTCTTCGCAGTCTCTTCAGCACGCTCCTCCTCTGTTGGCGGGCCCAGCATTGTGCCATGCTCCAAGGTGAGCCGGTCCATCTCATTATCCAGCTTCATGCTCTGGGTGAACCTCTTGGAGGGGCAGAGGGTTGGGGAAATGGTTACATCCCATTTTTTCAATTATGGCAAAGCATGAGGCTGACTCAGTTCTGCTAGCCCTGCAGCTAGCTAACTCCCATGAAAGCTAACTCTGAGGTTAAATTTACAATGTTAATACACAAAGCTCCCTAAACCCAAGGGAAGTTGGGTGGTTTTTTTTTTAAAGCTATGGGCTCCCTGAGATGCTGGCTAGAGTGTTCCCATAGAGATCAGTCTCCATGGGTCCAATCACCAGTCCTCGCCTGACCCTCAAGAGCATGCTAAAAACTACAGAGCCCTACAACTTACACCTCAAATTCTGCTGCAGGACTGGCTGAAGAGAGGTAATTCGGTTCATATGAACCTGATCCCAACACTGAAAAAGAAAGGCATAGAGAATTTTGTGGAGGGAGAAGCCACAGAAACCATTTGGGAGAAAGGATGAGGGTCTGAGCAGTCAAGCTCTAAAGCCTGCCGGTGGGATGATCAGAGGCTATTCCATGTGCATCAAGGACAAGAGGGGACGAGTTGAAAAAAGGGATTGTCGTAGCTGGCTGGCACCCAAAGCAGCTGGCAGTGGCATGGTCAATACAGGGAGGCTGTACATACCTGCATGCAGTTTGTGAACATGACACAGACAGACATCAGCTTGGAGAAGATCTTCAGCAGCTCTGGGTTGGTTAGCATGCAGTCTTTCAAGCAGTTATCCAGGAAGCTTGTGTGGTGGCTCAGGACATCATCGATATTAGATGCCTGTGACAGGATAGTACAATAATGAAAAAACAAACCAGGACTGCTGTGCTGCACTGGGCCAAAGCTCTAATCCAGCATCCTGTCTCTGACAGTGACCTCTCAGACATGCTCTAGGGCCTGTTGAGATACTTCTCATGTACCTTCTAGCTTTGAACAACATCCTGAGATGGAGACTGTATTTGCATTACTGCATTCAATAGCCCTTCACAGGCTTTTTACCTTTGATTTGTCACATCACCTTCTCAAAAAATTATGCTTTCTTTAATCATCCAAACCCTCCACTAGAAAGGAGGCTCAGGATGGAGTTATCTGCTTTATGAACAGGCACTTCCTTTGCTTTTAAATCTGCTTGTCATGCCCACTCCCACCTTCACAATCTCAGTAAAGTCAGCTACAATAAGTGGAGAAGAGAAAAATAAATCAAAGAACCTTAAATGTCAGTAAGTTTATGAGGCTTAAAACATACAGGTTATTCAGAAACATGTTTTAGGAGCACAGTAAGGAACTGGGACATGCAGTGTTGCAAGGATTCTGTAAGATTTTTGTCCAGCTCTGCTACTTCAATGGGCTGTTTCAGTCTCGAGTTTTAAATGATAGATTAAAAACCCCCTCTCACTCTGTACAATTATGGGATGTGAAGCTGAGAACACAAGTCAAGCTTAGGAAAGAACCACAGGACTAAAATTGCCAAGATATCCGCATTGTTCCATCAGGGTCAATGCCAAAAAAAACCCTATAACCTTTTAAACAACTAGTATAGAACAGGGATAAATGCTGCTCTCTAATGCAATGAAGATGCTAGTTGTGTTGATGAAGACAATGACGTTGTGAAGCTGAAGATACCAGTTATATTTTCAGGAAGAAATCATCTTAACTTCAAGTGGAAATGCACAAGAGAGAAGTCTGACAAATAAAAAAACAGCATAAGGCACTACATGAGACCAGTGAGGATCATCCTTTTCACTCCTAAAATGCAAATGAAAGGAAAAACCTACGCCAGTCTGTAGGCTACAGAGGTTAAAGAGCCAGTTCTGCATCCTCTGTCTGGAAATAAATGATGCTTTTATTTAAATCAAGGAAGATTTTACCAAGTAGCTGGGGATATGTCATCCTTGGTGAGCAGCTCTTTTAAAGGACTACAAAACAAAGTGGTTGCTGAAACAGCTTCTTTAGCTGGCAGTGTTGAGATGTTCGTCTCACAGGTGCCCATATTACAACGCCTAGAGCCAGACTTCTCCTTCCCTGGCACTGGTAGAGGGCATGCTCCATTTCCCAGAGATTTAAAAGCCTTGAAGGACACTGATGAGGATGGGAGGCAAACATACATTTGGATTACGTCTCAAAGACTTTGCTAACTTGCCAAAAAACTTTCTCAGTTTCAAGTGACTACTTGTGTACATATTCACATCACAGGCATCTTTGAGTTGCTACTACTGCACTATTACTTGGAGAAGCCCTTCATGTACAGAGCAATGGTAGAAATGCTCTACAAAATGCTGCAGCAGCCCTCAAGATTTCAGAAATGAAGAATCATATGGTGAAGGCATGGACAGATCTCCTTGCCATACAGTCACGGAAACACCTTTCCCCAGTGCCAGCAAAGTCACTTTATCTCAACATCTCTGGCAGGCTAAAGAGGCTCACAGATGTTCCACAGTGAGGGAAAAATTCTGTCCACTTGGGCTATCAAAAAGGTTTTGTCTATAGATGTTTCTTGGGAATGGGCTCCTCTGAGTAACAGTATAAATTGGCAAATTCCTTTTTGGAACTGAAATACAAATGCTTCAACACCACTGTATCTCTGAAGGAGCAGAGAAACTCAATAGCTGAGAGCCAAAGCAGAGAGGGATCTTCAGACAGAAAGTCTTTGCAAAAACTCTGGAGTCAGGAAATTGTCTCTTCTGAACAGGGGATGCCGTCAATACAGACTGCACGCCTATTGCATTTAACAGTCCCTTCTAGGACATCTGGAATCAGCAGAGACTGAAAGGAAGCACTACCTTAAATCATAACGGAAGAACCCGGGACAGGATAACTTGTTCAAGTGCTTCAATTCAAGTAAAGTAAACTGAGTATTATATTTGCAAACCTAAACTTAAAATAAAATTAAGAAGTAAGTACACTTCTCTCAGATCATCCAGGAGCTTGACCTATAACTTCCTCGCCAAGAATATGCAGAGATGCTCACAATCCTAGACCTGATACCTCCTGTGAATTCTCCACGAAAAAGGATGACAGGGCATCAAAAAATGTTGGTTAGCTGACCCCAGAACAACTCCCCAGTACACAGCAGAAATTAAGACAGGGTCAGCTGATGCTGAAGGTTCACAAGGCTCATCAGAGAGCTCCCAAGAGAGCTGCAGTGGCTTAAGGCATATTGCAGAAGGAGTGTTGGGCTGTTTGGTACATCAGATAAATGTTCTTTATGGTATAAGACGAAAAAGATGTGCAACCCAGAAGCATCTGATCACAGGATGACTACAAGAGGGAAGAAGAATAAGGTGATGTACATCTGCCTCCTGTTCCCTCACAGTAGCTGGGGTACCCTAACACCAGCCCCAACACAGCAGCACCACAGTGGGTAAGAAAGCTGAGGACCATGAGAAACGCAGTGTCCCTTGGGATAAGGAAAATGGCTACAGCAATCACAAAGGTTATGCTGCAAAACAAGCAAGCTTGAGGAATGGATAACTGATCATCTGCTCTAATTAAACACAAGTTCACTGCCTGGCACAGCCCTTGCCTGTGCCAAGTGCCATACGCCAAGACAACCGTCACACAAAGCTCAGGGATAGCACTTCGTAAGGGCCTTCTCAAGTTGTCTCCTGGCATGGAGGAGATGGCAGCAGGTCAGATTTCCTCAATTGGCAAAGCCCTCCAAACACTACTCCACCAAGCTTTGTACCCTCGAGCACTTTCACAGGCCTTCATGACATACCCTAGCCCATGCAACGCATCCCTGCAGCCTCATACTATGAAAAGAACTACAATACAGCCCTCCCTAGACCACTGCAAACACTTGAAACTAGAGGAACACTAAATGATTGTATGTTAGGACCACATGGGACCCAGTGGAGACATTTGCTATGTAATGTGGAGCAGACAGCCTATGGCTCTGCCTTTGCTCCAGGCAGCAGTACAGAAGTAACCTAAGATGCCATCTCCACTCTCTTTTTCCTCCCACAAAGACTTGTTTGTATGCCAGAAACCAGCAGAAGCCAGGCAGGTCCACTGGAACTGAGAGGTGAGGTAACCAGTGCTCTGGCTCCAGCACATGTTCCTAGGGAATGAAGAAGCTATGGGCTGGGGCCAAGCTGATGGCAAGGAAGACAACGTGTATTTGCAGCATTGCTGTGGCTGTCACTAGATCCACCGTTGCTCAGGCATCATCCTTTGCATGTCTAATGAACTTCCACAGTAACTCTGTATGCTCTGAAAGTTTAGATCTTTACCACAGTCAGGTAAAAAAGAAAGGGAGAGAAGGGTTTGCTCTAGACAGACTGAGAATAGCCCTTGATCTGTTGGTCACAGATTTTTTTTCTCTGTTGTTAAGGATGGAACTAACAAATCTGATGTGAATGAAACCAGATGTGAGAAGACCTTTGTGGGCTTCTTGAACAGACTGTTCTGAAAGGTAAAGTCCCAATGACTTCTCATTCTTGGTTTAAAACAGGCAGGTGGGACATTAGCTGAGAATGTGTTCCTCTGTGAGATAATAAAGGCATCTCACATGCCCATCAGGAGATAAAAACTGATTCTTGCAGTTTTTGCTAGGGCAAAGAGTTAATTTCTGGAGAAGTCCAGTGACTTGGATTAGTGAACCAGAAATATTCTGTAACACACCTGGAAAATCCCACGGCTCAGAACACTGCATCAAGCATTGGAACAAGCTGCCCAGAGAAGTGGTTGAGTCCCCATCCCTGGAGGTATTTAAAAGACATGTAGATGTGGTGCTTAGGGACATGGCTTAGTTGTGGACTTGGCAGTGTTAGATTAATGATTGGACTTGATGATCTTAAAGGTCTTTTCCAACCTAAACAATTCTATGATACCAGAGTGGAAAAGTTCTCCAGACTTGCCCACCTGCAGTGGACATATACATGTAGAATAGCCACCTGAACAAGGAAGGCCCTGTATTATAACAGATAGTCCCAACATGCCAGCTCTTGGCAGCTTCACGGAAGGGGAAGCACAGAGTTGGCTTTTAAGAGCACTGCCAAGGAATCAACTGAAGATGTCTGGACCTGTTTATGATCTTTGCACCCTGCATCCTTCTTCCTTTTCCATAGTTTTCTTTCTTCTGTGTAAGGCGACGTTCAGCAGAACATCACCTTTACATAACAGGGTGCAGAGTATGAGCTGGGCGTAGGTAAGAGGATGCAGCAGAGGAAAGGGATACGTGACTAATAAAGCAGAAAGGTGATATAGAACAGCAGCACTCTTTGCAGTGTGATAAGAACAACAGTTCCCAGATACTTTAAGCCCCTTCCAACAAAATATTTAAGTCACCTGCAGTAACTAAAATTAGGCACTTTTTTCTATATTAAATTTGTTAACTTAAGACTTCCATTCCAACTTCTCTCAAGCACACACGCTCACCAACTTCAGGTTCTTCTCAAGAATGTGCCATGTTGGCTCCATCACTTCAAACATCATGTAATACTGGATATTCTGTACAAAATTCAGCATCCGCTGCCGCAGTGTGAAAGCACCAGCAAACCTAGGGGAGAAATCACACCCACACAACTTAGAGTTAGCAAATGCCATGGAGAACTCTCACCAGGCTTGCACAGTCAAGCAGAGCTAAATATTTCTGTCCTAGCAAATTCACTGGTGCAGTGTGAGAGGGATTATAAAGTTAATGCAAACCATCTCTGATCATTTTCCACATATTCAAATGGCTTTCTCTCAATTACTAGAGTCAGAGTTTTGAACCTGTTGTAGACTGTACAATTACTTCGAATATTTGCTTATATTCAAATAAAATTTTATTATTAAATATTAAAGCAATTTTACTAGTGTAACTATCTAGTCAGACATGCATTCATTAGAAGGGCAAAATTCAACAAGATAAAGGGTTCATGTTTCTTTCCAGCCTTACTTGTTAAATGAACACTTAAAAATATCCTATGCCTTGCATCAATATGTTCAGGGGACATATTTAATCAAATCACCTGCTACTTAGGGTATTTAATGAAATTTCACCTTAAAAATAGAATGGTGGGATTATATAGAGGTTGTTTCAATGTTAATTTATGCAGGCTCTGTGATGGCAAATTAAGAACTGACTTCAGCAAACTGGGACAAGTCACCGGAGAGGTGGGGGATACCCAGCCTAGGGGTTTTCAACCATGGCTGCCCTGTCCCCTGCTGATCGCAGTTGTCCTGTGAGCTGGCGGTTGGACTAGAGACCCTCACAGGTCTCTTCTGCTAACACCTCTACAATTAGGAGAACCAGAGCTACAGTCATGTTGGCTGAGGTCAGCGCCAAGGCAGCCAAGGTTACCTTGTCCCAAGAAAGTGCCATTGGCAAGGCAAAGGTACTACCTTGCAATGCTGGGGTCTGCCTCACTCTCCAAACAGGCGCCTCCAGCACTTAGAGTGCAGATCCAAAGATTAAAATCTACCCATACAGATGGAACAAGATAGAATGATTTCCTGAGAAAACACCCCACCAATTTTACCTTATTGAATTTGTATAACACCAAAACCCCAAACACCAGCCAAGGTGTGTTAAAGTCATGAGTCCTTGCTAGCGATCTGATCAGAAGAGAGGGATATTGCTTTTAAACTACTGGGGTCCTTACTAATCTTGCTGATGCTAAAGTAATGACCAAGACAGTATGTGCACAGATGTCTTCTCCTGTAACTGTTCAGTATATAACGAGCTAACCCTAAAGACCTTCTCTTCCTATTCAAAACTTCACACCAACAAAGAAGAACAAGCCAAGCAGCACAAAGATTATTGAGCAGACACTTCCTACTGAAACTTAAATTGTTATATTTTGACCTCTCTAAGCCTGTAAGAAATTTCTAAGGATCTTTTTCACATCAAAATGATCTGATCCATGTCACGACATATCTAACTAGTAAGAAGGAAAACCAACACTTCACATCTGATCCAGCAGAAAAAAAGGCCATACCACTTAGCTGAATGCAGGGAGAATTGCTTGGCCGTCTTATTGCTGACCCAAACGTTGCACAACTGTCTTTCCACATGTTTGCAATAGAACATGTGTCTGAAAAGCATCTGGTATCTTGTCAGTGCTTTCCTGGAAAGAAAGGAGAAATCCATCCAGATTAAGCCCTGATCTGATTGACAGACTAAGCTGTGAAGGCTGAGGCTGCTCAAAGGCAAAGAGACTTTACACAATATGTTCCTTACGCCTTCAGACGCACACAGATCTGCACTGAAACAATCTGAACCAAAGAAAAAAAATCACATTTGTAACCATCCCAAAGAATCTCTCTCCAAGGAGTCCCCCTTCTCTGTATTTCCTGCCAGCAGGTACATCACCAGCCTCCTCCTTCAATTTCCTCGACCTACCTGCAGAAAGGTCACTCACATAGATGCTGGGACAGAGGGCTGAAAGCCTGCGGTCATGTACCCACTGCAGTAAGACTGCTATGATCACCAAAACAATTCACCACGATTCTCCGAAAAGATGAAGAAAAAGCTGTAACCAAGCTACAGGCAGCATTACCCCACCAGCAATGCACTGTCAGAAGCAGATGGAGATGCTTATTTATAGCTTCAGGGACTAGATTCAGGTCTGCATTCAGACACTTCAGTGTAGGTGTCTACAGAGCTCCAGTCGATACAGTTCATGAAACCTTACCAAATAATATTTTCACTTCCATGGCTACCATCAGAGCTAATACACTCAATTTGAAAGAAAGAGACATCATTTCAAAAGCATCATGTCATTAGAAAAGTCCCACTCTGTCAACTGATTTTTTAAAGGGGAAATTAAGGAACAAACTAATTGTTGGCATTTAACAATTCAACATCTGTCACCCTGTTCATGTAACACTGCTTGTCCCATTTTCCCTGGCTCACAGGTTTGCCAGTGTTTCTCCAGGGAAATGGGGCAAATCCCTGCAGAAAAATGAACCATTCAGTCCCTCATAACTCAATTAAATGCAAAACAGCTTACTACAGCAAGTCTAGCAACAGCCTGTATCCTTCTAGTTTGCAACCAGGGATACCATTTCTGGTGCATTTTTTTCTGCTCTCCACATTTGAGAAATGCTTGATTCTTGCATGGAAACGCTCTTGCGAGAGTTCATATTCTCAGGGGAGATACTTCAGAAAGCAATGGACAAATGAAAACTGGGTGACCAGTCACAAGTAAAACCAGGGATCAGGCTGAGAAAGCATCCTTTGATCTATGTTTTCCCATCATTTAAAATGAAAGCTTGACTTGCCAAGCATGCCTTATATGCGGTCCAGTAGGGCTCTACTGAAGAGACAATCCATATTCCATAGCCGACAAGTGGAGCAAGCAGGGCTCAACAACCCCAAAGCACTCCCGACTAGTCAGCAACTTATAATGTCACTTTAAAGGTACAGGCCTTCCAGTATTTTGCTGTGTGGAAACATGCTTCAGCCTCATGCAAAAGCTTCTGTCTTTTTTTTCCTCCAGTGGATTGATACTTTACCTGTTTATAATAAGGGACAGAGGCCATTTAACAATGTAGTCAAAGGAAAATGCTTCCAGACCGCTGAGAGTGAGCTCTGTGGGATCTGCACTAATAACAGCCTTCTCCTGTTTCGTTTCTATGGCCAATACTCTCAAGAGCTGTGTAATGAGGTCATGGGGCATCAAGTCAATCTATAAAGGAAGAGCAGGAGAAAAATGAAGCCACAGGATACTCACAACTACTGCATAGCAACAGACGTGTGTCAGAAGTGCAAATTATCAGAGTCATTCTCAAGTCATCAGACCAACCTAGGAAGCAACAGTGAATGGTAAGATCTGGACAGTGCAGCAGCAGACACTGAAGCAGTGTCGCTGTAGTGTTTAACAATCAGCACACTACTCCACTGATTGCTCCACCTTGCCCTTGGCCTCTGTAAGATCTATTCAGATCTCACACTCCCCAGGTACAGTCTCTGTGCTGCTTCACATCTGTAAAATACACAATCATTAATAGGCAGGACTTTTAATCAGGTATTTTCTTGTACTCCAAAGTCAGCACCCAAGCTGAGAATAAGCATGAGAGACACCTCATCCTGAGGCCACCCAAAAGCACCTTCTCCATGTTCGGACACTAGCAAGAAATTGCAGCCCCTCGTCCAGGGTGGGTGCTTCCAGTTGCTAATCTGGATGAAAGCGACTTAACGCAGAGAAGGTCTACAGAAGGACAGCCATCAATTCTCTTTTCCTTCACTGTACATTCAGCAGGTTCTTACAGGCACACAGATCTTCCCAAATCATGGCAAGCCTTCTGCTCAAATTCAGTTATCTTCTGCTTACATACATCCTTACCTTTAAATCATCCTTGAAAGGATCTGTGTTGGCTGTGCTCATTCGTAGGGCTAATTCAAGCAGAGCCTCTAGCCTTGTAGTTATGATGTCATCTACAGGCTTCTTAAGTTCCTCTTCCGTGAGATCCATGAAGTGAACAAAAAAGTCCCCTTGATCCATCAGGAAATAGTGTTTTATAGATCTGCTCAAGAAAATGAAGGGACAATTGATTATGTTTTTTAAAGCCCAAGTCAATCCATATTAAACCTAAAGGAACAAAAGCAATCAATTCAGCCAGCCTGCTGGGTTTGATCACAAAATGTTCCTCTTCATACAGAACACACAGCCATAACTAACTCCTTTGGAGACTAGTCTTTTATGCATGTCCTCTCCTCCTTTCCACCTCAGTCAGGATGCTTTTGTGCAGCCAGATCAGGACTGCTGCTGTTCTTTTTTTCCTTGAAAAATGCACCTTAGAAAAAAAAATGTATGCACTACATTGCTGGGCAAAGGCTCATACTGCTATCCTGAACAACACCCCAACTTCCACGGCATGCAGATCCATCCAAGAGGCAGTTGCCAATTCAGAGCAGAATCTTGGACTCCTCTGAATGAACAAGTATCTGTGCTAATTTTTTAAGTGCTCCAGGTATTTGCATTGACTTCTGCTATAGTAGGATGCATAAACTTTAATTTTCACTTGGCACCAGGGAGAGTTAACTGCAGTGGGCCAGGAGCCTGGAAATAGCTCAGAGGAGAGTATCCCTGACTGTCATTACTTTCTTTAACCAGGAAAACTCCCCCAGTCATGAGGAAGTCATGACAGTGTCAGTGGTTAACTGAAGACACAACAGGAAGGGGAGCGAGATGCTGCTGACACACCGTAGAGCACAAACCCAAATAAAAACCTGGCCTAATGCTGGCGACAATCCCACTTCAAGCAGGAGGCTGAACTAGAGACCTGCCGAGGTTGTTGGTCCCTTCCAACCAACATTTCTGGGATGGTGGAGACAGAGTCAGTACTCCCGCTTAACTGAGAACTGGTTATCTTTCACAGGTCCTTGGGGTTTGATCACAACCATCCCACTTCAGCCCTCAAAGTGCACACATGCACTGAAAGCTCAATAGCTTCCTCCTCAGCCAGCTGCCCCTGCACTTGCACCCCAGCAGATCACCTATATACAGGACAGCTGCAGAATGATCTAGCAGAGAGCCTGTTTCGAAGGTGAGGATGTCACAGACACCAACCTCTGCTGGAGAGGCTGACCTTAATCTGAAATTACATTGTGATAGACGGGCCCAACAGAGGACATGTGCCACCAGAGCTTTGGAAGGCAGTGTCTTTTGAACACTCCTATTAAGCAAAGAAGGCTTGGAGAGATGACAGTCATTAGAAAGGCTAGGAAGAATCTCGTTAACGACTGGCAGGTTTCAGACAGCTCTCATAACCTTTCATGAAACAAGGCGTGTTCTCTGGTGGTTTTCACAGGGCAGGAAGGCATGTATCAGTTTCAAAGGAGTGAACCATGGATCTTCAAGTCTTCCCACAACCTCTCTCAGCTGGAGCCATAGTGTTCCCAGGTCTGGAGCAGACACCTTTGTTGCAGCTACAACTTTTTCAGACCTGGCAAAAAAGCAGGCCCAAAGCAATTCCACCTGACCTGCTAGGCACATTCACTTCGGTTACCGTTACTGCTCCAGCTTATGTCTCCCAATGGCCACCTCCTTGTGCAAGTCACTTGGCAGGTTTGTCCCATGAAGCACAGACCACTTTCTTTCACACTGTGTCACTGGTTTGAAGCAGAACCTCTGGTATCAGGTCTCAGCCCAATTACAAACTATCTTACAACCAGCTATCAACTGCAATTTCCTACCTGTTTGTTGCTGTCTTGGTCTTCTGGATAGTTAAGATTCCTGTTTTTACTGTTTTCTGAAGATAGTAATAAACTAAAAGCTTGGTTCACACAAGGAAGCTGGAATTCACATGCTAGAATGCACTTGCATTTGCTATTGGCTGAATATGTTACAAGAATCAAAATATAGGTTATTAAAATGAACTTTTAAAAAGGACAATGTTAAGAAAAACCCTGCACTGGAACTTTGGGCTAATACATTTACTCTATTCCAACTACCTATGTTTCCATGAACAATAACCATGGCGTATATTTGGTGAGATGCTTAATATCAAACTATTTCTTATTCACATTAAACTCTTCTTGATCTTACCAGATGATATTAGGAAACTCCTTTCCCGGGTGGGAGTGACATGCAGCCATGGGACAAGTCGTGAGGGAACTGGGGGATGTCCATACCTCAGGGCAAATTTTGGGACTGAGCTAGACAAAGCCACAGCCACCCTGACCTAGTTTTGGCACCAGCCTTCCAAGGAAGTTGGACTAGAGACCCCCAGACACCCTTTCCACCCGACATTTCTATGATTTTACACTTTTCTTTTTTTTTTTTCTTCAGGAAAAAAAAAATCTTATTTTTTCAGGTCAACCTTTCTAATGGAAATAGAGAGAATACATTAATGATATACCAAGAAAAGAGAGCTAACTTCAAAAACTGATGTTCACTATCAGAACCAATCTATTTAACATGCATTTAGTAAAATAAATCAAACCTTAGGTGAGCCACCAGCTCTTTCTCCTCCATTAGGAAATCCAGAAGAACTTTGCTAGCATAGTTATATGCTTTTTCTATTTGTTCCACATATGCTCGCTCTTTTAAAGTATAGATGACCTCTTTAGCCACAGGGCAAGTAACATCACGTCCACATTCACGCACAACATTTAAATATTTCCCTAGAAGCAAAAAGAAAGAATGACCCATATTTATACCTACTGTACATCCAACATGGAAACTTTCAGACCACTACCCTAAAGCAGAAGATATGCTGTGAAATGTTTACACTAAGTTCTACTGAAAGCTGGAAAGGATTTAGACACCTTTCAAAAGATGATACAGAATTTTAAGTTAGGCACCTAGTACCACATTTAAGGAGAGATTTAGAAATGGTTTTGTTTCCCAGCGGTGGCAAAACATCTCTGCAGATAGCCAGAAACTTTAAAGATCTGGTGCTGCACTTCAGAACTAGCTTTTGGAGGGTTTTGTACTTATGGAAGAGAACAACATTAGCCATCAGGTTGCATGCTTCATTTAAACACCCAAACTAAAACTCAGCTTGTTCAAACCTCAGTTGTCTAGCTCCATCTAGCTAGCTGCTAGAAAACTGTACCCATGAAACAGCAATAAGACAGACAGCTCCCCTTGCTACTGGACTCCTTCCCACCTGTTATTTTATTCACAGGATTTGGGGTTCTTTTTAAAGCTGATTCTTCTGTTCCTCTGAGAAGTTCAGCCAGACATTCCCATAAACTGGGAAAGCACTACGACATTTACTTTATCTTTACACTAAGAATGGTAATGCTTGTCTCAAGATTCCTCTTACATTAGAAGCATATCTTTACCTACCTGTACTTAGTATTTTGTCAGCCATTTTCTGCAAGAATGAGGGTATCTGTTGCTGAACAACAGTATATCTTTGATCCCAATACTTGTCATTATAGTCCTCCTGAATCTTCTCCTTCTGCAGCTCATGTTCCTCCACCATGAACTCACTGAACGGTTAAAGCAGATGTTTAGAAGCAGGAAGTGGTACAATGAGGATTACTTTTTTTTGACCTGTAAACTGGTAATATGATCTATCAGAAATAAGGTCTCATGAAGATACATTCCAATCAAGAACTGAAATTAGTTTGTACTTGTAGTAAGAGCAGAAGCATTATGCAGTGTTTCTGCTAATCTGCAACCAATTATGACACAAACAGAATTTTATAGGGTTCACAAGTCAAGTCTAAACATTATTTGGTTGTCAGTGTAGAGGTGAGGAATCTGGCCTTTGTCTGCCTTCTCACCATCATGAAGGCATTAATTTTAACTATTCTAACATGAGTTTTGCCCCACTTAGGATTCCAAAAATGTGGGAAAGAGAAATGTTGCATAAACTATTAAACACAGTGAAATGCTTCAAATGATTCTACAAAAGACAAGAAACTTCACAGTGTTGTTAGCTCATATCAGATTAGCATATTAGTGGACTACATTTAACAGATTGATTGAGTCCACACTTGTGCCCCATAAGAAGAGGGCTCACCCCTGTTGTGAAGAGGATGAGAATGTGAGAGAAGAATACTTAAAGGGGAACAGGCGTGGTAGGGTGGGATTTGAGTGGACTGCATATTTGAACTGTTGTGCTATTGACTTTTGCATATAATTTCCTTGAATTTGAATATATACAGTCTCTGACTGTATAATCACTAAATCAAATAAGAAATGTAGTTAAAACACACTCCAGCAGCTCTCCTTCCTTGCAATGCTACCAGGTCCAGGCCCCTAGGCTATGCAGACTCTACAGAGCAGAGGGATGGGTGCACTAAAAAAGTAGAAGCCAAAGACCTGAACAGTATGTCTTAAGTTTTGCATTTCATTTTCATTCCTTAACTGTTCTTTACCTGTATGGATCATTAATGATGCCTCGATATATCCACTTTTCCAGAATTTCAAAATAAGGCACACTGGCTGCCTTGGTTAAATACAGGCACAGCTCCTGGGCCTGGCTGTCCCCCGTGTAATTGAAAGTCTTGTCATGGAGTAAGCTCAGGGTTGATCCTCCCATACACTCACCTTTATCCACAGAAGTAGCTAAAATTTAAAAATATAGATATAAGACACAAATCTGACACAGATTAATTGCACAAGCTATGCTGTTAAACCTAACGAAGTTAGCAGTTGATTAGCTGACCACCCTAAGCCACAGATCTCCATGTCAGCTGTAGGCCCCTCATGTGAAGACGCAAGGCCAATCCACCACACAACCAAAAGCTTACATCCTGAAATGTCCTGAAACAAAAACCCAAATGATCCACAATCTAAAAAACCAATAACCAAACTCAGCCCTGCAGGGAAGGAGAACTGAACTCAGGTAGACACAAGGTACATGGTGGCTTAGAGACCAAAAGCCTCCTACACCAAGGGGACCATGGTGATAACGGAAGAAACACACACTTCAGTGGCTTGCTTGAGAAACCTCTGATCTCAAAAGCATTTCTGTTCTCAACTGTAACACTGAGGTAGCCGTGCATATAGCTTGAACACTAGGATTTAGGTAGGCTGATAGTGAAATTTGTATTTTGCCATCTCAAAAGAGATGTAGGGACAGAGGAACACAGTACTGCCGTGAGTTTTGCGTTGAAGTAAACATTAATGTAGTTGGCTAACTGTTGTGTTCCAAAAAACTGAAAATTTCAGGAAATGTGAATACCAAGAGGGATCATCCAATTCTAGATTGTAAATAGAACAGATATTTACTTCCAGATAAATTATCTGGGCTGAGGAGAGAGAAATGTACAAGTATTCTCATGCCAAAGAGTTTAACCAAAATTATTGAGATAACTGCATCTGTGACCAACAACCTCATGCAACAGCACAGGCTGGGACCGGCTGGCTGAGGAGCAGCACTACAGAGAACAACCAGGGGGTCCTGGTGGACAACCAGCTGATCATAGGTCGACAGCATGTCCTTGCAGCGATGAACACCAACTGCACCCAAGGCTGCACTGCCAGCGATTATTCCCCTCTGACCAGCACTGGTGAGGCCTGGAACACTGTGTTCAGTTTGGGGTCCCTAGTATGAATGACAAAATGAAGAGTCCAGCAGAGGTTGATAAGATGGTGGGGGGCTGGTGCCCAGGGCATACAAGGAGAGCCTCAGAGAGCTGAGCTTGGTAGCTAAAAGATGAAGCTCAGGGTTGTTGAACATCATTCCTTCACTATCCAACAGATGGTTCTAGAGGAGACAGTATGGGACTCCTCTTGGAGGAGCACAGTGACAATATCAAAAGGGCAAAAGTTACAAGGGAAATTCCAGTTGGCGATGCAGAAAGAAATGTTCACAAAAAGGGTGGTGAAGTCATGGGAAAGGGCCCAGAACAGTGGGGGATCACCATCACTGGAGATTGTCCAGACTCACCTGGACATGGCCCTGAGCAACCTGCTGTAGCTATGAGCAATGGGTTGGACTAGAAACTTCCAGGGGTTCCTTCTGGTTGAATCAGTTTGCAGTTATACATCCACACACAGCTGGAGAGGCATTTGGAAAGAAGCTAAGTAGAGACAGCAGTGGTGGAAACAACTGATCCGAAGGGCATGGATTGTGAAGGTAAAAGGCATCTTGCCTCATGACAGCTCTGAAGGACCAATTCAGCCCTAGAGCCCTCTGCTCTCAAAAAAGAGCAGTGCTCTGACAAGTACAATTCCCCTTGGCTTTCTTCTTTAATATAACATAAAACTAAAATGATACATGCCCTGCCTGCATAGCTACTCTGTACAGTGTTCAGAAGCCACTGTCATGCACCTATCAAAATGTAATGACTGTATTTTTGAAACTTACCAAGTGAAGCAAGAATCTCCAAGGTCCTCATTGTGGGCTGGATATAAAACCAGAGTTTCTGCAGTGACAAAAGTCCCTGTCTCTGAAGATGTTCCAGCTGGGTAATTAGTATCATGTATTCCTTGATTAGAGTCCGCATAGCAGCAGCCAGAGCATGATTTACCTGTCCATACTCAAAGGAAGACTTCTCCTCTATAAACCTATAAAAGGCAAAATGGAAACTCTTTCAGGCAAGGCACCTTCTATCATTTTCAGGAATTTTATCTTCAGAACACTGTACAAGCACACAAGTAGGCTGTGTGTTGGAAAGCACACCAGTCTTCAGCTGGAGTTTCAGGTTCCACATTTGCTCTGTGTCCCCCCGCCTATTTCCCATCGCCACATTTCCTCGTACAGAAAGCTGTGCGAAGATGGTTCCTCTCAAATTGCAGGGGAACTAGAATTATTTGCAAAACCATGATGTAAAAAGAGAGAGTCGGGATTTTCAAGGTGATTGTCTTTGCATAAGCAACAGATTAAAGGATAGGAAAAGATCTCAAAAGGAAGCAATGTGCACCCAAACATGTGGGGAAAGCACTGTTGCTAGCTTCTGACACCCCATGCCACAGCAGGGATTCATTTGACCAGATTTAGATGGCTCCATACATGTTAGTGGAGAGAGACAGATGCTTCTGAACACAAGTCATATATATCATCTGGAAGGAGACATGTAAAAGAGATTGGATGAATCACATGCTAAAAATGTTTCTTTCTCTTTGCTGATCTTTCAGGGACTTTGAATCAAATGCAGACATCTACATAACAAACATCTGCTGTTAGTGAGGTGTACCTTATACTAAGACCTTTTAACAATTACTTAAGGTAGCTACCAGAAACTAGGCAGCAGTAGGTTGTCCTGCTCAGTAGCACACAAAGGTTGTCTCAGTCCTGGATGCCCAAAGGAGAGCAAAAAGCAGGAAACATGGAGAAATTCATGGCAGAGTGGGAAAAGACAAGCCAGAACAAGCAGAAATACCCTATTTGTACTTTGCTTGAATGTACTGAGACCAAGTTTGGACAAAGTGAAGGTGAGGTTAGTGAAAAAATGAACTGGCAGGACAGAGGAGAAACTCAGCAAAAAGAAATGTAGCTAAAACCAATTCAAAGAAATTGTCATTCTTATTTTATATCCCCATAAGTTTAAATTAAGCTTGGAAGTTAACATCTGCACAATGATGGATTCTCTCTTCTACAACCTGATGCTCAAAGGAGAACATCCTCCTCTGACAAAAGTCAGCTTGGTACCTGGTGACAGCAGAGTAACTTGCTGCTACAGGAAGAATCCTGGTCACCAGCTCTTTGATGGACAAGTCCAAGTTTGCATCAACTGAAAATGCTCGGTTCTGCCTGCCTGCAAGAGGCTGTGCTGTGATGTATCTTCCATCCACACCAATCAGAACATACAGCAAGTCCTCCACAATCATGGATTCTTGGGAAGCTAATGGCAAGGTACCTGTTTTCAAAGAGAAGACAAAAAAAGAACACAATCAGAAGATGACATAGTACTACCTGATCGTCCATTCAGATCATTTCAATCTAGTAACTGAAGCTTGAAAGGAAGACATACTATCATTCAAAGAGAACAAAGGAAGATCACACAAAGCTGAAACAAGATATAGAGGAATAAAACTGAGTTAGGGTCAACTCCAAAATTATCTATGTTGCTTTCCAGGAAAACAGAATCCTTTGTTCATTTACACTCAAAGCAAACCAAGTAGACGGGACTATACATCCGACATCTGTGGCTTGTGCTGCTGATCCTTCCACCCAAAAGGGCTCGGTTACACTGGACCCGAGGAGCTCTAATCTTGTCAACAACTCCCCCTACCTCCCCTCCACTGAAATATTCAAATATCAAGAAACCAGTTCAAATACAGACACAAAGAAATGCTAGCCCAGAAAATGCTGCAGGTGAACTGCAGACTGTAGGGTCTCTGAATGGTGCAGTCAACTACAAACCAGCTGCAAAGAAGCATAAAGGACTCAACCTGAAATATAGTCAAATGCATCGGAAGATCAGGGAACAGAGTGGCTACACCACTAACTATGGCAAAGCTTATCTCATAAAACAAGGCAACAATCCCTCTCAATTTGTAGGATTGTATGTGAGAGAACAAATGGTTCTGAGCTTGCTAGGAACATACCCCCACAGCACATCCCAAAAGGCCCCAGCAGAAACACACTGGTGGACAAGCTATTTAAGGGCACCTCCAAGAATGAACCTACTATTTTCATGTCCCCCTTAGACACAGCCCAAATCCACATCAGGAAGAAGCTACAGGTTTCTTGTAGGAGCCTCCACAGTTCTGGGGAATGGAAACATGAGTCTCTAATTCAGCTGTTCTCTTCCAAAAAAAGTTCTTAAATCTAATTTATGAATAAGAAACTATACATAGCTCAGCCTAAAGCTAGAATACAACGGGGAGAGATTAGTCCCCTGCTGCTCTGGCGAGGAGAGAGACAGCAAATCAGGGAGGTTGTTATAGTCTTACTGGAGAGGATATTGTGCTGGGTGGATTGATGAATACTCCCTTGTCAGGTACGACTACAGATTTTTCAGCTGAGAATACAGATGTGATACTCCCATGATAGGATTTTATGGAGGCTGTGACTCAATACAGAAAAAGGACTGGGAAACTCAAACCAGATTAGATCCCATGGATCAACAGTGGGGCTGGAATTCAGCACAGGAGAAACACTTCAAAGAAAATAAGTTTGGGGTTTTTTTTTTTTGAACCTCGCTCTTTATCTGCGTAGTGCAAGGAGCGAAGTTTTGCTTTCATCCTGAGTGTCATGAAATCTGAACAGCACTTCTGAACAAGTACAAAACATAAAAAGTTAACGCAATTTTCCCTGTGTATCACATACCTATAGGTACCGTTGTGTCAGTGCTTAAACTGGTGCCAATTAAGAAATCACCAATAAGTGCAGGTCTCTCATACACCCAGGATGGAAATACTGGAATGGGCTGACCAGAACTCTTCTTGTTCTGCTTATCTCGGAGGATTTTTCGTGTAAGCTCAAGAGGCTGTTGGAAAAAAGAAAAAGAGAGAAAGGAGAAAAAGAGATCTTCAGAAGTCCAAGAAATTTTGAATTTTAAGCAGAAATTGACTGTAAACTGATAACTTGAGAACAGAAAGGAGAATAGCTGATGTTTCGGTAGCACAGTGTAGGATTTCGTCTCCCAATACCATCTAGTCTATTGGTTTCAGTGCTGCAGAGGTGACTTTTTATACAGTTGGCCTTCTTTTTATTAGAGGATACATCGGATAACGCCTTTCTGCACCCCTCCCCACCAGCCTAGGTGCTAGGGCACACATAGGGGAGCAGAATGGGGACATACACAAGCACCAGGTGGCTTACAAGTTTGCAAAGCACACCACACGAAAGGCAGCAAACTCCTTCCAGAAGCAGTAAGCAGCAACATCTTATTGAAGGGGCAGTTGCAGGTAGGCTAACAAACACCTCTGAGCTTGTTTTCTGCACAGTGTTCACTGAGTAGCTGCATGCCAAATGCAATCCAGATAATCCACCCATAGATAGCTGGAAACTGACTGAGTTTTTTTACTCTGAATAGGAGTCAGCGAAGGAAGTAAGCTCTTCAAGATCGAAAGACTTTCCACCCCTGACTCTGGGTCTCTGACACTAAAATAAATGGAGTGCAAGATTAATTACCAGCTGGAGGGGCCTGTGAGATGCACAACCTACATGAACATTTAGAGCCCCAAGCACACAAACATGGGCTACATGCGTATGAATGCCATTTCTTAAGCTCTACAGGTGTGTATGTGAAATAGGATACGCACAGGGTCATTTTACTTTCCTCTCATAGGACATCTCAGAGGAGAGAGGAACTTGGGAAAGAAGCAAACATACGTGTGAGCTCTGCATCTTAAAGAATGGTGTTCTTACATGTGAGAGGTAGCTGATGTACACTGTGGCTGGCCCCGGCCATCTTTCATATTCTCAGAGCTGCCCAGTGCTGGGTCTTGAAATCCTTCAAACAAGCATCAGGTGTGGGACCACTCCTCCAAGCAGCGCCAGTTCCGGGCATGTTTGCTGCAGCCTCGCTGCTGGCATAACGCCATTACAACGTCCCCAGTTCAGAGAGGCACCCCAAAGCAACACTACATTCCTACTTATGCTGTATATGTGTGATCTGGTAGAAGGACCTCGATTTTCTCTGCTCCCCTTACAGAAACAGGACGGGAGGGTATGGAGAACGATGAAGTGTCAAGTAAGACGCCAGCAATTCAAAGGATGACTAAACTTCATATAAAATTGCAGATCTTGGTGTATGACTGAGTCCTTCACATGGGTAAACAACTTGAACTCCTTCATAAATCTTAAACCTATACAGTGAGAAAATACACCTTTTGAAGTAGTATATAGTAGTTTACTTGTCTGTCATGATCCAGACATTGGCTAAATGATCGAAACATCATGTGCACTTTCTGTATCATCTTGAGCTCCAGGTCATTAAAGGAAGACCTGGAATGGAAGATCTCCCTGTAGCACTGGCCCTATGCAACATGGCTGTATGAACAAGCTTCTGCTTGGGAGAAGGGCAGCCATCATTACATCTTCCCAAATGGCAGGGAAGATGTGAGGGACGAATAACCTGGTGTCCTGGTTTCAGCTAGGATAGAGTTAATTTTCTTCTTAGTAGCTGGTAGAGTGCTCTGTTTTGGATTTAGGATAAGAATAATGTTGATAACACACTGATGTTTTGGTTCTTGCTGAGCGGAGTTTACACTAGTCAAGGACTTTATAGCTTCTTGTGCTCTGCCAGGTGCACAAGAAGCTGGGGAGGGGGCACAGCCAGGACAGCCGACGCAGACTGGCCAAAGGGCTATTCCATACCGTATGGCATCATGCTCAGTATATAAAGCTGGGGGAAGAAGAAGGAAGGGGGGGACGTTCGGAGTGATGGCATTTGTCTTCACAAGTAACCATTACGCGTGATGGAGCCCTGCTTTCCTAGAGATGGCTGAACACCTGCCTGCCAATGGGAAGTAGTGAATGAATTCCTTGCTCTGCTTTGCTTGTGCGCGCGGCTTCTGCTGTACCTATTAAACTGTCTTCATCTCAGCCCATGAGTTTTCTCACTTTTACTCTTCCGATTCTCTCCCCCATCCCACCGGGGGGGAGTGAGCGAGCGGCTGTGTGGTGCTTAGTTGCTGGCTGGGGTTAAACCACGACAGCTGGAAGAAAAGCTCCACAAACCATAGACCTCACCATCACAACATCTCCATGAACCATGCATACTTATGCACAGACTATGAAAGTATCTGAGTCCAAAAGCTTCCGAGGCATTGTGCTAAGTATGGGAGACCATACAACCTAACAGAGCCAGGTAAGATCTCAACAGCACATGTGGATGGAAGACAATACTATAAAATAGAACTAATTCACTGAGATGGACTGTGTGAAAGTTACACCTTGGAAATTCAGAGACATGAAGTAATTCCTGTCTTCAACTGCCAAAATGAAATCAGATCATAGACTCATAGAATGGTTTGGGTTGGAAGGGACCTTTAAAGATCATCCAGTCCAACTCCCCTGCCATGGGCAGGGACATCTTTTACTAGATCAGGTTGCTCAAAACCCTGTCCAACCTGACCTTGAACACTGCCAGGGATGGAGCACCCCATCTAAACCTACCCTCTTTCTGCTTAAAATCGCTGCCCCTTGTCCTGTCACTACAGGCCCTGGTAAAAAGTCTTACTCCATCTTTCTTGTAAGCCCCGTTCATATATCAGAAGGCTACAGCAAGGTCTCCTTGGAGCCACCTCTTCTCCAGGCTGAACAACCTCAACTCTCTCAGCCTCACTCCATGGGAGAGGTGTTCCAGCCCTCAAATCATTTTCATGGCCTCCTCTGGACTCACTCCAACAGGTCCATGCCTTTCTCACACTGGGGACTCCAGAGCTGGACGCAGTACTCCAGGTGGGGTCTCATGAGGACAGAGTAGAGGGGTAGAATCACCTCCCTTGACCTGCTGGCCACACTTCTTGTGATGCAGCCCAGGATATGATTGGCTTTCTGCTCTGCAAGCGCACATTGCCGGCTCATGTCCGATTTTTTTTTCACCAGTATCCCCAAGTCCTTCTCCACAGGGCTGTACTCCATCCCTTCATCCCCCAGTCTGTACCGATAGTGGGGACTGACCTGACCCAGGTGCAGAACCTTGCACTTGGCCTTGCTAAAATGTCATGAGGTTCATACAGGCCTACTCCTCAAGCCTGTCAAGGTTCCTCTGGTTGGCATCCCTTCCCTCCAGTGTATCGACTGCACCACTCAGCTTGGTGTCATCCACAAACTTGCTGAGGGTGCACTCAGTCCCACTAGCTATGTCATTGATGAAGACAGCAAATAGTATTGGTCTCAATATAGACCCTTGAGGGACACCACTTGTTACTGGTTTCCATTTGGACATTGAGCCATTGACTGTAACTCTTTGGATGTGGCCATCCAGCCAATTCCTTATCCATCTAGTAGCCTCCTTTCCTTCTTGGCCCTGGAAAATACCTATTGTAAAATTCCCTGCTTCCACGCTCTACAAGAATAAGCCCAATAGCTCCCAGTGCCTGAGGGAAGTCCCTGAAATGAGATGAGCTCATGGCACTGTGAGGGAGCATGCTGGCACCTCTGTCCCTGTAAGCTCACAGCCTATGGGCTGGGGCATTCCTGGAGTCAGGGTGTGGGCTGTAGTTATCTGTCCCTAATAAAAAGGCAGGGACTGAGGCCTATTCCTTATAGTGATCGTGAAAAGGAGCAGCCAGAACCCTTGAAACAAACACAGAAACTTCTTCATCGAGGGACTGGTTCTTCTTCACTAGTGGTTCTCTGGGATGGCAAGAGGCGGTGAGCTTCTGTTGGAGTTCAACCAGCTCTAGTGTGAATTTGTTAACTGGCAGAGTTCAAAAAACTTGACAGTTTTGGCTATAAAGGACACACCTACCTGAAAGGGAACATGTAACTTTTACCACCTCGATGATTCTTGGGTCAAAACTGTCTCAAGCAGCAACTCCAACCACAGAAAGATCACCGAATGATCTCTCTGACACTGCCAAGTAATCACAGGACAGATGGCACAGCACCTGTGGCACTAGTGACAAAGCACATGGCTCAGGGGCATGAATCACCTTCTCTCTCCAACTTAAAATTTAGACCATTGTCATTACAGGCTTCAATGACAGCCTGGATAAAACTCCCAGGACTGAAAACGTGGCCTTCAGGTGTCAGTCTGGCACTTAAAAGCCCATGGGATAAGGTGGCAGTTTGCCAATGTCATGCTGATGAACCTGCATATGGCATCTTAAGCAATGACAGTACCCACATCCATCAAGGTAGAGAAAGAGCTCATCTTCATGCTCAATGAATGCCAACTGCGCCAAAGGGCTCCCTGCACTACAGCCCTGGTGCCAGGGAAGATGGGCAGCAGTGGGCATCCACTGGACCTAGAGCACACGATCAAGGAGGCGTGGTGGGGGCAGCTGGGCTTTGCTGAGTCTGGCCAACAGAAGGCCTAAGAGCGCCCTGCAACTACAGGAAGGACAAGTACCAAGACGATGGGTGAAGCCAAGCTCCTCTCAGCAGTGGCAGGAGGTTCAGACAGCCATGGACACGAGCTGCCTCTTGGGATACTGAGATCAGACAGGAAGAGACACTTCTTCCCGCACAGGGGGAGCAGCCATGGGGGGTCAGCAGGGAGGTAGCGTATCTCCCTCCCGTGGGGCTGCAGGACTCGGATGGACAAAACGACAGCTGCCCTGATCTAGTGTGGGTGACAGTCCTGCTGTGAGAGGGAGGCTGGACTGAACAACCCCAGTGGTTCCTTCTACCAGTGCCACAACGAGTCCGTGGAAACACTGGCAACTATCCTCCATGTCCAGTGAATGAAGATGGTGCCACAAGGATCACAGAGTTGCTCAAATGAGACCCTCATGTCCATTAATATGGTCTGAAGGATCACTCCAGGGCTTGTGCCAGAACACAACCTGGCTTCTAGAAGAGAGGTGGAGATGGTAGGTGCTAGAGAAATAAATCAATTGCAATTATTATGACTACTTGACAGTCCTCTTGGGAAGTGGCTCTAGCAGAAACTCTGGGTCAAGAGATTTCAGCTATGTGAATTGATACAGCCCTACTGACTCAATGGCCCTAAGCACCTGCCCATTAGGGCCTTTTATCAGAGTTTCAGCTCTTTAAGTCTGAAGAAAGTAAAAAAGGAGCAGCAGGAAGGCTCAAATCTTTTTAATTGGCTTGCATTGCCATTTCCATTCTTTTGGTTGTGAACTGCACATCCCAGAGAACACCACTTACTTTTCTTTCCTCTTTTAGCAAGTCCACACATAAATGCTATTAAAAAGATCAGTTATCTTACTTGAAATTCATCTTCCCTTCATGATCTAAATCAACCACTTGACTCAGATCATCCGTGAAGGATTTGGATGAGTCAGGCAAACAGTCCGCGCAGACATGTATTTCACAGTGTATGTGGAACGAGGCTGGTTTCATCACTGCCTGACAGGGGCAGGGGGTTAGACTCTCTCTGCTTAGGATGTGAACTCTCCATCATCACGTGCATGTACAGCCCTTCAAGCTGAAGGGCTCGCTGGGTGTCCCAAACACTGAACATGGATGGTCCATTCCTCTAGTCATCAATGGCCTGATGTGATCTGACCACCACAGCAATCTCCCCACTTGGTGGGAGATGCATCATCTACTGTCATCGTCTTCACCAGGGACAGGAGGGTGTTCCCTGGAAGGTGTTAGCTCTGCTCAGCCACTGCCACAGAAAGATCTTCCAGACTGAAGAGTAACCACACATCTGCTGAGAAGCCAGCACAGGCAATAAACCATATGCAGCTGCAGCTAGAGAGCTCAACAGCAAAGGTTAGTAGGATGCATCATGAATGTGAATGCTGCCACGTGGCCAAGACAGGGCCAGCAGTGCCGTAGAGTGAGCAGCTGAGTGAAGCACACGCCGCAGCTGACAGACCCCAATGCGCATTGACACGCTTCCACCGAGCGAGGGCGCAGGACTGCCACAACAGAGACTGCAGACAGAGAAGACCTCAGCATATGACTTCTGAACGCTCACAAGCAGGCAGGCATCCTCAGAAACAGTCACATGGAGAGCCTAGAGGCTTGTCCCATTAGATTTTATTGACCAGTCGTCAGAAGGCAGAACAGAAACAAACCTCTGGAACAAAGGTCAGCTGCAAAATTTCAAATGGAAGCATTTGCAGATATTGTCCAGTTGCTCACTCACTACAGACCTCTAAGCATCTTTTCTTCTTCCCCTTCTCCCCACTTATCACTCTTTCACATCTGTCCAAATAACTATCTGTACACAGCTGCTCCTTCCTGTGCCTTCTGCAGTCAAAATGCCCTTATGTTGACTCACAAGCTTTTCATCATATTTTTCTCCCCCTGTCCTGTTGAGCAGGGGGAGTGATAGAGTGGCTACCCAAGGTCAACCCATCACAGTATAGTTATTTATACTAAAGATTATAGGAAATAGAAGTTGGGATTTAAGTAATAGTTGCCATTTTGCACTTCCTAGCTGCCAGTCTACTGATAATGAAACACTTGCTTAACTGTTTTCTAAGCCTGTGTCTTGCAATGATACAGTTTACTTCCACAGCAGGTTTTTTTTTATTCCTTTTTGTCTTTGGGATCATTTTGCAGCATTTATTTCAGGAGCTCAAATAGCCAAGTAGAGGGAATGGCTGTGTCCACTTGGGAAATTATTATTGTATCATATGTATGTATGAGGCATTGTACCCACACTATCTGAGAGAGCAGAACTCCTGGCAACGACGGGGACATACCACAATGGCTGCTGAGCTCCTGAGCAAGCACTGCCACAGGCAGAAAAGGAAACATCAGCACAGCTGACCAAGCAGTCATTTGAAATGGGAAAATGAAGTTACATTAATCCCTGACAGCTAGAACTGCTGTGGCCTAAACTCGACTTACCTTAACGGACTTAAATAGAAAAAGGCCATTTTTATTACGAACAGCACAAAGACTTAATATAATCTGACAAATAAATTTTGAGAGATAGTTTAGATTATCTGCACAGATAGAAACATTATAATTCCACTAGATGATAAAAGTTAAGAGCACAGCTATACACATGAGCAGAAGGTAAAGATTTTGTACCCAAAGCTTGGGAAGAGACAGTACCTGCTGTACACTGGAGTTGGCTGTGACACTGCCCAGCTGCTTGCGTAGCTCCTCAAGCTCCTGTAGAGATATCTTGGAAGCAGACGAGGGAATGGAAAAATTTGTGGTGCCACTGGTTGCTGTATTTGCTGCAAGTTCTGCCCTTTCTTTAGCATTTTGTTGCAAATACTGGAGTGTCTGTACATACACAAAAAAGAAAAGATTTTGTGAAGGCTGGTCAGCACACACTAAAGCAAAAAACGTATGACCATAAGACGGTTGTGCTGAATCAGACCACAGGTCTTTCTGTCCCAGTTTGCCATGCCTTAGTGGTTTATATCAAGAGGAGTGTAATTCTCAGTAGGGCTTTAATAAATAAGTAAATGCTAGAACTGGTTATCTGTTGATTTCAATGCACTTGGCTGAACACTGTCATCAGAAAGCGTGCTGTACTTAAAATCCCTGCACTGTTGCTACTGTTGAATACTTATAACACATCCAGTTCTAAAGGAGAAACAAACCTCTTTGTCTTCTGTGAGTTTCGACAGTAGATAAACTAAAGAATCTAGATGTCTTGTATTTTTAGACTTCAGCTCATCGTACTTCTTTAAAAAATCTTCAGGAGTTCGAGAAAACTCTGCTATTTTTACCTGTAAAAGATCACATTAATGTTAAATGTTTAATGTATGTTATTATCACAGCATTCAAGAGAGGAGCATTGTGCAGGGATGGAGACAAGGTGCAGGCTGCAACTGCTGCTGAAGTACTTCAGGGAATGGGTTTTGGACTGAATGCTGCAGCACTGGTCTCCTACTCATAATTATGCTGGAGGAGAGTGGGGGTCCTGGCACTTCAGGTGATGGAGAAGGGACTGCAGAAGAGAAAAGAGGAAGGTAAGTACAAGATCTGTGGCAGGGCTCGCTTTGCACATGCTCAGTCTGAAGCAATATATTTTTTTATCAGCAGGTTTATTAAGGGATTTGACACTGATGAAGCCACATCTGGACACTGGGTCCACTCTGGGGGCAAGAGAGGTGTCAACAAACTGGACCGAGCCCAGTGCAGAGCCACAGAGACGGTGGGGCGTACTGCCCGTTGTCCAAAGGGGTTACAGACTCTGCTCCGAGGGGCACTGCAAAAGCACCACAGGCACTGCCACAAATTGCGACACAGAAAATCCCAACTGGCCCCAGGGAAACAGTCCTTTCTGGAGAGAGGTGACCCTGGGACACGGCCAGAGAGATGGAGGAATCTCCTGGAGATCTTCAAAAGGCAGCTAAGCAGTCTGCTGTAGCTGTGATGCTGGCCCTGCTGCGAGCAAGGGGTTGGACTGCAGGTCTCCAGCTGTGCCTCCTTAAATCTTTGTACAAGTCTATAAACTGTGGCTGTCAGTGTAAATGATGCATAAGACTGGAATTAGAGAAAATATGCAGTTCAGGCTACAAAGATCTGAACTTTCAGACAGAGTTGGCAATTTTCTACCACTTATACCTTGACTGATGGATTGCTTTTAAAAACAACAATAAAACCCAGTATTATGGCCACAGAAGCATGCCTGGTCATGAGAGTGTCAGGCTTTAATCCCTAATACCTGGGTGATATTCTGAAAAAAAGTCAGGTATTGTTCATATAATCGCATTTCATACAGTTACTATTTTTCATTTGGTTTATTCCTCCAGAGGACAACCCCTGTGATTAAAATTTGAAACTACAATCACAGGCACAAAATAAGTTCCTTCTTTGAACTTCCCACGCACACAGTTCTAACAATCCTTCTCATGTTCTTTCACCAATTTCTCCAAGATGCAAGGATTTTACCTTTTTCCTGACACAATCTTTCTACTTTATACCCTAAATTGAGATTCCAGATCAGATTACCCCATTTTTTTACCAATGACAACATGATTTCACCGTTATTCTCAGAAAAACTCGGGACAGCCATTACCCCTCTGAACATGTGTCCAGCTCTGCACCCACAGAAGTCAAATTATCTCACAGAAGAGCAGAGTAAGGAAAAGGTAGCTCACATCACCAGCCAAGAGAAATCATGCTGAGGAATGTTTATATCGAATTTCTCCCTAGGGGGTACTGTGCTCTCAGAGCCGATGGAATCTCTATCAACAATTGCAAAGGAAGTCCTGCCGGCCCCTCCCGGTAAGGTCTGAAACACATCTCAGCTGTGATTACAGTACGTCGACGCTTACCTTCGCGCTGTGTGCAGAGACAGTTGTGGTAACATAAGGCGTTCGATTCTTCTGCAGAAGATCGATGTAGACTTCGGCTCCTTCCCCGCCATGAACGCGCAGCAGGCTGAGCAACTCATTGACATCGTGGTGAATGCGGAACTCGCTCATACTCCCACCTGAAGCTACAAGCTCTGTGGGACACAGGAACAAAGGCGGTAAGTTATTACCTTACTGCTGCAAATGAAAATATACCTGCACAAACAACATTTCCTGACTACATTATCAGCCTGTGGGGTATGCTAAAATACGTGACTAGAAGAAAGAAATACAGGTAAGGGGAGGAAGCAAGCAAAAAAGAGATACTCATTATTGTGCCTGATTTGACTATATTGGTACAAACCCCACCTTAAATGTAGGTGAGCCAGCAGAGGATTTTTCAATCTCAAAATCACACTGGCAGTGGAAAAGTTACTGTGCTGTCATAAGTAAGAAGTGCCGTTTTGTGTACTGACAAACTGCAGACAGAGCTGAAATTGCTCAGCCTGCCCATGCTGCTGCTTCTGAAGTTATTCAAAAGCAGTTTTTCCAAGTTTAGTGGTCTTTATATTCTACTGCCCATTTTATTAAAAGACAAGCACCAAATTCTGCAAAGTTACTTAAATGATGGCTGCAGAATTAAGAGTCTGATTGAGACATCATGCAAGTACCGAGTTTAACGCGACACCCTCTACAGATGCAGAATATCAAGCACATGGACACACTTTTGCTTTGCCAAAATCATTGAACCATTTAGGCTGGTACGGATCTCTGCAAGCCTCGGTCCAACTCTCCACCCAAACCTGAGTCAAATTAGAGCAGGCGTTCCAGGGCCTTGTCCAGTCCAAGCTTAAATACCTCCAAAGATCCAGATTCCCCCACCCCTCGGGGCCCCGATGCTCATGTGGAAACACCTTTTGCTAATATCCAGCTGGGATTTCCTCTGCTCGGAGGGGCACAGCGAGAGCCGCAGAGGCACCGGCACCGCTGCAGCACGGGAAATCCCGTCCGGCCCCAAGGAAACAGCCCTTCCCCGTGCGAGCAAGGCGTCCCTGGGACTGGGCCCCGAACGGTGGGGGATCCCCATCCCTGGGGATGCCCCGACTCGCCCGGACACGGCCCCCAGCCACCTGCTGCAGCTGAGGCGCTGACCCTGCTGGGAGCGCGGTCGGGCCGTATGCCGCGGCGGGTACCTCCGCTTCCCGGTCGCTCCCCGCCCCAGCTCGCCCGGGGGGACTCCCGCCTTCCCCGGCCCCGCGGCGGCTCCCAGCAGCGACTCAACCCCGTCCCATCCCTACCTGCCCGCCCGGAAGTGCCCGCGCCGGCGCCCGGAAGTGCGGGATGCGCATGCGCACTCCCACACGCGCCCGCCGGGATGCGCGCCCTGCCCTCCCCCGCGCATGCGCACGCCCGCGCCATGCTGCCGCTGCCGCCCGGGCTGCGGCGCCGCCTGCGGGAGGGGCCGCCCCCGCCGCCCCCGCCGCGCGCCCTGCCGCCCCCGCCGCGCGCCCCGCCGCCCTTCGCCTTCGCCCCTCGCCGTCTCCGCCTCGGCCCACACCACCCGCTCCTCGAGGTGAGGGGCTGCCCTCCCGCCGGCGGCCGGCTCGGGGCCTCCCCGCGCTGGGCGAGCCCCTCGGGCCTAGGCCTGCGGGCCCGATCTGTGTGGAAAGCAACTGCCGTGCTCTCTCAGAGCGCTCCCCCCGGGCGTCTCCCAGCGCGGCCTGTCTCCGTGGAGAAGAGTTTGCCCCGTGGCGGCAGGCCTGCCTGCCCACGGCCTCTCTCTCCTCTTCTCCTAGGATGGGGATGTTCACAGGCACCTCTACCTCCAGGGCGTCCTCACCAGCCTCGCGGAGGTGGCGGAGAGACCCAAGTAAGTGAGGCAGGGCCGGCACGCCACCCCGGCATCGCGATGGCCCCAGGTGTGCCTCTTAGTTCACGTGTGCTTCTCCATGCATCGTGTTGGCATGCGGCACCGTTGGCATGAACCCTGCTCGCTCGCATTGTATGGGCACGAGGCTGGGTCAGGTGCCGTACCTCTTGTCCATGGACTTTAGAGTCTAAGGAGGAGAAATAAGAGGGAGAATACCCGGATGAATTGCAAAACAGTTTGAAAAGGAAAATGAGGTGATGTAGTTTGCAGACCTCAACATCCTGCTGAAAAGGTCAAAAATTTGTATTTTGTGTTGCGGTCAGCTGTCTGTCTGAATACTGACTTCTTGTGCTTGCTGGACGTGATGTCGTTTCACTGAGAGTTCCTCATAAGCAGATAAGGCATCTGTAATATGTCTGAAAATTGGGACTGTAGCTAAACAAGAGGATTTAAGCGGCAGGTTATTATATACCCAGTCAAAACAGTGGGAGAGCTGTGTGGTACAGACAGCCCTGATTAGGAAGGCTAAGCCTGGGGGGAGAATCTTCATCTTGCTCTAAAACCTGCTCTTGTATATAAAATTGAGGAATTACTTTGAGGATTGTGTGAGGTTATCCTACAGATGCCTGTTAAACAGCGTTGGCACAAAGTTTTAATCCATAGCTGCAACTTTAAGGTCGAACAGCTTATTTCTCACATTGCTGCTTTGCATTTATTCTTAACTGAAGCACCACTTCAGAGAATGGTAATATATATGATGTTCAAGCCATAACAGCAAATAAGAGTTTCCAACTGCCAGTACCATTGTAATTTCATTCCATTGTGCCTTTCATTTAATTTATGTATTATTCACAAAAAATGCTAGAAGTAAATAAAGTCATCTAGAGGGACATATGCAGTTTAAATTAAGGCCCTAATTTAATTTAAGTTGTGGACGTCCTCATTTGCCTGCAGGGTGTCAGAATTCAGTTGCCACATCTCTGGGTGCTGCCAGGTCTTTGATACACTGGAGGGCTATGAGCACCACTACAACACACTCCACAGGAATGTCTGCTCCTTCTGCAAGCGCTCCTTTCCATCAGGGCCTCTCTTGGATATTCACATCTTAGAGTGGCACGACTCCCTCTTCCAGATAATGGCTGAGAAGCAAAACATGGTGAGTTGCTGTGCCTAGCCCTTTGCTCGGGGTTGCTATGCATGGTGTGGGCTGGTGACCTTAGAGACTGACTGTTCGGGGAGGGCACCCATGTTCCCAGCTGACACTGCTTGCCTTTTCCAATTGTGTCTTTTTTTTTTTTCCTGCCTTTCAGTACAAGTGTTTGGTAGAAGGCTGTGCGGAGAAGTTCAAGAGCAGCAGGGACAGAAAGGATCACTTGGTCACTGTTCACCTTTATCCTGCTGACTTCCGGTTTGATAGACCGAAGAAAGTGAAAAGGTAACTGCAGAACTGCAATAGCACAACTGGTTTTCCCCTGTAGAGGTGATGTGCTTCTCTGCTGTCTCACTCCCTTCCCAAAGGAAGCAAGTTTATATCCTAAGAGGCTCAGAAATGACGTTTCCTGCTGCTTGTAAGAACAGGTAAACTTGCAAGGCTTTCTGTGGCAATGTTTTACTTCGAATGTTGAAGCGCGTCTTATTTCTCTGTGCGTGTGGCTCCAGGCTCTGCTCCCTTCATGCCATCTCAAGTGTAAATGCAAAGCCCAGCATCTCTCTGTGTTGTTTTGTGCATGTTTCTTGCTTTGCCCTCCAACCCTTTGCAATATTTCCATTCCCAAAAAGCACAAGTAGAGCAGAGGGATGCTTTGTAAGTTTGGCGAATGGCTTTCTCAGCTGGCCACTAATTTCAAGCACTGCTTTCACCACAGGGATTAATACAAGGACTGATGTTGTTTAACACCTTCCTCAGAGACCTGGGTGATGGGATAGAGAGAAAATTTCTTGCCTGGCAGGGTGGTGTGGCCCTGGGATGGGTGCCCAAAGGGACAGGGGACTGGGTCTGTGGAGTCTTCCAAAGCTTGCTTGGGTAGCCTGGTCTAGCTAAGATGTGGACACTCTAGTCCAACCCTCTGCTCAGATGTAGAGATCTTCAGAGCTCCTTTCCTTTCTGTGTGTCAGTGGTTAGAAGTGATGTAAGGCAGCTCTGGACGTGGAAACGGCTGCTTACAGAAGCAGTGAGGGGACTTGAGAGGCTGTCAGCCACTGCCATCACATCACAGCATAATGTTCTCGGGGCAAGTTTGGTAACGAAAGGTGAAGCGTGTTCTGCTCCAAATACTTCAGGGTACACCAGGCTGTAAAGGGAAGAGCTGGTTAAAGACTTTGCAAGCAGGGCCAGCTGTCTACTACTAAAGTTAATTGGCATTTAGGGAAGAAAGAAACTGCTGACCACAAATGCTGCTGACGCCTTAGCCAGGGATGAAAAGCTAACAGTCACCTTTGGCTGCGGCATGGTATCAGTAGGTCAGCTAAAGGACAGCCCTCTCAGGGAATCAAGCCCATTGAATGAGTTGCGCTTTATGGACTGAAGGAAAGAACCTGAGGACAAAGCTGTGTGCTATAATGCAGCAACCCTGAATACTTAAGTAGAAACTCATACAAGCCTATTGCAAAGCTGTCCAGCAGCCTTTTGGCTGCTCCCGGTGGTTTGTGCAGCCAAATATCTGTGCCTCCATGCAGTAACTCACGCAAGTTGGACTTGACCTGTTTCATCATGAAACACCTTTCATTTCCTTTGCTCTGCGCTTATGTGACAGCTGCTGAGAAAGGATGTAAAAATCTTCTCTCTGCAGTGGCCCCAAGCACGCGAGCTCTCCCACGAAGCAGGGTGCCAGCGTGCCGATGGATGTGAGCATGGAGATGTCGGAGCAATTCCAGGTGGACTCCATGGAAATAGGGCCCAGTGAGAACATGGAGATCCCTCTGCCTGCAGCCAGCCCCGGCCCCTCGGGGCCAGAGAAACGACTCAATAAATCCAGGTCTGTACTGTTGGCCTCTGCAGGCAAAAATTTCTGGGGCTGGGACCATATCATCTTAATTGCATTTTGCAGTGCCTATTGCAGCATGGCTTAAGATGTTTCCATGTTGAAGATAAAAGAGGTAGGATTTCCATGTATGTTTGAAAAGCCATTTTTAAAAGAGGAAAGCGTAAGGAAGGACAGAGCATGTGTACACTGTGAAAGCCGTGTCAATAAGCTTCTGTTAGTCTGCCTGCCCATGATCTCTTCCCAGGGTATTGCAGAATGGCGTGGGTCTGAAGATAAGAACTCTGTCCTAAAATACTCAAACAAGTTTCGTTCCTGCTTTGTAACACTTTCCCATCCTAGCTGACTCAGGACTGAGCTGATGTATTTCACTGTAACTGTCTGTGCTCCTATGCAGTCACAGGACAAGGCACAAATAAAGCAGGTGAACATCTTGCTCTGAACCTTAGGTTTTGCAAGGCCAGAGCATCATTTCTCATTTTTCTGTTTGTTTTTCTTTTTTTAAAATCATTACTAAAAGTTGAAACTGAATTGCCTAAGGCCGGCTTGACTTTTGAAATCCCCCTCATCATGTGCTGTAAAAGATGTATGAAATACAAGGTAGCCATCAAAAGGTCACCACCCTCTTCCCAGCACCCAGATTGGTGTCATTTTATTCATTATTTTAATCATCTCTCAGCATAAAGATTAATATGGTTTTGCCTGAACTATTCCACTTAGCAAAGGGATTCTTGTGGTTTGAGTTTGCAGCTGCCACGGTGACATTTTAAACTTCACTGCACTGTCCAGCGTAACAGCTTATAAATCAGAAAGAAACTGTCCCTTGAATTTGATGTGATACTGCAGGTCAAAAGGAAAATTTGCTGTCGAAAGGCCACACTTTTACTGCTCATTTTGCTCTCCTGCTCTTCACGATCATGTGCTTCCACAACAAACCACTGCAACTGCCCAATGGCAGTTACTGCATTTTGTAACATGTTACACCTGGTTGTAAAGAGAGGAGAGGCCTCCAGAACATAAATGAAATGTGCAGAATAAATGGGAAAGTGGAGCAGTATTTCACGCATTTTTTGACTTAAACTTTGGTGATTTAGATGTCCTGCTCCTCCGATACCTTACTCTTCCCGCTCTGGGAGCTTGAAATGCTACACAAGGCATAAAGTGTCCCGGTGATCCTGTGAGAGGTGGACTGTTAATGTGTATTAAAGCGTGTCTCCCTTTCCAGAATCCCATCCACAATTTGCTTTGGACAAGGTGCCACCCGAGGATTTAAAGGACCAAGGAAGAAAGTCTGAAGGTCAGCGTGCCGGATCTGTGCAAGATGAGAAGGTGCTGGCCGCTGCTGCCCGCAATTGTTAGCAATGGCAACGTGGCCAAGCAGGGATATTTGCAGTTGCATGCGAGGGCATCCCGCTCCGTACAGGAAGGGCAGAAGGGCAAAAACAGGGATTGTGTCGCAGCAGTTTGGGATGCATCAATACCTTGGGAGGTGCTTTGCTACAGTCCCTTTATGTCTCCGTACCACCTCCCTTTGGCAGCGTTTCAGAACTGGCCCATGCTTATGTTTATCCTTCCTGAGACACAACAGTCTCTTTTCTGATCCTCTCTGAAATCAAACTACAAATAAATGAGTCTGCCTCTGTGCTGTGAGTTTTTGTATCTCATCAGTGCCAGGACTGCTCTGGGCAGCAGTGGCTTTCTAGGTAGATGGTTGCATCCTGCCTGAGCTTGGAAATGGCAAATGCTGTTCTGAAACTCCAGGCAGCTGCGGGGATCGCACAGGCTTTGTGAAGAACTTGCAAGGAACTGCTGCCAAAAATGCAGCAGGGATAACATCGAGCAAAATACACCCTGTTCCTATTGCTTCTAATTGAGAAAACCCTCCAAACGAATGACAAGGTCCCATTTAGAGAGCCGACATTGTTTTGTTCTGCGCAGGGTGCTCGGTGGAAATTCCACAAATCAAGCACACTGTCATAAAAAACCACAACATATTTATCAGGTTAAATGATTAGCATAAACACACCTAAATCCACACTTATTGGTTAGTGCTTAACATTTCACACACTATTCGTTAACTATATTTAAATGAGTCTCGCTTGCTATACAAATCAGCACGCATGCTCCTTTCAGGTGGGGGGGCGGGCGGCAAGTCTTTTCAGTCCTGAATTGAGTCGGTGGTCCTAATCTCCCCTCACGGCATTTACCTTTCACCCAGTTTCTGCAGTTTTATCGGCTCTGGCTGCTGTCCAGTCTTTGGTGTCAAGGTGTTCCCTTCTATCAGCTTCTTAGCTCTTCTTCAAGGTTAGAGCCATTAATTTTCCACCGTTTGTTACTTACACAAACGCTTCCATATCTTTTAGCTCACTCCCAAATTCCTTTCCCAAGGCACAGGTGGTTAGTAGTTTTGCTAATTGGAAAATTAATGATGTCCTGCAGGACATCATTCCCTCTTCCTGCAGGAAGTCCTGCATACCGCCAGCCTCCTCAGCTGGCCTGGGAGCAGGGTGCCATGCTTCCCGGTCAGCCCTGCTTGCACAGGGGAGAATAAAAGTAAAATCCAGAGGAAGAGCAGTGTAGGTTACAGCAATTAATTTAATTCTTTTAATTTAATTCTTCCATTTTCTCAGTGTTTTTAAAAGCTCTCAGCAAGGACAGCCCTTGGGACTGCACGCAGACATGGGGCGGCTTGAACTCTGCATCAGTTGCTCACAGAAAGAGTCTCGGACTGCAGCGGAGCGCTGCGACGTGGAGGTGAGAGGAAATCAGCTGCTGGAGCTGAGGATACGCAGGATTACTTTTTTTATTTTTGCCTTTTTGGACAAAAAATAGATTCAAGAAATTCCAAGACAAAATCTGCTGACTGTACGGAAGCTGGAACCACTGACAAAAAGAAAAAAGAAAACAGGAAAAAAAAAGCGTTCGTTGATCCTTAATCCTGACCTTCATCTCACTGAAGTCTGCTCTGCTCCCTGGTGCTTGCTCTGAAACCCATGCGAAAGGTTTACCCGGGCAGGAAAAGCATTCTGATGCCTTGTAGCTCATTTCCATGGGGAGTTAAAATAAAGTGACTTCCAACTAGGTGAAAAGGAATTTTTACAAAATTGCTTCGTAGAGAATTTAAATGCTGTTTTGAAGCCCAGGCAGAGTCAGATGTGAAGAATGAACCTCCCTTTGCTCCAAATACCCCCAAAATCAGGCTGAGATGGAGGATGTTTTTCCTGTTGTCATTCCCTTCCTTTTTAATCTCATCCTGCCAGGAGAAAAGATTGATTGGAAATGATCCAGGCTCAGCATGCTGCTGCCAGGTCTCGAGGTCCTGTTGAACCATGACACTTACAAAATTGTCCATAAAGGGAAAAAAAGAGGTTGCTGGAACAGTGTTATCCAAGCTTAAGATCTGTAATTGCTTTTTTCCCTTCCCCCTCTCTGGGAGGAGCAAAGGATAAAAAGGGCTTTGAAAAATCCTTGCAAATAGGAGCAAGGAATGATGCTTACAGAGATGTAGGACATTTCCCTGTGAGTTTTGAAATGCTTTGCTGTGTTTAAAACTCAGCCAGCTTGTCCGGCATTAATTCTGGCTCCTTGGCCTCCGGAGAGACGTGCCTCCGGCAGGCAAACCCTCCGGCCAGGATCGCTGCCAGAGGAGGGCAGGCAGCCCTGGAAGAGACTGGCTGGCAGTGTGGCGCAGCGCTGAGCGGGCACTGGGGAGTCTCTGCTGCCAGGGCAGGAGGAGGAGCAGAGGGGGGAGGGATGGAGAGAAGGAGGAAGGGAGGAAGGAGGGAGGAGGGAGGGAAGTCCAGGTTGGGAAGGGGAGAGAGGGGAGCAGCCGGCCAGGGCTTGGACGCAGCCACGGAGCTGCCCTGTACCCATAGCCCTGTGCGCACACCCAGTAACCGCTGTCCCGTGCACACACCCCTGTACCCACACCCCCCTACACACATGCTGCCCCCCCCCCCCCCATTACCACACATACCCCCTTGTCCCCCACAGGCACCCACGCACACCTCCACGCCTCTCCACGCGCACACACACGCACACCCCCACACACACCTCCGCAGCCCTCACCCCAGCAGGGCACTGGTTTCCCAGAGCAGGGCCATGGTAGAGACCAGGCTCCGTCACCACTTTTGTGCCCACTGCCCTGGTGCTCCTGACCCATGTCTGCCTGGGGACAGCCATCAGCAGGGACCAGCGGTCAGCAAAAATCACTTTCCAGCACTGGAAGCCCGTAATGAGGCTTTTTTTCCCCTGCTGGAATAACTGGAAATTTGACGCAGGCACCATGTCGCTGGAGATGCCTGCAGGCTTTGGCATGTGATGGTACAAAGGTCATGCAGAAGAAGCCCAATCTGCTCTCCCTTACATGTTTAGGTCCAAAGTTTCCATCTGGAAATTCCTTCCTTCCTTTTTCCCAGACTCCAGGTCTCTGAATGCCTGCCCTTGCTATTAAAAAAATAAATAAAAATTGCAATTACATCCTCAGGTCTCATGACTAGCTCTCTTCTGGGTTACCAACTTTTTCCAGAGTCCACGGGCAAGTCTTTCCCAGCTGGCCAGCGGCTTTCAAAAATCCTTATTTCAAGCCAAAACTTGAATTCCCTTTGTAGCATTTGTCATAAGCAAAATTTTCCAGCCCCTTGCTTGTTTGTGCAGGCAGGAGCAGGTGGAGTTACCCCGCAGCGGCCATCAGAAGGACACACACTGGTTGGACGTACCCGTATGCCCGTGCTGGCAAATAACTGCATGCAAGCAAACACAAGCCCAGGGCGGGACTCAGGTAGCACACATGCACACACACCAGCACAATCCATGTGTGTGTACGCACACACACGCTCACAGCATGCACACGCATTTGCAGGCAAGCACATACATGGCCCAAGACGCATACAAGCTTGATACATGTGTACAGCATATACCTGCACACATCACGCACGGATTTGTGCAAACATGGGGCATGCAACACAGGCACAGCAAACGCATAGAAAACATGAAGAATAATACCAAAGTCTCCAGTAAAACTCAATTCCCTCATCACATTATAGTGTATAATGTGAATTAATATAAGTATTAACAAAAGTAATACACTTTCATAGTATAAAATTGATATAGCTAGGAAAGGGAATTTTGATAACATATTCAATGTGTCCCCAAGCGCATCCCTGGCTTCTCCCTTGTGCAGGTCTGTAAGCAAAGCACCGCTCAGGTTCTCCAGCATCTGGATGGTGAAGGAGCTTGCCTTCACCCAGCGCCACGCGAAAACAGGGTCCCCTAGGTGAAACGAGGTGTAACCCACCACAGCAGGGCCGGAGGGGGCACAGGCTTTGGACTCACACACACCTCCAAAGCTTATCTCCTAGGGAAAGAAATGCATTGGCAAACGGTTTGGGGACTGAACACCCCAAATTCACCCATTTTCCTTCTATTGTAGGAGAGATGAAGGCACCCATGCGATGGAGATGAATCCCATCGTGCTGGACATAGGGGAGAAGCAAGAGGAAGGGTTGTCAGCTGACCTGGGGGAGCGCTCAATGCCACAGCAGGAGCAAGACATCGGCACCTGCACCAGCAGAGAAGTCAAAAGAGGTTTCCCCCTGCAGCACCCACCCACAGAGCAAGAGGGAGCAGCTCCATGCCAGAGGCCACCACCTCACTGGGACTTCTCCCAAGACTCCCCATCCTCACAGACGGGTCTTTTGGGGTGCAGGCTCAGGAGTGCATTCCCCCCGCTACAGAGATCATCTGCCGGCAGGGGGACACAGACCTGCCAGCCCTGCAGCAGCCATTTGGGGGTAGCAAGGGTTTTCCAAGCTTTGCGATGCAACCAGGAGAACTTCCAGATATGGGAGTATGGTCTAACATCACCGAGCTGCAGGGAAGCCATTGGAGAGGTTCCAGCAGCCTGGGCAGGGGAGCAGACAGCAGAGGGGGGCCAGCCATGGCACTGGATGAGGCTCCTTTCCTTTTGCTGCGTTTACTGAAGCTGACCTCGTTTGGCTTCGGCACTGCTGAGCAAACGCCTGTGCCCTGGCAGCACAAGGTAGAGAAGAAGGTAGCAGGCATTCCTTGTCTCTTCAGCCCCTTGCCTGGACCAACTCCTCCATCCCTCCCTGGGGGCTTTGCGGCAATCGCATCTCCTTGGAGAGGGCTTCAGCCCAAGCGCGTTGCTGCAGCTGCCACCCCATCATGGTTTGATTTGAGAGGGCAAATTCGGCTCTTCAGTTTCCCATGAGTTAGGAAAGCTCGTGCTTTTCTACAGGTCAAGGTCAGGCTGGACGGGGCTTTAAGCTACCTGATCTAGTGGAAGATGTCCCTGCCCATGGCAGGGGGGCTGGACTGGATGATCTTGGAAGGACCCTTCCAACCCAAGGCACCCTATGAACTAAAACTGCCTGGAGGCCATCTTCCTCCCCTCTGACATCCACTGCTTGCAAGGGCCCAGTTGTGCTCTAATAAGCCTTATTTATGTAACACAGCAAAACTCCGTGAATGTCAGCTCTGAAGAGGCTTTGCGCTGGTCCCTGCTTCTGCTCACTGCTTGCAGAGTGCGTTTAATCACAGTTCATTTATTCAGAGATCAGAAACGTGGCTGTTTTTGCTTTATTGTCAAATATGGGGATGCGTGAGCCTTGGTGCATGGGGAGACGCACGTGCTCTGGTGCATGGGGATTGCATGCATCCCAATGCATGGGGGATGCATGTCCCTGGGTGCATGGGGGATGTAAACACCTGGGTGCATGGGGATTGCATGTGCCCCAGTGCCTGGGGATTGCATGTGCCCAGCTGCACAGGGAGAACACGCACTCCCATGCGTGGGGGGGCCCCACCCAGTGCCACGCAGGACGCATGGGACGGGTGGCCCTGGGAGCGGCTGCACCTGCCTGCGGGTAAAGTGCAGGGCAAAGGCCGGGAGACCTGCAGAAGGCAGCCATGGAGTGGTACAGTGCTGGAGGGCAGGGGGGCAGGCAGCATGGGTGGGGGTGGGCGCTGGGGGTCAGGAAGGAGGTGTGGGTGCAGTCATGGGGTACAGGCAGGGACTGTGGGCATAGGCAGGAACTGTGGGTGCAAGCAGGCACAGGCAGGAGTTGCGGGTGCAGGCAGGCACCGTGGGCACCGGTGGGCACTGTGAGTGCAGGGTGAAGGCAGCTGCTCAGTGCAGGATACAGGCAGGCACTCTGGGCACAGGCAGATGCAGGCAGGCACTGTGGGCACAGACAGAGGCAGGCAGGAGCTGTGGGTGCAGGGTGCAGGCAGGTGCTCTGGGTGCAGGCTGGCACCAGCCAACAGCTACTGCCAACGTGGCTCCTCTGCCATCTCTCTGCCAGCCCCACGGCCATGCGGCTCTGCAGCATCACCATCCTGCTGGGCGCTGCCCTCCTCCTGCCTGCCCCCGGGGGCACCCAGGTGAGCCCCACTCTCCACCTCGCCCTCCTGCTGCCCCATGTGACAAGTGGGCACAGGGAGATCCACGCGTGATCTGTGCCACCCCCCCCGGCACCCTCCTCTCTCCCCGCAGGCTCTGAGCAACACCGAGCAGAAGGACCTGACCGTGGAGCAGGATTTGGCCAAGGAAATGTAAGAGGCAGCCGCCCTCCCTGCACCTTTGCGCACCCACATCTGGCTTGTAAAAGCCAACAAAGCAGCACCCCAAAACGTAAAGCGTTTCGCAGGGGGAATAAATTTCCCTCATTGCTTTGCATCCCCCCAAAATTAAGGGGCTCTCAGCTCCGTCTTCCCCCAAAATCACCCAAACTCTCTGAGCATCGAGCCCCAGCTGGTTTCTCTTTGCTGGCGGCAACGGGGAACTGCGGGTGCTGCGGTGCTGATGTCCCGGACCCATCCAGCCCATTTGTGGGATGAGTGGCTAAATTAGCCCGTTTGCTCCCTGAGATCCTAATTGCAGCCTCCTGGAGGGGGGGGGTGTCTCGCCAGGGTCCCTGCACCCCGATGGAGTGGGATTCCCCTGGGGCAGGGGGATATTTAGTAACCCTGATGCACTGCAACCTTTCCTTGCTGTTTTCTCTCCCTTCTTCCAGCATTCTGGGCATACAAGCCGTGGAGTTGTCGGAGGAGGGCGAGATCACTGAAGAGGTGAAACCAGGTATAAAGGTCTTCTCCAGCAGCGCCTGGGCTCGATGGGGCCCCCGCCAAGCCCAGGCGGGACCAGAGGAGGACCGCGACCACCTCCACCACCCCCAGGATGATGCCAGGGAGGCCGATGCCCGTGTGCCACCCCAGATGCTTTCCCTGGAGGTGCAGAGTGGCCCGGAGGAGGACCGTGACCATCTCCACCACAGCTGAGTGGAGACGTGCCTGGGCTGTGAAATGAGGGGTGGGAGCCACTCCTGGGGCTTCCTGAGGGGAGTCGTCCCTCCCTACCCACCCTTGAGCTCCCACAATAAACCCATTCCCCCCACAACGTCCTGGTGGGCTCCTCATTGCTGCCAGAAACCTATTGCTTAAGTGCAGGGCCCCCACATCTGGGGGATCCCCTCCTTGGGCTCCCCCCGAGACCCCAAGCAGGGTGAGGATGATGCCTCGGGGTGGGGGACTCAGCCCATGATGCCGGCCTCAGTTCAGCCCAGGTGGAGCTGAGGCTGGGCAAACTCAGTGCATTGGTGTTGTGCCCAAGAAGGTGCCGCAGGCTGTCCCCTCCCCAGGGGACACACGGACCTATTGCTCCATGAGGCTGCTCTTGCCCAGCCCAGTGTTGGAGAGCAGTGTGATGGAGTGGGGGGGGTCTCAGTGAACCCCAACATTTCCCAGCTCGGGGGGGACCCCACAGCAATGACGCCCCATCTCCCAGCAGCGCCAGGAAAACCTTTTAATAGCGATGGCAAAGGTGGTCCCTGCTGCTGGTTGTCTCACCCCAGGCAGGGTATCACTCGCCACCGGGTCCTGGACCCCCTCCGTGGGGTGATGCAGGGGGCCAACGGGAAGCAGGCGGCCGCAGGGACCTGCACCACCCCAGGCTTAGCTGTCGGTGAAGTTTGCCTTGCGCTTCTCCACGAACGCTGTCATCCCCTCCTTGCGGTCGCCCTGTGATGAGTGAAGAGGTGAGGCTGGGCAGGGGCAGCAGCCCCGCTATCCCCTCCTGCTATGGGGCTGACCCTCCTACTCACAGTGGCGAAGGTGGCGTAAAAAAGCCGCTTCTCTGTCCTGTTCCCCTCCGCCAGCGTCGTCTCAAAGGCTGAGAGCAAGGAAGAAGTTGGGGAGACCCTGCTGCCTGGCCCCGCAGCCCCCCTGGGGAGGTTCCCGGTTGGGCCCCCAGCCCCTACCAGCGTTGACCGACTCCTTTGCCATGGCAGCCACGAGCTTGGAGTTGCTGGCGATCTTCTCAGCGCAGGCGATGGCCGCGTCCAGCAGCTTCTCCACAGGGAAGACCTTGCTGACCAGACCTAGGATGGACGGTGGCAGGTGGTGGGGTGGGGGGACGGCTCCCCACTGGACCCCCGCGGTGCTGGGGCTGGCCCACGCCCCTACCTGCCTCCTTCGCCTCTGCCGCCGAAATCCGGTCCCCAGTGAGGACCATCTCCATCGCCAGCGACTTCCCTACCGCCCTGGTCAACCTCTGCGTCCCTCCGGCACCTGGAGTCATTTGGGGAAGGGAAAGGTCCAGAGAGGGATACCTGGGTGTCCCCGCTGTCCCCGCTCCAGCCGGGATGGACCTCCCTTGGCGGGTGCCCCCCACTCACCTGGGATGGTCCCCAGCAGGATTTCGGGTTGCCCAAACTGCGCCTCCTCCCCAGCGTAGATGATGTCGCACATCATGGCCAGCTCACAGCCGCCACCCAGCTAGGACAGGGGAGGAAGAGGGGGGTCAGGGTGTGCCGGGGCTGAACCGGGCGGCACAGAGAGAGGTGGGGGAGGACTCACGGCATAGCCATTGACAGCGGCGATGATGGGTTTGCGGACAGTGGAGACCTTGTCCCAACCGCTGAGGAAGCCACTGCTGTAGCACTCCTGGAAGGTTTTGTTCTGCATCTCCTTGATGTCCGCGCCAGCTGCAAAGGGAAACAGGGTGGGACACTGAATCCCCCCAAAATATCTGGGGTGGGGAGAGGCACCCTGCCCTACCTGCGAAGGCTTTTTGGCTGCCGGTGATGACGATGGCCCCCACCTGTGGGTCATTCTCCAGGGCCTCCAGCGCCCGCCGCAGCTCCTCCATCAGCCCCTGGCAGAGGGCGTTGAGCGCCTGCGGCCGGTTCAGCTGGATCAGGCCCACACTCTGCTGCGCCCCCGTCTTCTGCACGGCCAGGTACTGGAACGGAGCCCCTGCCCCCGCCCCGTTAGGCAATCGGCTGCCTGCAACGGGGTGAGGCCCCCCCCGCCTGCCCTCCGGTGCGGCCTGGCTGCTGCTACGGTGCCGCGCTATTTTAAGGCGACCTTCAGGGTGGTGGGCGCGTGCCAGTGGTCACCGGCAGCCGGTGGGACGTCACCCGTGGGGGCTCGGGACTGGGGCTCACGGGGAGTTCCCGGTGCCATCCTGAGCAGGGCAGGTGCCACCCAGTGACCACCCTGTGCCGGGCCGGTGCACGGTGCTGGGACCCGATGCATGTTCCAGGCACCCCGGTGCATGGTATTGGGCCCCGGTGCGCGGTGCTGGGCCCGTGCATGGTGCTGAGCCCCAGTGTGCCGTGTTGGGCCCCGGTGCGCGGTGCTGGAACCCTGGTACGCAGTGCCACAGCCCATACACGGTGCAGTGACCCGGTGCCAGGGCCCGTGCACGGTGCAGGGGCCCCGTGCCCGGTGTCGGCTCCCCGGTGCCCAGAGGCGGGCCCGAGCACGGCGCCTGCTCCCCCGGGCCGGGCGCCCCCCTGTTCCCGCCCCGGTGCCCCGCTCACCGGCGCTGCAGGCCCGCGCCCCGCGGAGGGGGCGGGGCGGCGGCGGGAGGAGCGCGCGGCGGCGCGCGGCGGCGGCGGCGGCGGCGGCGGCGGCCCCGGGACGAAGGAGGGCGCGCAGCGAGGCAGCCATGGCGGAGCGCGGCGGAGCGGCCCCGCCCCCCCGCCGCCCCGCCCCTCGCCCGCGCCCATTGGCCGAGGCAGCCCCGCCCCGCAGCGCGCCACCCCCATTGGCCCAGGCCGTGCGGCCGCGCCCCGCCCCTGGCGCCCCGCCCGGCGGGGAGGAGCGGAGCGGAGCGGAGCGAGGCAGCGGCAGCGCCGGGCCCGGTGAGCCCCGCGGGCGGGGGCGGCGTGCGCGGTGCCGGGGGGGTGGGCGCGTGTGCGTGCGCGGGAGGGTGCGAGTGTGCGCGCGCGCGCGTGCTGCTGCGGGGAGGTTGGGGGCGTGCAAGCCGCGTCCGTGTGTGCGGTGTGTGCACAGGCGTGCGCGAGGGACGCGCCTGCGTGCGTGTGAGCAGCGTGCCGGCGTGCACGCACCCACGGGCAGCTGCGATCAGCGCAGCGGTGCGCGTTGGTGTGCGAGCCACGCAAGTGCGTGTCTGTGAGCTTTGCACGGGGCTGCCTGTGCAGCCATGCATGGGTGTGCACACGTGCGTGTAAGCTGTGCACGGGCGTCCTTAGGCGTGCATGCTTGTAACCCGGGCGTGGGCGCACGCGGGAGTGCACAGGTGCATGCAACTTGGGCATGTATGTGCAAGCACCGTGTGCACAGGTGTGTGTGAGTGTGTGGCTGTGTGTGCAAGCATGTTCAAGGCGCGCCTCATGCACACAGCAGGGAGAGGGTGTTTATGCAACCCATGGGATGCTGCATGGGTGACACACACGTGTGTGCAACCCAAGCACACGCATGAGTGAAACGCATGGGAGTGCAACTCAAGCACAGGCACACAGCCTCTGCGCACACACACAGCTCGCGCACGGGGCCTGTGTGTGTGTGCGCGGGCAGGCTCCCGCCTGCACCTCCTGCACGCGTCCGTGGGTGCATGCGGGCACGCGAGGCCGTGCTGCGCACACGCGTGTGCCCGCTGCTGGGCCGTGGCTGAGCGCCGGGGCTCTCCTTGTGCCCAGGTGCGGCCGAGCGGTGGGATGCGGCGGAGCGCAGCAGCGTGCTGGGCACTGGTGCTGCTGGCTGCCACCTTCTGCGACACGGTGGCCGGCAAGGGTGGGCGCGGCGGGGCCCGTGGGGCCGCCCGTGGTGGGGCCCGCGGGGCCACCCGCAGCCGGGTGAAGCCGGTGGTGCCCCGCTACGGCTCGGCTGGGGCAGCCCTGCGTGTGGCAGGGGCGGCGGCAGCGGGAGCGGCGGCCGGCGTGGCGGCAGGGGCTGCCCTGCGCCGGGCCCGGCTAGCCAGTGAGCTGGAAGCAGGCGATGGCGTCGAATACCGTGATGGCAACTGGACGGCTGCTGCCAGCGCCTGGACCTCTGCTGCAACCACCCGGGACCCGCCAGGCTGGGCCTTGTCCTGGCTCTGGCCCCTGGCCGCCCTCCTCCGCCGCTGATGGTTTCGGGGGACCTGACCGTGCCCGGTGCAGCTACCAATGCCGTGAGGACTGGCCGCCCCCTGGGGCTGAGCTCACCCCCCTGGGGCTAGCAGCAGCTCCTGGGGATGCACCCACCCAGTGCCCGGCCTCACCAATACACCCGCTGCCAGCACCGGGGCAGGACCCCGTGGGAAGCCCCTCCACCACCTCCCCCTGCACCCTGTGCCAAACCCCGCCGGCTCGGGCACCCCGGTCACGCCACTCCTCTGTACGCGGGTCTCGTGGTGTTTGGAGGACGAGGAGGTGGCAATAAAGCTGGGCGGACAGCTGGTGTGGCTGGATGCGGGGCTCGGGGCTCGGGACGGGGACCCTAGGATGGCCACCGCCCCGGCACCCTGCCCACGGAGCTTTTATTTGGGGATGAGGGTCCCAGAGAGGGCCAAGACCGCAGCGAGGAAACGGCTCCGCAGGGCTTCTGTCTTGGCTGGAGGCGGCAGCTGCGCTCCCCACGGAGAGCGTTGCCCTGCATGGTGACACCACGGGGCAGCCACCACGGCACAGCCTTGCCCCCCACTGCGGGGACACTGTCCCCCCCAGCCCCTTGCAACAGCCCGGGGTCCAAAGCTGGGTGGCTGCCCCAGCAGAGCCGCTTCAAATTTCACACCAGAGCTCCATGCCAAGGTATCCACAGCCCCATGGGGCACCGGGGTGTCCCCAGCCCGCATGGCTGCAGGTGGTGGCCCTGCCCCATGGGACAGGTCTCAGTCCAGCGTCACCCTGCCCAGATATCCTGCCCGGAAATCCCGCAGAAACTTATAGGCAGCGGCCGGGTAGTTGAGCATTGTCACATTGACGTTCCCTGGAGATGGGGGCAGTGGGTGTGGAAGGAGGTGTCAGCGGAGCCTGGAGCCGCCCCAGGATCCCCAAAAGCCTGGCCCCTGCACCCCAGGCAGCAGAGATCCCCCCCAGAGCACTCACCCGTGCCTGTCAGCACCTTCACCTTCTGCGTCCTGCCCTGCGTGAGGGCCACGTGCTTCAGCACAGACTCGATGTCGTCACAGGCCTCTGCCAGTCCGTAGCACTGCACGTACCTGCCAAGGGAGGTGGCTCACACCCTGCCGGCATCGGTTCTCCTCCCCGGTTCCCCGGGGATGGTTCCTCCACCACCCACTTGGGACCACAGGCAGCAGATGCAGCCCAGGGCCCTCTCCGGTTCCCCCGCTGGCTCACCCAAACTGCTGCTGCTTGTTCAGGGTGTACAGGAGGTAGTCAGCCATGATGTCCTCCCCCACCAGGTGGTCACGGATGGCTCCTGGAGAAGAAAGTCAAGCCCCAGCTCCTCCCAGCCCTGCTCCGAGCCCTGGCCACCCCTCCTGCTGTCCATGTGCCATCAGTGGGCACCCAGGCAGCATGTGCTGCCCTGGGGGGGCTGTGAGCAGCAGACTCCCGCCCCAGCCTCAGGTACCAGGCCCAGCCAGGGCTCGAAGCCACATTGTGGAGTCCCCCCAGCCACAGCCTCCACCTCACCGCACAGCGCCAGCTTCATGCCCGTCTCCACATCCCCCAGCTTCGGGGGCAGCACGCCAGGCGTGTCCACCAGGTACATCAGGGGCTTCTCGCAGACCTGGGATGGAGGGAGGCAGGGCAGTTAGGATGCGCGGCTCAGTAATTAGCACCATGGACTTTGACACAGCTAATGAGCAAGGCGTTGAGCTCTTCTGTTAAGGTCTCGCTGGAAAGGGGACCTGAGCAACGCTTTGAGATCAGGTCTGCATGCCTCGAGGTTTTCCAAAGCTCCTGCAAGAGGACATGGGGAGGCAGAGGCCAGCACCCACCCAGTCAGCTGTGCTGCGGGGACAGTACCTGGATTCTGGTCAGCACTGCCTTGGTGACGCCTGGCTCACCACCAACTGCAGTGGCTTTCCCTTCGGGGAAAGGAGAGACACAGTCAGAGAAGCAAGCAATGCTCTGCGCTGCCACCCGCTCCACGGCTGCGCCAGTGGTTCCTCTCCAAGCCCAGGCACCACAGAGAAATACCCTTTTTGAGGTGCAGCCTCCGCAGGGAGTTGATGAGTGATGACTTGCCCACGTTGGGCACGCCGATCACCAGGATGCTGTACTCAGTGCTCTGGAAGTGAGGAGAACGTGGGCAGGGAGTGGCCGGTTATCGGCCACCCACCCCAGGAGCAACGGGCAGCCACAACAGTGAAACAGCCCAGCCTTTGCCGGCGCTTCTAGCATGCATGTGAGCACCCTCGTCCCTCCAGCTGGAGAGGGAGGTGACCTGTAGATGGCCACCCTGACTCCCTGCACATGCACTGGCAGTCTCACTGCCACCTCTCACCTCGGCCCTGTGGTAGCGTGGGCTGTTGCCCACCAGCTTGGCAACCAGGGGAACAATCTGCAGAGAAACACAGAGAAGGCTGTAACTGCAGCTCTGTGCCCAGGCCAGCAGCAGCCACTCGCTCAGAGGACACTGTGCCAGGAGGATGCGCAAAATGGGGGCCAAGCAGAGGACGAGGCGCTTTGGGTAAGCTCGGAAAGAGGGTTGCTCTGGACCAGGCAGTGCCACCTTCTCATGGTGGGGCACTGAAGCTTCTCCACGGGACTGGGAGATCAGCGCATGGCCCTCGGCTGCCAGCAGCGAGCAGCAGGGCTGAGCACAGGGCTGCCGGCCCATTACCTTCTTGATGTTGCCATTGTTCTGGCAGTCAGTGAAGACAACGTGTGAGCATCCCTGCTGCTTCAGGTGCTCCAAGACTGTCTGAAGGGGACAGGCAAAGGCATTGCTGGCATCTGCCTGCAGTGACCTGCAGGACCCCAGCCAGCCCTGCCCTGGAGCTCACCGGCTGCCGGCAGGGATCAGCCAAGTCCATCTTGTTCAGCACCAGGACGTGCGGACGGATGCCCAGCGCCTCCTGCAGCATGGGGTTACGGCCTGATAGTGGGATGTGAGTGCCGCTAAGGAGAGTGACTGTGTGCTGGTGTGGGAGCAAGTACCGGGGGGAACCAGTTAGGGAACTGATGGGGCTGGTGCGGAGCTGGAGCGGGTACAGGACTGGGAAAAGGGCGGCCTGGAGGGAGACGGGGCAGCTGGGGCACACGGGGGGACTGGTGCAGGGGGTGGCGTCCTGGCTCCCATTGCCCCGGCGGACACCCAGGGGGGATGAAGAGCCGTGCCGGAGGATATGCGAGCGTCGTGCACCTCGATGAGGCAGTCGGCGCGCCGCAGGGAGGACCGCATCTGCCGCAGGCCTGCAACACAGCGCTGGGTGAGCGGCGGCGGCAGCGGGGTGGGGGAGTGGTCTGCCCGCCCCGCTCCCACCCCTCACCTTTCGCCATGTGCCCCGGGAACCAGGAGGCCACATCGCGGCCGCCGAAATCGAAACGCTCCCGGAACCCGCCAGGCACCGTCCCGGGCCCACTTGCGGCCGCTCGCAGCGCTCCCGCCCACCCTCTCATGGCGGCGGCGCCCTTCCTGGTCGTCACATCCGGCGCGACGGACGGGGAGGCGGCGGGGCACGACGCGGCTGTCGAGAGAGGTGGGGCAGGGGGTGTGGCCACGCCGGGGGGGCGGGGCGCTCCCTGCGGCGGGCGTCACTCCCGTCTTCCCAGCGCCATGGCGGAGCCGCGACCTACGGGTGCAGGGGGGCCCACGGGGGGCCCGACGGTGGGGCCTGGGGGGCCTACGGGGGGCCCGACGGTGGGGCCTGGCGGCAGAGTGCCCCCCGCGGGGCCCGGCGCCCCCGGTGCCGCGGAGCCTGGGCCCCAACCCGCCCCCCAGCCACCCCCAGCCCCTCAGGCCACCCCGGAGCCAGGCCCGACGCAGGCCCCGCTGGACGACACCCGCTTCCTGATCGCCAGCACCAACTGGTACTAACGCCGCAGCCCCTTTTTCCCCGCCGGACCCGAGCCGAGGAGCCGCATCCACCCCCCCTCCGGAGAGAGAGAAGCCTCCGCGTCCCTCTGCCCGGGGAGGTTTCTCAATAAAGGAGGCTGACCGGCAGCAACCTGCAAAGCACGTGTTTTATTTTCCCGTCTCAGAGCTGAGGAGCAGGGCTGGGTGCCTCGAAGAGCTGGTTGAGTCGCTCAGCCTCTCTCCAGCCTGACAGCAGGGCCCCGTGGGTGGTGGAGTAGAAGGTGCGGTGGGTGGCCTCACCAGCGAAGAGGAGCTGCAGGGGCTGTGGTGAGGCAGGAGGTGAGCGCCGGGGGCCTGCTGCCTCTCCCGGCCCAGCAGAGACACCAGGGCTGCTAAACCAGCCACATCTCCCTGCCCTTTGGCACCCCGCGGATGCATGACTCACACTGCAGCCATGTAGAGACTGAGGAGCGGGCACCTTCCTTTACTTAGAAACCCACCCCATGCCATAAGGATGCTGGAAAGTGGTTGGAAGGAGCTACGCGTCCCCAGATTTTATGCAAATGGGGTTCCCCCACCCCCATGGAGCTCAGTGGGAAGAGCCAAGGGGGGTTGGTTGGTGACCCGAGCATTGGTGACCCTTGAATGGAGTGGGAGGGGGGAATGCCATCTCCCTGTGCTCCTCAAGGCCTGGGGCGTCCTGTTCCCACCCCTGTCCATCCATCCCCACACCCGGGAGTTCCCACTCCCCCCATGGTCACTGCATCCCCTGGGCCAAAAGCAATTACCCTGGGGTCCTCAGGGTCCTCAGGCAGGGGCTGAGCCAGCACGTCGATGTCATCCCCCGAGCTACCAATGGCCACGTAGCTGTAGGAGCCCCGGATGTAGGGAGCGCTGTGCCACCGGGACCTGAGCACGCTCCTGGGAGCAGGCAGGCGGGGGTTCCCTGTGGGCATGGATTTTGGGTGGGATCCAAGTGCGCCTTTCCCGGGGGGGGGGGGGGGGTTGGCGTGACAAGGGTGGAGGAGGCGGCAGTACCTGTCAGTGTGCGGAGGACGCTCGTCATAGTGCCGAGAACCTCGGCGTCGCTCAGCGTCTCCATGTACTCCGACTCCTTCCCCGCGATGAAACCGCAGAGGACATGCCCATGCCTGGGGCGAAAAGATGGGGCTGAGAGCTGCCTGCTGCCCTCCCACTGCTCACCGGGAACCGTGCCCTCTGTGCCCTCCCTGCCCCAAAGAGAGCTGCTGCGTCCAGACAGGACCAAGATGCTCCTTCACGTTGCCTGGAAGATGCTCAACCCGCCCTGGCCACGATGCCCCAACACTGATACTCCTGGCCACGTACTGCTCCGGTGGTTGGAGGACCAGGAATCCGATCAGCTTCTTGAACCAGTTGGCCTCCAGGTCAGCACTGGGCTCCTCAAGGGGCGACTCATCCTCCCACACCACTTCCAGGAGCTGCTGCTGGGGTTCCCAGAAAGGCTGCTCGAACTCCAGGAAGATCTTGTTGTTGGTGCCAAAACCCAGGCGACGAATGGCCTCTGCTTTCTGCTCCGGCAGGGGAGGCTGGAAGAAATGCTGGTGGTGTTCCTTGAGGAAACCTGCAGGAAGATCAGGCAGTTCTGTTTGCTGGGCTCCTAAATGGGGTCTGAGATACTTTCTCCTCCTGGGAAGGGGTTTGGGCAAGTCCCTGCCCGCCATCTGCCCATCTCCAACCACGTCAGCTGGTTGGAGGGGACAGGCAGGGCAAGGAAATGGTGTCCTCACCCAGCGGGACAGTGAGGATGACATGGTCGGCAAGGAAGGTGTCTCCATCCTCGCACTCCACCTGGACGGGGAAATCCCTGGTGTCGTCCCCTTCCTCGCGGAACGACCCTCTCCACCGGATGGTCCTCACTGCCTTGTTGAGCAGGACGGTGCCCTCCGGCAGAGCCGAGAGCATGTGATCGGGCAAGCTGCTGTAGCCGCTGCAGGAGGAGGCGCCGCTGGGGATGGGGCTGTCCCCCAAGACACTCTTCTGAGTCTCCCTCCAGAGCCCTGCACTTACCCCGGGAAGGTGCAGTCCAGGCCAGGAAGGGAGATGTACTCCCCGAAGGGCTCCAGGGCGACCAGGTCCATGCTGTGTGTGCCGCTGATGCAACACTCCAGCTTGAGGCAGGTGGCGAGGATGGCCAGTTGGAGCCGACAGGCATCCTCCTCGCCCCCTCCCAAAGCTGGGACCCTCCGGGCGATCTCCGCTCGCAGGTAGTGTCCCACGCTGGGCGCCGGTGGCTCCTCGGACCCCCGAAAAGCGCGGGCGGAGGTCAGGAGGGTGTCGAAGAGGTCATGGGCTTTGCTCACTGCCTGGGTGTTCAGCGCCCTCCCCGAGCTGCTGTAGGTGATGGAGGGCAGCGGGGGGTGGCCCCCCGCCTCCAGCTGCTGGTTCTCCTCCCGGGCAGCCTCTGGGCCCAGCAGGCTGTAGTGGGTGGCCAGGCAGAAGACGGGGTTCCCCGGCGAGGGGCCGTGGATCCAGTGCGCCCCCATCTCCACCAGCCCCGATGCTGCGGGGAGGGGAGGGAGGGAGGGGGTCACCCCAAGGTGTATGTGTGGCAGGAGTCCCCGGGGAGCAGCAGGACCCCCAACCTCATGTGCACCCCAAAGCTGGGCCCACTGCACCCCCTGCGCCACCCATGACCGGCTCGGTTTGATCCCACTGCGCCCACAGGACTCGACACCCCCAGCCCCGCGTCCATCCCACTCAGGACCGGCCCCACGAAGCGAGGCGAGGGAATCAGTGCAGCTCCCCCATCCTTGCTCCTGACCCGGTACAGCCGCCCCCCCCGCCCGGCCCCGGCCCCGGCCCCGCGCCCCCCCGCCCGGACAGGTCCCCCGGTGCCGACCCCCGGGCCTCCCCCGTACCGAAGGGGCGGGTGCAGACGCGGCCCCCGGCGCGGGCCGCCGCCTCCAGCAGGCGGAGGGAGCCGTGGCCGCGGAGCCGCTGGGCCGCGCCCAGCCCCGCCAGCCCCGCGCCCACCGCCACCACCCGCCGCCCGCCGCTCTCCTCCATGGCGCCCGCCACGGCCCCGCCCCGGCGAGCCCCGCCCCCGCCCCGCCAGGCCCCGCCCCCAGGCCCCGCCCCCGCGAGCCTCGGGGAGGGGCGGGAGGGGCGAGGCACGGGGAGGGCGTGGTCATGGCGGCGGCGCTGAGCGGGACCGGGAAACCGCTGGCTTTGCAGATGGGGGGGCGGGAGGAGGCTGGTTTGGGAGAGGGGACCCTTCCTGGGACAGGGGGCAATCCCGGGACCACCTCAGCGCCCTCCTTCTCGCCCCTTCCTGCGCCGGCAGCTGCCTGGTGCCCAGGCCGGCTAGCCTGGCAAGGTGGAGGAGCCGCTGGATGCCGGTGTTTGGTCCTGGCCGTACCCATCCTGGCGGCACCGGGGAGAGCTGCCGGCGCCGGCAGCGGTGCCGCAGGCAGGCAGCTGCCCTCAAGGGCCAGCCCCAGAGCTCCTGCTTGCCGGTGATCTCCAGGCTGTTGCGGGCACGACTAAAGCTTCCTGTCCCCAAGGCCGCCTGGTGGCTCTTTGTCGGCGATTGTTCCTGCCCCGGTGCTGCCCGGGGGATGCCCTGCCTCCTGCCCGCCTTGGCGGTGGTGGGGCGCAGGTACCGGGGTGGCTCCAGCTGGGACCCCCGGGCAGCACCCGCCGTGCCACCCTGCCAAGCAGCGAGCCCGGCTTGCTGTGGCTGGGGTCACCCCGCCGCTGCGGGCAAGCAGCACTTATCCCTGCTGACCCCAAGTACGGGCAGCCCCCCCGAAAATATTTACATGCAAGGAAGAGGCGGGGGTGTCAGAGCTGCGATGCAGGCTCCTGGGATCCCCTTTGAGCATTTATTTTGGAGGGATTTTCCCCACCTCTGGTTTTCCAGCAAGCAGCAGGGTGGGACCGGCAGGGGGGTGCTGCGCACTGCCACGGGGCACCATCCTGGTGGCAGTTTCGTGGGGAGACAGTGGCCCGGGGACCCAGCCCTGGGGCATTTGGGGCTGCTGGCTCCCAGGGATGGAGGACGTTCCCGGCATGTCAACACTGAGCCATGCAGCCATCCCCAGGGACCTCCAGCTGCTCAGCCTCAGGACTGAATGATGCAGGCAAGTGCCTGGCTTGGCCCAGCTGAGTCCTGAACTGCCCCCTCTCCCCCAGGATGGATACCCTCCACCTCCCTGGGGACCCGTCTGGGGCAGAAGAGTTCCCCACGTCCAACCTGAACCCCCCTGGGCTGTGATCAGGGGCCAGGGCCCTTGGTTGCATCGCCTGTTGCTGACGAGAAGGATTTGGCCTCATCCATCCCCTCCATCCCTGCCTGTGCTGTGGCTGGGGGCTGCTCTCAGACACCCTCCCCTCCCCACAGCCAGACCCAACAAGCCCAGCTCCCTCCCTTCTCCTCCTGGGTTGGGCGCTATAATCCCCGACCCACTAGGCAGCCACCGTGGGAGGGTCCCTGTTGTCCTTCGTGCAGCCCAGGACGCAGCTCCACCATCACCCTGGGGCCCTGCCAGCAGCACTGCCCAGCCGGTGGCTCCTGTCTGCCCCGATGTCTTGGCTGATGCCAGCGCTGCCCTGCCTGCACAGTGCCAGTGGTCCTTGAGGAGCTCTCAAGCAAGGAGGAGGACAAACCTCGACAACTAAGGGATGTGCAGGAAGCACTGTCACCACAAGCGTGTCAGGCCAGCAGGAAGGAGGGGACAGCAGGGGATGTCCCACCACCTCCTCAGGCTGTTCCAGCTGAGGGAGAGGAGCCAGGCTACCAGCATCTCCCTGGGGAGCCACTGCTCTACTGGGACCCCTTCATCAGCTCCAGGATGCTGCTGTAGAGGCGCCTGGGGGCGTCCAAGCCCCAGATGAAGTCCCAGTGGTTCCAGTCGGGGATGTGGCCGTAGGTGATGAGATGGGTGATGCGGGGCAGCAGCAGGCGGACATCCCTCGAGTCAATCGCCCAGTCCTCCCCCCCCGACCATACCGCGGTGGGCACAGGCATTTCCTCCACCCGGTAGGAGGGAGGTGTCTCCTGGAGGGACACAGCGGGCACTGAGGAACTGCTGCCGTGGTCAACCCCAGCAAGCCAGTCTGTCCCTGCAACACCCAGGACAGTCCCCTGGCTTCTCCAGCCGCCAGCACTGCTGCTGCAGCCTCCTACCTGGTGGTACACGGCTGGGTTTTCGCTGCCATAGTCGAAAGCTTTGAATTCTCCTGATTTCATCACCTGGGAGGAGAGGATAGATCTGCGGTGGGAGGCCAGCGAGCACCACTGCATGGGTCCAGCATCTCCCGACCTCCTCAAGGGACCACATCATGAAAGGGTGCTCACATGGGACATTGCAGGAGGAGGTGGCATCCCTGCAAAGCCAGACTTTCCACCTTTTTTAACAGGACGATGCTTTGGCCTCCAGCTCCATGCCTGTCCCTAGCTATGGGTTGACAAACCAAGGTGTTGCATGCGACTTCTTGGCTGCCCCAGTGCAACACTTGTGCCTCTGAAAACCTGCTTATCACCAGCTGTGTGTGCAGGATGCTGCTGGAAGACTTCACGTTGGCGAGTTTTCCTTCAACAACCCGATCATCCTTACCTTCTCATGACACTTCGGGCTCAGAGTACAGAGACATCAGTGAGCCCAGTTATTATAAGAGTTGCTTCTATGCTAGTGGCGAAAGCTCAGATACCTGCACAATAGTTGCATTGACTAAAAAGACCTATTTCGTCTTCCCTGTTACCTATAATTTGGCTCTGCAAGGAGGCACCAGGTTGGGGGTCAAGCAGGGCCAATGCCACAGCTGCAGCAGGTTGCTCAGACTGGCAGAGTCTGGCCCCAGTGTCTCCAAGACCCCTTTGGGCAGCAGGAGACGCTGTTGGATCCCCCTTCGCCTCCTCTTCTCTGGCTGAGCAAGCCCAGCTCCCCCAGCCTCTCTGTATGCCCTGGCTTCCAGCCGCCATCACCCTGGTGTCCCCAGGCTCACTCTGCTTTGAGGATCACTGGAAGCCCCAAACTGGTCCCAGATCCAGCTGTGGCCTCCCCATCCCTTCCCTCATCCTGCCTGGCACAGCCCAGGGCACACACCCCAGTGTCCCCTGGTCCCCAGAGGGACTAGGGCAGCTCATCCTGCATGCAGTGCCTCTTCTGTACACCTAATTTCTTGCTTTTACTTTCTCATGAACAGCTAACGTCCAAGATCCCTGACCTCTCACATCGTCCCTGGACACACCAGACTCTCAGTGAAGGGACCATCCCAGGGGTGAAGCATCTGCATTTCAGGGAACCTACCTGGGCCCAGTGTATCATGTTTTTGACAGATGTCCCATCTGGATAGTGGGATGTGTACACATCCAGCCGTGTCTACAAGGAAACATATTCAAGCTATCATTGCTTTCCAATGGATGGGAGTGAGGACAGCAGTTGCCAGATGATGCATTTCCCAAAACAGCCACTGCTGAGTCATGCTGCCTAGAGAGTTGGGTCAGGTTCAGGAACATAATTTTCATTCAAAATCAATTGCTCTGAGACAGCTCCAGGAGGAGAATGGTGATGAAGGATGGGGTACCCCTAGCTCCTGGAGATACCTCATCTGGGCTCAGGGACTGTGCTCAAGACCTTCGTGACTACCTGTGGTCACCCAGATGCTGCTTCAGCAGACTTGATGTAGGGTGGGTGGGAGCAGGGGCTGAACCCCAGGGGTGCTGGTGGGAGGTACAGCTGGTCTTGGTGACAGGCAGCCCTAACTCAGAGATGCTACCAAGTGCCACCTGGCCACTGACATTGACCCAGGAGAGCCTGGGGACTTTTCCTGTCTGGGGAGGGAGAAGCAGCAAGAGAGAGCTTTGGCAGAGGGACATGTGTTGGCTTTGGAGCACCTGCTTGCCTGTGAGCACTGGGGGTGAGCAGCTGTAGCAGGCTGGGCAGGGTGTTTCGCAGAGAGGGGACAGACAGCAGGCAGGGGGGTCGGCAGAGCCAGTGGGTCCTGCTGGGTGCTCCCAAACGGTGCACCCTGGGGCTCCAGCTCTCTCGCCCCCACACAGGGCAGCACACCCACCATATTGAAGTTCTTCTCATTGTAGCCGCCCAGCAGAAAGAAGAGGTTGGCACAGGGCTTGTGCAGCAGCGGGTGCCTGCACAGCTCGGGAAGAAACCTCCACAGCTTTCTCATCCACAGCGAGGCGTCCGTTCTGCCAAGCAGAAGCTGTAGAAGCAAAGGGCAAGGTTGATTTCTCGCATCTTCCTGCTGCCTAGCCCTCGGACTGCCTCCCCTGACCCACTGCCGGCCGGTGTCTCTGTGAGCTGTCTTACCAGCTGGGCAGTGAGGGTATGTGCAGCACAGGGTGCCTACAGGAGTCAAACCTGCTTCTCCTTTGCCCTCCTGCCTCACTGAGATGTGCACAGCTGATTGCAGGAGGTGATGCTGATTGAATGCACACCAGGAAAATCAATATGCGGGACTCTCCTCTTTCCCCCCACCTCCCTCCAAGCATTGGATTCATTTTTCACTGTCTTTAAAGTCAACACAGTAAAGCTGCTCTTTTCCAGGCAGTCTGTCTGGGAATTCAACGAGTGCCCCCATAGAAAGCCCACTTTCAACACCTGAAGATCCTACAGATGGAAGGAAGACGCACTCAACAAAGTGACCGTGCAGGAGTGCACTTGCACAGAATCATGTCTATGCTTATAAATCAGCAGGAATTAACTGTTTTCTGCTGCACTGGATAGCTCAGGGGCCTGCATCTGGGCATGACCCCTTTTCTAGCACAGGTGTGTTTGGGGGAGGAGAGCATGGAGTAATCCCCTACCTGAAACATCTTGAATTTCCTGTCCAGAAGGAAGGACATTTTCATGATGGGACTTTTGGCGTGCTTGATTATCACTGCTGGAGCCAGGGCAAAAAACGTTTTGATTTTTTGAGCCAGTTCTGGCATGGATGAAAACGCAATGAATGCTGAGAAAACAGAAAAACAACCTGAAACTTGGTCGATCTTTCCTCAGGTGCTTAATCCAAGGGTTCGCTTGGACCCGCTGCCCAGAACCTGTTTAGCTGGCATTAGCTCCAATTAGAAACCTGGGATCTCTTGCCACCTTTCTGCTTAACATTAGTGCTAGAGATGTCCAAAAGGAGATAACGCCTTTATTCCTATGGTTACAAGTGGCTGATGAGGCACTTCAGTGACTACCACAGATGGGAAGTCCTGCCCCATTCACCAGGTGAAGGGAACAGTACTGTCATTTTCCATCAACCACTGCTAAAGGGTATCATCGTTACAGAGGTTATCTCATACCCCTGATGGCCCAGCTGGTGAAAAGAAGCACCATGCATTTCATCAGAAAGCAGAAGCTGTGACTTCCATGCAAAACGCCTTTGGTTTTGATGTGGAACACTGCAATTTGGTTTTCTAGGTTGAATTATATTTGCAACAAGGAGCTTACTGAGGTCTCCAGGAGCTTTCTTACTACCCTAGGAGCACATTGGTCCTCCTAGATGGCTTGTATGGAAAGCATGGCTGCTGTGAGACTTCTTGCTGCAAGAGACCTTCTACCTAGCCTGCCTGCTCGGCAGCCCACAAAGATGGGAGCTCTCTGCTTTTTGCTTGCAAACACCAAAATGAACGTTTTCAAAGTGGTCCAGGCAGCATGATGTGCAACCCCTTCTAACGCACCGATTGTGCAGCCCTGGGAGTAGCCAACGTAGTATATCTGCTTCTGCCCAGTCTTCTGCAGAACAAAGTCGATCATGGCTGGGAGGTCGTACATTGCCATTTCATGGAAGCTGCAACACAGGAGTAGTGCATTGGTTATAAGGTAACACCAGGAGAGAAAACTTACCTGTGAATTTTGTCTGCCTTGCATTGCTTGTGTACTGAAGGGCTTAACATCTGTGGCTGATTTTCCAGGAGAAAATTCCTATGAGCTAGGAGAGCCCTGTGCTGGGCAAAACTGCAGAGAGTCTGAAGGCATCCTTCCTGCCATGGCCTCATCCTTCCCTGAAAGGGCTTAGTCCTCCCATAACCATGATTAGCGGTAAAGAAACTGTGCAGGGCCTGGACAGCTGTGCATTCGGGTGCAATACACAGCAGCTCTGCAGACCCAGAGCTGGCTCTCATCAGGATTACAGCACCAGCTCTGCTCCTAGAGATGCTCCTTCCCAGAAGGGAATGGAGCACCAGTTCCTGCCCCTGTGCCTTTTAGTGTGATATGGTGAAATGCAGACCTACTTCATTAGCTTTTTCTACTAGAAGCATGTTTATGAGCTTGGGAAACCCAGGAGTGCTCTGAAGATCAGCTCTGGAGCAGCAGTAGCAGCTTAAAATGCCATTCTTGGAGAGAAGGTTTCTGTGGACAATGCCTAGAAAGGGAGGTGGCAATGACACTTGTGGACACCTTGCTGGGGGGGCTTGGCTGGGGAGGTCCCCGCAGAGGCCCAAGACAGGGCTGATGTCTCTGCAGGATGGGCATCCCCCATGCAGGCAGCAGTGCCCTGCACTCTCGGCAGGGCCAGGCAGCTGCAGGGAGGTGTTGGCACCATGTCACAGGTACCTCCTTTCTCCCTGGGCACATCACTGGGAGGTCTGGGGGAGGCCATACTCAGGGATTAGGTGCTCTGACTTGCATGCTTGGGGACACCCATATCTGCCTAGAGGTTAGTGACAGGCAGGGAAGTTTGCCATGCTTTTGTAATCTGCTCCAGCCCACCTGAAATCCCAGAATTCAACCTGGTCAGCTGAAAGGTGCTGGTGTCTCCGGGACCAGCTTGTCCCCCGGCTGTTTCCCAGCCAGACGTCATAGCCGGAGTCTGCTAGTATGAAGCCAAGGCTGTTGTTAGCCAGATTTTCCACCCAGTGGCTGCCTTCTCCAAACACCCCGTGCTGGAGAAACACGACTGGCTTGGCCCCTGGATGCGAAAGAAACAGCGCATTTCATTGACCCAGAATTTCACTACTTGCCCCAAATTCAGGCCAATAAAGCCTCTTTCTTGCACTGCCAGAAGACATAAAATGTGCATTTTAATTGTGTTTCCTGGTGAAGAAATCCTTGCCGTAGTTGTCTTGTGGTGGTTGCTCTCATTGTCTCAGGCTGGAGGGCTGCAGACATCCCTCCTAAGCCTTTCAGACCCCAGGTGCTCATCCGTACAAGCTCAGCACCATGGCCACTGACAACAACCATGTGAAAGCTCAGACGTACAGGCTCGTCCCTGAGATCGTTCAAACCCCAAAGTCACAAGTTTATGGGGAAAAAATTAAATGAGGAGCTCTCTTAAGATGTGCCTGCACCCTCTGAGACTTAAAACCAAGTCTCTGCTTGATATGAAAGGCGGTTGCTGTGCTGCATGCACACTTTCCTATGCTGGCTGCTAAAGCCTTGACTGTAAATCAGAGAAATACCATGGATTTGGTATTTTTGCTTTAACAATAAATACTCCCCTGGCCTGGTAAGGTTCATCCCTTCACTTGCTTGTTGTGTTAAGTTTTTGGTTTTTTTTTTCTGGCTTCCATGTGAAATAGAGCCATACCTCTGTTCCCAGGGTTTTCTCTCCCATGAGGAATTCTGTTCAGGCTGACAAAGTAGCCGTCGCGAGTCAGGACTTCATACTCCTCGCTGGGGTACCCTCTGTGGCAGATTATTTGGCTCTGGGGAAAGAAGAACCCAGGTGGAAAGCTTTCCGTAGCCAAGGTGCTCATTTGACTCAAAGAGCGCATCCCTCATCCACTGGGATGCCTTTGCAAAACTGAAACACAGTGGCAGCTGGGACATTGCTTTGCCTGGGGTGTCTCTGAGGGCTTTTTTGAGAGAGGATGCTCTGCCTGAATCCCACACCTGCCCCAGCAAGACGTGCAAGGGAAGAGGAGGCACTCAGCCGTGGGCTTCTGCCTGCGAGCGGGAGGGGATCTGGCTGCAGCAGGGCTCCCCTGCAGCATGCAGCAGCACATGCATTTGAAATGTTTCCAAAAACAAAGACTGAAACCAAAATGATTTATTAACAGCTGACACTGTTGGCAGGACATGTCATGTCACACTCTGAGCTGATGTGCGGGGCAGATAAGATGGCAGGGCATATTGAACCTGCAGAGCTGGGCTGACTGGAAGGGCAATAGAACAAGCTCCATAGGATTTGTTGCAGGGCTCCTGAGGCTCTGCCCGAGCTTTATTTATTCTGAAAACCCCACAGATTGGGAAGTTTCAGTCTGGTGAAATTCAGCTGTGATCCTGCCTACACATCATTGTATGCTCGCTTTCCCACACAGTTGGCAGAAGAGATTAATTTCAGCAATTTTATTGCCTAAGTCTTGGGTCCATCTAAACCCACCTTGAGAGACTTTCAGGACTTGGCTAGACACGGCCCTGAGCAACCTGCTGCAGCTGAAGACGAGGAGCCACACAGAACTTTCTACCCTCCAGGAAGATGTCTGATCAAATCCATGCTGGGATTACTCCCTTCTATAACTGACCTGCTGATAATTGCACTTAATACTGCTGGGAGGAAGAGGACTCCTTCAGGAAGCAGGGCTTGTTAATGATGGTATGGTGGCCACGTCATATCACACTGTTCGACAAAACCAGCACACGTGGTGACCCGAGCCCCCTCCACATACATACTCTCTATCCCTCTCTCTCCCAGCTAAATGTCTGCAAACTTTCAGAGTGGAAATTCAAACTTCTGACTTACAACATTCATGAAAGTCTCAGGATTTATAGCCTTTTTCTGCTTGATGGCATCAGTTGAGCTCATGGGTGCTTGTAGCAAAAACAGGATTGCAATAAACAGCCACATCTTGTGTCTGTGTAAAATTATTATTATTATTATTATTGTTATTATTTAACATTATTATGAATGCCTGTTTCTACTTGGTTATAATGGGTTAAGTTCTTTATGTATCTGAAGACCACATATCACGGTCTGGGCTGGGGAACTGGAGGGGATTCCCAATTCCACCTTCCATTACAGTCCACGCAAGTCTCCTCATACTCCTCCGTACAGACTGGATCTGGTACTAGGCAAGACCCATTTTTGTATTTTTAATGGTGAAAAGAAGAGAAACAGCTTTATAATGCAAGAACTAAAGTGACAGAAAATGCTGTCAGGCCAAGAGTCACATAAAGCAAATTAATCTGAAGTAAGAGTTTACACTACGCAAGGAACACATTAATATGACACATATCTATACTTTTGCTGTTTCTCTATTGTTTAGCTTTTTCACCCAGAAGCCACTATTAACACAAGGATCCTATGAACTGAAACATGTAAAGACTCATAGGAAGACTATTTATTAAGTAAGTGTAGCCTGAAAAAAACAGAAACCTTTCTGACTGCCTTGGAGACTCCTGTCCCGAGCAGAGCTCTTTTCTTAATATACACAGTTAATATTATATATGATTTCTAATGCTTCGCCAGGCTCTTAAAAGTTAGAGCTTAACTTCAACTCAGTAGCATGAGTCGCAAAACTTCTCACCAGCCTTCTGGTTACTCTCTACCTCCCTTCTTCCTCCTCCCAATGGATGTCCCACACTGTGAGACATATCTACCCTCTAAAATATTCCCAGTAATCCTCTCTATGGTATTACCAAGAGGCAAGTTACAAAGAAAAAAAGCAATCAATGCTTTTTCACCCTCAGGATAGCTCCAATGCAAATCTGAATTACGCGGAGGAGAATACGTTACCAGACAGAGCTCACTGTTGTATCTGATCAGGCTGGTGGTGTGAATGGTGGTGGCTCTATCATCACCAGCGTTAAAAAGAGCACGTTGTGTCAGAGCCCTGCTATGTTGGCACCACACTGGACCACATCATGTGTCCTCCAATTAAGCAATGTGCGCGCTGGTCATATCTTTGATACCTTCCTCTGCTTGGCCATGTGGTCATGACTTTTGTGCTTGCAAAGATTATGTTTCCAAAAGTAGCCGGAGTGGTGTGGCAAGGAATTTCAGCTATGGATTTGCACCTTAGGCTCATGATAGCTGCAGTAAATATGTCAAAAGATTTTCTTTGTAAAGGGTCAGTTCCTAACTCCCAGGGGACCTTGGGAATGCCTCTTAGAAGAGCTCCTGGGGCAGTGACAGGACTTGGGCTCCACCAGCTTCACAAGGCCTCAGGAGCATGCCAACCTCTCCATAGACACACCAAAGACAGGTTAGGCTTCACTGCCTGCCTGGGTGCGAAACACTCGGTGATTACACCACTCTTCAAAAGTGACAGTGGCCCAGGCAACCTCCACATAGCCCTTTTGCCCAAGTGGTATTGTATTTGCAACTGGCAGTTTGTAAAACCTCTGGAATGATTTCGGGAAAAGCAGCAAGCTTAGTGTCTTGCCAATGGATGGCAGAGCAGAGGAGAGCTTGTGCAATGCCTCCATTTGACTGAAGAGACAGGTATTGCACAGTGTTTGTTCTCCACCTCTAGCCCGTGACCTTACAACCTATGCCTTTCTGTAGCTGCTTGATAGCCACCTAAAAGATCGAGCCGTCGGTTGGCTACCAGGTACTCTACTTGAGTATATGTTTCCTGGTCATGGATTAGGTTGACTTCTAATGTTCATACCAGCCATAGTCTATGAGCAGTATGCGAGCTGTGAAACACAGCCCAAAACCTGCCTATGTTACTCCATCCACCAGACTGTAATTTTCTATTAGTGCCGCAGCCTCTGACACAAAGGGACTGTGTGTGTGGGTGCTATCTTCCTGACAGTGGGTGTGGCCAGAGCCTTCACTGTTTCATTACCTTACTTCTGTCCCTCTGTCTGCTTTGGCCTTTTGAAAATGTCTTCCCACTCCCATGAGCACAAAAATCCCACTACATAAGATGGACTTTACAGGTTGTGTAGAGGGCAATTCCAGTGTGTGTCCCAAGAGGAGTTAAAGAACACCGTATGGATGGAGAAACCCCTACCCAGCTTGTGTTTTTCTACTCTACCATCAGGTTTCCTTCAACAGCATCAAGACATACCTCACCATTTACTTGTATGGTCAGCTACTTCATCCACTGTCAAGTCTGCTGCCTTCTACCTCCACTGAGTACTAGTTATCTAGCAGAAGTACTAAGTACTAGTACTAGGTACTGACAGAGGTTGGAAAGACAGTAAAGACTTCTCCAGCATCCTCAGGCCGGGGGACAAGGCTATCAGACCAGTGTATCAGTGCTGTGGCTAGTGTGTGATTTTGCACTACTACCTATCATAACTGTGGTAGGAAGGAGAGAAGTTGCCAACAAAGAGCAGCTAGCTTTTTACTGAGAAACTCTTCTGTAGCTTAGACAAAAGAAGAAATTAAGACCTTTGAGTTATTTGAAGTTAGGAGACCAGAGGTGGGTGTTTTGACACATAGGTGCAAATTTAGGTGGAAAGAGCAATACCATCACAATACAGCTGTTATGGTACCCTTAACAGAATTGTAATTAGTCACTAGAATTAACCTACAGTGTCAGGACCCCATAATACATGGTAGGGTGCACAAACAAATATTACATACACTGTCATGGGCATCTTAAAATAAAGCTGTATAACCACACTCACAGGATATTTTTACAGTATTGTTGTGGGAACTAATGTAGGAAAACCCAAGACCATTTAGAAACAGAAAGGTATTTTACTTAACTTTCTAACCAAGTAGACTGTACCAATCAGCACTCTCACACATACATTCTCAGAGGGGCCAAAATGTGTGTATCCACGTGGTCTGGCCAAGATCACCTAAGTGTGACATGGGAGGCAAGGGCTGCCATATGCCTTCTGGGTTCTGCTTGAGGCCCAAAGGCCAACTCTTTCTTGGCCTCTAAGGTCCCTTAGGAGTCAAAATCACTATGGTGTGATATTTTGCTTCTGCATCTTGTTAACTTCACGCTTCATAAATATTAGGCAACATTGCTGCTGGGTGTCCTTCATTTTCTTGTTTGAGGTATCATAGGACTGTAACGCATCCTGCTGTTGGGCTAACAGGAAGAGAAACAGCCCATGAAATGTGCTGTATCCCCACTGCTGTCCTTCTGTTAACAGGTGCAGGTCTTCTGCTGATGAGTCACCTTCTCTGTGGTACATCATGGTGCAAGCAACACATTCCTCAGTGCTTACCAGTTTGATTAGTGGTTAATCATGTCCTTGGCTGTCAATGCATACCATTCCTCTAACTCCTGCTCTGGTGTTTCTCCTGGTGCTTTCATGCACGTACAAGCCACTGGACTGTACACCCAGGATGCTGGTTGTTACCTTTTATCTGTTGCCTCTTGCCAAGCACAAGGGTAAGCCAGTCACAAGCAGGGAGATGCTTAACTAGCTGTCATCTGGTCTTGGCATCCTGAACTGGGAAAGAGAGTATCATTCTGATTTTAGCAATAAGAGAACATCAACTCTTGTGTAATTCCTGCCAGATAAGCATGATTCCCTTGCAGTAACCTTGGAGAACCTTGCTTAAATAAAGAACCTGATAAGGAAAGCAGTGCTTATCTGGTTGTTCCTCTCCTAGTTTAAAGCCCCTCAGCTAGGCTATCAGAGACTTTCAGGGAACAGTAACATGTCCCACATGACATAGTCCAGGGTCAGGAATGGAGATCAACACAGGCTTGTGAAGAGTGCTGGAGGTAGTTATACCTGATCATGATTTTGGCTAACTGTAACTTTCCATGGCCTTATACCATTCCCATCTGCCTAAAGTACCAATATAAAAAAATACAAGTCTCAAAGACTAGTCACCAGGTCTGTCTTCTAAGCATTCATCTAGCAATCTCAAAAGAAAATTTGGAAATAACATAGGAAATAACACAGAAATTGCTCATAGTTCCTGAAATAATAAAGCAACATGCCCTCAACTGAATAAAATTCTGAATCTACTCAGCAATGCCAGTGACTGCTGGAAACTGTTGTCAGGATTGTTGTTAAGGATCAAAAAAACACGAAAAGGCGATACACCGTTTGACATAACTCAATTAAACCTTATCCTAGATTAACCCTGGTACAAATCAGTTTCTAAATAACCGCGTAGGCCAGTACATTGCTTAAAGCAGACACCAAAACAATCCTAGGGTTACTTACAAAAGCGCAAATTCACTTTAAGCATGTGCCTGTGCATAATCCTCAAGTGGGAAGGACACCTCTCTAGTGTGGACACAGCCTGGAGCTGACGATATGCTCCGCAGATCACGCGTGTGCTGCCTTTTTTTGCATTGACTGCAATGATGATAGAAAATTCTAGGTCAGCAAACATGGCGTAACTACTGTATTTTGAACAGGATGTGACACAATTTTAATCCCTTTTGGCCTTCTGCCTTGTGTATGTGTGCCATACACAAGCAGATCAAGAATGGCTTTGCATGAGCACATCTGGAAGAAAATTAAGTGGCTGAATGACCAACATCCTCCACACATGTAGGCATATGACTTAGGTTGGTTTACTACACATGGAGAATAAAAAGGGAGCACTGCTGTGCCATGAATACATTCATTTTGGTGGTGAAGGCCTTGTGCTGTGTTGTGAAGTCTAAGGGCAAGAGATTGAGTTGGTCTGGATCCTGACATCATGGGCTGATGTCTCAGCCTGACCTTGGACCTATGCCATCACCATGGACCTGCCTGATGACTTTTGACTTGCCTGACAGACTTGAGACATGCAAGGACTCCAGTCCCAGCAAGATCAACACAGCTTGCCACGTAACTCAATCCATTTATTGGTCAAGACAATCCCAGATGACAGAACATCACAATATTTATGCTGCAAGCACCTTGATTATTTACCATTCTGTTTGTTTCCAAAATGCACTGCTTCAACTGTTGTTGATCCTTTAACAGGAGATGGGAAGCAAGTAGCAGTGCCATAGAGAGCAGAGCACTTCCAGAATCTGATTTAGACAACTTCAACAAAATGTTCCGTCATGGGAGACTGCCAATGAATGAAGATAATACAATACAAACATTGCATCAGATGATAGATAATTACAGAAGTGGCAGAAACATTATAACCTGAACAGAAAGAGAAGAGACTAAACCCTGTAATTCTTATAAATTTTCAGAAGTAAAAAGTTAGTACTTTTTAACTAAACTTAAATAAGTTCTTGCAAACTTTTCAGAAGTCTGTTGGGGAAACATCTTGCCAAGCTTTGGGTGTTTATTTGCAAAGACAGAAAAGTCATCTTGCATTTGCATTGACATCCATGGCATGAACACAGTGCAGTCCTGTAAGAATGCTTCTCCAGGGCACAGCCCTGCAGTAAATAACTAATTCTTACACCCTGAGACCTCACCCCGTCCTGTTTTCTTCTGTGGTCAGTTCTAGCTGTAAGGATGGAAAGAGAAACACCTTTGCAGCCGGTCCCCTTTGATGGTAACTCAAACAGAGCCCACTGCAGTTGTCCTACAATGATGTGCACCAACAGCCCCATCCCACCATCTCCAGACACTTGGATGAAAGTGTGCTGCTAAGACCCACAGTTTGTCTCTGGAGAGCTGTCGTGCTGGGCTCAATACCCCTCCTCACCCTCCAATCTGCCCTCTGTGACCCATCTCTTTCAGCCACTGAAAGTTATCCCTGAGCAGGGGAAGTGTTGGGCAAGCAGCTCTCCCTCGCCTGCACGTGGCGAGATGTCTGTGCTGAAAACCTCGCTACTCTTCTGGAGGTTTAAGGCACTACAACCACACAGAGCCCAGTGGACCCTATCTTACTTTATTATTACCACTATTATTATTATTATTTGTACATCTTTGTGGAGAGAGGACTTTATCCTTTGCCCTGCTTGCTCCTAGGCATATTTTAAGAATATAGTGACACAAATAGGCAAATTCACAATTCCTCCCCGAATCAATATGTTATTAAGAAGTGTAATCCAGAAGCTGAAAACAGTTAAGACTCATTACTGGCTTCCACCAGGCTTTTCTTCTCTCTCCCACATAAGGAAAACAAAAGCATTTCCTGAGAGCCAGCAAAAGGTGACTTTTCCAGCTTGGTTTGTGCCTTGGGAATATTGCTTAAAATGGTGCAAAATTGTGTTTCCTGGTAGAACTTATTGAAAACCCTTTTGTGTACGAGCAAGGCTGGTGTTATTCAAGTCAACATGAATTTGAGAAAGATGTTCCCTATGTTAGCAAAATGGACAGTTCTCATGGAAAAAAAACATGAGCTCTTTTCATTGTCACCAGGCAGAACGTTTCTAGCTCCTTCCGACTGTAAAGTAAAGAAATAAACATCGGGATGTTGGGATTCTTGGCATAGAAGAGTCACCAGAAGGTGGATAAAGCTACACTAGCCAGATTCATTGCTCAGCCCACCAGGTGGTCCCATCTGAGCACACCTACTCTCATGAAACACCAGCATCCAGCAGGGAGCTGAGCTGCTGTCCAGGTGTTTGCAGCTGGGAACCCAAGTGAAGGGAGGCCAGAGCCTGCAACAGCAACCAGGAGCCAAATTCCACTGAAATTGCATGTTGCTGGAAACCCACATGAGTGAGGCACCTGGGAGACTGGGCCATGCCCAGCTTCTGCAAGGAGCTCAACCTATTTAACCTAAATCATACATGCTTTCCTGATCATTGGATTGGCTTGTTTTCCTCACTTGCCAAAGTAATATCAATCCAAACCAAGCGTAGCAGCTTAATGAGCCTTTTCCCCTCTTTTTTTCTTCACTTCCCCCCCCCTAAAAAAAAAAGAAGCCCCAGAAGTCAAATGAGAAACCAACAATTACTCTAAGCCAACTCTAGGTTCTCTTCTCCATCAGTTCAAGAACTTCTTTGTACACTTGTTCGTAAGCTTGAATACCCCCAAAGGAAATCAAAGTGGAGGAATTCGGGAATGTAATTTTTGTATGCCACATGGGTTATACGAGACAGTGTGATGTTTACATCTTCGGGGGTTGAAATCCAGTCCCTGCCACCATACCATGCAGCAAGTGGGGCTTTCATATTTTCCAGCTCAGAGAAGGGAGGTGTGTCTGGAAGACAAATAGTGTGGCTTGAGGAAGGATAGCCTGGGAGGTCACAGGCAAGCAAAAAATTCAAAGTATTCCTGATTGCTGCTTGGAATTTCTCCCCTATCCTGAGAGACAGTACAGAAACTATCACCAGAGATCCTGACTATGCCTTGGGCTCCTGTGCTTTTCACCAGAGGGTCAAAAAGTCATCACTGAATGACATTACAGGCTTCTTTTTTTGTAAGAAAGGTACAAACCTGTTTGATCATATAAGGTAAATTCCATAAATCCCATAAAATTCAGTCTCAGCCACTGCAATATTTTCATTGTAATTTTCTTTTTTCTTTTTTTTTTTTTCCCCCTCTTTTAAAACTGACAAATGAGAATGGATTTCTCTTACCTGGTTGTAATGAAATGTTGAAGAATTTTCACTAGAAAGTGGGTATCTCTAGGCTTGCTTTATTAACATCTCAGAGTTGGGCCATCACCTCAGTGAGTGGCAACTAAGTGTTACAATTGTCACCTTATATATGTTTCTATAACAATTACATGATTATCAAAGTCCACCTAAGGTTTCCACTGTGTTCTCAATTCTTCATTCTTCTGGTCAGCATGAAGTTCTTGATTTTCCATTGGTAAACCAGTTCTTTGCATTCCGTTTCAGTTCTTGTTTATTGACCACGTAGACCACTTCAACCACTGGTCCGATGCAAGATCATAAAAGTAATTTATTTCTATGTCTAGTTTCACAATGCTCTATTTAAAACCATCTTTAAATTTTAAGAATCTGACCTCTCAACTTATATGATGAATGCTTACCTTACCCTTATTCTCGTCTAATGTCTACATCAGTTAAAATGTCTTAATCAGCAGTTCAATTATTCATCTTTTCTTACTACATCTATCTTTATCTACTGATTAACTCTGCTGGTGATTAATCCAGTCATGGGATAGGGCTATATAGGGACAAAATGAGCAGTGTAGCATGGACTTAGATTAATATAAAACACCTGTAGTTATACAATTCATGTATTTTTTCTTTTCTAAATTACCCTATACAATAACTATTCTTAAATGCACAATAATATTCAAAGCCTCAATTAATAGTTTGCTAACAGAAGCATGTTGTTACTGCTGTAATCATAATATTTGAATTCCCCTGTTGGATAGAGCTGGAAAAGGGGGAGAGCTGTGTTTATTATCCATGCATTAGAGGGGACCATAAGAAAGATAAAGGAGGTGACTGGGGAACCACACTGCTCCCTCCTGCCACCAAGCCTCGACGATGCTATTTGTTATGTGTGATACTGTCTTTTGGGAGGAGAGCTCAACCCCCAGGAAGATCTCAGCATGGCGTGCAAGACTGTCTGGCATTGCTCATGTCTTTCATCCATCCTCTCTCGGGTGGCTGGCAAGCTGCAGAATGTAAATGTCTGGAGACTGAGGCCCCAGAAACCCACAGTGCACCTACTGTACAATCAAGAACTAGCCTCAAGGAAGACAAGAATCAGACCTTTGGGCATTTCCTTTGTCTGTCATGGTCAATGTCTACAACAGAAGGATATGAGTCTGTGCATGTTTTCCATGATTAATTGTTGTATGATTAGTTGTCTCTACTGACCCTCAGCTCTTAGCCTTTACTCTAGCATCTCCTGTGCTGGTTTATTACCAGTTTTTGCTTCCACCTCCATCTCCTACCAGCTCCAAAGACTCTTGGTCATCTTTTATTGAAAGTCATGGCCAAAAGAACTGCATCTGCACCAGTGTTTCACGTCAATTTTCCCCTTTCTCTCTAATATAGCTCTGCAGGGAGGGCGATGGCGGATTATACCCAAGCATTGAGAAGAGGTCCTCAGCAGCTGAGAGAAGAGAACATGGGCCCCGGTTGCATGCAATCTTATTCTGCAGCAGGAAATACTACCTGGTGCCAATGTAACATGTTTTTTAGGGATGTTCAATCAGGCTAGTGGGACAGGTAGACATCTATGCGGCTCTGCAAGAAACCATTGGAGACATTTCTTCTCTGCATGGAGGGAAATTCCATTAGAAATAAAACTGATCCTGTTCAGTAGCCACACGAGTCTTTCATTCACACAGACTAGCTAGAGCTTGCATTTGTACAAACTGCTTCATCTTAACTCTGTGAAGGCACAGCTTAGCCACATGCTGTGCAAACACACACCACAGACAGCAGCACGAAGGGTGCTGTAGAGCTCCTTTCAGTAAGCTGAGCAATTCCAATGGGATGCTGGGTCATGTTATGAGTCTTTGTGGTTTTCAAACCAAAGTAAAACTCCATATCTTGTGCTCAGAATTCTTTTGCAAACACAATCTGCAACTCGTCACAGTAGCTCTACATGTTGTTTCTAATGCGTTTCCTCCTTGGAATATTAAGAAATTACACAGACGCTTTCCTTGAGAAACAGTGGCCCAGCTCTGACTCCATCCATGATCAAGCTATTATTGCTTGGTACTCTACATGGACCTGTCTCTGATTTTATTCACATGAGCAGTTTGTGGCAGGATCTGGACCTTGAGATTTTGGCTGGCCCCAAGGAAATACCCCTTCCTGGGCTGGACATGTCCCCAAGCAATGGGAGCGGGGTTGGGTTGGAGACTCCCACCCTGGTGCCTCCAGCCTGAATTTTTCTAGGACTCCGTGTTCAGTGGAGTGGAGCACAGGGAAAGGCTCTGATTTGGTGATAAGTATGTTCTAAGGGATGGCAGATTGAAGAGTCCGAGGGCCCACCTCTCCTAGCAGTGGATTGAAGGGGATTTTGTTCCATAAGAGCCCATTTTGTTATTAAAACATATGTGAAATTACAAATCACTTAGTGAAAGAGAAACTCTGGGAATCCCTGGAGCACCAAATGAATTTTTGCACTCTCCCCTTTGGCATCATTCCTGCTGGGGGGACAACGTGCCCGGTGGCTGTGTGGCCTTGTGTGCACTCTGAGTTTTCCTCTAGTGCCAATGCAAGAGAATCGCAATGGCCAACGCAATGGCCAGATTGCAAAATGCTGATGCAATGGCCAGATTTTTTGATGAATTGAAAATGCAAAAAGCCAGGTGAAGGCAGCCAGTTGACAAACTGAGCTCAAACAATGAGAAACTGGATCACTTAAAAGATAAACTGGAGTGTACATACCACATTTAAGCTGTTGGTAAACCACCAGGCAAGTAAAGGACCAAGGAGCAAAAGCTTTTCAAGATGAGATAGCTGCACAGACTGGAAATCACTTTCTGCAAGATCTTGCCCTTATTGAAGACCACTGTGCATCATAAAATGAGCTGTGAAAGTCAAAGGCGTTGATCAGTGTGGTTCACATTCCTCTTTTGCCTCCAGACACTCCCCACCTCTCCACTCATCCCTGAAAGTTGCTGTCTTCCTTGCCACAGCTTTGCTGTGCTTTGTAATTTTGTCTTTTCAGAAATAGCCATGGCCCTGGAAGAGCCCTGATCTTCCTAGAACAGGTTTCTCCTAGGAGGATGGACCCAAAACCAATATTTAGAAATAGCTCTTCTCTGATTAGGGCTGGACAGGAGCATGCTTTACACTGTTTAATGCCCCGCAGGCTCAAGAGTGTAGTAGTGTACCTGCTCAATGCAAAGGGCACACAGAGGGCAGGGAAATGGAAGTGATGTACAAGCACTGCATGTCTCAGGTGATGAGACCTTCCCCTTCCCTCCTTCCCCTTCACACTAGACAAGCATGTGGCAAGGACATACCTTAACCAGCCATTTGGGGATGTCAAAGACCCTTACCAAGGGTGACTTCATATTTGAGCTTGTGGTGATAGGAGCCAAAGCGAAAAACATCTTGATTTTGCGATCCAGCTTGGGAATGGATGAAAACGCAATGAAACCTGCAAGAGGGATAAGGAAGCAGACCCTACCCTCTTATCTCTGAAGGAGTTGTTGACTCCCAGGCGTGTGTGCCCATTGGAAGGACCCTTGGAGGTGGTTCTAGCAGGTTGGTGACTTGACCTGAAGCCTTTGCTGCTGATGCATTTCAGCTCCCAGCCTGACTGCTCAGCCCAGCTGCAGCTCCTGCAAGCTCTTCTTGGGGCTCTGGCAGCAGTGGGATGCACCAAAAGCCATCACTGCAACTGTTTTTGGGCTGTCACTGCTCAAAACTGTTCTGTTAAAGTGAACTGGGATTTTCACCTGCTCTTTTCCCTTCGTTGTTTGGACATGCCTGGATGTTACTCTCCCTGTCCAGGTTTTCAGGAGAACACTCCCAAACCGGAGGTGCACAGCTAATGTAATGTAACTCTGACAGTGGTCTGATCTCCTAAGTACCTGTGATGGTGCCTTGAGAGTAAGCCACGTAGTATAACTGCTCCTGTCCAGTTTTCTGCAGAATATAGTTGATCGTTGCTGGAAGGTCATACATGGCCATTTCATGAAAGCTGCAATGGAGACAGGCACATGACAAAATTACTGTTGCTGACCTTGAGAGTGACGGGCAGGACACAGCAAGTGGTGCTATGACTATTTGGGGAGCGGGCGAGGGCTCTGGCAGGTATGGGCATCCCTATGGCATCTTAGTGGTGTTGGTTTATGCCCACTGACAGATGGTGTGACTGTCAGCGGCGCTGCTCCTCCAGCCTACAGACACTGCTGAGGATACCAGGTACCTGCTCACCCTTCAGTTGCACAGAAAATACCTGTAAGCTGAGTATTCCTGCTGGTGAAACTCAAACTCTCTGTGCTTTTGTGACCAGCTATTCCCCTGGCTGTTTCCGATCCAGACATCGTAGCCAGTGTCAGTGAGGATGAAGCCCAGGCTGCTGTTGGGCAAGTTGGTAAGCCAGTTGCTTCCCTCCAACACCAGGCCATGCTGCAGGAGGTCTGTGGGCTTTGGAGCTGAAGAAAGAAGAGGAGGAACATTTTCTCTGACCACTAGCAAAACTGACTGTTCACACCCAGGTATGGCTTTGGCAGTAGCTCCCTGGGGAAGTGACTCCAGTGCAGGGAGATGGTCACCTATGTCCTCAGCCTCTTTGGAGAGGTGTTTTTGAACTAGGGTCTTTGGTTATCCCAGGGCAGAGAAAATCGATATAGCGAATCTCAAAAAAAAGTTTGAGCTCCACACTGAATAGAGCTCAGTAAATCATGCTCCCAGGAAGAAAGAAACCAAGCCTCATGTCTGTCTGGACATTGACTGTGCCCTTTGCGTGGAGACCACCCTCCTCATGGTGCTCAGGTACTCCGGCTCTGAGCAGGAGACATCGAAAACCCAGCAGAGTCTAAGTACCTCCCACGGCACGGCAACACCATGATGCCCCATTGCAAGAGACGCGGGTAGTGGAAGGGTGAAGAGCATCTCCTCCACCCACTTCTGCCCAATTTAAGCCATATGGGCAACTCTCAGCTCCCCAGAACAAACTTAAGATCTTTGTTACAAAGGACCAGGAAGCCTGAAGTGCTGTAGGAAGAGAGTAGAAGAGAGATTAGGGAAAGGTTCAGTTTGGAAAGGACCTCTGGAGGTCTATGCTCCAATACCCTGCTGAAAGCAGATCCAACTTCACAGCCACAACAGGGTCATCGTAAGGATATCTGAATTCATGCAGTAGGGCAGCCACAGGTTGCAGCATGAAAAAGTTGAAATAAAAGTGACGTTCTTTTCTTTTCCTTTTTTTCCTCTTTTTCCCATTGGTTTTTAAACCCTCAATATAAGACTCACATTTCCACCCTGGACAGCTGAGGACAAAGTGTCCTGAATGGAAGTCTGGCTTTTTACACTTATTTGCTATGTTCATACTCCAGTTCTCCTGCTTCCCAGAAGAGGGACAGCCTGCCAAGAATGGGGCATCACCCCCTCCACTTTGAAACAGTGGTTCAAGTGAAGATCAGAAAGGAGCCAAAATGGTGAGATGGCATTGGATTGGACATGTGGGTTTTTTTGCTGACAAATGGCTTTTTGCTGCTCCACTGGCTGGCTTTGAGCTTAGGTAAAACCTGGGGCAAGATTTCTCTGTCCCATTCATTCTCCTTATCTTTTCCTTTCTCTTAGGAGCAGATCCTCTCAGAACAAGAAGGTCGGCATGGTGGGCACCTGCATTTCTTCTGCTCCTGAGGTTAATCCTACAGGGAAAGTTGTCTCTTTGAGGACCCAGCCCATGACGAGGCAGCCCTGACCATGACCTACTCCAGCCCAGCAAAGCTCTCAGGGTCCCTGGACAGGCAGGCCAACTTTCTCATGGCACTTACAGGGATAGAACATGCTGGAGCCCTGTGCCTCTGCTTCGTGGGAGGTGCTCATGCTTCCTGGGTTGTCTCTACCGTGAGGAATCCTCTGCATGGTGAGGTAATAGCTGTCGTCTGTCACCACTTCATGCTCCTCATAGGGGTACCCATGGTAGCAGACAATTTCACCCTGTGGGAAGGGAAGGACAGCATGCGACAGGTCCTCAGGGAGGTGAGGGTCTCCATCCCTGAGGGTATCAGGGAGACCGACTGGGCGAAGCCAACAGTGGCTGCCCTGAGCTGGTGGTGGTGGTGACTCCTGCTGTTAGCAGGAGGGTGGAGTAGGGATCTCCGAATGTCCCTTCCACCAACGCTGAGGTGATGTCATGACTTCAGCTAAAATTTTTGGCAGGTGTGAGTTTTCCTTACTTCCTGAGCAGGTCTGGTAAAGAAAGACCCATTGTTGCTTTTCATGTTGCAATCAACATTTGTGAAGAGCAGGGCAGCGATAACAGTGAAGCTCCAAGCTTGAGACAGCTGCGTTGACCAAAGCTGTTGGCTTGGACTGAACTCCCCCATAAATGTCTGCCATAAATCTCTGTGTACATAAGCACAGGGAGACTAAAGCTCTAATAAAACCCTGGTACCAAACCCCGGTGAGGATACAGACATAGAGACGGGTCCTGTCCAGACTATGGCAGCATAGGTAGCTTCCATGCCCAAGCAGGAAAAGAAGGGAGAGAAATCAGGACTTACAACATCCATGGATGCCTTGGGGCTTGCATCTGACTCGTCACTGATGCACATTAAATAAGTGATGGTTACAAATAGCCACATCATGGTGCTCTGCAAAACATTGTCAACATGATCAGTGTGAGACATATCATTGATGGAACTGACACAGAAGGTAGGGATTGCACACATTTCACTTGGCCTGCACTACACTTCTGTTAGTATATCAACCTGACCTCCCAACAGGTGAAATAATTATAAATTTGAAATCATCTAATTGGTTCAAAAAATGGCCCATTTTCCTTATCTTGAACAATGCCAGAGTCCAAACTCCATCACATTTTAATCACACATTCTCCATCAGATCCTTGTATTCAGAAAAATGCATGTGCATGTATACAGCTATGCCCTCCTAGGCAAATCTGGTCTTTGAGGGGATGATTATAGACTATTCATTTAAAATGATGGCTTGGATGGTCAGAAGAATAGATTATTTGGTTAAACTGATAACTGAACTAATCAGGAGTAAACCACCCTATTTTAAGTTTCAGGACCATGGAGGTTTTGTTCTTAATATGAAACCAAATAATGGGATTTGGTTGGGCTCTCCTTATGGCTGAAAGGGACCTCGCGACACACTTGAGTTGTTTTTGCAAACCTAAGTGAAATACTATCCAAGGAGACCTGCTGTTTTTCCTGGGAGGGGTTTTGAAGTATCTGCTTTGTAAGTAAGTAGTAAGATATCTTACTATCATTTTATTTTTTGGAGACAACAAATTTGCAACAGAAATACTGCCTCAGTTCTTGTATAACATGGTTAAATACTTAAATTGCATGGAGCTCACAGCAAGGAGCCCTGCCAAATCCCCGCCGAATGCATGTGCCTGTGCTGGGCAGCATGGGAAGCAGCGATCACAGCCAGATACCAGCGCCAGGTATCTTGCATTCACCCCATTTCTTCCCTGCAAAATATCTTCCTGGGAAAAGATAGGAGAACAACTAGCAAGTTTCTGTCATTTCCCAGCTAACCCTCATTGTCCCTTCTCTCTTCTGCTGGAGGCACTGGCTTCCCATGCTGCAGGAGGTGGTTTTGCAGCTGGGGAAAAGGCCACCTGCTCCCTCTGCTGTCTCTGGAGCAGATACATGGAATATCATGCAGACACTGCTGCTCTGCTGGAGTGGACCTCGCGAAACCCCTTGTCCACCTTCCTGCTCACAGTGGGGTATCGGCAGCATGAGGTCGTGGTGGCTGTGGTTTGGCCCAGCAGAGCCCTGACTGCCCCCCCCAGAACAGTGACACCCCACCTCCCTTGGCTGCTCCCCACTCTGGGGGAAGAAGTGTTCCCCACCTCCACCCTGAACCCCCCCGGCTGTGATTTGGGGCCAGGAACCCCTCGTTGCATTGCCTGTCACTGCCGACATCCCTGCTGAGCAGCGGGGCTCTCCTTCCCTGGGGAAGGGCGGTTGAGGGATCATTCCTGGGATGCTCCTGAGGAGCACATGGATCTCTGGGACACACGGGCAGAGGTGGGAGGCACAGCAAGGGCAGCAGCCACGCGCACTCAAAACAGCCCTTCCTCAGCTGCCTGGCCCCAGAAGACTCTGGTCTCATTATTTTTAAGACTGAGCCTTTCAGAAAAGCAAGGAGAGACAGAAAGCATTTTTATGGCGTAACATCAGTAGAATAGCGTGCAAATTCAAGGGAAGAGCCTTGCTCGGGATGGCCTTTCCCTCCCAACAGCCAACCTGCAAAAATATTCCCTTTGTGAAGGGTCCCTCAGCTCAACAGACCTTGAGAGCTCTTGGTGACCTCCAAGAGGTGCAGCAGGGTGAAACCTCTTCCACCAGTAGCATGGTCCTGACCCCTGAGTGCTTCCACCACCCCTCCCGCAAGAAGGAACGACAGGAATGACTTTCCTTCAGACCCAGGACTCCCAGGGAAGCCCCACTGTCCCATCTGCAGGGCTCTTCAACTACCTACAGCTCTCTCCTGCTGTCCCCAGGGGTGACCCTTTGCTGGCAGCCTGAGCAAAGGCAGAGGCACCCAAGGAGGAAGGATTACCCATCACTGTCCAGGCGCTGCAACACAAGAGGCGTTGAGTGCCTTTCTTCCTGATGTCTGCCAAGCAGGAGGTCCTCACCGCCAGAGCATGCTGCTCTCATCCACCATGCATTAGGCTATTATTGCCTCTGCTCCATGCATTCAGGAGTGTCACAGGTCGCCGCTGCCTCTTCCAATCCTTCCTCCTGCAAACATGTAATTTACCTGAGGGCTGGAGTCTGCTCTGAAAGAAGACACCCTTCCTACCCGGGCTCACTTGGGAATATTTTTGTGGCACTACAGAAGAGTTGAGAGCTGTAACAAACTGGTTATTTCCACTTGGTGCAGCACAGCATCATCTGATGTCACCTGTCACCTCTGTGGACTGGAGGATGTGCAACCTCTGGACCACTCTCGAGCTGCACTGAGGCTGCCTTTAGTGTATGGGGCTGGTGTTGGTGTACAGGGCCGATGTTGGTGCATGGGGCCAATGTTGGTGCATGGGACTGATATTGGTGCACAGGGCTGGCGTTGGTACATGGGGCTGGCTTTGGTGCACGGGGCTGGTGTTGGTGCATGGGGCTGGCATTGGTGCAAGGGGCTGGTGTTGGAGTCAGTTATCTCTGTGGGCACTTATCACAGCCCTTGTTGATGTGTTTTGCCCATCCTGCGCTTGTCCCACAGACTTTGCCTCTTCCTAGCTGGCAGTGCCTTTGGCCAGCCACTGCCCAGTGGCTGAGGAGCTCCCTGCAGGGACATACAGGGGTGGCACGGGCTGTGGGTGTCATTTTTGGCAGCACTGCCTTCGAGGCCGCCTCTCCGCTCCTTGCCAATGTGCCCACGCACTGGCACACTGCAGTGACCCAGTGCTGGCTTTGCACCCTGCAGGCTCCTGTCGCCTCTGCTGGTGTCAATACCTGCCAGGTCTGGCCAAGCCACGCTTGCTAAAATGCAAACATGCATTCTTTGGAAAGCCTAAATAATTCCACCTTGATCTGAAGCTGTAATGACTGGTCTTTACTAAAGACTACCTGGAGGCAGTGCTAGAAGCCCTCCCAGCCTGGCTCACCCTTGCACGAACGGTGACTCAGACCAGAGTCTGATTTTTCCCCTGCAGGGAGAGGAGGAGAGGTGGAAAAACAGAATCAAATATGCTGAGACAAGAAATCACCCCCTCTTCCTCCCAGCATATATAAATGCCAAGATAACTTGCCTTCCTTTTGGGGACAGGACATCAGAGAGGATCCTGGTGGAGCTATGGCCACTTCTGGTCCTTGCATCAAGTCTGGGGCCACATTACTTCCCCTGTAACTTGAGTCTGATGGAGAGAAAGCAGAGCAGGAGCTGAGCCTTCAGCAAGGTGTTCCCAGATATTTCCAGCATGCAGACCATGACACAGCTCTTGCTGTGGGATGGAGACTCTCCAGAGAGGATCCAGCACATCTGATGAGGTGTTGTGCACCACCAGGATGCAGATGTGCCCCTCGCCATCCCCTCACTCCTCTCTGCACCAGCCCCAGCCGGTATCTCACTATTGCCAGTGCTGCAGCCCCAGGGGTACTCCCCGCCTCTCCTGCAGCACGGAAAAAATTGGGCTGGGAGGCCCCCAGAATGACATCAATTCAGGGTGAATTACTACATGGACTATTAAGGCATGAGAGAGTCAGGAAAAACAGCCACAATCAGATCTCGAAGCATCAACATTTTCTTGCTGGCAGGCTTATCTGCCATCTGCTGAAAGGAGACCAGCCTGCAGCTGATGGGACATCTGGACTGCGTTGGCATCCCCAGCCAGGCAGAGGGTTGTAGAACGGGTCTATGTTGGGAAGATGCAAGCTCAGCCCAACATCTGGCCCTGAACAGGGAAGGGCTGCAGCATGCAGTGCGTACCAAGGATCAGCTAACAAGGGAGATGCTGTAGGGGGCTTGCTAGGCTCAGCACCGCAGCACAATCCAGGCTTCCAGGCTTCAAAGTGAAGGTCATTACTGGAGAAGCAATGTATTTCTCTTATCTGTCTAGAAGCAATTAAAAAAATCCATCTACAAAATTGGAATAAAAATTAAGAATTCTGAGCTTAAAAAACAAGCTTATTCCATAGGTTTTAAAAGTCATTTTATTTTCCTCTTGTAACAGACACCCACTGAAGGGGGGAGAGAGAGGAAGGGATTACTTGAAAGCAACTGCAAGGTGAACCATTGGACTGCTTGCTCATCGGGGCTGCTGTTAGTACTGGATCCCAACAGGACTGGTGTGAACATGGTGTGAGTCACGGGAGTGAACATCCACCACGTATGGGTTTTATCTGCCCGTAGTGCCGGGGGATGCAGTTTCTGTCCAGCTGTGAGCCAGCGAACCAGAGCACTTGGCGTTCAAGGAAATGTGAAAATGTTGCTGACTACCAGCCTGCATAACAGCGCAGAAAGAGGGACCTTTGGACTTGCTTGATTTTTGAAATGGATTTTTCAGAGATTTTAACATCTGTACATTTTGAATTTTCTTAGATTTTTTCAAATTTTTGAAAGTTTTTGCTGCCTTTTGAAACTGTTTGGAATGCAATTTTTTGAAAGATAGATACATGACGTTTAGGGACACACCTATAGCCAGATTAAATTTTTTTTTCATAAAAGCCAGGTCACATTGGATGCTGGAGCAGTGCAATTGCAACGGATGCCGGAGCAGTGCAAGGAGCACCAGCAGCGGCAGCAGCATGGTGACTACCTGGCAAAAAGCAGTATCTTCTGCTTCTCCTGAGCTTCTAGCACCTAGTAGAACCAATGTAGCCACCCAGACAGAGCTCCTGCTTGAACGCATGCAACCACACAGGTTTCTGGCATGGGATGTGTGAAGGGATATTCCTAGGGGTGGAAAGTGATTGCAAGCAAGCCTGTGGGAGGTGTGACCAGATTGATGAACTGCTCTGCCTGGTGGCCGAGCTGCAGGAGGAGATGGGCAGACTGAGGAGTAGTCGAGAAGCTGAGAGGGAGACTGATCAATGGAGCTGTACTCTGCCATATCTGATACATAGAAGCCAACTCAGCGTGGCCACTACAGAGGCAGGTCCAAGATCTGCTTTGTGCCAGGAGGAAGGCAGCATCACAAGGGACAAGGAGGGGTGGAAGAAGGTTACAGCACAGAGTGGTAAGAGAAACCCCTCCTTATCTTCTAAGATACCCTTACAGAACAAGTACAAGGCCCTGGGTACGGTAGATGAAGTGCATGAGAGACAGAGGAGGAACCTGTGCAAGCAGTCTTGCCAAGGTCAAAGAGACCAACACCTTGCAACAAAACCTGCATTAAGACCAGTGCCAAGAAGAAACAGTGATGAGTTATGGTCATTGGTGATACCCTCCTGTGCGCAATGGAAGCACTTGTTTGCAGACCAGACCCTCTTTTCAGGGAAGTTTGCTGCCTCCCTGGGGCCTGAATTAGGGAAGTCACCGGACAACTGCAGAGCCTAGTACAACCTTCAGACTGCTATCTGTTCCTGCTCTTCATTCAGTGCTAGTGGGAACATTTACACTGCTCCTGGGAGCATGGAGGGCTCAGGAGTGCACCTGAAATGCTTGCACACCAATGCACGCAGTATGAGAAACAAATAGGATGAACTCGAAGCATTGGCCAGTTCCCAGAGCTACGATATCATTGGTATTGGTGAGACTTGGTGGAATGAGTCCAGCGCCTGGAGTGCTGGGATAGAAGGATACAGGCTGTTCAGGAGGGGTAGGCAGGGCAGGCAAGGTGGAGGTGTTGCACTATATGTAAGGGAGAGGTTTGATGGTACAGCCCTTACAGTCAGTGATGATGTGGTTGAGAGCCTCTGGGTGAGGATTAGGGGGATGGAAAACAAAGGAGATGTTGTAGTGGGTATCTACTACTGATTGCCCAGCCAGGATGTAAGCACTGATGAGTTATTCTATAGGCAATTAGGAGAAATGTCTGGATCGGTAGCCCTTGTCCTTATGGGAGATTTCAACTTCCCAGACATCAACTGGGAATACCATACTGCTGTGACAAGCAGGTCTGGGAAATTCTTGAAGTTTGTAGGAGACAACTTCTTGTCACAACTACTCAGGGAGTCAGCTAGGAAAGATGCCCTCCTAGACTTGCTATTTGTGAATAGAGAAGGACTCGTGGGGGATGTGATGGTAGATAGCTGTCTTGGCCACAGTGATCATGAAATGGTTGAGTTTAAAATTGTCAGTGTAATGAGAAAAAAGGACAGCAGAGTTGCTACCCTGGATTTTGAGATTCAGGGATGTACTTAGCAGAGTCCCCTGGGAATCTGCTGTTGAGGGCTTAGGAGTCGGTGAGTGCTGGTGAGTTTTTAAGAAGCACCTTGGAGAAGCACAGGAGCAGGCAATTCCACTGTGTCTTAAGTCAAGCAAGCATGGCAGAAGACCAGCTTGGCTGAACAGGGAACTCCTCACAGAGCTCAAGAGGAAAAAAAAAGAATTGTACGATCTCTGGAAGCAAGGTCAGGCTTCACAGGAAGATTACAGAGCCATGGCTCGCATATGCAGGGAGAAGAAATGAAAGGCCAAAGCTCATTTAGACTTGAAACTGGCCAGTGTTGTGTCAGACAGCAAGAAGGGCTTTTTAAAGTACGTTAATAGCAAGAGGAGGTCTAAAGAAAACATTGGACTGATGCTTGTTGAAGATGGTCATCGGACTAATAGGGATGAAGAAAAAGCTGAGGCACTCAATGCTTTTTTTGCCTCAGTCTTTAATGATACCGATAGTCCTTGGGCTGGCCAGTCTCCTAAGTTGGAGGACCACAAGTGTGGGAACAGTGGCTTTCCATTTGGAACACTGAAATTGGAAGGGACCAGCTGCATCAGCTGAGTGTTCACAAGTCCATGGGGCCTGATGGGATTCATCCCAGAGTACTGAAGGAGCTAATGGATGTTATGGCAGGACCCCTCTTGATCATCTATCAAAGGTCTTGGGAGTCTGGGGAGGTCCCTGCTGACTGGAAGCTAGCCAATGTTATTGCAATCTACAAAAAGGGCGTGAGGGAAGATCCAGGGAACTACAGTCCTGTTAGTCTGACCTCAGTTCCTGGAAAAATTATGGAGAAGATTATACTGGGTGCTATTTAAAGGTATTTAAAGAATAATGCAATCATCAGGCACAGTCAACATGGGTTCACAAAGGGAAAGTCCTGTTTAACTAATTTGGTATCTTTCTATGATAAAGTCACCCACCTTGCAGATGAAGGGAAGGTGGTGGATGTGTTTTTCTGGATTTTACTAAGGCTTTTGATACTGTCCCTCACAGCATCCTTCTGGACAAGTTGACCAACTGTGAGATAAGTGGGTTCACAGTGTGCTAGGTGAAGAACTGGCTAAAGGGCAGAGCTTGAAGGGTTGTAGCGAATGGGGCTACATCTGGCTGGCAACCAGTCACCAGCGGTGTTCCTCAGGGTTCAATTCTAGGGCCAGTGCTGTTCAATACATTTATCAACCATCTGGATGCAGGAGTTGAATGCACCATTAGCAAGTTTACTGATGATACCAAACTTGGAGATGCTGGTGACTCTCTTGAGGGACAAGAGGCCTTGCAGAGGAATCTAGGTAGATTGGAGCATTGGGCAATGATTAATGGGATGAAATGTAACAAGTCAAAATGCTGGATTCTGCACCTGGGTCGGAGTAATGCTGGGCACGAGTCTAAACTGGGAGAGGAGTGGCTGGAGAGCAGCCCTGCAGAAAGGGATCTGGGGGTGCTGGTTGGCAGCAGGCTCAATAGGAGCCAGCAGTGTGCCCTGGTAGCCAAGAGGGCAAACCGCATCCTGGGGTGCATCAAACACAGTGTAACCAGCCAGTCAAGAGAGGGGATTATCCCTCTGTATTTAGAATCATAGAATCATAGAATGCTTTGGGACGGAAGGGACCTTTAAAGGTCATCTAGTCCAACCCCCTGCAATGGGCAGGGACATCTTCAACTAGATCAGGTTGCTCAGAGCCCCATCCAGCCTGGCCTTGAATGTTTCCAAGGATGGGGCATCTACCACCTCTCTGGGCAACCCATTCCAGTGTTTCACCACCCTCATCGTGAAAAATTTTTTCCTTGTGTTTGCTCTAAATCTATCCTCCTTTAGTTTAAAACCATTACCCCTTGTCCTGTCACAGCGGGCCTTGCTAAAAAGACTATCCCCATCTTTCTTGTAGGCCCCCTTTAAGTATTGAAAGGCTGCAATAAGGTCTCCCCGCAGCCTTCTCTTCTCCAGGCTGAACAACTCCAGCTCTCTCAGCGTTTCCTCATAGCAGAGGTGTTCCATCCCTCTGACAATTTTTTGGCCCTCCTCTGGACCCGCTCCAACAGGTCCATGTCCTTCCTGTGCTGAGGACCCCAGAGCTGGATGCAGAGCTCCAGGTGGGGTCTCACCAGAGCAGAGTAGAGGGGCAGAATCACCTCCCTCAACCTGCTGGCCACGCTTCTTTTGATGCAGCCCAGGACTGTGAGAGCACATTGCCGGCTCCTGTCAAGCTTTTCATCTATCAGTACCCCCAAGTCCTTCTCCTCAGGGCTGCTCTCAATCCCTTCATCCCCCAGCCTGTACTGACACCAGGGGTTGCCCTGACCCAGGTGAAGGACCTTGCACTTGGCCTTATTGAACCTCATGAGGTTCACACAGGCCCACTTCTCCAGCTTGTCCAGGTCCCTCTGGATGGCATCCCATTCCTCAGGCATGTCAACTGCACTGCTCAGCTTGGTGTCATCTGCAAACTTGCGGAGGGTGCACTCGATCCTGCTGTCTATGTCATTGATGAAGATATTAAACAGCACTGGCCCCAATACAGACCTCTGAGGGACACCACTCGTCACTGTTCTCCATCTGGACATCGAGCCATTGACCACTACCCTGTGGATGCGACCATCCAGCCAGTTTGCTATCCACTGAACAGTCTGCCCATCAAATCCATATCCTTCCAATTTAGAGAGAAGGATATTGTGGGGCACCACGTCAAAGGCCTTACAGAAGTCCAGATAGATGACATCCATAGCTCTTCCCTTGTCCACTGATGCAGTCACTCCATCATAGAAGGCCACTAGGTTGGTCAGGCAGGACTTGCCCTTGGTGAAGCCATGCTGGCTGTCTTGAATCACCTCCCTGTCCTCCATGTGCCTTAGCAGAGCTTCTAGGAGGATCTGTTCCATGATCTTCCCAGGCACAGAGGTGAAGCTGACAGGTCAGTAGTTCCCAGGGTCCTCCTTTTTACCCTTTTTAAAAATGGGTGCAATGTTTCCCTTTTTCCAGTCCCCACGGACTTCACCTGACTGCCATAACTTTTCAAATATCACAGAGAGTGGCTTGGCAATTACATCAGCCAACTCCCTCAGCACTCTGGAATGCATCTCATCAGGACCCATAGGCTTATGTATGTAAGCATTGGTGTGGTCTCACCTTAAGTACAGTGACAGGATGCCTGGTGTAGAGAACCGGTACCAAATGTGGTTTTGTCTCGACATTGCCGCTGTAGCGCCATCCAGCGTCGCGCTTCGAAAAGACCCTCCTCTCCACAGTTTTGAGAAAAACAACCTCGTGCGCCTGCGCAGGGACAAAAGGCGCGAAAAGAGCCGAGGCGGGGACAAAAAGGCGCGAAAAGAGCCGAGGCGGGGGCAGCACGTCCGTGGCGAACCGCACGTACACATTTGTGATCCGCGCGTGCGTGGGAGCCCCTATATAAGGAGCGCACGTGCCCCGCGGCGGGGGCGGCGGCGGCACACGCGAGACTGCTCCTTCCGTTCCTGCACCCTCAAGGCCCCCCCCCCCCCCTTCGGTCCCCGACGAAGCCTGAGGCCACCGAAGACCCTGCGGAAGATCACCGGACTCGAAGTGGTGGTGACAAACTCCTCCTTCTCCTTCTCTCCCCTATTCTTTTCCTCTCCTCCCTTGCCCTCCCTCCTCCCTCTGTTCTCTTCTCCCCTCCAATAAAAGTGAAAGGTTGTACGGCATCTGACTGATTCCAGAGTCTTAATCTCGTCCTTGGGATCGTATCGAAACCTCCCCCGACATTGGATCGGGACATTTAATTGGCGTCACGGACAGGATCCCTTGAGACGAGAGTGTCATACAACCTTATGGTGTGCTGAGCGAGTGTGTGTGAACGAGACGTACAAATAAGTACGAAGCGAGTGCGGAGTTCCGATCCACGGCTCTGCTCTCCCGCGAGGGAAGCAGCCGGAGACGAACGAAGCGCAAGGAAGGAGTGGGTGTTGAGAGCTTTGTACTGAAACGCGCGTAGCAGTTTGTGATTTGAGCTCCTGAGGGCGTATAGGGGAGACTTGAATTGATGGTGTGACCCCCTCAGGATGATATCCCCTTTGTAGGCTCTGCTCTGTCTCATACTAGTTTATGGTCTGGCCGCCTGGGGGAGTATAGGGAAGTTTGAATTGTACGGTGTGACCCCCTCAGGACGATATCCCCTTTGTAGGCTCGTCTCTGTCTTGTAGTAGTGTGCGGTTTGGCCTCCTGGGAGCGTATAGGGGAAACTTGGTTTTTCTAAGGCTTGACCCTCCCGGGACGAACTCCCCTTTGTAGGATATGGCCGCCCAAAAGGCGGGCAATTTTTGTGAAGAGGCAGAGAAATTATATGAGTTTTTAGAAACATACCGCTCTTGCCCCTCAGCCCCGGGACGAGATTGGGCACGGGACCATTGGTTCCAACTGCAAAGTGTTACGGTCCGAATAGCGGTTTTGCATAAAGAAGCTAGAGCGAAGAAGGGGAAAGGGAAAGCCATCGTTTGCGCTGTGCTAGGAGCGTGTCTGGCAGTGGCGGTGGAGGACAAGAAACTAGCACCCTGCCAATCGGAGGCTGTGGCCGCTTCGTTGCAAGCGGCGATAGCACCGCTGTGAGAGCAACTACTAGAGACCAAATGGGCGCTAGAGGAGGAGAAGCGCCAAAATATGATTTTGAAGGAGGAGCTGAGGGTTCAGCTCCTGAGGGAGGCAGACACCCCTGCTGAGGCGGAGGTAATGTTGGAGGAGAAAGGGGTATGCCAAATCTACCCCCAGAAAGATTTAAAGCGATTAAGGGAGACTGTGGATAACCCCCCCCATATGTGCCCACTGGTAAAGACAGAATACATATATGAGGATGATAGCGACAACCGTCCCCAAGTTGTAACCAAAGAAATCCCTTTTACCGCTACCGAGTTGGCTAAGCTCTGAAAGGATTTTGCTAGGACGGCAAGGGAGTCCGAAACCGAATATGCGTGGAGGGTATCCCTGTCGGGGGGGGATGGGATCATGCTATCGGAAAAGGAAGCAGAGGGGTATTGGGGCCCCGGCGTCTTCCTTACAACGGGCAATCGCTGAGCCCCATGGTCTCTGACCCAGAGGGCTGCGTATTGGGCGGGGGGGGCTGAACCCATTAGAGAGGGGGGATCCTCTGGCTATAACTGGTTCGGTCGATCAACTGCTAGAAAACGTACAGAAGGCGGCATGCCTGCAAATGGTGTATGACTGGGAACTTAAACCAAATCTAAGCTCTCCAATGTTACTACCGGTAGACCCCGAGCGGCTGACACCGCTAATAAGAGGACTCCCCAACTCGTTAAAACCTATTGGGATCCAATTGCAGGGGAGAATCCAAAATGTGCCTCGTGAGGAGCGAATTGCAGCTGCCCTGGAGGGAACGGTAACCCCCGAACAGCGGCAATGGGGGAGGAAGGTGTGGACCTGGGGGCAGATAGCTCAGGAACTAATAAACTATGGGAGGAAATATGGGCTAGTAGGCAGGACTTACCAAAAGGTAGAAACTAGGGCCATGCGGGCAGCGAGGCCGGCAAATAAATCGCTGGCTTTTTCGGGGGGAAGCCCCGACCTAACACAAAGGGAGAAACCCCCATTCCGACAAGGATTGTGGCAAATGGGACTGCAAAAGGGGGTGCCCCGAGACTTGATGGATGGGCTCCCCACCAAAAAGTTGAAGCTCCTGGTGCGGAGGTGGTCCCGGCAAGGACCCCCTCCCAAACCGAACCCACCTTCTGCGCCAGCATTGGACAGGGAGGAAGGGTTTAAGAAGGATGAAAAGAGTGGCGGGAAACTAAAACCTCCGCCCCCTCAGGGTGAGGAGGGAGGCGGAGGGCGGAGGTTTATCAGACAACTCACCTGCAATAATAAAGGAGACCTACTAAACCCCACCAACTGGGATGGGCCGAGCGGGTGGGGGAGGCAGTGGCCAATGTCGATAATCGCTGAGGTACAAACAGGTGCCCGAAAATTGCGGCATTTTGTCCACAGGCGCCAACCATGGTACATGTCTCTCGAAACCCCAATTGCCCTGGTGCATCATCTGACTCCCCCAGCCAGCTGGTTCTGGTCGAGCTTCCCACTGTGGGAGCTGTGCCTCTCATATTAGATACCCCCCTAAACAAATATACATGGAAAGCGAAAGACACCAGTGGGAGAACCGACAAAATCCACACCAAATGGATTATTCCCTCCTTCTAACCCAAGGAGCGAGTTTGTTCCTATTTGTTTTTTAAGGGTGGTGATATGACCATGATGCACCTGCTACTTTGGATCATTTTAACTCAGGGACACCAACCCATTAGAATATTCCACTGTGTATATCCGTTTTTATAATTGGTGGTCCATATGTGTGCATACATGTTTGTACCTAATTGCAGCTCTATGAATAATTCTAGATGTAATATCTATGTCAAACAGGCTAAGTATTAGATGTTTCAGTGCACTACAGTCTTTATGCAATAGTACAAAGACATCTAATTGTCTGGTGCATGTCTAAGCACGTATATGTGTGTGTGCTTATTTAAGAAAAAATACCCAATAACTTTCCAATGATACCTATTTATGTTGGACATCTCAAGGATTTCAACCTATGATTTACTATATATATAATTATTACTTTTTTTTGATCTTCCCCTATTTTCATCATTAAATAGTCCTGTATATGGGAAAACTTAATAGCCAAGTAACATGAAATGTTGTACTTGCTTAGAAAATGTAATTGTTTAGTTTTCTTTGCAAAAAGTAAATATTGAATGTTCGGCACTTATGGGGCTTGGTATTGTACCGGCCGAGTAAGGGATGGGGCAACCACCTTTTTCAGCCCTCTGGGTGACAAAGACACAACTTATTTTCAGTTTCCACCAGGGAAAGATGGGCCATTTGCTCAGGGAAATAAAGCCAAAAAACGGCATTATTGGATCTGTGGGAATACGGCATACAAATTCTTACCCGCGGGGTGGTCAGGAGTTTGTTACATAGGAATCATAAGGCCCCTATTTTTCCTCTTGCCGGAAACTGGTGGACCCCAATTAGGCGTAAAAGTGTATGATAACCTCGGGGATAGAAGTATTGCCCGTAAGACGCGATCTACCAAGGTAAATTTAGGTGGGACACAAAAATGGGGGAATGACGAATGGCCCCCTGAGCCAATAGTTGAACATTATGGACCAGCAACCTGGAATCCGAACGAGCCCATTGCAGGGGCAAGAGAACCAATCTATAATCTAAACCGAATAATCAGACTACAAGCGGCCCTAGAAATTATCACCAACAAAAACGATGACACCATAGACCTATTAACTTGACAATCTCAACAAATGCGCATGGCAATCCTTCAACACCGCATGGTTTTAGATTATTTACTGGCTGAGGAGGGAGGGGTGTGTGGAAAATTAAATATCTCTAACTGCTGCCTAGAAATAGATGATGTGGGAGAAGTGGTTCTCCAACTGACCCAAGATATCAGGAAAATAGCCCATGTCCCTGTTCAAACTTGGAGTGGTTGGAATGGCGATTTGTGGTCCTGGTTACCAGGGGCACCGTGGGTCAAACAATTAATATTGTATTTGCTATGCGCAACTGCCACCTTACTGTTCCTACCCTGTATAATTCCATGTTTTATTCAATTAATTCGACACGTTGTGTCAAATATGCAATTTGTTCCTAACACCTCACCTGATGGTGTAACGAAAATCTACTGCTGTAGGTGTAGCTACTGTACTGTGGGACAAGGCTGGGAGCCAGACTTGATGGGGTGCCTTGGTCTTTAAACAGCAACAAAATACAAGAGCTCTTTCCAGCCCATCTTTATGCAGTGGGCAAGGTAATTCCCAAGCCTAGTCTCTTCTCTCATTGCTTCTGACATCTGCCTTGGAGGCAGCCATGCAAATGTTGGCTCCTGAAGATGGTCCTCAGAGCAGTCTTCCCTCACACCCTGGCCACATCCCCATGTCTCTGAGTGATTCATGGTGGCCCAAGTCTAGCCCATGTGTGCTAGGAATGAGGTTGTGTCATCCCAGCTCTGCAGCTTGCCTACCCTGTGACATCTTTCCTCCTTTTTCAGCTGAAAACAGTGTGCAGTGTCATCCATGGCCACCTTCTCAGAGTCTGTTGGGTGGCATGCAGGTGGCCGCCAGTGTTAATGAACGTGTCCCTAAATAAAAGGATGTCAAACACACTTCTGCCGTGGGGCTCACAGGATCTTGGAAGAGCAAGCCGTGACCTGCCAGCTTGACAAGGAGCCAAGCTGCTACGGTCGTGTACTGGAAGCACACGAAGTCCTCAGGGAAGCAGTGGAGGGCTGTGAAGGACTCTGAGGGCAGAAGGGTCATGAGAGGGCTGGTCACAGCATGTTCTCAGCTGTGCCATGGTCATGGACTGAGCTGCCCAGAGCTGCGGACAGCTTTCCAGTACCTGGAGGTGCCCAGCGAGTTCAGGTATGCCAGGATTTTTGGTGCTGGGGAAGCTGGCACCGCCACTCCAGACCAAGGTGGCTTCTGCTGTGGTTCCTGGAGTCTGTCTTACCCTTGCCCTCTTCCCTCCAAGGTGAATTTTCTCACTTCTGCTCTGCCCGCCAGAAAACCAAGGGCTCTCCACTGTGTCTGCACACAGGGAGTGGGGCAGCAGAAGAAACAACTCCTTCAGGAAGGACAGACACATCACCTGCTATTTGATAACAACTTCTGCTCTACAGGAAACAGCTCCAGGGTTCCCCAAGGCTTTTCCCGATGGCCAAGCTGCCAGGGGCACCTGGTCTCTGCAGGTGGGAACTACCAATTATGCCTCATCAGTATCTCACCCAAAGACTTAACAGTTGATCTGTTGTAGATCTCAAGACCACATGATCTGCTCTTTCTTGGGTGTCACTTTTTGTTCCAGGCCTTTAGACCTGATGGTCAGCATCTTAGTGGGACAGATGGCTTGTAATGGTCCCTCGCTGTGCCAGCGAGTTACTGAAAGGGGCGTCTCTGGCCTGCACAGGCTCCTGGAGTTACCTGAAGGTTGAGCTTTGGACCAAAGCACAGCCAGCATCACTGCCTCTAGCTGTGGGAATGCTGTGGTACGGGTGATGTGCTGGAGGGGAGCATGTCCCAGAGGTGTCAGCATTGCTGCTGGGAATCTGTGCTGAGACGAGCTCTTGGAAAGCTTCCTCATGAGTCGGCATGGGATCTGGGCCATGGGCAGAAGGCATGGGATTCAGGAGTGATGCCATCAGTGATGCCAAATGTGGGTCTCGCCAGGGACAGACACCTGAATGCAGCTACTGGGCAGATGTGGCTGCCCTGTAGATTTTGGGGAGCTGTAAGGAACAGTCACCACTCTTGATCCACCTGAAACACCACCAGATGCCTACCCCTCATCAGAGGGCTTGCAGAGCTCCACACAGACACACACAGCATTGGTCATGTTGAATATTTGATGGGAGCAATGCCTGTAACTTATGGAGCAAGGAAGAGACAAAACTTAATGTTTTCTCTGCACCAAGTACTTTACACTACTGTCCTGGTTTCAGCTGGGATAGAGTTAATTTTCATCTTAGTAGCCGGTATGGATCTGTGTTTTGGGTTTAGGATGAGAACAATGTCGATGATACACTGATGCTTTGGGTCTTGCAAAGTAGTGCTAAGCTGTTGCTGAATAGGTGCTAAGTGGCGCTCACACTGGTCAAGGACTTTTCAGCTTCCCCTGCTCTGCTGCATGCACAAGAAGCTGGGAGGGGGCACAGCCGGGGGGGAGGGCTGACCCAGACTGGCCCAAGGGCTATTCCATACCATATGACGTCATGCTCAGTATATAAGCTGGGGGAAGAAGAAGGAAGGGGGGGACATTGGGCGTGATGGCGTTTGTCTTCCCGAGTAACCGTTACACGTGATGGAGCCCTGCTTTCCTGGGGATGGCTGAACACCTGCCTGCTGATGGGAAGTAGTGAATGAATTCCTTGTTTTGTTTAGTTTGCGTGCATGGTTTTTGCTTTGCCTATTTAACTGTTCTAATTTATTTTACTTCAATTATTAAACTGTTCTTATCTCAACCCACGAGTTTCCTCCCTTTTACCCTTCCGATTCTCTCCCCATCCCACTGGGGGGGAGTGAGCGAGCGGCTGCGTGGTGCTTAGTTGCTGGCTGGGGTTAAACCACCACAACTACAAAAGCACAATTAGGGCCTTACAGTAGGCCTTGTAACCTCGGAAGGTCTCCAGAGAAGAGGCTGCCACGTGTGAGGATGATGTCTGGATAGGGAATGTCTGGTCTAGAGGACAGCTGGACATTTCCACTGAGCATGAGGAACTTGGGGAGCTCAGGCACACTAACGCTTGCTTAACTCCTGCTACAGGTGCCTTCAGACATGTACACCTATGTGCCCTCCTCTGTAACTTCAACAGCCTCTGTTGCACTTGAGCTGTCACAGGACCCTGCTTTGTGGAGCTGGGTGGCTCAACAGAGTGGTCCTGGCTGTCCCCACCTTTCAAAGCTCCTGATCAACTCCTCTGTGGGGGTTAGTCGCACCAAAGCCTCTGCTCAGGAGACTTCCTCATCTGTCCAGCAGTCCTCTGGTCCAACAGTGTGTGTGTCAATCAACAGCTGGGGCACCTCTTCCGCTATGCTTCTGCTCAGACAGGCATGTAGTTTAGGTTGGACAGACCCTTGAAGGTCTCTAGTCTCTAGCAAGTTTCAAAGCAGGGTGATTTTCCAACTAGATCAGGCTTCTTAGGGCTTTGTCCTATTCAGTTTTGAGCATCTCCAGGGATGGACATCTCTCCTGGTTTCGGCTGGGATAGAGTTAATTTTCTTCTTAGTAGCTGGTATAATGCTGTGTTTTGGATTTAGGATGAGAATAATGTTGATAACACACTGATATTTTAGGAGTTGCTAAGTAGTGTTTATACTAGTCAAGGACTTTTCAGGTTCCCATGCTCTGCCAGGTGCACAAGAAGCTGGGAGGGGGCACAGCCAGGACAGCTGACGCAGACTGGCCAAAGGGCTATTCCATACTGTATGACGTCATGCTCAGTATATAAACTGGGGGGAGTTGGCCGAGGGGCAGTGATTGCTGCTCAGGGCTGGGCTGGGCATCGGTTGGCAGGTGGTGAGAAATTGCATTGTGCATCACTTGTTTTGTATATTCTTTTATTATTATTAATATTTTCTCTTCCTCTGCTGTCCTATTAAACTGTCTTTATCTCAGCCCATGGGTTTTACTTTTTTTTTTTTTTCTGATTCTCTCCCCGATCCCACCCAGGGTGAGGAGGGTGACTGAGTGGCTGTGTGGTGCTTAGCTGCCGACTGGGGTTAAACCACGACAACATTCTGCCAACACTCTGAGCACATTTACAGTGCTTAATTACATCTGTTGAGAATTATTTTCCCCCTAAAATCTGGCTGTATTGCTGGACCTTTCACCAGCTGTTGATCTTGTTCTGCAGGGCACTGGACAAGAGATAATTTATTATGTTGGCCTGTCTTGGGACAACACTTCAGGAGTGTTGATACAGGAAATACCATTCCTGTAATGCTGTAGGGCCGGGTAGAAGTCATTAGAGTACAAAAGCGTCTTGCCTCAAATGGGAAGCTGTTGTGAAATCTTCCGCTTCTTGGCATCCAGTAATATCTTGCGTGTCTTCTGCTCTAGCAATTGCATGTCAGTGGCCTTTTCTGCCACTTCTTAACCTTTTACTTGTGTTTACATTCTTCTTGGGTACCTGTGGCTGAGCTTTTCGGTGCAAGGTACAACATCTTGCATAAAAGGAGCCTTGGATCTTTTTCTTGGTCAAGCTGATGAGTAAATGCCTACTTTGTTCTATGGCACTTCTCAGCATGGTTTTCACTCTCTTTTCCTGTAAGAATGCTCACTTTTGCCTCCTCAGGTCCACCCGTGATGTTGCCTGAAAGGTCACTTAAGGCAGGGCATTCCTAGCCTGGTATTTTGCCACCTCTATGTAGCTGTTTTCAAGGCAGGAGAGGCTACAAACATGGCCATCTGGACCAAGTAGGAGTGCAGTGAGCAGCAAGGTCATTGGCAGAGCTATTTGTAGGTGCTTGAGTCAGTGAAAGTGTTCCTGCAAGTCTTCTATATTTCTTATGCTTCCTTTGGGTTTCATTGCATTTTCTCCAATACCCCAGGTGACTCAAAAAACCCCCAAACTGGTTTTGCACTGTGTCCTCTCCACATTCTTCAAAACACTAAACCTCCTCTACTGAACATGCTATATCCACCAGAAACACTAGAGATACATGCTCTGGTTTGCACAAGCCGCTGTAAAAGAGTTTGGAAAAGGCTGTAGGACAAGTTTGCAGGTAATAAATGCTGCCTTTTGGATTGCTTGGACTGTGCTATCAGCACTGTGAGGCCTGAATTTGAGTACTGACATTTGTGCTCAAAGAAATGCCGTGTGAGTGGTTACAGCCTTGCACTGAGTTACCGAACAAGCCCGCTTCCTCCGGGACCTCAGCTGGGAATGGCGTCCAAAGGTCCTGTAATTAAACGAAGCTCTCACAAAGTGCCACATCCTGCTCTTTCATGTGAGCATTTAAATTTAGGCAAACAAACAAACAACAATTCTGCTGGTGAAAAACACAAGAAGCCTGAGTCCATCCAAGCTAGACGTATTTTGCACTGACAGAGGAAATATTCTGCTCACCAGTGATACCACTCCAAAAGTCACGAGCACTTTGTAACGCATTCTGTCTTCTGCTGGGCTGATTCCCCACCTGGAAGCTCATTCCTTGAGCTCCTTCAACCGAGGTGACACTGTCCTTCCAGGGCTGTGGATAAGCTTGGTCCATGGAAGACAGGGCAGGACATCTCTATGGCCTGCAGTCACCACCTCAGAGCAATCCAGTGCAAGAGCAAAACCTAGTTGTTTTGGTAGCACTGAATATGTCAGTCAGTAAGATGGACATCCTCCCATTGCATGGGAACTCCTTTTCTTAAGGAGGATTGTGGTGTTTGTGCTAGCACCCTAATTCAAGAAGAAGTAAGCATCTATGGAGTGGATGCTGCCGCTGTGTGCGTGAAACAGCTACATCCGCTTTAGGCAGGGCAGCTCCTCATCTGTCATGCACCTGGCTGCAGGAAGAGCAAGCTGCTCAGGCAAACCTACCTTAGACCAACGTATAGGCAGCCATTGGCAATAGACCTATCACCTCAAGTCTTGCTGCATGAGTCCAATTTGCTTTCCAAAGTGACGTTCTTGAATAACCTCCGAGTGCAAACTCTGCCATTAAGGCTCATGAGTCAGGACCCAAGGAAGAGAGATGGAGCTGATGTGAAAGGGGTCTTCTCCAGTCAAGCTGGTTTAGCCTTGGAAATGATGCATCCTGACTTGAGTATTGAACAATTGTGCTGTGAAATGAGTGGGTTCCAATTCAGTCCTGGTCTGGGCTTTCTTCTAACCCAGATGACCTGTTGCGTCACAGACTTTGGACTTGAAGCTGTCTGCAAAGAGCATGACTTGCTGGTTGTCCTGTGGAGACCTGATGCTGGGAAAACACATTTGTTACTTGTTCAGATCAAGGCACTGACTTGGAGTCCCTTGTCAGATTTGTGGTTCCTGGGACTTACATAACCTACAGGCAAGAGGAACCCTTCTTACTTAATATCTTTGCTGCCATGAAAGTCACATCCAAAAGCAGTTCAAAACCAAGGGCACATCAGCATGGCCAGGGCAGACACATCTTCAGAGGTGGCTGGCAGTAAATGCCCAGGGAGGATACAAGCAGGGCTGTGGCATGGGGAGAGGACTTTCAAAACAATGTTTATGGCCAATACTTCAGATTTTATTATTTATCTTATATGCAGGGACCATGGTCAAAGGCAATATGTTGGGGCATGTGAACTGCAAGCCTGCTGTCCCAGGGCTTCACTGGCCCTGGCTTGGCAGCAGGTGCCACTGCGCTTTGGTCTGTGCATCAATACCCACATCCCACCAGGAGAAGAGGGGGTCCCAGGTTCTCAGCAAGCTCTTGAGGGTCCATGGGGTGGTGCAAGGAAGGGAGGATCTGGGCTATAACCTTGTGCAGCTCCCATGCTGACTGTCCTGTTTTCCCCAGCTGGCAGAAAGTGTAGAGGTCCAATATCTCAACCATGAGAGAGATGGGAGAAGTACACCCAGGTGGGACCCCAGTCTCTTGTTCTCAGTGAGCACTGCACAGGAGCTCTGAAACACAGCACAGACCAGAAACCGTTAATGCATTAATTACTGGCTCAGTGATGATTGTCCCATATGCCAGGCTGGTTATGAGTGTTTTCCTCCATCTGGCTTTTTCCTTGATGCTGCTCTGCAGTCACATGGGTCCACCTCAGCTAGACAGAGCCACAGCTGCTGGCAACAGTCCCGCTGTGAGCGGGAGGCTGGGATGCAGACCCCCAGAGGTCCCTTCCCACCATCATTGCTCTCCTGGCAGGAGGAGAGGTGATGGAGCTGGAAGACGTGGTTGAAGGGGCCTGTGGACGCACAGCCATCGTGGAGGGATGATTGTCATGCCTGCCCACGTGAGATTTGCTTTGCACCCTTTGGATTTCCACTCTTGGGATCTCCACACTGATGAAAGTCAGACCGTCATGTGAACCTGGTATTTCTTCCTCCTTTCCTGGGTGAGTTCTGCCTCTTCCCTTTCAACCCAGGCATGGTTGTGCCACCTCCTCTAGGCAGCATGGTCATCCCTGTGCCTGCTGCTGACATGCAGAGCTGACACACATTGCCAATGGGTACCGACACCAGGAAAGCCAAGTGTGAGCAGCCAGTGACCTGTCTGGTAACCCCAGAGCATGTTGCCCTTCGTATTACAGACGAGGCAGCTGCAATCCCTCTGCAGAGGTATGCCAAAAATGCAACACCCAATTGCAGGATGCCACAAGGCCTGGGTGTTCCCAGTGATGGGGACGTTGCCCAATAGCTCATTATCTGCCTTCAAGATGTGGCGCTTTGCTGCTGAGCTCCCTGGGGTTCAGGATGACACATCTGAATCATTGGGCTGGAAAGGAAGAATGGGCGGTGTAATTGGAGAGGGACTGGGCCTTCAGATGTTGACAGATGAGTCCCAGCCTCTCTGTGTCTCTTTATAAGCCAAGAGGACAGATTCACTCAGTGCCACCAACCCTCCCGACTGCACAGATGGGCGTGGAGCAGCAGGTCAGGTTGATGTGCAATGCGTGCTCTCCTTCTAGCCTAGGCTGTTGCTGAAAGAAAGGATCCCAGCCGAGTCAAGATGCTTTATTATCCTTCCAGTTGTTCATTTTACGCGTGGAGAACTTGGGCGTTTTGGTCACCATCGCAGTTAAAGTGTGTTCTGAAGGGTCTGCTTTGCAGTTCTGCATCTGAGCTCCTCGTTTATTGCAAGCATGAGCTCTGGTGCTTACCAGTGATCTGAGAGAGTGCTGTGAGTCCTCCTGGCTGTGGTTAGACATTTTCCTGAGTCTCCATCCATTTTGGCTGTGTGGAGGGGATGGGGTGTCCCTGTATCCCTAACTTTGTCTTGGTTGGATTACCCATGGCTGATGTGTGGGGAATGGCACCTCTGAGAAGGAGAAGAGACCATCTCTGCTCTCCTCTGTCTTGCTTGCCTGTGCCCAAGGACTCACAGCAGAGCAGGAGTTTGCCACTAGAGATAGCAGTTCTGGTTTTGGATGGTGGGACGCATTGCAGTCTCTCTTCTGAGGAAGGAACTGTTGGGCTCTTCTCAAGTTTGTTGATGTGCTCTGGTACATACTTTGGCTTGGTGCCAGAGGCAAGTGGTGGGAGCACCTACAGCTGAGTTGAGTGGTCCAAAACACCCTGGGTCTGAGCCCAGGTGTGCCATGAGGCAGTGCTGAAGCTCTGAAGTGTGGCAGTGTGCGGCTGTGCCAGCTGGAGATGGACAGTCAGGGGTTGGAGGAGATGGGCCTGCTGTGGCTGGGCTCTGTGGAGGCAAGGCTTGCTGGGCAGTGCAGGGAGATGCCCTGCGAGGCAGTGAGCTGACATCTCCTCTGCTGAGTCCTCCCTTGCTGGGGCAGGAGCAGGGAATGCTCCATCACAGGCTGGCTCCCAACCGCACTGGATATGTGGGAATGGACACAACTCTGATGACTTGTGTGACCCCAAGGCTTGGGTGCAGGAGGTGGGGACTGTCATTTTGGCTGGTCTTTATGTGTTCCTACCGTGTTTTTACGTCAAACCCCAGGAGTCTTTTAGTGCTTGCTGAATGCCACAGGTATGTACAGTGACTAATCCGTCTTCCTTTGCCACAAAGGCTTTAATCTCTTGGGATACCAGAAGGAGTTGCTTCTGTAAGTGGCTGAATACTTGTTAGTGCTTTCACTGACATCTGTGGGCTCTGTGGCACAGCTTGTCACAGGTCATGGCTACCATGGTGTGCCACCATAGTATCTAGATGACACTGGCATGGGCAGCAGAGCCTTCAGCTCAGTGACTTCCAAGACATATGGGAAATCTTAGTGCCACTGCTCAGGAGCTGGGCGAGGGGACATTGGGCTCACAGCCCTGCACAAAACGTGCAGGGTTGTGAGCCAGGAATGAGCCACAGAAGCCACAGGCCTGTGGGCTGTTGCCGGTCATGGGGCAGTGGAAGGTCCTCTTGCACATGATGATGTGCAGGACTGGCTGCAAATGTAGGAGACATGGACCATGGGGACAGAGCTCAGCAAGGATAGAGACCTCTCTGCCCAGGGGATGGGGAAAGGCTGCTCAGGCTGGGTCCAGCCCAGCCACAGCTTTTTGAAGGGGACTTCTGCAGACATCTGGTCCAACTTCCTACTCAGAGCAGAACCATACCCCGTGCTAGCTCAGGCCAGCCCTGGCTTTGTCCAGCCAAGCCTTGAAAGCCAAGGTGTAGACCCAATGGAAAGAAGCTGTTTCCTAAGTGACATGCTCATCAAGAAAATGCAATTGGTATGAAAACTCAGGGTGGGTTTTGCAACAGGAAAACAGCACTGGGAAGCATATTGTTATATCTGGCATCTCCCAATTCCTGTGCAGGCTTGGCTTCTTTGTCCCTTGTAATCCACACTGCTTGCTGAAGTGGCTATTTCAGTAATTTGGGCTGTCTCTGATGTCCCCAGGCATGGCCTGCAATGTCTTGCCTGCATATGTGTGCAATTGAGCCTGGTGAGAAGACGGCCACTGTAATTCCTTCCTTCCTGCTGTCCTTCCTACCTTCCTTCCACATGCAGTTTGGAGGGGCTACAGACTAAAAGCACCTTAAAATGGTGATTTGCACCAATGGATCCAGCCTGCAGCTGTGCCGACTGGTGTTCAGCAACTGGACAGGACAAGTGCCAGTAGGGGAGACTGGGTTTAGCAATGCTGTTTGTCTACAGGATCACGGAGCAATCCAACCTCTCCTTCCTTCAACCATCACAGCAGTTTAATCCCAGGACATTCTCACCTGCAGAGGGAGACGTAGGCACCAAGATGTTGGTGGTGTACTTGAACACAAAGCAAGACTTGAGTTGACACTTTGTTTTAATGGGTGATAGTGAGTTTTTTCTGTTGCCCACATGGTGCTGTGCAGTGGGTAGGTGTTCCTGTTTTCCTCAGCAGCCCAGGAAGACCTTCCCATGCTCAAGGATGCTGGGAAAATGTGCCCAGACAGCTCCTCTGGGAGGCAGAGAGTCTTTTCTAGCTCCTGCAACAGGGTCACCAGGGAAATGGACTTCACTGGACCTGTCCTGAAGTCTGGATCCCCTTGGGCTGAGGTGCTGGGTATGGCAGGGCACACCAGGAGCACATGGCGAGATAATAGTGACATATTAAGACACCTCTACAAATACAAAGCTTAAGCTGGTGGCCCTCCACCCGCATGGTGTGGATGTGGCTCTCAGGCAGACAATGGGCTCTCAGAGGCTGGTCACATCCCCACAGAGCAGCAATCCCCACCTGGAGAGGGGACTCGCTTGTGCCAGGTGATGAGCAGCAGCACCAGAAGGCTTTAACACTCAAGGTGGGGACCATGAAAGCAGCTCTGCAGGGTCAAATCAGAGATCTGGGTAGCCTCTGGTAGTATCTGGAGGAGTCGTCCTGGGGAAGGGCAAAAGGGCAGTACAGCAGCCACAGACGTGGCTTTCCCTGAGCCCCTGCCAGCCCGAGCTGTGTCCGGCTCAGAGCCCCCCAGGCCAGATGTGGCCTCTTGCCATTTCATCCCCTGCACCCCCTGGGGAACCCCAGCCCTCACCACCCGTGTGCCACTGGGTGCTCTTGCTCAGCTGGCTTCAGCCAGAGCTGCGGGATGTTGCTAAGTGCCCAGAGCCGGGCAGAGGGTCCCGTATGGTGCCGCAGCTGGCACGGTTTGGGCTGGAAACACCCGCTCCATGTTGTAGCATCAGGCTTTGGCGGCACTGCCAGCAGTGCCAGAGCTGCATGGTGTTTGCTCATGCCTCCGGCACACCCACCATCCTGCTCATGCCAACACTATTATCCCTCAGGTGCTGTGGAGAGGCGAGATGTGGCTGCTGCTGGTGGCCCTGTGCCTGGCCCTGGGGCTGGGCAATGCCATCCCACGTGCTGGAGTGAGCCATGACAACCCTGAGCAGTTCATGAACATTGTAAGTGCTGGGAGGTCAAACACATCCCCGCAGGACCTGGGCTTCCACAGGTGGTGTGCCCGAAGTCCTCCCCGACGGACCAGCTGGGCTCTCCTCATCCCTTACCCTGACATCTGCACCTTGGGTCAGCCAGAGGGCTTAGGGCATCAAGTTTCCTATATTTGCATGGGTGTCACTCACTTCATGCCCTCAGCTTGAGGCTGGCCTCTCCCTGGTCTTCCTCTAATGCAGATGGACCTTCAAGTCTCATGTGCGCAGGTGGAGGTGACACTGGAGAGTGTGGGTGGCAGCAGTGGGTGTCATTGGGTCGGGCACAGGATAATGGATACCAATGGGTCACCCTCTCCCCTTGGACCGTTGTCCCTGCAGAGCCAGAAGATCCATTTCCATGGGTATCCCAGCGAGGCGTATGACGTGCTGACAGAGGACGGCTACTTCCTCAGCCTCAACCGGATTCCCCACGGCAAGGGGGATGCTGGGCACTCAGGTGGGCTCAGTTTCAGCGAGAGTGAAGCAGTCATGTCATCAGGGGCTGAGCAGGGGCTCAGAGATGAGGCAGTGTGCAATGGGAAGCCAGTGCGAATGCCTGTGCCTTCAGACATGGTTTCAGCAGCTGGAAGAGGGACGAGAAGTTTTTGCCCAGCTGCCTTGAGCTGTCCCTGGGAATGCAGGAGCCCCACATCATGTTTTGCTGTACCTGGGATGGGGCAGCACAACTCAGCAAGCCCCAGCAGCTCCTTCCCTGGAGCAAACCCTTTGCCCTGGTCCAAGGTTCCATGATAGCTCAGGACCAGGGGTGGAAAAAGTCCTTCAAACAAAAAAAGCACCAGCAGAGCCAGGGAAATAATGGGAGAATGGAATATTTAATGTGCAGCCTGCAGAAAATAATACTGAGATGCACAAGGCCATTTTATTTCCATATGGGAAGGGGTTTTCTTGTGTGAAGTACCCGATTTCTCCTCTTTCAGGATCCAGGTCACCTGTGTTGATAGTGCACGGGTTCAGTTTAGATGGTGGTGACTGGGTGGACAACCTCCCCAACAGCAGCCTGGGCTTCATCCTTGCGGACGCAGGGTATGACGTCTGGATTGGAAACAGCCGGGGCAACAGCTGGTCCCGCCGGCACCTGAACCTTTCTGTTGACAAAGAGGAGTTTTGGGATTTCAGGTGAGGAGGCCAACAAGGGCCGGGATGCTGGGCTGTCAGTGCCAACCACCTGATGTCCATGGGAGGTTGGGAGATGAACATCTCCTCTAGCTTCTCCCCTTGCTCCCCAGCTTCCATGAGATGGCCATGTACGACCTCCCTGCTATGGTGGGCTTCATCCTAAGGCAAACTGGGCAGGAGAAACTGTTCTACATCGGCCATGCTCAGGGCAACTCTCTGGGTGAGTGAGGAGAAGGAGAGGGTGGTGGGCGGGAGTGGGGCACCAGGATGCCATGGGAGAGGGACATCAATATCTGTCCCAAACTGGAGACTGCTGGGGGCAGGGCTGCATTGGCTGTGCAGCCACTTTCCCCACCTGACTTCTTGGTCCTTCTGCATGGGAGAGGTTTTCTGCGTCTTGCCTATCCATCCTGGGCTGTGCTGACATCCAGGAGTGCTGCAGCTTCATTTTGTTTAGACCCTGTGTCTCAAACAGGAGGTCTGGGATGAGTGCTGTTCCTGTTGGGGTTATCATTGTGATCTCTTGCTGCTTTTCAGGTTTCATAGCATTTTCGAGCATGCCACACCTGGCAGAGAAAATCAAACTCTTCTTTGCCCTGGCTCCTCTGTACACCTTTCATCATGTCAAAGGCCCTGTGTTAAAGATAGCATTTTTACCAGACGCGGTGCTGAAGGTATGTGAGGTCTTTGTGTGTTATTGCTACTAAAACCCAGGAGCTTTTGGCAACTCGCATTCCCCGCGTTGCTGCCATGCACTGAACCCATGTCTGTGACAGGCATTGGAGGTGCGTGTGGGAAGATGAGCAATCCCAAGGTCCCAAACAGCACGGATTTCCCTCTTCACCCAGTTGAACAGAACCAGTTTTCACTGTTTAAAATATCTGTACCTCTCTATCATTACTGTTTATGCTTTTGCTTATTGACCTCCCCACACCCCAGTCCCATAGCCCAGGAGGTGCTCAGAGCAGCCCCACACCGCCTCCCTTCCACCCTTTGCTCCAGTGGCTGGAGAAGGGCTGGAAGGGGAGGTGGCACTCTCCCTGGATGCGCTCCACCTGAGGAGCACCTGTCAACAGAGGTGGCAGATGAATGGTATGAGTCTGGCCATCCTGGGGTGAGCTATTGGAAGCTGGTACCTTAGAGACGATGCACCAGGATGATGGGGACAACAGCACAGTGTGGAAAGGACAGTGATGGTTTCATGTTGCTCTGATAGTCGGGTGCAACCGTGGGTCAACCTCCTTAAAAGGCTGGCTAGCCCAAATGTGTCAACAACCATATTGAGGAGTTGCCTGTCAGCACTGGCTGGGGACAAGCGGTTCCTGTGGAGAGGGGACGTGTACTGCAAGACCCACTGTGACCTGTTCCCTTGCGCTCTTGCAGGCAATATTTGGAACAAAACAGCTGACTCTGGTGGGGAGGAAGGAGAGAGCCACCCTTGCCAAGACATGCAGCAACCTGCTAACAGCTGAAGTCTGTGAAAATGAGATCTTCCTTATTGGCGGGTACAACAAGAAGAACTTGAACGTGGTGGGTGCATCAGGCTCTCCAGGTCGCAGCCATCTCCAGTTTTCCTAGACACCTGGAGATAGCTAAAGAGATACAAAAATGAGTATAAAAAAACAAAATAAGGTATGAAAAGCACTGTTCACGGCAGAGGTTATTTGGAGATTTCTTGGGGTATTAAATCTAATAGAGGCTTCGATAGGAAAGAATCACTTGTGGTCTTGTCTGCAAAGGAAAGGTAACTCCTGCCTCATTTTCTGCTGACCTGCAACAAGTTTACAGAAAAAAATAATAAAAATTCACTGGACCAGTTGTATTTTCATTTTAAAGCAGTGGTTATCTGGTTTACCTTTAAAAGCTACTCCTAGCTCTGAACAGAATAAAGCTGCTGAAGCATATAACGTTTATATTGCAGTTACAAGACCAAATTATTTTTTTTTGCCTAGACAGATTTTCATCATTCCCAACTCAATTAGAAAATACTTTATTTTTCCTGCAGAGCCGACTGGATGTATACCTAGCTCATTTTCCAGACTATACATCAGTAAAAACTCTTCTCCACTGGGGACAGGTAGAGACTCTGATTTTATAACAACTGTAACCAATGCTTTTTCTTTTAATCTGTGAATACGGGATTTTACAATGCTGCTTCATTGACCTTGGAGACAGGTAAGAAGGTAGAGTCAGACAAAGCCACTAAAAGTGTTTTTTAAGTTGCTGCACCAGGGTGTCTCAAAAGCCACAGCTGTTAGCTACTGCTTCTGGCTGGCCGAGGCAGAGCCACCCAGATGCCTGTCTCTGGTAAGGACCCCATGTAGGTGTTTTTGGGACTCCCTCTGCTCTGGCCCATGGGATGGGTGTCAGCAAACGCCAGACCAGACACCAGGGCTGTGCTGGGCAGAGAGTGCTCACCTGGACCCTGCTGCTGCCTTTTGCTTGCAGTGGGTCTGATCCTAGGCATTACTGGCACAGGGTTAACCCTTTGTCTCTATCTTCCAGACTGCCAAAACTGCAGAGTTCAAGCAGTTTGACTACGGGGAGAAGAACCAGGAAAAGTACAACCAGGTAAATGGGCACTTGTGGAAGGAGGAGCAGAGGATGAGGCTGGCTGGGACCAAGATGGCGGTAGCCTCCTCCAGTGGCCAGTGTGGCCTGAGTCCCCTGGGATGCCAGGGGGAGCAGTCCCCATCCATTAGTGCTATTAGTGTCAGAGCCCGCAAATACCCGGAGCGTTTCCCCTCTCCCAGGCCACCCCGCCCTTGTACAGGATAGAAGACATGACGGTGCCGACCGCCCTGTGGAGCGGTGGGGAGGACTGGGTGAATCCCCCTCTGGAGACCCAGCGCCTGCTCCCCCGCATCACCAACCTTGTTCGTCACGAGCACTTCCCCGACTGGAACCACTTCGACCACCACTGGGGTCAGGATGCCCCTCAGCGCATGTACAGGCAGATGGTCGCTCTGATGGAGCAAAATCCATGAACGGTCCACATGCTGCCCAGGGTTGGAGGAGCCACCCATTTGCATGTGCCTAGGGGCACAGGTTTTGTGTGAGGGTTGCCACTCTGCTCTTCCCTTCTTAAAAATGTCTCCTATTAATCACCCTGCTCCACACTGATTTAATGCCTTAAATGTAATTAATGGTGTAATTTCTGCCTGCCCTCTGTGACTAGAGATTGCAATAAACTCTTGCATCACAGCCAAACTCCAACCTTTTGCTTGGTGGGCCTCACCGGGATTGTGTTTGCACCCCATTGCTGGGGTGAGGTGTGCAGGAGACCCTGTTTGGTTTTTTTTTTTTTTTTTTAGCTTTTGCTGGGTCAGAGCATGGCAAGCACAAAATTTTACTCCAGAAATTGACCGTGTGATTTGGGTTGTAGGTTTAGGTGAAGGAGGGGTGGAAAGTGACCTTGTCTGTGAGCCCTGGAAAGGCTGGAGGGAGTCAGCACTGACTGCAGGAGAGAAACGTTCCTCCAGTAGAATGAAACCAGAGAGGTCGATGCACACCACATGCCTGAGAGGTGATGAAAGGGAAACATCTGGGCCTTGGTGTTAGGCTAGGTCTTTCCTGGGAGATAACCCACCCAGAATAGCATCCCATGTCACCTCCTGGCATACACCTTATGGCAAAAACCCAGCTGTGTTTTCTAGGAAGTTGAATTTAACATGGCCCACAGTGTTACCTAAGAATAATGCTCTGTTCTTAGCATGTATATTTGAAAAATATCTGTCTATCTACTTACCTATCTATTCTTTCTATCCATCTATCTATCCATCCCTCCACCGACCTATTTATTCTATTTATCTATCTATGTATCTATCTATCCATCCATTTACCTACTTACCTATCTATTTGTCTGTCTGTCTGCTTATCTATCTGCCTATCTATCCATCCATTCATCCATCCATCCATACCATAAGACATGTGTAATGCTCACCTGTGAAGTCTGTCTAAGTTTAAGATGCATGAGAAGAGCACTGTGAACAAAAGGCAGGAGTCAAAAACAGAATTTCATAGGGCTCAGGGCAAGGGACTTGGCTACACGGAGTAAAGTTCAAAACCTGGTGATTTTCTGCTGATAAAATGTGCAAAAGGAGCTTGGGGGGTTGAGCCCTTCCTCACCTCATAAATCCGCCTAGCTGTCCCTCTCCAGTCACATTGTTTCTTGCCAAGCTTTTCATGCTCATCCGGTTTAGCCTCTTAGTGTTTAAATGAAAAAAACCATCAAGACAAGAAGAGTAAATTCCAGCAACTCTGTTTACCCTGGAGAGGTTAAGTTGTTAATGGCTCTTTGCAACCAATATCATCTTTTTTTTTTGCCTGTATTTGTGCAGCATTCAGGGCAGGAATTCGTAGCGCCATGACTTAGTTTCAGAGTCTGGGAACAGCTGACGAGGCTGGTTGCCTGAAAGCAGCCTGTACACATCCAGTGTGGCTAACACGGACCAGAGCTATCTGGCTGCTGAGCCTCACAGTATCTGCAGAGGAGTACCTGTAGAAGGCGTTTCTCCTTCTTTGAGTACATGTGTGGGTACATGCACAGAAACAGATCCAAGAGCATGTGCAAATTTGCCACAAATTCAGTAAGAAAAAATGGAGAAAGACGCTTCAGAAACAGAAGAACCAGCTAAATGGTGTTTAATAATTAGGTGAAAACAGGGGACCTTGAACAATGTCACTAGTCAGAAGCAGTGTTGAGACATGTTTCCAGAGCCCACCAAAAATGGTAGAAGAGCATCTCATTTTCCTGATTCTACCTTACCAACGGGACTATTCAGAAATGTCGGTGTCGCCCAGTGACCAGAACTGAGCTACTTCTATCTTGTCAGCAAGTCCAGGACTTGGGAGAAAAACCTCAGCATGTAAACCTGACTAAGGAGGTGGATAATCAGAAACAGCAACTCGGGGAGCTCAAACGTTTCCAAGGAACAGACATCAGCATCTCCCCACTTCACTGATAATTGCCCAGCCACTCATCAGTGCCTGCATCGGGTACAGTGAGCATATTTGTGTTTAGCCTAACAGTATGCTAGCCCTACCTATTTATTACATGTGCTCACCAATAGGTAAAATAGTTGTTTGCCTGTAGAGTTGTGCATGATTCTGCCTGCAAGTCTCTGCACATGGTAAAAGATGCCTACAGTGATCCAAAGAGCAGAAGGTTTTAGGACCTCAAATCCAAAGCAAATAAAAATGCTGACAGTCTGGGTGGGTTAAGACTCAGTGAGATTAATTTGCAATCTCCACATCCCTCGCCTTTTAACAGAGTGAAAAATATGTTTAAAGGATAAAGCATTGCTCTCTAACCCAAACTGATGTCATTCAAGCAGCTTGTGGGACCAGAAAGCTAGTCTCAAAGCATCGATTGCCATAAGGTATCTGGTGGTACCACCATCGCCAGCAGCTGCATTGTGGATCTCTGCAAGACACTGTGCTTAATTTAGAGTGCACAGCTCAGTGTTTGCAAAGGTATACCAACGCCTGACCTGTATCTGAATAGTAAAAGGAGAATTCACTTCAGGGAGCATCAGTCAAAGTCAATCTGTCGATAGATTGCCTAATAAAAGGTTGATAAGAGTAAGAAATTGGTATGCAGGATTGGAGTCTGTTGCTGTCAGTTTGCAACATAAAGCCGAGGCTATTGAGGATGAATGACATATATACTTAAGACTCCACCTTCAAATAACACACTTCAGGTTCCTCTTTCAGGTGAAACGAGGTCAGACTCATGTTATTTCATCCATAAAATGATGGGAACTCAGAGAAAGTCCTGACGACTGTTTTATATTGCTTCCCAAATTGGGATCTTTCATGGAGAATGAATTTGCTGCACCAAACTAGAGAAACTCAGGAAACAAGGACCAGCAGGTCTGGCTGTCACTGGCGTTGTGTCACACGCAGGTATAAACTTGCTGAGCTCCACCCAAAAAAACAGCCTGCAGATTTTTTGTGCCCTTGCTCCTACAGAGCCTGCAGCAGGACCTGCCTTTTGCGACAGGAGCTGGGATTTCCAGCCCAAACTTGAAAATGGCCAATTTCTACTCACATGCTCATGGGCCTATTTTGGGCTTTTGTCTGTATTGTGGTTTGACCTCTTTAATTATTTAGAATTTAAAAAATAGGGTGAGGGTATATTTCTTCCCACACAGGTCCTAATCACTAAATGTATGGACAGCTGTCAAAACCAGTGGGCAGCTCGTGATGCAGATGAAGAGGTAAAAATACAAGGGAATATATTGGCCTTAGAACAGATTACTATAGATTCATGTTGTGAGTTACTAGTCAGGAGGCAGATTGAGGTGACTAAGGAATTCTTAACCTGTGCACTAGCAGACCTGCTCAACAGAACCTCCAGGCTGATTAATTTACTGCTGAAATGAGCAAAACTCAATCCATTTAATACAGAGGAGACAGAAAATCATCTACAATCAGTATTTATTGCAATTTCCCTCCAATCCTCACTGTGCTTGATGACATGAACATTTTTGCTTTGGAAAAATATCTCCACGGCAGTCGTGATTTTGTGGGATGCACAGGGGAGTATATATCCCTCAGGTGCTATTGAAGCTACCTCCATCTCAAAAGGAAGCTTTTCACCATCACTTTACATGTATTGTGAGGGACACCTCATTTGTCTGAACAAAGATTCCACTCACCTTTTAACTGGTGTGATTTTAAAAGGATTTACTTTCAGGTTCTTGTCTTCAGATGGACCTGTCTTCAGATCATCACCTGTTTCATCCAGTTTCACCCAGTTGCACCCAGAGCCAGCTCTTCTTTTGTGGGAGAACGATTCTGCAGCATGAGACACGTCTGATTATTTCAGAGCACTGAATGCTCATGAGAAGAGCAATATCTTCCTCAATTTCTCCATCAGTCTACTTTGACCAATTACAAATACTGAAGCCTCTGAGGGCTCCTTGGGTGAATGCTCCAGAGCATGGCTCATTTCTTTTTCTTGCCCAAAATGTTTCCAGGGAAAGTTTATTGCATCTATATGCAACAAAATACAGCAAGGAAATGCTGCCTCAACCAATATCCTTTAAATTAACTGCCAACCAGGACTTACCCTGGTGGCTATATCTGAGACTTTGCCTGTGCACCCATATCTATAAAGTATTTGGTCTTAAGAGAAGTAAGGGAAAAACATTGTCCATAAAGTCAGAGATTTCCAGGCCATCCCAAAAAGGTTAGTTTTCCAGGCCATGAGAAATTTGGGCGGAATAGAGAAATCACAGCAGCAATGGGATGGATTACCAGTTGCCCTCCTCATTTCTCTCCTGCCTCCAGCTGTTGTCTGGTTCTTTCCAACATATCTTGTCAATACTGGGACATCATTTTCCAGACACAATTTTTTTTCCCCAGCTTCTTTGGTGTTTCTGAATAAGAAAGTGGAAATACAAATGTATTTAACACCTGCAAATATCTGCTTTCTCGAGTGCATGTTCTGGTTATGGTAAAAAATGAATAAATCAAAAAATAGCCAGCTATCACTTGTGTTCATAGCTGTTAAAAAAAAATCAGAAATGAAATCCTTGAGACTGGAACAATCCCTGGTGAAGGAGCAGAAAGCTGGGAACCGGTGAGAAGACATAAGGGAAGACATGAGTAGAGGAGAAGTAAGAGGAAATATTAACTGTGAAATTCATGTTGTGCCTGGCATGATCCCCTTGTCTGAACTGTGATACCCCTGTCATTCTTCAGTGGTAGAAAGAAACCCAAAGGGCTGAGGTTTGACCTCTCATAACACTCACGATTTTCTCTCTCCCCTGGCAGTCTTCAGACTTCAACCCCGCCTTTTGCCTTCTGTTTCATTCCTGATACTGATATAATTTCAGTGCATAAAAGATGGAGTGGGGACAAGAGCATCTTTGTTCCTCTTTAATTTCTGGTTTGGGTATGCCATGACCTTTGGCTAAAATGCATGTTTAGCATGAGGAATTTTGCTTACGAAAATACGTGCCTTTATGTCACCTTTTGCATGAAAACACTGAATTACCTAGTGCGAGCCCTCAAAGAGGGTGTCCCAGCCCCGTGCTGCCTGGCCCTGGGGCTCCTTCTCCAGCAGTGATGGTGTCCTCGTCCCAGCAATGAGAGCACCCTGCCCCACCGCCCACGGCTGCGCCCTTGGAGGCACCATGCACGCTGGTCCAGGTGCCAGTCATCCTAGAAATGGTTTAACGAAGAGGGTGTTGGCTGGTAAAGCCACCAGCGCTTGAACAAGATCAACTGGCTTGTGTAAGATTTCAGTCTGTCTTAACCCCCTGTGTGTGTCTTGGGTGGGAGCTGTTGGCTCCTAGGAGGAGAAGGACAGCAAGAGGTGGTATTGCTCCTGCTCCCAGAGGACATGCCAAGAGGACAACCTGGGCAGGGTCTGGGGATGTGACACAGTGTTTAACATGGAAGCAGACCACTGCTTCCCCAAACCTTTGCTGGAGGCATCACAGGGTGGAACAAGTGGCAGCCCTTGTGGCTTAAGACCAAGATAGGTGTCCTTTTGTGATTGGGTTAGCATGACCTGTTCTCCAGGTTGACCGATGGAGAAGCAAGTGACAAAGAGCAATGCAAGGACCCAAGATCATCAGATGCCTCCAGGCACTGGAAAGCTGCCTACGGCATCCATCCAACTTCTCCATGCTGCGCAGAGAGAAAGGGAGACCTGTGGGGCCAGGACCATCCTGACCACCCCACTAGCTGGTGTTGACAAGAGATTGGTGCTGAGACTGTCCCTCTCATAACACCTGTGGCTCTCTCCCCCTGCCTTCAGAGCTCTTTACAACCTTCCAGTGCTCCCCTGGAGATCTCAGGATTTCAGCTGGTGCAGCAGCAGCTCAGCTCCTCCTCAAACCGGCCAGCTGAGACTTGCTCTTCCAGGAGCCCGCAAGCCTGTGGCAAAAGCCTGTTTGACATCCTTTTATTTAGGGACATGTTTGTCTGTCAGCCAAGAGACCATCTGCTGACTCAGCAGGTGGTGGAGTCTGGCATGCAGACTTGTCAGCTTCAATTACGCTTTCCCACCAAAACAGCATGCAATAAAAGAAGTCTCCTCCTGCAGAGTGGTGATAACCTCACAGCAGTGCTGATGTGCATTGAGGACTCGGGTGCCATCCCAGTGGTCCCAGCAAGGGGCACCATGTTTCCCAGCTCCCTGAATGTCCACCAAGCCCATCCCACCAGGAGGAGATGCAGGGGATGCCACAGCAGCAGGTCACTGGGGGCCATGTCTGGGCGAGTCAGGGCATCCCCGACTCCTGGCTGAGGGGCCGTGCCCAGGGTCTCCAGTCCCTTCTGTAGAGCTGCTGCCCTGGGGAAGGATTTGGGGGTTGTTTATTTATTTATTTATATACACTTCCTGGGTCCAGCCATGTGTACATGTCTCATCTGCAAACATCTCCCGCTGCTGGGAGCTGATTTATTTTCATTTCAGCGAGGATTTGGGTCATGGCTTTGTTTCAGCATTTTAAAAGAGAAAGAAAATGCACAACAGCATTCAGCACAACAAAGGAGACAAAGCAATCAGGGAAAAGCCCTTTTGTACCTATGGCAAAATACCTAGTGAAGCTGCACTTTTTTGCTTTGGGCAAATTGTTTCTGCATAACTGGAAAGAGAATTAAAAAAAAAAAAAAAAGATGTGTTTAAACAGGATTAACTTGCACAAGAATTTGTACTTCTGAAAGATGCTTAGAGCATTTCTTAAAGGTAGGAAAGTAAACAATTGCCTAATCTGATAATCTGATCATCTGATAAAATTTAAAAGTCATTTTTTTAGAAGAGACAGAATTATTTACTGGAAACAGACTGTCTCAAACAGACTGAAAAACCTGATTAGGTAAAGAGCGTTACCTCAAAAGATAATTTTAAAGAAAGCTTCTTGGAATGAGGCAGATGCAGAAGCAACATATTTAGGAAGAAAACGGGGGGGAAAGAATTAAATCATGACTTATTTACTGCAACCAATGTGGCTTCATGATATACCAGGAAACTGTAACGAATGCAAGCTTCTCTTCACAAATTACTTTCATTAAATTTTCATTTCTGCTTGCTGACTTTGTTCTTCAGAGAAGAAAAGCTTAGGGCAGGACCTATGAAGAAAGCAGCGGAGAAACAAACACAGAGCATCACTGCTGTGCCACGGCCATGGTGTGCTCTTGTGTTTTTCACTAGGAGTAACTCCGTGAAGCTTCTTGCCAAAGGATAGTGCAGGTGCCAAAAGCTTACACGGATTGATAAAGCAAGTGGGCAAAGACTTGCAATATCCATCAATGAGCTTTCAATAGTATCACAGCTGGCTTGGGAGGATGGGAAATTGTTTGCAGGAAGAGTCCTGACCAACTTGCTCTGCTCTGCTGGAGGCACACTATGGGGTAAGATGAACATTTCAGCTGGCACAAGAGTAGCATCCTACAGTGGTCAGCAAGGCCAGCACAAGGATGTCCGGTATCAGAGAGGAATCACTGTCATTCACTTCTACCAAGCAAATTCTAGTAATTAATTCTGCTATCAAATATAACCCACAACAGCATTTGGAAAGACTGTTCTCTACCCAAAATTATTTTCTATGATGTTCCCCCCCGCCTCTCATCAATCTACTTTGCCTTTCATGGCTACTTCTAGGTGATGCAGGTCTTCCAGGGAATTTTAAAGGAAGCATGACAGACTGAAAATTTGGCAGTACTCCAGTGCTCAGCTTCGAGTAACTTCTTGAAGTGTTGCTTCACCTCACAACTAGATTCTCCCTTCCTGAAACAAGCTGATTCTTCTGATGGTCACATCATTAACATCTTTATCAATTTTTTCTGATGGGCCTCAGAATTTTGGCTGGCAGAAACAAGGATGTTGTTATAAAATAACAGTTATTCCTTCAGGCTAAAGAAAAAGTTGTCAACACATCATGGCATCTCTGAGATCACCACTTTCTCTGTAAATGCCCTGGTGCAAGAGACGCAGCATGGTGCAGCACGTGGGGCTTCCCACTTGAATTCCCACCCATTTGGTTGGTCTAGGGATGCATGTTGAACTGAAGAAAGAAGTGAGACCTCCCAGCCACTCAGGGTAAATGAAATGGCCAGATCTGCAAGTGCAACCAAAAATAATACAGCATGCATCCATTCCAAAAGGGACTGGCTGGAACAAAAGTCAGAGAGAAATTTTCAAGTCCCTCAAACTCAAACCTACTCAAGGACCTTTCCACACCACAACAGACCCTCTTCTCTCTTGCTCAGGGGAAATACATGCAAAGACCTGCAATGCATCATAAGAGGTGCTGTATTGGGGCTGATCGGCTAGGTTGAAGGATGATGTCTTTCTGCATTGAAGGTTTAAAAACATTTCCTACACTACAGCACAAGAAAAATAGCTATTTTTAAACAACAGCCAGTCAATGTGATACCGGCAGCTAGAGAGCATCCTGGTGCTGCATGGGATGAGCAGGCTTCTTTCTCATGGCAGAAAGCAGATGGGTCTGTTTAAGACAAGGAATAACTCCCTGACCTGTTTTGTTTTGGTCTACATGCCTTGGTTAGTCTAAAATATTGCTAAAAATGGGAAAAATAGTCATCACCATGTTTAACATTGAAGTTCAAGCCAACTCTTCTTCTGTTTCTGACTAAAGGTCAATGTACTGAGTTGGGTTTTAGAGAGGATCTGCACATTTTGTTTCATGTGAACTCAGGTATAACAGTTTAGCCTTTATTTCCCATGTATGTAGGGAGCCTGGGAGGAAGAAACACCTTCTCACATGCTTGCCCATGCAAAGAAATGCTGCTGTAGTTTTGGTCAGAGCAAATGCTCAGAACCTGGCAATATTTAACACAATTTGTTCCAAACCTGTAAAGATACAAAGATGTAGAAATCTTATTTCTTAAGTCGTCAGAATTCATCTTATTTCTTTGTGAAGTACTGATATGGATAATAATATTCAGCCAAACGTAGACTGAACCCTCTCTGGTTGGCAGCTACCTGCATGTCTGGTCTGCTGCATAAATGATGCCCAACCAGGGATGATTTTGCAGTGCAGCTTGGTCACATGTATACCTACTGGATTTGAAGAAAGCACTTTAGTCAGAATATATGCAACACAAAATGAATCACTCAATCTCATTACCAAAACATCTCAGATAAACCCTAAGATGTAAGCATTTTGTACATTCCCTAAGCCCCTTTTTTATTTGGATTTTGCACATTGCGTAGCAGAATCACATGCTGGACTGTCTGTCTTGTAATTATTTTTCAGGAATTTTTTCTTTCTCGCTTCTTCCTTTTTGCCTTCTCAGTTATTGAAATAAAAAAAACCCACCCACATTAAAAAGGTGATTAATTACAATTTTTATTGAATTTCAAAAACACTAGTACTGTATTGCTTCTAAGAGATGTATTTCTGCTGTGGGTTTTCACCACAGACCTGTTAGATCTCTTTCTGATCCACGTTTGTAGGTCCAGGGGTAACAGTGCCAGCTCTGAGATGGTAATTGTGAATTTTGTATCTCTGATGAATCCAGGAATCAACTGGGTTACAAGGAGGTCCAGACCCCCAGGTCTCAGGGGAATTGCAGGCACTATAAAGCTAGCTACATCGGCAAGACTACACAGGATCCATCGTGTCTCAGAGAATAGATCACTGTGATATCAGTCTTAATGAAACATCTGAAAACCCAGTTTCCTCATCTATGTTTCCTGTACTTTGCAAATAAACATGGTTGTTGAAGTGAAAAAAAAAACAACAAAAAAACAGGAAAAAAAATAAAAAAGAGGAAAAACAAAAGAGGGGAAAAAAAAAGAAAGAGAGGAAAAGAGGAAGAAGAAAGGAAATGAAGTGCCAGTCAGGAATAGCATAAAGGCTGCTCTCCCCACCCTGTCACTGCTCTAGTTAAAAGCAGAACATTTTAATCAATCAACTACATTCAGGTGGTCCAAATAGTGACAAATTTCAAGATCCTTTGAAGACAGGATTAATCTTACAAGACACATCAGCAAAAAATGTATCAAATCAAAACAGCAGCTTTATGGATGCCTCTTCATCATGTCGACGATTTCCTGGTACAAAACCTCAGTTGCATTGAGCCCCAGTAGGATATCCAGGTGGTTCCACTGGGGAATCACCTTGTGGTGAACCAGGTTCCTGACCTGGGGGAGCAGGAGGGCAATGTCCTGGGAATCAGCCAGGCAGTCCACTCTGCCACTCCAGATGGTTGTCGGCACTTTCATATCCTTCAAATCATAGAGCGGCGGACCCATCTGAAGAGGTGGAAAACTAGGGTTTCATAAAGGAGAGATATTGCTGTGATGCAATAAAATAGGCACCATGGAAGAGCAATTGTTATTCTTTGGGAATTAAGAAAAAAAAAAAAAACTGGAAAGGTTTTCTTCTAGAAAGAAGAGAAATTTTATTAAAAGACGTGGTGTATCCTTACGCGTTACAATTTAATGAGTAAATTAAATTAGTAAATTTAATCTAAATTAATTAGTAAATTTGTTCTGCACTGTTAGAAATTCTGGTTCTGATGCTACAGATAATTTGATCAACTTTGATAAGCAGGCAAAATTTTAGCTGCCCTGATCTAATGCTGGTGGATCATCCTGCTTCAAGCAGGAGGTTGGACTGGAGACCTCTAGAGGTTCCTTCCAACCAGCTCTGCTGTGGTTTGTGGTTACACTTCATGCAAGCACTTGCCTTTCCTTCAGCTTCATAACAGCAGGAAAGTGTTCAGAAGCAAGTTCTTGAAAATAAGACACATCTGGAGGGTTGCTTTAGCTCAACACCATGAGGACTTGCCATCAGGTGATTTGTCAGCATCTCCTTACCTGCAGTGTAATTATTCCAGTTAAGAAGCATGCTGCTTTCTGAACAATTTGATTTTTTTCTTACTTAAGGAAGAAAGAAGGGTTTTTTCTATGTCTCTGGTACTCTTCTTGCCATAGAACAAGAATTGCCTGAGCTCCCAAGGGATGTAGAGTTAACTGCTCACCATTCACCTTATGACTTTAGGTCTGGGTGGCAGAAGGGCTTAGCACCTTGCTTTCCATCATGGCTAGACAATTTACAACCAGCATGGGGACTTCGGTTTTATAGGTTTCAAATAGTAACTGGTCCCACAGTCATTATTGTTCCTTTTCTGTGGCAGATTATGGACTCTAACAAGAACACTGGATAAGTGGAAAGCATCTGATACTTTATTCCATTTAGAAGGTATTTGTAAAACAGAGTTTAGAATAGAAAATACTGTTGTTCCAAGTGGACGTCCTGCTGACTTGCTACTGGCATGCCCAATTTGTGAAGAGAGGATAATAAATTCAGAGGAATCACACCAGGCATAAATGGGAACAGACCACAAACTTGGCCATTTGAAGCAGCTTACCTGTCTATAGCGAGGACTGTTACACGTGCTCACCCCATCATTAGCTCTCAGTGCACTGCTTTGAACTCCCTGTAGCAAATTCAGACATGCAACAGTCTAAATGAAACCATAGTTCTATGAGGGTGCAATCAGTTTAAAAGAGGAAACTCAAAAGCTGGTTTTCGCCATTGAACTGGCAATAGGCCAAAGGCCAACTGGCAGTTGTTTGCCATAGGCCCAGTACAATTCATTATTGTCATTAATTTGGATAAACGAAGACAGATTACGTTTATATGGTTTGTGGTTACACCAGGACAGGAGGAAATTAAAAATGTTCTAGAAAATGGGATTAGAACTCAAAATATTCCTTGTACACTGAAGAATTGGCCTGAAATGATGTGATCAAAGATGTGCTGGTTGGAAGGAGACTCTGAACACCTCTTGTCTAACTGGAGCAGGACTATCAGCAATACGAGGTCAGGGTGGCCATGGCTTGACCCTACCAGGACCTGAACCCACCCAGAATGGGACCCCCCATCTCCCTTGGCACCTGTCCCAGGGCTGCTCCCTACTCTGGGGGAAGAACAGTTCCCCACCTCCAACCTGATCCCCTGGGCTGTAATTTGTGTTCATTGCCCCTAGTTTTGCTCTTTGTCACTCACTACTCATCAGATAAGCTGAAGTCCAGCAAAGAATCTTATAAAAAATTATACATAGAAAACAAAAACTGGTGGACATACATATACAGAATGAGGACTAACACCACTGAGCAAGAGCACTTCAGAAAATGGAGTGTGTATTCTTGCTACAAAAATCACAGTTATTTTGGGGTCTCTGAGCAGGAGTGCCACACTAGGAAGAAGCTGTGCTCTGCATACAGCCTGCGGCACACACTTCAGAGAAGATGCATGAACTGGTCAGGGTTCAGGAGAGATCAAGAAGAGGCCATTTGAATCCATGATCTATAAAGAAATGTGCAAACAGATGGGTACATTTAGCCTAGGGAAGAGAGAATGAGGGAAGCGTAGCACAATTTCAGTGTCAGAGGGGGCCCGATAGTGACTCTTCTCCATGCCTACAATGGAAGAAGGAGAAATGATCAGCTTAATTGGTAATTAGCTTAACTGCATGCTGACCAGGAGAATCTCTGCTGCAATCTGACCCCTAACGGCACTTGGGCTGCAGGGCAAGACTAGAGCTAGTCTGAAATAAGACCCCTGAAATGTGCCTGCTGTGGATGCAGGGTCCTCAGCTCCAAATATTGCTCTTTGCAGATCCACTGCTTTGGGGCCACTCTGATGATGTACAGGCAGCTCTAGAAGCTGCCGAGCATTTTATGAAGGGGTGAAAACAAAACCGACAAAGATACCACTGATTTGGTGCAGCACCCAACACAAGAGACTGACCACAAAGGACCGTTAAAATACTCCATACTCTGTTTTGCATAGGAAAGTAGATGTGAAAGTTTACCTGCAACCAGTGGATTACATTTGTACTGAAGTCTCCACTGGGGAGTGCGCCGTGTACACATACATCTACTCAGCTCTTAAAGGAAATGAGCGCATTTCACAACGGGTTTCACCTGGCTCCATGTAACAGGCAGCCAAGGCTTTGTCCTTCAGAAGGACACCGAAAGCCCTCTGCAGATTTATTCCTACATACCACATTTATGTTCTTCCAGTAAAATCCAAAGAGCATAGACAAGATGCTCTTTAAGGTCTTCCAAGCAGGCACAGAATTTGCAAAGGACCAGCTCACCCCAGGCAGTGTGTGGTAGGAACTATTTGGTGCCAAAGATCTGCTGTAAAATTGCAAACGTACAAATTGCAAACGTACTCATAAAATACAAAGACTGGTCATGCTTTGCCTCAAAGTACCACCACTTCATAGCTTCTATTTTACTCCCATATTGAGGTATGAAGTTGCCCACGAGTGGACCCTTCCTTGCACCCCATTAAATGCTTCTGTTTGATGGTTTTTACATGCATCGTCTCTTACATTCATTGTACTCTTGCGTCAAATGGTAGGGCTCAATTCACAGTCTCCGCATCAGTTTTATTCACCAACGTTTTGACACCTGCTGTGCACGTTTGCCCATACCACTAGCTCTCTTGGCTCTAATTCTGCCAGAACATTTTGGGGAGTAAATTCAGGACAGGACAGAAAGACTCTGGACTGAAATATGTGACTCCCTTTGTTATGAAAACAGATGCAGCATGGAGTTCCTCTCTCTGTAAATGATTTGAAATACACTGTGTAGGTAATTTCACAATCTCTATGAAAAACTATATTCATTTTAGCTATGCAGAATATAGTCTGGACCAACATACCTTAAGCCTATAGTCAGAAAAGAATGTGAGCTTTTTCAATGGACTTCGAACAAATATAACCGTGGCCACAGGTGCTAAAGCAAAGTACATCTTGATTTTCTGAGACAGCTGAGGCGTAGTGGAAAAGGCTATAAAAGCTGAAGAAAACCCCACAGCTCCTGTCTGAAAGACATCAGAAAATACCTTTGAACCCCAGTCCGTAGTGCAATTAGCTGCTGGAGCTCAAGGGCAACTTGGTGCTTTCTACAGGAACTGGAGGACTGCAAGGCATGTCGAACAGAAAATCACTGAGCATTTAATTATGGCTTTAAAAACAATCCGTTACAGTACTGTGGGCTCCCATTTTAAATGGTAAAATCTAGTGTTCACCACATGGTCCCCCCCAGCAGAATGACAGCTGTGCAAACACTGTCTCCCACATCACCTTCAGTAAATAGTTACAGGTTTCTCATCTCAGAGAGATGGCACACAAGGCAGAGAAACATGAAGTCCTCCACATGCGAGGAACAAACCCCCACGCCACGCTACCAGGTGGGTAGACTGAGGAAAAAGAAACACACCAGACAAAAATCAGCTTTAGGAGAAGGAGATGGGAATTGCAGGGGACAATAAGATTACCAAGACTGCACCCTGGCAGCGATGAAGGCTACACTGGCCAAAGCGCGGGCAGCAGATCCAGGGAAGAGGCTATTGCCTCTGCTCAGCACTGGGGAGGCCACAGCTGCATACTGGGACTTTTAGGTGCTGCCCAGTACAAGACCTATGTAACAAACTGGAGTGAGTCCCATGCAGGGCTACTGCATTGGGGGGGTGGAGGCCAGGAGAGGCTGGGGGAGCTGGGCTTGCTCAGCTGGAGATGAGGAGGCGAAGGGGATCCAAGAGCATCTCCCTCTGCCCAAAGGGGTCCCGGAGGTGCTGGGGCCGGACTCTGCTTGGAGGGGCACAGCGAGAGCCCCAGAAGCACTGGCACAAGCTGCAGATCCCAAGCCAGACTTTCTCTTACCAATACACAAAGGATGTACGGTGTTACTTGTCATATCAGTTATGACACAGTGCAAACCACTTCTCCCCTATCTCTTCCCAGCTGCATTACAGGAAAGGGTATGACCGAGAGGGAGAGCTTTGTAACATTGCCATGCTGTTTGCATCACCTGTTAACACAACTGTCCCTGTCTACCCAGAAGGCAGAGGGAGGACAGCAGGTTGATTTTGATCAATTGAATAAGAGTCAACACTGCATTCACTCCCTAAACAGAAATAAAATCATGAAAAGAAAAGCTCTAACCACTTGCCCTTTGACTTGATCATAGTGAAAAAGGCAAGAATTGATTACATTTAATTCAGAGAAGGACATTTATAAGTGCAAATCTATGTGTGAACTGTATCACCTTACTTGGGAGCAAAGTATCTTTCAGCAGATCTAGACGTCGCTTAATGATACTGGGTTTAATACAGTTTAAAAAAATACTTTGTGCACTGGAGAGTGCACCTGCCACAAGAGGTGGTGAAGGCAAATGGGAACAGCAGGAGGTTTTACACAAAGTTATGGGCAATAGGTCCATAAACAGATGCTGAAAGTACTGGGCAGGGTTCTTCCTTCCAACAACAGCTGTAGATGTTACCGACCACAAGGTGATGGATCACCGGGCAGAGAAAACTGGGCTGGACCAGTCTCTGGATCTGACCAAGCAAATTGGATTTCGGTCCCCCGTTCTCACACAAACACAGGCAGTTGGGTTGGAGTTGTTTTCCTTCAGTCGGAGCCATAAACACCATCCACATCCACACTTAGAAACTGAGACCCAGCTCTACTGATGTTTTTCTCACACTCACCTTTATAAAAGCAAAGGCTACTAGCCCAGCCGAGGGGTGGCACAGGTCCTGCAGAAGGAGACAGGGAGATGTCAGCCCCTCGGATGGACAGACAGTATAGGGAAGCGGGGTCTGGCATGCAGAGGAGACGGAGACAGGGCACACAGAGGCAGCAGAGGACTGATCATCACCTCTCACTATTGAGTGGCGCAGTGCTCTTCATCTCTCTTGAGACAACCCTATTTGACCTCTCTGGAGGGTGGGGTAGCAAGAACAGGGAAGACTAAATATAAACACACTGAGATATTAAACATATAAATCATTAGGCAATACCATAGTTTGGAAAGTACGGTTGCCCAGAATTTGTTTGTGCAGGCCAGTTAAATACTGTTTAGGCAGAGCCAAATAACTATGGATGTTTAAAGGCAATTTCCATCAACAAAGTGATTTAACTGATAACTCTGAAGACAGTTTCCAGCTTCACATTTCAATGGCCATTTTATTTATTTATTACAAGAGAAATAATTAAGTTATTACAAGGGAAGATTAAAGTCTAAAATGGATTTCCAATGGCAGATCTTGTGTTTTAGAAATGATGATGTGCCAGACAGAGCTCTACAACTCTTTGTATGGACAGAGCTGCTAAACGTGAGCTGGAGAGTTAATCCCAGGCAACACTCACAAAACATCTGTACTGGGTCTGGCTGGGATGGAGTTAACTCTCTTCATAGCACAGGGGTGGGACACAGCCAACTGGCCAAAGCAATACTCCATACCATACAATGTCACCCTCAGTGATAAAAACTGGGGAGTGGGGTGTTGTCTTCCAAGACAGCCGCCACTCGGAGACTGGCTGAGCATTGGTCTGGGAGGTGGCAAGTTATTGCCTATGCATCACTTGTTTTTATTCTCTTTCCTTCACTTACTAAATTGCCTTTCTCTCGACCCAGTTTTCTCACTTTTGCTCTTCCTATTCCCCCACCTGTCCCACTTGGGGCAGGGGGTGGAGCCAGCAAGTGGCTGTGTGGGTGCTTAGCTGTTGGCTGGGGTGAACCCACTGCAACATCCTTGTTCTTCACACCCTTACAGGAAAGTACAAAGAGTGCCTGAGCACCCTGTCCTACATACACGCCAGGAGCAGGGCTAGTTATCCCTCTCCGTCACCCACGTTGGGGCTGTGGCTGTCTTCTGCCCTGCCTTCCTGGATTGTTTTGCTTCGGAAATCACAGTGCAGGCTCAACAGGGAAAGATGTCTTCTGGCTGTCAATCTGGAGCAGACCTGAGGTGTGTCCAAGGTATGCACCTAGATCCGGCAATTGGTCCCACTCTTTAAACACAGCCATAGTAGAACGTTGGTTCATCATTTGGAGATTTGGAGGTTGAGAGTGTCTTGCTTTTGGGGTACAGAAGCCACACTGCATTGAGTAAGGCACCTTTGACTTTCACCTTCCAAGGAAACAGATAACGGCAGTCTGTACTCCAGGGAAAGGGCAGGGCAAATCCAGTCACACTCATCTGGAGGCACCGTCCTGCCTGAAAGGTGCAAGACCAAGTGCACCCCCTGCCCCAGGAGGTGCCTGTGGGTGTGTGGGAGCAGGGGGTGAGCACAGGTGTGCATGCAGGGGTGCATGTGTGAGCACAGGTGTGCATGCAGGGGTGTGTGCATGTGTGTGTGCCAGGGAGCGGGTGTGTGTGCAGGGGGCTGTGTGCAAGGGTGTGTGTGCGCACGCATATGTGTGCAGGGGTGTGTATGCGTGCATGTGTGTGTCTAGGGGTGTGTGTGCATGGGGGTGTGCACGAGTGTGCATGCAGGGGGGAGTGTGTGTGCACACGTGTGCAGGGGTGCGTGTGCACATATGGGTGCACGCGTGTGCGTGCACAGGTCTGTGTGCAGGGGGGCGTGAGTGTGGGGATGTGCGCGGAGGGGGTGCCTGTGGGGGTGTGTGCGGAGCCGCGTGTGTGCAGCAGCGTGCATGCCGGGTGCGTGTGTGCAGAGGCGCGTGCGCAGGGGTGCAGCGGTGCCGCCTCCTGCGCCTCTCCGCACCGCCCTTGGGCGGGGCGCGCCCCCGGGGGGCGTGGCGGCGCCGGGGTGCCGCCCCCGGGCGGGGCGGGGCGGACCATGGCGCGGGTGCTGGTGGTGGGCGCGGGGCTGACGGGCGGCGCTTGCGCGGCGCTGCTGCGGGGGGCGCCTCTGGGCCGCATCGCCGTCTGGGACAAGGCGCGGGGCGCAGGTGGGCCCGGCACGCGGCGGGGGGGCGCGCGGCGCGGCGCGGCGTGGCGTGGCGTCTCTGACTGGCTGTCGCGCAGGGGGCCGCATGAGCACGAGCCGCAGCGCGCAGGACGCCGCCTGCACCGCCGACCTGGGCGCGCAGTACGTCACCCTCGAGGCAGAGCGCGCGGGGTCACGCCGCAGGTGAGCCCAGCCCCGCCCCCCCAGTCGCGCCCCGCCCCGCGCGCGGCCGGCCCGAGGGGGAGGTGCCGCCGGGGGCAGCGCGGGCGCCGCGGCCTGGGCGAGGGGCGGCGGGGCCGGGCTGGGGCCGGGCTTTGGCCGCAGCCCGCCCTCGGCCCGCCTTCACCGCCCACTGCTTTCCGCCTTCCCGCCCACCTCTGCCGCCTCAGGTGGAAAGCGGGGTGGGGAGCGAAGGAGGTGGTGGCCCAGAGGTCTGCCCCGCCCCGCCCACGGGTGTCGCGGCTCGGCGTTTTTCACCCGTGGTGCAAATCTGCCTACCGTAGGAAACGCAGGCGGGTGCGGCTGCGCTGCTTAAATCCGCAGAGGTCTGTGGTTTCAAGAGCTAACGCGCCTCAGAGTTACCTGAACATGGCGCAGGTGGCAGGAAAGCTCCGTATGAAAGAAGCGTGAGGTGCCTTGCCTTTGCGGGGATGTGCTGTCTCTGCCCTGAAGGAGAGTGGGCGCGGACTGTGGGGACAGGGGGGGATCGCGTTGGTGGGGCCTGCTTGGGCTTGCTGGGTACATAGGACGGTTCGCCCTAGGCTGGGGAAGGGGATGGTGATGTAACAGTGATGTAAAAATGCAAAATTTGTGTGGAAATCGGGGGAAAGGCAGGTGTGTTTCAGGCATCTGCATCCAGCTGTTGGAATATTCCTGTGCTCCACGGTGGCAATGCAGTTTGTACTGATGTTCAGAGTTTTAAGTAACTGTTGTATATGCTCCTGCCACAGTTCGTCCTGAAACCTTCAGGTCAAGCCACTAACAGTTTGTGCTACAGGCACAGTAGGTAGCCTTGGTCTCATGTAAAAGGTCAGCCCCCAATTAAACAGCAAGGTAGTTTGTCATGTTATAGCTATTATTTATAGCTGTTCCTGCCTAGCCTGGCTTGAAACATAGGTTGTATGAGGCTGTTAAAAACTGTTCTCTAAATTTGAAAGTTAGGCAGGTCTTAACTTTAATTGTAAATAACAACAGATGCTGTTGGTTTTCATGCAGTCTATTTTCATCTCTGTGTTATTTGCTCCCTTTAAGCTTCTATGAGGAACTTCTGTCTCATGGCATCTTGAAACCACTGACTGCACCCATTGAAGGAATGGTAGTGAAAGAAGGCTCCTGCAATTACGTGGCACCCCAGGGCATCTCCTCAGTTGTCAAGTATTATTTAAAGCAGTCAGGTAATTTTTTAGATGCCTTTGTATGAAAGGAAAGGTTTTAATGATTGTGTTTTTGATGGTATTCTTGAACTGTCTTTCAAATTTAAATCTCCAATAAGAATGTTCAAGTTCCTTGTTTGTTTATGTATGTCTTGAAGTTACTTAGATGGATAAACATGTCTGTGAGCTCCATAAATTTCCAAGTCCTGCAAGCACTTCACTGACTTCAGCTGCACTGCTGGCACATAAAAATCTCTGTACAAATATAACATCTGTAGGAGCCGGGGCCAAGCTTATATGTACACCGTTGGATTTAGCATATGAAAATCAGACCTAACACAATTAGGACAGAGATAACTTAGTGGGAGTGAGATCATGGTTGAGAAGAGATTTGAGTTGCAACTTGAAAGAAGTGAGCGTTTGGGTGTTTTTCCACAAGTGTGTACTTAAGTTAACTGTGCTGTTTAACAGAGCAACTGGGAACATAGTGGTGAGTTACATCCTGTGTTTCGTAGAAATGAGCACTTATGCCGTATGTGAGCCTACTCTGTTGAAAGTCCTTCAGAAAAGACTGAAGGAGAAGATCATCTGCTGGTTTGAAGTGTGTAGCTACTGCATTAGTTGTAATGTGGCAGAACCACTTGTGCAGTTTAGTGACTAATTTAACTGTGGTTTGAAAAATGTTAGCTTTATCAGCAGTCAAGCTTTGCTCCCTTCATGTGATTGTCTTTTGTCTTTTTTTAATTAGCTGTTTTTTTAGACCCTGATCTTGCAAATAATTAACTACATTCCTGTGTTCTGATATATGAGAGATGCTAACAGGGGCAATGCTCTCTTTTTCAGCTCCTAGAGGTGTGCTTTGATTGCTTACCCTGTGCCACTTCCTGCATTCGTCAGATTTCACTCTGAATTGGTTCAGCTCACTAAAGCCACAGTGAATTAACCTGACAAAGAGAGCAGCTGGTATTTTTCCATCTGTTTACTGAGCTGAATGATGTCAGAGAGGAGTCAGATGAATTCCAGCCCTAGCACAGGGGAGTGATGGGATCTTTTCAGCTGATGAGGATCCCCTCTTTTAATGTCATATGCTGGCTGTTAAATTGATTCATCCTAATTTGTGGAACTTTGCCCTAAGACTGTCTGTGTGCTTTGCTGTTTGCAAGTCTCCCAGTTACTAATGGAAACTACTTTGCATTTTCTCTGTGGAATTCACTGTTACATGTATTTAACTTCTTTTTCCAAGCAGGTGCAGATGTCTTCTATGAACAGCATGTAACTCACATCTCTCTCCGAGATGGAAAATGGGAAGTGTCCAGGAAAATGGGACCGCCGGAACAGTTTGATATAGTTATTCTCACAATGCCTGTTCCACAAATTCTTCAGCTGCAAGGTGACATTGTAAACAGTAAGTTCATACCTCAAAATCACAGGTATCTAGCCTAAAATGGCAATTGAGCATCTTGTATAGCAAAGAAACACTCAGCAGTCTGAGCTGTCTGTTAATTTCTGCCAGAATAGGGTGAATCTGAAAATGATAGGAGATGGGTAATTTCGAGGCTGTATGTGTGGCGCATGAGCGGTAATACCTTGATAGCAAAAGTATCTAAATAGATGAATCAATTTTTAATCTGATCTTAGATGTCAGCAAAAACATTAAAAACAGGACTTGAAAATAGTTATTGAATCGGAGAAGAGCCTCAGCTGGTCCCCACGTGGTGGTTTCCTTGTTGCTATCTCTTTGTCTATGTGTCATGCTGATTTTTCAGTGCTGCCCTTGGTATGCCTGCAGTAGGGATGACCCAGAGAGTAAGACTTGAAAACAACTGTGCTGTGGGGAAAAGCCCTAGGGCATTTCAGTGAGCCTGAAATTATATGAAATGCAGGGGAGGGAAAAGTCCAGATCAGAACTCTGGTCTCTGGTTTATAAGATAAAAGCCTCTCTGACCCTCCAGCTTGTTTGCTGTTTATGGCTGCCCCCTGGGGGTTGCATTCCCAAACATGAGTAAATCTCAATTATCCTTTGGTGATTTATTGGGATGAATGTGTTAACAGTGCCATGGAGGCTTAGAAAGAGCAGCTTGGTGCTGAGAAGGAGGTGTAAGTTCAGGTCTGGACAAGTTTCCTAGCTTAGGTGCATTGTCTCAGGTGTGAGGCTTCCAGGGCCAGCTTTTCTCTGAAGTCAGGCTGACGAATCCTGCTCACCCATGCTACCTCTGTGCACAGTCAATGTCCATACACAGTGGGCTCCCAGCAGCATTGTTTCTGGGAGGGCTGGTCAGCTGAGGTGCTGCAAAGCCTGTGAGCAGATTTGGTGTATTTGCCATGAGACTTGATCCTTGCGGAACAGCCACCGTGGGGATTTACAGGGCAGAGATCTTGGTGCAGCTCTACAGGAGATGGCTCTGAGGGCTGATGCTGAGCAGAAGCCAGGAAGCCCGGCTAGGCCTGTGCTGACCCTGGCAGAGCCATATGAAGTGCACTGGGCTGTGGATTTATCACCTCAGCTGCAGTGTTGTACCAAAGACATGCTGCGTGTGGCTAATAACCTGTCTTTGAACTCAGCATGCTGGCAGCAGTGCAGGGGCATCCACGTGGCTTGAGTCAGTTCTGGTCAGGCAGGGCTTGTTGCCTCTCTGCTGCCAGCTCCTGAAGCAGACACGTTAAAATTTGTGGGTTTTCTGCTCTCTGGTTTGTAGAAAAACGACCAGTGCTTGACAGATGAAGAGCTGACTTTAACGCTTGGCTCCCTGTGCTCTGCTGTATCTTGGATTTTAACATCTTTAAATACATGAGTGTGATTTGGAAGCTGTCTTTTAAAAGGTATTGGAGCAATAGATGGAGGTGGTTAGAGTGAGCTGCCAGGGTCTGTCTGAAGTTGCTTCATAGTAACCAGGACCTGTATGAGGGAAAAGAAGAGGGAGGGGGGAGAAGAGAAGAGAAGGATAGATGGCAGCAGGATGTTGAACTGCAGCACAGTGTCTTAGGGTAGCAAAGGGAAAATTGGTGCCTGATCATGGTAAAGAAGAGAAGTATTTTCATTACAACCTCTTTGTGCCTAAAGAGATAAATATCCTGTAAGAACAGGACTTCTCTGCTATTCATTGTTTTATAAGCTTTTCCATTTCCCTTGGTCCTTTACCATGGAAAGTAACGATATTCCCACTGAATTTTCTTGCTTAGTAAGTGTGCTTTTTCACTCCATACTCAGAATCATATGAGCAGGGTAAATGTATAGACATCCTTTTCAGAATTATATATTTTCCTTTTCATAGGCACATGTGTACTGTTCTGTTATATAAAGATACAATAAACTAATGTTGACTGGTCACTAACTGAAACATGGCTTTGCAAGCATTAAAAAGTAAGAGGAGAGTGGTGTATAACAACTACAATGGGTTGGGCTGTACCCCTGTCTGCAAGGAGAGACATCTCGTTTTGTGTTTTTGTTTGGTTTTTTTGTTTGTTTGTTTGTTTGGGGTTTTTTTGGGGGGGTGTTAGGCTTATTACAACAACGTAAGGTGGAATATCGCTCGGAGATGTTTGCAGTCATGGCTTACTCTCAAGCTACTTCGGCTAGCTTAGCTCACAGCAGATGGGAAACCTCAACAGCCCAAATAGTACGAGCATGTGGGGACAAGTGTAACGAGGTTGCTGTTTGATGGCTCAGTGGTGTCATTACTGGGGTAAATGACTGTGGGGGTGGTTTGGCCCATCCTGTTCTTTCTAACGGTGGTTGATAGTGAATGTCCTGGGAACAGAAGAAAAGTCGAGGTACTGTGTAGTCCTCTTTTTCTCAGAGTCTTCCTAAGGTTCCCCTAGTCTGCATCTCAAGGCTTTCCTCAATCCAAGTTGATGTCTTTGCAAACTGTTTTTCTTGGGGTAATTAAATCCTTTCATGTCCAAAAAGTGGGCAGGTCCCCTTCAGAAGATGTAGTTAAGGTGAACAGTTCATTTCACTTGCTCTTGGAGTGCTGGAACTGTCAGATGCTTTCCACAACATCCTTTTCTTAATCCTCTGTATAACTGCAGGATTAACTGTTATCTGAGGGAACCCAGCAAGTTTTGTCTTCTCCTCCCCATTTCTCTTCCTTTCTCTGCCTGTACCCTGTGTGAGACCAGCTTCTAGATTTCCAGCCAATTGTTAATTCTTCATCTCGGGCAACAGGGCTGACTCCCCATACCCCAGAGTTCCTTAGCATTGGAGCTGTTGGCTTCTTTATTACTGTTTCTTTAGGCGAAGAAGTGAGGAGAAAATATGTGAGGAGAATGTAAGGAAGGTGTTTCAGAGCCTGAACAGCATGTAGATTTCAGATCCTTTTTGACTTTCAGAGGGTCAGGGTACATCACTGTATCTCTAAATCTCATATTGATTGCATGTCAAAAGGGCTGAGTTTTGCTGACAGAGAACAGGGGTTTCCTGGATCCACCTCTCTTGGGATTTAAGATGCAACTTCATGTTAAGCTTAAGGTAGTTAACTGCTGAAAGGAATAGTCATCCTCTCCCCTCCATGCTGACACTGTCCTGCTTTTGCCGCCTCCATCAGCACTAGTGAGTGGGTACCACGCTGGGAGTCAGATCTGCTCCCTGTTTTGACCCAAAGCTGGCTCTGATGGTGCAAATGAATATGTTGGTTTTCACTTGGCTGTGCAAGGTGATCTGACTTGTTGAGTCACTGCCTGCACATATGCTGAGACTGCTTCTTTACCCGTAAAGCAGTTCCATCACCTGTATGCTCTGATCTTCCAAACCCAGAGACAAAATTTGGTGATTCTAATGGAAAACATATTTGTGTATTCCTGGTATACAAACTAGCAATTCCAGCCACTCCTGGAAGGGGAGGTTCCTGCTCCTTGTTGCAAACTTCCCCCTTTCTGTCACTCAGGGTGGGAGGAATCATTTTGCTGCTGTGCTCACAGCTGAAATGAGGGATGTGCAGAGTTGGAGGAAGGGGAGGGCTTTCTCCTTCTAGCAACAGCAGCCTGTGTGGTGAGCTCAAAGGTCATGTGTAACTACTCTGAGACTGCAGACAAGGGGCTTAAAGTGAAGCGGGGCAGGATTTAGGAGTACAGCTACCTTAATTGCTGATCTTGAAGGCCTTTATTATATAGAAGACAGATACTGAAGCTAAATGAAAGATGTGGCTTGGCGCCTTGTGGCAATATTAATCTCGGTCACAGTTGTGATTTGCAATGAGCAGCGTCAATGGAGCAAGCTTTGGCCACTTCCCCAACAGCCCTGTTTTTGACTGTAACTAGCCTGTACTGCACGCCCTCCTTTGCTTCAGTGTATCATCCCTACTTTGACAGCTTCTTAATTAGAAGCAGCTAGTTTAAAGATCTTCCATATCCTCCATAATTTTCCTCCATTTTTCCTATCTGAGGTTGCTCTCTGAGGTGCCTTTTCACATCAGTTTTGCTGCACACTGGATATTGAACTGCTAACTGTGGACCTATGCCAGGTTCCACTTTAGCCACCTAGGTATAATTGGATCTATCAGTTCAAAGCCAAATGAATTTTTAAATGGATTTTGATGAGGGATTGTTAGCATTAATGTATAGATAAAGGCTGTAAAATAAGTGAAGGTGCAAAGGAACAGCCGTGGGGAGTAGGGGAGACTTTGATCCATTAGTAAGCATTGGAATTAGCCTTTGATATTTGGGCGTAAAAGAACCTGAATTGGAGAGTTCAAAAGATTACCCAGAAGTGCTAATTCACCACTTGCTATTTCACCATTTTCTCCATTCACCTTGCTAATTCACCAAAAGATTAGCCAGAAGTGCTAATTCACCATTTTCCTGTTTGAGCCTCGAGATCAGCTTTGTCACATTGGTACTTTCCCCTTGCTTGAGAATATTTAACTGTCTGAATATTGTATTTTTAAGCAGTGGTCCCATAGATGATTAGTGTAAACATGCAGTGTGTTTCTTTAATAACAAAACAGTTTGGACACCTATGCCCGTGTTTTCAGAGATGTCTCCTGTAATTTAGGCTCCTGTATTTGTAGTTAAGTGCTTCAACAAAAGCATCCTGTGCATGTATATGTTGTGAGTACCTCTTCATTGCAGAACTGGTGTGTGTGGGCCTACATTGGACTGTGTGAATGGCCAGCACCTGGCAATCAAGTTACCTTAATATAGGTGCTTTTGGGCCCAGTGGCTGATCTGCTCTTTGATTTGCAAATGTTAACTTGTATCTTTATTTCGATGTCTTTAGGACATCTTTATTTAGACATCTTTAATATCCTGTTGCAGAAAACAAATGAGATGAGGCTTATCAATTTGAAACAGATCAAAATTTTACCTTCAGTGAGATGACTTACTAGTTCTTGGGTTTGTGTTCTGGATTTAAGAATGAAGACTACTGACAGGGGAAGTCACATCCTACTTGAGGGAGATCTTCTTTCACTTCCCAAGTTTTTTGAAAATAATTTTCATGTATTTACATGATATTCAGAGAATTAAAATTTTGAAATAATGACCCTCCCAAATTCTATGTTCAGTGGCAAAGATTCCATTTTAATACTTAAAAAGTCTGCAGACTAAAGCTTTTTTAGGCTGATGTATTAGTTTGTGTCTTTTTCCTGTTCTTTAACCTTTTAGATGAGCCTGAACATTATGTCATTGTGAAGCTGTATACATTTAGGAGGAGACAGAATTAAGTGGCCTTTGGCAACCTAGAATTATCATTTTAAATGGACTGTGTAAGAAATGACTGTTCCAGAATTACTCTTCTTATGAGTGTAAAGCCAAAACTTAGAATAATGGAGAAGTTAGTGTGTATACACACCTCTTTTTATTTATTTATATATATAAATATACACGTGTATATACACACACACATACACATGTGTATGTCTATTTACATATATAAAATATTTCGTTCTGTTTACTTGTATTCTTTTGTTCAGTTTGTTTGTATTCTTCGAATTTTGCCAGCGTTTACCAATTCTTAACTGAAAGGAAGCGGGGAAGGAAGTTGCTTGCCTATGGCCAATCTTTTTAGATTTATTAATCTTTATTCATCTTCATTTTCAACCTTTATTCATTCCTTCTATAGCTGTCATGCCCAAATAGACTTATCAGTTGCATATTTAGCAGTAGCAGAGACAGAAGTAGTAATAATGCTGCTAGAAGTCATAAGCTTTGCATCTCTTAAACTAGTAATGTTGTTGAATTGGTACTCTGTGAAAGAGGCATTCTTAGGGCTCTTTGATACTGGTATCTGATGAAATCACTCTTCACTGATTTGATTGGGTTGGTTTCCATTCAGAAATTGTGTGTGTCCTGTGTTTACTTGAAGTTATAGTAGAATTACCAAACAAAATTAACCAAAAGAAAAAAATCATCTTTTTGCAATGTCTTCATTTTTTCCCTGCTTTCCTTTCCTTACATAACATGCTGTATGCGAAGAGTTAGTAACTTTCTAAGCTTTTAAAATAGCTGAATACTAGTAGTGGGTTGAGGCAGAAGGAAGGATCAGCTCCTTGCAACATGTTTGGAACAACAATAGGTGGCAGCAATCAAATGTTGTTTAGGACATTCAGCTTGAATAACTGAATTAAATGTAGTGCACTTACTTGTATTTGGGCTTTACATATTTTTGTTAGTAAATATTGTGGTTATGCAGAAGGTAAAAGGAAAATGAATAAATGTTTCTGAGTTTTGTAATGTAAATTCAGTGTCAGAAAAGGAATAAATTTGCTTAGAAGCAGGACCCTAGCAAATGAAAGGAGTAGATTTTGCAAATGTTCTTCATCTAATACTATTTCAGACATGCTGGACTGTTATACTGGGTGCTGATGTTAGAAAAATCCTAGATTTATATACCAAATTCCATATGATCACTAAGCAATATAGTTGATTTTCAAATCAGATTGACAAGCTTTTTTATTGGTTCTGGTTTTAGTAAGACATTTGGCAACATGGCAGTAAAAGATTGCAACAATTTGCAGTAGTTTTTATCTGTGTGTTCAGAATGTTCTGATTAAGTTGCTTTACTTGGAATTTAAAATTACAGTTCTGCATGTTTAATCTGCTAATAAAATGGAATGGCTTGGCTTTTGTTTCAGGCCTGACCTATTTTTTTTCCATCTGTGCGAATGTCCCACATGTTTTAAATAATACAAGCTGATGAGAAGATACAAGTAAAATAGGACTGTATTTACTTAGAGAGGCTTTATAATGTGAATTAGGAAAGCACAACTCTGATAATTTTTCATGAGTCCCAAGTTCTTGCTGAGTGAACATGTTTATTTTTGGATAGCATGACGATAAATTCTGAATTTTGTAGTTCCAGTTCCAAGCAATCTTAGCAGGGCTTATCCAGGCTTTGAGTTTGCTCTCATTACCTAACGTATCTAAAATGTCTAGTGTAAACATGTACACTGATTTGTTAGTTACTTATCAGACCTTAGGAGTTGAGGTCACACTGTGCAAATATTTGTGCTTTCTGGAAATACAAGTAGCTATTAGTTTTGCATGAGACTAGCTGTTGATATTAATGTGGTCCTTTAAAAACCTATCACTCATTTGACATGGAAGCATCCTAGTACTGACTGTGGTTGTGATAGTGGAAGGATCTGTGTTGGTAAAATTGGGCAATACACTCCGATAGAAGTGTGAGAGGCTGTTGTCTGGATGATCAGTGCTGCAGCTGAAACGGGGCATCTTACTCTCTAGTGAAACCCTCTGTTCTTGCCCGTGGGAGAGCTGTTTGCACAATGCAGCCAGACAGAGTACAGCTCTCCTTAGCTGTAACCTAACAGTTAGGATGAGCTGTTCTCTGTTCAGCTTCTGGCTGTGAATTTCACCTGTGATTCAGTGAATGGCCTCCTGTCCCTACCTCCCCCTGCTGGTGTCAGCTTCACCTCTTACCTTCCACTGCAGCGTTTTGTACCCTCCTGTGAGCTGATCTGACTCACCAATCCAGGAAGAAGATGGATATAAAAAAATAAGTAAGTATGGGGTTGGTCAAGGAGTTGGATTTGATTGTGGAATGGTCTGACAAGCATGAAAAAGCAGGCAGAAAGGAGAGGGTGGAACTACACATCTGGGAAAGGAGGAGCAGCACATGGTTGTCTGTTCAGCTGCCACTGAAACCACTACGTCAGCCTTTAAAGCAGGCAAAGTTGTTACGTGTTCTCTGCCTTCTGCTGCTCAGGTAGAGCCTTCCTTCTTAGGGAGTACTTTTTAAAAAAAGGCAAGTGGAGCTGAAATTGCACATCAGAAAAAAAAAAGAATCAAAGTAGGCTGTGTGTATTCTTAAGTGTATGTTTGACTTAACCTATTTTTAGGTGTTTCTTTATATCTAGAGTGCTTATAATGGACTTATTCTGCAGTTATTAGTTGAACACATTGAAAGCCTATCAAAAGCCAAATAGGCTACCACATGGATTACAGTGACCCTCTTTGTCTGAGAAGTGTGAGGATTAAACCTGATGTGTGTGAGCATGAGAGATTTGAAAAGGAGAATGAAATAGAATATATATTAGATAAAAGGCTACTCTGCATTTTATTGTTGTCTGTCAACACTGCCTGCCTTTGGTAGAAAGCTGAAACTTTGATTTGACAGGTCTCGGAGTGAAACAGAAGAAAAAAGCAAGGTACAATGCTGGAAGAGGAAAGTATGCTGCCTTTTGTCTTCAGACTTGGAGGGAGTGGGGCAGCTGCTTCCCACTCTAGGGGAACCTGTGTTAGATCCTTTGGCCAGACCAGGACGACAGCTCTTAAACAGAAACCCTGCAGAGGATCTCACTCCATCACAGCATCTCATTTTAGTGCCTAGTAACATTGCAGAAATGTCTTCCAGCGGTCCCTGTTACTTGTTCTACTCTACTTCCAACAAGTCAGCTGTATCAGCACAACTGTCTGTGGGGCCACAATAACGCAGTCCCCCTGCCTCCTTCCCCCCGCAAAAGGCAGGGAAGTTATTTTTAGCAGGATCAGTGGTGTGATCTTCAGTTCACGATGTGGCCCACAGACTTACTGGCACATGATGCACTTTCAGCAAGGGTAGGAGAGCAGCACAGGGGCTGTGCAAGTGACTGAACTGTATGAGCAAAGAAATGCTCGTGAATCTGTGGTTTGAATTCTAAGCTTAGGTTTCCTGTGTAGTCCCAGGAGAGATTCAGAGCACCTGCACATTAAACTGGCAGCAGATTGTGCCGATTTAGCTAAACTAGTTTAAAAAAAGTCACTTCTGACATGTAAGGCAGTGCTGCTTTTGTGTGTTGACACATTTAATTCAGCCTGATCTGGCTATCTATAATTACTGTAACCTAGATATGCTTCTCTTCCTGTCCCTAGTGCCTATGCTGGTTGGCAGAGTGCTTCAATACCAGGGAACTTGATCACAGAACTTTGTCTAATGCTTGTTTAGCCTCTTTATGTCATTCCAGTAGTGTATCTCAAAGTAGAGAATGGGGCCCCAGGAATATCATATCAGCTAAACATGAGCCCATGTATGTATGCACACATTAGGGTTTTTTTTTCTAAATAATAAAGGTGATGGTATTTGAACACAGGACATACTTGGAACAGAACAAATAAATGCTCTAAAATTTGTTTATCTCAACAATAAACACAGATACCTCTCAGTTTTTCCCAACAGCAGACAGTCTTCAGTACTGTCCAGGGATTGTGTTTAGATAGAGAAATCTTTCCAAAGCTGCTCTTTGCCGTGAGCCTAAAGGGGAAAGAAAAAAAGTTTCCTGCCAAAAAATGTGACCAAACTGAGCAATTCTGAAACTTCTTTATTTCTGTCTCATGGGACGTGCGTTTAATGAGCTGATGATTTTTGTGTTGTAAGAAGCTTGGATATGCTACTAAGAACTTACTCTTCAGTAAGTCTAGTTAATGCATTTATATCAGACTTGAATTTTTAGATCCTGAATCTAAAATGGTTTTGATGGTTGATTCTGGGAAACATTGATAATGTACATCTTACTTCTCCCTTTGAGGAGTAAAATCCTTTTTTGTTTGAAGTTTTGCTCTTGTTTTTGGGGGAGGGTGGGGGAAACATATTTAGAAAAGCTCTACCTCCTTTCCTGTTACCACACCTGCTCAGCATACTTGGGAGAGAAATGTATGAAGGTGACCATAGGCTGACTTTGATGACTTTATAGCCTTTGTTTTGATGTGAAATCTACAACTCAAACTATTACTTTTATAGAGTTGAAAACCTTTGGATAGTCTGGTGCAAGTTTGCAAGCAGTCTTAATATTTAATTGCTTGCTTTGGGATTTTTTTTTAATTAGTCCTGCAATCAAATAGACAGAAGTATTCACTGGAACACTTTTTTTTTTTTTTTTAAATGCTATGTGCATTTTAATATATTCTCATAGCTTAGGCAGTGCCTCTAGACTGGATGGGTTTTTGTGGATTTCTAGGGGTTTCTTAATAGTTGCTGGCCACTCGCATCACTGTGAGCCTGTTCTTTGGAAAGATTATCTTTACTTCCCACGGATACGTCTGCAAACTTTTAAGTTATTATTGCAGCCCACATCTGGATTAGAGGCAGGAAAAAATAACATTAATATTAATAATATTAACTAACTTAATGAGATTTTGGCTCCATTGAGTCAAACATAAAATTTGCATTGAGCTTGCAGTCAGCTTTTCACACTCAGCATCGTAATTTCCAGGAATGTATGGTATGCTCTTGTATTAAAAAAAGCTCAGGAAAAACTTACCCTCAGACACTTTTTGTAGAAACTAAGTTCTGTTCCTTTTCTTGTGCCATCAAGTGAGATCATGTAGATGGTAGAGATTTTTATTTTGGAGCAGCATTGCAATGCACATTGTCAGCCTTAAAGGTGTCAGATGGGTCAGCTCACTGATGTGGCTGAAAAGTAACACTGGGGGAAAAAGCGCACAACTGAAAAGGTTTGTGTTTGTGTCAGCAGGTTGATCAGGTTTAGTCTGTGGCTGTGTGGGCTCTAGAGCTGAGCAAACCTAAGAGAGACATGAACTCCTTCTCTATTTGCAGTCGGGTCAGTTGAAGCTCGCTGTGAAACTTAGAATACAGGCATGTTTCCTCTGTCCCCTCTCTTTCTGCCTGTTCTCTTTTCCTTACTGGGTTAAAACCTGTGTCAGTTCCTTAATCCTCTTCCCTTTGTGGCCAGCAGGCAGCCCTGTCGACCCACCTGAAATTAGGTTGGGGGGTGTAGTAGTAGAAGAGACCAGACAGCACTGGCAGTGGCTTACGTTGTCAGAGAAGTTGAGCACAGTGGCCTTTTTCTTCTATAATTTCCATCCAGAATATTATTGTATCCTGCTAGAATTTTAGTGGTATGGTGTTTTGGATTTACCTGCATTGCCTTAGAAGCCTACATTTACTGTTAGTTGCCTTGCTCTTCCTTAGGATTTGAATTCCATGCTAAATCCACCTTCCCAGAGATACTCAAACCACTGTGTGGGTCTCCTGTGACTCTATTCTTTTTTAAAAAAAAAAAAAAACCCTGATAAACTTTCTTCAGTGACTAGTGTAATTCTCGCCTCATTTCAAGACGGAATCTGGCTTTGTAACCTAGTATTTCAGAAGTTACTGATAATACGGCTTTCTTCAGGCTTACTGTTATTGCCAGTATTTTGTAACGTGAGTTGTCTTTAAGAGTTGTTTAACGTTGGTGGTATGTTTGACAGAATGAACTCTGTTCTGAGACTTCTAATCGTAAGACCCACTCTGCTGTTCTGACCCACATGAGTTTCCCGAGGGCTAGCAGATGACCGTGGGTGCTCACCTGACTTGTGCCTAGATCAGATGAGTGGGAGTGGAGGTTGAAGTCTGCGCGAATGAGCGTGCTGTGTCAAATAGCATGCTTGGAGGTAAGGTCTTGCATTTGTCATGTGCCGTAAGAGTTTGTTTGAAAACCATAAATATTGTCTGAGCTTTATAATAAAAGTCACATGTGAGACTTTCCAAAGATCTTTGGGTCTTGAGTTCATTGATCTGAATTTCTGTTTTCTTTAGCAGCTGTTTTAGTATCTGCCATCAGTTCTTCATCTAGTGATGTTTTGAGGGGTTGAGAACTTTTTCACATGTGGTTTGCAGAACAACTTCAAGTACTGCTTCACTTTTAAAAAAGTTTTTTAAATTCATATCGTTTGTCATGGCTGGACTACCTAATCGAAGTATAGCAGTTGAATGTAGTAAACTTCAAACATCTCCTGTTTGCCCCAAATGTGTTCTGGGTTTTGGTTTTACACCTTATTTTATTGACTGCGTGCTGAAATTTTAATCTTGGAAATGATGAGTTATGTTGCTCTAGATGAGAAGTCCTCACGTATGTAAAACTTGATGGAAAGAAGATTTAAAACACTAGTTAGTAGCTTATTAGCAGTTGTCAGGTGGGTGATTGTAAGTATTTGAATCTCCCTGATCAGGATTTGCTGTTAGGGTGATCAGGGTGGGCTTGAATGTTGGTTATGTTTCAGGAAGCACCATGTGCGTAGTTTTCCCATTCCACTGCTGTCCAACAGGGTAAGCTGGCGTCTCGCCGTCCCAAAGCTTATTTAATTTAGAAAATGGAATATGCTAGGTGAGAAATGAAGGTGTGATTGGTCAATTTTATTGACTTAGTTGATGAAGGACCCTATGTTATAGCAATGGACTCAGTTGCTGCAAATTATTAAAAATATAAAGAACGTATTCCTTTATTTAAAGGGATTAAAGATATCCTTCCCTTTGATTTACTCAAAAGAACAAGGGACATGCAAGTAAGGCTTTCCAGAGTCAGTCCTGATGCACCAGTAGCCTCCAAGTCTATTCCCGGAAGTAAGGCTTTAAAATAAAGCTGGACTGAAATGTGGCTGATTGGTGCTCCTCTGTAAAGACAGGTGTGAGAGGATAAGTGTACACCTCTACATAAAGAAGGATTTATTGATCTCGTCTCACTGGATTTATACTTTAGGGAGAACAGGGTAGCTGCCTATGGAAATTTAGGAAAGTAAATTTTATTAAATGAACTATGTGCAGACAGCAAGTGGTTTAAGTGTCTTGCAGACTGTTAAGTGACTGCAGAACATGAAAGTCGTGTACCACTTTGTAAAGTACAAAAGAAGTAGATTTGCTGGCTGTTTGCATATCCTTTTTTCACCAGCACAGTAGGAAGTGTATTTTGGAACATTGATCAAAAACTCTTTCATCTATTCTGAATTAAGGCATGCTTGTTGCAAAAGTAAGCTTGAAACCAACATTCACATTTTATAATGTATATTGTGCTCAAAGACAACTTAGAAGCAGGCAAAAACATTAACTTTGAAATGATCACTTGTTTTCAAATAGCTGAACTACTTTTAGAATTTATGCCCAACTCGATTGAAAAGGTTGGTCACTTCTATAAGATAGAATTGTCTAAGCAAGAGCTTAATTTTCTACTCTGAAGAAAATGCCATGTAATTCTTACTGAAACAAGGAAAGTTGCCTCAAATTTGGGTTTTGAATATTTTTAATTTATCTGCAAAGGATCATTGGAAGAATTAAATACTGACTGAATTGAAATTCCTAGGGCCCCAGTGTCCTTTCCCATACTCGCATTTCAGTGCATGTAATTTACCCAGTAAATCCTTGCTTAAACTTCAGAAATACAAATTTCTGGTAACTTTTAATATTTTATATGTCAATATTCCTTTGGATTTACAGGCAGCTATCATCTCTTCATGGTATGGTGTGGAATCTTAAACTTTTAAAAGTATCTCATGTTTGAGAGAGAGTGAGAATTTGTCTCCCTCTAGGTATAAAAACTGACATTTCTTCATCTCTATATTGTTAGCACTTTATAGGGTGCTAACACTTGCCAAACATTTTCATGAGGCATCGCATAATAGATAACTTTAGATGTCAGTGTAAGTCTGTTTGCATCATGCTTGTGCTGCAGGACCCTGGCGAGGTTAGCATGTGTAAGGTTGGAAAAAGGTAGACTGATAAATCACGTATCTGTGATGCTGTCAAAACACTTCCAGGAAGGCATTCTAGTCTTAATTTGTGTACTGCTTAAAATACTGTGAAAGGTCATAATTTTGGCAAGCAGAAGAGATGGCACTTTTTAAACTTCAACTCCTCAAAGTTTTTGCCCCTTCCTTCTTTAGAAGTATGTGTGGTTTTTCTAGCTCTCTTCTCTCTGATGGTTATAGTCCCAATGCCATGTTTTCCGCTTCAGATACTGTGGAAGAAGTAGAAACACCATCAGATATTTGGAAAATAAATGTAACACATCAGTTCTTTCTTTAAACCCTTAGGAGGTGGTAAAATGCTGTAGTAATCCCATGGGGAAGAAGCCTGACAGTTCCTTGTGAACAGCTTCAGTTTGAGGTTCATGAGGGAAAATGGTTAGCTTTCACGTCTCGTAGGTGCTCAAAAACACTGTGGTAGCCTGGGGTTTTGGAACCAATCTAAGTGGGATTTTTGGGTGGCTTGCTGGCCTGTTTATATTGATACTAGTTTTAAGGGTTTTGGCTTTGTATTTTTTAAGCCCTCATAAATCTTCTGGCAGTGAAACTGTGCTACTGGTATGTGTGTGTTTATAGGCAATGAGATACATACATACTTGGCTTCTTTTAAATTAGTGTTTGTTTTTTTTCTGTCATGTTGTTGCCTTTAGCCATAAATGTTATCTCCTACTTTTTTTTTTTTGTGTCATCCTGGCAGTACTTGTGTTTTGCTGTAAAGTCAAATGTCAAGATACTAGGTATTATAATAGTTTGTAGGGTTTAAGGTTCAATTTTCAGTGAGTACCTGCATTTTCTTTTTTAATGGGATTTGCAGGGCAGATAAGTCTAGGCAGCATTTTATGGGATCAGTATTTCTACTCTTTATTTTTTTTGTCTTTGTCAGATTTAGCTGTTAGAGTCAATAGTCACCATTGATAGTTAAAAAAGGCATAAACAATTTTCCAAGAAATAGTTTATTGTGGCAGGAGGAGGGGAGAGTTTGGCTTTTGAATACAGCATTTGGTATGATGTACTAACGGCAAGGAATTTTTTTTTTCCCATCTGGTATTTTTTTTTTTTCCTCTGGTAGGTTGCAGCTGATCTGTCTAACTTTCAAGCAACCAATTTTTTTTCCCACTGTGTTACATTTTGAGCATTAATATTTTATAGCAGTGGTTTACCTTATTACAAGTGAAAAAAGACACTTGGGGAACCAGGTTTTTAAGTTGTATACTTGATTGTATGTCTAAAATTGTGTGCATGATATACACGCTCTAATTTATGAAAGTTGGATAAATTATGGCAGAGAGAGGCCATTTGCAATCAGGTACAGCTTCCTTAATTTATCTGTCCTTTCAGACCACGTGCTATGTATATGTGGTTGCATGTCTAAATCCTTTGGAAAGTCTGAGATGAGAGACAGGATGCAAAATGAAAGAATGTGTGATAAAACAAAAGAAATAAAACAGATAAGACATCCAGAACATGCGATACAGTTGAAGCCACGTGAAACAAGTACTGACTGTGGGTGAGGCATTACAAATGTATGCAGCTTTTTTTTTTTTTTTTTTTTTTGCCATTTCATGCTCTTTTCTGTTAGTGATTTATTTTAGGTATATCTGAATACCGGGCAAGGAAGTTGCTTAAAAAACAAGCAAAAAACCCTATTATTAATGGAACAGTAGTCTAACAACAAGTATCAGAACATGGACCTGCGAACTCTGTAGTGTGAACGTGGTTTCTATGCCAGTGCCATTTTCAGCTTTGAGGAAAGGTTAACTTCTCTTTATCACTATCTCAACCTGTGCAAATGGAGATTAATGCTTACCACACAGATAAACACTGAGGGTAGGAAAGGAAGGTTTGATTAGGACTCGATTTTGAGACAAGAAAGCCTGTCTAGTGCTTTTCCGCTCTCTAGCTCTGCAAACAAGCTCAGTTATAGATGGTAAAGAACATGGAGATGTAGCATAATGTCTAGTAAAATATACAGCATTTGCTAAATATATTTGTATTAATCTACAGAAGCACTTTCCCCTCTAATGCTGTGACTGTTTGTTGTCAGACTCTCTGAGGTGTTTTCTGGTATCCTTCTCACACATTTGAATAACCTGAATTTTTAGGCTTGTTGATTTGCTTTCCCAGTATTAATTTTTCCATCGTTACAGAACTGCAGCATTTAGGAATTGTTGTTTTCATTGTTGCCCCTTTGATTAAGGGCAACTTTCATAGCAGGTGAGATACAAAAGGATAGGAGAAAAATACCATGATGGGAACACATAGTCAGCTTTATATGTCTGCATGTTACCTAATACTAGCCAAGGAAAGAAAACTGCTCACGGGAGAAATCATTACATAACTCAGAACTGGAAATGAAATAGATTCATATTACACTGAGAGGAGTTATGGCACTTCCCCTTTGGTATATTTTAGATCACTAAAAGTAGTCATGATAAAAGAAAGAAATGAGGTAGTTTATCTTTGTTCACCATGTTCTGTGTTAGTCTTCCTTTGTCACCAAAGGACGTATTTTAAAAGAAAATAAGGAAGGAAAAAGAAGAACATGGTTTCAGTAAAAGAAACTATTACCATGGCATGTCAGAGGCATATTTTAGAAAAGTTACAATGAATTAACAAAATGGCTTGTTTGGTTTCATAGCTTTTTCTGAGGAGTGCTACACAGTGCATCATTAAAGTTTTTAACTGGTAGGTCAAACTACACAACTTTCTAACCAACTTTAGATTAAATCTGTTACTAATTCAGTTATTTTTACTTGTATAGTGGATTGATGCTTTTTTCTCCCCATCATCATGAGGTATGTGCTCTGAAAATTACTGAAGTATTAGACAGACACTAAAACATCAGATGTCTATCACAGGTACCAGTTAACACCAATTCACAACTGTTTCAAGTGAGAAAGTAAGAGGAAACCCAATCATATAATTGTTGTTACAATGAAGTGTCTTAGGCGTTCACTCTGCAGAACTACAGAAATTATTCTGTTATTTATCAGTTTCTCTGCAAACCTTAATGTACATGTGTTTGCAGGCTCTCACTCCTGCATTGAGGTCTGCCCCAGCACTACCTTCAGCATGCAGCAAAAGGAGAGAGGAAAATTTCTTCTAAGAGCATATGGTTTTATTTATAATGTGTTTCACAACTGTGACATTCATAGACAGAGCTTACTTATGTACTACACTCCCACTCATTCACTCCACAAGCAAGCAAAAACTTCTGATACATGCACTCATGTTTTTAAGAAAAACAAAAAAAAAAGTGCATGGAAGTAGGTGAGCTTTATTTTATCAAACTGAGGATAAACATAACTTCACTAAGATAAAGAAAATTAACTTTTATATAGTAGAAAAAACATACACTTCTTAACTGAAAGTATGCTTCCTTGCATGATAGCAGGTAATTTCTGTGTGTAGAACAATGCTTTATTTCCATCAGAAAATTCATTGTTGATTGATGATATGGGAGTGCTTGGAGAAGAAGGGAGAGTGACAGAAACTAGTCCAAACACAGATATTTTGGTGTGTGCATGAACAGAAAAATCTGTCCTTAAATGAACATGTTGCTTGCTTGTTTTTTTTCTACTAAATAATCTTCAACTTTAAAAACGCTATAAACTACAACCTCTTGGTCTGATCACATCCAAGTGATTAATAACATCTCTTGGTACTGTTAAAACAAGTTTGTTTGGTTTTTTTTTTTTTTAAATGATGATTTAAAAACTATTTGATGTTCATGTTCCCCTTTCAACCTTCTTTAACGTTTATGCCTGTCACAGATACAGTGTAAAAAGGGAAGTACAAATATTTCGAATATAGATGTTGGTCTTAAACCTGCTGGCGTTTTTTTTATGGCGACTGTTACAGTGTGTTGGATCGTAGTGGTAGCACAGACTTTGTCTTGTACCCCTGTCCTTCTCAGAGTGTTCTTTCTATTTTAATATATAAATACAGGTATTTGCAGATTCATTAAATGCAAGTGAAAAATTGAATGCTCTCATCTCACTCATCTTTTTTTCTACAAATTTCTGTTTTTCCATTGACTGCTTCTCCATGCTTACAGGAAAACTAGAGTCTTATCCTGGTCTCATCAGCTCATGTGGAACAGGGTCATGATTTACTGTCTCTATAAATCTGGGGACTTTCTGTGGTACATCCCCATGAAAACAAATGGAACTACGGTCACATTCCAGACAGCGTATTTTTGCCACTTCTGTGCAATATGGACTCTATTTCTAAATGAAGACAAAAGCCTTTGTTTTGCTGAGTCACAATCCAGAACAATAGATGGCTACAGAAAAGTTGGTACTCTTTGTTTCTAGTTCCAGTTTTGACTTTGAAGTTCTCCCCTGTACTTGCTTCTCTCTTTTTTGTCCTTTTTTTTCTTAATGCTAGAGTTGCAATATGATTTAGTATGCACGTTCCTACACGTATTTTCTCTGAGCTCTGCTATTATAGTTCTCCCTTTCAGTTGCAGCAATCCTATTGACTGTCACCAGTCTGCAGGTTTTGTCTACTTCACATAAAGCTGCTTTATGAAAGAGGGAAGTGGAAGACAATAATCGGCTTTCATGAGTCCAAAGCATATCATCTCCCAAGGTGATGAGTAATAATAAATTGTTATTTTTGAGGTGCCTAATTCACTGTTTGATTGCTTTGAAATGCATCTGACAACTCGTTGAAACATATTTGAGGGATGCAGGTTTACAGCCAGTAGGGTGTTATGGTAATAACAGGATATGATCCATGAAAAAGGCTGTGTAACATAGATGTTATAATATGCTTGGAGCCATCATGAGCAAATACCATTTGAATCTTTTGCAATACTGCTAAAAATTAATTGTGATATTGCCTAGCACTAAAGCCAGTGAAAATGACAGTAGATTAGAAAAGTGTGTAAATGTGGTATTGTGAAAAGGGGTGGAAATGAAAGAAAGGGAAGGGAAGGGCCCTGTGGGTGTCATCTTGCTTTTGCACCAAATAACAGTGGGATAGGAGGACCTGCCATCTGTTAAAAGCTGCAGAGTCCAAACTTTGGTTTTAGAGAGCATAGTGCTGACTGATGCTAGCAACAGGATCACAGGCTTATCTGAAATTTGTGTGATGCTGTGGTCAGTTAAATCCTTCTCCCTTACAGAGTAATGGGGCTGCTGGTAGTGTGGAGAAAGTGTGCCTGCTGAATTGCTTGGAATAGGGGAGGGGAGGAGGGGAAGGAAACCCATAGTGAAATAAAACCCTAGATTAAGTTTTACACTTGGATGCTTAATCCAATGTCTGCTTTAAGTAGAACAGATTGCATATTAATCCCAGGGGAGATTTTAATCGGGTCTTGAAGGCTTTATCAATTTCTTTTTAAAACTTCTGGCACCTCACCTTTTGTTATAATAACTGCTTGCAGCTTTATAATATTATATGTTCAGCTCTAGGAAAATCTTTACTTTGAGAGTTTTATCCCCCATTAACATTATTAGTGGGTTTTAATAAGAATTATTGCTCGCTTTCTAAGATGCTGATGGCCTAAGCTGATTGAAGCTCTGAATCAAAAGACAAGGGGTATTTTGGACTGCAATAAAGAATTGAGATGTGTGTTCCTGTGGGAAGGTATTTTGAGCCTCTTCCTTATTTTTTTTATCACTTCTTCACACTTTATAGCATGTCCTTCACTGAAAAAAATGCACTGCAAGGTTTGGTACATGTTTAGCTGCAGTTTAGGTATATGTATTTGTTTTACTCAAAAATTAATTTTAATTTGATTTGCCTTAATTGTACAGGGAATGTTTGAGATGAAGTTGGTATGAGACAACACTGACTGAGTAACTATGAATTCCTCATTTTAGGTAATTATCTTGGGAGAACTTTGGTAAATGAAAAAAATAGAAAAGTCAGGAGCTGTCCACACACAAAAAAATGTCCCAACAGAAAGAAATAGAAGAAATAAAATGTGGAATCCCTGAACTCGGGAATAGAAGGAAGAAGTGAGAACAGTCAGCAGAAGAAATGCTGGTTATTAAAATTGATGGAAAACTTGAGCATCTGAAAAAAACAGAAGGATTTACCAGTATGTGCTGGATATTTACATGAATATGCAGTAATGCATGCTTTCTCAGAACCATGATAAAGCAGGGGTAAGAGAATCCTGGAAAAGTATATACAAAACCTAAATTTACTTTTAAAATAGTACTGTCACATTAATCACCAGCAAAGAAAGATGATACTGGATCTGACAGTTTCTTCAATTCATCCTGCTCAAAGTTGATAGCAGAATTTCCATTGACTCTTTTATCATGGCTAGATTTTGCCTTGGTTGCATTCTTCAACCATATTGAGTATTGAAGGATACAATTGCCTCTTTATCCAAGAAAGCCAAAAAATGAAGGAAATGAGTTTTACAGAGCTACCGAGAATAGTAGGGGGTTAAATAAGTCCATCTGAAGGTGGGGACAAAAAAAGATGTTGATTTTTCCTGGGAACAAGTGGCTAAATTATAGTGCAGAGGCTGTGTCCTGCCATTCAGATTCAGATGTGATTGAGGCTCACAGTGCCGCTTACAGGATTCATACACCTCTCACTATGGAAAGTATGTCTGGAATCCCCAGGCTGCCTTGAAGAACTTGGTTGTGTTTGTTACAGACAGAACACTAACAAAATTAAACCCAAACCTAAACGTTGCCTGTGTAACATCCTGCCTATGGAGGCACAGCTGCATTTCAGTCAAACAATTTGAAAGAAAAGGTAGTGGATGCCCATGTAGTAAAAGGATGTTAGCAAAGAGGAAGATGATGCGTGCATTAGTCTTGCAGAAGAGAAAGATAATTACTATCAACCATCATCTTTTTTTTTTCCAAATTGTTACTTGATTAACATAATCAAGTTACAGTCAGAGCAATTGCTCTCAATTAGTATTTAGTTTGCCAATTACAGCTTCTATTTCAGACTTGATAAAGGCAGGCAAGGTTAGTGAGCCTGAAAGTATGTCTCTTTTTTCTATGCTGTATCTGCTGAACTAATTGAGGGTATGACTTCTCTCAACAGTGTGTGCCAAACTTATACCCTTAAATGATCAAAGGCACAGCGACGCAGTTATTTAAGATACCTTCACGTCTAAGGAGATTTAGCACTTTTATTTCTTGGCACGGTTTCAACTCTCCCCTAAAAAGATACTTTGGAGTAAATAAAGAAGCTAATTTAGTAGCCCTGACAAAACTGGTACAAAAGATGACACAGCTGTGAACTGATTTTGAAAAATCCCTTAAAGAAAATGTACACAACTGTAATTCTGAATAATTTACTAGAACGAGCAAGTCCCTTCTATCTTTTTCCATATGAAAACTCCTAATATGTCAGCTGCTGCTGATTGGCTTTTTCATTTTTCACATTGGTGAGGGAAGAACTCTTCATCCACTTCATAATCTCAGCTTCTGTCCTGAATCCTGCCTAGATTCCCAGTGCAGCTTTACCCCAGGGAAGCCGGACTAAAACATCTCCAGCAGGATGTCCATCTTGCATTTATGGCTGACTGAGACTTCCCAGGCTCATGGAGCTACCCTGGGGACTCATCCAGATGTCAGTCTGGCTTTCCTGGACACCACTCTGGTCAGGTCTAAAGTAGAGCCACCTACATTTCCTCCAGGAGTAGTCTACTGCTGGGTGGTTGTCGTTGTTAAAGCACCCTCCTTTCCAGGGTTATTTTGATGCTGTCAGTGCTGAGCAACCATGACCTGATGTTTGCAAAATTGTCTGGGATTTTCAGCTGCTCTTCTGTCTGCTCCTAGCAGTGTTGGAAGCATGGAATGTGGCACTTGACAGGTCTTGCCACCATGGCATACTTGTTCTGCCGATCTTCGTCCCTGCCACCATCACCTTGGCACCAAGAGATGGGGTTCCCATATACTCTGAGTTGTCTCTTGCAAAGCAGAGTAGTGAGAAGATGCATCTTCTGCACTTAGGTTTCCATCAAGATACAGAGAGATGATGCTGTTCTTCCTTCAGCTTGGCCTTGGCATTTTCAGTCATAGGACTTGCTTTTTCTCCCTATGCAGAACCTGCTTCACCTTACTTTCAGTAAAGCTTTTTGTGTCCTCTGGTAGTTTTTACACCACCACCAGAGGAATACAAATAATTCCATGACTAGAAACTCTAATCAACTTTTGCTACTAACACTTTGTTGGTCAGCATCAAAATTACGGTTCATGTTTCTGTCTCTGTGCTGATTATGCTTCTCCTAAATGCTAGCTTGTAGCAAAACTGCTTTCTATTTCCAGTTATTAAGCAGCCTCCAGCACCAGTCTTTCAACTTGACCATGATGCTTTTGTCTGCTAGGCCTCCTTATGTACCTCACTCAACCAGCCATACTTCTGATTGTATGTACCCTGTGACTTACAAAAGTGGTATTCTTTGTCTCAGTTATTATTTGCCTTCATAGTACATGATTGGCAGAAGCTTACAGGATTTAATCAGAATTTTAAAGTACTTCATTTGACTGAGTTGGCACTTTCTACAGAGGAAACGTTTGTTGTTGTTCTGTAAATAGTTGTTTTTCCAACATGGACCTGGAACTGAGATCTTTCAGTCAAATAAGCCTGAAGTAAAGTTCTGCAAAATATGAGGGACTTTTTTTGCTGTTACAATACCTACTGTTTAGTGAGATGCCTGTGCCAAGATACTGCCAGTAGCACTTATCTGTCCTCAACAGCAAACAAAAAGTAGAGGCGGAAGAGTGAAATAAAAAAAATATGTATTGTTCAGTCAAGATAGATTAATAGTGTTACACACAAGCCACACTTCCGTGTTGGTGATATCAGTTCTTTGTATTTTTGTACAATCTAAAAATGCCTTTCCTTGCTTTTTTTCCATTTGGGGAAATCAGAGTGAGTGTTCACTTTCTGTGGGAACAGTTGTTACCAAAATTGCTTCATTTTGGTATGTAAAAATGTTCATTTCAGGGTGGTGCAAATAATGCTTTCTGTGGCTTGACTAAGTTTTAGCACTTTATGAGAATTTTTTTGAAGGTGGTAATATTTTATGCTGCAGACAACAGTGATCTCTAAGGAAGCATTAAATCAAATGGCTCACTGAGGTTTGGAGTGGTTGAAAAACTTTGCTGGATTTTGCACAGTGGCTGCTGTAACAAGTACCTTTAGGAAATGAAAGGTTTTGCTCTTCTCTTATTATGTCTGCCGTCTGTGTGTAAAATGAAGCTGTGCATACAGGTGTCTACAGGATGAGTCCCGGATGGTTTACCAGATGTTTCTGCTTAAATAGGAGCTGGAGCTGCATTTTGGAAAGGGGCAATGCTCTAAGGCTGTCATGCTGAGTAACGGCTTTTACTGCTCTCAGCTTCATAATTTTCGTAGTTTGTTGGGGAAACAAACTGCATAGCCTCCAGACTCCGTGCCTCTTGTTTGTTTGTTTTTTTTTTAAAAAAAAAAAAAAAAAAAAAAAAAAAAGCTGGACATCAGCATTACCAGAATTTAGGAAAGAAAAATTCAGGTAGGTTGGTGAGCAGGGCACACTGAATATACTTTGGCTTTGTTACATCAGTTTCATCAACACTGCAGTAAAATGAAGAGGTGTGCTATGGTATTACTCTTCAAGAGAAATCTGAGATCCTCTTTCATCTTAAAATGCTGTCCAATGTGATTACACTCATCTGTCACCTTTTGCATGTAAATGTACGTCAGGAGTTGGGGGGGAGGGAGAACCTCCAGTAAATGTAATCCTGTATTGATCTATGGGGCCTGACAACTCCAGTAGCCTTTGTAGGAGACGTTTAATGGTTGGAAAGAAATCCATGTTTGTGACAGCAGAAGCCCCACTTCTGTAGCACCAGCAGTTTTGGCTGTGCTGCTCGTGGTGAGAGACTCCTGGGGGTGGGGTAGAACATGACCGTTAATAGCCAAAGGCTCTTGGAGAATGTCAGAAATGCAGCACAAAGCCTAGCTGTAAGTGTGCTCCCTACATTTTAACTGTCACCCAAGCTGGCTGCTGTCTCACTTCTAAGAGTCTGTGATACATCACAGAACAACTCCAGAAAAGTGGGTTGGATCCTGTTGCACAAAAGGGCTGTATGTTTCAGCTCTCTGGGTTGCTACTCTGTAGGTAGTTTTTCTGGTGTGCCTGAATGGCAGAGAAAGAAGTCATGCCCTTGTGGAGGAGTGAAGCATTGATTCTCCTGTATGAAGCCAGACTTTGTTCTGCATCCCAGGCACTTGCCAGGTTTTCATGCCTCTCTTATCCTCAGTGCCATGCCTTGCTTCTGGGTGATGTTTGAAAGTCCTTTCACTGTATCCTACTTCTGCTTCATGGGAAGTATGATGGGTGAATTGGCAGAAAGGTGGGAGAAGTTCAGAGAAATAAGCATGATGGGAATATGGGATATGGAGCATGGTGGCATCAGCAGTGTGGGGACATGGACGTAGAACAAGGAGACCATGGGAGGAGACCACAGACAGAGGGACCAAAGCTCTGTGCTAGAAGGCCTTTGTCCTGCTTAGACAGCAATATCTCATCTAGAGCACAAAGTTGAAGCTGGTCTCCTTGATGATGTATCCCAGCCTGTGGCTCATCCTGGAGCATCCTGAGATGCTACAAAAAGCAGTGAAAATGACAGCTGATATCCGGTCATTGTGAGCCTGTGTTAATTGTTGCCCAAGTCAGAAAGGCAATAGCAGAAGGGATGTGGACTTTTGGAAGTAGGAACCCTGGGGATGTAAGAAAACTAGGGAGATTAAATTCAGCATCTTTAATGCAGAAGGCTCCAAAGCATAGATGCAAGATGAGGTACTTGTTGAAGGAGTTAGTTTGGACTTGTGTTGACTTCCAAGATGCATCTAGATACGGGCTCTGATTTCACATATGATTCTGCTCTTTCTCAGGATGCTTTCTAATAATGTAGGAAGTAAACCAGTACTGCACAGATGTGGTAAACGTGTTTTCATAATAAATGGTTACGTGTAATCTGACCAGCCCTAAATTTTAAATGTTTTTACAAATGCACGCTAATTAATTGTTCATTACCAGTTGAGGCTTACACTGGATTGTACTTCAAAAACTCCCAACACAGTTTATAGCCTGTATCTTCTCTTCACAGATGTCTGATGGTTGTGATCCTTTGTGGGATGTGCTTTAGTTACAGGGCACCTAAAACATCTTCTCATAAAAACTAAAGAATTAGTTGTAAATCTTCCACTCTGAACAAAGGACAAAACTGCCAGGTAGGAAGTTTTTCATGGCACCAGTCATTAAATCAGAGTTTTAATACTCTGAATACTGTAGAGGGAATATTTTACTGGAGTGCTTGTAGTGGAATGGAAACCTTCTGCTGTGTTCTCATCAATAACTTTTTTTTTTTAAAGATACAGGAACCCTGGTAATTCAGATACTTCTAATTAGACCTCCTATCTCTGGTTCTATTTTTGGGAGGCAGTTGGCTAGCTGACAGCAAGTGGGCATAATTATCGTGCCAGCTCACGCTTGGCAATGGTTTTGATGTCAGGAGTTTCACTTACTGAGACTACAAATCATGAGTCATCAATTGTATTAAGATTAGAAATCTTGTGCAAGATTTGAAGATGTTCGCTAGATGATTTGTAACTTCCTCTAAGTGTTTTTAGAACAATGAAGAGAATGTTGCATGTTCTTCATATGCACAAGCATAATAGGGGATTACGCATTCTGGAAGCTAGACCAAAAACAAATTTCTAGTTCATTTATTTTCTGGCTTATTCTTGTTTCAGGGATCATTTGCATGTACTTGTGTCCAGGCAGTAGTACTTGGGGTTTAATGTCCGGATCAGATGGCTGATGTGACAGTTCACATGCAGCACAGGAACGGAGAAATGCTCCAGCAGTCTTTATTTGTGAGCATGGGAGCGGACACCTCTGATGTCTCTCAACCTTTTCAGACATTCCTTGAGCCTTGGTAAGAGTTGTGCAGTTCCACAGTCTAGATGGAAAGCTGCCCGCTAAGGTTTGCTGTTTAGGCTGTTTGGAAACCACAGTAACAGAACATTAGGAATGATGCCTGCAAAACAGAGCATACTGTCCATTTCGGAGAGAACCTCAGTTTCACTTATCAATCCGCTTTTGCGCGGAGTGATCTTATCTAGCTTAGACTCCTGCAAACTGTTTCTCTGACAGCACCTTGGGTCCTGATGACTGTAAGCCTGGTTGATTTGCACTAGCTTCAGGGATACTTTAGGTTTGCACAGTTTTAAGAGTGTGTATATTGAATGTGTGTCTGTAGGTGTGTATATACATGTTGTCTATATATACACAGATATTGTGTGTGTATTTATACACCCATACACAAACGCACATAACGCTTTGTGATGATATTCTTTAAAAATGTAAGGTTCGCTGTTCTTTGGTGAATTTGCCAAGGCTGGCTAGGTGTGCATGTGATGTTTCAGAATTGCATGTTATCGCAGTTTTACAATTTTGAATGGAAACATCTGGAATGTCAATAGTTTCTCATAGGAAGACTGTCCCTGAAGTGATTCCCCACTAATCATGGTATATAGCATCCATTCTCCTTTTTCCTTTCCTATTAAGCTAGAAGGTAACAAGGAGAAGTTCAGGTTTGTGGCAGCCAAATTAAAGCAAGTCAGGACTCTGACTGCCCAATAGCCCAAAATCTCTTCTGCAAAGTTTTCTGTTATTTTAATTTGCATGGTATTATTTTTCATAATTAATGGGGAATAGCAAGGGGAGATCCTGTATACTCTTTGATAAATTGAGTTCTGCCAATCCCAAAACATGGAACATGTTAGAAATTTTTTTTTTTATTTTTTTTTATTTCATGTTTTGATGTGGGAGCTAATATTACTTTTTTGCAGCTGGGACTTGGAATGTCTTTAGCCCTCATATGAGATGAGATTTGGCTACAGTGTTTTGAGTTTTTCTGTTCAGGAGATCGGGTAGATACTAACTGGCTATTGCTTATCACATGCAGCCCATTTTAAATGAAGTCCTGCCTTAAGATCCACTCTTACTACAATGAGCAATGCTAGTGACTTTTGCTGGGTAGCACAAGCACAATGAGAGGGGAGAATCTGGCTCAGTATTTTGAGGGTGAGGTCTACCTGTGGCTTTAGTTTTCACTGGGGCTTTGTTTTCATTCATTTAATCAAGTTGGTAAGACACAGCTGTAGGCTAAGCCAGATGTGATTATAGCAAGCTTCAACTTAGGTAATTTTGAACAGACTCCCTGAAATTTTGGAGTGAATCCAGTATGACTGGATAAACAATACAATCAGATCACATCAGGTTGGAGGTTTCATTTTAGAAGCAGCCAACCACAGTACATAGATCAGCATCAGATTTATTCGTGCAGCCTTTAAATACAGGCCTGTTTGGGCAAGTAATGAGAACTTTGAACTGCGTTACTGTTCCCTCCATCATGTCTACACAACTTGATATTAACTTGAAAATTGTCTGTGATGTGCGTGATCTTTCAGATGAAATGTTGCCAGCTGGTGTGCTTGGTCTGATGGTGCCAAAGATGAGGTGCAGCAATGTTACCTGTGAGTACAGACCTTAAACGTAATTTTCAGTTGATGATAGTACCATTGGTTGCATGCAAAGAACTGTTCAGGGAAGCCCATGGTGTTTCAGGTAACGTGAATCACCTTCCTAGTTGTCAGGTTTTGTGCTTTTGTAGTCTTGTTCACAGTCAGTTTGAAAACTATCTTAAATTCCTTCCCTTTAAAGTAAAAGGAATTCTATAAGTGTTCATATTTGTGTTATTGGTTAATATGAATGCATGAAATATTTGAGACTTTTGTCCCCTTGATATCTTCCATGTGAATGTACAATTTACAAATCGGGGGGCAGATTGACTCTTTTCTCAAATTTAAGCCCAGTGCAAGTTTTTATAAAAACCTTAAAATCAGGTTTTTAATGTAATTTATAGCTCTTTAAATGCTTTTAGATACCTTCTGTATTTTATAACAACTAGGAGAAGGTAACCTGCTTTAGTTTGGAGAGTTGTTGAATTAAAAGTCTAGGCAGGTATTCTATATAGTGTGAAAATAAGGGGGCATGTGAAAATACTTGATTGCCGGGACCATTCAAACCAATTAACCAGAAAACACATACATCCACCACATTTTAAGTGAGCAGTGAAGCCGTGGCCTCCAGACAACATTGAGGCTGGCAGTTTGACTTGACAGACAGCTGTTCCTTCTGGCAAACATCCTGGAGCTGCTGGAGGCTGGGGCTTGTTCAGACAGACCTTTGCAGGCCTATTGGGCTGAAATGGCTGTTGGAGGGGACTGAGACATACTTGAGGCTAGTGGTGGCAGGGACTTGCCAGAATACGTAGGCACACTAGTTTTATGGCTGGCCCTGTCCTGCTCCAAGGGGTGTCACCAGCCAAAAGTTAAACAATAATGCAGGCAGAGAAGGCACATTTAGGTTCAGGTACAGATTAGGTCCCTTGGAAATGATAATACCTGTAACTTCAACTGGTGAAATGAAGGATGCAACACAGAGTTTTAAGAGGTTCCTCTGCTGCCACAGGTAACTGTGTGTCTTACAGAGGCATCACTGGGTATTTCTCTGAATAGCTTTATAAAATTCAGCAGGTTTTTTTTTTTCTTTGGGGATTTAATAACTTTGATTTAGAAGCTGGTAACTATATTGGTTTAAAATTAGTGAGCTGTCTTTGTAACCTTGTGTATTAGAGGTACTTAGTTCAATTAGGAGCATGTTCCCCCTATTGTGGAATTGGTACCGAGGATTTTTTTTGGCCTTTTCCATGTCAGTGACTCTGATCATCCAGAGAAGGTACTGCTGTAGCTGGGTATGTGCCCAAGTCACAGAGTGTGCTCTGTGAGTGTGCTCCCAGAGGTGGCACAAAGGTGTGCACCGGGGGAAACCAAAATTAGCTTGCACTTTTCCTCATTTACTTCCATCATGGACGCCCAGATGAAGTGTCGTACTGTGTTTTGGTGATCCTTTTCCTTTGCATATGTAGGGGAAAGAGTTTTGTTAGGCTTCCTACTCCACTGAAAAATTCAGCCACCTTCCTATAGGGAGGGCTTTAATAGGCCAGCTTCTAGGGGCTACACAAGAGATGCAGCTGTACAAGGTGGGATGAGGCCACCAGCAAGATTGTGCTGTGGAGGTTTTTCTCAAATATCCCGGAAACGTGAAGTCTGTGAGACAGAGGGACAAAATGAGCCCTGACCCAGTGACCAGCCGAGTTTCCCCTGGGAGGTTGTTCAACATCTTAGTGTAGCCTGATGGTGGAATCCACCTCCAGGGCGTTTCCCAAATGATACAATCTGACAACAAAAAAATTCCCTTTCCAGTCAGGCTTCCAGGAAGCTGGGGACAGCAGGACCACCCCTGCATTGTGCACGGGGCCAGGCCCTCCCCAGCTGAGCCGAGTCCCGGGTTTCAGAGGTGCAAATAACCACAGTTCTCTCCGTGGGCTGACAACACTGCATGGTTTTCATGTTAACATGCTCCCCACACACAGCACTCTGGAGGAAATGTGGTAGGGGTGCTGCTGACATTTTTACTTCCTTTCCTTACTTAACGAACTGGATTTATTTTAAACAGGGTTTTAGGGTGGTTAAACAGCTACATTTGCACTTCTCTCTTTTGAGGAGTTACTAATTTTTTGAAAACTCTGGAATTTCTAATTTAACATGAACAGAGCTCATGAGCCTTAAATCTACTTCAGGGACCGTGGAAATTTGCTAAATGCATTGTGACTTAACCACAAAGCAGTCAGACTGTTTCTGTTTCTCTCGTGCTAACTGAAGTGAGAGAAAATAATTATGTAGAATTTAACCTACAGTAGAGTAATTATTTTCATTTTCCTTTTCTGAGACACAGATATGTGTTTTGCGGAGTGATTTGCATAATTTTGGTTTTAGTTTCTCTTGGTTACGGTGGAGGAAGTTTGTAGTTTATGGGAATCCCAGGCTGAATGAGTAAAGGATGGGAATTGTCTGGTTACAGAGCTGCACGGGGCTTAAATGTGTCGTGCAGAAAAAGACATGAGACATCGTAAACTTCAACTTGGGTTATTATTCCAGTCAGCTAAGCTATTGCTCTGAAGACTTAACAGTAATAAACTCATAATGTGTGTTTTTGGTTTGTTAAAAATGGATGTGACTTTTTGAACTTTTAAATAACATGCACACATGCTAGACAAGTCTTTGCTGTAATATCACAATCTGACCTCATTGAGCTATTTATTGTTTGTCTGGCTGTGAATATGCTCTTTATGTGTGTATAGTTCTTTCATGTTCATTTTAAAGGAGCTCCCACTCATAAGCTCATGAAGTACAGACATCAACGGATTAAAAGAATGACTGTCTGTCCAGAACACTGCAGTGCTGCTTTCCAGAAAAACTTAAAGTAATTATACATACAGCTCTTGTGGAATGAAAATTGGCCACTTGATATTTAATAAACAGATCTGCTTATCATATAAAAAGTAGGAGACTGCTGATTTCAGAGCAATACTGAGTGTTTTCATTTATACTTAAAAGATAAGTTGCCCAAGACTTGGAATTAGGCTTTTTTCGTACAGTTTTTATCTAGGCTGTGAAATGTACCATTAAAATGTTCTTTAATGTTTCTTTTCTGGAGCTCCATTGGATAAACATGAGCAAATGTTTAGTTTTGTCTGTTTTTACAAATTACTTTGATCATTTCACTGCAGTTTTCTACTGATCTAGCTTTGTATAAGTTAAATTTCTTTCTAATTACAAACATTCTTTTCAAAGAAACATGCAAGATAAGAGCATCTCTTGTCTGATCATGTGGTGAATTGGAGAGAGACTAGAGCAGTCCTGAAAAAATGCATTCTTGGGCCAGGTACTTTTATTATTATTTATTATAAAATACCCAAGCCTTTGGCAGACCTGGCCCCTGCTCTGCCAGTTGTGAAGTGTGTTGAAATTGCAAGCAGCACAGCAGTGTCAGGCAGGTAGAAGAGCTGCTTGGCCACCTCCACTCTGGCAAATCCACAAAGAATTAAAAGTGATCAGAAGCAAGCTGGAGCTGGTTAAATGCCAAATGTAGAGACCATGCTCAGACATACTTATTTTTCAGTTCTGTCCCCATTTTACACACCAGAATTTGTCAGTGGGACTGAGGGACCTGGTATGTTCTTCAATATGGTAAATATGTCACTAAACCCAACACAAGCAAATATGTATTTCACTCCTAGGCTTTGGGGAGAAACTGATGAATGGAAAATGAAAATCTAGTGGCTGGCTGAGGAGCAGGCCATTTTTACTCATTCCAAACAAGTAGAATTACTGCATTTTCTCAGTAAATCTTCATTGTTTGATCCTTGTTATGTGCCTCTTGCTGTGTCATTTGATGAATGCCGTGAATTAAATATAGTACATTCATTTAAATCACCCACAAATAGTCTTTCCTCCCTATCTTGTCCCAGGCAGCTTTAAAAATAAGTGCTATGTGCTTTTATTTACCACATCCTGCACCGCATGACACTTCCAAGGATGGAACCAAGGAGAGTACACAGCAGTGCTGTTCTGTGATAGAAAATTAGATTACAGATTAGAAAGCCCAGAGGGACCACTATGACCAGATAAAACAGTCCCCTGCAGGCCATAAGACGGTTTCAATTGAGGCTGATCTAGAAAGAAACATCCAATCTTGACATAAACACTTTCAGTGATAGATGATCCAAACGATGCTTGGTATGTTTTAGTGGGGTTTGCTCTGGCTTGTGTTTTTTTTCGCTTTTGGGAAGAACAAGAGGTCTTCCATTCCTTTCCTTTGATTGATTTATTTCTCCCTTTATGTCATGCCTTGAAATGAGTCTAGATTTAGCCAGCCATTAGATCTTATTAGACTTGTGTCTGCCAAAGTGAAAAGTCCTCTATCGCATGTTTGTTTCCCATACTTGTGCAATCCCAGTGGGATTAAGTTATTCCTTGGCCTTCTCTTTGTGGGCTGGATAGAGCGCACTCCGCGAGCTTTTCGTTAGCAGACATGGTTTTCAATCCTGTGTCTTCATGTATTCCTAAACAGGGCTCCTTCCATGTGCTAGCACTGCATTTCTTTCACTGAATAAGCCTGAATGTCAAGGCATACTTTATATGACTGGTTTTCTTGTCACAAAGTATCTGGTGTCCTGCACACTCCTAACATTTTTTGGGGAAGACAAATACAAAAGGAAGTTGGCAATGGGGACATTTGCTGATGCCCAGGTGGCATTTGCAAAAATTGAGAGGAGACTGTACCCTGAAAAAAACCACAAAAAACACTTAAGAACTGCCCGAGTCCAGGGTCACCTCTATTAAGACAACTTTCAGCATCATCCTCAAAGCAGTCTGCTTGCACAGCTGACAGTGTTAGTTAAACCTGGAGGCCAAAGCCCCTTTTTCTCAGTCCTCCCCTGCAGTTTTGCAGCAGCATTGAGGATGTGGCCAGAATCACTGGCGTGGTGATGCAGTCATCTTCCCACAGTTTCCCTAGGGACAGGCAAGTTCTTTTGTAATTAACATAATTGACTGGGAAAGAATCCTGTTTGCCTCAGGATAAGGAACTGTGGGATTAAACCTACACACATGGTGCACATGCCGAAATGAAGACTGTAGTATGATGGGAGGCACTGTGCTCTGGGAACATTCCTGCTTGGGATAGGCACACTGAATGTGTTTTACATGCGGACTCTGAATTTCTTTGATAGAAGGATACTAAGGTTATTTTTGCATATATCGGACTCTATCCATCTTGATCCATTTCATCAGCATATCACAAATTCCTGTCATAAAGCATCATTTTTCGAAAAGCCTCAATTTTTCTAATGAGCAGGTGATTCTTTGATTCACTTTGGGTAAAACTTGGGCTCTGAAGCCATTGGCAAAATTTCTTGTGACTTCAGTGAGGCCAGGATTTCACCCTTCATGCAAATTTAATAAGACAGAAATATTGTTGACATAGGAGCGTAATTCTTTGTGATCTATGCAGCAGATTGAGCCAAAGTTGAATTAACTCTCAGACCTGAAAGTCTGGTTTAAAGGTCCTTTTTTATTTCCCAGACAGCAGCGATTCCTTGGTCTGTTGTAGGAGATGTATGCACGTTTGTGGTTTCAAACTGCTGCTGGTGACATTAGCTACTGTTTCATCTCTCGTTTCTGTCAAGTGGTCAATGGGCTGTGCAGCGGGATATACGAGTGATCTCATTCAGATGACTTTATCGACAGTGCCATTTGAAACGGTGGGCTGAAATAAAAGCACTTAATGCAGAGGTCAGCGAGTGCCTGATGTTCTTTGCAGAATCCATTTGTTGTGTAAGCAGCTCTACTGTTGTGGCGCCTACTTTAATTAAGGCTCTGATGGTATTTCCATAATAAACCATATTTTAAAAGGGTTTATTACTCAACTGCAAAAAGTGCTGCAGGCTGAGACTTGGACTAGGAAAGCTTCAACCTTAAACTGTTTTCTTAACTTAAAAAGCTATTTCTGTAAAGTATGGCTGCAAAGAAATCTTACTTCAATTGTATAGGTAAAATCTTTATTTATAAAAAGAAGAGTTTTCAGTCTTATAAACAATGAGTATTTAGGTGGCTGGTATTGACTATGCTGCTTAGGATATTTTTAATCATGAATTATCCATTATGGTCATTCTATAATTTGACGTAATTTGAATACTGAAGTATCTTTTATTGCTTGTGTCATGGTATAAAAAGCCTCATTTAGGACTGGGACCTTGTGTGCTACATCGATTTCAAACACCAGAAGAGAGAGTTCCTGCACTTTAATACCCTTCCTGTAAATCACAACAGGACAAGGTTAGGATGGGGCATGTATTAATACCAAGCAAATGAACATTGGGGGTAAATTGCAACTTTTACATATGTTTAGGATACACTTGCTCTGCTTTTTTTTTTTTTTTTTTTTTTTTTTTTTTTTTTTTTTTTTTAGCCAAAGGCATAAGTAGGAAACTTAGAATACCGTGTCTTAATGAGGCAGGTGCATTATGTATGAACTAACAGAGCAGACCGTCTGTTAAGGTCCAGGACATGATTTTTGGAAAGAATTGCTTCCAGATAACTGGACAGGTTTTCTTTGTTTTATTGTGTTGTGTGGTTTTTTTGTTTTTTTTCTGACTTCTGGTTAGGTGAGAAAATGTCAGGTTAGTTTCTTGCAGAAGGGACTGAACTGTAATTGATTTTTCCCTTCAGTAACTGGTTGTTCAGAGGTTCTTGTAGGACAAAAATCTGTGCCAGTAGGTTTTCAGCAGAATGCTCTGAAATGTAACAAGGTTTTCCTGGGGTTTTTATTCCTCCAAAAGAAGTTTCCTATTTTGGGTTCTCTGTTTAAGTTGAAAAGCACTGCTGTTATTTACTATTAATGTGATAACATTTAGCTGCTTATTCTGCATTATATTTAAACATACACGAGTTGATCCAGGGAAGAGACATAATACTCTGTGAAGCCTGAACCACTCACTTAATGGGTTTCTGTTGCATTTGTGACAAGTCCAAGTTCCACAGAATCATAGAACCGTTTAGGTTGGAAAAGACCCTTAAGATCATCAAGTCCAACCGTTAACCTAGCACTGCCAAGTCCACCACTAAACTATGTCCTCAAGCACCACGTCTACCCGTCTTTTAAATACCTCCAGGGATGGAGACTCAACCACTTCCCTGGGCAGCCTGTTCCAGTGCCTGACTACCCCTTCGGTGAAGAAGTTTTTCCTAATATCCAACCTAATAGCTTGTTCCTTGGGAGAAGAGACCGACCCCCACCTCGCTACAACCTCCTTTCAGGTAGTTGTAGAGAGCACTAAGGTCTCCCCTCAGCTTCCTCTTCTCCAGACTAAACAACCCCAGCTCCCTCAGCCGCTCCTCATAAGGCTTGTGCTCCAGACCCTTCACCAGCTTCGTTGCCCTTCTCTGGACGCGCTCCAGCACCTCGATGTCCTTCTTGGAGTGAGGGGCCCAAAACTGAACACAGTACTCGAGGTGCGGCCTCACCAGTGCCGAGTACAGGGGCACTATCACCTCCCTGGTCCTGCTGGCCACACTATTCCTGATGCAAGCCAGGATGCCATTGGCCCTCTTGGCCACCTGAGCACACTGCTGGCTCATGTTCAGGCAGCTGTCAACCAACACCCCCAGGTCCTTTTCCTCCAGGCAGCTCTCCAGCCACTCCTCCCCCAGCCTGTAGCGTTGCATGGGGTTGTTGTGACCCAAGTGCAGGACCCGGCACTTAGCCTTGTTGAACCTCATACAGTTGGCCCTGGGCCAACGATCCAGCCTGCCCAGGTCCCTCTGTAGGGCCTTCCTAATGAAGGGATTTGTCGAAAATAAGTTATTTCCAATCCTAGTGATTGAGAGTGAACCTTCTGAACAGTAGCCTGAAGATGTAGTGGCAGTTTTATTCAGCTTTAAGTGTGTTAACTGAAGACCTTTTGAATCTTTTCCCTTACTAGATATGAATTAACAATGATGCAACACATAATAAAAGGGCAGAGTTAAACGTTGCCAAGGAAATGATCAGTGTCATCTTTTCCAATGAAGTGATGCTTATTGCCACGGTTACTTTGCAACCTAGATGTTTTTCAGTAAACAGTTTGGCCCAGATAGTCTTCCCATGGACATCAATGGGATTTTTGCTGTGAATCAAGATATTTGGTCCCAAATTAAAGTGCCTGATCAAGAACTTGGTGGTTTTTTTAAATGTAACTCGACTCCACAGATGACTTTTTTTTTTAAATCTGCCAATGTAATTCTACTATTATTCTTTAATTTTTTTTTCTTATCATGAGTTTGTTGGGGAGGGCTGCAAGACTTTTTTATCTGGCAGTTTTTGGCAGAGAGCTTTGATTATATTATACAGCTATTCAGAAATAGAAATACTGTTTTTGCAACTATAATGATAGTATTTTTCATCTGGATACTGCAGTATCAGTTTTATTCTGCAGCATATGGTGGCTTTGGTTTTGGTTTGTTTTTTAAATCCAGAGTTAGAGAGTCACCTTAAATTCTAAGCTTCTTTGACCATGTCTGAAAAATTAATTTTATACTTCGTATAACTAGTGAGAGAAGTTTTAAATATGAAAAAAAAAAAAAAAATCAATAACTCAGAAGGCGAGCAGAGCGAGCCCTACACTTACTTTCAAAGCCTGACCCGGGACCTAGAGATGCTGAAGTCTGATGCTTATGTAGCAACATCATGCTTCACACAGCAAAGACAGTTGCCTTTAATACCTTTCTGCATGATCATTCATCTCTAAGAATTGAAGGTGATTTGTACCGCTCTGTGTTTCAGAGCTGACAGAGCTGTGTTTGGCTGACATTCAGCTCTCTTGCAGCAGATGGCAGTGCTACCAGCGCTTTGTGCACACGGCTGTACGCTGGTGGAGGGACAGATCCTGCATCCTGCTTTCTGAGCTCAGATGCCTGCCTGATTGTGGGCTCCCGTCTTCCCCTTAGCCACTCATCCAAGTCGCAAGTGGTAAGGCAGAAGCGCTGTGTGAGTCAGTCCTGGGGAAGAGGAGAGAAACATGCTGTCTGGGGTACATGGCTGCAGTAATGCCAGAAGGCCATGTTGAAGTAAGTGGTAGTGCCACAACAGGTTGAGGCCAACTGCTGTTCACCTCCTCTCTTCACAGCCTGAGGCTTATTCCTGACACATTTTCTTAACCAGCGGGCAACCTGGGATACACTTGAGTGTTGTGTTGTGTTTTGTTTTAATTAAAGGTATTTTCTCACCCCCTCTTCTTATGAAGTTTGTATAAAACTTTAGATTTCTTTTTAACTAAGGCTCCACTACCAAAATGGGAACTTTCCTGGGCCTGCCTATTCCCTAAGAATTATTCACTAATGCCAGACAGTTACTCTCTTGAAATGAGAGGCTGTTTGATAGCTGTTCTTCACAGCTGTTTTGTTAAATAGTAGCAGCTATTTTATCTGTATGGCCTTGTGTGTAGTCAGTAATTGAGTACTGTTTCCTCTGTCAGACTGCATACAGTATGAAGAACCAGAATCGCTGAGAGGCATATAATAGAGTATCACTTTTCTATCTTAGATACGAGGTCACTTGTTGTATGTGGGGAAGTCATGTTTTGATCTTGACTTACATGAGTCGTACGGGCTGATGCAGTAGGGTGAGGGAGAGAGTGAGCATCACCCATTCCTTCAGAGCTCCTGTCTAAAGGTGCAGTTGAAAAGGCCAGTGCAGCAAACTCCCCTGTGCTCTTCATCTGAGTTCCTTTTCCTTACGAGAGCACAGTCTGTGTGCTCCCAGTGCATAAATCAACCAAACCTTTGGAAGGAAAGCCAAACTTTGAATGCTTGCCCTCCCATAATTCATTCCCTGCTTTAATGAGGAGCAGGTTATGCCTAGGTGAGTAAGCATGAAATTGTTTCAAACTCATTGAAATCTGTGGATTGATATCAGGGGCCAGAGTTTGCACAGGTCTCACAAATTGCTTAAAGTTTGAAAGGATCAAGCAGATCATTCGATTATTGTCTATTTGCTGATATGTCACAGGCCATCACCTTTCATCCAGATATCTTCTGTATTAAGCCCAGTAACCTAGATGACAATAATGCATACTTAGGTTTCCCTCTGGCACTTCAGTAGAGAAATTCATTCTGGGTTTGCAGAAACCATCAAAGATGAAACACCTGTTAGTTAACCAACTGTGCTTCTGAAAACTTCTTTCTAACTTTTGGCTCTTGAAGTGTTTTTCTGGGGCCGGCTGCAGATCCTCCTGGTGATGGGAATTCTCTGTCTAGGGAGACTGAGCTGCTTTAATTGTCCCACCTCTCAGACATCTTTTTTATCCATATCCTTTTTAAGATCAGATTTGGACACGGCATTTCAGTATGCATCTGATAAGTGTTGTACACAAATTTGAGCTCTCCTCCTATTTGCTACTCTAGCTTCCTGCATGGTGATACAGATCATGCGTGACTGCCCACTCAGGCAGACTTTGTGCCATTAGCAAACTTAATTGCCATTAATTTTTCAGCAATTAAATTGTTTGTATACTTTTAAGCTTCTTACCAGTCTCTGCAGAGACCCGCTAGAAATACCCATGGACAGCTGCTCCTCAAGACCTGTCAGCCCACCAGTTCCTAACCCACTTTGCATGTGCTTTATCGTTATAGTGTGATGCTCTCTTTTAAGCATTATGCCATACAGGGCTAAGTTGTATACCTTACAAAGATTCATGTATTGCCTGTATGTACTTTAATCAACCAAATGGGCAATCCCTCTGAAGAGAGATTAGATTTGTTCAGGAAGACCTATTTTGGAGTCGCGTTGCCACTATTTCTGTCATTTTTATTAAGTGAGCTCCCCATCAGATTTCACTCACTGTGCTTGGGGACTGATGTCAGCTTTTTTTCCTCTACCTGAGTCACTTCTGTTTGTCTTTTTGGCACAATATTCAAACCCTTCCACATCTCTGTGATTTCCCTAGAATTCCAGGATATGTTAAAAATCTGCATCAAAGAGGCCACAGGGAGATAAGCCAGCTGTTTCAGTACTATTGCGTGGAAACTGTTATTTGTTGCTATTCAAGTCTTTATAAATAGTAACAGCTTTCTCAGTACAGTATTTCTGTATTTGAAGATGCTTTGTCTTCCATCCTTATGTGATGCAAGTCCTCTTCCTTTTGTTCTATATTTAGACAATAATACAAATGAACATTTCTGCATTCATTGTATTTTTAGTGTATTTTACCCCACTGCATCTGCTGGTGGGCCTGAATCATTATTCAGGTTTATTTGTTTATTGTCTTAGCCTTTTGGTTTGTTTTCTGAAAATGTAGAATGAACTCAAAACTTGTTTGGGACTGGTAGTGGTGCTGTGCATTCAATTATAGAATATAATAATTTTTTAAGGTAATTTATAATAGATCTGTTCTGGTGTGGTTCTGCAGTTCAGAAGAGTAAATCACAACTCACATAGCATATTTGGGAGAAGAAAAACAGCTCCCTAGATTGTTCTTTTCAGCACTTACTGTGGAAATCTTTAAAGAGTTTCTTAGGTTCTGACAATATCTCCTAGAGCCCGAGGTATTCCCTGTTGGGGGATGGGTGAGTGAGTGGAAATTTTAGTTTATATTTGGCAACCAAATGCTAAGTTATAGAGAGTAATCTTTAAAAAATTAAAAATCTTTTAAAAAAACTTAAACTGGTAACTATCTTATCTTCAGTAAAGTGTTGGTAGCTGCAGACTGCAGATTTCCTGTAAAGTTTACATCAGTAAGCAGAGACATTTAATTTCTTTTGACAGTCACCAGTTTTAACCCTGAACTGTAAAGAGGACAACAACAGCTGCTCCATTAACCTCTGGTTGATAGGAGATGTCCAGTATAAAGCCCTATAAGCTTATTTCCCATTTGAACTCTAAAACGTGGAGCAACGCATGCAGAAGCTGTCTGTGGAACATACCTGGGGAAGCAGAGCAATCCTCAACAGACACACTGGTGTTAGCAGTAGCAGCATGGGCTGCTGTGGTCCACTGGAAGCATGACGTCTAGTTTTCTGCAGTTGCAGGCAACCCTGCATTCAATGTTGGGTCCACTGTGGTCAGCTGAACTTGCCTGAGTTATGCGAGACATTTTAAAAGCAAAGATGATGGGTTTTTAGACTAAGTTAACTGCAGAAGCAAAATAAATTCCAATCATCTTTTTTCTTGAGGAACGAGTGACATCCGTGAACTTCACTTAAATGTGTCCATTTGGATGGACTCCTGTCGGTAACAATCTCAGCAGTGTCCAGCAAACCAGATTTATTCCACCAGCATGTCTTTTGTGACCCTTGTTTCAACATTAAATATTTATTTGTTTAAATTTTTGTATGAAAACATCAGGAACTAAAGAGCCTGCCTATTTATGTGGCTAAGGTCTGGACCTGAAGAAAGTGCACAGACCCTCAAACTGGCATGTGCTGCAAAACACTGGACAGTTGAAGGAGAAAACAGAAGATGATTTATGATTTCATAGTTTTAGCATACACAATATCTCCAAGACCCATGTTACCCGTAGTGAAGGTACCAGAATATGGTCAAGGCTTTCAGACATTTACCACCAGCCAAAGCAACTTTAATTCTTAAACTGCATAATTGAAATAAAGTACACTGCCAGTTCAGTAAAAGGATTCATCCCATTGTCTCTTCCAAATTTAGGGAGACAGAACATCTGCCATGGAAATGCACAAAAGCATCTGTTAATCTCGGTTGTGAGCCTTCATTCTCGTCTGCCTCTCTCAACTTCAGTTCTGTGTTTTCGTCATTTACTTCACATTTCTCTTGATTCATCCCTCACTTTCTTTTTGAAAAGTGATTTTCCTTAAACTTTTCTGTTTGTAAATCTGTTACCTCTACTGTGTTTTCCATTGTCTTTTCCTCCTGCCCTATTGCCTTGTATTTCATGTTGTCTTTCTGCTGTGCGTACCGCCTGGTGCCTTGATTCTCATCTGCCCTTCTTGCATTTCTCTATTCAGTCCTAGTTTCTTCCCTCTTCCCTCCTCCTTATCCCTTTCTGTCCACTGCATCATATTCTTCCATTGACAGTGCTGGAATACATTGGAAATGATGTTTTCCCCTCTCCCCTGCCCTTTTAGCTACTGAAATATGCACATAAGAATTCAAATATGCTTCTAAAAATAGTAAAAGGATAAAACTGTTTATTTCAGCTTTTCAGTCTTTGCTTTATTAGAAGTTCTGGGAGGAGAGCTCCATAAAGTATAGAGTTCTATAACTAATTCAGCTGCAGGGAAAAAAATAAAAGCAAAATAAAAAAAACCAAAAACAAAACCAAAAAGAAATATAGCCACAACCTATTTGATATTAAAAAAAAAAAAAAAAAAGGCAAGTCTCATGTGTGCTCTACCTATGGCCAGTGTCAATATGGCATGTGTAGTTCTGAGTGGCATTTTATATCCTGGGTCTTTGCTTATGTGAGGGGGATTATTGTGTGCTTCACAGTTCTGGTGATTGATATTAAAGCTAACATAACTTGGTGTGAGATTAAAAGAAAATGGTTTATCTGGGACATTTTAAGAGAAAATGAAAGTCATGTAAATTGTGAAAGATGTGGTGGATGAGAATTTCTTCCTGCAGGAAGCATCTGTCCACGCAGGTAGTTATGAAGTGCTGGCATTTCTCATTGTACAATAGACTCTTCTTCCCCAGCAAGTGGATTTGCTTTATCTTTCAAGACTGCTTAGATATTTCTCAAATGAAAATAAATGGATTTTTTTTTTTTTACATTTTGTATACAATATTGTGAATATTAAGCTTTAAATTCTATCCAAATTTGGATCTGTAGATGTTCGTGACATGGTTATAAAGATCATCAGTCCTGCAATGCTCCAGTACTATGTAGCTTTATCTCAGGATATGGATTCCTGAAACTGTGTGTCCCAAATCCTGTTGAACTAATTATTACAGTGCAGACAGCTTCTAAAAATAAACTTTCCCTTTAGATATTATGTTTTTTATGAAGAGCAAATTCATTATAAGTTTTGTTTTCCTCTTGAAAGAATAAAGTCTATGGTTTTATTTATTTCCCCACAACCCCCTAAAATTCTGATAAGGCAGGCAGGTGTGTTTACTGGCTGCTTTTAAAAAGTATTTGGGGTGAATTAAAGGCTTCATAAAAATCCTCAGGCAGGGAGCAATTAGATGTGACTACGCAAAAGGCTGATAATCAGAAAGCTACTAGTGCTAGGTAGCGTATGCCCTGCTATGGGCATTGTGTTTACACATGCCCATTTGTGGTGGATTGCATTTAGCAAGTATTTGTTTTCCCTGGTAATGAGGTGAGAAACAAGTGTCTTTGCCTTGTGTCATCTCTCCAAATGTCTCTCACTTTTTACCTTATGTCTTCCTCTCTTCCCTTGAAACCTATTGCATCTTCCTAATGCTTGTCTTATAGGTAAGTGTGTTGACAAACCAAGCACAGTTCTTTCAGTCTTGTCTTGGTGGAATACGAGCCCCTCCTCTGAAATAATTTGTATGCCTTTGAAACCATTGACTTGAAAGCCTCATTGGGAGTTTAAATTACATTTAAATGTACTCAGTGTTTAAGCTCGTGATGAGAATATTTCTCCTAACAGTAGAAAATCACAGACTTCATCCAAATATCATTTAGTCCTTTTTTCTGCAAATATTTGTGTGTGATTTGTCATGAGTTTTCTAGCACCTCGGTACTGGCATGTCTCTGTGCCAGTGCCATTCCTTCACTTCTCACTGGTAGCTTTCTGATCATGATCCTTTTGCCTTTTAATTAGTGGACGCTTTCCTCAGCATATGATGACATGAACAGTAGGATTTGATATTTCTTGGGTTTTCAGTTCACTAATCCAAGGGAGAGGACAGAACTTTATCAAATGGGGAAAACCATCTCCCTGCAGCATCTCTACCTCTCCTGGGTGGTTTCAGGACTCAACATACTAAGATTGACTTCAGAATCCCTTTGCACTTTTGGATTTGTTCTACACTGCTTTTTGCTTCTTTCCTTTAATACTGGTCTCAGCTTTGCTGTGGTGGAAGCAGAATAGATTAGGCAGCTGGTTCCTATCCCCTCCATGAGGGAATCATTCTTTGCAGATTTAAAAAAAAAAAAACATGCTAAATGATATTCGTATCCGTGCACATGTTTGACTGTACCATCATGGATTACATCTCTTAGAGAAGTCAGGTGTCCAACTTACTTCAAGGTATTGCAAAATCAGTAAATACAGTGCAGTTCACATTTCTTTAGTGAAGTGACCACGCAGGGTCAGTGTGATTGGAGATGTCCTAGCCGTGCATCAGGAGAGTAATTTTGGGAGAACACCATTCTCATTAGGTCCAACTCCTTTCCAAGAGGTGTATCAGTATGCAGTGAGATCCTTATCGACAGGTCCAGGTTTACTGCAGTACAAGAGAGTGGAAGTTAGCAGAGCTGTTAAATGACCCATGTGAGGATTATAAAACATACAGGCCACTTAGGCCAAACTAATGAACTGAAGAGAAGCAGCTTGGAAACATTTAAGCGAAATTATGTGGCACATAGAAATTAATGGTCATTAATAGTATTAAAAAAGGGAGACTTTATGATGAATTGAGAAAACAAAACTTAATATTGAGAATTAACAGTCGAATAGATGTCAAAAAATTCCCTACAGAGGTGTAAGGTCATTTAGTTCCCCAGTAATCATTTTTCTTAAATAGTTAAAGCAGCAGACAGATCCTCCAGTATTTAACACAGTCTTTCCTTACTAGTAAAAAACATGTGGAAACTATAGCTGTACTATCGCAGGAGGAGGGGATGGCAGCAACCCACTTCTTGGCTGCATCTTCTACTTCAGTTCTACTACATCTACTGTTTAGGAAGGAATTTGATTAATTCCCACAACATTATGAGAAAGATCATTACAATTACTTTTGTTTTAACACTAGAAAACCTGTGTATAGGAAGGTTACATGACTTGCGCAAGGTCATGTTGCAGGTCTGTGTCAAAGGTGAGGAGGTAGACCAGAACTGGCCACTCAGGCTGCCTTTCAGATTTCATTCGGCTGAGCTCCTCCTATTTGTGTACTCCTTACCTGGAAAATGCGTGGAAGTACAAGGTATTGGTAAACTTGCAGTACCAAAGTAACAGCCAGCAAAAGTGCTAACGGTGGGCTGGGATGTGTGCTCAGAGCTGGCATTTGGTCTTCCTTGTGACAGAAAGCCAAGTAAGCATTAGCAGAAGGGATGGGGAAGGAAGATACTTCTCTTTCTCTAGTGTTTTTCTCTTGATTGTGTAGTTGTGTAGTTGGCCTACTCAAGTAAGATGCAAGCTGATTTATTGGAGCATCTTCTGTACGTATTCTTCCACTCATTTCCAAAATTCATGTCAGCACAATGCTTCCAACACTGCTGCCTCTCACCATGATCCACCACCTCCATTCAGATACTGTTTTAAGTGAATACAGACACTAGTCCCTATAACATGTTCTGTTTCTCTTTGCAAAGGGCAATGGTTTCTTCTGTCCCCCTTTTATTTTGTGACAGGAAACATAAATATGTAAAGTGGTTGAAAAAACCACTCCTAACTTCATGTATCTGATGCAGAGACCTGATCTGAACTTCAGTGAGAGCTTGAGATCTGATGAAAATATAAGCTTATTTCTGCCTAGGACTGTGAAAGAAAACTGAATGTTAAACATTAATTAAATAAATAGAGAACACAAGAGGGGGATATCATGATGCTGCTAGATACATCCCTGGTGTGCCTGAAACTTCAATATTGCGTGCAGTTCTGTTTTCATCATTCAAAAAGCTTCAGAGATGCCCACAGGGATGGATGGCCAGAGGCATGGAGTGGCTTCTCAGTAAGGGATGACTAAATAGCCTGGGATTCTTCAGCCTAGAAAAGACAGCTGCATTGTATTAGCAGTCTCTGAAAGTATGAACCTCTCTTCCAGCACAAGAACTGGAAAGCCTAATAAAGCTGTTTGGACTGATACAGAAAATGAAAAGAGGAGAGATCCGTACAGAGGTAATACTGAAACTTACTAACAAGACTGGCCTGAATGGGGGAAAAAAATCCCCTAAAGACCACCCCAAGGGGGTTCTTGTAAAAGTTGAATACAATTCTTGCGTCTTTTTGATATGCACAGCTCTACCCTGTATTCTTTGCTTTTGAGTCCAGCTAGTAATGAACTAAACATGCACGTCTACTTTAAAAAGAGAGGAAAACATGCTAATTTTTTTGTCTTAAGTGGAGATTTCCAGTGGCCAACTGAATCCCTCCTCAATAATTAATGCCTGAAAGCATTTTCTCTACTACTTACTTAAATTGAAATAACTTTGTTGTCTATTATTGTAACGCTGCATTTTGATTCTGTGAGCGTGTGTTACTACTGTCTGGTATTGCATTGCGGGTATTGACTTGAGTTTAGTAATAGGGAGCCGTTGCAAGGAGTCAGTCTGTGCTGAGACCTTGTGGATGAGCCTCCAATTGCCGTGCTTCAGCTTTGCATGCCATTAGGGTCTTCCACCATAGTCAGTGGGGAGCTGCAGCCCAGAAGCCAGAAACATCAGGCGGATCTAATTCAATTTATTTATGTGTTTATTTTGTCTGAGTCAAAACACAGAGCAGTAAGCCAACATCTATCTTTGTTGCCTTGGAAAGCTTTTAATGCTATTTTAGCAACTAGTGTCATACTTAAAGAAAATAAATCCTCTCAACTTTATTATTCAGCTCAATGCTGTGTACAGTAGGTGCATAAGTTATTTGCTAAATGTTTTGTGATGAAGATTATGTAAGTAATGAGCTTTTACATTTTGGAACCAGAGAGTAACAGAACTGTGTGTAGTACTTTGTAACTTGATGTAGGAAGGAAGCTCTTCTAAGTCCTCTGTAATGATATGGCACAGCAGGAAGATGAATATGGATTAATTTGCAAATTAATCCAGAGGAAATGTGACAATGAGCTTTATTTATATTTTAGCTAAACTTTTCCAAGTCTCTTAACTCAAAGGTGAGATCTTAAATTTATGCAGAGGTCTCTGAATAAAATCAATTTTTCTCAAGGATGTCTTCAGCTTCTGTTGACTTCAATGCCAGTCACAGAAACTAGCGGGCTTTGCAACAACACATAATGAATGTTGCTCTGCCTATAGTACGGAAACTGTATTTGCAGTCATGCTAATGAGTTATATGATGGCATGTCATGTATCTATATATATTCTATGTCATTACCTATAAATGATTACAAGTAGAAACTGAAGTGTACATGTGTATTATATTTTTTATTTGGACTTTATTGACTAATTTCTTGGGGTTCTTTGTAAGTGACTCTAATTTCCAAGCATGTCCAAAATCTCCTGGAAAATCCTGGGTATTTTCGTTCCTTACTGGGAGTCAGTCTGTTCTGGTGGCTCCACAGAGGTATTTATCTCTGCTCTCTCCCAGGCAAAACTGGAAGAAATTTCCCAGCTAAAATATGGGCATTTTGAACCATTACTAGAACCGCTTTCTTTCCCCAGGCAGGTGGTGATGTAACTGTAGGAAGAGTTTGGATTGTGAAAAATCAGTTATTGTCTTCTCCTTTAGTTTTACTTGCTTATAAATGTCATATCCTGTTCTTCCCAGGGTGGAAGCTTAGCAGAGGCTCATATTTTAAACGAAGAAGTCATTAATTTTGAATCAAAACCATAGATACAATAAACTGCAGTAAGTGGCATTTCTGTGGTGTGTTGTATGTGGGCATCACATATGCTTGCAGGTTCATGAGACTAAAATACCATGTGCTATTGTACACATCTTCAGGGACTGCATTGCTTGCGATGTCATCACTGAAGAAATGACTAGATTTTTGGTTAAGAGTCAGCTTCTGCACTCACAACCCAGTCATCCAAATAATGAGCCTGAAAAGTTATTTTCACCATTAATACAAATACAAAAATTGTGAATCTAATGGCAACATATGCATTAAATCCACCTGCAAATTGAACACTGAGCATACAGGCTGAAGAGAACAGCATGGAGCTCCTCACCTGTGTATAATACAGCATGCAGGTTAAGAATCAGCTGTGGAAGTGAATCATAGAATCGTTAAGGTTGGAAAGGACCTCTGAGATCATCGAGTCCAACCTGTTAGCCTAACTGCCTGGTCCACCTCTAAACCATGTCCCTAAGCACCACATCCACACCTTTTTTGAATACTTCCAGGGACAGTGATTGTACCACTTCCCTGGGCAGTCTGTTCCAATGTCTAACCAACTGGGGAAGGAGGATAGAGGTTTGTTAAACTTAAAAATTGAATTATATATTAAAAGTAACACAAAAGATTGTTGCTTTGGATGAGGGATTTTTTTTGGGAAAAAGTATGACCTGAGCATATAAGTAGGTATAACAGGGATCAATTTAAAGGGAGGCAAAGCAAAGATAGTTTTGCAGCATGCTCCTATACCAGTCTCCTGCAACAAAAACACAAGATCTATGCCCGTTTGGGCTGGAGGAGGCAGGCACTGGGCTTGGCCTTTTGGGTGATGCCAGGGTGCACGCACCCAAACGCATCAGCTCTCAGAGCAGTACAGCCCCTTCTGTACTGCTACATGAATGTTAGCGCAGCAGCTGCAGCATGGTCCAGTGTTTGACAAAGATCCCATGGAGCATCTTCACTGGTTCCTCATCCCTCCTCTTTTCTCACCTGCCCTTCCTCCAGCAGACAGGAGCTGGTGGTACTCTGCCCTCGTGCCAGCTTTGTCCCCAGTGCTAGAAATGGTGGTTTCATTTCTCTGTTGATAGCAACAGTTGACTCGAACGCAGTGTGTGGTCCTGTAGGAGATTCATGTATATGTTTCTTGTGAAAATTGACAGAGGTTTTAGTTTAATAGTGAGTGAATTGCTAATCATCTTGTCAAGAGCGGCTGGTGGACAGATATTCAAACTTAGTTCTCAACATCATAAATTTCATAAAAAATTACTCCTACTGTCTTGTTTTTTCCCAGCATCTTTCTTTTCCACTTAATCATCTACATTGCTAAATATACCTTTCATTCACATGCCACAAATTTTAGATAAAGAAGCTTTATGCCAAGTCAGCCAGGACCGCAGTGATTTGAAATAATTATTTGAGTTGTTATGGATGTTGCATACACGCAGGAGTGAACATTGCATTGGATCCAAACAGGATTATTGAAACAGAAGGTGAGCATAATAGGAAAATTAAAAGTATATTGCAACACATAACTATGTTTAGTGAGTATTTTAATGCTGATATATGCATGGTTGCATGTAACTGTTATGCTGCCTTCTTAAAAAAATCTCGAGCTGTTTGATAAGGAAGCTGAACTTGAAAATGAAGCTTTTCTCATAACCTCTGCTCCCTCCTACGCAAAGGCAGAAGCAGGAACAGCCTGCATCTTGAAACAGTCAGCGCGGTGGCAGAGGGCCAGTGTCATGGTGCGGTGTCAGCGCTGATGACTGTGCAGAGGGGGATTGTCTGAAAAGTCTGTCCTTTGTCACCCCTCAATTAGAGAGCTCAGGGCAGCGGCTTCTTGCTCCAGAGAGCAGTAGGAAGGGTCTCCATCAGCCTGCCGAGGAAGAAGAGGTTGCCATCCAAGGAGGCTTTGTTGTATGAAGGTTATGATAATGTGCCGTCCTGAATAATTCTTCTCCTGAACAGAGCTATGGCAGCACTCTGTCAGCTGTGACAATAAACTGTATCTCCAGGTACTTAGCCAAGATGCCTATTCTGCTGGACGAGCGTCTTATTAAAATATCTTAACTTGATACCTAGGCTAAAAATATCTTTGTTGCCGTTTAACCACAGAGTTTCCTTTTTAACTTTTAAAATAGTGGTTATAACTAGCCACTTAGAAATACTGTGTCACCAACAACATCTGATTGACGCATTTGGATTTGCTGTCAGTGTATCGCTAAGTCAGATGCTGCAAATAAAATCTTAAATAAAGCAGTCTAAGGAAATAACAAAACCTTTTGGGGGATAGTGTCAGTGGCAGGGTTATTGAGGGCATAGCTGTGAGAGAAGTGTATGGTTGCAGAAATAAAGTATGAAAAAATGAAGAAAGGTGGAGAGAAACCTTCCTAGTCAAAGGCCGAGTTGAACAGAGGGGCTTGTGCACAAGCTTATCTATCTGCTGGAAAATAAGCAAAACCTACCAAGATCCTTGATAAATTTGTCATTTTTTTTTAAATCCACGTCTGACAAAATTTTCCGGAAAGTAGGAGAGAGAACAAGAGGAAGCGGGCAGGACGTTTTATTTCTCTTTGTGCCATCTCATGGCAGGTGCAGACTGGGAGTTGGGCAGGACTGGTTTCATTTCCAGAAGAGGTCCTGAAAAGAGGGGAGCGGCTGGGCAGTGACAAAAGATAGCTGGTTTCCTCCCAGGACGCAGGAGCATCTCACTGTCCAACCGTGATGCTGAGCCTTTCAAGAGATGAAATGGATTTTTTCTTTGCAAATACATCAAAGCAGGAGCTGGTACTGAGGCACTGTATAAGCCATGGTTGCCGGCGGAGCTTCAGCTGAGGTTTTTGTCTGCTAAAACTCAAGCAAGGAGGAGTAGAGGGTAACTGTAGAAGTGCTTTTTCCCTCCTGTAGTCCTTGTGGACAGATACAGGGGGCTGTTTCATCCCTTGATACAAATCGCAGTATCCTTCAGGGTATTTTCATTTTTCCTGATTTCTTACAGCCCCAGCAGGACTGTTGTGCTTTGCAGAACCATTAGTCCCATCAGACATACCTGTCAGACCTGCTTGCTAGGAATGGCTTAAGAAAGTGCTGGAAGTAGGCCCACAAGGAGCAGGAGTTACACTGAATTGGGAGGATACTCTGGAAAAGTCAGAAAGCTCAAGCTAGGCTCTAGTGCTATTCCTACCAAAGCTAAAACTGTTGGATTATTAGAAGAATAAGGAATTTCCAGTAAAAAAGACTTCCAAGAGTGATCTTTTCCTAAAAAAAACCCTAGAAGTCCAGCATCCTTATATTTTGCTGCTTTAATAGCACTCTCATTCCTTAAGAGTACTGCTGTTGTTTTTTTTTCTTAGTGCATCAGTGTCCAGTAATGTCTAGATGTCTCTAAATTTACAGTTACCTCGGCCATACCTAGTAAGTGATTTTGAACATATTCAGCAATAGCTGTGTGCGATAACACAAGCTATATCTGGCTGTTTGTTGTCTTCTTTGGAGCTGATAGTTGTCAGGATGCAACATCCTCTGTGCCACCCAGCAAGACTGGACGGTGAAACAAAGTAAGAGTGTTTTCCCTCTCATTCCTGGAAGTCTTTCAAACCAGGATCTCAATTTGTTTACCCAAGTTTGCCCACACATGCGTATGTGCATGCAAGAGCTGGATACAAGCATCCCAGCTGAGCTCTGAAATCATGAGGTGACTTGGTACGGAGATAAGTATCCACAAGCTTTTAGAAGTACTGAATTAGGAATAGCAAAACTTTCCAAAACAAGTATTTTAAATGTATCTTACATTGTAGCATCTACTTTTCCCTGCAGTTCTGAACGCGGTTTCTCTCTGTCCCCAGCAGCTATGACCTACAGTGACAGGTACATGGGACTTCGTGTGAAGTTACATGGGTAACCTATCTGCTTCAGTTACCAGGCTGACCTGAATCCTTTACCGACCCATCGTGTCCCTTCCCTGTCTCCGCTTGCTCAAAATTGCAGTTGCAAGTCCAGTCCTTGCCGGAGCCTCTGACAGTTGCCACAAGCTGGTGGTGAATGATCCAGGTGCTACCTAACTCCTGCAGTGCCTTTCTGCAGATAAAGGTGCATATTACAATCCCCACCCTTACTTGCTGGCAAATGACTAAATGTCCAGGATTAAACCTTGATCGTCCTACTCGGTTCTTGGCCATCAGAGCAGCTGGGTTTATTTTTGCTTCTCTGGCCTCTGCAATGGTAGGCTGGGCTCAGTCCTGGACTCCTGAATGGCGTGGTGCCCGTGCTCCCAGCCTGCCAGCTGAAGCCTTGGCTCTCCTCTCTCTTGCTGGCCCTAATGGGATCTCTGGGTCCTCTCCTTCCCACAAGATGAGTGAGGCAGCAAGGTGACATTGAAGTACTGGAATAGTAGATAAAAAGCCTTTACTGTATTTATTGAGTGTTACAGATAAGTAATCCACTCTGCTGTCAGTGTCTGGAGAAACAGCAAATAAAGTATACACGCCCCTTGCTTTGGTGTGATGAAATCTCCAGAGGACATTTACTTCAGTGGCATTCACAGTGCAGCTGTAGCTGGGTTTTTCAGTGGAAAATACAAGATTTTCATGTCTTTATGCATTACTTTAAAAATATCGCTATGGCTGATTCTTGTACGCTGGACAATTCTGTGGTCTGAAAGCTGGGTTTTTTTCCAAAATGTTATTAAAATCATCTTAACCGTTTTTGTTGGAAGGGGAAAAATTAATAGTTATTTTGTGGTTTCATACACAACATTAAAACAACAGTCTGGTTTTCATTTAAGCCAATAAAAGTATGGAAATTCAAAATGAAGGCTCTCTTCATGTCCTTAGATCAACTTGTTGGCCTTGCTAAAATGCATAATGGATGGAGCAGGGGAAAACCTCAGTCTTACAACTCATAGCATTGTTTTCGCGTACAGTTCTGATTTTTTGTTGCTGGATTTCAAGCTTGACATCACTTTATTGCCTGTCTTCTCAAGCTATAAAAACTTCCTCGGTCTTGTAAATTTGCAGCATTTTAAAATCCAGTGAAACACAGACGTTATTTTTAAAAAACCTGAGCAATAATTACGCAAATTGGTTAGCAAATGTAAATCAGTAATTGAATTAATACACTTTTAAATTTTGAGATATAAACCTGACTGTTTGGGACAATGAGTATTAGTCATTTCTGGTTTATGGTATGGTCAGAAGGAGACCAGAGGCACCGGCACAGCTGCAGCACAGGAAACCCCGGCTGGCCCCAACGAAACAGCCGTTCCCTGTGCAAGCGGGGCGTCCCTGGGATGGGGCCCTGAACGGTGGGGGATCCCCATCCCTGGGGATGCCCTGACTTGCCCGGACATGGCCCCCAGTGACCTGCTGCAGCTGCCTCTAGCCTCAGCCTGGCCGTGAGTCCAGTGCACTCGTGTTTGGGTGACTAGCATCACAGCTCTGCCCCTCTGTTTCCACCCTGCAGGTTCCCTTCCAGCTCTGGTTTACCCAAGGACTGAGTCTGGAGAAATTCTTCACTGTTTCCAGGGTTCACTTCTCGACGGTGAACAGCCTGCTGCTGTCCTCGAAACACCTGTGGCAGTATAACCAGGTGTCCTTAGCCTGTGCGTTATTCCATCTCCCCAAGGCTTTGAAAAGCAACTTCTTCCCGAAGCTGTTCCTTCCCTTGCCACTGTGAACGAGCTGCCCTAGCTCTTTCCAGCCCTTTGATCTGTTAAGTCACATCTCTGTCACTTCTGGCTGGTGCCCACACCCTCGAAGCTGCCTGCCCTCCCTCTTCTTCCTTCTCCTGGGAGGGAAGTTGCTCAGCTGGGCTCATTGCCTTCCTTCATCCACTTTCCCCAGCATCCCCTGGCCAAGCTCCATGTGTCTGTGTATACTTAAAGCTGATGAAATTGTAATTTATCTTTGATTACTGCACTGCTGTTCAACATTCATCCCCAATGACCCCTAACACCTTCTGAAAGTTTATAGCTTGTGAAGACAGGTCCATAAAGCGATGTTAAGTCTTAAACTTTAGAGCCAACTGGACGGCTTGACTTTGGCAACGCTTAAAGTTGTGAAGGTTGTACCTGCTGAAGCGCTCCATGTAATAAACCATTTGCCTGAGCAAATTTAAACGCTCCAGTCCCTTCCCCTGCAGCAGCCCACGTGTGCTGCGGAGCAGAGGCAGGGTACGGGCTTAGGCAGCTCAGCGCCTGCAGCCCCCAGGCTGGGCAGTTCATCTCTATCTCAGATGCATTCCCGCAGTGCAGAGGTTTCTGCATGCTGAGCTTTGCCAGGGGAATTTGCTTGGGGAAATGAGTTGCCAAAGTAACATGGACAAAGAGTAGTGTTTTAGATGGGATATTACAGCTTCATATTTATTCGCTTGTTTATAGGACTTTTATATTCTTTCAAAGCACAGCAAGAATGTGTAACACACTGTGATGATTTATCATAGCTGTAAGAAGGGGGCCTGGTGGTGATGGACATCTCAAAACCCAGCTGTGCAGAGCCCTTACCTGGAAGAGGACGGGGGTGTTTCTGGACAAGATCTGTCCCCTCCGCCATGCGGTGTATATTTAGCAGCAGCTCTGTTCCCTGTCTGGGCTCTTGGGGTCTGTCAGGAGGAACTGGGACAAGCACTGCTGAAATCACTAACGTCGCTGTTCCGACTTGGCAGTAAAGAGCCCCCGAGATGGTTCCCGGATGCTGGCACCATGTGCCTGCACTGTTAAGCTCACGGCTTGAGGGGGAAGTTAGCACAGGCCAGGGAGCATTTCCAGTGGGGTGGGATGCGTGTGGTCCTCTGGCGCTGGCATCCTTTCCTCCAGGGCAGTCCTCCAGCCCGCCCCGCATCCCTGCTTAATCCCCTCCCTTCCCCTCCTTGACGCAGGCTTTGCCAAGCCACAGTGCCACGCCATGAAGTCTCCTGGTCCTGGGGGCTGCGAATGCTGGATAGAAGCTGTGGAAGAAGGGAAGGATGGAGGAGGACGGAGATGATGGTCTGTAGGAGACTCGCAGAACTGGGGGAGTTCTGCCAGTGGTCAACGCAAAACCTTTGAATGGTATGAAAAGCCAGGATGAAAGCCAGCGCCCCACTGCAGCCCAGGGCGGCCGCCCTGCCAGGCTGCTCTGGAGGTTTGCCATGGAGCCCTGCGCACCCAGGAGGAGCCCTGGGCCCCAGGGGAGCAGCCTGGTCTGGAGGAAGGCAGAGTGAGCCTGGGCAGGGTCCTTTGCACGCTGTGGCTTTCGGAGCCGGCCAGCTGGGCAGCACACACAGACTCCACATCTGAAGCCCTGGGAAGAGATGAGAGCCATCAGTTCCTCAGGTGGGACATGCTCAGGGTGAAGCAAGAAGAAATGACCTTGAAGAGCAGCTCTTGCAACTGCTGCTCTCTGGTTTTCTCTGGAGCACGTTGTACGGGGTTCTTCTTCCATAGAAAGCATGTATGTGTGCTGCAGAAGCCTGTTGAAGCAGTAGCATACCGACAGCATTCTCCATGCTAAACCATACTGGGTCTTTGTCACAGACCGGCGGTATAACAAATGGGAACCCTACTGTGCCATGACTTACATGGAGGCAGCTTTGCCAAGGGAGGGTGACAGCAGAGGTTGAGTGGTCTTTGACCCAACAATTAGAGGAGTTTCTGAGGTCCATGGAGAGGAGTCGATCTTTCTTGGAAAGATCTAGGTGCAGGGGCGAGGTGGAAGGCAGCTGTGTCCCCTCAACGCCTTCTCAGAGGGGGCATTGGACTGGAGAGGGAAAGGGAAGCTTCTTCAAAGCCCATCGTGCTCAGCCAGTCCTACCCTCCTGGGCAGGCCTGTCCTCTGGCTTCCTCTGTCAGGTAGCTCCACCACCCCCCCCCCCTAGTGTCAGCTGCCTTATTTCTCCTCCTTTCCTCTCCCCAGCTTTCATGGGTTAATCAGTGTTTCTGCCCCCCACATTTCTCTGTTCCCCAGCATATTTGTGTTAAAATTTGTGAGGGTTTTTCTTGGGGGCACTTCAGGGTTTATTTCTGATGGGATTTGAGATGGAATCTGACTTGTGATCCTCTGGCATGCTGGTGATTAGGTAAGGCTGGTGTGGGTGTGGAGGTCATGGTGGGGTGGGGGAGATCAGCCAGGAACCTCAGTTAGGAGAGCACTCTGTACATGAGGTCACCGTTTCATGGGAGGGGGCAGAAATCAGCCTCTGGACTCAGTCGTCTTCATGACATGCAGAGAAATAGAGTGGAAAGACATCACAGAAAAAATACACAACTAGGGAAACAACAGGATGGGGCAGATACCTATGGGTATCTGCCTGGTGGGTTTTCAGGTGAGAGATTGTGCCTGCAGGCCATGCATCGTCCCATAGAAGGCACCTGTCTGTGAAGAGTGGACTCAATATCCTTGGTGAACCTTCTCTGGTGGTTCACCAAGGCTTCTGAGACATAGTAGGCTTCATGACTTACTTATTAAGCCTCTCAGAGGACACTGAATAGGGACGTGAATTGTGTCCCTGCACATTTTGGGAGGCTACATGGAAATGCCAGTAAACTTGCACAGCTGAAATGGTCACCCATCAGTTGGTAAGAGCTGGGGTGACACCAGCCCTCCTCTCCACCAGGACTGGCTCAGGAATGACACTCTCCCCTGCTCATTGTCCTCTGCATGTAAATAGACGCCAAACACAGGCAGCCTTGATGCTGTTTGAGAAGGAAGTATGCCAGTAGCAGTGGTGGGAATGGACCTTGATGCAGACTGGTGGTATGTAGGCTTTACAGGTTTAGTGGCAGTTGTCGCAAGGACTTCTCAGCATGACAGAATGTGCTCTCAAACATGCATCCTGCTGGAAAACGCTCTGCCAGTGCTGCTGGACCCCTTGCCCCTGTCTGGCACTGCATGAATCAGGAGTGCCTGCGTCATGTCACCATGCACGGAGGTTTGATTTGTAGCTCTGGTTCCTAGAGTTTCGCCTCGGCACAGCAGCAAATGTTGGTTCCTGGGGAGAGAGCGTGTGCTGGTGAAGTGAGTGTGTGATGAACTGATCCTGGTTGCAAGTTCTGAGGAGCAGCATTAGCCATGACAGCAAGGTCAGTCACACCAGTGTTCTTTGAAGCACATTAGCTGGAGTTGCATGGAGGTGCCTGTGGCATGGATAAGGTATGCAGAATTGCCCAGTCCCACCAACTACCTCTGGAGGCACAAAGGTGGGGGTCTCCAGCCTAACACTGCTCCCAGCAGGTCCAGTGCCGCAGCTGCAGCAAGTTGTTCGGGGCTGTGTCCGGGTGAGTCAGGGCAGTCCCTGGAAATGGAGACACCCCCCTTTAGTCGACCATGTTAGTGACCCTGCACAGGACTTTATCCAGTTTGTTGTTGTCTCCCTTGTACTGGGGGGCATGACAAACTGCACAGTGTGTCCAGATGTGGCCTCACTTGACGGGAATACCTTCCCTTGACCTGCTGGATGCTCTCACACCAGGCTGGTTGGCCTTCATTGCTGTGACTCGTGGCCAGCTTGGTGTGCACAATTCTGCAGATGACTCTCGCCTGCGGAGCCTTGTGTGGAGAGGTGCCCCCTCCAGCCCATCCCAGCCCGCCCCACTCATGGGGCTGGTCTGTCTTGGGGCAGGACTTCTGCTGAAGTCCTTCTGAAGATACCACTCAACACCTGGCCTGCTGCCTGTGGGAAGTGCCGTGGTGGATATAGCCATTAGCTGCTCCTTTCTTCATACAAGATGTTCATCCCTTTGGCTGAATTTTGCATAAAATGAAGCACCTCGATTGTTGTTCTTTTGCCTCTCAATATCAAATTTCCAAACAAGCCCAAGAGAGCGCGCAGTTTCACATACAAGCGGGAGACCACTGTGATTTTGTCTTTGCATGTCCTGGTCCAGCTCACAGAAGCGTTGGCCATCAATTCGGTACTAGGAAGAGAGACATGGCACCTAACTCCATGATTAGTCAAACTGTTGTATTTCTCTTTGGCATGAAATAAAATGGTATTTGAATGCACAGTGGGGCTAATGCTACTTCGTGCAGCTTTTTTTGAAGATTATAAAATCGAGGCAAAAAGCAGATCTTACTGTAATTAGAAGATAGAAGAGTTAATCATAGGGAGGAATGGATTTCTATTTGCTCTGCTTTAAAATACCTTCAGCTGAAGGAGCTGAACTTCACTATGAACGCTTTGTGTGCTGGAGTGCAGAGTTTTCTTCATCCATTTCAATTGCAGCACAGAAGTTGCAGGGCTATTTTCCCCAGAGATTCAAGAGTCCCTGTGTTCGTTTTGTTGATATGTGAAGTCATTTGGATTTTTGCAGAGTCATGCAATCGAGGCAACCCAAACCTCTTATTCCTGTTTATTCACCCTTTGAGAAAAGATTTGGAAAAAAGTCACCAGTCATTGAAGCTTCAAGTCAGAGGCAACTAGCAGAGATAAACCACTAACAGATGGGGGAGGGTTGCGTGTGAAGGACGTACTCTACATAATGTGCCATTAAAACTTCATGAAGAGGTGTCCCAGAAAAAATGTTACAAAGCACTAGACTTAATATTAAATTTTAAGTTTTTTTAAGTCATTAAAATATTAAGTTTTAGCAGTCTGGTCATTTTCAGGAAGGAATAATCAGCTTAACCACAGCATTCGCACATTTAATGTTCTGAGAGAAGAAGGATTGTCTGATTTTTCTTTTTTTTTTTCCCCAACAGTAATTAATGAAAGTCAAAAGCAGCAACTGGAATCTGCTAGCTACTCTTCCCGCTATGCTCTGGGACTTTTTTATGAAGCCGGTACACGGATTGATGTCCCCTGGGCTGCACAGTACATCACCGATAATCCCTGCATACGCTTCATCTCCATCGATAATAAGAAACGCAATATAGGTCAGTGCTCCCATTATTTCACTTAAACACAGTGACAATAGAGGGTGTAGATCATGAAAAATGCTGTTTAATTGAGTGTTGCTATTCTGAACAGAGCAAGTATTTAACTCCAAGCCGCAGCGGATAGCATTTAATGTCACATTTGGCCTGTAATAAAATACACAATGAAAGCGGGAAGGTCCTCAGAAAATCACAACCCAGCACATGGTTTACGTTACTGCGTTTATGAAACCAGTGTCAGGGGATTTGAGACATCAAAATGTTGCTATTCCAAGAAAGAGCTGGAGTTCCTTTGTTTAAACATTGATTCATACACATGCCATCTCCCATCCTCCATTACTTTGCAACTCCTGTTCTTTCCACTAAGCATGCTTGGAAGTAGTAATGAGTTATATAATTAAGGCTGTTCAGTGTAATTCAGAGTTAGCCAGTGTGCTTTTATAATCACGGAAAATCCTTGAAATGGCTGCACATAGTATGGCTGCTCAGTAAAGCTTGGAGAACATCCCACAAGGCAGACACTTCTCATCTCTTTCTGGAAGATGGCAGTAAAGTAAGTATATGTTTTATTTATTAAATGTATTTCATATACCAAGAGTGTGTTGGCATAGAATAGCTCAAGAAAAAACGCTGGCATTTGAGCTTCACAAAGTTCGTTAGAAGCTGAAAACACTTCCCAGTTCTGCTACTTGCTCACATTGTGACAATGACCAGGTTTAACCACATCCATGAAGTGGGGGTAAAAACCTACCCACCTTTGTGGTGACCTACAAAGCACTGTGACTCACTGTCACAGAATAAGGAAGGTTTTCCAGCTGCTGCCTAATTCATAATTATTAGGTATTACCAAATTCACTGCACTAAAGCATGTTCAGATTTAGACCTGGGAGACTTCTGTTTCTAGTCTTCCTCGCTCAGTCAGGATTCATTGTTTCTTGCCTGCAGACTGCAGACATCAGTGATGTTAGTACCTGCTGGGCAGGGCATTGGAAACCTTGCCCATCACCCTTACATCTACATGCTATCACCATGCTAGAAAACAGCCATAAGGTTGTGCATGCCTTTGCTCACCGTAAACATGCAATTTAATGTAATAAGCGATCATGAGCGAGTGTCACAGTGTAACAGTGGTGCTGGTGGCCAGAACCTCTGAAGATCTCTGCTCCAGCTCCGACTCACAGCAGGCTGTGCTAACACAAGGTTGGGGCAGCCATGCCTTGTCTAGCTGAGGTTTTAAAAAAAAACAGGATCGAGATGCCCCACATTGCTGGTGACCTGTCCCAGGGCTGCACCTCCGTTGGGGAAAGAAGTGTTCATCTGCAATCTGAACTTCCCACAGCTCAGCCTGTGGGTATTGCCTCCTGTTCCATTGTCTGCCTCTACCAATTAGAGTCATGGTCATTCAGGTTGGAAGGGACCACTGGAGGTCATCTGGTCCTACCCCCACGCAAGGTTTGAAGTTAGATCCAGCTGCGAAGTTAGATCATGTTGGTCAAGACCCTGATGTGACGTGATTTGCCACCTTTGCGCTGCTGGCTTATATTCAATGGTGGATCTACCATAACCAGCAGAATCTTTTCAGAAAGGTCTGTTGCTCAGCCAGACTGATGCATGGTGTAATCCTGTGTCATTTGCACTCCTCCTTGTTGTGGTGATAGTACAGTTCAAGTCAGCTCTTCCAAATATGCCCCTCTTTGTACCAAAGCCAGCTGGGTAGCAATGGCTCTTGAAGTGCCTCCAGAAACAGCAGTTTGTGCTGGGAGCAAAGGAGTTGGAGAGATGAATCAACTCACCACTGTGGAAGCCCAATTTTGTTATTTCTCCTAAGAATTTACCATGTTGGTCTGAAAAGAGGGAAAATAAAACAAAAGAATGGCTGAACTGGCCAAAACAAAGGTACATCCACCCTGATATGCTTCTTCCAGCAGGGACCCATAATGAATGTGTAAAAAAAGAGTGTAAGGAAAGCCAAATACAGAGTGATTTTTTTTTTTCTGGCATTGTCTCCTTGTTACTGACAATGTGCAGCTGGAGATTTTCTTGCATCTAAGATAATATCGCCATCGTTGTGTTTAACGGTAAGTACTTGATAGTTAATAGCACCTACTGGTATTGTCTGTCCCAGCTGCCTGATTCTAGCTGTGCAGAATCAGCCCGAGGAAGAAATTCACCCATCCTTTCCTCACCTGCTTGCCTATGTGGTCTCAAAGCGCCAGCACAGAGAACAACAAATATGGAATTATAATGGAATTACCAAATAGCTAAGTACAGTGTCTTTGCTGTCTCCAAATGCAATTTAACCAAATAGAAAGCATATTATTTGGGGCATGTTATTAACAAATACATAGAAATTACCAGAACATTAGTGTTGACACCTCCCTTTCTCACTGAAATTTCCCTCCTATCGTAGGAGCGATCTGTTTATATGAGCGAATTTTTCCAAGAAGAACAAATTGTATACCTTCATAGGGCTGAAACAAGCTGGGGTCCAGCAACTGAGGATGATTTCTGTCTGGTAGGGCCCTCCTTGTGACATAAACAGTCAACCAGCCGCCTTGACTGCACTGTCTTTCCTGGTGAACTTGCATTTTGCAGATTTGCACTTTGTTCCAGGAAACGTAGTACTAGGGAGAGAGCAGTACGTGTTACCTCTGGGGCAGTATTTCTGGCTGCGAGCGCTCGAGCTGAGCACAGGAGAGTTGGAAAGCATGCCTGTACCGTTTTCAGTAATGCTGATGTACAGAAGTATAAAAATCAAAAGTGGTTACCAAGTGATTCACTTTTCTTCAAACACATGCACAGCTCTGCTGATAATAGACACACACACAGACATAGATACATACACGGACATGTTGTGGTTTAACCTGGCAGGCACCTAAACACCACACAACTGTTTGCTCACTCCCCCTGCAGTGGGATGGGGGAGAGAATCGGGGGAAAAAAAAAAGAAAAAGGTAAAACTTGGGAGTTGAAGTAAATACAATTTAATAGGCCAGAAAAGAGAGGGAAAATAATAATATGATAAAAGAATATACAAAACAAGTGATGCACAGTGCAGTTGCTCACCACACGCTGACTGATGCCCAGCCAGTTCCCAAGCAGCAGATCCCCAGCCAGCTTTTCCCCTAGTTTATATACTGAGCATGATGTCATATGGTATGGAATAGCCCTTTGGTCAGCTGGGATGAGCTGTCCTGGCTATGTCCCCTCCCACCTTCTTGTGCAACCCCAGCCTACTCACTGGTGCGGTGGTGTGGGAAGCAGAAAAGGCCTTGACTCTGTGTAAGCACTGCTCAGCAGTAATGAAAACATCCCTGTGTTATCAGCATTATTCTCATCCTAAATCCAAAACACAGCACTATACCAGCTACTAGAAAGAAAATTAACTCTATCCCAGCCAAAACCAGGACAATATCCACCCCTTATTCTATACCATCTACATCATGCCCAGGTCCCACACTTTCCAATACATCCCAATTATCACCACCACCTTTCCTGTATTTTGATATATACACACAGATATTCTCTTAGTCTATGAGCCATCCCTCTAAAATGTCCATTGAGTTCATTTAGTCCATGACTTTGGGCTCCATCTGTCATAACAGTCCTTCAGGGCAGGAGAGATGGTGTGCGATGTTGGACTGTTGCATGCTGAAGCCAGTTCTGATTTCATCACTGCTGCACTTGTCTGGTTCTATCATCACTGCACTTTGCTCGGTTTCATCAAAATTCATTCTTCATTAATCTAGGTGATTCTTACTGTAATACTGTTGATATGGCATATAGTGACCATAGTAGTGATGACATACAGTATTATATAGCAATTAACATTATACAATTCAAATCATTGGCTGTTCTCACCCAAAATCAAATCTGTTTGAGATACACATCGGAATTCCCCATCCTTCCGCATTACCCACCAAATGCACCTAGGTCCTTGAGCAAAAGCAATCCCATGGATGGGTTTGCCTTTGCCCAAAGCAGGAATAACCCAGACTGTCTTCCCCAGCATATTTTTTACGTGCACTACAGGGACTTTTTCCCCCTCTACAGTACGTGAAAGTTTTGATTGGGCAGGGCCAGCTTGATTGGCAGATTTCCTGGAGCTGACTAACCAGGTGTCCTTTGCTAAATGTGTATCCCAGTGTTTGAATGTCCCACCACCCATTGCTCTCAGTGTAGTCTTTAACAGTCCATTGTATCGTTCGATTTTCCTGGAGTCTGTTGCATGATGGGGGATGTGATATACTCACTCAATGCCATGCTCTTTGGCCCAGGTGTCTATGAGGTTGTTTCAGAAATGAGTTCCGTTGTCTGACTCAATTCTTTCTAGGGTGCCATGTTGCCATAGGACTTGCTTTTCAAGGCCCAGGATAGTGTTCTGGGCGGTGGCATGGGGCACGGGATGTTTCCAGCCAGCTAGTGGTTGCTTCCACCATCATAAGCACATGGCGCTTGCCTTGGTGGGTTTGTGGTAGTGTGATATAATCAATCTGCCAGGCCTCCCCATATTGATATTTCAGCCATCGTCCTCCATACCGGAGACGTTTTAACCACTTGGCTTGCTTGATTGTAAAGCATGTTTCACATTCATGGATAACCTGTGCAATAGTGTCCATGGTCAAGTCCACCCCTCGATCAGGAGCCCATCTGTATGTTGCATCTCTTCCTTCATGGCCTGAGGTGTCATGGGGCCACCGAGCTGTAAATAATTCACCCTTATGTTGCCAGTCCAGATCCACCTGAGCCACTTCAATCTTAGCAGCCTGATCCACCTGCTCGTTGTTTCAGTGTTCTTCAGTGGCCCGACCCTTGGGTATGTATGTGGGCATCTACATGACATACTGTTACAACCAGGTTCTCCACCCAAGCAGCAATATCTCGCCATAATGTAGCAGCCCAGATGGGTTTGCCTCTGCGCTGCCAGTTGCTCTGCTTCCACTGCTGGAACTGCCCCCACAGGGCATTTCCCACCATCCATGAGCCAGTATAGAGATAAAGTACTGGCCAGTTTTCTTGTTCAGCAGTATCCAAAGCCAGCTGGATGGCTTTCACCTCTGCAAACTGGCTCAATTCACCTTCTCCTTCAGCAGTTTCTGCGACTTGTTGTATAGGACGCCATACAGCAGCCTTCTACCTCCAGTGCTTTCCCACAAGACAACAGGACCCATCAGTGAACAGGACATATTGCTTCTCATTTTCTGGCAGTTTATTATACAGTGGGGCCTCTTCAGCATGCGTCACCACCTCCTCTGGCAATATTCTGAAATCTTTGCCTTCTGGCCAGTCCATGATCACTTCCAAGATTCCTGGGTGACTGGGGTTTCCTATTTGAGCCCATTGTGTGATTAGCGTGACCCACTTACTCCACATAGCATCAGTTGCATGACGTGTAAAGGGGACCCTTCCTTTGAACATCCAGCCCAGCACTGGCAGTTGGGGTGCCAAGAGGAGCTATGCTTCAGTACCAACCGCTTCCGAAACAACTCGAACACCTTCATGTGCTGCCAGTATCGCTTTTTCAGTTGGAGTATAGTGCGCCTTGGAGCCTCTGTATCCTTGGCTCCAAAACCCTAAGGGTCAGCCTCAAGTCTCCCCTGGTGCTTTCTGCCAGAGGCTCCAGGTAGGGCCGTTCTCCCTGGCTGCAGTGTTGACCACATTTTTTACATCTTGTCCTGCCCAGACTGGCCCAAGGGCTACTGCATGAACTGTCTCCTGTTTAATTTGTTCAAAGGCTCGTCGTTGCTCAGGGCCCCATTTGAAATCGTTCTTCTTCCAGCCACTGTTCATAAACTTGCATCTCTGTCTGCAGAGGTAATACGCTTGAATGTTACATAAGGAAGAGCCTACAAGAAGTGTATGTTGAATTCCCTGTGCGGTATGTATGAATATTAAATATTTGTGTGATTGGCTGCCTTAAACACCCCATCAATATTTATAACTGGTCGGGGGGACAGTGGGAATTATTCAGTATAAATTATTTCAAGCCTCATTTCTGTAATACCGCAATCTTTGCATCTCTGCATTCTGGAGGACTAAAGATAGATGACACATAAAAATGGAAGTGGTTCCCTTCTTTCGCTTCAGGATTGTGAGGTTATATAATTTAAAGGGAAGATTCATCTTACACGTTTTCAGGATCAGTGTAATTCTTGATTATCCTTTTTAATTTTAAAATACAGATTCCTTTATCTTCTCAGTACCGAAATAAGAATTTTTAGGAAGATGGAAGAGTTAAACAGTTATTTAGGTTTTTGCCTCATTACATGGCCAATTGCTTCGTAATCCCCTGCCTGCCCTGCCTGCCTCTTAGAAAACTAATCAGAAACTGTCTGTAAGGCTAATGAAATGCTGAATTTCTGCATATAAAAGAGTTCATGCCGTTCTTTGCATAGACTCTTCCAAAATGTGCCATGTTAGACAGAGCAGATTTTTATTCCAGGGACAATACAGGACCTTACGAACCACGGAAGCTTCTGAGGATAATTCGGGAAGCTTGCTAACCCTTTTGCTAAATAGCAGTGTGGTGTTTTGAAAGTGAACCTCCATCTCTCCTGCTCATTTGCTAGGTGTGGCAAAGTTAATCACTGTTGTTTTTTTCATTTTAGGTATAGTTTTATGAGGTCTGCATGTTGACTTCTCTTTCAGCAGCCTGCCGATCCCTCCCAGGGAGCAGGGATACAGTTCCAGCCTGTCTGGAGGTGTCCAGCTTCTCTGCTGCCCTCCCTGCTGACCCCGAAGCATTTCCTTTACAGCCTAGCTTTGAGGGTTTGTTTGGCATGGCAGTGATGAAGCTGTTTCCCTTCCCCTCATGCTACCCAGGACCAGGTTTTGGATAGCAAAACACATCTCCCCAGTAAGATTAAAAAATCTTGAGGGGCAGGAAGCAACTACATCTTGTTTTTTATTGGTATCTGTTCTGACTTCAGGTTTTGGGCAGGAACATGATAAAAAATACTTGACACACTTCTTCTAGGAAGGAAAAAAACATTCCTGTGGAAGATGTGTGCCTATCACATCCATATACAGGTCTCTTCTGGAGACTAGGTTGTAGCCCTAAGATCAGTCCCCTAGGAAGGAGAGACACGGTGTCTGTGCCCGTGCTGGAGGGGTTCCCAGCCATTCAGCTGAGCACTCAAACAGTAGTACGATCTGACTTTGAAGCTGGCCCCTGTTTTGAGCAGGAGGTTGGACTAGAGACCTCCAGAGTTCCCTCCCTACCTAGGTCCTGTGACTCTGAGGCAAACAATGTTCTGGTGAGTATTTACTGAACACACTAATAAATTAACTGGGAAGTGAGTCCAGCCAAGCCCCCTTGGCAAAAACAGGCAATTCTTCAAGCTTTGTCCACATTCACTGCCCAGCAAGTTTTAATGTTAGTGCAGCTGAACCAGTAAAAATTTTCAATCCTTTTTTGGACGTTTTGTGGATGTATCTATGGAGCCTGAAAACTGACCTGCAGGTCTCGGCTACTTAGTTTTATGCCTTTATCAAAGTAGATCTCATTCTCCCACGGGTCAGTGGATTTACAGGTTTCGCAGAGTCTGTGAGCCACAGGGCACTTCCAGGGCATGCAGATTGCAGCCCATGCTGCCTCATGCTTCTCCACAAATGTGGTTCAGTCCTAGACCAGTGCAAGCATTTCTAAGGTCGAGGCTGATCAGCCTCTCTGAACACCTTGTCCTTGGTGCCTTAGTGGACACTGTGTCCCTTGCGGTATGGGGCTTCTTGCTTCAAAGCTGAGCAACTGTAAGATGTGCTCCACAATGGCCCTCAGACATGATTTTCTCTGATAGAATATTATTGTTTGGACAAATCCAGTTGGCTTCTGCTTTCTTGGGGATAGTAGGAGAAGCTTCTCCCTGTCTTTGCCAAGTCTCCACTGCTAGCTGCACAGGCAGTGTTGAAGGGCGGATGGGTCCTTCTTAGGGTACCTTCTGCCATTAATATAGTCCCAAGAGCACTGTTCTCTGTCCCCTTCCTGGCGCCTTGAAATCCATGTTACCCGCTGGTTCCTCCTGTTCCACAGTTACTCTTCAATCTGTCACACTCCCAGAACATGATAGATACCATACTGACCATTTACCAAATGAATCCTATGACTTTCAGTCTCTGATGGCATTCTTCCTGCTAAGGACACTTCAGGCCTCCATAGATCCCAGGGATTGCAGCTAATCTCTAAAATGTCTTTTGACTTTAAGGACTCTGAACCCTAACCTTGGCATAGATTCACCAGAGAAAAGCAGCTTTCACATTTTGCAAGGAAGAAGATTTTGGTGGACAGATAATCCACTGTGGGCTTTCTCTGAGAAGTTATGTTTTGTTTTATTGAGGTGTCTATGCTTTAGTGATCTCTCTGTCCCCTTCCTCCCCCAAGACTGATGGTAAGGAGGACGTGGCCACCACAGGAGCTGACTTTACACCCTTAATATCACCTGAGAACTTCCCAGGGCAGAAGGAGGCTCCCCGTGGGAGGACTTGACACCACGGGCTGTTCATATTGTCGCTGTCCTGCAGTACAGAGTGCATGGAGGAATTCACCCATAAGTCTTTTTATCCCACCATAATAGTGACAGCTACGCTTCTAGCCCAAGCAGCTTTCCTGAGCAGCTTCACCCTGGACACCATGCTCTTCCATCTCACCATTCCACACTAAATTCAAAGCTAGGAGCCACCTTTCTGAGGCCAGATGCTCTTGAGCCGCAAGCCACTGTGCTGGGGAAGTGGCTATGGGCTCTGTTCTCTGTGCTCTTCTCCAGGGCATCTTTTGTTAGCCCCATCCTTATTCTGGAAGATAATACTCCTAACAGGCTTAATCCTGCATAAATTCACACTGTCAGCAGTCTGTCCTTCTCTTTCTTTACACAGCCTGTGTGATTCCTCCAGCTGGGAATTAATGACAAGTGTTGAGACAGTCCTGAAACGTTAAGAAGCTGTTGGCCGCCTTCTCCTGCTCACAATCCAAGCACCTTTCCCCTCATTCCTAGGCTGTAGATCAAGATCCAGTTTCTCCAGAGTTCAACATGGAGAGACTTTACTAGTGCCTTAATTCATGGTTATAACTGGCTGAAGTGCAGCATATGGTGAGGTCTAATTGCTTTCATGCTTTCTGTCCTTGACGCCCCTTCTGGATAGCTGATGTGTCCTCTACCTGTGACAGCTGGTACTTCATGCTACTCACTGTTGGAGGTCTTCCTCGTCTGTTTTCATGGGCTTACACAAACCTACCATGCTCCAGCTGGAGGCAGCGGGCTGGGGGTCTCTGGCCTGACCCTGCTCCCAGCAGAGCAAACGTCACAGCTACAGCAGATGTCCAGGTGAGTCAGGGCAGTCCCCAAGGATGGAGACCCACCGCCACTCAGGGCCTCATCCTAGGGATGCCCCGCTCACATGGGAAGAGCCTGTATTCTCATGTCTGGTTGGGATTTTCTCACGTTGCAGTTGTGCCCATTGGTTCCTGTCCTGTTGCTTTGAACTTCTAAGAAAAGTCTGGCTCTGTCATCTCTTTCACCTTCCCTTTAGGATGTGGAAGATGCAGTTAGATCCTCACTTTTCAATTCCCCACTTACTTAATTCTGCATTTATTTAATCTCCTATCTTTTCAATTCATCCATTTTCCTTTTCTGATGTATGTGGTTTCAGACTCACTAAGAGGGGAAGACACTGCTGATCAGACTGACAGTGCAGCTGGACTTTGGTCTAAAGTGCTTCAGCATCTCCCATAAGGTCTTTGTAGACTAGACTTGTCTGTGAGGGACTGGTGGGACTTCATACTTTGACTTTCAGACAAACAAACTGGGAATTGTTCATACCTACTACTCTGCTCAGCCTTGCAGGCTGCTCGGAACAACCGTATGTAGATAGTGGCGGTGGCCAAGACATCGTGGTGGCCAGAACATCCCAAGGAGGGTGGCCATATTAAATCTGGGACCCACATCAGAGTCTGGCGCTTCCCTCCCTGGCCACAGCCTCAACAGGGTCTTTCCTCCTGGTATGAGTTAACAGAGGCAAACCGGAGGGGATGGGGGGCAGGCACCCAGCCCCTGCAGCCAGCATCGCCACTGCAGTGATGCAGCACGGGCTGGACAGAGGAAGGAGAGCCAGGCACAAGCTCATTGCTCGTATGTTTTCAGTGGGGTCCCTCAGCAACTGCGGATGCTACAGACACTGCCAACACTGGCAGAGCGGCTCCTTGCTCATTAAGTAGGTGTAAGCTACAGCCAACTCTGCCGTCTCTGCTCTGATCTACCCGGCGTCTTATGCCTTCCACCCCATCAACTGATCAGATTAATTGCTGTGCAGCTGGGATGAGACGGGGGGAGAACTGGGAGCAGATGAAAGCTTTTATGATGCTTCCATTCACCCTCAGATCATTACCCCTCACATTGCCGAGCGTTCCTGGGCTTGCCTCATCTTCGATGCTACTTCGTCATCTGCTAGCATGGCTGTGGACGGCTTGCATCCTTGCCACAAATAAAGGAAATTAAAATCTCATGAGAAGCCCTGCCAGAAGCCCTTGTTTTTAAGCTAGCTGTTGCAGCCTAATCTAAACGCATTGGGAGGAAAATGACGCTTTCACTCCTGCAGCAGCTGAACAGTCGTTCATACCCGGTGCATCAAGGCTGAGTTACCCCCATTGCTTTCAGGGAGAAATCTGTTTTAAACTCCTCTCTTAGCCAGTATTTTTGCAGAAGAAAGGAAAGGGCTTGAGGCTAAACTTGATCCTTGCAGGCTGCATATTTCAGTACTGGAAGGCTGTGACTCAGTGGCCTCTGGAAGCTCTCCAAGCTATCAGTAGCTCAAAGGAGGAATTAAAAACTCAACGAACTGCCTGTTCTCCTGAAACTTGTTTTGTACATGCTATGGAAGAGATGAGAGATTTGAAAGAAGGCGGCCCTGTCCAAGAATCATTGGCTATAACAAGTCATAGCAAGCAATGAATATTTATTTTATTAAAATGCTTAGACATCTTTTAATGAGCCTTTTTGCCAAGTTTATTTGGAAGAATTTGCCAAAATACCATGTACACTATAATAAATCCCAAGGTACCTAATAGGCTTCCCCACTTGGTCTTCTGTCCCTGACAGTCTCTGTGTAGAGATGTCAGAATACCTGTTTTCTTCCCCAAAATGGGAAAGAGAGACTGAGTAGTGTTTCTGGTGTTTTTCCAGACAGTTGGAAAAGCTGATGTGAACAGAGAGATGTCCTGTGCTAGCCTGTGAAACCAGTCTTGGGGTGGCAAGAGGAATCTCAGGAAGATGAGTCTGAGGCTGGATATTAGAATCAGGCAGTCAGTTCATCAGAGCTCAGGGAAGAAGATGGCCCCTTTGGCTGAAACTGTGCTTCTAGACAAGAGTGGTCCTTGTTTCACTCTGCAGTCTTAGTCCTCAGATCTGCCTTGCCCTCATCCCAAATCTATGTCGGGTGCATACCTTGGACCTGTCCATCCCCAATGGTTAAGGCTTACTTTCAAGCCCAAGACACAAGAAAGCAAAATCAGCACCTCAGATTAAAATAGAAAACAGACTCAAAGTTTCTGGACACTTCAGGAAAAGAGCTCTAGTACTTGCTGAAAGCAGAGCTTGTGAGCCCAACCCAGGGAGTGAAGTGAGTGATCTTTTGCTCTTAGGAGTGCCTTACTTGGAAAAAGAGAACTTTAAGAACAGGCAACACCATGGCTGGGCACATTCAGATGTGACCTTTCAGGGTGCATTCCTGATCACAACCAGGAAGCATCTTCCCACCCTTTTTGGTACATTTTCCTAGTTCCTGAGAGCAAGGATTGACTGAACTGGCCTACCCAAGAAAGAGACTCAGTGAAGGGATCCTTCCAACTGAAGTTAAAGCCATTGCTTTCATGTTTGCTGTGGGTGGTAGAACTTGGTACTGCTGTGCTTCAGTAGTGTATTCTGAAGTGATCAGCCCAGGACAGAAAGCTTATTAGAGAAAGACATTTTGGTTGCCTTTGGAAAGCTGGAATTTGTCATCTTCTCAAAGGAGATATCCAGCTGGAGGAGCTGGAGTTGGAGATCTCTTCATCGACACAGCAGAGAGAAAGATTTCTGTCAAGCTTTGAACCTAACAACAGCCAGAACTGGTCAGAAAGTGTTCAACTGCCTCTTTCTTTGCGGATTCCTTGGTCATAAAATGCTCATTTGCTGAAACTAAAATGTTTTTCTACGAATGTGCTAATTCAAACAAAGGTTTAGCCAGAAAAGGCTTTCTGCTTCCAAAAGAGGGAATTTCTGGTTAATGGAGTGAGAAGGAATTGTTTAATTTAATGACCAGCTCAGTGAGTTTGAGCTCTCAGCTGAAATCTAGCAGAACCCAGGTCGTGTCCTTGCTCCAGCAAGTGCATCCTGCTCATCTGAAGTGGAACAGCCCCAGCAGGAATGACTCACACAAGGATCTGCTGGGTCTTCATCATGCCTTGGCACAGGGAAATTGCTGAGCCTGAAAATCCCCTATTCTAGACAAATTCTCTGGCCTCTGGTTGTTGGCTGTCCAGACCAAGTCTGTAAGGTGACAAGCCAACATGCCGGTGGGGACAGAAGTCCCTTGCCGTAGAGAACCTACAACCAGCTCCAGCCATAATGAAGCTTGGCCACTTCCAGGTCTGCTGGGATGAACATCAGCACTTGAGCTGCCTTCAGTTCCTCCCCTGGCACTGCAGCCTTGTTGATTTTTCGGGTTGAGTTTTGCTCACTTGCATGTATTTGCCAGAGGATAGAAGTTGTATTGAAGGTTCACATTCCCCAAAACGTGCATGTAGACAACCGCACATCAATTTCCTGGAAGTTGCTAGAGCAGCAAAATTTGAGTTCACTTGTGCAGGCCAAAAGGAAGTGCTGATTTCTCAGGCTAACCTGTCCTGGCTTCTGTTCCCCTTCTCCCGCTCCATAAATGTAAAGTATTGGTTTTATTCTAGCCTTTCAACTATGTAAATACTGTTGCATGGCCAATATGCAACCAATTATAGAGGGAGCAGATGTTTTTCATGGTGATGCAACAAACACTCTTCTTTTCTTGTCCTTTGCCTTAAAGATAATTTTTGTCTTGAGATGATTTCATGTTCAAGTCTTTCATATTTCTGTGTTGCAGAGATTGTCCCCTTAAGGGGACATGTGTTTCAAACGCACAGGGGAGGAAGAATATAAATTATTCAGATATAGGTGGGTAAGCAAATTGGCTGTGGTGACCCGGCTGCCTGCGCTCCTCTGGCCATTCAGACAGAGAAGGTGGCTTGCTGGCAGAGCCATGCTGTTGTTCGTGCAGTGGCTTGCGTGCATCAGGCTTGCAGTGGCTGCAACTGCAATTTGTTTGTTTTATGTTTGGTGTGCGCTGCTGCGGTCAGAAGGACTTCACGTGCCTTCGGCCATAAGCAGAGCATTGAGCCTCTGGGGATCGATCCCCGCAAGCAGCAGCAGAGCCATTCCATTTCCAAGAATAATCTTCCATCCAAAAAAGAAAAAGGTGCCTCATGCAATACCTTAATCTTACCACATGGCTGGATGAGCTTCAGCCTTTAGTAAAGGGTTTCCCCTTTACCGTTGCCAGTGATAACATGAGTCCCAGCTGCAAGTGTAGCCCTTTGGGAAGCCTCACCTCCACAACCACCACCCAAGCAAGACCTTGCAGGTGGCAGCTGCAACTGCGTGCCTCCGAGTGCCCTGCGGTTGTAGAGGCACTAATTGTTACTATTTGTAGACCTGGCTGGAAAAATTCCTACAAAGCTGTGTTACGTGTTTCTTCTTGCTGTTCTTCTTGCTGTAGCAAAAGCCAGTTTGCTACAAGTGCCAGGTGGTTGCCCTCCTTGTAGAGCCTGTTGAAATGTCTGGGAGGAAAAAGGGGAAGCGTTTGCTTCCAGTATATTCCCTGCTCCTTCCAGATGCTGCTTACAGGGTGTGGAAATGCCTTGAGGTTCCTCTAGAAGATGTATGTGGAGTTAGGATTATTGCAATGGGAAAACCATCACAAATTTTGCAAAAAGCCTGGATTTCTTCACTGTATTTCTTGTGAACAACTTGTGTTGTTACTCTCTGTGTTTTTTCTATCCGGAAGAATAAGGTGGTGCCACAGATATTTTCGTTCTTATTGACTTCTAGGCTAGAGGCACAATTGTCAGCATGAGGGGAAGGCAAGTATTAATGAGTAATCTTTCAAAAGCATCTCTCTTCTTTATTTCAGAGTCTCCTGAAATTGGGCCCTCAGTTGTAGTTCACACAACTGTGACATTTGGAAGCGAGCACCTGGATTCAGACCCTGCGGAGGTACAGCAGTTAATTCTCAGTTACCTGGAGAGGATTGTGCCATCCCTACCTAAACCAGCCAGCATCAAGTGTCAGAAATGGAGATACTCTCAGGTACTCTGCAGTGGGATCAGTCAGCTGGGAGGATGCTGCTGGGGCAATGCTGTAGTACAGACTTGCGGTGTATCACAAGAAAGAGGACATCAGTGGTTTTCGTCCTCGGGGAGCAAGAAGAAAGGGGATAGTTGCTCAATACCCGTAATACATTCTTCCATGTAGCCATGAGAACCATCCAAGGCTGGCCAACAACAGCCAGATCATTTCTAGTCATCTTTTTACGTAGTGGACCTGGCTCAGCGCTAAGTTATGCAGCCTTCCTGGTAAGTAGGGACAGGAGCAGTGCACAGGAAGGAAGTAAATCCCACAAGCTTCGGTGGGATTTTTGCTGGTATTTAAAAATATGACTCAATCTGTCTTTCTGTATCCAAAAGTATGTGATATTATTAGCAAAATTCCCACCCTACCACAGAGTAGCAGAAGTCCTTGCGTTCAGATGTACTAATTGTTATTATTTGATTTGGCCCAGTTCAATTTAACAGTATGTTATGCAAAAAAATTTTCAAAGTAAACTACCTAAGGGTAATAATAACAAAATGTGTATATTTTACAGACTTCTTTTAAAAATCCAAGGAAATTGTTGGCAATTTCCTGAAGTATTGGACTGTATCTACATGTTTACCCAAACCCTCTTAAATTACATTGGTGAAATTGAATGTGGAAGTTGATGCAAAATATTTACTTAAAGCAGTTCCCTAAAAATTTTTCCTTTTATGAAGTCTGGAAAAGTTACTGTAGACGACTGTTGTGAAGTCTGCTCATACCCCTTGATCTGCATCCAATTTAGGAACCTGGTCTCATTAGCACAAAGTTTATTTTTCTGTGAGTTAGGTATTGGTAGTTTGCAAATCACTTCCCAGTGCATAGTATTTGTTCTCAGTTGTCATATAAAAATGACTTTAACATAGGTTTTAACGTTTCAGATGACTCATACAAAAATCATGGTATGTTTTATATGTTCCTCTATGTACATGGGTTTTTTTGCTAGTAGTAGTATCTCTGTACAGTTGTCACTGTTAAGGCATCCTTTTCTGGTTGTAACTTCTGGTCTTTTGTTCTGCATTATCTGTTACCTTTCTGCTTCAAACTGCTTGCAAGCACAAGAGCTGCAGGTGGTAGGGAGGAAAAGAATTGGATCTATCTCCAACAGGCAGACACTTGGTTGACCAGCTCTGGAAAGGTCTCCCAAAACGAAGTAAGAAGTATTTTTAAACAGAATTAATACACCCTAGATAGTGCTGCTATCACAGAGCTCTATCATAAAATTTGTGAAATTCAGCTACTTTGTTTATGTGTACTCACACACTACTCATACTTTTAGCATAGTGTCAAAGGTGACATATAAGTATATGCATTGTATATGGCCCATTCTGATTTATCTCACCAAAAACACATGGATAAAGGCAGTTAGTTTCTTACTGCTGAATAAAAAAAAAGTCGCAGTTGCATTCTACCAAACAACTATGCTTTTTGAATCCTGCCAAAATTATGGCCATACAGGATTTATTATAACCTTGTACCTATTGCTTCATCTTTAAGAGGTAGCTGGAACAGTGACTGTAGGAATGAACTCTTATTTTCCACAATCGTTTCAAAATTGTTGTCTTCCTAAATCACTAGGTGTGCGTCCTGTTTCCCCTATTTAAAAAATTACATTCAGACATCATACTGCTGGATGATGCTCTATTATTTTCTCAAACCACTGTACAATTTACAGCTCTTCCCGCTTTCTTCTCCTGCCTCCGTTGCCTGCTATCGACCATGCTGCTAAAAACCACCGACTTCAGCAGCTGCTTGTGCTTTATGGCTGTGTCATAGGAGGAAATATCACTAGTCTTTAATTCAATGGATGAATGTCAATATGTCTTAATAAGTGAGTGTAGGTCAGATCCGTTATCTCAATAAAGAGATCTCTATTGCCACCCTATAAAATAATCACTACCTAAATTAAATATCTGGGACAGAGCTCCCTCTTTCTCTTAAAGCTATCTTTACTTTCAGTTATAATAAGCTGTTGCCACAGAAGCAAAGGGAACTGATAAGATGGGTGCATCTTTCCCCTGATTCTTTTAGATGGGATTTATCCTACTTGTTAATTAAATCTGTCTGTAACGTCCTTTACATGGCCAAACACAATCCTGGGATTAAAATGCAGACGTTACAATTATCCATGGTGGATGAGGGATTAGGACTTCCAAACTTCTACTGACACTACCTAGCAGCACAGCTGCAATTCTGGATCCCCTGCTTTAATTACGATAAGACACTATTAGCATTCAGAGCCAACAGCTTCCCAGCCCATCAAGTCCCTTTGACACAGTCACTTTCTATCTATAAGGGATACTGGGAAAACACAGAATCATAGAAATTGGACCTCTTCAGTGGGGACCTCAGAAGGGACCTCTTCAGGCCTCTAGTCCAGCCTGTTGCTCAAAGCAGAACTATCGCCAGCACTAGGTGACCTCGACCATGGCTTAGTCTAGCTGAGTCTTGAAGTCTTCGAGGATGGAGATCCAACAGGCTGTGCCATATAGTTGAGGGTAATTTGAAATTTATGTTGAACAACACCTTCAGAAAAACTTGAAGAAGGGGCAGGATCATTCCTTTCCCCAGTCACTGTGTCTAGAGTGAGGGCCTTTACTACCTTGAGCACGGGGTCTTGCCACACAGACGAAAAGATGCAGGCTGGGATGTGTACATCTTGATCCTGTGATCAGTATGACAAAGCAGAAGCTGTTTGGTACAGCCAGCATCAAATAAGCACTGGGCGGTCAAGAAGGAAGGACACTCAGAAAGCCTTTTTCTGCTAAACCTTTCTTCATTGTTTATGCTCAGTGACCTCGATCTGTAAGAAAAAATTAGGAATAAAAGTACTGACCTAAAATTATTCTGAGAAAGACTGGATTTACTATACATGGCTAGACTCTTCTGTTAAGTTGAATAATGGAGAATGGGTTGTACCTGACTACAAATTTATTTCAGATATTTACCTCCTTTAAAGAGATGCTAACATGCAAGTAACACAGAATGCAGCCAGTAATATAAATGTGAGTGTTTTGCAGCTGATCCATACTTGGAAATGGCAGATAATGGCATGGCAGTGGCTAGCTGAGTGTACATTTGAATCAATGGAAAAATCCCCTGTACTGAACAAGATGCCTTGGACTTTAGGTCTTGTTCACCGAAGCTGACAGTTGCACGATGGGATACAGTAATGGTTTACTGCACAGGAATCCAAAACGTATCTTTGGACCAAAAGATATGTTTGAATCCAAAACATATCTTTGGACCAAAGGCAGAAAGTCAAGAAATGATGGAAAGAAAATTGTACTCTCTGTATCATGCTTTATGATCTCTATGGTTTGATCTCTATTGCTGGTCTACTGCTGTGCTTCTACTCTTTTTTTTTTCTCTCTCTCTGGTTTTCTAGGTATTTTTTCCTCTTTTTCAACATTTCATCCTTATGGGTCTTGTTTTGTCATTCCTTTTCTCAGACTATTTCTTCCTGCCTTGCCCTCATGTTTACCTTTAGGCAAGTGCTGCTGCTGCCTTATCTCCGTTCTGAGATTCACTGGTGCTGCTCTGGGATGCACTGATTTAGCACAACATGGACCCTCAGCCTTTGTACATAGGTTTGCAACGGGCTACAACAATGTGTGACACAGCCAAGCGTGGTAAAAACACAAATGCTGCATGCTTTTACTCTGTCGTTTGACACGCATTGGTGTTTTGTCATAAAGTACAATACTGAAAGGAAGTCCATGAGCTCCAGGTAGCTTCAGGTTAATAGGTACTGGCCAAAGCAAAGTCCGTTCAGTTTTAGGAATGTTACACAGAACTGCTGAAGGGCTGTCACTCCACAGATACAAGTTTAATTGAGAGTATAGTGCCAGGAAAATCATATTTAAAATTAATACAATGCATACATTGAGAATGACATTAAATATTTATCAAAGCAACCTTATTCAGAACTTGTCCCGTGCTACTTACAGAGAAAATGTTGATTGCATCTCTAGCAGTATCTAAAAATTGTTGTGCTACTCAGATGAAAAAGGAGACCAGCGTACCAGAGCTGGAGGCAGAGTGGGTTGTCTCAAGGCTGTATGTGTGCTTGCACAGCAGCATGAAGCATGGGCAGGTCATCATGACAGTTGTTACTCTGAAGTCCACCTCACTTCCCATCCAGGAAGGTCACCTTGTCAACCCAATTGTGTTGCAGGCTCTCTTGGAAACTGCAGGCTCCCTTTCCTTTGTTGAACAGTTACATATCTGCGGATTTTTGCAGGCCCACCTTTGCTGATGTGAGATCACGTATCTTCATACCTTTTGGCTTAGAGATCTCCATACCCCAGCTGTCCAGGGTCAGGCAATTCATTTCTGCTGAGATGGACTGAGAATAAGACAGGACAAGGCTGTAAAGTTTCTAAATTTCCACATACAGGAAAGCTTTATTCTAATTATTTAACTCCAGAAGATAAATATTTTACTATGGTACTTTGATCATTAGTGCTTGGACCTATGATCTGGGATGGGAGGGGTGCTTCGTATGAAGGCATGTTTCTCAGGAATACGGACCTTTCTGGCGTGAAATTCAGGTAAATAAAAAACTTTCTTTTCCATCTCCCTGTATGCTTTTCTTTTTCAGGTTACCAAAGCTGTGCCCAATTGTCTGGGACAAATGATTCTTCATACTCAACCTCTCCTGATTTGTGGGGGCGATGGATTTACTCGTTCCAACTTCGATGGCTGCATAGATTCTGCTATGAGTCTTGCAGAGGCTGTGAAGTCTCATTTATAGCAATTTCAAAGTCGGCTGCTAAATTTAGTCTAGATTTGTGATGAATTTTACTATGATGGATTGAATTCTAGTTTAGTGTTAACATCACTGGCCTCTATCTTGCAAAAATAAATAAAGGAAGATCTGTTGGCATGCTGTAATAATTATTGGCATGGAATTGAATCGAATTTTCCAGGATCTGTGCTGTAAGTGGTTACTTTGCTTGAAGTAAAGCGTTTTCTGGCTCTAGTCAGAGGCACTGAGCTCCAGCAGTCTTGCCAGGTCTCCTGATACTTTTACAGCCCATGAAAAGTATGTCAAGGAGAGGAGCCTGACTTGAAGCAGCACAGAAACCCATGGAGCTGCAGAGTTTTCTCCTTTTCTGAGCATTTGGAGCCCTGGAAGTGACAGAAGGAACATTCACAATTGATCCCAGAGCTTTCATACATGTGTGTGGTCAGCCCTGGTCATGGTTATTGTGTTGGCCAAGGGGAATTAGTGATGGGGCATACCTTGCTATGCTTCTCAAGTTGGATGGGCTATGCAAGGTCTAACCATGTCGACTCAAGGTCTAACCACGTCTCCAGGCATGGACTTAAAAGTGAGGGATAGTAGTTGTCTGCCGACCATCTTTCTTAGCCCACAGTTTTCTGGAGCCCTGGTTGTAAATTCCTGGGAGAGCTCATTTAAGAGCTTGATGATGTTACTGGCAATGACGTGCCACTGAAACATGGTACCTGTCCTGGGTGCAGTCTAAGCAGCATCAGCCCAGCTATGCTCATAAAAGAAAGAATGGGGAGAAGGTGAAAGTGAATGTGTGCATGTTTCTAGCGCTCTCACAGCAATAGGGCTGCTATCCCAAAGTCATCTTGGGAATAGACATTGACATCTGGACTGTAATACAAGTTTAACACAGTAAAGCGGACTGGCCAGGAAGGTGGATGCACTTAAAATAGTTCAGTATTTGCCAGGTTAGAGAGTGACCAGTGCCTCATGGCTCTCTGCTGGTCCAGGGTCCCCTGAACAAGGAGCAGCCCTTTCCTCCTTCCATGTGGTGGAGGAATCGGGGTAGGAGCAGCCAATATGGAAGGTGATTTAGCTGCTTTGCCTGGCAAATGCCAAGAGGAAGGAGGGAAAAGAATTTATCTAAGCGTGGTCCATGGCACTGTGTTAATAAGAAAACTGTGCTGACATTTCAGGCTTAGGGTTACATCACCACCACCGTAAAAACTCATTTGAAGTAAACAGCCAGTCTGAAAGTGAGGTGAGTTCTAGAAAGCGCTATACTTTATTTTGGCAGAACAGGTGTAGAAGTAGAGGGACAGGTCCAGGGAAGGATGTAAATACACATGTGAGTGAATGAACAAGGAATTTGATTTGAAATACTAAAAAAATAAACAGCAAGTATAATTGTGTTGAAAAAACTACCTGTCAGTTTCAAGTATTTCTAAGCTACTAAACTGTGTTTCTGTGAAGTCAATTTTGAAATTACTCAGAAATTAACGAAAAATCATTTATTTATTCTACACTTGATTTTAGCTTGCCTTTCCTCTTAAATCATGTATCACAAGTTTAGTACCTCTCTCTACTACAGCACTAAAAATAACAGAATGCTGTTTCCAGTGGACAGAATTTTAGCCATTAGAGAAGTACATTTCAGCCTCTTTTTCTTATACTCCTGTATTTCACAAAAATCCGACATACTGTATTCACAGCAATTGAACACTGTAATTTACTGCTGCGTTTGACCATTTCTAATGCAGTGTTTTCAGTGACACCAAGAACTTTAAAACTTAAGTTAATTTTAAAAACATCTTTGAAGGATATTTCATGATACCATGCAGTTTTATTGATTTTTTTTCTTCTTTCCATGAAGTCCTCATGTTTAAAACTAGATGTTGTTTTTCTGTCTGAACCAACCAGCTCCAGACCCTCAGGTTTCAATCACTGTGTGTTGTGCAGAAATGAGGAAGATAGATAGATTGGTGGTAATGTACGTGCACAAATCTTAAACAACAGCATGTGATCTCCTATCATCTTCCATGGATCACGAAGAGCCACACGGTCATGGAATAAATCTAATCTGGTGAGGCATTTAGTATTGGCGTGATTTAGCATGAGCTCAAAAGCAACCAAAGTCCCATCTGAAATAAGGTTTTATGTTGCAGTGTTGGAAAACCTTAATCAAAGAGCTATACCCCACGGAGGATGGCATATGAAAGCAACCAAGTCTCATTTTTCATATGTGCTCCTCAGCTTCTATCCAGGCCTGGCCGTCCTGTGGGCGTTGGTCCCCAAGGGAGTAATGTGCTGAACCATACAAGAGGGTTTTCTGCTGGGTTATCTGTTCCCCTGGAAGATGTCGCCATGGCAGGCGGGTCAACTGTTGCTGGACCCATGGTGATGGTTTCTGGGGACCATCCCACCAGTCTGCCTTCATCTGCCTCTGCCTAAAGTGCACAGGGCAGGATGTATGTCCTTTTCCTGCAGGGGCGAAGGAGCAGGCTGTAACTTCAGGGGATCTTTCCAGACTCTTCGCTTGTGCTGTTTTCCTCATTTTGACTCTTTGTTTTCTACTCCTTTCTTCAAAGATGGATTTTGCATTACAACATGCTAAAATTTGCACTTCCCCTTCCTTCAATTTTGAATGGAAGCAAGCCAAACACTATAAATCCAAATAAAGATCAATCCTGAAAGCATGTGACATGCAGAAGACTGAAAATGGAGCATCTTTGACAACATTGTGTTGTTTCTCCCGCTCGCAAACAGGTGCGCTCCAAAGAGTTGTGATGCTCTCAAAGGGGCCTTGTATCAGCTGCAGCCTTCAATACCACAAGTGACAGCTAAAAGTGGAGATTGTCTCTGACACCATCCTTACAGCAATCTTGGTCATTATGAGACCTCAAAATACTTGATAATAAGCAAATCACAGATTCAGAGATTTTTTGAATCATGGCAATCATGAATTTTGGACAGGCTGGATCGTTGGGCCAGGGCCAACTGTATGAGGTTCAACAAGGCTCAGTGCCCGGTCCTGCACTTGGGTCACAACAGCCCCATGCAACGCTACAGGCTGGGGGAGGAGTGGCTGGAGAGCTGCCTGGCAGAAAAGGAGCTGGGGGTGTTGGTTGACAGCCACCTGAACATGAGCCAGCAGTGTGCCCAGGTGGCCAAGAAGGCCAATAGCATCCTGGCTTATATCAGGAATAGTGTGGCCAGCAGGACCAGGGAGGTGATAGTGCCCCTGTACTCGGCACTGGTGAGGCCGCACCTCGAGTACTGTGTTCAGTTTTGGGCCCCTCACTCCAAGAAGGACATTGAGGTGCTGGAGCGTGTCCAGAGGAGGGCAACGAAGCTGGTGAAGGGTCTAGAGCACGAGTCTTACGAGGAGCGGCTGAGGGAGCTGGGGTTGTTTAGTCTGGAGAAAAGGAGGCTGAGAGGAGACCTTATTGCTCTCTACAACTACCTGAAAGGAGGCTGTAGCGAGGTGGGGGTCGGTCTCTTCTCCCTAGTAACAAGTGATAGGACAAGAGGAAACGGCCTCAAGCTGCGCCAGGGGAAGTTTAGGTTAGATATTAGGAAAAACTTCTTTACCGAAAGGGTGGTCAAGCATTGGAACAGGCTGCCCAGGGAAGTGGTTGAGGTAATCCCTGGAGGTATTTAAAAGATGTGTAGATGTAATACTCTAGGGACATGGTTAAGTGGTGAACTTGGCAGTGCTAGGTTAACGGTTGGACTTGATGATCTTAAAGGTCTTTTCCAACCTAAACGATTCTATATGATTCTATGAGTTTTTTTGATTCAGAGGTTTTCGAACGCGAATTGCAATGAGTCTCAAATTGCTCTCATCCTTCCCCATATCATTACAGTCTATCAAGAAGTGCCTCTTTCCTATAGCTTCATCCCAGATTAAGATGATTTAAACAAAAATTACTTATTTTTTTAAGGTGGAGTAGAAAAGTTCATGGATATGTTCTTCTGAACGTGCTCCAGACAGCGGGCAGTTAAGGGTCTCTGTGGTGAGATATCATTTTCTAGATGTGAGCAGGGAGGCAATGGTATTAACTTTCCCATGCAAGGTGGGTAATGAGTGGTGATATTTCAAAGAGGCCACTGTATTCAAAAGGACGGCAAAAGAAGAGACTTGTCTGATTGATTTCCTGAGCTTTTTCCTGAAAGGGCATTATTTTCAATTGACTAGCAGATCCATCAATTACAACCTGTATCTTCATGTTACCAGACAAGGGTGATGGTGGCATCTGATCTCCTATGTGTCACAAGCCACAGCTAATGCCTAAAGTTGAATTAAAGTGTTTCAGCTCTCAGACGACAATGTTATTGTCTTCCTCATCACAAGGAAAGACGGGGCCATAAATGCTCAAAGCCTTTTAACTCACAGTTGTGTTAACTTCCACCAAGTGAACATCACTTTGCAGGGCTGGCCCATGGCATCTAGTGCAGTCACTGCTTTTACAATATATTCAGCTGCATGAGATGCATTTTGCTCATCTCTGAGCTTTTAACTGTACCTTTAGGTCTCTAACAGCAATCCTTTCTTGTTAGTTACTATCCCACCAACAGCTGCCTCATCTCTGTGTTTCTCCAGGAAAGATTTTACATTATTGGCCAAATAGTAGACTAGATGTTGGCAGGAAGGCTTGGTAGACACAACTGCACCTTGACATCTTCTGCTAACAGAAGCGTTGCGAGACCTATGGCTCAGTCAGGTGTGATCCACCCAACATTTGCCTCATTAGCACTATGCAAGACAATTTTCGCATCACAACTGTCGTGTGGTCCTCAATCAAATGCATTTGAAAAAGCCAAGCATGCTGTTCTGAGACATCAGACCCCATACTCTGCCACCCCTTCCCCTCACAGACCGCCCTTGGTGGTCTTCACAGCTCTTTCTTCCTTCTTCTAGGAGGTGCCTGAACTGAGTGCCATGTGCATCCATGTGCTGCTCTGGCAGAGGTGTTTTTGGAGGCAGTACCAACTGAAATCTTGGGCATGGGAAAGGAGATGTTTGGTGCTTTTCTGCCCAGTGGGCGCGACGTGTGGCACAGTGTCCGTGCCGTTGCCACCATGTCACGGGTACTAAGGTGGACCTGTCATATCCCATGCCATGAGGAATTTTGGAGGAGGCCCTGGCAGAGATGGGCTTGAAGTCATGGCACACCCTCTCCTCCTGAGGGGCATCCCTCTGGCATGGGGTTAGGGCCCTGTGGGCAATGATCTGACCCTGATGGCTCTCTACCCACTCCTGACATCTGACCCTGCTTGCATATCCCTGAGATGGAGTAAAAGTGCTGTGAAGTGGATAAAAGCTTTTTAGAAACCAAGTGTCACAGGAAGCCGCAGGACTCTGCTGGGAGCCCATTAGAGCCACAAAGCCTGACTCCAAAAAGTGCTATTAATGATGTGCTTAAAGAACTCTCATTATTCCCAGTTTTACATCTGCAGCCCCAACAAGGACAGATCTGCTTGTCTTGTGTCCCAGGGGCTTCAGAGACCTCTCCCTTCCCAAGGCAAGGAAGATGTTGGGAGCAGATGCACCTTACATGAGTTGCAGTGTCTTGGAGGAAAATGTTCAGCTCTAGGCTAAACTAGCTCTAGGTGGGCTCCAGGGTGAGAAGCTGTGGCCGTATACGGTAGCCCAAGGCTGTATGCACCTTCCCAGCTGAAGGTCAGGACTCTGCCGTGTCCAGTGAACATGTCCCCATGTCATGCTTGGTGCAGGGGGACAACCCCTTCCCAACCCCTCCATGCACACCAGGGCTGCATCTGCCCCTATGCCAGGCTGCAGAGAGGGTGTCTTGTTATGACCCTGCCTGCATGGAGGATATTGTGGCTGTTAGTTGGAATAACTCTCCCAGATCTGTAAAATCATCTGCACACCTCTTGGTGCGTTTGGTGCACTTTGTAGGAATTTAGCCCATTTCTAAAAGGAGCTAAGAAAAGGAGACAGACGCCCAGCTCCTCGGCTCACATTGATCCACAAACCGCATGTCTCCAAGGATCTGGGTCATATTTTTGTGCAAGCATATGAAAATAAATTAGGAGGTTATTTTAGTTTGGGTTTGGTTTTTTTTTTTAATTTTTAAAAGGCAGCTGCAGATGGGAGGTGCTGCCCAGCTGAAAATACATGATGAGTTTCCATAGCACTGAGCTGTGAAACATCCCTGCAGCCAAAGCCACTGGAGCAAGACCTGGTCTCCCAGAGGCCAGGATTTGCTAGAGACCTTGCTGCCCTTGGGGTGTGCCAGCATCATCATATTTGGCTCTTCTAGAAGGCATATGTGACTGGGAAGGTGTGGAGGTCTCTGGCCTGACCCTGCTCCCAGCAGGACCAAGGCCACAGATACAGCAGGTTGCTTGGGGCCGTGTCTGGGCAAGTTGGGGCATCCCCATCCTCAACCGTGACCGCACTTCTTCTTGATAGAGGGACAACATTGTGCTGGTACGACACCAGCTTAAAAGCAGACATCACTGAGCAGCAGCACCAGTGTGGCGTGCAATACTGACAGATGAGTTCCTCTTTGAAGTTATGCAAAGAAGAGGAACCTGACCCCATGCCGCCCAAATTGTGCAGTTGTGTCTGGGCCATCGCTCCTGACCTCAGCTGCAGACTGAGCCCTGGGACTGAAGGGCTTTCTGAGTTCCTGGGTAAACGCAACATTTTCTCAGCTGCTCCATGCTGCAAAATTCAATGTAACAAACTCCAAATGGCTGGTGACACACCATTAGGAGGCTGGTGCTCGGATCAGGAGCCCAAGTGCTCTTGCAGGGGATGAGAGCACTCTCTGAGCTGCCCGGCAAGCACCTTGAATGGCTGCATACAGATTTCCCTGAGGCCAGAGCTGGTTTTGCCTCTAATCCAGGCTCTGGCTCATATGTGCTGTCTGTAAGCTGCTTTGCGTGGCAGAGCTGAAGCCCTGAAATCCCAGAGCCTTCTGCTGCTCTGCCCATCTCACCGCAGTGCCTCGCTATTAGCTTCCTTAGGATTTTTGCTTAATTCTCACATTCAGGTGGCATCTTCAAGATCAGCCGGTGATGACACTGCCGCGGTGCTGCAAAGCATGGCCAGCACTTGCAGCCGCTGTAGAAGAAGCAGCCTCATATGGCAGTGGAAGAGCCCTTGCCAAGGAGGAGTGACAGTGACGCTTTCTTTTCAGGAAGAGCCGAGCAAAGTTTCTTCTCTGGAGGTAAATGAATGGAAACAGGTGAGAAATAAGCCTGGGAGAGCTATTGCTGAATTGCAAGTGGAGAGATTTACCATTGAGCAAAGAGGGTGCAGGGCAGATTGCTGTTGTCTTGGAGGTCATGGTGCTGAAATCCACAGAGATCCTTGAAAAGCCTCGTGATTCTTGTAATTCCCCGATTTTCATGCCATAACAGCTGAGCATCACTATAACCAGGTGCTTTGGGCATTGTCCCAGTAGGGGAAAAACCCCTCCTGTGGTCCTTGTGCACCACACTGTGCATGGCTGTCACCCCTCTCCCCTATTGCTCTGAAAATCTGGGGAAGGGGTTTTAATGCAAGGGGGTTTGATGCAAGGGGGTTTAATGCGAGCCAGGGCCACACAGGTGAGCAGAAAGCCACCACTTTGCCCCAGCCAAGCCCTGACACGCCTGCACGGGCCCTGGCTGTGGGAAAACGAGCCTGTTCCCTGCTGCCCCTGCCACCCGACCGCTCAGCCGGTCACGAGGACGCTGCGGTAAACCACAGCTCAGCTTGAAATTATCTTTTCGGCACAGGGTTCCTGTCGAGCCGAATGGCACCTCCTCCCTCACCTGTGCCGGTGCTGAAACATCCTTCCTTTCTCAGCGCTATCGTCTGCTCAGATCTCTCCTCCAGGATGATCACGCACGTCAAGATCTTTAAAGTGAAGCACGCCCTGCTGCAAGGACTGAGGTCTCATTTCCCCTTGTTTCAGGGCATGGAAGTGATGCTTGCACTGTGCACAGATTTGGCCATCCTCTGCCTTTTTCAGCACAGACTGGGGCAGGGGGGGAAAGTGGTGGCCAGTAAAGCGCCGCTCAGCACTGAAATATAGGTCAGCCTCTGTCCCAGCAGCTGCTTTCCTTGCCCAGAGCAGGGGGAAATGGGATGAGCTGGCAGGGGAGGAGGGGCTCAGCCACTCTCCTTTGCTACCTTTTCAGTGCACAGAAAACCCCAACTCAGCACCTCAAAGCTTGGTGAAATGCAGCCGGCATTTCATTTGCAGCCACTGAGTGGTGAGCATGCACATGGCCATTCCCCATCACAGGACAAATGGAGTCTCAGAAACACTCTCTGGTACAAAGAGATTTTTGTTCTCTAGCTGCTCACAAATGTGTAGTAGCAATAGCAATTGGCTGTGTATTATTATTGCTCTTTATAGGGAGATGCTGGAGCAATTCTGGTTCAAACCCTGGACTATCAGCACCCTGCACCCTGGTCATTTTTTATTTGCTGCCCCCCTTAGCACACCTGCACAGTGCAAATCCCACTCTCCTTTTATTTAAAAGGCCGTTTTGGAGACCAGCTTGGGAATGTGAACCACAAACACAGTGGGATTGGAGCAAGTATAAATAAAACTCTTAACATATCACAGTCCAGCGTTTAAGCCAGTCCCCTGGCCCTTGCCAAAAGACTTGCCAAAGGATTTCTGAGCAGGACACAACAGATCTGGGTTAGGGAGAAAACTGGGTTTTCCACCCCAAACATGGCTGGAGATGGTTGCTGGCTCTTTTGCCAGATATAAAAGAGCTTGTCACATTTGCACCCCCAGGACCATGTGCTGGAAACGGGAAGTGAAACAGCAAATGAAAAAGACCCATCTGCTCCTTTGCTGCTCTGCAAGGGGGAGCTGACCCCCTTTGTGTGGCAGATGCTCATGAGGAGGCTACAAGGGGTCAGCTCCCACCCCTGAGGACCACGTGCTCTGCTTCCCCTGTGTCCCCACTATGGTGATGGACACAGGTGCCGTCCACTGACTCCCTCCTTGAGTATCCACCATCCTGATTTGAGGCAGACCAACCTGAGACCATCCCGGCAGAGCCACACCGGTGCAACCAGCATCCCAGGTCTTTTCTGGCACCAGGGACAGCAACTCGAGGGGGCTGTCCCCCCTCCTCCCTCCACATCACCCAGAGCCACTCCAGGACCGGGGATGCTCCCTCTCAGGGACAGAGGAGCAAGGCAGCTCCCTACAGAAAACAAAATATGCCCATAAGAGGATCCAGTTCTGCATTTGCAGAGCTGTGGGATCATTTTCCCACCACTAGTCACAACTGGCACATCCAATGTGCCCTGCAGGACTCTGATGGGCTGGGCAGGCTCAGAGTCCATGGGCTGATCTCGCCCCGCTATGGAGAGGCCACACAGCTCTCGCTGGAGCAAGGGCTTTTCCCCTGCTGCCCTTAAGGGAGAGATCCATGGAATTTTCATGCCCTGCTGATGAAAGAAAAAGGAGCAGGCAAGCTTCCCAGACATTGTGAAAGGGAGCAAATTTCAACATGTGCAGGACATTCAGTGAGTGGAGCCATCCCAAAGAAAGACGCGGTTTCAGGCCATGGCAATGCAAAAGAAGGAAGCTGCAGAGAAGACCCTTACACTTCATCTTCTCTCGTGGGTGGCAGGAAGGGTCGTGCACAAGATGTTCATGGACCCAACAGCAGCACTCACATTGCAGACCTGCTCAACGAGAGCTGGCTGGCATCACTGCATGCCAGGAGCACTGCAGAGCTCAGAAAGGGGCTGTGGAAAAGGCATGCTGCTCCATGCACGTTTCAGATGTGTCAGCTTCCTCCAGCGTCCCTCTGGTACTGTTGAAATACCACCTCAGAGTCCAAGAGCCCATGGCACAAGCCCTCAGACCTCTCTCATGAGGAGATTAGAGGTCAGTCTGCTCCAAGCTCAGTGCTGCTGGGTAGGTGAAGGCTGCTAAGCCCTAGGTAGTTCAAAGCAAGGCTGCATTGGTTTCCATCTGCTCACGAGGGGTGGCCTGTGCCTTGCCATCCAGGCTCTGCTTGCAAACAAGGATATTGCATACCAGCAACTTGCAGAAAGTGTTGGAAAGTGTGGCAATTAACTGTGAGCCTGAACAAGCAGATGGACTGATGTAGTGAGTTGGCAAGGAGAGGGTCTAGAAGCTCATTGTGTCTGAGATCATTTCAGGAAGGGAATGGGAAAAAAGGATGGGATGAGTTTAGAGGTGGTATATGGTGGAATCTTCCAGGGCCCTGGCAATGGTGGGTGGGTGCCAGGGTGTATGAAGAGAGGCTGGGGGAGCTGGGCTTGCTCAGCTGGAGACGAGGATGTGGAGGGTGAGCCAATGATGGCATCTGCCCCTGCCCAAAGGGCTCCTGGAGGTGCTGGGGCTGGACTCTTCTCAGAGGGGCACAGTGAGAGCCCCAGAGGCACCAGCACAGGCTGCAGCATGGGAAACCCCAGCCAGCCACAAGGAAATAGCCCTGCCAAGCAGGGCATCTCTGGGACTGCCCTGCTCAGTTTCTTGGCCACCTGAGTTGACTTCACCCAGAGAAGATATTTGGCAGGGTGGGAGGTTAAATCTCTCTTCATAGAGGATCACGGCATGGAGCACATTTGTGAGAATAAAGGAAATCTCTAGTAGATGATGTACCCCCTTGTCCTGTTCATTGAGAAATCTAGACCAGGCAGCAGATTTCCACCAAACCCCTCCATGCATGTGCATCTTAGCAGACCCATGGGATAAAAGGTACAGCTGGTCTTTGACAAACCCCCATTATTAATCTTCTGATCTGGGATGGGTGTTTCTTTAGGTGTGAATTGCTCCTGAGTTTTTCTATCAATCAGTGCTAAACTTGCAGGTAGGACTCATGCTGAGTGAGCAGCTTAGCTCCAGAGAGAGGAATTTTGTCAGGCAAGGAGAATTTGAGGAATAATTCATGCACCAGCCAAGTGGCCAAGCAATGCATGGTCATGTACAAGAGGGGGATGCAATTTGCCCCAGTTGCTGCTGGCATTGCATTACCATGGCTAGAGAACAAGGTGAAAGCAGATGAGCCTCATCCTGCAAAGCCTTATGGAGGTGGGTGCATGCCCCAGGGAAACACCAAGAGCTGAACCTCCCTCTTCCCAGTCACCGACGTGTTGCTGGAGCATGGCTGCAGGAAAAGCAGACACAGGGGATTTTATTGCAATTATTACAGATTACAAGTGCCAGGGTCAGCTTCTGGGCAACGTCTGGTCATGCTGAATCAGAAGGAACCATACCAGGCTAAAATCAATGTTGCATTGAGGTTTTGCATTCATCTCTTCCTCTGAACAAATAAATAACATAGGCAAAGATCCACTAGTTAAAGTGGTTTTGCTGGCAATTGTAGGAATGTACTTTTCTTTGCTCAAATTACCTAAAAATACCTAGGTGAAGTTTTCTTGTGGGTCTTGTCTTCTCCTTTTGCCCTTCTTGCCTGCAAGTATTATTTTTTAATTTGGTCAGTAAGAAAACGATCTATTTCTGTATGAATAACTGAAAAAAAAAAATACATGATTTGCTGCTTTTGATTTTCCCTGAAGGTTATAACTGTAGATGAAAATCCTGAGCCATATTCACTGATGCAATGTACACACAGAGGACTTCATGTGGGAGCGCTCCACCCGGCTTTGGTCCAACTTGTCATTTTTGAAGGAATATGATATTCAACTCCTAAACTAGTGAGAAAAACAGAGACAGGACACTGTATGGCAGATTTTCTGCATGCATCTGTAAGCACAGGCATTTAACTCAAGGGCATTAAAGAAATCCCTGCTTCCAGGGAGCGACCAGAGGGTTAATTTTGGCTTTCTCTTGCTCGCTTACTTTATTCTTTGAATAATGAAATTAGTTGTTCCATAGTCTTTTGAAGGGCTGAGCTTAGCCTTCTTGCAGAACAATACACACTGTGCTCGTGATGTGAGTGCACTTATGGTGAACTTTGAGCTACACATCTGCTATAAAGAAGTAACTCTTATTCCCAGTTGGCCATTGCTAGCAAAAGATTCAGGCTCCATCTATGCCTTAGCATAGTTTTGTTTGCTGCATGTAAGCCTGACATGAAGAGTAGACAGGGAGAAACTATTTGCAAACCTCGTTAAAATGCACTGGCAGGCTTAGCACTTTCACTGGGTGAATGAGAGCTGGAGATGAGCCCTGCAGAAGGTGAGTGCACGACTAATCTGCAGCCCATTACCAGCAAAGCCCCTTAAATCTGTGCATTAACTTCCCAGCTGCACTAGGAGGCTGCATGAGGAATTTCCTCAGGATGCTTTTGGTTGGTGTTTCTGAACCAAAACACACGCTCTGGGCTGATTATAGGCAATTTACGGCAAAGCCGGTCCTGCAGACCCTGGGACACCAGACCTACACATTTTTGTAACACTCCGCACTGTTGGTGATGAAGGATGCCCAGGATGGGGCGAGAGGGAGGGTATTTTCACCTCCCTACGGTAACATCTCCAAATGCCGACAGAAGAGTGAGCACACATAGGGCTAGGAAAGCCTATAGGCATTTTATTGTGTTGCAAAGAGCCACGGAAGGGAAATTTGGGGTCTAATACCATTGCATGTGAATTGTTCCTAATCTCACTCTTAGACTCAAGATCACAGTATGAAACCCTTTGCAGGGAGTGGTGCAATGAAAATAACATCTCCAACACTCCTGTAAGGATGTGACCATTGCAAAAATTAACTCACCCTTACACACTGCTGAGGTGTCAGACTGCTAATTGCTTCCATCGCTTTGACTCCCCTGCACTCAGGCTGTGGTTTGGAGGACTGCTCAGAGCACCCTGACCCACAGCATGGGTCCTGCCCCACTTGAGTGCTGGTGGGGTGGGCAGTGGAGCCCCTTCAAACTCTCACAACCCACAGCTGTGCATGGGATGGCCAGTCCAGACCCAGAGATGATGGAGGAGAGGGGGCTCTCCCCTTTAATTTCTTTTATTACAGCAGTTCAACTAATCCTTCCCTGGTAGCAGTCACATTGACAGATGGCTGCATGGGCTGCTGAAATAAAACCATGGGAGCAGTGTCACCTCTCGCACACAGCTGAGGCTTCAGATGCTGCGATTCATCCCTTCATTGGTGGCTAAAAAAAAAGGAAAAGACATTGACACCAGGGAAAGGCACAACATGACATCCGAATGCATTGGCCAATGCATAAGGTGGGAAGCATGGCTACAGGGGCAGTTCCATGGTCAGTAAGGGACCAAGGAACAGAAATGGGAGCCAGTCTCCTAAGCAGTAGAAAGGAGCTGTGTTTGGGCGGGGGGAAGTTGTATTTTCAGTAGTTTCTCTGTGCCCAAAGCCCCTTATCTTTATAAACCAGAAAAGGTAGGACAAAGGTGTAGGAAGGAGGTTGAAACGGCAAAAGCAGAAGGTGATTTGTGTGGTGGCATCTCACTGGAGACCCTCATTCCCAAACAGACGTGTCATTTGTTAATTATTGTAGGCAGCGTTGATGACACCATTTAAAACCACCACCAATCTTGTACAGCTGGTGGCAAAGCCAGAGGACTGGCACATTGTGGGTGTCATGGCGCCATAGGAGGGTATGCATGGCACAGCTGGTACAACTAGTCTTCCACCACACCAATTAGTGTGGCATTTTTTGGCTTGTACATATATTCAGTAGCTCCCTTCCCCTCCTTCTGGGGAAATAAAATACCACCCAGTCTGGCAGTCTGGAGTAAGACCATCTGAAAATACACCAGAAAAGTAATTGTCATCAAGCAAGCAGATCCCACTTGCACGCTTTTGCAGGGTGATTCATGTAGACAGTGCATGTAGGCATGGAGAGAAGACTGTACATGAAAAATCCTTCAACATAGTGATACCATGTGTGCCAGTTTAAAAATCTTTCTTCCGGTTATCTTGGCTGCCAGTGCGTGCAGAGCTGAGGCTTTCCTTTTGGAAGCTGGGTGCATTACACTCTTCATGTTGTCCATCCGTGGATGAAACTGAACCCCTGCTCCAGCCCAGAGAGCTCTCAGGAGGCATACATGCAACAAGCACAAAGGTGCTATTACTAAATGCAGTGCACTATTATTAATACTATTATTATTTTCACTAGTGGTAGTAGTAGTAGTAATAATAGTAGTGGATTAATTGCTATTAATAATAGCATCATGGCCAGTGGGTCAGTGTAGTTGACTCAGCAGATGTATGATCCACAGCCAACAAACAACTAACATTGGTGTGTCCTCTGATGAGTTTTCAGTGAGGACCTTATATGCACACCTTTAGCATCACCAGGGAGATCTGTTTGTTTGAGATGATTCATCTCACCTGAAGTAGCCCAGCTCATAGCCCAGTAGGCTTCTACCATAGGAAGCTTCACAAGATGTGCCTTGTGCTGCCCCGGGGCAGCCCAGCCCATGGTCTGGGCAGGCACTGGAAGGACCCCAGGGTGATGGTGGAATCACATCCTGGGCTGTGCAAGAGGGTGATGGGGACCTTGCCAAGGCCCCATAGAGGCTGCCTACAGCACCCAACCTAGGAGGAGACAGGAGGGACCTGAGATGAGGTGAACTACTCTGTGATGACTTTGCTCATGTAAGCCTACCATGGAGAAAAAATGAGGGTTGAAACCTTCCCTGCCCTGCTGAACAAGGCTCCTGCTGGCCCATATGCCTGTCAGGTTACTTGTGTTGCAGAAGTCCTTCCTTTGGAGCAGCAGGCTTAGCCAAAAGCTTTTCCACTATAGAGGCACTGCCAGATGATATGTTTACAACCAAAAAGAAGGGAGCATCTTCAATAGCTGGGATAATAGAAAGCCCTCCAGTAACCTCAGTAGTCTGGGGATAGTTCAAAAAGAGCCAGTGACCCCTTTTCAGTGCCAGGTAGCACTCAGAAGTGCCACCCATGTCCTCCAGCCACTAGAAGATCTATGGCTTTAGCTTTGGTTTCAGAAAAGGTCAGATGATGTTTTTTTCAGTAAATTAATTCCTTGGAAGACAATATTGTTTGCTATATTCTCCCTCTTGACTTGCAGTTCCTGATCCTATGTGATGCTCTGAGTTGGTGACCAAACACTGCTCTACCTATGAAACATGTCACTTTGCTGCTCTCTGACCTCAAATCCACTGGCTGATGTGCATGCAGAGGACATGTAGCCACAGTGACTTGGACACCCAGAGTGGCCTGGGTCTCAGAGTTTACCTAAATGTGAATTTTGCCTTGAATGGCACTTCTCTGACCCAAGCTAGTTACTGTCAGCATATCAAGTGCTATGTAAATTAGCTGTTTGGGGACCGTGTTGAAATTACAGAGTTAGCTATGCTAAGCCATAGCCATGCTAATTAGCTATGCTAAGCTAAGCTGAGGTGTTTCAAGTCAAGCAGGACTATTAGATCATATGGTTTCTCACACCATGTCATGAAGTTTAATATGAAAATAGACAAATTCTGTTTCTTTTTCCTCCTTCTTTGCTTTTAGGGTTGCTGTTGGCTGTGGATCAGGCAGGCATTTTGTCTAATATAGAGATTATCTCATCAGAAATAATTTTTTCCTCACAAGCCTCATTTTTGACCTTCATCCTCTCAATTGCTCTTCTTGATGCTGGTGGCACCTCCATCTGCATCAACACCCATCAACACCTGCAGTGGGAGGTGTTGTGCACAAAATGAGGTCTTCTTTCCAAAACCGGTCTGTGACCATGCACTTCTTATCCAAGGACCTAAATTTGACCTTGTTGAGTGGAAGTCACAGTAAAGAAACCAGAAGCATAGGTTTTGTGGCATGGTGCCAGAAGGAACCATCAGTTCAGTCCTCTGAAATCACAGGCCATTATATTTCCCCCAGATATTGCAAAATGAGCAGCTCGCGTTCATCCCAGAGAGGCTGCCAGGCTTAACCTGAGAATGTCAAGAAAAGTTAAAACTAGGACTTCATTCAGTTGTCTGCTTCAGTGCTTGATTCATTCCTGGGTCTTTTTCTAATGTGACTGTCTGCAGCTTGAACTACCAGGACTTGATAGGCCTTTTTTCGTTGCCCTGAAGAGCCCATTGGTATGCAATAATTCCCTCTTTAATGCATGGCAAGGAAAACTGCTCCATAATCTTCTTTTGAGAAGCAAAATAGGCCAACCATCTTGATCCTTTCCTTTTCAGCCTGGATCATTACAGAGATGCTGGACATGGCAGCAGGGTCTTGTAATCCCCTGGGCATGCATGACAGCATGCACCCTCTGCTCCGCAGGACTCGGCTCCATGCACAAAGTCAGGAGCTGCAGCACATGCCCCTAAGGGGAGAGACCTGAGTTTGAAGGTCAGGATCTGAAGGGGGTCCAGGATCTGAGCTGCTCCAGTTTAAGCAAAGTGACCGAGCAGGTCTTTTTCTCTAGTGGAAAATCCACTGGAGATTGCTGCCATGGAAAAGCAGGGTTATCGCCAAACACGGAAACGTTTCCTGATCTGTTTACTAATATTTGGTGCTCCTTTCTGGACAGTGTTCAAACTGAAATCCAACCACACATGTCAGCAACTTCCTGCCCTCCTCCCCACCCTCTGCTCCTGCACCCGGGGGAAAATCAGGGATGGGAAGAGCTGGTGAGAGGTGAAGTGGGAACAGGGTTGCTATTTTCATCTCGCAGAAGGGGTCCTACAGATGCTGATGCTGGACTGTGCTCAGAGGGGCACAGCGAGAGCACCAGAGGCATTTTTCCACGTGCACTGGTCCCTGATACTCTCATGGGTGCAAGGGCGAGCAGTGGCCGGGTTGTGGCAGGAGGGCATGGACGGGCTTTGCTTGCCCAGCCCCTTGGACCACCTAAGCCTGTGCCCGGATGGTTCTTAATGGAAAATAAATAGGATATTACAATTGTCTCATTATTACAGGGATGTTTACAGCTGTCCCAGCCTGTGGGGGAGGGACGGGAGAGCCAGCCAATTTGCAACTACTGAAAGGTCAACATGGCGCATGCGGCTACCGTAACCCTTCGACTATATCAGGCATTGAATTGTCTACTTAGCCATCCCCAGTTCAGATTTAAGAACACTAAACTGAGGCATGCTTATTATTCTTTATTAATAGCAGTCATCATACTAAAAACAGGGCTTTTTGCATGATCTTCAAAGACATTCACCTTTGTTGCAGGTTCTTTGGTGTTTGAGGTTTCTTTGGACTAGTTGTGAATTATTAATGTTATCTGGTTATAAAGCAATGGGATCTGATGTTCTACTTCCCTGCTCTGCATGAAATCACAGAGCTGTTTTAAGGAGAGAGGGGTTGGAGCAGAAAGGTTCCCAACATGGGGAGCCCAAAGAAAGAGGTAATGCTATCCAAACAGGCTAAAAGCCAATTAAAGCCCACCCATTTCCTGAAACACCAGGCAAACCTCAGCCCCAGATCACTGAGTTTTCCACTGCCCTGCCTGCTTTTGAGTCATGGCAAACGCTGCTCCTCTTGGTCTGGGCAACTCTCCTTTCTGAAGATGCCCATGGCAGAGGCATCACCGATTATACCCTTTCTGTGTTGAAAATGAAAGATATTCATAACTATAAGCAGCTGTGGTCTTCCACCACAACAAACCTTGGCTTTCCTCTTTTATTCCTTTACAGAAGCACGACCGCCCCTCTTCCCTCACTCTTCCTTCAAATGCCCCGCCACGAGTCTGGTGCAATGCCTGGGACATACCAATCTCACCCAAACCAGATGGCAGGTGGGTTTTGGGAAGGTGGCGGCTCTCAGGAGGCATTTATTTATCTAGCAGCACCCTCAGACTTGTGGATCACCCAACTTCCTGCTAAGGGCTTTGGGAAATGCCACAAATCCTTGAGTGCACGTTTAGAGATGGGTTTGAAGAGAAAAGGCTGGCTGAGGGGTATCACAGCCAACACCCACCTCTCCTGAATTTCAAGCCTCCTTGTACAGCCTTAGGAGGGTTAGAGACCCTGGAGAGCTCTACCCAGCCATGAAAAGATAAACTCTTTCTCTCACTGTCCTGCCAGTGAATACACTGGGGGAAATTTTCCATGGAAGATCTACCTAGCAGAGCCCAGGCTCATTGTTTTTGCACAGGTCTAGAGATATTTCACTATCAACATTTTATAGTAGCCTCTGGGAAAGGAAGAGCAGATTTTAGTTACTAGTTGAGCACAAAGAACCAAGGAACAGTCTCATGAGCTTGACAAGACAGGTTGGTGTGATGATAAAGAGAGCAGGAGAAATAAGCAGGTGTCCCGAGATTTATTCCTGAGCAACCTCTGCATCAACATGCAAGACAACCAGAAGCACTGACTGCTGCTCTGCATGCAGTGTGCCTGTGTGTGATTGCAGCATCCAGAAGAAAACACATCTCCAACAAAACCATCAAGGTGAGATGAATTCTGCCCAGTCTCAGCCCAGGCATGATTAAATACCCACCAACAGCACCTCAAAATACACAGCTGAGTTTGTTGAGTCTGGCCATGGGAGGCTGGGGCAGAGTCTGAGAGCAGCCTCTGGCTGTGGCACAGGCAGGGATGGAGGATAGACATCCCAAGGGAGAGCAGCCACACCACAGCCGCCCGGATCTAGTGCTGGAGCCTGGAGTTTGGACCAGAGACCCACCCAGGTCCCCTCCACCAAGAGAGAAATAGATGGTTGTCAATCTCTCTGAGTTTCCACGTGGGTTTTCTCTAAAAATAAACAATTTGAAAAAAAAAAAAAAGTATTTGTCTTTCCTCATGAGCAAGATGGGGAAGTTAATAGCAGAGCCAAATAAGACATCCAGTTACATAAAACTTCTGACTTTCTGAACACACACTTGGCCCAAATTAGGCAGAAAAGACAAAACTGCTGATTTTCTTTGCTTGGTTTAATTCTTTAAATTTTTATTTATTTATTTAGAGTAGAAATCTTGAAATATTTCCTTTCTGAAGCCCTGAGGCACTGTGTGAACTATGCAGCACAGGATCCCTCAAGACTGTTGCTTGCAGTGGTGGGTACCTTGACTGCCCACCCTGGCAAAGTCGAGACCTTGTTTCCCAGCCTCTGTCCTACCTCATTCCCCAGTCTCTCTGATCACTGATTCCCCCAGTTTTGCTGCAAAACTGGGGAGTGGAATCCCTCTCACCTGCTGGGATCTCACGTGGTGGAGGGGATTTGGGGGTGTCTGGTGGAAACCCGCCTGCCAGGCTGTCTGGGAAGCCATTCATTTCTCCAGCACAAGATCCATTGAGATGTTCTTGCTGAAATTTTTTTTCAGGTTCATCAGATTGCTATTTTTTTTTTTTTTTCCATGGGAAAAGCTTCCACTGGAAAATTTCTGATCAGTCCTAAATAACACGCTGAAACCAAACTGCACTAACACTGTGTCTGCTTGACCTGAAGGGAGAAAAGCAACCAGGGCATCCAGCCCCTTCTCTGTGACTTGCACCCCATGCTGTGAACTGCCTCTGGAAGTGATTTTGTTGGGTCATTTGGGGGATATCTTTATGTTGCTTCCACTTCGTTGTTTGGGGTTTTCCTTTCTCACTACCAATGACACTTCAGCAAATGCTTCCAGCTGAAACCAGGGCTTGTATTGGACCAAAATGCTGTTCTGCATGTCAGAAATAGTCTCTTGTAGCCTGAAAAGGCAGCTGAAAAAAATATATGGAATAAACTCAAGGGGGCATCAACTGAGAAAGAGGTGCATGTGCAGCTGGGCAACAAATCAGCCTTAACAGTGACTCGTTAAAAGCCAATATTGATTATTTCATCTCAAAAAGAAAAAGAGCAGAGGGGGCTTGCTCTCCCGATGCCACGAGTGGAAATCAACAGCTTTGACTCAACCAAAATGAGGGCTTTTTTCGGAGAGCTCACAGAGATCACAGGGCATCTCTGACCATACTTGGGGCACAGCCTTTGAGGGCTGCAGCCCAGGCAGGTGGTGTATCAGATGCTAGAGCATCCCTCATTTCAGCCAAGGGAGGGGTGGATCTCACAGGAGGTGACCATCAGGAGGAGTTTACACTGTTGTGCATTAAAGATCTCTCTACCAGGAGGTCTCTGTAATGCCACTTGGATGAGGTGCTTTTGGAGAGGCCACTCTGAGGCTGGAGCAAGGACCCAACTTGCTTCTTGTTCGTTCCACTTCAGTTTGTTACCAGTATACCTCCTTTTAAGACCAGTTAGTCTAGAGGATGAAGGTTCATAGGGACTGGGCTCTCCACGGGTAGTGTTGGCAGACGAGCTCTGAGCTTCCAAACTTCACCTCCCGCAAACCTTTTTTCTCATTCCAGCATTAGAAGCGGCTGTTTATTGTAGGAAAACTGTGAAGTATTGCAAACATTGCTGTCTTGGGATGGCAGAAAATCAAACAAGTCCCACAGCACAGACTCAAACTGTAAACTGGCAAGTGCCACCTGAGATCAAAAAGGGGACCACCACAACTGGCCAGCACAAGGAGGGTGGCTTGCTCAGTGTTTTAACAAGTGCTTTACACTTAGCTGCTGAAGGACCTGAACTTAGAGCCAGGGTTTCTTCAGCACAACCTCCAGAGACAGCTCTCTCCCCAGTAAGGTTTCCCATACAAGCTGAAAGCTGGCTTTGCAGAGGGCACAGTCTTTGTCTTGCAGATATAGTTGCTACTCTTGTGCAGACAACAGTAATTTGGGCTGTCATCTTACAAACTTAGGTATATGTGCAGTTTAGGTAAGTTTTTGAAGTATAGCAGACAATGTAAGTCTCTCAAGAATCCAGACTTTGGGGTTTTCTCTTTTATTTTTAAGATTTAATTTTAAAATATTTACTTAATTAGGTCAAGAGTTAACCTTCAGTCATGCCAAGTGCTTTATAGTTTGGAAGAATACTTTACAGGTGTGAGCACGCTCTGATTTGCCCTTCATAACATGGCATTCATAGACTCACTTTGATCTGGCAAGAAGGACATCCTTCTCTAAGACTTGGCTTGTTGCACAGATCTGCATTACAATCACCGTTCAGCTACTATGACCAAAACACTCTGAGCTGGGCTTGGTGGGAGGGTTTGGTGGGTTGCAGAAATGGGAGGCCAAGGACCCACTCCTAGATCCCAACTGAGCCCCTCCATGAAATTGAAATAGCATAAGAGGCACCAAAACCCAATGGGGATCCTCCAGAACAAAGCTATTTGGAAACCTCTCCTTGCACCTTCTGTTTTGCAGTGTTAGAGAGAACCTCTGGTCATTAGCTAGGATGTGTCCTCAGTGCATCTACCACTGTTACCTTGCCCTAAGAACTCGCAAGGTGATAGCCTCAGAAACATGAAGAGCTGCTGGAGGCTGGCCAAGTTTTCAGATGAAGATATCCAACTATGTAAGTACCTACAAGGTACCTTCACAAGCTTCCCAGAAACTTCGCTGACCATTTAGACTCCTAAAAGGAGCTGCTGGCTCCAGGGCTCATCTGAAAACCTGAGCTGAACAACGATCTGGAGGGAAGATGCCGATCTCAAGTTCACTTTAGCTCAAGTCTATACCACTGGGTAGATCCATGGTAATCAAGCCCATATCTGCCTGCATATGAGCAAAGAGCAGCATTTTGCAAGGGAGAATCATTGCTCCACTAGCATCAACAATTTTAGTGCAGCTGCCAGTTTCAGTGGCTTTAGGTCTCTGGTTTAATAACTTATAGCTCACTGTGTGCATCTCATGTTCTTGTTTATTCCTGGCTGAAATCAGCGTTGAGTTGCTACAGAAATTGTTTACTTTGCTATTGTCAATAGAAACTAAAGGTCAAATAATCAGAACTGAGCCTGTGGATATAACTCAGTATCTGTTTATATTTTTGCTGACGAGTATTAATAAAAATATTTGTTTGGCCGAGGAGGCTCCACGGAGCAAACAAAGGTGGCCATGTAGTTGAAAAGTGGAGAAAAATAAGCCAAGCCTCCCCCAACCAGAAAACACAGGGACTAAGGAGGCTGTTAACAGTGGTCCTACATGGGACAAAGCCAGGGCTCTTGGAGAAACCCATGATTCCTTGCAAGAGCCACTCTTCCTCCTCACTACCCAACAAGAGATGGCTCCAATGCTGAGAGGAGCAACCTGTAGTGAAGATAAGCCTCACACTGCCTTGGAGAGCTCTGGCAGGATCTGACCAGGAGGCACCATCCATGAAGATAGCATGAAGAGCAGCTGTAACGTCCATGCTGTGACCTGGAAGCTGTGCCCCATGGTAGCACAGAGATGGCAGGTGCAGGGCAGGTAGCAGACTTGTTCAACCCACCCTTAAGCCTCACATTCACAGCTGGTGAAGCACAAGTCATTCGGAGGAAACCTGGATGTGTCTGCTTTGCTGTCACCACACCTCCCCACTTCAAGAGAGAAGCACCAGGCTGATGCGTTCATGCAATACACCTTGGGGCTCAGCTTGCACCCCTGGAAGCAAAATTTGGCTTGGCAGGGAAGCCTCAGGTGGCTTCATAAGTCACAGTCACCTCGCAAATCCATCTACACTGAACTAGATGCCACTGTGTATTTTCTACTGCAGCTCCCAGCCCTGCAAGGTTGAGGCATCTATTGCAACAGGATCCCCAGTACAGTCTCTCCTGTGACCCCCCCCTCCAACTTCTGCTAGAGCATTTGGTGGGCAAAGATTTACACCTTCAGAAAAATGTCTGCAGGGTGCATTGTAGCTTTTTAATGACAGACCCATGGAAGAAAAAGGAATACATTTGGGGGCTTTAAAAATAACTGTATCTGGCACAACAACAAATAATTTTGTGTGGCTTCCAAACATTCGCTTTACAAGTGTTTTAGATATATGGCTTGAGCAAGGCTTTGGGTTTTTTTCTTTTGTTCTCTCGTCTCAGATTCAGCAAAGGCACCATGCTTATGCACATTTAAATGCAACTCCAACAACAAATGTGCATTAAGCTTGTGTTGGAAATGTTGATGATCACACAAAACTAGCACTACTTAGAATGGCTCTAGGTATTTCAAGATTGTAAAAGTCATAGCTAGATAGGTACATAGGGAAAAGACAAACTAAACACACTGAGAAAAAAATTTCTGTGCAATTACAGCAATTTAAACTCAGTGGTTTTCCGCTATTTTACCCCACTGGAACTGTACCTCATTGATGAGGTTGTAATGCTGAGCTTTGACTGCTCAGGCACAGTGGAGAGCTGGATCTCAGCTCTCTGGTTCAAGGTTTCCTAGCCTTGCAGAGCTGAGCAGACAACCCAGTGTATCCTATGAGCATAAGATCTTTTAGAGAGGTGTTTCTAATACTCTTGGGTTTGCCCAGCAACCAGTACTCTTGGGTTTGACCTCTGCAGCAAGGCAGCGAGAAGCTTCTAGCTGCAAGTGTTCACACCATCAGGGCAGCAGCAGTCCAGTTCCTCCAGGACAGGACTAGCACTTTTACCCATCTCCCACCAACAAATACATGTCCTTCTCATTTACTACCCCTCTTTGTTGGGGAAGAAGTTGAGATAGGTGAGGAAAAAGCATCTATAGAGTTAAAAGAGGATTGCACTTAGAAGTTTGAGCCCTCTCACTCTACCTTGTCCCATCTCTGCCAGACCATGCCCCAAACACTCTGCACCAAAGCCTCTTACTTCCTTGTATGAGTTGGATTAGAAAAAAGAGAGGCTCTGATATTATGGAAAAGTCTTTGTGATGCTTGAGTAATGACTAAGAGCACCATATCATCAATAATTAAAGCCCACTTGCCTCTTCACAGTGAAGCGCTGAGATTGTTATGTTGAGTCTTCGTTAGTATCAGCCATGAGCAAACCAGTATTTCTGAAACAAGGACCTGTGCAAAACTGGAATGAAACTTGCATCAAGTTGGGAAAAAAAAGAGCAGTGAGGTCTCGTTTTTAAGTCATCTGCTCAGTACCTCTTGTGAGTTCAAAGGGGGCAAAGCTGCAAGATACTTCAATAGCATTACACGACTTACTTATTATTCGTTAGCGTGGGGCTGTGAGTAATTCTGAAACCCTCACCTCTGAAGTGGAGCCAAATGGCAGCAAGTGAATCACCCAGAAGACTGAGACCCTTTTCTGCTGGCAAAATAAGCTGCGAACACATTGCAAATTGCATACGTTTCTTTGCTTATTCAGCATTTTCGTGCAAGCGATTTTTATCTTGTCAATACTGCTTACCAATTCAGTTCATGAATGATTGGATTGTGAGATATCCTGTAGTTCTTTTACTCAGAAACCTAATAACACAAGTTTTCTGAAACAGAATGGGTTTTTACACTTTCACACAAATTTGGCGTTTTTATTTTTCCATGCTTCAATCTCTGAACTCTGAACATCCTTCAATCTCTGAACTTCATCATTAAATGCTTAGCTTGAATGAGGATGTAAAGCAGAAATCGCTTATGCACAATGCCTTGCTCATTACAACCGTCTTCACAAGGGAGCGTCTCTTTGATTTCCTGTGTCAGAAGAACATGAAAATGGCTGTAGTGGTGCAAACCCACTAAGCCCAGGATCCTGTCTTGAACTCTGGCCAAAAACTTGGTGAAGGGCATAAGAATATGAAAAACATGCAGGGAAGTTTCACCTGGGTGCTCTCACAGCTTCTGGCACTTTGCTGCTCAGGGATTTTATGAAAGAGGTAATTTTGGAAGCGATCAGTACCCCTGAATGGATTCCTCATTCATGAACTTGTTCATCACCTTTTTAAACTCACAAAAACTCCTCACATCCCCAAAATCATGCACCAGGAGACCCTGCAGGGGAAACATGTGCCCTGAGGGAAACACCCTCCTCTTGTCCAACCTGAACCTACTGCCAGCTAAAGTTAGTGCCATCTGATACACTCTAATTTCTTATAGCAGGAGAGGTCATGTACAACCAGACAGATCTGGCTTATACAGTCCCTCCTACAGAAGCCATTCCAGATCTTTCATCCTTCCCAAAGCTTTCTCAGCTCTGTTGTCTCCTTTCTGAGATAGGAAGACTAAAACTGCATCCAGCATCCAAGACACAGGAGCATGGTGGATTGGTAATTCCTATAGTCTTTTGGCTTTTTTGATGCTCCTGAGCAACGGACTGGTGCTTTCATAGGACCATCCATCAAAATATTGGGATCTCATTCTGGAGTGCTCGTCATCAGCCAGAGCCTATCATCTCATACGTGGCATTTGGGTTATTTTCCCTTTGTGCATCACTTTGCACCTAGTCAGTGAATCTGCAGTTTTTCACCATCGTCCCTCAGCTTTACCATTCTGCAAAAGGGAGCATCATCAGCAAAATTCCTCTTTTCAAAGTTGCTAATAAATGTGTTGAAAAGCCTTGATTTTAGTAATGGGGGGGTTTCCTATGCTGTAGCTTGTGCCGGTGCCTCTGGGGTTGTCGCTGTGCCCCTCTGACCAGACTCCAGCCCCAAATACCAAATCTCTCTAGAAATACCTACATCCTCACTGACACCAGGGCCTCCTGGTGTACCTGCGCGTGGCATGGTCTTTCCACACCTGGAGGTGGAAATGTGGATGGGGGCACCTCCAGCTGTTTTTTGAACATTGCCTAAGCCCTGAGGAATGAGCCTGGAGCTCCGAAAACCTGCAATGACAAGGAAATAATTTGACAGAGGCAGCGAGCCATGGTTTTACCCTAGTTAATGAGCTAAAATGCAAATGAGGTAAATATCCTCATTTGTGTAGGATTCCTTCTATTTTACATCAGGGGCAGTTTGGTCTCCGTTTCTCAGGCCTGTTAAGACTAAAATAACTGAGGCAGCATCAGTCTGGGGAGATTAAGCTAGTGTGCTGAAGCGGGTATGTCCTCGTATCCATCATTGAACAGACATTTGTGGTAGCATCTCTGGGTTTAACCACTGTATTATTGTGCTTTTCTGGAAGTATGCCTGGGAAGATGCTGAAGTTCAGCAAATGGAAACTGAAATCCTAGTACTTTTTCATTTATTAGCCACTGCTCCTTGTTCAAGGAAAGGCATTTTTGCAGAGTCTTTTTTTTGAAAACACAGAAAAAGCAAACACAACACAGGAAAAACCTGTTCATCTTGAGCTCTGCTCAAAATTTTTGAGGTCCCAGGAGGTCCTGACATCTCCAGGGGCTTCATCATGGATTAACCTGCCTCTTCTGGCAGGATGGCTGCCAGCCACGTGTGCCAGCCCAGGAAACCCTCTTCCCTTTGGTGGGGCTCCCATCCATTTTGCGACATCCTCTTTCCCCAGCCATAAAGTCCTGCCTACAGTCCCACCTGCCCTGCTGCGGGGGCTTGGACAGCTGGAAGAAGAGGAAGGATTCAGCCTGGCTGCCCCTACTTCAAAGGGCTATTACAGGGATTTCTTAATTAACCTCATACTCCACTTAAAAAATGTAAAACAACGTGAAAGTGCCAAGGGTGTTCCCTGTTGAGGGACAGCTGGTTTGCATAAGATATTGTTTTTTTTTCATGTATGGACATACGGGTTGTGTTAACATTTTGGCACGTGGCAAGAAGTGGATGAATGTTTCTTTCTACTGCCTCCTTCTACTGGCGCCAATGTCGAGGATCATTTCTGTGGGTCTGCTGACTTGGATGGGGACTAGTCATAGGTTTAATAGGGCAAGTCAGAGACCTTGGGCCAGTGCACTTCACGGAAGTGAATTTTGCACTCCCTTGCTGCCACAGGAGCACCCATCCGGGGACTGCTGGCTTGCCTGAGAATTTAGCCATGGAGATGTGCTGGGAGGCCAGCCCCAGGAGGGAATGATGAGTCTGGAAATGGGCACAAGGCTGCAGCAGGACCTGAGTCTTCTTAAGCCTGCGGATTGGACCTCATCATCATCAGGACAGTTTAATTATTTTTTTCCAAATAATATCACTTACCCTGATGCTTATGTTATTCATAAGTGAGTTCTGATTCAATGATAACCACAAATTCCTACAGTGGACACCACTCTATGAAAAGATTTAGAGAGAAGACAGCATGCTCTGAAACATTGGCCTAAATAAATCTGCAAAGTTACATATATATATATTTTTTTTTTTTTTTTAAAGTTGAAGAAGCTGTTTTATCTGTCCAGAAATTCTGATCTTGTGGCAGATGTGGACTGAGTCTGAGATGAGAATTTACTATCATCACACATGCTTTCTTACCAGGTCTTCACTGGAAGATACACAATAGCCTACCCATCCTGCAGACCAATGCCATCTTCTACGTTGCGTATCAGAACAATTCAAGCACAACTATACCACAGCTCAAGGTACAGAAGCTTCAGGCAGGGACCAATACTAGGTAAAACAGATGTAGAAAATGCATACAAGAATATTTTTTTTAATTTTAAAATATAACTAAATTCACATTTAAAAAAGAAAAAAAAAGGTCATCTTATTTGCCTCTGGACTTTTGAGGCTCTATGGTTTGACCTGGCCAAGTCTTTTGCAGACAGCAGGAAGAGATATTCCATAAGCAGGATCGAAAAGGCTTTTATGTTGTTTTACCAATTTTGTCACCTTATCAAACAACAAAGGGTTTGTAAGTTGCAATTGATAAGGAAGATGTTTCCAAGATGTCTAAAGGTGGGAAGGATCAGGGGAATTTATTGTTCCTATATCTCCGAACACTTCTGCTGTTTTGAATAGTTATTTTGTTAAAAAAAAGAAAAAGAAAACAAAACACACACACACAAAAAAAACCCAACCCCCCGAAACCTTTCCGTATCTCTATGATCCAACACCCCAGCTGGTCCCATGCCATTGTCTTTAAGCACGACAGTACTGCACAGCCTGCCTGTGTGGATGGGTGGGTGGACGCTCCTGTCCAGGAGGTAAGATCTGACCCCTGTCTACATGGAGCTCACCTTGCCTGCCTACGTGCAAAAACAACCCCAAAACCAGTGCTGTGCCTAAGGGTAAGGGACAAACAACATAGGGACTGGAAAACTCTTCCCCTGTGCTGGAGCAACTCTGTCCTATGCTTTCACTTGGGCTGGCTTCCACCCAGGTCTCCATGGATAGAAGCTGCAGCAAAGGCCCTCACCGCATGTCCTGGTTTCAGCTGGGATAGAGTTAATTTTCTTCCTAGTAGCTGGTTTAGTGCTGTGTTTTGGATTTAGGGTGAGAATAATGTTGATAACACACTGATGTTTTGGTAGTTGCTAAGTAATGCTTACAGTGGTCAAGGACTTTTCAGCTCCCCATGCTCTGCCAGGTGCACAAGAAGCTGGGAGGGGACACACCCAGGACAGCTGACCCAGACTGGCCAAAGGGCTATTCTGTACCATATGACGTCATGCTCAGTATATAAGCTGGGGGAGTTGGCCGGGGGGCAGCAATTGCTGCTCGGGGATGTGCTGGGCATCAGTCAGCGGGTGGTGAGCAATTGTACAGTCTATCACTTGCTTTGTGTATTATTATTATTTGTTGTTATTATTATTGTTATTATTACTACCATGCTATTTTATTTTACTTCAATTATTAAACTGTTCTTATCTCAGCCCACGAGTTTTCTCCCTTTTACTCTTCTGATTCTCTCCCCCATCCCACTGGGGGAGGGGAGCGAGCGAGCGGCTGTGTAGTGCTTAGTTGCTGGCTGGAGTTAAACCACGACACTGCAAACTACCTTAGTTTGTAGCCCCAGCCTGCATGTCCTTCTGTTTGTCTCTTGAGGAAATTTTCTAGGAGTGCAAAGGAGTGTAAACAAAGTGAAAGTTATCTTTGAAGAAATGTGCAGAAGAATGAGTAGCCTTATTCTTTAGCCTGCTCACCAAAACATTTCATAGGGAGTACAACACAAGATGTGAATTTCACAGTCAAAGAAGAGAATAGAATTTGCTGAAGAACAAACTGATTGAGGAACAGAAAGGACCTAAAGTGATATTAGCTTACCTAAGACTAAACAGAAAACCTCCCCTTCTGTCAGTAATACATCGCCCAAAGCTTGTATAGGAGCCATACAGGAATAAAAAAACCTATTAAGCCAGTAACATAACAAGATTTCTATGTCAATCTACACCTAGGAAGATTATGACTATGCATCTTAGATTTCCACTCCCTCTCCCTGCATCATGGGAATGGATGCATTCATACCTGTGTGATGTTTTCACACAAGCACTACAGGTTTTGGGGAACTCGCCCAGGAAATTTCTCACCGTGTTGATTTATGTCACGTGAGCTTTAATGGGAGCAGCAGGATTTCAGGACCTCTGAGATGTCTACAGGATTTTTCTGAGGACAAGTGGACTTGGCGTAAATTTTAAGACATCAACACCATTATCTCTCAGACCAAGAGTCATCCTTTCATGGGAATTAGTGATTGCTCCTGTGACCTCTGTCAATCTCACAAGAGTCATAGAATCATAAAATCATTAAGGTTGGAAAAGACCCTTAAGATCATTGAGTCCAACCGTTAACCTAGCACTGCCAAGTCCACCACTAAACCATGTCCTCGAGCACCACATCTATCCATTCTTTAAATACCTCCAGGGATGGAGACTCAACCACTTCCCTGGGCAGCCTGTTCCAGTGCCTGACTACCCTTTCGGTGAAGAAGCAGTCCTAATATCCAACCTAAACTTCCCCTGGTGCTGCTTGAGGCCGTTTCCTCTTGTCCTATCTCTCGATAGTTACTTGGGAGAAGAGACCGACCCCCACCTTGCTACAGCCTCCTTTCAGGTAGTTGTAGAGAGCACTAAGGTCTCCCCTCAGCCTCTTCTTCTCCAGACTAAACAACCCCAGCTCCCTCAGCCGCTCCTCATAAGACTCGTGCTCTAGACCCTTCACCAACTTCGTTGCCCTCCTCTGGACACGCTCCAGCACCTCGATGTCCTTCTTGGAGTGAGGGGCCCAAAACTGAACACAGTACTCGAGGTGCGGCCTCACCAGTGCTGAGTACAGGGGCACTATCACCTCCCTAGTCCTGCTGGCCACACTATTCCTGATATAAGCCAGGATGCCATTGGCCTTGGCCACCTGGGCACACTGCTGGCTTATGTTCAGGCAGCTGTCGACCAGCACCCCGAGGTCCTTTTTTGCCACGCAGCTCTCCAGCCACTCCTCCCCCAGCCTGTAGCGTTGCATGGGGTTGTTGTGACCCAAGTGCAGGACCCGGCACTGAGCCTTGTTGAATCTCATACAGTTGGCCCTGGCCCATCGATCCAGCCTGTCCCTCTGCAGGGCCTTCCTACCCTCCAGCAGATCGACACTTCCACCCAACTTGGTGTCGTCTGCAAACTTACTGAGGGTGCACTCAATCCCCTCATCCAGATCATCAATAAAGATATTGAACAGGAATGGCCCCAACACTGAGCCCTGGGGAACACCACTCGTGACCAGCTGCCAACTGGATTTGACTCCGTTAACCACCACCCTCTGGGCTCAGCCGTCCAGCCAGTTTTTAACCCAGCACAGACTGCACTTATCGAAGCCATGAGCAGCCAGCTTCTCCAGGAGAATGCTGTGGGAGACTGTGTCAAAGGCCTTACTAAAGTCCAAGTAGACAACATCCACAGCCTTCCCCTCATCCACTAAGCAGGTCACCTTGCCATAGAAGGAGACCAGGTTAGTGAAGCAGGACCTCCCTTTCATAAACTCATGCTGGCTGGGCCTGATCCCTCGGTTGTCCTGCACGTGCCGCGTAATGGCACTCAAGATGATCTGCTCCATAACCTTCCCCAGCACTGAGGTCAGGCTGACAGGCCTGTAGTTCCCTGGATCCTCCTTCCAACCGTTCTTGTAGATGGGTGTCACATTTGCTAACTTCCAGTTAGCTGGGACCTCCCCAGTTGACCAGGACTGCTGATAAATGATGGAAAGTGGCTTGGTGAGCTCCTCCACCAGCTCCCTCAGTGTCCTCAGGTGGATCCCGTCTGGCCCCATGGACTTGTGGGCATTCAGGTGGAGGAGCAGGTCGGTGACTGTTACCTCTTTGATAACTGGGGCTTCATTCTGCATCCTATCTCCATCTCCCAGCTCAGGGGCCTGAAAACCCCAAGGATGACCAGGGTCTGAGGCAAGACTGAGGCAAAGAAGGCATTAAGTACCTCAGCCTTCTCCTCATCCTTCATGGCAATGTTTCCCTCTGCATCCAACAAAGGAGGGAGATTCTCCTTGGCCCTCCTTTTGTCACTGACACATTTGTAAAAACATTTTTTGTTATCTTTAACTGCAGTGGCCAGTTTAAGTTCTAGCTGGGCCTTTGTCTTTCTGATCTTCTCCCTGCATAACCTCACAACATCCTTGTAGTCCTCCTGAGTCACCTGCCCCTTCTTCCAAAGGCGGTAAGCTCTCCTTTTTTTCCTGAGTTCCAGCCAAAGCTCTCTGTTCAGCCAGGCCGGTCTTCTCCCCCGCCTGCTTGTCTTTTGGCACATGGGGACGGCCTGCTCCTGCGCCTTTAAGACTTCCTTCTTGAATAACATCCAGCCTTCCTGGACTCCTTTGCCCTTCAGGACCGCTTCCCAAGAGACTCTGTTAACCAGACTCCTAAACAATCCAAAGTCTGCCCTTCTAAAGTTCAGGGTAGCGGTTTTGCTGACCCCCTTCCTTACTTCTCCAAGAATCGAAAACTCTATCATGTCGTGGTCGCTGAGCCCAAGACAGCCTCCGACCACCATATCGCCCACCAGGCCCTCTCTGTTCGTAAACAGCAGGTCCAGTGGGGCACCTCCCCTGGTCGGCTCGCTCACCAGCTGTGTCAGGAAGTTATCTCCCACACACTCCAGGAACCTCCGAGACTGCTTTCTCTCTGCTGTGTTGTATTTCCAGCAGATACCTGGTAAATTGAAGTCTCCCATGAGAACAAGGGCTAGAGATTGTGAGACTTCAGCCAGGTACTTGTAGAATGCTTCGTCTGTTTCCTCATCTTGGTTGGGTGGTCTATAACAGACTCCCACCAGGATATCTGTCTTATTAGCCTTCCCTCTGATCTTTACCCGTAAGCACTCAACCTTATCATTACCTTTGTAGAGCTCTAGACAATCAAAACACTCTCTAACGTACAAGGCTACCCCACCACCTCTCCTTCCTTGCCTATCCCTTTTAAAGAGCTTGTAGCCATCCATTGCAGCACTCCAGTTGTGTTCGTCATCCCACCATGTTTCTGTGATGGCCAACCACATCATGGCTTCCAGCTCCTCCTGCTTATTGCCCGTGCTGTGTGCATTGGTGTAAATGCACTTCAGTTGGACTATTGATCTCTTCTCCAGCACAGGCATGCCACCCCTAGGCTCATCCCTAGCAAGCCTGGTTTTATCCCCTTCCCCCTTCACATCTAGCTTAAAGCTCTCTCAATGAGGCCTGCTAACTCCTGAGCCAGAATCCTTTTCCCTCTTTGCGACAGGTGAACCCCATCTGTCTCCAGCAAGCCTGATGCCATATAAACTGCCCCATCATTAAAAAACCCAAAATTCCACCACTGGCACCAGCCTCTGAGCCACGTGTTAATGAGATGGGTCTTCCTGTTACTTTCTGTATTCCTCCCGGCTACTGAAGGGATGGAGGAAAACACTACCTGCGCTCCTGATCCTTCAAGTAATCGCCCCACTTCTCTAAAATCCCTTTTGATCGTCTTTGTACCTCTATCAGCTACCTCATCGCTGCCAACCTGAACAACCAATAGCAGATAATAATCGGATGATTTTACTAGCCTAGGGAGCTTCCTAGTAATGTCTCTTATCCTCACCCCAGGGAGGCAGCAGACTTCCCTATGGGATGGGTCTGGTCAGCATATTGGGCCCTCTGTTCCCCTCAGAATGAGATGAAGATGACAGTGAGCATTACTTAGTTGCCCAAAACCCCTCAGTCTTGCATGGTCCTGCTACTCACCAGCCATCAAGGTAAGGAAGTGACAAGATCCTGTATCCAAGATAGTTACAGCCTATTGCCATCATCTCCGGGCACCCATGAGCCTGCAGGCAAGCCAGATGGGAACATGAACAGTCAGCTGGTCAAGAACCAGCAATGACACTGATGGGCATATCTGGTGGCCAGGTGGAAATCAGTCCTACAGACTCAGAAGCACAAAACAGTCTCCTGAGCACAAGCTGCACCCCAAGAAGGGAGGACCTGCAACCATGGACATGGCTTTGTTGTCTTCAGTCCACCCAGTAAGCAGGAGGAGAGGGGCTGACTGCAGCCGTTACTGATAGAGCAAGGGAAAAGACTCCAGCTTTGCCTGGCTGTGCACAAGGACTCCCCGGTGAGATCACCCTTGAGGCATCTCTTTGGCAAGACTTCCTTGTTCTTTAAGTGTGACGGACAGAGGCTGCTATGAGCTTTTGTAATACAAAGCCTAAACAACATTTCAATCTTTATGCTATTTAGCATGGCCCTTATTGCATAATAAACTAGACACAGGCATAATGCATGACCAACATATGTCAATGAGGTAGGGAAATGTAGAAAAGTTTCTGGCACAGGTACTCAGCTGCATTGACATAAAACTAGTGACTCCTGTTGTGCCCTGACAAGTCACATAGAGCGGTGCTTCAGCCTCCTACGTGCAACCACTTGTTTTTTATTCTTTCAACAAGATTTTATTTGCACAAAATGAAAACAGAATTGGATCCACAACATTTGAATATCAATGACAGGCATTCAGACGTTACCTCCATGCAAAGAAACCTCTCTTAATGCTTGTTTTAATGTCAAGGATCCCCCTGGCAGGTAGATGTTCCTTCCACCGCAGCTCAGAGGAAGGCACTCATTTAGAAATGAATAGATTTGCTTCTATTGTGCCATTATCCCACCATTATATTCTTGCATTTCATCGGCTGAAGGCTCTGCATCACACCTTGGGTTGCCTGCAGTGCTTTGCAGGTTGTGGTTTGTTCTGTTCCTGCACTAACAGGGCTGAAAAGAGCAGAACCTCCCCATAGCTGCATCTTTCTCTCTGTGAAAACTATTTCTTTAATCAGACTGATTATCAACATTGAGGTCATGACGCAGCTATGTTTGAGAAACTATTTTGTGTGATCGGGGGTGGGGAAAAGAAAAATCAGGGCTTGCTAGATCAGCAAGCTGTGACCTTGCCTCCAAGGTGAGCAGGCCACAGAAAGAAATTAGGTCTATTGCACAGCTTTAAGCAGAAGACTGCTCCTTTTAGGCAAGAAAAGTGACTATGTAAAACTAAAACAATGAGTAATGGCAACTAAACTTAAGCTTTTTGAGTTCCCAGGCTTCATAAAATACATATGCAAGGTTAACAGTTTGCGAGAATGAAGAAATGTTTTCCATCAGCTGTTACTTGTCGTGGAGGATTTTCAGTATCAATTATTAGTACACACCTTCAGGTCAGCAGACTCAGGTCCAGTTTCCCCAGAAGCCTGAGGAGACTGGTGGAGGTCTCCACCCGGCTGATGGCTGCCTCCTGGCTTCGCCACTGGCACTGAGAAGCTGATGCCATTTTGCAGCCTGACACCATCAGCAGTGGGTTTTTTTTATAATTTAGAGATGGATTTTACAGATTGGACCTCTCACTGGTTTACTCTGCAGTCCGTATATCCGATGTCAGTACTTGTTTTCTTCCCCTGGGTTTTCTTTAGCTGATGCTAAACAGGGCTCTGATGTATTAAACCAAGAACCCCCTTGGCTTATGGTCATGTAGTCTTCCTGACAGGGATTTTTGGCTTCCCTATATTCCCTTTAGATGTGGTATCTGTGCTTTGAGACATGCAAAGGATCAGGACAGGCACCATTGTGCTGGTGTGGACAGTGCCCACGCTCAGTTTCTATTAGGCCTTTTTTAATGAAAAGAAATTCTTTTTGGATGTTTCCAGAGTAGAAATCAGACCTATCTCTGCTGAAAACAGGATAATATTCAACACATCACCAACTCAGATAAGCAATAAGATATTTTGAAATGGACCATTGAAACAGGCAAATGAACCACTTCCAACAGTGAAGGGAATAGGATAGTCTTCTCTCTGTAAGCAAAATCAGACCATCCACCTTTACACCGAACAGCAGAAGAAATGCAACATGGGTAAAACAGCAGTGGTGTCTTGCTGTTGGTATATGCAGCAAGAAGAGGGCAAAAATGACAGAGAAGATGGGAACTCATCACGGCTCTTGCTGGCTGCGCTGATGCACCTTGCTCTGCAACAATGGAGAAGTATAAAGCAGGAGGTTGGTCATCTCATGACATAATTTATCTGTATCCATAGTGATCACACCAGTCAAAGCCACACAGATACCTTGGACCTGACCCATTAGTAGATTTGCTGAGAGATGGTGAAGGTTGGCAACACCCAGGTCACGTGATTAAGACAACCTTGGTTTGTGTCATAAATCTCTTTCCCTGGGTGCAACTGGGCCTTTCCCTTGGAAAACAAAAGTGCCCTTCCTTTTAGCTGATGGCAATGGCATCTCCAGTTGTAGCTTAAATTCAGTTTTGCAGGCAAAGTCTCAATGCTTCCAACAAGACAAATTACCTAGGCACAAACTTCCAGGATCTTCTTCCACCCTGAGCTGGAACAGAAAGCTAATACAGATCCACCAACAAGATTCATCCTTTCATCCCTGTGCTTTTTCTTCTCTCCTGTCACCAAAATGACACGTTTTCCTGTGGTTTCTAGAGCAGGTGAAATGATGTATATGGGCCTGGACATATGTCCACATGCCTGATGCAGTGAGGTTTTCTCCAGCCAGCAGGGCTGATGTTAACTTTGATGACACATTTCCAGCTGTTTATTCTTCTACCAAACAGTAACTTTTAATAAAAATCTGAGACTTTTTTCTCTTTTATAGAATCTGTGAATGCCTCATATGGTCAAGAAACCGAGATTCTTCATAACCATAAACACTACATATAATTTTTGCTTGTTATAACTCTGTCCAGATGCTGGTACTCTGTGTGCCCATGGAAATTAGGCACTCTCCTCTTTCCAGCCTCTCCAAGAACGTCAGCACTCTGACTCACAATGAAATAAAAAAAAAAGAACGCTAAGCAACTGCATACAGCTCATAGTATTTTATTTGTCCTGGATCTAGTGAAAGGGAAACAGAGCTTTGATTCTGAAAAAAATAGTGGTCTAATAATGATGCTGAAGTGTTATTTTTCCTTGAACAACATTGAGATTTTTCTGCTCCTCCTCCTCCTTTCAGCAAGCAGTAGTCTCTGCATTTGGTCCAAGCAACAGTCGTCTCGTGTGGGAGGAGCCCCGAAAGCCAAACAAGTGAAGGTAGAAATAAAGGCCAAAGATAAAGGCTTCTTTGGAAACAAAAGAAGTCTTTCTCTAGATTTCAGTTCTCAATAGTTTGCAAGAGCTAAAACCACAAGAGGCAGGTTGGTTTCAGCAAAGGCATGTTCACAAATAGCCCAAACACATACATCCCTGAAAGTATAGATATTCCCATTGGCACCTCTCTGTTACTGTCAGGAAGCAGTGAGCCTACCCTACACACACAAAAAGGGTCTCAAAGTTTAGCCCTAGCAGACAGCTTGTGCTCTCTTGGCAAAACTCTGGCCTCCAGCCCTTTCCTGCAAGCTAGGGCTAACTTCAAAACTTACATCACATTTACAGCAGGGAAGAGCTCCAGATGCAAACCCTCATCCCTGAGTTTGCACATACAGCTGAACTCCAAGGGGCTTGCCTGATTTATTGTGGTTACCCAACCTGTATGATAAGTATCTGCTGGATGAGGGACAGGAGAGTCTATCTGGTCTTCCCCTGAGTTCAGGGACAATTACAATTGAGATGTTCTCATTTTTCTGAACTGAAAAAGTCTTCTTGTGTCTCTATCAAGTTGAATGCCTTCTTTCCACTACCCCTTCACCAAACCTGTCTACAAACTGGATGTTCAGCAGGATAAACAAGCAGCAAAGGCTTGGGGAAGCCTTTACTCTGACTGATATTCAGAGAACCAAACCCCAGCTGGTTTTCTTCTGCCAGGTAGAGCATGCAGAGGTTACTGTGTTTGGGATGTGAATTTTGCAGTAGTTGAGGTCTTTAGCTTTTGCCTTTTTCAGAGCACCATCTGAAATGCTTCCACTGTGATTTAAGATCCAGTACTCATGATGGCACTGGCAATTTTTCCTCCTAGCCCAGAGTACTTTGTGTCAGGATCCCACTCATGCTCACTTTGACTCCAGACCACCTCCAATCCTTTCTCCTGTCCCTCAGCATCTCACACCCAGAAATCTGGAGACACTAGTATGAAGGTCCTGGGAACATGAAAGCACATGGAAATGTCTCACAGACATTCAAGTGACTTGGACATCTGCTGGGAAGTGAAAAAGCAAGTTACAACAGCAGGCCTCAAACCCACAGTCTGTTTCTCTCTTTAATACCATCTCAGGTTTACTTACACAGAGTAAATACTGAGCAAGGAACTCTTTGGGACTAAATCTGTAGTCAAATGAAAGGAACTAGCCTGCCTGAACTGACAACATAGCACGCCATGCTTCCAAAGAAAGAGAAGTCAATGGCCACTCAGCTGAAGAACAGGTCAGCATCTTCTCTGTTCTGCAAAAGAGGGAAAAAATTTTGAGACCTCAAAACTACAAACCACACACTGGGCATGGCACAGGGACAAAACCATGGGCCTGAAAAAATCATATCAGTCTAACTGCCTTGGATGCATCCTTGGATGTCAAGCTGTGGCTCCCAAGTTTGACGAGGCCCTAGGAGAGCTCATACTCAACTGTTGCTTGTGTGTTTGGGGTGTTTTGGTTTATTTTTAACCTCTTGGGCAGGAAAGAGGCAGTATCTGGAGTCCAGCCAAGCACATGTACATGACTCCTCCAAACCAGCTTAGAACTTGAGAAGGAAAACTCATGAACATCAGTTCTCCATTCAGGGACCCCCAAAGAAAGCAGAGGGGCCAGAGGCTGGTCAGAGGTAAGTGAAGCACGTGTAAGGATATGCTTAAGCAGGATATGCTTAAAAGAGAAAGAGAGAAAAGCAGACAAGTCCAGCAGCAATCGTCAACTGCAACTCATGAAGCACGGCAGCTAACATTGTGTCTGTTAGGCAGAGTGAAGGGAGTGATCAAAAGGGGTTTCCAAGAACCACAAATCAGAAGACAAGCAAGACTTAGCCAGTTTCAAAACACGGTGTCTTTCTCCACAACACAATTGGCTGAAACACCACCTAGACAGGCAGAAACCACAATTATCTGGAAGTGCTTGAAATCTTACTTATGATAAACGGTAAATTTGAGAGAGACTGAGTTTCTGTGCAGCTAACCACATTTAGCGTGGCTGGCAAACACCAAAGCTCAGGCATGCACAAATGAGATGCCAGCCTGAGAGCTTATCACAGCTGGTGCACGGGGCATTGCTGAAACAGTACAGAGAGATTTGCATGACTATAACCAGAAGCCTACCCTGTCCACAGGGTGAAAAAGATTTCACCTCCTCAGCTGCAGGCAGCACTTGGGGAGCACGGGCTCCATGGCAAGAAAGGGAAATTCTCCTTTGCTTCCAAGAAAAGTCAAGCAACCAAATGCATGTGCATTTCATGGATGTCTTTTTGCTGGTAGGTCTGGAGTTAGTAAGTGGTGGCATAATGGAATGTGTATCTTTGCATTAGGTGAGCCCTGTATTGATTCTGTGGAGCAGAAATGGAGGTGCCAGAAAGATTGCTGAAGATAATCTTCTACCAAACTGCTTAGGGCTTGGAGCACCCAACCCACAAGTTGATGAGAGGGAGCTGGGATTTTTGGGTATGGCCACAGGGAGCCTGGGGAGGTCTGAGCATAGCCCTTGACCATGGCACGGGCAGGAACGGAGAAGCGGCACCCAGAGAGGGGAGCAGGTCCTCAGGGAGGTGAGGAGGATCCTCATTCCCCTTGCATGAACTTTGCTGCATGCACTGACAAACTAAAAAGCTAAAAATTTTGATTTTTGTTTTACAGCACAATGCTTTGAAACAAAGCAGGAGTAATGCCCTTATGTTTCAGGAAAGCAGTACTGTTGACCTGGAAATCTCTTTGCTAAGCTTTTCTCAACAGCAGAGGGTATTTTCTCAGATTTAGATTTTCCACAGTTTCTATGGTCTTTTATACCCACATCATTCATATAAATATTCTGCCCTGTTTTTCTCAAGTCTTGCATATCTTCCTCAGAGATCTAGACAAATTAGAGAGCTGGGCAATCACCAACCATATGAAGTTTAACAAGGGCAAGTGCCAGATTTTGCACCTGGGACATGGCAACCCTGGATGTACGTACAGACTAGGGAACGAGAGGCTGGAGAGCAGCCCCGCAGAGAGGGATCTGGGGGTTCTGGTTGACGGCAAGTTGAACATGAGCCAACAGCGTGCCCCTGCACCCAGGAGGGCCAACCGTGTCCTGGGGTGCATCAAGCACTGTATTGCCAGCCGGTTGAGGGAGGTGATTGTCCTGGTCTACTCTGCACTGGTGTGGCCTCATCTTGAGTACAGTGCGCAGTTTTGGGCGCCATAGTATAAAAAGGATACGAAGCTACTAGAGAGTGTCCAGAGAGCCACCAAGATGGTGAAGGGCTTAGAGGAGAAGCCATATGAGGAGTGGCTGAAGTCACTTGGTCTCTGTTCAGCCTGGAGAAGAGGAGGCTGAGGGGAGACCTCATCGCAGTCTACAGCTTCCTCACAAGGGAAGGAGGAGGGGCAGGTGCTGATCTCTTCTCCCTGGCGACCAATGATAGAACTCGAGGGAACGGCAGGAAGATATGCCAGGGGAGGTTTAGGTTGGACATTAGAAAAAGGTTCTTCACCCAGAGGGTGGTGGAGAACTGGAACAGGCTCACCAGGGAGGTAGTCACGGCACCAAGCCTGAAAATATTCAAGAAGCATTTGCACAATGCCCTCACACATACGGTGCGAATTTTGGGGTTGTCCTATGCAGGGACAGGAGCTGGACTCAATGATCCTTATGGGTCCCTTCCAACTCAGGACATTCTATGATTCTGTGATTCTATGTGTTCATTCTCGAGCGTGCTTATGATGAGAAACCTGACATTAAAAGTGAACTTGAAGACCTCTACCTGTGCATGCTCTCACTGGTTGGATATTCAGCACCTGCTGTAAAAGAGAGCCTCCTCTCTAAGGCCTAGGTACATGGAAGGACAGTGCACACTGGTGTGCTAAGGGAGCAATGTGAGGCCTAGCATAAGTACATACATTTTGTTGCTTGACATAACAGTACCTAGACTAACTTCTTCACAGCTACTCAAAAATTACATGCACGGGTATTCAGACAACATAAGCAAAACACCACTGTTGTCTCCTTCCACCAGGTAGGGACCTAAATTCTGTAATTACAGTGCCCTTTTGCTTCATGCAAAGGTCATGATGGACTGTAAGTCACATCTATTGTATCACTAGGTTGTCACCTCTGAGTTACTGTAGAGTCTAGACTAGAACCAGTCTTAATGCCAGACACAACCTCCATGGAAAAACATGTACTAGAAAAGTAGGATGCCAGGTTGGGAAGCTGGAAGTTCACCACCAAAAGCTGAAGCCCATATGATCCTCCCCAACAGATGAGTATGCTTTTCCTCTACTAGTACTGCCTGAGTTCAAGGCAAGGGTGGGCTTTTCTTTCCTGTAGAGAGTGACTCCCTTGGGAGAAACAGATGTTGTGTGGTCTTTACTCCAGACATCCCAAACCATGAGCTTCTGATCCTTCATTACAGGTGTAACTTACATTGGCACAAATTCCTAGTGCAGGTATGCTACTAATTCATCAGCTCCAGCAAAATTCCCAAGCATCAGTACTCTGCTGATAGGGAATTTTGGATCAGAGAGTCCAAATCTAGAAATCAAATGAATGTTGAAAAAAAAAATCTCTGTGGATACAATACAGGCTAGCGCACAAGGGGAGTTTGGCACTGCCACAGAGTTACTCAGCTTTTAGCATGTGCATTTGTTTGTCAAGCTGTGTCTGCTAATGGAAACTTGTAGCTCCATCCCTTACTTTCAGGCCCCAAACTTCCAAATATGTGATAACACAGATATTTGAAAAAGCAGTATTTGTGGTTTGCTTTTTCCTCCCTTTCCTTTTCTTGTTTTTAAACAAGAATTCTCTAAATAAATAAGCTGTGTTGATCTTTGAGAACCACCACCTTTCCAAAAGGAAAAAAAAAAGGTTGATGGGCAGGAAAGCACCCAATGCTTTTTCTCTGTGACCTCCACCCGAGACCTGCAGACAAGCCCCTCCTCTTGGTCCCAAGCTCTTCAGTCCTCTCACATCTGGTCACAAGATCAGCTTGCAGAGTCAATACCCACATCTCTGAAGCAAATTTAGACGGCTGAAAGATGTGTACAGCAAGACTGCGGTAACAGAGACTTCCCAGCAAAGTCAACATGCATTTCTATTGCTAATTTCAGCCAAATTGGGATGTCTCCTAAAACCTTTCCTCTGACCATGCTAATTTAAGGGGCATTGGTGGCAGGCCTCTTGCTTAGGTTAGGGAGCAAATTTCATGAAGGAGCACTGGGTCTGTTTTGCAAAAGAAAAATGTTATTCCTGGCACATTTATGTTTTTGCCAGTGATAGTAGATGTCATTGCAGAAAAGAAACATGAGGTATGGGAGGCGGGCAAGAAGGAGGAACCTGGCTCTGGCATCCAAAGAGAAAGGGATTCCCCAGAGAGAGGGTGATGCTCCAGGAAGACTGCTTGTGCATTTTGCACTCTGGCATCTTTGAGGGAAAAGCACAAAAGGCTGTAGGTTTAACCAACACAAGACCACAAGAGAATAGGCAACAAAGCCAACTTGAAGATGCCTACAGACACAAGGGCCACACTGTTCTCTACTGAGCTAGGATACCAGGAGGAACAAATCACATTCACATCCACCAAGTTAGAGTTTGACTTCCAAGGATATCCAAGGGGACAGATCTTGAAGAAAGTTCTTCAAAGCAGCTCTTTTCCCAGCCCTGTCAAGTGTGAGATCTGGGCATGGGGCAAATCCTCTATCCGTTTTTTCCTACTATCCCGTTTTTCCTACTATCCCAACCTCCACCTCCAACAGCTCCTCTGAGTTTTCACCAAACCTGGGCACATTTCTATCCCTTTGCCACCCTTCTCACTGAAGAAAGGCTTCCCAGAAAGATGCAGAAGAACAAAACAATCGCTGAGCTCAAACCTGTATCCTTATCATGCCTTCAGCAGCAGTCACTAACAGGTACTTATTACTGAAGAACAGCGCAAGCATGTAACTATACATCCCCAGAAAGCTCTACGAGGCTCCAGCAGCTTGGAGCTCAGGTCCTTCACCAAATTAGAGGTGGTATCAATATAATTAGTGGTTTTCCATGCAGACTTTTCTTCCATGAATGTATTCCCAGCAGATCTGTCTTCTGTGGTTGCATCCTCTCTCTTTTTGAGCCCAAGGGAATCATCAGCACCTTCAGCATCTTCTGGCACAGATTTACTCCAAGAACCACCTCTGTGGGTGATGCCCAAGACTGGACAGAGTATCCAGATGTGACCTCCCCAGCCCCGAATAGAGGGGATAACAACATCCTTTGATCTCCTTCCCCTGCTGCACCTAACATAGCCCAGGATGTGATTTGCCTTCTTTGCCATGAGAACACACCTTGGGTCATATTCAATGCAGTATTCACTGTAACCCCTAGGTGCTTTCCAGGAGAGTGGCTCAGCCAGTTGATTTCCAGCCTGTATCCATGCAATGGGGTTTTCCTGCCCCCAATGCAGGACTTTGCACATCTCGCTGCTGAGCTTCAGAAAGTTTCTGTTGGCTGAATCCCCAAGTTTCTTGAGGTCCCTCTTGACCAACGCTCTGCTCTTCAGCACGTCAACCACTCCCCCTAGTTCTGCATTGTCCGCAAAGTTGCTGAGGGTGCACTCCATCCAAGGGCATGTGTGGGAGGTAGGGGGAAAAGACACAAGGAACAAGGAAGAGCCAGGGAATATTCAACAGCAAAATTTTACAGTAGAAAAACGAGGTCTGGGTAACGTTCCCCAATGTGGCTGAAAGGGAAGGAAGCAGCATCAGGCATTGCAGACTGAACGGATGAAAGCAGAGTAATGCACAGACTGTTTTGGAGCACCATGAAGGCTTGTAACAAGGGCTTGGGGGTCCCACTAGGCACCCCCCATCAGTAGTGTACTACATACAAGCAAAGCTACCAGCTACCAGCTGCATAAATGGCAGCAGACAAGACACATGCACCAACATGCTCACCCCAGGGCAGGAGGCTGTGCATCTGAATTGTCCTTCCTGCTGTTTCTTAAGGGTTTCAAGGGGAGAAACTCTCACGCCAGTCTTTGAATCTCAGTAGTGAACCCATGGTTCTGCCAGGTGGCATGCAACAGTGCTATACTGGAGTGGTGTTTGCTGTACACTGTGTACAAGGCTGTCAGCAACCATAATCAGACACAGTGTACTCAAGGAAAGCTTCTGAACATTAGCCAAGCACGATTTATTCCAGCTCTTCATGCACCGCTTGTAACCCTTCAGTATATGTTGGTGCTAAGAAAAATAGCTTGCTCTCTCTGAACCAAAAATAGAAAGGATTAACACATTTTTTTTATCCCCCAAAGGAAATACAAGACCATTTTACCTTTGGAAAATGGGCTGTAGTCACTGGCTGCTTCCTAGGGGATAGTGTGGCATGCCTTGCCCAGTTTCAAGAAGTCCTTACAAGGTTTTTTTTGGTAGGGATCCCCATGCTAGCAGCAGAAGTTTTAATGGGAATCCAAGCACTCTGTGAGTTTCCCAGACCTGGAGACCTGGCATAGCAATCCTACCCCCAGCGCTTTCAGGAGGTAACGCTTTTTCAGAAAGCTCATTTCATTTTCATTTTCATTTTCATTTCATCAAAATTTCATTCGTTTTCAGGGCTCATTTCCTTGCTTCTTCTTCACCCACACTTTTTATGCCACTCCAGGATGGCAGCTCCCAAGGTTAGGGTGAGGTTGGGAGTCTGATCAAAGTTCAACGGCAGAAGTGACCTTTGCAACCAGAAGCAAGGTTGTGAGTCCAACAGCAAAACCAGGAATGGGGCAGGCAATGAATATTTTTCCCTTTCCATAGCTTGCTCTCTGTCCCACAGATTTTTGTTGTTGTTGTTGTTGTTGGGTTTTTTTGGGTTTGTTTTTTTTTTTTTTAAAGATCAGCTGTTTCAAAGCATAACACAGAAGAACTTTCTCCCTATTTAAAAGCCATCTATGCCACACTTTGAGTGTGGAAATTTGAAATTTAGTAGGGAAACTGAGAGAAGTTCCTTGGAGTAACCTTCTGTGAAAGATTTGGGACCTCAAAGTTACATATCGAGGGTTCACAGCACATTTTGTACCTATTATGTTTTAATATGCCCATAAACAAACTGCTCAGGAAGACTTCTCAGCACATATTGGGCCAAATTAATCACATGTTGAGAGACCTAATGCTTGCAAATATAGGCACCATTTGAGCGGAGAAACTCAAGTCTGCCAAATCTCTCTGGAAAGCATTGTGGCTGTACACAAGTATCCACACCAAGCAAACCTGCACTGACTCTTTATGTCTCATGTTTGTGGTCATACCAACAGGAGCAGATACAACTTGTAATTCCCATAAGCAGAAAATACTCAAAAAAGAATCTTTAACCAATAGTCCTCAGAGATCCCCATGGCTCGGGTGTGCTTTCAGCTACTAAGAAGAGAGGGTCTAGGGTCTTTTCTGCTTTGAGCTGGGTTTGGTGTTGTTGGTTTTGGGTTTTTTTTTTCTTTTTTTATGCTTGCCTGTAAATCTTGCATAATCAAAAATAGAACTGTAAATTCATCAGCTGCTTTGTTCTGTGCAAGTAGTTCACTTGGCTCTATTCACAGCTCAACCTCATCCTGCAGTGAAACTCACGTGCTTTGGTTTGTTATGCCAGCATAGTCTAATTCCAGAGATCACAAAAATAATATTCCAAGTTTAATCCCAAAGAAAGGATTACTAGGGATCAAATCCATTATTTCACAATAAATCCCTTTCATGTCTTTTTTTTCCCCATCAGTGATCAAAGCAAGTGGATTTCAGCTCTAAAACACTGCTGCTATACAGCAGAAGAGATCCTTGCTCAAGGCACAGGGCTCAACATTTACTTTCATTTTTTTCACAGTATCAAAGGAGTTTTTTTTTTCCCTCCTTGCCAAAAATAAAGTCTGGTCTAGATTCTCAGCTGCAGCTGAAAGCACTGGAGAGAAAGTAGCTGCAGCTCATTTTTACAGCTTCCTAATCTTGTAGGACAGTTTCTAATGGTTTTTGGTTGTCTGCAGCCTGCCACCACTGTTTCTTTGCTTGAGAGTCTGAAACGAAGAGCCAAGCTCCAACTTCAGCAAGATTCAGAGATCACCAAAGGGTTTTTTTTCCTCTAAATACAAGGCCAGACTCAGATCACCAATTCCAGCTTTTTTCTTCATTGATATTTCCGTAGTTTGCTGTATGAAGCTAAGCAGATGATACGAGAGCATTTAGCATCCCATTGTCCAGGGATGGGACATTGCAGCTCTAATCCCTCGCATGCATGTTTTCCATAGAACATCAACAGATTCACCAACCACAGAGTCCTAGACCTGCTGGCCTTGCTGAAGGGAGCAACAAAGCTAACATGGACAGAGGCACCTGCTCCCCCTGTAGCACATCTTATGGAAGACACAAATGGAAACAAAACTGGTATCAGCCTTGACCACATGCTACATACAAATAGTACGAACCAGACTGGGCAAAACAGATTGTGCATCATCATTACTGTGAAGTCAGGCTCTTTATGGTTCCTCTGCTAACTGGACCATATTTTTAGTCCTAATCTCAATCTGTTTGAATTAGCTCTGCTAAAGCAAACAGAATGATACAGGTCAAATCAATTATTATGAAAAATTCAATTATGGTAGTGCCATATGCAGCACTATAAAAAGAACGCAGCTGTACATATGGCTGACGAAAGCAACAGCAGTTAACAGCACAAATGTCCATGACATTGTGATGTCCTTTAGTCTTTCAACACTTTCTACATGGGCCACATTGAGAGGATGAAAAGTGCCTACTCTTGTCCTTTTTGAAAAACTGCAGCAGCTTTCAAATGTTACTCTCTACCACCCTCCAAAAAACCAAGAATCATCTCCTCAGGAGGTTGCATGGAGCACTGAGATTTTCTTTTAGGAGGTGGAGTTGATCTTGCTTCTGTCATGAAAATTTCCACCAAAAATAAAAAAAAAATCAGATTCACCCAACATTTCTTAAAACAAAAGAGCTGCCTTGTTTCCCTGCAGATGCTTGTGACTACGAGGCTCTAAATCCTTGTGCCTGAGCAGTCCTTTAATCATGAGTGACAGAGCTCCTTGCATGGGCTAAGTCAAATGTGCAGGTTAAGTCAAATATGCATCATCACATGCAGGGCTGGGACTTGAACATCTGAGCACACAACCTAAGAAGAGTAATGCTGTGTGCACTGGAGATTCATCCCTTTTCCCAGGAATGGGGGCAAATTTCTGCTCATCTCAAAAGCAGCACTGAAGCAAAGCCTGCTGAGTAATGCATAAGTCCTGAAAACTCCAACAAAATGGAAAACTTCCCACTCCATGTTTTGGTGGCACAGGAACCAGGCCTCTCAAAAAAACTGGGAAGAGGAGGAAGACCTTACCGTGCCCTGGGAAAGAGGAGATCTGGCCAAGCTTGAGACACCAGCCTCCTGGCTCCCCTTGTGCTTTCATCGCCTAGAGCAGTGATCTCCGAAGTGGGATGCACAAGATGATCCATTGGGTTGCAGGAAGAAATATTAGAATTTCAGTAGCACATGTATATAATTTATAAATAACTACTTACATATACATTAGAGGTGCATGCTCAAAAATTTTTTGCAGATAGGGGTGCACAATCAAAAAAATTTGGAGACCATTGACCCAGAGAAATCCCCACTCCTCGCAGCAGTTTCAGCCCAAAAGCTTGGGAAAAGCAGCTGCTACAGCAGTGCCCTCCACCACCCCTGCAAAGCTGAGGGAAGGGAAGGGAAGGCAAGCGCGAGACTATCCATCACCCCCTGCATGGGAGAGGAAGCGCAACTGGCACAGATCACAACAATGAAACCAGCTATGCAAAGCAGTGTCCTGGTTACGGAGGAAACCAGCCAGGGAAACAACACCAAAATAAAACCCCAAACCCAAGAGAAAATGCATTTTCTTCACCCTCCATTCTCCACAGAGCTGGTTTTGGTGCTAGTCATAGCAGGGGGAGATAAGCTGCTTCTAGGGAGAAATACTGTGTCCCAGCGTTCCCTTTCAGCCTGTATTGAAATAGGAAGGAATCGACCAGGATTAGAACATGAAGCAAAAGCCTCTGAGAAGTTGCCATCAGTTCAACACAAAAAAAAAAAAAAAAAAGAAACGCCCCCAGTGGATTGACCAGTGTTCAAAAATACATCCAAAGGATGCTCTTCCACATCAAATTGCACTGGCATGCTCCTTCTGCACAGGCTTCCAGATGGTCTGTCTTTTTAGCCCTTCCTTTATTTTAAGCGGACAGCCTGAGGCACAGCAGGACCATATCATTGCTTTATTTTAGAGCAGAGAAAATAAAAGTTATCCTAGCAAAAAGAAATTATTTTTCTAAAAATAAAATAAAAAAAAAAATCTCAAATTTCCTTTTATTCATATTCTGCCCCACAGAAATACACACTTTTTAGAGAGCACAGCTCAGCAGAGATTTAAAGGAGCCTCTTGATGGTTGATAGCCCCTGTATTGCAGTCACTGATTCACAGATTAATTTTTTTTTCAAGTCTAAATCATGCAGTTCATGCTGGACAACTTCAAGTGCAACAGAACAGAGCCTATACATTATAAATCTATTTCTTAAACAGTTTTCAAGGTTTTCAAAAAGGAACCTGTTAAAATGATTTCACACTCTCTTTCAGTTAAAAAAAATATTAATTTGTCAGGGTCTGCTATGGAACCAATTGACTTCAGGAGGCAAACTTTAAATCTTGATAATTATGTACTGCTTAAGTGTGATACTAGAGCAGGTCTTAATATCAAGGGAAAAGCCTGGCCTTGCATCTCCAGGGATTTCAGGGCTGTGAATTGAACAAGTTGCTTTTCCTGACACCATGTTCTGAAAAAGGAGGGAAAAATAATCAAGAAGAAGAATCAAAATGCTTTTTACTATTTCTCTTTTTCTCTTTCAAAAAGTTGCTTGATGGGACATCTGCAGGAGGGAGGGAAGGATATCCCAAAGATGCCACACTCCAGATCCTGGCCGTGACCACAGTGTGGCTCTCTTATGTGCTAGGGCTCCAAGGCACGTCTCCCACCAAAAATATACAGCTTAAGCAGACACCCAAGGAGTCCTTATGTTCACATAATTAAAGAAGATGCTGGTTTAGGAACCCAGCAGCAGGCCTGTTCACATCTGATCCTCCCTTGTGCTTGGCCCTTCATTGAGAGCTCACCCCCGGAAGATGCTAAGGGGAGCAATCTGAGTCAATCAGAAACACAAAGCCACTCAGTCTCAAAAAAATGCTTGGATGTGAGTCAAACAATACAAGTTCTGAAAATTATTTTAGACTAAATTCTTCCTCAAGACATGTTCTCCAAGGGTGAAAGCTTGTCCCCACTGAGGCCAAAAGCAAAACTCCTGCAGACCTCAGCAGGGTCTGGCTCCCACCCAAAGCAAACTTTTCAAGTCTCAGTCAAGCTTTTCAGCTGCAGACGTTCGTTTCTATTATTTTTGTAGCCTTTTTGTCTCACCAAAAGGATCCTTTTGCAGTGGCCATCCAAGAGCCATTGACAAGACGGAAGAAATTTAAGTTGCAATTGAAAAAGAAGTCTATAAATTTTTTTTCAATTAGAAACATTACATCTGTGACGCAGTCTCCAAGCATATCGCTGTCAATCTGGCCAGTGGAGGAGTCCCACATAGCTCAAACCCTTCAGGGACTGGGATTATGCTCTGTTCTATTTCTGCGTAGCACCTAACCCTATAGGACCCTGCATCTGCAATGGGAGCCTTCCAGGGACCATGGTAAAAGCAATTATAAATACAAGCATTTTGATTTCAGCCTTGTTGACTTGCCTTTTGCCAGCATTGTTTGTCATTCCCAGCAGACCGAAGGCATTTTTTCCTCATGGGGAAGAGCACTGTGACAATGATGCTGAAGCACTCTCCAGTTCTACATTTGGAACAACAGTAATAAGTAAAACATGAACACTCGGTTTTACAACAAGTTTCATAACTTCTGATGATTTGTTTTAAAGCCTCTGCTCCTGAAAACCAGTAGTTACACCAGTCTCAATTCTTGCTGTCAGAAGGAAACATCTAGACCACATGGCCACAGGTTACGGCACAAAACCATGACCCTGATCATGTCAAAAAGCTGGAAAACAAAGAACAGCCCATGCTGGACTAGTTTTGTTCTTTGAGATCACTATGGGCCAGCCAGGTCATCATGTGGCTGGCAGTGATGAACACCTATCGCATACCAGCTCCATAGCACCTGACCACAAGAGCAGAAGTGACCACAGTGTCTGCCAAAGGAAAGGTTGGAACAAATTCACCCAAGAAATCAGTGACACCAATAACCATAACCAACATCTATTCCCTTTGCTCCTTGTGTTAAAATGTCATGAAATTTTGTGACAAGAAGATTTTCCTCCCTGAATGCCACAGGTTCAGACCTCAACTCTCTACCAATAGCCAGAAATTTTTGCCGTATGCTTGCAGTTATGAAATCATTCTCAGCAGCAAGAAACACAATACACTTTAAAAGAAAGAAAATAAACTAGGTCTTCCTTCTACCTTCATCTACTCTCCACACACTCTGACATTTTTATGCAACTGGAACAGGGACGCACCCTTCTCATTTCTATATGCCAAGTTGGTTAGCTGCCACGTTATTAGAGCCCACAAATCTCTGGCTTCTTCTAAGGAAAGAAGTCAGGCTCCAGCAAAGGCAAGCTACTTTGAACTTGCTCAAACATGCATATTTCAAGTGCTGTCTTCTCCCACAGCCCAAAGGACATTGCAACACCATCCAGATAGAGCCTTAGTGTAACATGCCAAAGCAGTTGCTTATGTTAAGGTTAGGTCCAAGACACTAAAGGCAGATGTGAATTTTAGACCTCAAGAAATGCAGACCTACTTGAACCTCTGGCATCTCCAAAGCTTTTGCCCCAGGACACAGGGGAATCTTGAGCTTCCGTGTAATTTTCTTTGCTCACGTTTTTCAAATGGACACACGGATTGCCCATCAACAGCTTAGTATTGCTGACATCAGGTTAAAGTAATTCCACCAATGTCATCTCAAGCCTTTGTCTTGTCTGTCATAGCACCCATGTGATTACAACCATGCTTATGTGTCTGGGCTGGTAAAAAGCAGTAAGGGCTGAAAATTGTATTTGATACCAAATGTGTATCATTTTGGCATTTCTTGAATCCATCCACCCTTTCCAATTGCACCAGGGCAGGAGAATGGGCAAGCTGCACTTCTGAAACAAGATGGAAATAATACTAACAACTACAGGAATGTCATGGTTTAACCCCAGCCAGCAACTGAGCACCACACAGCCGCTTGCTCACTCCCCCACAATGGGATGGGGGAGAGAATTGGAAAAGTGAGAAAACTCATGGGTTGAGATAAAGACAAGTTAATAGGTAAAGCAAAAGCCACACACACAAGCAAAGCAAAGCAAGGAGTTCATTCCCTACTTCCCATTGGCAGGCAGGTGTTCAGCCATCCCCAGGAAAGCAGGGCTCCATTAGGTGTAACAGTTACTTGGGAAGACAAATGCCATCACTTCGAACGTCCCCCGTCTTCTTTCTTCTTCCCCCAGCTTAGCATGACGTCATATGGTATTGAATTGTCCTTTGGCCAGTCTGGGTCAGTTGTCCTGGCTGTGCCCCCTCCCAGCTTCTTGTGCACCAGGCAGAGCAAGGGAAGCTGAAATGTCCTTGACTAGTATAAACACTACTCAGCAACAACCAAAACATCAGTGTGTTATCAACATTATTCTCATCCTAAATCCAAAACACAGCATTATACCAGCTACTAAGAAGAAAATTAACTCTATCCCAGCTGAAACCAGGACAAGGAACCACAGCCAGCTCTTCTGAAGCTCTTCTGGTCCTCCAAAAGAGACATGGGCAACAGAGGACAAGGCAAGATTGAAGACAGGGCTCCCATAGACCTAAATAAGTTCCTGTAGAAGCAGCTGTAGGATGGCCTGGATGCACAAGCTTAATTCTAGTTTTGGTGGAGTTTTCTCAGCAGTTTGGCACATTAAATAAAGTCTTTAGTTGCATTCAAGCACACATCAGGAAATGTCCAGTTTGTTGGATGTGTTGGTCATCTTGGCTTTCACAAGTTTAGAAGAACTCCTGAGAATATTTTGCTGCAAGGCTAAGCTTTGCCAGAGGGAGAACTTCACAGGCAAATGACTTCTACATCACCCTTGAAGAACCAGTCCACAGAGTCATGTAAGATTTCTCCTTCCTCTCTTTCTTCACCTCAGATCAACCCTTTGTAAGAAGTCTTAAGTATTGCAGTCATCTGTGAGTCATTCGCGGCACCTATGCCACGCATGTAGCCACCTGAAGTGAGCACCACCGGAGCCAAGCTTCATGCCGCAGAAAGGACGCAGTGTTCCCTCAGCTGCACGTCTTGCTCCCTCAGCAGCTGCCATAAAGGCTGTTCTTTCTACTATGGACACCAAAGGAAGTTGAAAAAAACTTCTATCAAACAAAAAGAAAAGGATAGGGAAAAAAAAAAAGAGTTAAAAATGAATCAATGTACCAAATAAATATGGAGGTTTTGTAGAGCTGATTAGCTCAAAGCTGATTTCCCTTGGGACCAAAGCCCAGCTTCTAACACCACCCAACCACATCTAGACCAAATTCTCAAAATTGCTATTCTTCACTCGAAAGGAAAATGGGCAGCTCCCCCTGATTTCTAAGTAACATGCTTTCCTTTCTAGCTGTTTAGGTACTTTTCATTTTAAACACTTTCCTCAAGTTAGTGGCAGTTCAGAAGCAGGTGATGTCTGTGGTGTACCAAAACCCAGATGCCCTGACGCACGCTTGCACAGGACCACAAAATGAGCTTGAGAAATGACGACAATGTGAAAATGCTAGATAGCATCAGCAAGAGTTGGGATTTCTTTGGAGGGAGCAGTCATTTTCTGCCCCCCCTCAAAAAAGCTGAAAGTTTGAGAACTGGGAGAACACATGAAACCCTCATGGTAAGGAGGACAAGAGCAGTTCATAAATCTCCACACTAAGCAGAGACCAGCCTATCTGCAGCAATAAGGGCTGAGAAGACCTGTGTGTGGTTAGAGTATGGCCACAGGCTACCAAACTCTCACACCAAAACAACTCACTGAATTCTTGTAGGAAGTCCCACCATGCTGGAAATAATACACACCTTTTCTTAGCAAGCCTATGATTTCAGGTTCTTTTGAGGCTTTTTCACAGCAAAATGTTGTTTCTGGAAAAAATTTAGATTTATTAAAACTGAAGCTTTTTATAGAATCCTGTAGGAATAAGCAGCAGCCTGGTGCTTCTGGGAGGACACAGGGATTTAAATTCCCGCTATGATTCAGCTCATGGACTTGAACCTAGATTTTCCACCTTTGGTTTACTACCTGATCTGGGATATAACTCTCTCTTCTTCTTCCCAGCCTGAGATCCCCCTTCTTAAGGCTTGTGGTTACATCTAAGTTATTAAGCTTGGCAAGGTAACATGACCTGGTGGTTGAAACATTCCCTTTAAGGGATTTGCACATTGTGAGGGCTCTGACCACTGCCACCAACAGTGGCAGAGCAGAGCTTAAGTTCCCAAACCCTTTTTGCTGGTGATCTTGTTTCCAGTTTCACTTCCAAGCTTGTGACTCCACTTCTGCAATCCCTTAGGCTCTGCTATCATCTCCAAAGTCCCATCAATCCCACTAGGCTCTGAATCTTCTGCTTGGGAAATCACTTACACCAAATTGTTCTCTCACTGGTCGCCTTGCTGTTTCAGGGCACATTTTTGCCTGGTGATGGAGAAGCTTTACCCACCACCAGTAATTCGTTCTCACCCAACCCAGGTTATAAATTGTGTTTCTGATTCCACCGCTGAACCTTTGCGTTGTTTCTCATTGTAGCATTTACTCATCGTGCAGCAAACGCAGCATTGCACCCTGAACATCCTAAGTGAAGGTCTGATGAGATCTTATTTCCACATTTTTGGCCAGGGCATGAATTTTGTTTCAGAGCTGTTCTGTTTTGTGGTTTCAGATAAGGTCTTCAGCATGCTACATATGCAGGCAACACTTGCACTGTTCTCTAAGCAAAGTACTGATATTAAACCATCTATGATGTATTATCGCAAATTTAGGACCACAATTCGTCACAATTCAGTGTTCAGGGGTCATTCCAACATCACATGGTTTTCTAAAATTGAGGCAATGTGCAAGAACTGTAACTGTCTCAAAATGAGTTAGGTCCACTGTGGAGAATATGCTCTGCTCCCTGGATTAGAGAGGATTCAGCGAGAAACCACAGTCAGCCTTGTAGCAGATGGTGACAGCATCATTCAAATAGCCTCTCTCTTCATATGCTGCCCAAGACAATGCAACATCAGGTCTCCATAAGAAGAACAATTGATGCTCCCCATGCTAACTCTGGAGCAGAGGTTGTCCTGTATGGTGGCTCTCTATAGCTCACACAGTGTGTTCATGCTCGCCTAGGCAACAGGGCATTTCTTCTTTCCCTGAATCCACAGGCAAATGATGCCTTCCCCTACAACTTGCTAATCCCACTTGGACAGGCAACAGCAAATTCCAGCCTGGGAGCCCTGAGATGGACTTGGGCAACCTCCAGGAGTCTGCTCCTGCCAAAGGACCAGGGCAGCCATGGCATTTTCTAGCCAAGCAGCAAAGGGGACAAAGATACCCCTTGGTCTCTGGATGACCTGTGCCAGGACTCTGAGGTCTGTGCCCACCTTTTGCCCTTCTCTGTGGATAGCTTGAGGTCTCCAGGTGAGCATCTGGTCGACCAGGTGCTGTGACTCTGCAGCTGTTCTCCCTCTTCACCAAAAGGTGGAAGCAGAGCCCCCTTACCCTCCAGTGTACAGGGCTTGCACTAAAAACACACATTTATTAGATCAAAATTAGGGTCTCCCCACTTATGTGCAGTTACAAGTTTGTCTCAAGTCAAAATGCTCAGACAAGACTCTTCACATCCTGATGTCTGCATAAGTGATGCTGAGGGTTGTCCCTTAGTGCTGGGGTACATGATATTCCAACAAAACAAAAATTAAGTAGTTCAGCACCATTGGTGCAGTCATCATCTCCCAATAGCTTGGCTGGTTGCATAGAAGAGATGACTTGTACAAATGCATAACTTGGCCCTGTTGCAGAGCCCAGGCTTGAGATCTTGCAGTGTGAGGAGCTGGGAGAGTACGGAGTAATGCTGGGAGCAGGGGGACTAGATCCCTGCATAGGGAGTAGATCCCTGGGAGATTAGATCCCTGCTCCTGCACACAGAGGCAAGGGCAGTCATGCCCTGGAAAACACTAGCTGCAAATTAAAAATCAAAACCAGCAATGCTTTTACAGGGTGTGATGCACATTCCTTCTTTACTTGCACCCTCCAAACAATGAAACCCTCATACTGAAACTATGGGTACATGGCAGGGTTATTCCCTGAGTATCATTAAAAATATAGAGCTAATCATTATTTTTTTTCTAATATGGCGTGCAATAAGTGATCTTGAAATAAGCACTTGGCTACCACAGATATTTATCCATGGTATTTAGACAATGCTGATTGCCCAAATGAAACAAGTGAATTAAAGAATCAAAAATGGAGCAGACCTGCCACTTATCTGTGCAGCCTGGCTTCTTGTCTTTGCTTCACATTTTCACTCAAAAAGTGCTTTGTTTGCCCACCCCCCCCCCCCCCCCCCCCCGCAAAAAACCAGCCAATTCCCACACTATACTGGTTTTCAGGGCTTTTATCACCTGTCAGAGGAAGAGAGTGGGTCTGTTTTACTCAGCCTAGGAATTAACAGCACACTATTACTATAGATCTGCACGCATGGCGGAGGCTGCAAAGCACAATTTAAAAAAAAAAAAAAGAAGCCGAAGTTACCACTGAACATTCAAGTTGCAAAAGTTTCAGTTATGCAAGCACACATTTCCTGGGTGTGAACATCTGATACACAGTAAATTAGGTGGAGAAGGAAGTTAATAAATGAGCACAACCAGCACAGTTGGAAAGTAAGTGGATTTGAAACTTTCTAAATAAAATCAGTCATTCAAACCTCTGTGCTTTGAGTCAGCCCGCACGCAGCATCTCGACTTTGCAGCTGTGCACAAATGCTTGCAATCACCTCTGGAAGACATACCAAAAAAAAAAAAAAAAAAAGCATATACAGGTTCCCTGGATTTTGTGGAAGAGAAATACATATTGCAGGGAGGATTTCCTTACACCCATTTTGAAATACTGTGCCTGTTACCTTAAAAAGAAAAAAAAAAAATACCATTTACTCTTCCCCTGAAAGAAAACCCTGGGCTACTTTCCCCACCCCAGTCTCCATGGGGCCCTACACCGGACTTGCTCCAGCTTGCAGATGCCTCTCTTGTACTGGAGGCACCAAACCGTTCCCAGTATCCAGAGGTAGATCCCCAGTGCCAAGCAGAGAGAATTATGCCTTCCCCAGACGTGCTGCATGTGCTTTGACTAGCGCAGCCGTGGACAGGGCTGACCTTCACCACTGCCTCTGGACCAGCTCACCACCCCTTGGGACCCCAGGTCCCCTCCAGCATCACTCTCTTTCCACCAGCTCCCCATCCTTTTTTCCCATTCAGTACCTCCCATATAGATCCCATGCCTCAAATTTGTTGTATGAGCATATTCCATCTTTGCCATCTCTCATATGGGCTATCCAGATCATCACAGCATGTCTTTACAAAGTGGCACAGCTTTTCCGCTCAAGACAAACTCTTTTTGGAAGCATCTCAGTCGGGTTTAGACCTGCTAGCCTCCTGGACAGCAAGTCCAGTCTGCACCCTCGGTGCCAAAACCAAACAAGAGGGCTGAGTTGCTCTAGATTTTAGCAAGCAAGGAAATAATTCTGCAGCCAGCCCATGATTTAGTTCAAATTTTCTGTATATTTTTTTTTCCTGTATGGTTGCTGCTCTTCATTGCTTTTCATCCCCTGTCACAACTACATTTGAAAGGCAAACACTTACCTTCCCCCAAATTCACTCTGTGAGAAAATTTTTCAGAAGTCTGTTGAATCAAGTAGCAAACCACACCGATGTTTTGAGTGTCTCAATTTTGTCCCTGTTATCAAATCCAGAAAAAAAACCCCACAGATCTCCATGGCTAAACTCAAGAAAAACTGAAAATAAACCAAGTAATAGGAACTCCACATCCCAAAATAACCACATATCCATCGTTAGTGGTTTGGTTGTTCTTAGGGAATAATGGTTCAACAAGGTCATACTCTGTCGTTGTATGAGCAGGATTTGATTTTTCAAAGACAAACCAGATTTAAGCAAGACTTTTAGAGTCTTTATGGAATATAAACCACACACTTCAGCGTTGACAGTTGTGCTTCTTGGTTTATTACCTGGGTGCATTAAGCATTGCGTAGGAAGGAGTCATCTTCCCTGTGTGAGTGGGGCATCCCTAGGATGGGTCCCCAAGTGGTGGAGGATCCCCGTCCGCAGGGCTGCCCTGAGTCACGTGGACGTGGCCCCCAGTGGCCTGCTGTAGCTGCAATGTTGGCCCTAGGGACTTCCAAGGGTGCCTCCCTTCCCAAGGTTTGCCACCATTATTTATCCAGGCTGATGTCATGGCAGATCCCGCTTTTTTTCTCAGAACAGTCATCAAGGTCTTGGTCTACCCCAAAATGCCTGTTCAGTGTCAATTTAAAGTTGATGTGTGAGTGGGACTTTGGCCTAAACAACCACCATTTGGAAGTTCAGCTGAGGTCATCTGTCCCACCTTATGGGCTTTCTTCTTTTAACTCCCCATCATCAGTGCTGATTTACAGTCCCAGAATCAATGACCCAGCACACTCCTGTCATCTATGACATCCCTCCCTCCATAGGTGGCAGGAGGCAGCTGGACACCAGCGCTTGCCATGCTCTTGCAACTCCATTTCTCAAGGGGTTTTCAGCAGCTGTGGTGGTACCTGCAGACAGCCGAGAGCTGCAGCCCCTGCTTTAGTCCCCGCCATGCTGCCACCTCAGCCTGTGACGCCAAGGCCAGTAGTAGATGTTGGATCCTGGTGTGCCTGCTTTTTTTTTTTTTTTACTTTTTTTCCTTTTTTCCTTTTTACTTTAAGAATAGCATCTGGTTGGCTTGCTCCCAAGGCTGTTATTCAGCTCCACAGCCGGCCTCAGCACTGGCAGCAGACAAACGCGGCAGCTTCGGCAGGATTTACCCAAATTCTGCGTAACTTGGCTTTTCCGAGCGCTATCTTAATTTTATTCACATGCAACCTCTTATTTACATGACCACTTCTGTAAAGCTTTTTTTTTTTTTTTTTTTTTTAATTAGTCCTTCCAAAATAACCCTTTGCCAGAGCAAGGTAAAAAAAGAAGCAATAACAACAACCACCTATGTGAGCACACAGGAACATGTCGTGCATCAGGACAGGGAGCCTGAGCAGCAGCCGAGGACCCACAGCCATTGTGCAATGCAGGGCTCGACACAGCCTGGCCAACCCCGGCTCTGTGACCAAATGGCACTTCTGCTGCAGGACTGGGGCCAGCGCTGGAAAAAGCTCGTCAGCACAAAAGTTCATAAAAACATGAAAACAACGCTGGCAAGGCTTTTCCCCTGCAGAGCAGCACGGAAGTATAACACAAATACCACCAAATTTTATTTTTTTTTAATAAAATATATCACATGGCCAAGAATCAACCCAGGCCAGACCCTTGCTATGGGAATCCCACCCTCCGATTATTTTCAATTAAAGGGAAGTCCAGACTCACCAGCCAGTTTTAAACCTGTTAATGCATTCCACGTACATGTTTAGAGGTCTCCCATTCAGTCTGTCTTGCAGGACAGATATAATGCCTTTATAGGAGCCAAACATATCTCATCTGCATGAGATTCAATGTTTAAAAATTGCCAGTCATGAGCATAAAAGGCTGGACTAGGTGTTTTCCCATGATTGCCCACCAAGCAGTATTAATTACGTTATCCCCCCACACTGCTGCCAGGACTTAGGTCAACCTGCATCTTAGCAATGGCTTAAGTTTTCTTCCTGCAGCCTCTCTGGGAGCTGCCACAATCTCAATAGTGGGTTTTGGTAGCTCTCAGAGCTCCTCAAACTTCTTCAAAGCTGTCAGAAGCTACTTATCCAAAAACCAAAGGTGTTACCGTGGCTGTTTTTTATTCAAATAGTGACATGAGAGGGCATTAGTGTTTGCCCACCATGCCTCTTCCCCACTAGCACAGAGTCCCAGGGGAGATTTTTCTGACTTTTTTCTGGTCAATTTATCCCAATGTAATTTATCTTTTAAGGTCTAACCCCAACTATTTAACTGCATCCACTGTGAACCAACTCTACCTACCTGAAGGCTCAGGTCTCCTGATGGTGACATTGGCAGCAGGAAGATGAGATGGTGGCATTTGTCATCTTTTAATCCCACTGGTCCAAAATTTCTTCTCATTTACTTTTACTTGCCAATTTTGACCAACTCCTAGCATCTCATTGACATCCATGGCTCTCTGTTTGCTATTTCCATCTCTTGCAGACTTGGTTTGATTTCCACTTTGAAAGGAAGTCAAGCTGTCTTGACTGCCCCTCTATGCCAACCTGGCGTTTTCACCAGCGCAGACTTCCTTACCAGGTTACAGGCTTCGGAGCATCTGGTAAAACATCCTTGACCAAGTCCCCATAAACTGGGACCAAACAGCAGCTAATTCCTACACCGATGCCGGGTTTCATTTTGTGTTGAGCCGATGTTTAATAGATTTCATTTGCACCAAGAGACTTTCTGAGGTGGAATTACCATCTATAACATTTAGCAATTCCAAGAATATTTTATAATTCTGACAGCCTGCATCACCATCAAGCTTGCCATGGTAAACATACTCTTCCCTTTCCCTCTATTGCAGACAGTAATTTAGGCAGTCAGAGAGGTTTTGTGTTTGTTGTCTAGCGTGAGTCAAATGCTATTATTCCTTTTTTTTTTTTTTACTTGGAAAGACATTGACCTGCAGGCGTTAAAGAGGATTTTTCCCCTCCCTCTCCAAATTTTCAGCAGCTTGGTGACAGACTCCATTTGCAAGAGGAAGGATCCTGGAGGCCAACTGCCTTTCTAAGCAAGTCTTCAAAATCAGTCGTCTGACATCCCAGGAAAGCCATCCCACCTGATTTCAGTAATACCATTTGCAAGCAGAAGCTAGCAGCATTGGTACAAAGTAACTTCACAGCTGGCATGGCATTGGGTCAAGGTTGAACTAGAGACCCCCAGAGTGCTCTTCTGACCTAAATTATTCTGTGATCCTAAGCTCCAAGCAGAAGAGAGGTAAGCCCCAGCTAGGGCTGCCTGTGGGCAATGTCCATGGACCCGCACCCCTCCAGCCCTCGCAGGGAGCGTGCTGGGGCTCCTTGCTAATTTAAAAAACATTTGAATACACCTGGTTTTCTAGAGATCTAAAAGGTCACAGATCTGGGACACTGGGTGAAAAAATATTTTTAAAGGTGCAAGAGATCATTTATGTAAAAAAACCCCACAGTTACACTTAAACAACTTCCCTTTCTTCCCAGAAAGGCAAGTAAGTGTTTCACGAACTGTAACAGACATTAGTTTTCCATGACAGGAGAAACCAGTGAAGGTTCCTGCAAAATACAAATAGCACAACAAATACAATTAATAATTAATAGTAATAAACAGCATGTTCAAAGACTGCAGAAGCAGCAGTGGTGATCACCTTTTACCAGATGATCAGCTACAAGGTATTTCATCTTCTTGCTCTTTTCCCCCCATACCCTGTAGTGTGTTGGCTAGAGCCCATCCAGCCGGAGTCATCCATAGCTGGCTCCATTGATTCTTGCAAGAAAAGCATCGATTTTCACCCTGAAAAGAAGCATCTGTTCCAAGAGTAGCCCTCTATCAGCATAGAAAGATATCACATTCCTCCCCAAAAAACTTTGCCTAATCATCCATTTGGTTACTGCATCTAACCAAATAGATGGCTTACAAGCACAAAATGTAATTAACACCAGCCCCGCACCCTGCCTTCAGTACGCTTTAAATTAGGTGCAAGTATTTATGGCTCCAGGAATAACTGCAATCTGCATCCAGCAACCAGATGGGGAGATCTTCCAGTGGGCTTTGCACAGCGATGCGATAGCTCCAGGGAATTGAAAGTCACTGCTAAGCAACTTTTAGTGCTATGGCTGCTGAAGAAAAATAGGGGGAAAGTAAGGAGAGAACTGGATTTAGGAGTCAGAGGGGCATTAAATAAGCTATATTCAAAGGGGAAGTGGCTGAAAGGCAACCCCAACTTCAGAGCAAGCAGAAGAGTTCCCAAGATGCTTAACAGGGCAGTGAATCCGTGCTGTTTACACACCCATGCACACACACCCCCACACACCCCGCTGCTTCGAGATGACAATCCCATTCAGTGCACGCTTTCAGGTTGGGGAAGGAAATTGCTGTTAATCAATGGCAGCAAAGGCGCAGGCTGGAAGCCAGGAGAGAAGAGTCATTAATGGGCAAAGCAGATGTTGCTCGAGCCATCGCAGAAGGCAGGCGGGCCCGGGGCAAAGGGTTAGCAGAAGCAATGCTGATCCAAGTGGAGAAAGCAGAGATGCTCGGGAGGTGCAATGGGGCTTTGGTGGGACTTGTCCTCCAGCTTCGCCTTGGGATGCACCTTCAGAAAAAAACACGCCAAGGCTGCTCATCCTCCCCAGGGATGAACGCACACTTCAGTCCTGTGGATCACTAATTCTGCAAAGCCAGATCCTCCCGCTGCTGTTAATTGGACTAACTTCAGCAGAGCCCCACAGATTCACAAACTCCACTGACCTGCCCCTATGTTTACAGCTCAGCCCTGGCCAGACATTTTCCTAAAAGCTTACACAAAGCCAAAAGAGGAGGAGCACAGAGTAATGAAAAAACCCAGGTATCTCCCTCGCACCTGCGATTAAGCTAGTCAATGCTTTCAGTCCTATTTTGTGACCAATATATGTGTTTCCCCCCATTTTAGGTACACATGCATTGAGCTAAAAGAGGTGGGTTGCAGGTATACAAGCTGGAAACCCCCCCTCCTTTTTCTTATTTCTATTTATTTTACTCTCCACAGTCACCAAAATCATATTTATTTGTTTTTAAACTCTATACCCAGACATTGACCTTGCTTAAGATCAACCCAAGGTGGGCAGACTATGACCGAGGGAACTGCGGGTAAGAGCAGTGCTGGAACTTCACTTGGGCTGGAGCCGCTCTGCAAGTCTGAACTCCCATACCAGGGTAAAACACTACCTCTGAGCAATCGCTGTTCTAGGAAAAGGTGCAGCCCTTTCCATTATGTTTATGACAAAGACTGTCATGCTGCCTAGAAGGATGCAGTCATAGTGAGAAGCTGCCTTGTAGGACAGAAGGGCTGACCTGGGACTTTCCACCTAAGGGTGCTTCTCCAGCCTTAACACTGCTTTCTCATTTCACCTTAAAACCATGGGAGGGGAAGAAGCACAACAGAGAGGTGATATGAGGATTTGCACATGCACATCAAATAATATACGGGGTTTCTCTACTTCTTCCTTCTCGTGTGACATGGAGATGGGCTTCAAGGAATAAGACTAAGAGTAGGACTTGATGTGTAGCTTGCAACTCCAAAGCATCACTCATTCAATCAAAATTATAACAAACATAACAAAAATAAAGTCATAAGATTAGTTTAAAGATCAGTTAAAAAACAAGAAAGAAGGATAAATGTTACACCTGTAGTGAGGAAAAATTTCAGAAGAGTCAATTTTTTTCCATGACAGAGCACATTGCCCAAATCCAACCATTAATCATCACAGTAAAAGATTTCAACTCACATTTGCTAGCAAGCACAAGGGTTTTCCTCCAAGAGGGTGGATCAACAGGGTCAAAACCTTTGCTTTTGGGCTATATAGAGGTTCTTCACCAAGAAGAGACAGCTCGAACTTCTTCACTGCAATGATTTAATTTTAAAATATCCAGGGAAATCATTTAAATGCAAACAAGCCATGGAAAATGTTAGCCTGCTGGAGAACTTGGGAGAAAGACAACTGAAAACAGAAGCGAGAAACAGGGAGATTTTAGACTGTGGCTGCAATGCCACAGCATCAAGGGATTTTTTAAAATTATTATTACTTTTAAAAGTAGCAGTTCAATGAGGTTTGGCCATTTATTTTCCCAAGTCCCCATGCAAGCGAGTTTGAGCTTTTAGGAAAGAAAACAACTGGCCATGGCTGTGACACACAGAGGCATTTTGGTAGGGGCAACGCAGACTCTCAGGAACATGCACTAAACCACGCTAGCTCTTACTGTTCAAGCTGCCTCCAAAGCAGCTGTTAAAACAAGCTGTAAGATATCAAAGCAGCTCTAATTAACTTCCTGCTTTAGTACTACTTCAAAGTATTTCAGAGAAATCTCAAACCAGAGTTTTTGCAGGGCAGTTTCTAAAGGAAAGTGGTTTGGGGCTCATTCATCGACGACTCCAAACACATTTGAGATTCTCCAGTTGCTGTTTTTATTTAAAAAGGAGGTAAAAAAGGCTACATCCATAAAACACTTCTAACACGGCACCACCTATCACAGGAGAATGAACCAGCAAAAAGTCGAGTCAATCAAATCCTTCTCACCTAGAAGCAGACAAGCCAGTCTGGTCCTTCCTAGCAACATTACCTTTGGTTTCTAACACCATTTTACCTGCGAAGGTTAAAGCTGTGTAAGCGCACATGCCATTTGGGGCTTGCAATGTAAACGGGCTTGTTGGGTCTGGCCATGGGGATGCTGGAGGCATCTACGAACAGCTCCCAGCTGTGGCATGGGCAGGGATGGAGAGGATGGATGGGGCCAAACCCTTCCTGGAAGCAATAGGTGCTATGAGGGGCCACAGCCCCAGATCACCATCCACAGGTTCAGATTGGACACGAGGAAACACCTCTTCACCCAGAGAACATCACACACAGAGCTGCACGCAACCAATCTTTTGATCAATAACCCACAATAACAACAAACTGTTGACCATTTCGGAAGCATGCCAACACCTCTCTGCCACCTCAGAGTGGGCCACTTCTCCCAGTGAAACCCCACAGGCTGGGTGGTAGGGCATGAGGAGCCCCACCACCAACCAACACCACCACCAGGAACTGCAATGATGGCTGGAGCCACCTCCAGCCTTGAGCTGCCACCCCAAAATGGCTTTTTTTGATATTAGTCCCATTGCTGGCCCTTTACTCATCCAGGGCTTCCTCAAGCTCCTGAATGATGCTGGATTTTGATCCACCACGTATCTCGTTTTTTTTTTCCAGTCTTGAGACATATGCTTCTATGTTTATTTACCCGTTTGTTTTTATCTTTTTCTGGTCAAAGAGACATTTTCCCACATATCCAAGTCTGCCTCCACTCCAACACACCACGGTCTCCCCAGTCATCCACTTAACGATGCATTTTCTTAGCCTTAAATAGCACGTAGAGAATTAATAGCTTCCTCATGTATCTGCCTGAAACTTATTTGCGAAGCCTCACTCCATCCCTATTACACACTCTTAAGACCTACACACACATGAACCCTTGCCATGCTTTGTTTAAAACTTTTTTTTCCCAGAAAAAAAGTTGTCATGGCCAAAAATAGAACATTTTTCCGCTCTGAAGAACAAGCAGCATTCCTGGGAATTCAGACACATAGCATTGGTCAGAAGACGTCTAACAGACACCAGCACAGTCTGCAACATCCCAAAGCTGCTCTGATGTCGTCTGAAGTGGGAAAGCGTTCAGCATCCCTCTTCCACCCACTATGCAGAATAAAATCAGAAGCGATGAGCCTGTTTCCACGTCTTGCTCCATGAGCAAGTGTTGCTGCTCTCCAGAGGGACTTTTTAAAAATTTTTTTTAGAAGAGGAAATGTCTCCTGAATAAAATCTGATGCCGTTTAGAGCACAACCCTTATCCTGCCATCACTATGCACAATAATCAACACTGATATTTTTACAAGGTCTAAATTTTAGATTTCCTGTTAGAAAATATGCAGTATTTCACATGACTGTATGCATAAAAGTTATATATAATAGTGATTATACATATATAATAGTGAATAAAATTATATATAACTGTGAAACCATGTTCAATTGAAGAAATGTTTGTACAGAGGAGAAATTCAGGGAGATTTTCAGAGAGCCTAATACCTAATTTGATCATTGTAGGTCCCTTCCAACGGAAAATATTCTATTCTAATTAGTCACAAATCACCAAATTTTAATTTCACCAGGAGATGGTCTCAGTTTAATTGAATCTGTTTAGCAACATGGGTTTTGGTTACATCAAGGCAATCAAGAGAGCTCTGTTTTCAAAGGCATCTGGAGTATTTTAGGAGCCTTCAGGTTCTTTTCTGAGAGCAAAAGGAAGGGTGAATCCCAAGTTTCATCAACCTTCAGCTGTGCTTAAATCCCCAAACTCCTTGAAGCAGATGTGGATGCTCGGAAATTTTACTGGTGACTTCATTAATCAAATACAGGTCAGAAAACCTGAACGAGCAGCACATAGCACACTGACAACTAAATGATTTGCATCTGAAGCTAAAACACTCAGGTCCTTCAACAGAGCATCGTGAACAAATAGCGCAAAGAATATGTCTTTGGGAAACCAAAAGCTTTCTGGACAGCTGGGTGGGTAAATGAACACAACCCTCTAATCCAGCCCAGGCAGGGTGTATTTGAGAGGTCCCTGATGCCCAGTTTTAATCGCTGTCACATCCCCAGAGAGCAAGCAGGTATAGCAAACCAGCATCCCTTAATGTGAGACCTCGATGTTGGTCAAGAGATGTGCATCGATAAGCCCCTGTGATTTCAAGCAGTATCAGCTCCCTTCTGGCCACTCTGTTCAATTTAATTCCTGGATAATTCCTACTGCATCAGTTTCCAGCTCTTTGGCCATGGAGATGTTGCTCTGCCTGCCTGCACATCCCTCCTCATGTGAGCAGAATTTGGAATGAAAACAGTATTAGTAGCCCTCTGCCCAGGGTCTTTTGGAGGTGAAAATACCCTCTTGATCCATTTCCGGGGGGGGGGGATTTCTATTCTATTAGACTTGTGGACAGATTTTACAGCACAGCCTGGAAGGTCATTGCTATTAAATTGAACAGGTGAGAAATCTTTCCAGACCATGATCTTTTTTTGTTGGAAAAAAAAAAAAAAACCACACTGACTTGACAACACTTTTTCATGGGAAAACATCCATTCAAACGGGTGATTCGCTGTGCGAGCTGCGGGGCCCATCACAGTGTGTCATGGGGAGAGGAGGGCAGGAGTAGAGGAAGAGCTCTGCAGCAGTCAGAGCTCTGCAGCAGTCAGAGCGCTGCACCAGGCTACAGAGGAAAAACATCAGGTTTCAGTCTCGATTATACCCAACACAAGAGCAAGAGTTGAACCCAAGCCACCAGCATCCCCATGCCATTGCACACAGGATGCTCCATCCATAGCATCCACAAGAGGATGCCAAAACCTGAAAACATCTCATGTTTTCTTTGATTGTCCCAATATAGAAGAAGGCTGGGAATTTTCAATCCTCTAATTTTTCATGGGAGTGGAAAACCATCAGCATCTCAGCCCTGTCAGCAACTCTGACAGCCTGGAGGAGGAAGATACCACCTAGATAAGGTGGTAACCATCTCCTGCCATTTTGACCCATAGGCAACCCCCGACGGAGCTGCGAGGAAGGTATTTCCATCTGTGGGGAATACAAGGGTTAGGTTATTCCACATTTAATTCAAAAAGCCAGAAGATCCCTGTGCAACAACAGGCAAAGCCCAAACACGCACAAGTCCCATGCAAAGCTGACAGGTTTTAGACTTTGTCATTCCTTGCACTTCTGGTGAGTGTCAGGGATGCACCAGAAAAAAAAAAAAGCACACTTGCCTTTCAGATGAAAAAAAATTCAGTTCAGGCCTCTTATTTAGGATTTAACTCAATAAAACAATAATAATTATGTGTTACCAGGAATCCAGTTAAATCAGAAAAGAAGGAAAAGTTGCAAGGAAGAATACGAGAAAGTTAAGAGGAAACCACCTCTCGGGAGCACACACCCCGCAACAGCAGATGAGCACCTTGCAGCAGCAGGAGTTGGAAGTGGTTTCATTATTTGGCCTCTGCTGCCACACCAAGAAGGACAAACCCTGCTGAAGAGCCACGTCCATGGAGGACAGCGCCAGGCTGCTGGCATTTACTATGGATTTATGTTTCACTGTGGATCTACACAAGGTTTAGGCTGGTTGAGGTCCACAGGCGCTGGATATGGTCTCAAGCTTTGGGAGAGGCTCCCACGATAAAAGCCCTTAGATGAAAGCCAGACGTCTGCCACCTCCAGGCTGAAATGGTCCAGTATCAGCATATTTTGCATTGGGGGAAAAAAAAAACCAAACCAAACACAAACCCAAAAACCAAACTTTAAAAAGATGCTATAGCTCCACCTGAGGATATGGCTCCAACTGAGGGAGCCTTGAGGAGGTCAGATCACAGGATTACGGTTGTTTTTCCAGCCCTAAAGAGGTAAGTGTCAACATAAGGAAAGCAAGAGCAGCAGCTAGTGCATATATCGCATAAAGTAGCTCTACTTTTATTTATTTCTTCAATGAAGGAGGGAGAAAGGCTAAAGGAAAACAGACTTTCTGAGATCGCAGCTGTTCTGCAGCAGCCCTGCAACCCACACCGAGTATGGTGGGTCCGATGCACCACGCAGTGCAGCAGAAATCAGAGCAGGGACCACATCAGCTCGTGGTGAAAGACCACAGATAAGATAAAAAGTCAACTTTCGGCAGCAAATGGAACAAAAAACCAAGCTGCAGCCCTGGTGAGACCAAAACGCCCAGAGGCTGTAGTCGGGTGATGCTCATGCACACCATGTCTGCAAGAGCGCTGGGCACCTGTACAGACATGGAGCAGCCGAGAGGCTGTAAAATCCCTGCTGGGGCTTCAATTGAGCCCTGACAGCTGATAGCAGAGCACAATCACCACCCTTATTTAAGCATGCATTGGGGAGACACTCCTGCAGGGGGGATTAACCCTTTCCCAACCGCCTGCACAGTGACGAAGCAGCACACTGGTAGGAGGGCAGCAGTGCCCGATGGCCCCGAGCAAGCAAAGGCTTACTGGGAATAAAAGCCTGGGTCATCTCACAAATGCAGCAAAAAGGGAGAAAACAGGTGAGGACTGACTCTCACATGAGATAAAAAAAAGCATTATTAGGCATAAGCACTGCTAAACCAGCTCATTAATTCAAAATGCTTATTTGAGAGCAACCATCTCCCAATTAAACTACTTAATGGGCTTCAATTAAAAAAAAAAAAGGAAACGCATGCTTGAGATAGAAACTGCTGACTCTGATTTTAAATTTTAAAATCAAACACACAGACCAGATAGAAAAAGCATTTTCGCAGTAATACCACATTGCCTGTGTTGATAGGCAGCCAGGGCACATGCAACGGCCCATGGACCTATGGCAACTGCACACGCAGGACTTCTGCCACATAAAACCCCCAGTAAAAACCATCCGCACTCATCTCCCCACCAAACTGTCACTACGCCGCCACTAAATACATCCCCCCCAAGTCACAAAGAGGATGACGCAAAACTGAGTGATCTCTTGGGAAATGCAAACTCGGCACAGGTCCAGTAGTCACAGCTGCACATTAAGTGAAAAGGTGAAATACAGTTGCTGTGCAAATCACTCCTAAAAGGATGCTTTTGCCATAGCATAAAACTTTGGAGATGTCTTTCTTCTGAAAGTATTGTATGAAGTTCAGACTAGAAGTCTTCAGCCTGGAGAAGCGACGTCTTTGCCAGAGATCTACACAATGGCAAGTTGCACAGAAAGGAGGAGGAAGGACTGGCCTTCCACTGTCTCTTCCAACACAAGGACCAGGAGTGATCAACTGAAGTTAAGGAGATGTTTCCTCACTTCACCCAAAAGGCCATAGGCCCTGTGAAACCCCTTATCCGAAGATGCAGTGGATGGAAAGAGTTTATACATCAATTTGACGGGAAACTGGACATGTGTTTTGAAGATGAATGTATTGAAGGTTGCTAAATAGACAAACCACTTCAGGCTCAGGAAGTCCCTGGCCACCAACTGGTTTTGGTTATGGGCTAGTCTTGTATGTGCATACTCTGTTCTTACTCATCCCTGAACAGTCATCTCCAGCCACAGAGGCAGGACACCCATTTCAATAAGCCAGAAACCCAAACGGTTGTATGGTTACACAGATGTACATTCAAAACTGTTATTCTTATATTTTAAGGCTTTACAGCAAGACACTGAGCTAAAAAAAAAAAAAACAAAACAAAAAAACCAACAAAAACCAAAACCAACCATCCAAAGCAAGTAGTTGGCAATGGGCTATTCAATTCTTGTATTTCAGGTTTTCCTTCAGCTATTCAGTTATGTGGACATTCATCATCCTTTATCTCCCTTCCACCTCCTTGTCCAGACATCTCATCTTGCCTCTCCCTCTCCTCTTGCCTTCCCATTCCCTGCAGTTAAGCCAAGCTTGCTTTGTCTGAAGGACTTCAACTTTTTGGAAAAGTCAGAAGGCATTCATCAAACATGCTATTGTGCAACTATTTCCATCATCAAGTTGCATATTGTCCCTAAGGTCTCTTAATTCTTCATTAAGAAAGTGCTCCACGTGGAAAGAGGCAAGAGAGGAATTGGATAGCACTTCACAAGCTTTGCTGTATGTGAATATGCACGATTTGAAATAAATCACTCCAGCCCAGCAACCAGATGGGCAAACAAGCCAAACACCAATGGTTTTGTGAAAAGGAAGCGACAAGTAGCAGCGGACCCACTTCTGCCATGAGTCATCTTACTAGCAGCGTTATGGAGAGAAATCACCCAAAGCTGCAGGTATCAAGCGAGAACAGAGCATCAAACCAAAAGCACTGGAGAAACAGCCGACCCGTTGACTACCGTTCTGGGTCTGAAACTGTGCAAGACCAAACCAGCTGCTACACAACTGCTGCAGGAAGTGGGCTGACTTATAAAAATTTCAGCTATAGACGTGCACCAGATGAACTGGGCACAGTGTTTCATCTAAAAAAAGGTCATGAACTTTATTAAAAAAACGCACTCTTCAAAAGGTAGACAAGTGTCCAAGGGAGAATACCAGGTTGCAGCCACTAATACATCAAAACCACACCTTGAACATCTTAACACTAACAGGCAATTTGATTTTTGGAAAATACTTTTTGGTCAGCTCATGCCGCAGCATCTAGATGAAGGTGCAGTTAATGGTACAGGGTCCCAAACTGCTCTCAGAAGACTGTCTTATGCTTAATAGATCCCAAACTAATTTCCTTTCCCAGCTGTGTTGCTTTACACAGCCCCTCTTTGGCCAACAGAAGTGGCTCCAGGGCACATCCACCTCCTTGTGCCGCATCTTCCCACCTCCTTGGCAAGACCCAGCTGCGAGCACCAAATGAAATAACCACCGCAGGGCATGTTTATGCACAAGACTGCATCCGCCCATCCATCTCCTGGTGTTGCCAAATGTGTCAAATCCTTAACAAATGAGTCCTACCTCCCCAGAGGAGCCTGAAGTCGTGCTCTTGCACTGCTCTGAACCAATGTAATCAAAATTTCCTACTCCAGTTTTTTTGCTATGAGGACAGTGAAGAAGAGGGACGATGGTGAGTGGGGAGGGAAAATCTCTGCAAAGTACTCAACCTGTGCAAGCAACCCCACCTAAGCTCATGATCACAGGTTGGGACCTTCACCAAAGGCACAAATGCACAGGTCCTGACTTCTTGCTGTGCTGCAATCTTACTGTCATCCACAGGAACAGCAGAGGAGACAGGAAAATTAACTGCAGAGAAGTTGATCTTGTTGACAGTGGCTGGCATCCCCAATTTCAGTCTTTCACAGCAAAGCAGTGAGGATCCGCTTCTCCCTGCTTGGTTAACGTAGCAACTGGGCACCATGGGACAACATCAACAACAGGCTGACATAAAGTAATTCATACTTCCACCACCAGCATCAAATTGCTTTCCAGATATTGGTCAAGAGATGCTCTGTCAAAGCTAAGATTTTTATCAAACAGGTGGGGTTTTATCCTACGTGAACATAAAAGTTTGGCAGATCTTATCTTATTCCCCTACAATAAGATCTCCAGGTCTTACTCTCCTGGAATGTAAGTTTGCCAGATGGAGCTGCAGAGATGAAGGTGGCAAAGCTTGTTCCTTGCATTATCTTCCTTCTTTGCTTCAACCTTCAGGGGGAAGCAAGGGCATCCCCTGGAGTGCTGAAGCACAGACCCAATCAGAAAAGGACACATGGACTTCATGTGCCCATCCCTTCATCTCCTTCAAGGGAGGATGAGTCAGGAAGCTGGCAACCAGCAAACAGCGTCTGATAGGCAGAGACATCTCTGCCATCTCAGATGGACTCAAAGCAGGAGACTATTCACTGAACTTAGTTCACAGCACCTTATCTCCCAGTCCCAAAGCTTGGTGCCTCCAGCATAAGGAGCAGAAGTGAAGGAGAGGAAGCAATGCTGGAGGCAAAAACCCCATGACAAAACCAATACAGGGTGTGCCATGCTCAGGAGCAAGCCTTTATCAGGGGACTAACAGAGCCACCTCAGGGGCCCAAGACCTGCATCGCTCTGGATGTGTGCCAGATGGATGTGTGTTCTTGCTAAGCAAGAACAGCTGACACCTCCCAAGGAACATGTTTGCACAAGGTAAATCGGCACAAGGGATGCTCAGGGTTGACTTGGCAGCACCAGTCACGGTATCTTTTCAGTGCACTCAAGCAACAAGATTCAGAACTTAAGCTTTCGTTGAAGGCTTGGGAAATGACCGTTGTTCTGGGGTACGGAGGAGCCTCCAGGGCACGAAGAGATGTTGGAGTGCCGCTGGTGAGAGGATGAAACTCTCACAAGGGGCACATGGTTCAAAAGGAGGCCTTTGAAGAAGACATCACAAGCCAAATGGTGAGAGAAAGCTAGCAGCACATCAAGAAATCATCAAGCAGCAAAATACTTTCCACTCAAGGAAAGCAACCTGTATGGCACCAGCTGTCATCCCTCTATACTCAACAGGAAGAGGTGAGGACATCATCCTGGAGACACATTGCAAGAAGTGGCTTTCCAGATTCATAAAGCAGGCCACAAATACACAAACTGTGAGCTTGGGTTCTTATACAAAGCTTTTCCTTCCTTTCTACACAAAAGAGCTAAGTTGAGAGCCAAGAGGATGGACAACCCTCTGAGGTTAAAATAATCCCAATCTGGCAGAAGCACCTCCTTCCTCTTCTGCTTTTTATTATTACACTGTATTTCTCAATCCAGTGGTTCCCATCTGCTTCCAGCCCTCTCCTCTTCCAGTGCGGCTGCAGTTTATCCAGCATGCCATCAGGCCCTCAGCCCTCTCCAACGTGTCTCAGCTGCAAGCTGGTTTGCCCCAGTAGCCCATCCCTAAGTCAGATCTGAGCAATACTGAACCTTCGGTTGGTCAAAAATCACAGACCAGAGCTACTTTACTGTATATCTGGATTTCGAGAAGCCTTGCAAAAAAGCCATGTCCTTCCCAAGTGCCAATATTCAGAGAAGGGAAATAGCTCTCCTTCTCGCTTGCGAGTGGATGTTATCAGTCTGCTTTCACTGCTGCATGATCTTTACACCATCCTCCCACGTGAATGCCAACATTTTCCTAAGCTGGTTGCAGTCCTACCTACAGTCTATAGCTGTCAGCCATCCTGTTTCCATAGTTTCAAACACCTTTAAAGCAAATGATCCCCAAGCCAACCTCTGAAATTCTTCTCCTGCCTAAACTCAGCCCTCCAGATGCCTCTCAGACACCTCTCATCAGCTGTTTTATACCATCTTTGCAAAACCTCAGCAAATCTGTCTAAACATGCACCATCACCCTTTTCTCACAAGTTCCATGCCTCCACCCACGAGGTTTCTCTCTCCCATTACCAAATCCTGCTTTACATCAAAGTTTTTGCCTTCTTATCCTCGAAACTCATTAATTTCCATTTTAAACATTCATTCATGCACATATTTCCATTACAGAATCCTTCCCTTTTTCTTCTGCCATTTTCCTTCTACCACAAAAACGTTATGGAGGACGGGGCACCCCTGCTATCTGTCCAGCCCATTCAAATTTCTTAATCCAGCATTTCCCACCTGCTTCCAGCCCCTTCATCTTCTAAACCCCACATAATCCTGATATTATCACTAGTTTGTTGAAGGCCAAAAAAAATCAGAGCCTTAAGCAGCCTGAATTATACAAAGGGTATTTTCAAGTACAAACTTCAGCCTCATTTTTTATCAACTTAAAACTCTGACATGAACAGGCTCTGAACCAGGAAAAGGATGCCCCATGGAGGCAAAGTGCCACCTTTTTTCACCACCTGGAGTTAGTAATGGGACACAAGGTAAGTTATCAAGCACAAGAGTCCTCAAAAAATAAAAATAAAACCCACTAAAACCCTCTTCTACTTTGCCATAGTCAGTACAACCCACATAGAAACATTTGCAGCTGGAAAACATAGCCCAGCAGTTAATTAACAAGTTTTTTTGCACAGGTTGCTCATTACAAGTCAAGTACATGTGCTCATCATTCCCATTAGGCTGAATAAATGCATGCAGGTTCATACAACACATCAGCAGCTCACTGAGGCAAATGCATTTGCTGAACTTGCACAACCCTGACATTTTTCAGAGCTATTCTTTTAAGAAAAGCAACCTAAAAGCATTTCTCCTTTCTATGCCTTTAGACTAAAGCTTTGTATAAAACAAAACAAAACAAAACAGGCAGAAAAGAATTACCTGTCCTACATTGCAACAAAGATACCAGTGGCTAAAAAGTTTGAAGGCACAGAAGAAAAGCAGAAAATGAGAAGAAACACAGAAAAATAATGAAACACCATAAGCTCAACCATAAAAAGTCTCAAAGCACAGGGAGCAAGAGATACTAAAAAGGCAAAAAAACAAGTATGGGTTTTTATCCTAGTAGACACATCAGTTAAAAATAAATGGATTTTCTCATCTGCCTAGCACAAGACACTTTCAAATGCATGAAAGAAGGACCAGAACTACCAAAAAGGATAGACGTGGAAAGAGGGGGGTTTGAGAAGATACCAAAGAATAAGGTTGAGAGGAAACCAAAGAAGCAAGCAATTCACATTATGTTTTTGAGAAGACATCTTCCAAAAATCGACCCAGCTTGTTACTTGACCTGCCCTCCCTTTGTATCAATAGTCTCAACCTGTAGGGCTGGTTTGTTGGGCTTTTTTTCTGGTCCACCCCTTGTGGGTGTCTGACTGCACCTGGCTGTGCCTCCTGGCTCCCACTGCACCCAGAACATGGACACCGTCACCTCCCCGTGGCAACGGGCCAGGGATCACAGCAGCACATTACCTTAGGGCATCTGGTTAGACTAATATAGAAACATCGTCACTAGCAGATGTCATCACTCATTTCATAACCAAAATGCCAACCAAGTAAAAAAAAAAAAAAAAAGCTGTTTTAAAAGTCTGCTACTGACATAATTCCTTCTTTAAAGAGCATAATTTATAACTCTGGCTACGGTTTTAAAAAAAGGTGTAATTAATTATTAACAATCACTCCATGGCTGTCTAAAAAGAGACCTGCATAAACCAAGTTGCTGTTTGCTGCCAACATCAGAGGTAGCAAAAGCTCACCAGGGCACCCGCACTGAAGCTTTTACAGCAGGAGAGGCGGTCAGAGGAAGACACGGAAAACTGCAGGTGGAAGGACAGAGCACACGGGAACATTCCCTGTACAGGCACCTAGCACCATCCTGGGAAGTGCAATCATCACGTTAGTCACCAGAGCACTCGTAGGCACAGCCATAAATGGAAAAAATGAGTATTTTTTTACAGAAGCAGCTTTTAGCTGCTAAGGACTGGAGCATAGGACTTCTAGTTAACAGGACAAGAGCATAAGTCAAACAGAATACTCTATCCACATTGCAACAGCACTTTTCATCTGTCTTCAGACTAGAATCCCTTCATATATATAGATCTACCTATTTATAGAAGCTACTCAACATATTGAACACTGTTCAGACTACTTAAAGCCTCCCATCCTTCCTTTCTACACCTTCCCACTCTACTTTCATTTTCTGGATGAAAAACAAGCTTACTCAGGAAAAGGAACATGTATTAACAGACTGGGTAGTACCACCTGCTGTTTTATTAAAACAGTGTAAAGCCCTTAACTGTGTCATTCACCTGAAAGGGCCAGACACAGCTGGCAAACATTCCACCCCCATAAAGCACCAAAACTATTTTCCACATCTCTTACCACCAAAGAGCAGAATGGGCCACATCACCAAACCTCTACTTGATATGCACCTTTTCTGGAGATGCTCAGCCAGCTGCGATACAGGGATGATGTTAACATCAGCAGGAAGGAAGGAGGAATAACAAGAGTTACCTAAAGTAACCCAATTCAGCAACCCCAGGACTCAGGGGGTGCAGAACAGTGCCCTGGTTCCTCGCCATCACTAGAAATGCAGACTATCCACTGAGCTATCGGCCTCTCTTTCCTAGAGGCTCAAAGGGTAACCCTAACACAAAAGGAGAACACCATGTATGTTTTTAGTAAAGTGCCGGCTTGAAGTCTAGTTTGAAAATAGATGAGCAACAAGAATAGAAGGAACCCTGAACTATGTACTTGGTATACATGTTGAGCGTACTTTTTCCACCGGGAAACAATGCATCTCATTGCCAATTTAAAGCTACTTTAGGAAAAGATTTCTCAGGTTTGACTCGCATCTCATTTTGCTGAAGATGCACCGGTCAACATTAAAAATAAGATAATGCACATTTCAGAAAGAGTTCTCTTACTCGGAGACTAAAAATGGTTTAGTTCCCCAGGAAACAGGTCATGCATCTCAACATTACAGCATCACAGTAAAGGATTTGATCTCCCTGCACACAATCTGCACTTCCAATGAGTACACTTGTTTAAAGCTTCTAAACATAAAAGGGTTTTAAGCTGCAGTTCCCTTAAAATCCCTTGACACACAAGGAGCATCCTTTGCTCTAATGATCATGCTCAAAATTTCATGGCTTACAAGCAAAATATTTTAGCTGACCATTTCCATACTCAAAATACTTCAATAAAACACCCACACAGTGACAAGAATGAGACTTTAATCAGTTTTAAGTGGAGTTTTAACACTAAGAGATAAAGGGTTGTTAAACACAATAACAAATGGACATCTGATTTGTATGAGGCATTATCCTGTACATGTCATACTTGGTTTTTGTGTATTCTCAGTGCATAGCATTACACACAGAGCCACTGTTGCACAGCACAATAGTATTTGAAGAGGCTGAATCAGAGTAAGGCTGCTTAACAGACTGATTTTTTTTTTTCTTTTAGTATATCTATATATATGCTATATGAAAACAGACTGAAAATTTGAACTGGCAGAGAAAGGCAGCTCTGCCAAACACTGCAGTTGGAGCCCCTTTTAGTGCACAGTTCCACCCCATCCATCTGCATGCATGACACTTTCTAACAGTATTTAAAAGGTAAACGAGGCACTTCGTGGCAACCACAGGCATCGTTAACATATTGCACACATTTGCTATGACTAAACATGGAACCTGCACACTAGCATCTTATTTTTTAATTTTTTTTTTCTTTTTTTTTTTTTTGAAAGCTGAAACATTTGATGCTGCATGTAAACTCCACTTCAGTTTACAATGTGTGCCACAGGAACAAATCTGGATGCTATTTATACAACTGCCCTTTAATAGCTGTGGCAAATGTTTTGAGTGGGGCTACCAATGACTAGGGGATGCTTCAGGGCCTAACAGTAAGCTCTTACCAAAGTGATGCCTTCAAGTAGTTTCAGACATGTAAGCTGCTGCACATCCAAAAAGGTTTAAGCATACAGTCCAGAAACTCAAGGAAAGATTACCTACAGAATGCAGTTCAAGCTAATTATGAATACTGTCATAAATAAAGTTTTAATAACGACTCAAAAACCTTTCAGTCATAGTAATTCTTGTCAACTTCTATGGGGGCAGTAACTGAAATAAAGTATAGGAGAGTATGTATAATATATATTTATATATATAATATATATAATGCCATTTTTCCATTTCCAATGACTACACCATAAAATGTAAGCAAGGCTTCTCAAAGACATCGAAACATTCAAAAAAATCAAAACCCTCATTCCAACCTTCACATTCCAAAGGAAAAATAACAGTGCAAAAGCCCATCGCGTCATGATTTCCAATCAGGCCCTCAGCGTTACATACCGGAACCGCACCAATCCAATTTTTATTATCCAAAGTGGGACACGCAGCAGTGTCAATTTCCAAATACTTTCAAAGCATGAACGTTTTTGTTTATTAGCCAACACAACTTTCAACTGTTAAAAAACAGACAAGGTGAAACATGATTCGAAGGGTAAGAGTTAAACCTCACGTCCCAAGGTAACCACCTCCTGCTCGTCAATAACAGTGGGAATAATGAGCACTGGAACCAGCAATCTTGATCCATTAAGCTATTAATGTCTAATTAAACCTATAAGTCAGAAAATATTTATCAGCTTTGTTAGAAGTTAGAATCATGAATCTGATGAGCAAAACTGACCAACAGATAAAAAAAAAAAAAAAAAAGCACTTTATACCTTCGTTTACCAATAGTAATTACTGGAAGTCCTGCATTGTCTCATTCAAATTCTTACCATTAATGCTGCCGTACAGGGCCCTTACAGATTCCATACACAGTTGTTATCTAGGCAAGACCACAGCTAATGAACTTCAATGTCAGCACCAGTAAGTTAATTAAAAGGGGGAGGGGTGTATTATATCCTAAAAAAAGGTGTCAATTTGGGGACAGCTATTCATGGCGTACTTTAGAGAGAACAATTTTGTCAGCTACTTCACATTTGTATGCAACAGTAGTTGTACTCTTAGATCATCTGCAGTCTGGGCATGTCAATTATGTACCAAAAATGAATCTCAAGCCCTACTCCTGGCTATATCCCTGTGAACAAATAATACAACACTGCCAGTTTAGAAATCTAATTTGTTGGGTGGTTTGGTTTTTGCTTTTTTTAATAGCAAACAATATATTTGGGACAAGCTCTGCTTTTTAAAAGTACACATCTTCATATAGACACAGTGTTGAGAATTTACTGCAACACTGGTTTCCTCTATATCATGACATGTGTAATGTCTGTTTTTAAAATATTGTAGGTACTGAGTATTCAAGTAAAATTCCCTAACAGTTAATGAAATTTTTAAAAACAGTGTGCAAAACTGCAAAACTCATTGTAATAGAATGTGTAAGGTCAAAGGGGTGGAATGGCTGACAAAGGTTTGATTGAATAAATGCATCATAAATCCTCAAAACAAACACTAACCTGGAGAATCTCCAATTGAAATTTCCTGTGCACCATTACAAAATATTTTTATATTAATGAGAAAAAAAGCTTGCAAGGCAGCACATGAAGTATTCACAGCAGGAATATGATTGAAAAACTAATAATATAAATGTAAGATATTGACTGATGTATGCACTAATAGCATCTGACTTTTAGCACTGGCCTTGATTATACAGGAGATGGAGCAGCCATTACAATTCAGAAAAAAACAATTAATAAATCATTGTCAAATTTTGTAACAATTTGTTTCAAGCCTATATTTTAGTTGATAGCCTCCACATTTGTATGGTTAAGTCATTGTTGCTGTGTTTCCTTTCTGTGACCCCAATAATTTTTCTCCCTTCATTTGCGGGTCTTTAGGATGTTGTGAAGGTTCATTCCTGTACCCCTGTATGGAATCACTCCCTCTAGCTGCCTTTTCTAGCACCATTACACTTAAAAAAATAAAATGCACAAACAACAAGCAGTGACAGTGGCCACTCTTCAACTGTCCAGGATGAATTACGGTAGCATGCTAAAGAAAGGTGCATGTAAATAGCCGGATATGGTAAACAGGCCAAGCTCCAGCAGACTATATTCCTTTCTGAGCATTACTTTCCATCCCCCATCCAAAATACATGCATTAGAATGTAGTAAAACCTTCTAGAAACATCTCTTAGCCAACTGCAGACTTTTCTGTTGCCACACAAGTGCAAAAAAAGGGGCAGGATGTGAACCTGTATATTTTTGAAACTTTGTTTGGTGACAGAACACAAAAGGAAGAATTCCTACGTATACACATTAGGTCTGTCTCCACTTTTATAAAACTGGAATAAAATGGGAAAGTGCCATGTTTATAGTTCCTAATTGAAGTTTTAATGTCCTTTTGACACAAAAAGGTATATACATATCAGAACTACATTACCTTTTTTTTTCCCCCCCCAAATGGACAAGTGTCAAACCCTGTAGATTTATAGGGAAAAACAAGATTGGTCAGGAAAGAATTGTTCCTATAATTGATAATCTGACACTATGTCCTTTTGCCATTTAAAAAGGTCCTTTTTTCAGTTTATTCAAGTTTGTTACTCCTCGTGGTTGGTTTTTTTTGTGTGTGGTTTTTTTTTAATCTCCGATAAAAAAAATATTCAGACTTTTGTAATCTGCGTATGCTGATCTTCATCAAAAGGTTCATTCTCTGGATCAGAGTCAGTGGTGTCAGAGTATCTATAATGATCAGGTTCATTGTCACTAACATCTGGTGTTACAGAAGTTGAACTGCTAGCCTCTGGGTTTGATGGCTCTTCTACTGTTTTTGTGAAAAATAGCTTCACCTGGGAAAGGAAAAAACAACATTTAAAAAGGGAACCTGGACTTTAACCAAGCACAGGTAACAATGCAATTTTTAACAGCTTGTCTCCTTTTACTACACTGAATCACTCAAGTGCTCCTCTCTTTACGCTGGAAAGAAGGAAATAAAGAAAGAGCTCTTCTGAGGTTAGTCAGCCTCTCACTACCAGCCCTGACAAAATGAAGAACTAGCGAAGCAGCAAGTTTTTCAAGCCCAGCTGAAGGAGTTCTGCATATCTGTACCAGCCACTGGTACTCTGAGTTACAGCAGCAGGACATACCACTGCGGCGGGCCACGCCACAATAAGCTTTTTGACCATCCTACCTTCTAGACCTCTGCAAGTACAAAGAGATTGTAATAAGAGTGTACAGGAATGAACACTCTATAACTGGGAAGGGGGATGGGGGGGAGGGCGTGTGTGTGTGTTTTAAAAGTCTCCATCAACCAACATTCCAACAAGCAACTATGACCATTACCTTCAAATGAGCACTGCTGGGGTCTAACTGATACTTTGTGAGCAAGTTAGAAAAATGCTAAAATTCTTAAAAATGCCTTTTTCGGTTTTAAAAACAGTGCTGGCAATGGCTCATTCTTCAAAGCTAAACTCACAGGTTAAGGTATCCCCATGATGCAGGCATCTCTGCAAATCAACTCAGGAATTACTGTGTAAAGGTCAGAGCTCACAAGCAGTGCAGCAGGTACATGAAAGATGCTACCTGGGTCTCTGGGTCTCCTACTACTCATCTCTAATGGCTTTGATAAATACCTGAAACAACCCGAAGCCTTTTCTCCCAGTCTCTCAACACCTATCAACTTCCCAAAAAGCAGATAAACTTACAGAGCTAGCTTTGCTAAGTGGTGGCAATACTAATACATTAATTAAATTTCTACGTAGAGAGCAAATGGTTCCTCCATAAGGCAAGACAGACAAATCAGATAACGTCATGCAGCTCTTCAGCTTTGTTTACACATAATATATACTGACCTTGAAGTTTGGAGAGAAATATCTGTTGGCTTTGTCTTTATTTGCTTTGTCTAGATCGTTTTTTGTTAATGTAAGGATTAAATATTCCTTATCATTATCTGAGCGCTCTGTACTGAAAATACCATCAAGTTCCTGATCTGCAACTAGACTTCCATTTTCTACTTTGTCTGAATTTTCATCCAGTCCTATGAAGAATGTATTTACCCAAAAGTGAAACATTTTGTCCTGGGGGAGGAAGAACACAAAAGAACAAGCTTTCTTTAGTATTCAGTAGTGGCACATTAATCAGACTAACATCATCAGCTGGTCAAAAACAAACTGGTAACACGAGACAAAATTTGTTTGGACATCATTGGTTACATTACATGCAAAGACATTTTCACCAATTCTCCTAGACAATACACAAAACTCTGCATTAATCGAACTCAATTTTAACCAATTAAGTTTTCAGAAGTCACTCCTTATCTATCTTACCTACAAAAAAAGCAGATGACAATAAATTAAACAAATGTTAAACTTGTAATCACAAGGCATAAAGAGTTTTTTTTGCTCATACCTTGCCAAGCAGTAGCCAAACCCAACAGACAACCTGAACCAGCTTAGGTGAGTCATATTTATCAATAGAGAACATACTCTCCCATAGCTTCGTGCATAACACAATGCTTTTCTTTATTTTTACACAGAAATAGCAGTAATTGAGCAAAAACACCCTACAAATACAGGCCTCCTATCGTAGCGGATTCATTACTGCTTTATGGAGATGGTTTCTACCAGTCAGGTGTTTGCTGACCAGTACTAAGAGAAAGTCTGACTCTGAAAGTGTCTGCTGTCCATCTACTCAACAGGAAGTTTTTAACAAGAAGATGAGGCATTGACAGTTTAAGTATATTTGACTTAAGCAGAACTTGACAGATTACCATCAACAGCTGGAAAGGTACAAGTGAGAATATCCACTATAACACTGCAACAGGTATACCTGTACAAAAAGGCAAATTATAAATGTATCAGTGATTTTAAAAAGTCACTGGAGAACTAACTGATATCAGCCAGTATATTACATGCTTATCGTTATGACTAGTAGGATCATTGTGAATGTCTGTCTCCATATGTGCTACTGAACAAGCAGCCATGTTTTGCTCTTGGCTAGACAATCTCTGAAGATTATATGCCCAGGAATTTCACCTCTAAGCTCTCAGCTAAATAGATCCGTAGAATGCACTGAATGCTCTTGTTTTAGTTCTCCATCATTTGCCATACTTCTGTCAGTCAAGAGCTGATGTTTCCAAGATAAACTACCATTAGTAGGTTAGTCCTGACTAGCACATTAAGCACTTCTCCATCTGAAACCAAGCTACATTTACTTCTTCTTTACAAATGAAACCTTCTATTTTACTCTGATTTGAGCTTTCAGGCAAAAGATCCAAAATGCAAATGGCCAGTCTTCCCACAATAGTCAGTATTTCTGCATTTCTGTTAAAGCTGCAGGGGTGACAAAGCTAGCACATACCAGAATCTAAGATTCCTTGATATTATACAGGACCAGAACACAAACCAACTGAGCTAATTTACATATTTTAGTTTACCAGAGAGATCTAATTCCAATTTCTTATGGGAAAATCCAGGTCCTGCCCCACCTTCCTAGCTATTCACCTCTGCTGGTAAGCAGGACGGGGGAATCAGAGGTGGAACAGAAGTGGTTCTAGTGTGTATGATATGAGCATGCCTCCCTGCTGAAGGCAATTTGGCACCAGTAAAATATCACATTTTCCTGGGCCAACGAAAAGGGGGCAGGGAAGAGCTGGACTACTGCTTCACTTGTATATCTTCTTCATCACAAATTAATAAAACATGTAAACACACAAATACTGGGAATTCAGAAGTGTCCGACGAAACAACTTCTACCTGCCTTCTCTACCAAAGGTCAGTAGACCCATTTTCAGTATTTTAGGTAAAGCATACAAAACCACTTCCAGCTTGTGTGCATTTCTGTACCTTTGGGAATTAAGTTAATCTACCAAATTAACATGCTGTAATTACAGTTGTCTTGGGAGACTAACAGATGTTTGCCACTACCACCATCACATCTATGAAGAAGCCTTGTTGGAGCCCATCCATGCAAGGCAGCAGTCAGTAGGTTCTTGCCAGGCCCAAGCTGCTCATTCACATAGCACCCTCTTCTTTACTAACACTATCTCAGAAACAGTCTTAAAAATGCCCACACCCCAGGATCTGGAAGTAGAGGATGAACATCCTGGGCAAGAGGGTCTACTCTTCTGTAATGTTCCAATGAGTCATCAGCCTGCCTGCTGATGTCTCATGAAGAAAGTGGCAGTAGGCAAAATCCCCGTGAAGACATCTTCAGGGTAACCTGGTCCAGGCTCCTCCTACGCCCAGATGACGAGTCCCTCAAAAAGATACATAGTCCTCCAAGGAGATGAGATGGCTACTCCTGCTCAAACCGAAAGACCAGTTCAGGTCAAAACAGAAACAACCAATGGCATCAGCTTTCCAGCTACAGCACAGGAGGGATTTGGAGTCCAAGTGCCATCTGCAATAAATAGCGGGAAAAGGCAAGCCTGAACTGACGTTTCCAGCACCCAACAGCTCTGTAAGCAGCTGGATATACCACCTGCAGTCTCACCATTGGTGAAGAGGCCATCCTTCCAGTGAGGATTTAGAGAATAAAGTGCAATTCCACACCACGACCACACTTAAGGGAGCTCCCACCTCTTGTGGCTGGGGTGATGGTACTACTATGTTTCATCCTTCTCAGGACCACAATGCAGAAGCAGCAATGCACTCTGGCACTGGTCCTCAGTGGCATCCATGACAGCTCCAGTGAGGTTAGCAGAGGAGAGGACAAAGCTGATGAACACGTTGCAGCGGATGGATGGAAAACGGCTTATACCAACAGTGCTGAAGCAGCTTTGGAGAAAAGCAGCGCCAAAGCAAACAGGGCCACTGCATGTAAACCAATGCCAGCAGAAGCAGAAGGCATGGTCTTGTCATGCCTCACCTTAAACTTCATCTGGTGGAGCAGAACCAGGAAGGATTTACTTGGCACCTAAGGGCCTGCCTGAACAAGCAACTGCAGGCACTCAGCTTTACTGATAGAGTCTGGAGAAGACAAGACAGATGACAAAATTCTCACTAGACATCTTTTAATCTGTTTTCCTTGGGATAAATTTGGAGATGTCTTCAGGGACTCAAACTAAACAATACAACTTGGCCAAGCTGGTCATTTATCCTTTTATCTTCCTCCAGCTTTTTAAAGCATCAAGTTATTTTCCTTCCTTTCCCACTACACTAACTTAATTAGCTTAATAAAATAAGTTCATGGGTACTGGAACATGGCACAGCCACTCAAATTGAGCAAAGACTTGGTTATGTTTTTTGGAATTAGCTCTTAAGGCTGATAACTGTGTCACTGCTTTCACTGAAAACCAAAATTCATTATTCAAAGTAAGGATTCAGCCAGCTTCAGCTAAAGCATCAGGCTCCAAGATATTTCATGGGAGAGAATGAAGAAAGTTGATGTAATATGGGCCAAAGATAGGAATTTTAAAAATCAAGGCATTAACTGAACTCAAGCTTTATATAGCAAATCAGAATACCAGATCAAGTCCTCACAGGAACACAATTTAATGAATAGGTTCCTGAAAATTATTATTAGCTAGAGGCTTTTTTTCAATGTGTTTTGCTTCACTTTCAGTTACATCACAGGCATCTGCCCTAAAAAAACAGATCACAGATGTATTTCTTCCCATAACCAAATCTGTATCATAAAATCTACAGTGCAGTATCAAACACTTGAGACAGAACCTCATTTAATCACATTATTTTGACATACAATACTTATCCCTACCTTGTGCAGTTTTTTCAGTTCTCACACTGACAGAAAAATATACCTCACTCTAGAGCCAATATCTGCCTCTAACTGCAGACTGAGATCCAAATCCAAGATCATTTAAACCATCAGCTAGGAGTTCCCGTATCCTCCTGAGAGTTTAATTTTGCAGAGAGATCTACAGGCACTTATAATCATTTTGCAGCACCAGCTAAGGGTTTTGGAGATGCTATCCAGCAATCAGAAGATGGAGATCATGTTTCAACCTGTTCCGTGCTGGCCTCACAGCCTTCCTGTAGTCATGGCTGATGGAACTTCTTGTACCATTTTCAGATCAACAGTTAAAGTGTTCTGACATTTTCAGAGTTCATTCTTCAGTGTTTTCTAAACAGCAATCACCCAAAGTCCTCTTGAACTGTGTAGCAGAACTTCTTACCCAACATCTAAATGGCATATCCAACAGCTCAAACAATGCTGTCAACCCTGCCTACACTAGAGTATGGGTATAAACCAGCAGCGACTCTTACAAAAACCCCCATACCAACATTTCCTTCTCATCTATACTGGGAGGACTGCTGAAAAAGGTCTCCTTTACCCCCAGGCTCTGCAGACAGGAAGATGACAAGCTCTTCTGTATTATTTTTAAACAGACTCTCACTGAACCAAGTGATGTAAGGATACTCTGAAGTACTTTAAGATTACCATGTCAACATCAGTAACTGGAAGAAAAAGGCTGCACAGATACATGGAAGCAAACCTAGAGAGACTAAAGCAGCAGAGATGGAAAAATAGCCAAGCTACAAGTCAGAGAAACAAAAATCATGCTAAAAAAACCCGCAAATTACTAACTTCCATCCATCAGAAACTCATACATAATAACTGACTCAAGCCTCAAGCCATTTTGTTCTCATATGATCATGCATTTCATTCTTGAAAGGAAGTAGCTACATCATACTGAAGAAACAGTCCAAGAATAAACAACGTTATTAGACAAGAAAAGACAAAAAGTTGTGGACTTGCTAACTGATGCCAGGTGGCACAGATTATAGAAGAGCTGAAACAGGGTAACATTTTCAAATCAGTCACCCTCTTACCAATATCTTCTTACCAGCACCAATAATCCTATGGCTGAGGTCATCTCTTGCTAGCCGCTGAATTTGCTTAAATTAAGTTTTGCCATTAAAAAACACAGGACACTTGACTGCTTTAAATTTCACACTAACACTGTGATGCTACATACTTGAAGTCACTTGGTCATTCAAGTTTGTTTTGTTTCATGCATAATAATTTTATCCAAGAGCTTGGTCAAAGTTGAGAAGGACCCTCCATACTACAGAGCTCTGCAGATAATACTACTGTTCCTCAGAGGATTAAGAAATTTGAAAACAAGTACAGGTGAGCAAATCTGGAGCGCTTCAGCTGAGATCAGTGGTATCAAACACCAAACCAGACCCAGCAGGAGGACACAGAAGATTGCTTTATTTCCAGAGATGAGACATAGCCATTCTCCAGGCTGAGGCCCAGAATGCATCGAGAATTAATGTTACTAGTTTTTTGATTAGGTTTCTTACGGAAAGTTAAAATGCAGACTGGTAGATATGTGATGCCTTTAAGCGTGTGCAAGAAAACTTGTTTAGCAGCTAACAGAAAACCTTGGAAGAGCAAGAACCAGTGACAGGCAACAGATCTGTACTTCCAGCTTTCATAAGCACATGTGAATAAACCAGAACCTCTGAAAAATAAGATCCTGTTACTCCTAATTATGCTGTTCCTCATTAATTAGGTGATCACTGCATAGAGGTGATCTCCAAAATGTGACAACTCTCCACAGGCCTGTCTTTTGGGGTTTTGAGTAAAAACTGCGTGGACTCATTTTATCTAGAAAAGGAACAGGCACAGATGCGAAACACTTGTGCAGAGAACTGTGTTCAACTTTGTGCCAAGGTAGGTTTTCTGCCACATATATTCACCTTTGCCCTATTCCCACCGTAGTCACTTTACATAACATTGTCAAAAGGACCATGTGCAAAGATCTCCTCTAGTGCCAAAGCACATGTCACAGATGGAATATTTCACTAATTCTCAATATGAAGACCTCAGCAGTGGTTTCATAAAACAGATGAACATGCTTACATCCGAGAGGATCCACTGACCCAGTCCCTGATGCCCTCAATTCATGTCTACATTTACTGCAGAAGCTAACAGAGGTGGTCTTACCAGAACTGTGTAACACCATATACCTACTTTCTTTTGGCCTCCATTTTTACACAAGGTTGAGGGCAATTAAGACACTAGATTCAACAGATCTTTGAGGCAGATTATCAAGGTCATTTCTTTACAATTGTAAAGACTTCCGTCTGGTGAAGGGACAGTTCCTATCTCTCAGAAAAGCTTGCAGACGTGGAAAGAAGAGCTTTCACCATCTCAGCATTTCTTGGCCCTAGCAGTCCAAAAACACTGAGAAAAGGAGCACCTCTGCACTATCTGTAATCCACAGAACCTGAATAGTTCAGGTACTTGATAAAAATAGACAAAAAGAAAAAAAAAAAATCAACCAGCTACTCAGAAACTACAAAGAGATTCTTAAGAAATGAAACCATGGCTGATACGACAGTCTGAAATGAAACTACTGCATAGTAACATGCTTGCTGCATTTCTGCAGACAATTTTACACTCTCTCGAAGACCAAATTTATGCTACAGAAATTGTATGTGATAACAAGGAGGTCTAGTTTATGCTGTCACTGGATCTCAGTACTCTCTATAGAGGTAAAACAAACACAGGAGTTCATTCCTGGTGCTACAGAGCCAAGATCCAGCATCTGAGCTGTGCACTGATATTTCAGGGGCTTACTCAAAAGGGGCAGTGCAGCACAATGCTTCCTACAAAGCCCATTTGCAATCCATGCATTACTGAAGATGGTAAAGAAATGACAAATTCACAGTTAAGACAGGACAGAGACTGGATAAAACAGGACCTTGTCTCAGATGTCTGGGGTTTGTTTCATCTCCTCCCTGCATCCTTCATGTCTAGCCCACAGTACTTATCTGGGTGCTCCTTTACAAGTCCGTTCTCAAAACTAGCTCCTGTGCATTGCAGTTTTAAATGTCAATAATTTTAATGTTGACTTAAAGTAGAATTTCTACTTTTAAAATGCTTTGTTTTACAGTTCTCTGTATTGCATATAGCCACACTGACCAAGTAAAGCATCTCATTAAACAGGCAGAAGAAGAAAATGCTCCCATTAAGAAACTTTAAAAAGTTTTGCAGACATCAGCACATAGCAAACAACAGAACATGACCTTTCTAGCTAGTGAAATTACACCATTAAACTAGTTAACAATGCCTTGTAACTGAACAAGCCCACAAAATAGTGTACCTGTGTATTTACATACACATCTAGTAGGTACAACCTGCGTACACAGTTATAAGAGACTCTGTTATCTGACCACTCATGTTTGTCTCCCAATCCACTCTGGCATTTTCTTATTTTCATGCTTTGCCTGTACACAGGATTCACTCAATGAATGCTCTTAAGTTCTATAACATCCATTAAAGAGTGAACAACTATCCATGAAGAATTTTAAGTAGTAAATACAAAAGTAGCCTTTAATCCACATGATCTCTTCCTCACCTTTCACTTTGGTAGATGCAAACCAGCCCCACAAGCACCAGAATTAATGAAACCCAGTGATGAGGCATTTATCTTTAAGAACTTGCTGACTTTGGTGTCAAAATAAGTTCCAGATGCATTTTTTCCACAATTGAGACACTGATAAAATTCTCAGTTTTGAGTGAATTCTCTAAATGTCTAATGTCAAGGCATTGCAGCTGGGAACCAAGAGATGGCTGAACAGATTGCAGAGATACTTTTACAAAGTGCATAGGAACTCAATTACCTCAGAAATTCAACCAAATTTGACAGATGGGTAGAAATCAGCCAACAGCACACAGACAGGATCTTCTGTGCCTGCTCAAACGTTAGGAAAATTTAGTGAAGAAAACAGCTGGAGTTAACTTGCTCAGTATGCAAGTCTATTTTTAGAATGAGAATGTTTCTTCCTCAATTAGATTACTCACTACTACCCAAATGACTGCAGTACATATCCAGTATAATTTTTATCCGACCTTTGTACTTAATCTCACCAACTCTCAAAATATCCAGCTTTCATTTTGTGGTAGATTCTCTCCTTGGGAAAACTAGACATCAAAGAATTAAATACAGTGACTACACATCACTGAAGAATAAACAACATCCCAACCCTGCATCAGTATTGGCTCAACAACATTTTCCAGAAAAGCGAGAAAACCAACCTTTTTCAACATCTTGTTCTGTTTGTGGAAAAATTCCACTTTGATATCACCGCATACCGGCAAAGGTTGAGGGAATTCAAAGTACATATACTTGTCTTCACGTCTTGAGGGTCCTGAAGGGGAGGTGAATATCTTTACCTTTAGCTGGTACACCACAAACTGAGGATCTGCATGGCAAAACAGAGCGTCACTTCATAAGAAATGCCTTAAAGCGTCAAAAAGCACAATATTAGTATCAGAATCACAATCACGAGCTACGATATTTTGAAAGTTAAATAAATATCTATTAAGAGTTAAGCACCACAGGCCATCAAACTTTGCTAGATGTTACTGGAAACAACCTAACATATTTCTGTCCTTTGTAGCAATACTCTCAGGCAACCACAGGGTTCCTAGAAAGTTGCTGTTTCCTTTTAATATAATAAGAAATTACTATATGAAGTGACAACTTCTTGACTTTGCCTTGCGTATTGCCCCTCATCTCTATATTATATAGATGTAACTGAGGGGTTTTATTCTCTCTCATCTCTTCTTCAAATTGCAGAGTGGGCAGTCATGCCAGCACAAACTGACTTCTGCTTACACAAACAGAACTGTTATACAAACAAAAACAAGGACAAAATTTAACATTAATACACAAACCAACCAGCACCAACAGATTATATAGACACAGACGGAAGTCTGTCCTGTAAATCACCATCACCAAAAAAGTGGCAGCCACGGCCTAACATTCCAAATTAAAACTGCAGGGGTAACAGCTGAAATTATGAGGGGTTTTTTTGTGCAGCCTAAGCAGATTTTCTTTGGAAACTGCCAGACACCAGCATGAAAGTCAGAAATATTACGCAAAACTTATTCAAAGAAGTCTTTCTGCATTCACTCCTGACTTCTCTGTTAGTATCAGATGCAGACTGCTCTCTAGACAATACACACTGAACCATACCCTGCCATAGAGTGCGTAGCCACCCTGAAATCACCCCTGCAGAGCTGTGGAAGTCCCAACAGAGCATACCCACACTATTTTGCTGAATGGCCTAGCTATAAAATCGCTACTTATCTCCCTCAAATCATCAGAGCTGTGAAACCCTCTCATCCCTTTGTTTTGCCTGAGAGGCATGACTCTGCTCGGTCAGTAACTTTAAAACAGAAGGAAGATAACAAGGAAATCAGATTTCAAGTTATCACGTGTTGGTAAAATTACTGCCATCGCAGTAGATAACACGACTAAAGAAATAACACAAACCATTAGTTCCACATTCTGAAAAATCACTGAGAACTCCACAGGAATATGGAATATTGCAGTACACAAAAATGTTGAAGTTGATAGTTACCCTGTCTTCTCAGGTACTTAGCAAATCTTTGATTTACCCCAAAATCCTACTGTAAAAATAGCATGCTAACAGCCTGTTACAGACAAACAAGTTAATGCTCACGCGAGCAATTCATACTTGTAACTTGACTTCTTAAGTAGAGCACAGTTTATGCAAAACATTATGTAAGTGATAACTGCAGAAATCTGTAACCTCCACACCTCTACCTTACAGGCAGAGGTCTTTTGGCAGAGGCTCCTCCCTTCCTCCTCCTCCTGTAACTACAGCTAGCTTGCCAAGTTACTTGACCGTTTCTTATGTGCGTTACATGTTCAGGTACTGTCTTACAACAATATTAATAGTGCAATTTTAATCAAAGCCACAGGAGGCACTGGAATTAATTACACATTACAGTAATCCCCACAGCAAAACCATTGGAAAGACTTTTTCCACTAACAAAAAAGGAACATGCAACACTAGGCAGTTACTGTCCTGTAACGCAGCCCACAGATGGACAGAAGTGAATTCATATTTATACTCAAAGTTTCAAGGAATCTGCTGTTCTTTACTAACACACTGTGTATCAGCAAACCAGATTAATCGTTTACAGGTGTATTAACACTTTACAAGGCTCCATATAAAGAAAAGTTTATTTGAGAGTTAATTAGATATTTACCCAGTTGAACCGATTTTTTTTTTTTTTAAACATCATGGGAAGAATGATGTTGCTGCATTTGAAGCCAACACGCCATTAACCAAATGTTTTCCAGCAATTCATGTTTCCCAAGAGTTGCTATATTAAACAAATACTTTTTATAAAAGTACGGAGCAAATATCCAAATATATATGTCATCGCTTATCTTCAAATCATTAAACACTTCCCAATTTAAAGCAACCATACAACTTCACAGACCTCAATTTACTACACCTGGAAGATGCTAGCAGATAGACCACACTAACCCAGCAGATTTTGGAACATGAAGCGTTTAAGTACGATCTTCTCCTCCATCAAGATGTGCAGCTCTTCATGTCACATAACACAATGGTAACCGTCACATAACCAAACCAAGTTCCAAGGCCGATGTGTTTCCTTACAAGAGCTAACGGAAGTTAGCAGGGTGCTGGGTACTTACTGCAAGTTCCGCCACTGAACATAGGAATTGTTTCAAACATCATCTTGTGAAACAGCAGTGCCACTGGTCTGTAATCAAGGTGATTCTTTAACAGGTAGCTATAGTAGTACACGTAGCGTCTCTGACTGGGAATTGTCACTCCCTAAACAGAGGGAAAATAAACATCAAAAACCATCAAGACCATTTATTAGCATCACTAACAGAACTCCTGCCCATTACCTCAGAATATAACTAAAGGCAAATAAACCACAAATGAAAAAGGTAGCTAAAGCACCTGGAATAAACTATTGTGATTTATGCTGAGTATACCTCTGCAGCAGCTACACTGGAGACCGGCACACAGAATAAAGCATCTAAGATGGCTGTACCTAGAAAGCAGCGGAGTGCTGCACTGCTTTCTACACTACACAGAAACCCAGCCAGATGGGATTTTTGGTACAGTAACTCGTGACGACCTTCAGCAATTTCTTCATTGTGGACCACCCTAGGCACCTGAAGGACTAGCAAAGACATAATCCACCTCCAAACCATCCTCAAAGACAGCCTCTATACGTGTTCCCCTTTTCCCTAGACATGTGTCCACATCTCTTGTACTCGTCCTGCAGAGCATTTAAGAGGAAGCTCTTCGCACACATTATCTAACATCAGGCGATTAATTACTGACCAGTCCCCAGCACGGAACAAGCAGGACACTGGTTTTCCAGTTACTTTAGTATGTACCTCCAAACATCCACCTCAAGCAATGAGGCAAAGAATGTAGGTTTTTCCATATCATAAAAACAAACACCTCAGAGACCCTGAGGGACATGTAAAAGATGGTTTCATGCTGCTACTTTTTTTTGGGGTGGGGAGTGTCAGACATTAAGCAGGAGGTGCCTTGAACATACGAATTTTTAAGCACTGATACAGGAATTACATTTCAACAGCAGTTTAAGTCAAAAGATTCTAATTTTGTTTGCTAGTATCACTGTACTCAAGACTGAGGCTACCTTCTATTACAAAATGCCCTTCTGAAATGTTTTCACAAAAATCAGAAGTGGAAGGTTTAATTTACTATATGCCCAATAGCCTAAACTGTTAAATGAAGGACTTCTCAGTTTAATTACAACTCTGAAGTAAACATTTGCTTTGAGAACATATAACCAAAGAACATTTAAATTACTGATTTTAAATCAACTTAAACTTCAAGTAAGGGAATAGTTCTAAAGCTCTTATCACTAATATTTTCAAGCAAAAGTGATAAAGATGAAAAATAATTTAATTCCCTAGAAAATGTATTACATGGTTTATAATAACCCATACTATATGCTTGCAACAGCATTAGTAAGTAAACTTCCATATTAAAACTAAATGTTAAATTGCAATATACTGGAGATAACAAAAGGTTTTCCTATACAAGTCTGAGCATTTTGGTCACAAAACCTAGAACACAGTATTTCTACAAACTATTAGTTCTAATACCTACTTCACTTTACAACATCCGTAAGCTAAGAGTGGCCAGAGTACTTTTTATTTAGCAAGCATCTATCATGTCCTGCTTTTATTTAAAAAAATACATTGATAATTATATCTCCTTACCACTTCAGCTGCTTCTAAATTACACAAAAGACTTTATCCCACACGACTTGTACAATGACCTTCTTAAGTAGCCTTCTACACTGACAATGTTTTTGGTTCAGATGTCATCTCAGTAGTTATCAGACCCACTGCTTAAGGGAGCTTTAAAGTTTGCTTTCCTGGGATCTGAGCTTCACAACTGAGAAAATCCCAGCCTGAGAGCAAATCATCAGTAATTTGCCAACGCTGCCAACTAGAAGCAAACCATGCAGGTAAGGAAAACACGTCCCTCTGCTCATAGCTTCTCCATGTCATAAAACATGTGCCCTACGGAGAAACCCCAGCACACCTTATCAGGACAACCAGGGCTGGGATCAGAACAAAGGGAACACAATCACTTTCATAGCTATATAAAGTGATAGTCGATCTCAAAGCAAAACCAGTTCTCAGCCAAGAGGGCACTTTTATTCCTTCAGCCAGAGATCTTTACTCCCCAGACACACAGTCTTTACCCTGAGATCCTAAGAACCAGCCACACTGAAGTGGAACAGAAAGTTCCCCATTTTCCAAAAGTCTGATTTCAAAGCAGAACACTTTCGTAACAAGCTAATATTCTGAGAGGTGCAATCAGTCCCCACTTACTTTTACTCAAGAAGAATAAAAGAACAGAGAAGCAGTTTAAGTATTTTCTCCTCCAGAAGCTTAAGTTTCCCATTTATCACCATCATCATTTTTTAAATGGACATTAGATAAGCTTCTCTAGTCCCTATGCCAGAGTTTCACAGGGCACTGCAGAGCTGTGCAGACACAGCAAAAATTGTCAGGTGCTGCTGCTGGTTCTCCTCTCAATGAAGCATGGGCGGTATTATGAAGAACAAACGTTTTTGGAAGTAATATTCCCATATTCACTTTAATAACATGCCCTATTGTGAGAGTAAAGCTAAAGCTGCAGCCTCAGACTAGGCTTACAGCATCAGGTTTAGCAGAGTTTGTCACCTGAGTACGTTGAACAAACAGGCATCACAACTGATCAGCTCTGTCACATCAGACGTTGGCTATCTACCCTGCTGAAAGAGTCATTCTGAGACTTCCTCACACAAAATAATTGGTTTCCATTTCCTGTTCAGTTACACCACTATTAGGAGCTGTTCCTAAAAATACAACAGTATGATGGTCAAACAATGCTCCTGAACAGATCATCTCCAGCTCAAGCACTTGAATAGTTGTTCCCAGCTGATACCTATCTGTTGAGTAGACTATGCTTCCTTACAAGACTAATCCTCACCATAAAACCTTCAATGCAGAAGTGGGAATAAATAAAGACCTTCTCCAGCTGTAGGAAGGTAAGTTGTCAGTCTTCATCATCAGAGTAGTATTTCAGTGTCCATCTTAAGGAAAAAACAGGTGATAAGCTAACCATTTCAAACAATGAAAACAGCAGCTTTTTCAGAAGACTTTTTTTGGGGTTTAGTTCTCCCTCAGCTCTGAAAACAGGCTGGACAACTAACAGTTCTTTATCCAATTTCAGAAAACAGTTTGTCTCCCTTGGTTCAAAGAGAAAATAGAAATCATTCCTGTTCATCAGTGGTGGTGACTGATAAACACAACCATTTAAGCCAATACTTTCTAATCTTCATCATTCTCTTCTTCTGAAAAAGGATCCTCCCACTATGATGAGTTACAGAATTCAAAAGAGGCAGCTTATAGAAAAAGAAAAAACAAACAAAAAACCCCATTTTTTTTGTCAGAGACAGACTTTTAGACTCAGTTTTGCAATGTTTTATTCCGCGCTACCTTTCCCAGGATGACAGTGTATTAACAGACTATCTAGGAACTGTCAGCCTCATCTACAACTCTCACTTGATGTTGCAAAGGCCTCTATGAAGCTTCTTCTCCCAAAAGACACTTGGGAAATGCTTGCTACAGAAGTACTTGAGGTTGTTCTCTTGACCAATTAGTCATACTTCCTCTTGCAATTAGACTCACACTTCCTGCCAGCATGGACTAAACCCTCTCAAGAATCACTCTGCCATGCACATTAATGGCAGCAACAGCGATTATAGCTATACTATTCTGAGCAGCTATACACAAACTGTGCACCTTGTGCTTGCTTTAAATGAAGAAAATTTGGTACCTAATTAAAGCCAGTTTTCCTTCATCATGCATACGTTGGTCCAGCAATAAAAAAAAAGAAAAATGCATTTTCTTGTCCCTAGGTGCAAACAGTTCTGTTGATGCCTCATTTACCTTGAGTTCAGGAAGTCAGTTATATAAAGGTGTGGTGAAGTGTCAAATCAGAGAGCAGCACTTGACATAGAACACTGAAATACAGGCCGCAAGGGAAGAAAAAGCTCCCAGAACCTACCTGCACTAGAATACCTGTTTATAAACACCACTTTAAGGATTATGTGAATCACACGCTGCCCACCATCCACATAAAGATAACCACACTCAAGTGGAGCTTGGGGGGGGAAATCAACTCTTCCAGTAGAGACATCAAAACAACACCAAAGTTGCTGGTTACAGACAATATTTACAGTGAAGATAAACAAGGCTCTCACTATTTACTAAGTTCTCCCTTACCTCAAACATGCCAGAGGTACCACTGGGGTACTGATGAACACCTAACTGACCTTACCCTCAACACACTAACACGCAGAAATAGTAACCTTTTTTTTACAAAAGGGAAACTGACGTATGATCTGCTTCACTGCATATTTGTTAATTGTAGTTTTCATGATATTTTATCCAGCTCTTTAGATAATCTTTATCAGCAGGAGTAATCTACACTGTTTATTCATCACACAGCTCATTCCTATTCACTACCATGCACCCTTACCAAAAGCCACAAAGTTTTGATGGGAAACCTTGACACTGTCTCCACCCTAGTATTACACCACAACTATCTTCTCAGAAGTACATGGAATAACAGCTCCATCTTGTAAAGAGAGCAAACTAAGAAGTTATTTGCTCCTTCCAATGAATTAACAGCCAAATTCTAAAATTCCTTATGTGACACTTTTGCTCTCAAGAGCCTTCAAATATGAAGCTCTGCTCATTAGAGGTCTACACTGTGAAATTAATACTTTACGCAAATATTACAGGAACACAGAGAGCTCTGTACTTGAGTAGGCTGAAACTGGCCTGCCAGGATGATCCCCCTGGGCTGCTCTACTAACATACACAAGGAAATGATGGAAGATGAACAGGGAAGCTTGCTGAAGTGACCTTGCAAGGCACACCTTATTATATTTGGAGAAGATTTCAAATAAGGAGGTTAAATTCCCATTAATGAAGCAGAACTATGCCGGAAAGGTGCAACACACAGTTACTGCTAAGTCTGTCTGTACCACTGACAAGGTCTTAACAGAAAGCTCTTGTAGCCATGAACATCATTTCTCTGAAATGAGATTCTCCCATTTCTCCTCTGGAGAAGTGCAAGAAACTAAATGGCAGCACCTCATGAAGCAGGCTCTGAGGCTGTCAACATCTGGGCTTAACTACCCTTTTATTGAAAAGACATCCAACAACAGACTGATATACTCTTCCAATAGGGATATTCAACTGTAACGCACACTGTAATGACTACGCATCTCCACACACCACCACAGAAACTAAGAGAACCTGAGGAGCTGAACAGCTCATCCATTCAGGCAAAACAAGCTAGAATAATCCTCTTATTTGGGCCGAAAATGCTGAACGAGAAAGTTCACTCGTCAACTGCCTATTTGATGCCATACACAGCAGAATGGTATTTGAAAGGCTATTTAAAATAAACTGTCCAGACCTTCTTGAACAGGAGATGGAAAAACCAGGCTGTTTTAGTGTTGTGACTAATTGCTACTGTTGCTTAGAAAAGCTTTTTCATTTAGAACAACTGCACTGATCCAGTAACATTAAAGCTAAATCAAACCAGATACCACAACCGATGGAAAGTGATGGAAAGGGCTTGACTATCCAAATTGACCTCAAGTAGGAAAAGTATAAAGACACAGGTAGGAGAACTGAAAATAGCTCACCTTCTTGTCTCTGGTCCTTACTTCCCCATAGAAATCTAGGGCTTCTTGAGCCTTTAAAAACTTGCCTCGATGCAACAAATATGCACATATCATTACACCAGTTCGTCCCTTTCCAGCTTTACAGTGGATTGCTGCAACATGATTGTCATCTTCACTTAGCCATTGGTCAAGATCTTCACAAAAAGGTTTGATAAGCTCTAGCTGTGGTGGGTTATGGTCTTCAAAAGGGTACTGTGCAACTGCAATGAGAAGAAGTAATCTATCAAAACCTCAAAAGGAAATTACAGCAAGCTCAACTAGACAGTTCAACTTTGTGACAAGCATGCAAAAGATTAACTTTCTAAATAAACCCCCTCCTTACATATAGATATGTAGATTTTTTTTTTATTCTAATATTATTCAGCAACATACTGCATATTATATGCATTGCAGACATTTCTCTAGTAATATATAACCAAGCAACCTGCTACATAGAGACTATTTCACACCGCTACCGAAATGAGTGGCACAGACTCTGTATCTTGCATCACAAACTTTCTAGAATTTAAGAGTGCATTGGCACAAAGAATAACCTTGTGAAAACCCATTACTCTACCAATAATTAGACTACCTGCTGAGAGAAAACAGAGCCAGACCTCAGTCACTGATCAGACAATAGGAATTTTGATGAAAAATTCTGAGCACAGTTGGGACTATGTTGGGAACAAACTCTCAGAATTTGCTCAAAGGGGTTTTGAAACAAAAATCTGCAATTTCCATATTAAGAAATGGTAATAGAAAAAAAAAACCTCATGTAAGACACTTGCAATACTGAAGTATTTAAGTGGTTTTCAAGTCAAACCACTGAATGAAGTTGTCCTTTTTCTTATATGGATATATACATGCACACAAACACTTTTTTCCATCTAGAGGTGGAAAGAATTTTAAGTGAGCATGCAGGAAATGAAAGAAAACTCAAGAGAGCAAAAAATAAGCAATAAGAAGAGACAAGCACCCAAACCTCTCACACGTTGGATAAGATGACAGACAATGCCATGCTGACTGCCAGAATTACATAGGGTTGTACTAGTTTCATTAGGAGAACAGCACTTTATAAAGTGCACCCCAATTTGCGATCAGCAGACTTGGGATCTTACATATATAAGTCTGGTTCATTTAAAAATTCTCAGCTAGAAACACCATTTCCTTTTCTGGTCTAAAGATGAATAAATTTCATTTTTGCTAAGTGTTTGTATTCGTTTTGTAAGTACTACTCTCTTGTCACACACATAAGGCTCCTTTTGATGAATCCCCAAGGACTTAAAAGAGCAGAAGTGAGGGATGTAGTTATGGAACTGCTAAATTACTGCAGCACAAGTCCAAAGCCTTTCAGAAGGATCTGCAAGGACAGTTTATTCACTCACAGTACAGACTGCCCACTTAATCTCCTAGAAGATCAAATAGGGAAGCCCAATAAAGTGAATAATCTTTACTAAGGAAGCAGTAAAGGTTAACGAACATGAACATACACTAATAAATTCTTCCACATGGAAGATCCAAAGACTCCCCAAATGATCGTTTTACGTGAACTTACAGGGATGTCACTTTTTGCAGCAGATGTAAATGAAAGGAGGAATTTATTTAGAAACCCCTAAGAAAAGAAGCTGTTAGGAGATGCTGCGAATTTGTTCGTACAACTTTGAGTCTATCTTAACTACGTCCAATAAGGTTCCTGTAAAAAGGAGAGACAATGTAGTCCTGAAAAAACAGCCTGAAAAATCCCAAGTAGTAACAGCATGCTGAAGATGCTCTCCAAGATCTGGGATCAAAGGCAAACCTTGCGGTATTTTCTTCAAAGATGGAATGAGGAGCAGATGAAATGGGTGCCCTGTGATGGTGCAGAGGGATTAAGAGTCAGAAAGCAACCTTAGGAAACATTGAGCCGCACAATCTTGAGCTTAGAGGGTGCAGGTCCTCCATGGATTTTGATTCCTAACACTGGAGCACACAGCATGGAGAATGGTTTTGATTACTCTCTCCAAGCTCCTAGATGTTGCAAGAAAAATCTCATAGCACATAAAGGGGGAAAAAAAAAAAAAAAAAGAAAAAAAAAAAAAAGGCAAGTCTGTGCCAAAGCAGAAGGCAATTTCCAGCATGGTACTTCAGAAACTGCAAAAACCCTAGACAGAAAGCTAGCGTCCAAAGAAGATGAAGAGCTTTCAACATTTGGTTTTGAATTTGATGCAAGAGCATCCAAGTTCAATACTGAACTACTATGGCGTTTCATGCTAAGTGTACAAATGAGAAGATCCCTTTGAAATTAATTCACTTCAGAAGATTTTGAAGTGGAACTGTTGTTCCTCTGCTAAGGGAAGTCCCAAGTCACAAATTTAGTTATCTAAGGTAACTAACTTGGGGATGGGGAAAAAAAAAAAAAAGCAACATGTAGGTCCCCATAACAGTGCTGTCTTATGCAGAGGAACTGCGAAAGGTGCTGTCACAAGCAACACTTTGGGTTGGGATTGACAGCAAAGGGATCTGAGCACCCCTGTAATAGAAAGCATAAACTAAAGCAAGCATATGTTCTGGACATATTAGAAGTACGTCCTTTTCATTTACGCCTTTTCTCCTCTTACCCAAAGTATTGCTCAAGCAGATCTTAACATACTTTTTTTCTGGCTTGTATGTATTGAGTGAGGTTTCAGGACGTTGTCATTCAGCATTGTAAGAGCAAATCAGAAGTAAAGATGACTTCAAAATGAAAATTTCAGTCCTTCTATATTCAGACATTAAAGCAGCCAATTACATTTTGGTCATGATCTAAACCACCTCTTTACAACTAGAGGGATGGTTTAAAAAAAAAAAAAAAAAAAGAAGTTGAGCCCTTGCTATGATGTAGTATTAGCCAGTAAGGCCAAAATCTATTCATCTCCTACAATTACGTACCCACAAGTACTCCTTATCTACCCAGCCATTCTGAAACACTGTATGAAGAGTATCAAGCTCTACTACTGTGCACAGAGATGTTTCCTTGCACAAAGAATAAAGGTAAATCTGTATTTATTTATTTATTACCTGGGGAGTTAATACTGACAAAACAGGTACATCAGCTTCCGCTTACCAAGGGTCTGATCAAAACAAGCCCCTAGAAGTTTCCCCACAGCTTCCAGTAACTCTGCAAAGTGTCTAAGACCCAACTCATCTCAAAGAGGCATCATGTGGGAATTATTTTTTGTTTTTTAAAGCAACTGAAGTTTTGTTCCTGATCTTCAAAAAGTTGTTTTATATGAACAGTGACAGTGGCTTAAGTGCTCTCCATTTTTATTCTAAGTAATGCTTTTGCATAAAAACCAGACTTCTCTAAGCTTCACATCTAAATTTTACAATAAGTTTGCACGCTGAATTGAACAGAAACTTCTATTTAACCCATTCTGCAAAAATTTTTGCAACAGTAGACTTCTGATTGCCTTATTAGATCTTGATCTAGTTAACTGCCAGAAACATACTTTTTTGAAAGCATCAAAAATACAGCAAGTTTCTCCAATGACTCAAAGCAATCTGACATCCTTCCTTGTGCCCAAATCTCCTACATTACTATTCATCAGCTCCTCCTTTATACCTTCATCCAGAAACACTGAAGTTTAAAGAAAAGAACACTACTAGACAGTCAAAACGTACCTCTGCAGTTAAATTTGGCGGTGTCATAATGTCTTTCAGCACATCTAAAAAGGAAAAACAGACAAGAGTTCAAGATAAGTCTCTGAGGCACTCCCAACATCTGTCACACCCTGGAGCATACAGATCAACATGTGGGAAAATCATGTATACCCACCACCTTTATGATTTAGAACTATAGCTAGAGGTTATATACAGAAAAACTGTCTTGTTGCAGATGTATAAAGCTGCTCACTAAAATATCAGTTATTTTCCTGAAAAACAATCACTTACCCAATGGTAACCGTGGTCCATTGGCATGTTTTAGTCTTTGTCACTCTCAATGGAGACATTCATGCAAGTGATACAACACACTATGACTTTTTTACACTGTAATATTAACAGCTCCAGCTGCTCAAGCAACTTTACACTCCCATGTAAACAGATAAAGAGTAGATGGCTATGACCTTCATCCAATTGACTTTGAACTCAAAACACATGTCAAGATGCCTCAACAACAACATGGGTGCTAGGGGTGACGGGGATCACAAGGACATTTCAAAGACCTAGCGCAACCTAAGCAAGCATTCTTCTTCAATTACAGGAACACAACAAGGCCACCACAGGCAACCAAAAGCACCACTGAATATTAGAATGGAGATCACTTGTATCAAGCAGAGATTGTGATACTGCTCTCCAACTTGGCGTTTGTTCTTGAAATTAGGTGAACTCAAAAGAAACCAAAAGGCCAGTCAGCCAGTTTTCCACTCACAGACCCTGGAAAATGGCACATTTCTGAAGACTTTGGAGCTGCATCAATGTCTACCTCACCACTCTGGAAGAGACTCACTCTAGCTAGCTGGTAGCACAGCAAATCATACTGTACCAGTCTTGCAGGATGACTTGCCTAGTGACAAACATCGGTAAGCAGATATAAACAATCCAATCAGTAGGGCTCTAATACAGCCAAAATGGCATGCTGTAAGGGAAAAAGCTAGGTCAGGGGTAAGCAGAAAGAAGGCAAGAAGTGGATGCCCTCCATAATTTTCCATGGAGTTGCTCTCTGCAGGAAAAATGGTGCTCCTCTACACAATGCAAGTGAAAATTCAGTTCAGAAAAGAAAACAAGAACAAACCTGCCTTGAAACAACAGGACTCCAGGTTAAAACACAATGATTGGGAGTCATTTCAGTAGACAAAACACATCTAGATCTTCTGTTCTGATTATAAACTGTACTAGGGTTCAAATACCCACATCAGTTTCAGGACTGCTATGAACTTATCTTTCCTTAGTAGGTATGTTATGACTGCAGCCTTTGGAGCCATATGGAGCTTACTTGACACTTTCAGACACACAAACTTTGACGCTCCTACTTGTATGACTGTTGCACATAACCTGGAGCCTCACACGCGCTGCACTGAGCTTTGTCCACGAGACTCATACACCAGGGACAGAGGCAGGTCTGCTGGGGTTGCACATGCACTCAGCACTCCCCCTTCTCTGGATTCCAGAGCCTTCTCGACTCTAGCCTCTGCTAGGTAGAAGTCTGGCAGTTTTTACAGCTCTGAACACATCGCTGACACTTTCTCTGGGTCAGACCTGATACGGTGCAAGTTAAGCTGGCAGATGGGACTCAAAAAAAACCCAATATCTGCACTCGAGCTTTTGAGAAGAAAGGTTAGATGCAGTAGGTACACCCAAGATGGAGTCACCACGCGTGGAGCAGCACCGGCCATGCTGGGCAAAGCCTGTTAGAAGCTAGTCAGCATCTGAACTTGGGAGGTTGAGCCTGCTAGGAAGCAAAGCAGTTAACAAAAAGCATCTTATCCAAGAAGTTTCCTTCTTCCTTTTAAAGAAACACCCAGTTCAAAGGGGTAGTAACAGATTAAAGTCTTCAAAACATAAAAAAAAAATCCACATATGGGCAAAAAAGCCTTCAAATTTTGAAGTTTGAGAGAGTATCAAGTAGAATACCATAAGGGATAAAAAAATAGTTTTGTTGATGCCAAGGATAGAAACTGAGCACAGAACATAGCCATGTCACTCTTTATGCCCTCTTATGGGAGCTGTACACAACACAGGGCAAATGCAGAGCTCCAGACACGGCTGCACAAAATATACTCCCATTTCATTATATGAAACACGTGTATCTGCAGCAGAGATCCCACCGACACACACTTTGGGGGATGCTTCCATTGCATAGCATTTAAAATGCATCTTTTTTTAAACACTATTAGACCTGTAACACAGTTAGATCTCCAGATGAAACCTGAGCATTTTGGGGGGTTTTGGGGGGATGGGGAGTGGGTTATCATAGTTCTTGTAATCCTCCTTACGATTAAAGTGAGTTTAAAACAACCCAGATCCTAAGTGCTGCCAGCCAGGCACCTTTCTGATCATAACCATGATCACATTGACAACAGGACTATAGGCTAACGAAAAGATGGCAGCCTATGTCAAAGCCCAACCCTATGAACACAGAGGTACAGAAATTATGTATATAAAATTGACATTGTTCATTACAGCTCCCTCCTTTAACTATCTGCCTGTAGGACAGTTAAAAAAAATATACTGGAGAAGATGGAGATGATTACAATAGGCCAGGTAACAATTTGGCAGTATGTGGAGTCAGGAGACGAAAGTGGAAGAACATGTTAAAATAAAGAAGAATACTGAAGAAATAGCAAAGGGTTAAAGAAACACATGAGAAAACCAACACAAACAAGAAACAAAATGAAACTGATTCCTCAAACATTCACTGGGAAGTTAAAAGCCAAGATGTGAGGACAAGGCATAAGTGACATCATTTAAGCATCAGTTCAGAAAAATTCCTCTAAATCCTTTTAAATAAAACAGCTGAATACACACATTATTATCAAATTCATATAACAGCTACCTTAAGGGAACTCAAACCCCATGACAGTGTTTGAAATAATTCTGAATATAACCACATAACTCCTCTGAACTCCCACTTCCTTCTTTTAAATGCAGACAATAGGTTGATTATTTACAAAGGATCAGCTTAATCTAAAGAGGTGCTGTTCTCCGAAATACCTGAAGGTTGCAATTTCTCCCCATCTCATGACCAAACATTGCAGTAATTCACCTAATGGCATTTATGTACTTAACGTGTGTATAAATTTTGCCCACATAAAGATAAAGAGATAACCTGGCCTCTCTACCCAGAGATATACAGTTTAAAAGCTATGCTTTCCAAGCTGTACAGTAATCACTTGAATCTTCATTTGCATCTGATCCATGTTTGGGGAGGAAGAAAACATGGGCACTTTAAAGGGACATCTTCTGCTGCAAAAGTTTTCATCTGAGGGTGAATATAGTAATTTTAGGAAGTTTCACTTGCAATTGTTTTGAACTTAGCAACAAGGAAAATTGATGGGGGGTTCTTGCACCAAAAACTGAAATGTAAAGTTTTTTTATATGAAGAACTGGAAGACAAAAACTTTTGGCATACCTGGACAAGTTCTTTGCACAGTTGAAAACACGTGTATCAGCAATGTAAATGTCAAAAGCATTTGTCTCATCACAGCTCTTCTCACTTAAAAACTTTAAAGTCGTTCCTGTGTAGGGCTGGGGATTGGTTTTTGCTTTTTTCTAAAGTAAAATGAGGTTGCTAGCATATAGCAAAGTGGAAACTTTTCAAGCACCAACTCCCTGAGGAGCTACTTGCTAAGATGCACAGAAGTCTTACTAAACTCTTACTTTCTGACCAAGCCTAGAAGTCAACACACAACAATCTATTGTTTTACCTATCACCTCTCGAGCCAATTTGAAACAAGCTCAGTATCAGGTGGCTCAGCAAACCCTGATCTTGTATGTGATACCAGAGCCACACTTCACAGAAGTTGACAGCTGAACTCAGCCCCAGGAAGCAGGAGGAAATTAAGTTATATCTGTCCTGTTCTGCTTTGCTCCCCAAACCAAGCAGAAGCTCTCAGGAGGCTTCAGGGGGGTCTAATAAAACCACAGTAGTTAAGATTTTACATGATACAGCTCTCTAGTGCTGAGCTCCAGAAGACTTCAAAGGAAGACATCCAGAAAGTTACCTCTTTAGAGAGCTGCATCTCCATGCAGAAGAAGCTATCAGCTATTCTAGGAAGCACTGTTCTTTCCACCCGTAAGTGCCACCAAGACAGCATTTATTAAAAGGCTAACATTCTGGAGAGCTTCTAAGCTGAAGAAAATAATTGTGTTACTGAACTATATGATAGGTGTCCAATTAGTTTATGCATATTTTATTTACATATTTTTGTCTGTCCCATCCTACCACAGGCTTTACAGACAACTTCAATTACTAGTATAGAATTTCTCAGCTTCTAGTATCACTTTGCTCCAAAATCAGGAAAGAGAGTTGCTTGATGTATAATCCTTCAACTAATTTAGAGGCATATTTAAATACTTGTTTTCAATGACTGACAGACTACAATGTAATGCATTGCCTGAATTTCCACACTACAGTAATTTTTCCATTAATTGCAGATATCTAGAAACATATTCGTTTAAAAAAAAAAATAAAGCCTTAACAGCTCAGAGAATCAATAAATCTTCAACTCAGGTTTCTGGGAAAAAATGAGGGGTAGGAAAACCAGGACCTACTTTTCAACATCAGCTGACATCACCAAATCATTTATACAAATGAAATTAGCCAAAGCTAACATATAAAGATGATCAAGGAATAACAACAACAACAAAAAAATGCCTTCTGTAACAAGAACAGCTTTCTGCATAACTAAATTTTCAGAGGAAAACATTACACTTACAAAAGTGAGAAACCATCACATTATCAATTGCTGCAATAGCTTTTTCAAAGGAATAAACAGTGACAGTCAAGAATAGGGAGGAAGCAAACAGAACCTGGGTACCAATACCATTCAATTAAAAAAAAAAAAAAACCAAAAAAATGAAAAAAACAGGAAAATATTCATTTGGCAATTTCTTCAGTGCAGACATTAATACATTAACAGAAAGCCTGCTGTGAATTACTTTTCACTTTTTAATCACATGGTACAAGCTCCAGATGGGCTAGATGCCAAGTCATTTAAAAGCGTTCAAGTAATATGAATACACACCAGCATTTCATTTAACCTCACTCAGCTCCACTAAATGAAGTAACAGTGCTCTCAATCAGGCTTAATTGTTTTAAGAAATGTGCAAAACATCTCTAGCTCTGCTTCAGCACAGCAACAAGCCACTTTCACTCATAAGCTATTTTTAGAACTCATTATTTTGGAAAATACATCTATAAGAGCATACTTACAGATTGTATATCTTGTAATGGTTTTTATGCTTTGAATCCAAAAACCTTAAATAGAAAAAAAAAGGCGTGTATTAATAAACATTGCAATAATGGTGACCTTAATTTGCAGCATCATTAAAGCACCATTCAGCATGTGCAGTTCTCTATTCCAAGTCCCAGCTGGCCCTGCAATGCCTCAAAGTCAAGGAGGCAGCGTGTTGCAAACCTCACTCATACAAATAATCCAGTAGTATGAATAAGACTACTTATGCAATTGAGGAGACCAGGATCCGACCTGCAACTGAAATACTTATTGTATGGACCAATCTGCACTGATTTCTAAGATACCTGCACGTCAATACATTAAGCTGAGGAAGGGTTGTTTCTTTTTAAAGCAGAAAGCATTGATTACACAAGGTATCTGTAAACACTTCCAATTTTATCATCTATGCAAAATATTTTGCCACAGTGGTATTCCCAATGAAAAAAAGCATTTAAAATAACTTTCGTATTCCAGTTAGAACAGTCAGAATAATTTATTTTAATACTACGTTTTTAAAACGGCCATTATTTGTCACTGAAATGTGAGGACAGCGCCCGATGATATTCTGGGTTCAGAAAGGAGGAGGAAGACCACTATACTTTTTCACACTCACACTTATTTAATTTTCATGCTCACTTTGTAACAAAAACTTCCCATACAAGCCTCAGAGAGCCAAACTGCAAACATGATTCATCAAAATTGCCGTGATTATATATGATGTGTCACCTGGCAATGTTCAAGAAGAAATAACATACAAATGTTTACACTTAACATCATCAACAGTGTGTATCCACACATCAGCCAGAAGGAATTTAATTAGCCATGACAGAACATGCTGTTCAAATTGAAAAGAAACACTAGCTGCTAAAATCCTGGAAAGCTCAAGCAGAAACAAGCTTTGGTTATCAGTCATAATATTCCAGAAGAACCTAGAAGAACTCTGTGGTTAAACCAATACGTTAAAATAAGAACAGATGCGAACGCTCCTTGTGCAGCACTGAGTACAAGATTCCAATTTCATCGGCAAAAATATTTCATGACTCCCACTGGCAACCCTGTTGGCAGACTTTGAGAGATTAAGGAAGATGGTGGACATGGCGATTTGTTTCAGATGTCCCCGCTTGTTTAAAACACCCTGGAGAGCAAGGAGACCTGACTCCACTTCTGCCAGTAATATCCACAAAGCTGAGTATAAGCTTTCACGCAAGTATTTTTCTAAGGACAAAATCCCATCCAAAGCCTCTCAAAGCATCAGTCACAGGAGACAGCCAGCAGTCCAGGTCGTCTTCTCATACAGTATTAGCATGAAATTTGTCAGGATATCAGCTATTCAGAAAAAGCCCACTGGCATATCCTGGCTCAACACCAGTTGCTCCGGAGCTCAAATATGTTGAATTTCTGCATAAAAAGCTCTTGGAAAAAAATTCCACAATAAAAAGATGACAGGAGCAGATGAGGACCTGCTGATTGCAACATGCAGAATGCTGCATGGTCACATTTTGTGCATTATTCTTGTTTAAAAATAGGGGGCAACAAACATGACACTGCTTTAGCATCCAGTTCCCTACAGCCACTTAATTTACATCTCTCCGTATCTTAATTTGGTTGATTACACTTTTAGGTGATCACCACTCCTTTTGATCAGAGTGGTGGACAACTTAATAATTATATAGTCATTCCTTTTCAAAAGTCTAATTTACACATATCTACATACTTAAATAATAAAATATATTTTCCTCCATACAGAAGCAACTGAAATCAATGCTGTGAATGGAAGAGGGCCTTCAAAGACTACTGCCTATTATTATTTATTTGGATTATTCCCATGTCATTTATTCCAAGTCCAGCCTTTGCCTCTATCCTACAATTTCCAAAGGTAATGGTGATGCCCACATCAACTTAATGAAAAGGTGGCTCTGACTGCTGGTAAAGAAAGATGGCTAGATAGTTCAAGTTTGTGGGACAGCCTTCAACTGTCCCAAAAGGACAGCAAAATCTTCTTCTTGTGTGCAAGCTATGTGCAATGATACGATTAGGAAACACAATTTCACGCCTCCTAACAATTCTAGCAGAGATGTACACACTCTGCAAGTTTACAACTCTGCAAATTTACAGATTGCTATGCTGAACCTCACCGATATGACTAGCTCTGGAAAAGCAACTTCTCATTACAGTGTGACAGAACAAGGTCGCTTCCGCAAGCCTGGTCAAATCCAGCCTCTGACATTTTCAGTACTATTCGTGGATAGCGAGCTTTGTCACTACAGTTAAATATGCAAAAACGAACCCCCCCTCAAACTCGTCTGAAGCTAACTGCAGCTGCACAGGGAAGTCGCTGCCTCCAGATGACTGATTCTCAGCTGAGGGTTACAATTCCTCCCAGTGTGGGAACCGAGGAGCTGCCTCAACTCATTTCTGTACTAAACCTGGATGCAAACAATTACCAGTGAAATTCAAGCAGCGCTAATTTTGCCTGCCAACAATTATGAGAAAGTTTCTGTGGCATCTCAAAGCTGGGAGCAGCACCTTCTTGCTCAGATACACCTACCTCTAACTTCCCTGCATAACCATGCCCCTTACTGCATTATCCCCTCATCCCCAAACATCAAGTCTCTTGGAGAGCTACTGAACTTATGACCTCAAATGCCCAAGATCTGAAAAGCATCTCACATGACTTAAAAAAGATCAGAACTTGGGATCCTAAAAACACTACCATTTAGCAGCTTCTGCCAAGCATTTAGTTTTTACTGCAACCTCTCACACTACATTCTCCCGGTAGGGTGTTGACTAAACAAATTACAACGATGCTCCTAAAACACTAAGTACACCTTCTGTAGTTGTAACCAGCACTTCAGAGTAGATAACACTATTTGATGTTAAAAATGACAACCTGTAGGTTTTTTTACAAAATGTGCTATAAAGCATCACCAGCAATAACAAATTTTAGCTGATTTTTCTGCTCATCCGCAATTATTGAGCACAGCCAGATGTAAAAGCCTTTAGGTATAGTGCCCTATATTTACTACTCTAAATCAAAATTAACTTATCAAGCACTTAATTTATCAATTGAAGAAAGGATATGGGCAAACATATTCTGAAATGACATCAGCTATCTGAGAAAACTCTCAATACTGTGAACAGAAGCATGGACTGACATCTTTCTAAAGCAAAGAACCTTCTTTTACTCCAACACAATTTACTGAAGTCAATTTTTCATACTAAAAAGCAGATTATGTGCATTTGAGATCAACCCAGAACAGCAGCCTGGCCTAAAATTCTTGAAAATATCATTTTCGTTGTTTCCAACATTTTTCAGGAAAGCTAACAGGGCAACATCTACAAGATGCAAAAATCTTGCCCTTTCTATGAGTCAGAATACAAAACCTTTCCTTAGCAAAACATAATGAATGCAGAAAAGGATACTTCAGATTTACAATAATAAGTTAAGGAAAAGAAAAACAAAGCCTTACCTTACTACATCATCAATGTTGTTCCGGTATACTCCTTCAAGCCTCTCTGCAGGAAAACCCATAGCAATTATGTTTGGATAAATATCTGAATATGCAAGTTATGGAAACATTTGTAAAGCATATGAAATTTCTACAATAGCATTAAATAGACATTAATCAAATGTTTAACTGTATCAAAGTCAGAGCAACAGCTCCGACCAACTCCCATATGTGAACAACTCAGCTTTATATATACAGTGCTAAGGGATCTTTTCCAAAAATAAGGCGGGGGGGGCGGGGGGGACAGGCAGAATCAGGAGAGAAACTTCTGAAAACACGGTACTTTGACCACAGCCACTATAACAGAAATCTCATTACATCTCAAACAAATAACTTATTAGAAGTCTATGCTATTGGGCAACTGATGGTTAACATCCATTAGGAAGCCAATCCACTAGAAAAGCAGAGTCAAGTAATCCACTTCTATCACACATCATCTCACTAGAATCACATAGATGCTACATACTGGTCTTTCTCTACAGTTTGAGTGGTATATTAAATCCAATAGGAAACTATTAAAACAGTCTTGTGTGACTAAATTGCAAGATGTTGCAAATTAAAACTGATGTTCAAGTCCCCAGTAATCCCGAAATAGGTATACCACACAAAACAGCAAAACAAACAAAAAAGTGCATTTCAGGCATGCAAGGCTACATGAACACTAATGTTTTTATCACTTTCTATGATTTCTACATAACAGACCACTACAGCAGCTGCTAAGGTAGCTCTGAATGCCTAAATGTAAGATATGGCATTAGATGGGAATGTACAGTTCTGAAAAGAATTGTATAACTTGTTTATTAAAAAAAACAATTCCACACTTACGGAAAAATATTCTAGTTTCTTATTCTGAACTACCTGTAATTCACTTGCCAAAAGCAACCTGATACAAAGAACTTAGGAAAAGTACCTCCTAGCAAAAACAAATTAGCTAAGGAAAAAGGCCAAATAAGAAAACTGTAAGTTTACATCTAGAGCCAATGTAGTAAAGAATTCACAGCAAATTGCTAGAAAATTACTGATATTTATTTTCCTGGTGGTATAATGATATAGGGATTTTATTTTATTTTTTTTTAAACAGAACTCAAGAAAAGAAAGTACTCCCAAGTTTTAAGCATTATTAGAAATGATAATATAGTGAAGAAGCTTCACTGAAAAGCAAAACAGAAATGAAACTAGCAGCTCAAAAACAGACCATACCCTACCGCATTAACATACTCCTCCTCAAACTAATTTTAGAAGGAGTAAGAACAAAGCATGATATGATTGAAGTTGGCCCTGCTTTAAACAAGGGGGCTGAAACAGGTGATTTCCAGAGGTCCCTTTCAACCTAAATTATTCCACAATTCTAAGAATTCTTTTTATTTTTACGGTTAAAATATAACAAAGCTTCAAAGAGTAATCATCAGACTGGAAGACATTGCAGCAGCTTCCAAGATATTAATATTCCAGTTACATGTACACAAACAAAAGCCTGGAGTAGGATACAAACTACCTTATTCCATCCTTGCAGAATTCCCATAAGCCTAAGTACTTGCAGGGAAGCAGGATGGACCAAGCTCTGCATTTAACTAGAAGACTTAAGAAAAACATTAAGAACTGAATACGTGGAAATAATGTTTTCTACTCTCAAAAAAAGAATTAGCATTTACTATGTTGTAATCCAAGTATTAATAGACATTGGTCTGCTTGGACTATTCAAAAGATGATTTATGCAGACAATAAGAAAAATATGAAACCTTTTGGGAAATCCAAATAAATATCTGTAGTTGCCTTAAATAGGGGTTCACGTCTGGTTTCCAATTTATTCTGTACTTGCCCAAACCCTCATTAAGTTGCTTAACTTTCAGAGTTTGTGATAACTTCAGATACTATCAAATCACATAAATCTTAAACTTTGAACTTCACTCTGAACATATTTTACTCTGCAAGCAGGCCACACCTCTTTGTTAAATTAACAAAAGGCACTATATAATTAGCAATGTATTTACTATTTTATCAGTTACTACTTGCCATAAGCAGAAGAAACTGGTTATAAATCATGTGCACCTGCCCTATGCCTATTAACAGTGAATTACCTGACTTTCAGCTAGCACACCCCATCACTCCCTCCTCATTCCTGATTTCAACCTGATTTCTACCTACTGCCAGTTCTAGCATTTATACTCAAAAGCAGCTCCTGAGCAGCAGGGCTATATAAATTACCATAGCAAAATAATCCAGTATATTAGCCTGCTTTCCACAGCACTTCTCCATAGAAGTGTCTTCTAGCATTCATGCTAGCAACAGGGGTAAAATAAATTAATTTTGACACACCACATCAAAACAAAACTCAGTTTCAACTATAGTATCACCCATGAGACAGATACCCAAACTTCACCAAATTACCATGTAACTTGCTCAGATTTATATTCACAATCGTGAGCTTTACTACATATTTTTTCACGTGTTTCAGCCTGCAGTTTATGCTCAGATGCTTTTCTTCTGCTGTTGGCTTTTCCTCTCCGAGAGGCTAAGAAACAAGATACTTTCCAGGATTCCCAGCTGGTGCAAGATGGAAGCGAAGCAGACAGACACCCCAAGCAAAGGGAACAGAATATCTTAACAGCAGCGTCTCCAGTTTGCAGGCTCATGGACTTGTCCAAACACCAAAGCCTCAAAACACGCAGGCAGAGAGAGATAAAAATTTCCAAAATAACCAGGGCGGTCTCACGCTTTTGGAAAGTGCGATCCCCTTTTGGCTCCCGCATCTCATGTGACCCCTCTCCCCTCCCTCGCTCCTCAAGGGCGATGCACGAGCAGTACATGCACCGCTCACATGCATTTCTTTTAAATAGGAGCAAGCCAGCAGAATTGAATGCTTAAGCTTAATGGTGCATCATCACAGGTGCCTTTTTAAACCCAGAGCTGGTACTGCAAAAGGTGTTCCACAATATGCCAGTAAGTAAAGAAAATGGAAAGAAGACTTTAGGGTGGGGGAGGGGGGAGAGTATGAATCAATTTACTGATGCTGATTCAATAAAAGTGTTGTATGCTCTGGGGGTTTGCAACCTGACAGCACAAAAACTGAAGTGTTGCTGAAAAACAAACATCCAACAGCAAGCTGGGGGGGGGGGAGGGGGGGGCTGTTTTTAGAAAAACATGATTGTTTTTTAAAGAGGCAAGCCAATTTCTCTACCACCTAAATATAAGCATCCTGAAGTACCTTACTTATTATCTCAAAGTATTACACTGGAATGCAATTCACATGCCACTGCTGACTCACTCTTCTGTCTGCAACAGATCTGGCATTAAAGGACACTGGCCACGGCAAGCAAACCACACCCTTCCACAGCACACGTGCGAGGCTCCAGGCTTCACGCGCACTGAATAAAAGCAAGCGACAACTATGACAAATGCATTCGTATTGCTGGTGAAGATCATTTTATGTCTTTTTCATATAGGCTTCTGACAACATGCTGAAGAAGCATGTTGATTTGAAACTCTTTTTTGGTTCAAGCAACTGAAGAATGCCTTTTGCTTTACGGAGCAATGCAAGATGGAAGAACAGAGTGGAAGTGCTGTTGCTGTTTGCACAGATCATCTAAATCTCTGACCAGAAATAGCAGTTTTGTCGCTTAATTGAAAAAGCTGCCATAAACCCCAAGGTCTTCCACCCTTTCCTCTCCTGCGAAAAGATGCCCTAAGATCTGTAGCAAGTGAAGGGGATGGTTCTTACTGCATCGGTATTAGCTTGCTTTTCTCCTGATGTTGAGGAATGAAACAGTCCTCCTCAGGGACAGCCTGTGACCACTGCACAGAAGGGTACAGAGCCAAGTCAGTTACGGGAGCAACCATCCACTGAGCATCATCTTCAGCAAGTTCGTCTATCACCGGCCATGCTCAATGGTTTAGAGACACTGCTTTTCACACTTCAGTTAATTTAACATTGATTTCCAAAGCTGAAATTAAGATATTCGCTACCAAGACGAGATTTCTTACAAAGGAGCTTGGAAGCTGGGCTTACATTCAAAGCAAGACTTCTGAGTCATCATCAAATTGGTAACGATACTGATAATTTTAGAAATCTGGAAGAACTGATGATTTAAAACGTGCAACAAGTTCATTACCAATTCCAAGCTTTTTTTTTTTTTTTTTAGACAGGCAAATGAAAATGGAAAAAGCCTCAGCCATTTATTGAGGCAGTTCTACAACACATGCAAAACAAAGTTAACCAAACTGTCCTAACTACCAAAATTTGAAATGGGCTTTCTAAAAAGCATAAAATAAACCCTGCCACATTTTGCCAAAGTAGCTCTTTCCTAAGAGCTACTTTTCCTAAGAAACCCATTCCCAGAAATGGTTTCAACAGTTTTTAAAGCACTTATTCCTTTCTCAATCTTGTAAACATGGAGGCTGGGATTTTAGTTAGCGATCATAATAAAAAAATAGAGACAGACTCATGATACACAACAGCAAAGCACTAAAATGCCATCCTCTACTCAAGTTCGTACTTCTTACTAACTACAAAACTTCAGCTTTCAAATGAAGATGACACTAAGCTATACCCAAGGAACCTTAAAATTAAAGAACCCAATAATTTGCTAAGTTACCAAATGCCACAACTAAAAAGCAATGCTTCGTCAATATTGAAGACATACCAAAGCAAATAATCCATATGCCACTTCAGAAACACCTTTGCTTTAACGCTGTTCGTAGATTTAACAAAACACTCTTCTTAAAGCCTAAAAGCATTCTCACATGCTAAAGATGATAGTCTTTCCAGTTGCTATGAGAAAAATCCTGTATCATTATGCAAATCAGCAGTTATAATCACTTTCAAAAATAGCTGTCTATATATTCACATTACGCCAAGATCAAATTAAAGAATATGCAATATACACTTGAAATTTTACATACATATACATATAAAAGCAAATTACTTATGTTGGTCCTGTAACTGACTCTTCTCACAAATTCAGCCTTTTTTTCTAATAATGGAAGGTGGCCAAATAAGCATACCGAAATATTTACCAATTCATAGGTTCTTAAACAGTCACAAGAAAGTTGCAAAAATAGACAGCTATAGCCTTTCCTGCAATGATCAATATTCTTAATTAATATCTAGAATGCAAGTCATTAGAATTTCTAAGTAATTTTATGAAGTCCTATTTCAAAGTATTTAATCCTTTATCTTTGCTCCGCTCATGAATGCTGCTAGAACAGAAAAACAGAAAGCAAATGACCTAATCTTCCCATTTTATAAGCATGCTAGAGCATGCAGTGCTTAAGAATTTACATATAGCTTTACTTTTTAAACTCAACACTGACAATGGATTTTAAATCAAAGCACAAATAAAAAACAACTTTAAAACTATTAGCCCTTTACAATCAAAGGCTTCAGGAAGACCTACCAGGCATTAGACTTCATCGTTCTTTAAAAAGGAAATTTGAAACAAGCTGGGTGCTCCTGAAGCTGTGAATGATGGTCACTGTTCAAGTCATGCTTTGGAGTTAAAAACTTACTGCAAAACCTGAACCTGACACCCGCAAATAAAGGACAACAGTCCATTTTTCCCTGACCCTTAGTTTCCAGCTTCCAAACATGAATCTTATTTAACAAAAAACAGATTTAAATTGGTGAATCTATGGCCTGAAAAAAGCATCACAACTGCCAGGAATGCAAATTTTCACTTCCAGTTCAGGCAAGCAAGGCATGTACTTGCTTTAATCGGCTCCTAAACAGCCCACTCCTCATTCACGCACAAGCTGCTGTCAGTTTTGCTCCACTATGCATCACCCATCACCTCCTGGCTGTGGGGAGCCACAGTGCAAAGGAAACCAGCCTCCAGCATGGGGCGGCCAAGCTGTCAACTGCTAAGTCCCATTTGATAGCAACACCGACGAGCAGAGGAACAACATGACTTTGAAGTCTCCAAAAGTGGCTTTGTTGTCTCAGTTTGTCTGCAATTTTCAGGAACTCTGACTTCAGTAACCATGCAACGTGGTCTAGCGGCACATCTGGGCCTACCAGCTGTGAAATGTTAGCATGCTAACCTCAAGCCCTTTAACTCCAGCTTAAACAAGTCTGTACAGCAATGGCAAGAAAAAAAGAACTGTTCCTGCTGTTCAACAGCTTGACAGCCTGAAGCTACAGGGGGAGTGTCACGAGAAGTGTCCACACTCCATCCTCAAACAGATTTAAGAGTCCTGACAAATGGCCAAGCTCTTATTAGTGCCATTTTCTTGACAGCATCCCTACAAAAAAAAAAAAAAAAAAACCACCAACAAAAAAAACCACCAACAAAAAAAACCACCAACAAAAAAAAACACAAAACCCACACACTCATAGGAAAATATACCCAGCCAAATCTAGAAAAGTTTCCTAGCGTATATACTGTTTAGCCTGTATACAGGCATACCTTTTGGTTTTGTTCTGTTTTTTTTAAATAGGCAGCACTTCCATTAGCCAGCATGAAATGCAAAATAAGTTTACTATTTTTCTATGAGTCTGGATAATCAGGAAGTATAGAGGAAATGAACAGGAAGAAAGTTCTTCAGAGCAAAGGAGGATTCCTTGTAGCCAGCCAGCTGCACTTGCCAACTCTACCATCTGTGCCTTAAAGAACAAGAAAAGAGACCAACTCCAATGTGGCTGAGAGAAACATTTTATGATTTAGAAGAAATGCATTTAACCCCTTAATGCTCAATATTTCAACTACAACCCCCTTTTTTTTTTTTTTTAATTTTTAATCTTTCAGCTTGTAATTTAAATGCAGCAACCTAGACAAAGAACAACAAAACTGCAGCTCCTTCGTATCCAGGAGGCAAACCTGTCCAGATGAGGTCATGGGGCTGACAACAGCTCTGGAAGGGAACTCAAATTCCTGCAGCACGAAGAAGTAAATCAGAAGATGCTTGAAGATGATACTGCCAAGTTGTCTCAGGAACCAGCTACATCCTTAACTCACTTCCATCCCCTAGCGGGGCTTTTGGACCTGCTTACTATATTGTGTTTGGGAAGTATTCCCAAAGCAAGAGTCTCTCCCTTCATCTGTAATGTGTATGAAACATGTCCTGGAGCTCTCAACCATATGGAGGCTTTGCTGAACAGCTAATAGGATCAAGATTGGAAAAAACCCACACATAACCTACATAATAAGCAGGCACCACTTTTTTTTGCAGAACACGGCGTCAACCTCATAAACCTCACAGCATAAATACAAAAAATGGTAACAGAGAAGCATGAAAGAAGATGATATCTACAAAAGAGCTTGTTCTGACAAAGACTGAGAAAAAGATGCTTTAAACTTCCATTTCAACATGGTTTGGAATCACAAAGGTAGGAAAGCATGCAGATAGTGAAGGAAACATGAGCTTGTTGTGAAGAGCTGCAAATCCCTCTAAAATAGCTGAGGATATTACAGGACATAAAAAAAAGCCACCCTTCCCATTAAGAAAAAGCCAAGGGCAAACAGCAGCATAACAAATGATGCAACAGCACACTATATTATTCACATAAAATTTGACAGAAAGAACTCTTCAGCTGAGGAGTCAAAAGACTGGGCCTCAACACTCCTTACTCAACTTCAAGTCCAGGTCTACAGCCATGAACAAAACGCTACAATCCCAGCAAGTTTCTAGAGGTGAAAACATGCAGAGGTCCAATTAAGGTGGCTTTTTGTTTCTGCTCACGCTTTGGAAGAAGCCGCATCTCGTCTTATCATACCTACCCTGGCATCCCAACTAGCTGCAGCAACACATAGCAGCCTGAGGCCAAGAGCTGCACCGGTGGCAAAGGACAACTGTACGCGTGAGGCTGAGCAGCTGTTCTCAAGGTAACAGGTCTGCTGAGTGGATCTTCTCAGTAGGAGGCAATGTATAGGAGAAGCTTGACTGTTTCATCTCAGTTTGAGATTTCCGAAGTGACAAATTTACCTATTTTAGCCCACAAACCAAACTCAACATGAACTCTTTCAAGGCAGAGTACAGGGCCTCCCTGGTACGTGTTCTCAGCATACTACCACACTTTGCAAGATCTCTTTTAAAGAAGCACTGATGTGTACTTAAGCATATCCTAACCTCAGACACCCACAGAAAAACACAAGAATTTTATTCAGTAAAAAGAAGTCAGCATAGAGAGTAACTACTTTGATATTTACTGACAGGAAGTGAAAAATGGCTCAGTCTCAACTTTTTGCAAGCCCGAAAGGACATCCAAAACTTTCAAGACAAGGGAATTTAAAATAGCTATCAGGCTGGAGGACGAATACGTCACTTAGTAAAAGCTTTGTAAAACATAAGCTACAAAAACTAGGATTTGTATGAATTTATTAAACCTTAATTTGGGGAGTGAGGGGTGATCCAAGAGAAGATAAAGGCAAGCAGCAAAACAAAACACAAGGCCATCCTAATAAAGCATTTCTCAACCAACAAGTCCCAAGTAGATAATATTAATTTCATTCTAATGAGATCTAGCATTTTCTTCCTCTAAATGTTAGTACAAAAAAAGGACATTACTTCTTTAACTCACCCACACAAGAAATTAAAGAATAGAAAATACACAACTATTTTGATTCTAGCCCGATATATACCCAGACAATGCAATGAATTAAGCAGAGGCCTCTAAGAAAATTAATCATGCAATTAAAAGCTATTATTCTACAGCTCCACAAAGGCAGAATTACATTTATGAAGACATTTCTTAAGTACTTCACTACAAAAAAATTGGATATTAAGCAGTTTTTATGCACTGCTGCACGTTGGGGCTGTGAAGCTGGGACTTCATCTTTAAAGGGAACAATGCCAGCTTTTGCAACAGTCATCATCCCAAACACAGAGCAATTGACTTCAATTTTTTAGCTGCACAGTCAATTACCATTTGAATCACAGAACCTACTACTGCAGCTACGTTGCCTAAAAATCATTTTTAAGATAACCTAGATTTATGCAGCACGATACACGGCTTAATTGCACAATTATTTACTTCCATTCTACAAAACATTTTTTCAGGGCCTTATAGGTGAGACAGTAAACGAGGCAGATGATGACAGGAGCAAAGAAGATGCTAGCTTGAATTAGAAACTGGAACAAGGATTTGTTTACATCTGAAATACCAATCTGGGACTAAGACACATTCAAAAACTAACAGCAATCTCTGAACCCAAAGTAGAGTCAGCCACCCACAAAGCATTCGTGTTTCAGAAGAGATCCTGCTCTACAGGGCCACTTACGAATGTTCCCGTATTTTCAAATCAGTTCCCTTCTTACAGTCTGGAAATCACCATCCCAGTAACTCACACGAATGCACAGATGTGCACAGCTTTAATCCCAAAAACCTTCACAGAAGTGCCAAATCAAAGGAGCCCACAGCTACCCTAGTATGTAAGATGAGGCAGCAGGCACATCCAGCAACCGCTACTCACAACTCCAGGCCATCCCATTTACCCCCTCCAAAAAAGCTATGCAATAATTAACCTTCAATATCCACCCTCCATTAGGCACAGTAAATGAATACAAATCACATGTAGCTCCAAGTTCCAGATTACTCGCTGGGTACTTGAACTAGAAAGGAGGTGGGCTTTAAAAGGGAGTTATGACTAATGACACCAACTTTGGTCTGTAATGTACTTAAGGGATTTGACAGCTCAACTGTCTATTCCCTCCCTCTTCTTACAGTTTGTCAGAACACACCTATTGTCCCTTAAATCATTATACAAGAACCATTTTCTTGTTTAAACATGTTGTAAGGGAAGACTCTAGGCTAAAGTACCAGGGGTATAATTTTTCAGCTTATGCAGTATTAATGTGGCAACAACATTAATCCATTAAAAATATAATTTCATTTAAGAAACTATTCAGAGATTCAGAACTGGCAAAAGCAACTCGGTAGACTGAAACTTTACATGTAAAATTTCAACTTTGCAGTTATTACATTCTGAAGTTGCTTTACATTTTTTAGCACAGGGGTTTTTAACATAATGTGTTAATAAAACACATTCTTTCAGTCATATTATTACTGAAAAAAATATATCACTTGCTTCCACAATAAAGTGGATTTAGGGATCCAAATCATCCTACAAGGAAGAAAACGGAAAATACAGTCACCTCTCTTCTGGAAGAAAATTAGAAAATTCTGTATTCCTCTACAGTGTTTTAACACGTCATTTACCAAATACTAGCCTCCTCTACAGCAGTCACCCTACTTCAAAACCTTTTGGTAATTAAAAAAAAGTTCTTAAATGAGATGTATTAAGTGTAGCACTGGATAGCACAGGAAAAACATTTTTGTCCCAAAGAAATCTGCTGATCACCAGCCTAGCTGCCATCAAGAACCAACTAATATTTCCACGTGTATTACACGGCAGCAATAATAGCCATTTCAAGTGTTTCATAAACTCCACACTCAAGGCTATATCCTTTCGTTAAATACGCTGTAACTGTCTCATGAAGTCAGTGGAAGTCACATGTAATTATACTGAGCACAGAAAGGCTTTCCTGACTAGCACAAGTTCCTAGGAAGATGCACTTTCACAATTAATCAACCTTCTTCAAGACTCAAGCTGGACCCAGTCTTGACACATGGCCAACCAATTACACCAAGAGTTAAACCAAGAGCTTAATGGGTAGGATTTTCAGAAGTCCTCAACGCTTACAGTCAGTAAGAGATAATGAAGATGAACTTGGATTTTTCCTTAAAAAAAGAAATGCTCAAACCCAGTACCAATCCTAGTAAAGCTTGCACTTTATTCAGCGTTACCCTCTTAATGTTTAACAGCAAAGCTTTGGATGTTCTGAAAATTACACACACTTAACTAAGTTTACAAACACATTTCAATGAAGATTGCTTCAGTTGTGTTTTTTCTAAGAGGTCACCCTATAAGAAGATTTATAGGGTGTCCACATTAGCTGTACTCCTTTCTTTTCCCACCTTGAAAAGAACATATAGCCAGCACTTCAACAGCAGAGCTACATGAAACCAAGAATCGGTTTGCAGCTTTTGTCGATTTAAAAGTATGCACAGGCAGTTATTTTTTAACTTCATGTTTAGCTTGTGCAAACAGTCTCCAGCAACGCTGCACATTGATTAAAAACTTCTGATGATGCAAGATCAAGTAATTCATTAGGAAGCCTGCACTACATTTAAGCAAGAGCAAAGAGATGAGCTGTAATTTGTCAAGCATCTTTTAAGTCCCTTTCCGAGCAACTGCAGTCAAAAAGCAGGGCAGAAAGGGGCTGGGGTTACTTTGAATGGGTGCAGCGAGGGTTGCACAATGGAGCACTTGCTCGAATGGTGGGGGTTTTGTGCATAGGCTTCAGCTGTCAAACAACGCTATCCACAAATATGCATGTACTATGACAATATGTCAAAGGGGGTTTTTTTAGGTTGTGAGGAAATGTAAGTGATCCAGCACATCTCTAACCCCAGAAGAGAAAATGCATGAACACACTTGCATCACCACCTTGCTTTCTCCATCTGGACAATTCAAAAATCTTTATCCTTGGTAAGTGCAGAAAGATCAACTTTCACAGGATCAAATACATCCTACAGCAAGCAGGTAACTGAATCAAACTCTGAGTAGTCCCCAGCCAGTACTGTTTTACTGCTGTCTATTCAGACAGACTTCTTAGATGAATTCAGAGCAAAACTGGCACTAATCTTCTTGTCCAAAACCCAAGATCATCCCAGGCTCCAGAAGCAAAATGAGTCTGTCGGGCTCTTAACACTGCTAAGTAACATGGTTTACTCCAGAACAAAGAAATACTTTTCCACCAATAAAATGCGTTGCCAGCTGGTTTCTTCTAGTTTCTTCTAAATCCTTACCAGCCCTTACTGCGCTTGTGTGCAAGAAAAACTTGTTACAAAACATCTAACAAACTTCAATTTTAAAACGAAACCAAATATTTTAAATGAATGGCATTTCCAACTCAGGCTCTATTTTTAAACACGGTACGTACCTCATGCCACTAATTCATTTTTTTCCTGGAAGCTGAGCCATTTTGAGTGAAGTCACATAATTTAAAATTTCATTAAAGAGCTTTAGGACCGCAAATAACATAAAGCAGTATGATATTCTAAGAAGCTTCCACTCACAATTTTAGTGTTCTCTGCCTTTCCTTCTGTGAGACAAACTACATGTGAGACTTGTAAATAAACTGCACCCAGCACCTAATCTTTACTGAATATTGCTGCAGTTCATATGACTATGTAGGTCACAAGCTACACGTGCTTCAATTAAGCATCAGGGTAGGCATGCTCTACCCTACGCTCAGGCTAGATGGCCATTTTCATGCATAACAGAAGGCCTGGAAATATAAGACAAAGTTTTACCTAAGCTGTAACAGGCACAAGAAGCAGTTACATGATTTTTTCCACTTTAGTCTCAAATAGTTAAGCCACTTGCTAAACTCAGTTACGCACAGACCTCTTAAGACACAGGCAATTAATGCAACATGCAAGAGCTGCATGCAAGCATTCTCTCTTCACTGTTCCCTGCAGTAAAATGGTCAACAACCAAGCCGCACAATTTCAGAAATACCAAAGATTACAGTGCCTCAGAAAACATGCTGGCCATTGCATCACAAAGAAATGCAGCCATCTTAGAAGCCATTAATCCAAACTTTCCTTCTCACCCGTTTGCACCAAAAGGTATCCAGTATTACAGAAATGAAATAGAAAGCCAAATAAATCAGGAATAAATACAATATCTGAAATAAAGCATTAAAAAGGTGATTTAATATCTCCATCTTTAAAACCCTTTCCTCTTCTAATTTAAAAATATTTTTTCCAAGAGGTGCATAAAATGACTGTTCAGAAAGAAAAGAACATTTGATTAGATGAAAAGTAATGTCAATATTTTTTTAAAGACACTTGTTTCATAATTAGCACATAGGACTATTCTCGTATTGTGTACGTAAAGCTACTGATTTTGAGAAGTCCCCATTTCCCTTTCCTAAAAAATCCTACATTATCCACATAAGAATAATTCTTAGCCAACTCATCAGGAACTGAGATTCCCAAGCATGATGCACTGTACCATACATACATCAGTACCAGTTTTAAAAGGATTTGACACAGCCCAACAGAGGAACAAAAAGAGGTCCTTGAAGAGGACTTTGCCACTCCAGCACCTAACCCAGCCTGCCTTTTGGCACTTAGATGTTCCCTGCAACGCCTTGGGAGAATCAGCCGTGACGGAAATATAAAGACTGCAAGTCTTTGTCCACCTGCGACACTGAGACATGAACCCTCCCTCAAAGATGGGTAGAAGAAAAGACAGACTACAGAATATAGGCTGGAGATCAGGCACCTCACCTGGATTCACTGTAGATTCATTTTATTCTCCACCTCCTACGGCCCAGGTAGTAATCACCAGCTACTATTTTGGAGCCACCACCACTGAACTACTCGTACAAAAATATTTACTGCAGGAGGAATTCACACTTCCATTTCCCATATCCCAGCTAAATGCCCAGATCACTGGGCTATCCAACTTGTGTCAGTCTTTCTCTCTTAGCTTGACAGAAACAGCTACCCTGAAATAACTGCTAATCTGTAACAGGGGACACTCCTACAGATATGGGTGAGCAGGGAAGCAAAGCTAACCAACAGCAGAAATGCAGATGGTAGCTTGTTTCGGTCTCAAAATTTTAGCTCCAGCACACAGTGAGAAGTACCTCTGAGAACTTAAACCCTGGTCCTCCTACCATGCACCACATGCCTTCCCGAACAGCTCACTCAGGTTTCAAGTTTTCTCTCTCTTTCATCTAACATCGCGTGGTTGGAGAGCTAATTCCCAGCTCAGTCCTCTGTCTATACGTGTAAGAAATAAATAGATTATTTACCAGGTACGATGAGCAACAACTCCATCAAAGCCCTGCAAAAAGAACATCGCCAAGAAGCCTGCACAAAGCGATAAAAAATTAAACTTTCACTTCTGCAGCAACGTCAGCCTTCAAGCTAAGCCATTATACCGTACAAGCAGCAATCTTCATTCATTAATTATCTGTTCAAAATGTGCATCCACCAAAAAAAAAAAAAAGACTGTGAGTATAAGCTTCTTCCAAAGATATTTTTGCAATCATGAAAAAAGGCCTTTTCTATAAACTTCATGACAGAATTGCAGCCTTTTAGAAAAACCACCGTAAGCCCAATGTTCAGTGGCCTACTTCTAATGTAAAATTCTAAGAATAAAATGAGCAACACAACAAAGTAAAAAATAAGCAATAAACTCCATTTGGCATATCATTAGCAACATTGAGTAAGAAAATCCGGGTTCAACATTCACCGATTTTCTTGCCAGAAGCATATCACCAGTTAAAAACATCTGTTTAGGTCAAAAAATCTCTCCCTACCAATGGTACATCTGGGCGAAGATAGCCAAAACACCGAACTCTTCAACTGTGAAGGCAAAACCTCATCATTTTGCCACCACTTAACTCTTTTCATAACCCTTAAGTTTCCAGCAAACTCATCACTCAGAGAATCAAAAACTCTAACTCAGACTTCTGTCGTTAAGTCAGCAGTAAGTGCTGCGCTGGCCTATGTCAGCGTTACAGCTGCCCTAGCTGCAGGCCAAGTACAAACATTTAAAAATGCAAGCCTAAAATTGTATTTTATCAGTACCACAAACAGAATGCAGGAATTACGTACTAGAGCTGCTGCTTTTTAACTAAAAGCTCCGCATCCACCTGCTGAAGTCAAGAACCTTTCAGGCCATTTTAAAGCCACCAAAATTTTAGGCCAAGGCTCAATGCAACAGCATGAGCTCTGTACTAGTTACAGGTCTTACCAGTTTTGATCCTGCCCAAGAATCGGGATTTATTTGTAGCGCTTGCTATGACACGAGTTAATTGCTCCAAAATCCAATAAATTTCACCCTGATCCTGGTGAAGAACAGAAAGCGCTCTCTCTATAGGGACAAGTCTAGCTCTGAATACTAATGTCAATAGTCATTTTTCCTAGGACGGTTCCAACTTTTAAGTGAGGTTCTTGCTGCAAAACCTCTCAAACACAGTAATGATCTTTCTCCACCACACAGAAAGACTATGCCCACAGCACAGCCCCTACATACCATTAACTCTACAAGGCATTCAAAGCTAAACATCTGCCTGCCGCTGCTACAGCACATCTGTTCAAAAGGCCACCAAAACTACACACTAGCAATGCTTCTCTATGGTTTGACTCATTAGTTGTAACTGCATACTAATTACATATTCCAGAATTACACTCCTCTCAGTCCTCCTCGATAAGACCCAATGTGCTCGTTTGTAACACATCCTCCTGTTTACTGTATCTGATATTATGCCAAGGCGCAGCTCATGCATCACATTAGGAAAAGAGGTATTTTTTTGATTTGGAAGAAGCGATTGCCACCTCTTGTCATCAAGCACCTTGCCGCATTGTACTGCAACTGAGCACGAGCTCTGCCTTACTGAATGTATGGAAATCGGGGCAGAGGACACAGGCTTCACCTCTCCTGCCATGCAGACTGAAGCAACCCGAGTACAGTGACAGGCCTGCCACGATTATATTTGCAATTTAAGACGAGTTACTAGACGAAAAATAAAAAGTGCTCTGGACGTGAGGCACGGCAGGACAGGCGTATTTGCTATGTGAGCCAAAAAATCAACACAGCCAGAGATAAGCGGCAGACCCGCGGTGCTCCGGAGCGGGCGGGGGCACCCCGGGCCGGGGGGGGACAGCACCTCCGTGACACAGGGGTGTCCGCAGGCAGGCAGGCTGGCTCCAATCGCCAAGGCGCGCTAACGTTAATCCTCGCCATCACGGAGCTCCCGTTAACGTGCCCGGCTGTCGGGCCCCGGCTCGGCGGCCGCCCGGACAAAAGGAGGCCGAGGCGGCGGCGGGGGAGGGCGCGGCGACCCGGGCGAGCCCCGGCGGCAGCCGCCGGCCTCCCGGCGGAGCGGCACCGGGAAGCGCGTTAGGTAACCGCCGCGCAGGTCTGATGCAATAGCTGTACGTGCAGCGCCCGGTGCCGGGCCCCGTCGCCGCCGGGAGGATACAGGTCAGGTCCAGGTCGAAGCCATCCTCCTGGTATCGCCTTTTGTTCCTGCTGACGATCTCTTTGATGATGGCGGTCATGTCTGGCAGCCGGGGGCCGCTCCGGGACAGCGCGCAGGGGCCGGGCGGCGGCGGGGCGCGGGACCGGGAGGCGGCGGGCAGGCGGCCGCCGGGCGGCCCCGGGCGCGGGGCCTGCTGCGCCGGCGGCTCAGCCCCAGGCGGGCCCGCCTCCCCCCGCGGCAGCAGCAGCGGCGGCGGCGGCTCCCGGCGGCGGCGGCTGCCCCCTCCTCCTCCTGCCGCCGCTGCGCCGAGCGGGGCGGGAGCAGCGGCGGCGGCGGCCGAGCAGGGAGGGTCCGGAGCCGGGCCGAGTCCCTGAGGGTGCCGCCGCCGCCGCCGTCTTTGAGGCGAGCGAGGCGGAGGCGGAGAGAGCAGCTCTCCGGCGCTCCGGGCCCCAGCAATGGTGACAGCGGCGCGGGGCGCCCCCCCGGCCCGGCCCCGCTCCGCCCCGCTCCCCGCCCGGGGCGGCGGCAGTAGCGGCGGCGGGCCCGGAGCCGCGCGGTGGGGCCGCGCCGCCGGGCGGGCGGGCGGGCGCTCCGCTCCGCGGCGGGGCGGCGGTAGCGGCGGCGGTGGCTCCTCAGGGCGTGCGGACCGGCGGCGCGGCCTGGCTCATCCCCCCCGGCCTGCTCCGCGCCCAGCAGCGCCGCGCCAGCGCTAGACTCCCATCATGGCTGCAGCTTCCGAGAGGGGAGGCAGTTCCGCCCCGCCCCCTCCGCCGCCTCCGCGGCCCCGAGAAAGTAGTCCTCCACGAACCGACGAAACGGCGAGCCGCCGCCCCGCCCAGCCCCGCCGCCTGCCCTCGCCCCCGCCCTCCCACCCTTCTCCGCGCCGCAGCCCGGGTCCCGCCGCCCCGCGGGGGGAAGAGGAGGTGGTGGGCGGAGGGATACGGGCGGCGCAGTGAGACGCCGGCGCCGCCGCTGAGACGAGCGGCGGTGCTGCGACAGGTCACGTGGGCGGTCCGCTGCGCTCGCGGCGGCCCCTCCCCCCGCGGGCGGAAGTGGCCGGGTCGGGCCGGGCCGGGCCGGGCCCTGAGGTGAGGCGAGGCGAGGGGTAGGCCGGGTCCCGCCTTTCCCCTGCCGCCAGCGGGCCCGGCCTGCGGGAGCCCGCCCGTACCGCCCGACCCCTGAGGGGAGGGGGAGCCGGGCCCCTTCCTGCCTTTCGCGCTCCTGCGGCCTGCTGGCGCTCGGGGCCCGCGGCGGGCGAGAGGATGGGGCTCACGCCTCTTTCCCCCCCGTTCTCCAGTCAGGTCGCCCCGTGGCGCGGGTGGGTGCCACAGCGGCTGCGCCCGCCCCGGCGGGGAGCCTGGGCCGGGTGGGGGCCTGCGCGTTGTCTGACCGGCGGGGGGGGGGGGGCGGGCGGGCGAGTGAGTAACGGGCACGGTGCTGTCCCGAGCCCCCGGGGGGAGGTGGGGGGGTCAGCCCATCGCCCGGGGCCTCGTCCTCCCCCCCCCCCCCCCCCCCCCCCCCCCGCCCGCCGTTGTGCGGTTTAGCGTAAGGCTGAGTGAGCTGAGCTGGCTCGGAGTCGCTGCGTTCCCTCCGCCCGCCACGGTACGTGAGCACCTACTGCCCCCTGCAGCCGCCCGGGCCCCGGGGGAGGGGATGTGGGCCACTTGCTGCCCTCCGTGCCTGCCGGGGCCGCCGTCAACCCAGCACGGGGGTAGGAACGTAAAAGTGCCCCCCCCCCCCCCCCCCCCCGGCTCACTGGTCGTGCCCGTGGTGTTTCCGTGGAGCTTTCTGTCCCGTCCCCCCCTTCCCCATTGATCACAGTTATCCTGATTGGGGGGGGGGGGGGGGGGGGGGAAGCGCTGTCTCTGAATCTCCAAATCAGCCTTTAAATTCCTCTAAAACTTCAGCAAATGAGTCCCATTGTACAAGGCTGTTCACACTCTCTGCTGAAAACTCCTATTAGAAGTCTTTGGGAATTGCCGCTGTTAATGATTTGCAGGAAAATGACCATCAGGTAGCCATTTGCAGCCTGAGCTGCTGAGCAGGAACGCTGGCTGCGGTCTGTTACCAGTTTCCATCTTTCTCACAGGTTGGTAGGGCATATTTTGAGGGGGGGTGTGATTTTTTCCTTTTGTGTGCAGACAGGTGAAATATTAGCCTATTGAGGTAATACAAAACAAAATTTTAAGGCAGCTTGGAATGTATGACTTCTGTAGAGTGTCAGGAATGGAACCTGCTAGAGATCAGCATTTGCCCCAACTGCTAAGGGATCAGGAGAGAGCTTGTCCGATAAGACGTTTGAAGAAACGGAGTTACTAGGCAAAAAAATTTGTAGATTTGACTTCCTCAAAAATACTATCTTCATGTCGTTCTCTTGTTGGGCACTAAGTAATGTGAGGGATATCCCATGGAGGTCAGAGATAACATACCTTCGAAGGACGCCTATTTAAAGGGAGCAAGAAGGCAGTTGTTTGTTTTATAAAGGGGTGATGGACATCTCCAAAAATCCGCAAGGAACAGAAACGAAAGAAAAATGAAACCACTTTCTATACAACTAGAAAAGAGATGCCATGGAAAGGACCAGCCTGATGGGAAGAGGAGAACCCATGCACCCCTTTTTCCCTTCTCTCCATGAAAAGCAGATGACAGGCAGGTATCTCCCTAAAGAACAGATCCTGGTTTAAATCATAAGTCCGCCTCAAATGTTTTTGAGGCTGGCAGGGAAAGACACCTTGCCGAAGAGACTTTTTATCTTGCTAGGCCCATTGGACCACGGTGAAGACGGCCCTCGCAGGAATATGAGCGGGAAACCTCTCCATAGTTTGCTGAGTGATTGCATTACCCAGGGAATGGCTATCAAATACATTTGAGCAGGGCAACTTGGAGAAAAATAGCACTCACTTGCATATTGGTTGGATGCTATGGCACTCGGCAAGTCTGGCAAGTAGGAAACATGAGATAAAACATAGTACTCCATGTGTATGAGAAGATCTATTAAATATCAATTTTTGCATATATAAATTAGGCAATACTTTACAAAACTTTCCTTTTCCTTTCTGAGGAACAGCAAAAAGGAATTCAAAAGTGCAAGATAAATTCAGTGTCTTGTTCAGTCTTTAAACAGCTTTTAAGAGAGGTGCTGAAGTCTGGCTGCAGATGGCTGGCGCAGGAAGAGGAATGGAAGGGAAGGGTGAAATGCTATGCTTTGCCTTTAAGGGCTCAAAATAAACTGGAACATAAGGTGGAGGGATTTCCTGGGTTGCTGCAGCCTTCAGCCTTTGCAAATGCTATATTATATAATTCCTTTCATAAATGTATCAAGTTTCATCTTAAGATCTTTTGCCACCATTATTCCCACGGAGAAACTGTTCCCAGAACCTTCTTCTGATTTTCATGCTAAATATATTTGTGACTGGTTTGTGTCCATTTATTCTTGTGCCAGCACTGGCCTTAAATAGCTCCTACTCCATAGCATTTACCCTTTTTACCCTTTGTGTGCTTACAGGCAGAAATGTCCCTTTTTGCTGTTGTCTGACTACGCTAAGATCCCCTAACTTTCCACTCTCCCTCATCTCGGCAGCAACTTTCTGGTCCAGTTTCATTATTATTTATTTCTCTTCAATACAGATGACCAGAGTGGCATGCAGTGTTCCGGAAGGTATCTTGCCAGCGCCAAGGACAATGGTGTTAATTCCTTCCAAACTCTGCTAGGAACATTGCTCCCAAGACCTGTCAGGGCCTTGTTTTCGTGATCATATTAGCAGCTCATAGTTATTTTGGGATCGCCTTGTGTGTGTGCAGTGAGATTGTACTGTTCCTTTCCCAAACTTCAAATGTATGAAATGAACCCATGAAACCTACTTTTAGGTCCTGGACTCGGAGGTTATCCATAGACAAATACAGATGTGGCTAGCAAATCAAGACCATCTTTGAAAACAGTTCTGAAAGCCCTAGAGTCCTAAGACTGCCCCTCTCTTTCTAATATCCGACTACATACATGTCGCGAAGAAGTTGATATGGCTTAATTGAAAGTCCTTTTGCTAGATTCCCGATTCCAAGTCAGACCAAGGCTAAAAAGCAGTCTGAGCAGTTGCTATCTATCGGTGACCATTGTGTCAGCAAGGCCTGGGACAGATTTTCATCACACCGTGCAGCGATGATCTTTGTAACAACAGCCACTGAAATCTTATGATCCAACCTGCGGGACAATGCCAGCAATTGGTATGATAGGGAAAGAGAACATAATTATGCCACAGTTAATATTAATGCTGTGCCTCCATCTTCGACTCTGCATAGAGTTGAGGTCCCACTTTAAAAAGTTAGCTGGAGGTCTATGAAATGTTAAGTTACTGAAGAGGTTGGACAAGGACTGCTTGCTTTGCCATTTCTTCAATATAAAATGTAAGGGATCCAGATGAAGCTAGCTGGCGACAGTTTCAAAACAATAGAGGTAGGTAGTGTCATGGCGTGATGTTAAATTGTGGGACTTGGCTACAAAATGCTGCAGAGGCCCAAAATTTTTGAGGAAAGAGTAGACAAATTCATGAAAAAAAAGGCTATAAAATACAATGCATCCTCTGACTTGAGAAGTCTGATCTGCAAGTTGGTGAAGCTCAGAAGAGTCTTCTGGGGAAAAAACACTACCTGCTTTTGCCCAATTATGAAGCCATTCCTAGGCATCCCCTTTCCTCCAGCTTTTTCTTTACTTTCCCATCTCTCATTTTGTTCTTCCCATACACTTTACCTTGCTTTCCGTTTATCTCATTTCATCCCTGTTCCCTCTCTCTGTGTTTTGTTGTTCCCTGTGTCTTGCAAACCCCCTTCCTACCTCCAACCACCACAGACCCTTCTGATTTTAACATACCCCTCCTTTCCCATCTTGCGCCTGTTCAGGTCACGGGCAAAGCTCAGGTCAGCCTGAACTGACTGGAGAATGAAGTTCACAGAAAATAACATGCTTCATAGCAAAGCACCCCACAGTCAAAAGCAAAACAGTACGTACAGCCTGTGGCCTTCATCTTGCCTTCTCTGATGAGTTTTCCAACTACACTAGGTCCTTTCAGTGACCTTCTAGTCCTGTATTGAAGAGCTACAATGTCCTGGAGTCCAGCCAAGTCATCCATACATTCGATTTGAAATTTTTCAATTTGGGGGAAATTTGCAATCTCGTTTTTCAATATCAATCAAAAAAAAAAAAACCCAAATGTTCTCTTTTTCCACAGCTGCAAAACCAAAATTGATGAAAAAGTATGCCGAATGAGTTTCAACTTATGTTACCACTTTCTAGATCTGTCCTTAAGTAGGAAGCATGCTCCATGACCCAAAGTAGCCAAGGCATGCCAAGCACTTGGGGACAGCAGCTGCCACAAAGACCTTTTTTTCTCCAGTATAAACCCATGATTTCCAGTACATTTCTCTTTCAGACAGATGATACTTTTACTAGAAGGTATAAATTGAAAACTAAGGCCCAATTCACATTGCCACGGGAAAGGAACAGTCTGTCAGCAGTAGGCTGGTTGTCTCTCCTGGCTCCTGCAGCTCCTGGTCAACCTGGTGCACGGGCAGCACAAGCAGCGGCAAAGCGACACCTCGCTGTGGCCAGGTCTGTGCAAACAGGGAGAGCTCTAGGGGTACCAGAGGGATGGAGACTTCACGGAGACCTCTGTGGGGTCAGCTTCTAGAATGAGTTAAGTCCTACGTTGAGCCTTCAGCAATGTAAAGGTTTTGAGACTCTCCATTTAGGAAAGTAGGATGAATTTGGTGTTTCTCACCATTTTAAAGAAATATTTGTTCAAGAAATTATACTCTTTCAATACTTTGAGAAATTAGGACCCAATCCAATTTACGCATTCTGCATCAACCTCACCTTCAACCTGGCCCTGGTCAGCTTCTGAAAAATTGCATCTCTCAAATTTTTTTTAAGTATTTTTCAGCAGAGGATTTCTTTCGAAGGTTACCACCACATCTGTCAAATAGCAGTGACAAAATGTAGGTTTCGAGCTTCTGTTACTTGTGTGTGTGTTTGCATTTCTCCTTAATTGCAGCAAAACAGATGTCACTTTTTTAAGAGTGGGAGAAAAAACAGAAGGGTCCTAAATATTTTCCTATGGTAATGGTAATTCGAACACAATGGCGTTTTCCTAGTGCCTGAAATGCAGACAGTGGAATGATTGATTATCCTTTTTCTATCCACAAGGGGTGATTGCAAGAACGAGTATAAGCCTCAAATTAACAGCAAAAGCTGTCAACATCACTGATTATATCTAGGTCATTTTTAAAACATCAAAGGGAAACCATTCACATATTCTACATAGATTAAAAAAAAAACTAATTCTCTAGAAGATTATAATCTTATTTACCATCAAAGACCAGACGAGCAGCAGAAAAGGAAGGCCTTCTATAAATCAATAGGTGCATTTAGACATTGATACATTTATTTTCTGATAAAATACACTTTTTATTTGGAAGAGCTATAGCACACAAAACAATAAAAGGGAATACTGATTCATCAATACTGATGAAAAAGTTGTTTCAAAACTTTTTTTAATTTTGGGGGGGGGTGTATATTAATCCAATAAATGGAACTGAATCAAAACTGCTGGAACAGTATTTTGGTAAAATCACCATCACTTTGAGAACGTGAGTATTTTTTTGCATGTGGATGTAACAATGGGAGCAACATGCACCACCGAGGCAGTGATGGATGGATACTGGTGGGGTGGATGACGTCCCACTCGGGTCGCTGGAGAGCGCGCCTAGGTTTCAGCACCAGCCAGGTCAGCTGTGGGAAGGAAATTCGACGTCATGTTCTCTGCCTGAGGTGGTGTTGGTGGAGCAGGTACGGTGGAGAAATCACAGAGCAGAACTGTGGGTCTGCTGCACGGGTCCTGGTCTGTGGCAGCCACCAGCAGCTTCAGTGGGCTCCTTGGTGGGTGAAGCATCTCCCGCGTTCGTGTACAAGGAATGACTTTTAAAAATGACCCATAATAAAATTAGTGTTGTATGAAAAGGTAACTGCTCTTGACAAACAAATTACGATCCCCAGTGAGCAGGCTGAATTTTGTTAGGAAGCCCCCGGGCAACGCAGGAATTACAGGTAAGAACAAAACGAAGTGATGCGGCGCGCTCTCAGGAGCGGAGCGAGGCCTGAGCGCTGGGCCGCGGCGTGCCGGCGGGCGGAACCTTCGTGCGGGGCGGCGGGAGCCGGCCGGAGGGGGGAAGCACGGGACGCGCCGCCGCCGAGCCAGGGCCCGCGCTGCCGCTGCCGCCTTACTCCGCCCGTGCGGCCGCCGCCGCGCCGCCCGCCTGTCCGAGAGACCGGCCCGAGGGGTGAGTGACCCGGCGAGAGAGAGAGCGAGCGGTCGCCCGCCACCGCTTCCCGCCGCCGCGCCGGCACCTGCCGGGCGGCGGGAAGGTCACGGGTGGCCGGTCCGGTCCGGTCCGGCCCGGCCCTCACCGGTGCCGCCTTCGCCTCACCGCGCCGTCATGGTTGGCCCCGGGCGGCCGCCGCCGCGTCCTCGGCGGGGCCGGGGGCTCTCCGAGGCCTGCTCCTGCCCTCGCTGGGGCCCAGCGGGCGGCCCGGGAGGTCAAGCGGGGCGGTGCCGCCCCGCTGCCGGCTCGGCGGCCCTGCCCCTTCCCTCCTGTCAGCTCCGGCCCCGCCGGTGAGGCGGTGGGTCTCGGCGGCCCGGCCGGGAACCGGCCCCCTCCTCGGGGCCGCTCCGCCGGTCGGGGGGGCTGCCTGCGGGTAAAGCCGGGTCCCTGAAAGGGACGCGGTCGCTCCTGCCTGAGGGCGCGGGGAGAGGCGAGGGATTGCGGCCAGTGACGGGGCTTTCCCGCTCGCCGCGCTGCGGGAGCAGAGCAGGAACCAGCACCGCTTCTCCTTGCGGTTTCTTTTTAATATTTGAAGCGTTGGCATGCAGACAGGCAGAGCTAAAACAAAATGCAGTGGTAGCCGTACAGACCTGGAGTTTGCTGTTCAATTAACTGTCCTGCTTGTTATCTCGGTGGTGTGCCTAGAAAATAAATGCTAAAATTCATGCAGGGTAAGCAGAACTTCGTTTAGAAAGGTTACACTTAAAATTCTCTCCTGCTAAAGCTTTTTCTCACAATTGCTGTAAGGTTGCATAAGAAGTGGCTTTTTTCATTGTTCTTTGGGGCTTTTTTGGAAGCTTTATTCCTACTGAATATGTAGGCCTTTTTTTTTAATAAAGCAGGCTTAAGAGAACATGCAGACTCTCGTAGCTCTGTGTTACTTAGATGCCTAAGCAGGCAAATTTTATTTGATTTCCAAGCAGGTATGCACAGCAACAGCCTTGATTTTTAAATTTCTAAACAGAGAATGAAGAGTTAAAAAAAACAAAACTGTTTTAGTGATCCACGCTGGAATATAGTAGCAAGCCATTGACGTCTTCTGGTAAACGTATTGCAGTGCATCTCCTAATTCCAGTCTGCCGAATCCTTGTAAACAGAATCTATGGTATGGCATCACCTTGAGTTGAATATGGGGTCGACATAACACGACCGCTAGCCAAGCGAGGGGGAATTCAAGGATATCTTGGCTGTAGGTAGTCCAGCTTTTCCCTGGCTGACAGCTCAGTTTGGAGACCAGCCAGGGAGCGCTGGAAGCTGCCAAAGGAATTGCCACTGATTTTGCCCTTGCAGTGGGAAAATTGGGCAGTGAACAAGGAGAGCGTTGGGGATTCTCAAGCGGAAACCCCGCCAGTTGAGGAGAAAGTAGATTGGGGAAGGAGAGCCCCGATTTTATAAATAATTTTTCAATGTTTTAGGAAGAGATTTTTCCTCTCTGCAGCACGGTCCCTTAACTTGAAGGTGCTGTACTTTCTGGGTTTGGCTTGTACAGCATCCAGCCTTTTCCCTTGATAGCTGTGTGCCACATCCATCATTTTCAGTTTTCCGGGGATATTAATAACTCAAAATACATTCTGCTAGGTGCAGGCTCCAGCTCTTAACCTCATTTTATTCAAATACAAGTTGTTGATTGCTCCTTAATGTGGCAACTGGGCACCTTTCTTTTAAACTTCCTCTTAGGGAAAAGAACTCCCTGTTTAAATAATGTAGTTGTCTTTGCCTCCGTGTCTTAGCATTCTTGGGTCAATAACAGTCACAAAATATCAGTCTTAATGGGAATGTAAACTTGGCACTGAAATAAAGTAATCTTTATTACTTTAGTAGGGTATTGTGTAGCTGAAAGGAATGCAGATTTCTTGAGGGAAAAGTGAAATCAGGACCTTTTTGCGTGTAGTCAATCAAGAAGTAAGGCCTCAAATTGTTGCTGCCATTTCTTCTCCGCTTACTGAAAGTGGAAATGAAACCATCACTATATTCAGCGCTGTGCGTTTTAATCTTACGCAGTTTTATATGTTGGGGTTGTGCTATTGTTGAGATATTTCCTTATAACCTCATGGTAAATGTTATGCCTACTTTGTGCATGAGAAATAGTTGTTATGAAATGGTGTTTAAATATAAGGCAGGTGTTTTCTCAGCTTTAATTTTCTTTCTTTCTGTCCCTCCGTGTGCTTTTTTACATTTAGTGTTGAGAGGCAAAATGGTCCATGCCGAAGCATTTTCACGTCCTCTGAGCCGGAATGAAGTGGTCGGATTAATTTTCCGTTTAACCATATTTGGTGCTGTAACATATTTTACCATTAAATGGATGGTTGATGCCATTGATCCGACCAGAAAGCAGAAAGTAGAAGCTCAGAAACAGGTAGGATTTTACTCATAAATATTTCTGTGAAATGCTGTCTCGTTCATTACCGTTCATACAGAGAAATCTGCTAACTGAAAACTGGACTTGCAATAACCAATGAAGTAATTGCAAAAGCATATGGAATAATCAAAAAACCTAGAATTATCTTTTAGTAAATCTCAGGATCTAGGCTGTTAGCATTTTCAGTGCTTACATTTTATAACAAGTTAAAATTTCTAGCTTGAAGTGGTGGAAAAACTGTTGAACTGTAGCACGGTGTTGTCTCTAATTATCTGCAAGTGTGTGGTCCCGGTGCCGTTTCTGCTTCTGACAACTTTGCTAAGTAGCAGTCGCGTTAAATAATGCTCTCATCAGTCTCTTGGTTGCTTTTTAAAACCTTGAGCAGAAATAACTTAATTCTCTGATGCTTTTTGGCAACTTAATGGCAGAGGCAGGGACTGTAGTTACTCACGACAAAAAGGAACACTGCTGTCCAAATGCCTTTTTAAGAATAGCTTGTACTTTGTCCCTCTCCCTCTGTTCTCCCCCCACCTCCAGTAGCTGTCAAAATGCCCTGGAAAGGGGAAGGAAAAAAAGTGAAAAGCCTCATTCCTTATGTTGAACTAGAATGATTCCTGGGGGTTAATGCTCTGGGAAAAGATTTAAGTGCATTTCAGAACCAAAAGTGAAATGTTTCCTTTGGAAAGTGTTGATGGAAACGTTGCAACTTTTTGTTGTTGTTGTTTTCTGGCTGACACAAATTTCACAGATTGAACCAGCAGTTTTGAGAAACCTAATTCTCTTTTGGGTGGTTTTTCTTTTTTAATGAAATCTTTAGTTAAAAAATTGGCCCCGCTCTAAAAAACAGCTTTCACAATCTGTGCTAGTGCCAACTATTATATAAGAGGTTGCAGTATCCCAAAAGCATGTCATACTTAACCGCAAGTTTGAGTATAAAGAGAAACTGAATTGTGAAAGCATGTTGACAGAACAAATGACTTTTCCTTTTAAATTGGGAAAAAAAAAACATTGAATACATAGAAAAAATTGACTAGCTTCTGTGAATTATATTTTTTTTTCCTTAAAAATAAATTAATCTCTCCTTGATACAGTGCTGTGGAGAGTTGGGGGGGGCATACTTTTTATAATAACACAATTATACCTCCCACTGAAGTGTGTGTGCTTTATTTGCAGGGTTGTGAATGTGAAAGAACTCTAGAGTTCTAGTTAATAACAAGTTTCAGGCTTTTCATCTGAATCCTGTACAAAGTTTGTAAGGACTAATGGGCTTTTTTTAAGTGTAATAGACCTGTATCAGCTTTGGAAACTCCTGTAGAGATTATGGAAATGATTTTGTACTGAGCTTACCTGTGTGTCTGCAAACGTGTTCTAACAGCAAACTCTGTGTTTTAATGCTTATCTTGGTTGCTTTTCAGGTCATAATGTATGACTTGTGGATTTGGGGGTGAGAGGGCTGGTGTGACACTTATTTGATGGGAACTGAGACATATGACTTAGTTTCACTCACGTGACAACAAATCATTTGCAAATAGCAGAACCTTCTACTTCAGAAAGATTTAACCTCTTTTCAGATCTGGCTTATGGAGAAGCTTTTCAGACTCCAAATAGCAGTTCTTTAAAAAATAATTTTTTAATTAAGCATTCAGTTTCTTTCTCTGATTTTCTTGGCGTTTTATTTCCCCCAGGCTGAAAAACTAATGAAGCAAATTGGAGTGAAAAATGTCAAGCTTACTGAATACGAAATGAGTATTGCTGCACATCTCGTAGACCCACTTAGCATGCATGTAAGAAACTGTTTTCTGTGTTACTCCAATGAAAGCCCTTCAGACACAGAAGATCTTGATGTTGACTTTGGACTACATTATTTGTCATATATATGTATCTATGGAAATACATAGAAAATATTTCTGTAATTTGAAACTAAAATCGCATCATTGAGAGCAGAGTTTTTTTAATTACTTGTCTTTTTTATTTTTGAGGCCTTGCACTACTTTTGAGCTTGTGGATATTTTTTGTTGGCAGGGACTATGATGATCATTTCTATTACTGTTTTTCCGTATTAGGTAACCTGGAGTGATATTGCAGGCTTAGATGATGTTATTACAGATTTGAAAGATACTGTCATTTTGCCCATCAAGAAGAAATACTTGTTTGAGAATTCCAGGCTCTTACAGCCACCAAAAGGTAGGAAGGAAATGTTATGGATTTATATGTTGGTATTAAAAAAAAAAAAAAAAAAAAAAAAAGTTACAGTTACCCAGAAGGGAAAGAGGAAGTGCGTTGCCAGGCCAAAGTGCAACCATTGGGACTGATGCCAGGGAAAACCCTCAGGTTTTTCCTCTTCGCTTGCCATGAAATCAAGTTCTAGTGAATAAGTTTCATCTTAATAATGAGGTGATAATTGCTTTTCAGTTATTGATGTTACATTTTGGTGCACTAATCTATTTAGGCATTTTTAACTGCCTAAATTGTCCATTTTTTTTTTTTTTTCTTCTTATGCCCCATCTTGTCCTTCGGCAGAGGTGGGCTATAACTCTGCTGTAGAGCTTTGTACACTTGGTTAATATTTCTACGGCATCGTAGAAATATAAGTCATAAACATGAGATGTCAATGTAAGCTAATCTTGCAGACATCTCTCTGTTCTAGTCCTAGAAGTTCCAGTCATTTAAAGAGACAGAGATCCCATTTTTAGTCTGGAGATCGCTTGGTTTTCTCTAGAGTTAAGTTGCACAGTATTGAGGCAGTAAGGAAACCAGTGGGTTTCCAACTTTCCAACAGTAAAACAGAAGTTGGACTCTCTCTGCTGGCATGCTTACAGCCATATTTGCTGTATGTTACTGCAAACAAGCAGAATTTGAACCTAAAATGTTGGACAAAATGCCAAAGTTTATCTTTACTGCTCTCATCCCTGGAATATTAGCTTTCAGAGAATCTTCAGAAGACATTAATTACTGCCTGTATCTGTGACCATCTCAGCTTCATGTCCTAAGTGACGGAAAATGAAGAACTTTTGTAACTGGTTTAGTTTTTCCAGGCTACTTTCTCTTTAAGTCACAAATTGAAACTGTCTGGAAAATTACTTTAATGTCATGATCTAATAAGCTGAAGGAAAAAATTATTTTTTATTTATCTTTTTAAAGCAGACTTTCCATATAGGGCAAGCTCCCCAGCTTTACTAGTGGCTTGCTCTGTGTCTTAATAGGAAGTCATTGCTTCAGAGTAATTATGTTTGTGGTCATCAGTCACATAAAAAGAAAAAAAACCCCTAGTAATTCTCTGTGTTTCAGGCATGTTTGACTTTTTTTTTTTTTTCTTTAAATTGTTTTCTTTACAACTACGTTAGAAAAATACTACTGCGAATATGACAAGTTTAAAAATAATATGAGATGTCATATTTAATTGTGGGTAATTAGTTTAAAATGTTTGTGGGCTCATTTTTTTTTTCTTCTCCCCCCTCTGTGCTAAGTTTTATAAGCAAGGCTGAAACTGGCTATAAACAAGGCCTGTCAAATGCTTACAGGAAATAAATAGGAGTTTAGTTTCATGTAGCCTTTATAGTCACAGTAGTCATCTTTCAGACAAATGTCTCCCTTCAATTTCACCAACCTGTTTTTAGATGTTCTTAGCTTTAATTTTATAATAAGGATATCTTAAATAACTCTGTATTTGATTTGATGGAACACTGTGTAACTTGGTTTCTTATCTTTTAAAACTTGGATAAAATACAAGCCTGGACACTTATCAGGTCTGTCATATCAAAGCATGTTTTCTGTACAGCAACCAGAGAGCATTAACACCGTTACTTTTTCAGGAGTACTTCTCTATGGCCCTCCTGGTTGTGGCAAAACGCTGATCGCCAAAGCTACGGCAAAGGAAGCAGGTTGTCGATTTATTAATCTCCAGCCTTCAACACTGACAGATAAGTGGTATGGAGAGTCCCAAAAACTGGCTGCTGCTGTCTTCTCGCTTGCTATAAAGCTCCAACCATCCATCATTTTTATTGACGAAATAGGTAATAATCTATCTTTTTTTGTAAGTAGTTATAGCAGAGTGACATTAAACTGTAGGTTCAAGTTGATGGGTATATTGATCTACTGTCATCTTTTCTTTAAAAAGAGTGATAATGGAACAAGGTTTAGTAATGTAAATAGTATTGTAAAGTAACAGTGGCAAATTAGGAAAAACAGTGTACTTCTTCCTCGTGTTAGTGGAGGAAATTACAAGTAGAACAATTTGCTGTTTATTTTTGGTTGGGCTGAGGTGGTTCATGAGGAGACCTTTTCTTCTGTCTACTTCTGAACTACTTATTCAGGAAACGCATCACCAAATACACTTCAACGCTTGTGCTGTGAGGGCACATAATGGAAAATAAAATATGGGTTTAGGAGAGCTCAGGAATAGTAGCTTAATAAGGCTGAAGAAGTGGGAGGGGAAGTTCAGCTAGGAAGACAGCAAAGGTGCCAGTTGTTCAGTGCGTTTGGGCTTGTCATATTAGCGTTCAAGTCCCTGTGAACTTCAGCAGTTTATTTAAAATTGCTTGTTGTCTTGTAGCCCCGGTGCTGCTTAGAGTGAGCTGTACAGTTTGCAGGAACAGCCTGATGAAGCTTTTACCCTTTCCACAATTTAGGTTTATGAGGGGGCTACATTCTTAAGATACTTTTTATCCTTCTGTATAGGTGTGAAAAATGTGGTGTTTTTCTAGCTGATGGAAATTCTTTAGGCAACCACTAGCAGAGTTAGAGCTATGCGTAACACAGTGTATAGCCTACTTTACGTCAGTCCTGCAGCTTGCTGTTCTCCTGTGCTTTGGTGTCTTCTAGCTTGCCAGACTCTGAATGCTTCCATCTCTGCATGAGAAATTAAGGTGAAAGTTAACTTTCCGTGAATTCAGGAAAGTGAAAATTTGGAGCACAAGATTTGGGACAATCTCATGTGATAGGTACATACTCATGTAATGTGATTTAAAAGATGTGCTTAAAAATATGGTGAGGTTCCACTTTCCTATTCTTCATCGTAAGAAATATTTCTCATTTGTTGACAATGTGTATTGGGTTTCCGTGGCAAGGCAGATGGTAGCAGGGGCTCCGGGGTGGCTTCTGTGAGAAGCTGCTAGAAGCTTCCCCTGTGTACAATAGACAGACCTGCTGCTGGCCAAGGCTGAGCCCATCAGCAATGGTGGTAGCACCTCTGGGATAACGTAGTTAAGAAGGGGGAAAAAAAACCTGCGCAATTGCAGCTGGAGAGAGGAGTGAGAATAGGTGAGAGAAACAACTCTGCAGACTCCAAGGTCAGTGAAGAAGGAGGGGGAAGAGGTGCTCCAGGCACCGGAGCAGAGATTCCCCTGCAGCCCCTGGTGAAGACCATGGTGAGGCAGGCTGTGCCCCTGCAGCCCATGGAGGTTCACGGTGGAGCAGATCTCCACCTGCAGCCGTGGAGGACCCCACGTCGGAGCAGGGGGATGCCCAAAGGAGGCTGTGACCCCGTGGGAAGCCTGCGCTGGAGCAGGCTCCTGGCACAACCTGTGGCCCCATGGGGAGAGAGGAGCCCAGGCTGGAGCAGGTTTGCTGGCAGGACTTGTGGCCCTGCGGGGGACCCACACTGGAGCAGTCTGTTCCTGAAGGACTGCACCCGTGGAAGGGACCCACGCTGGAGCAGTTTGTGAAGAACTGCAGCCCATGGGAAGGATTCGTGCTGGAGCAGTTCATGGAGGACTGTCTCCTGTAGGAGGGACCCCACGCTGGAGTAGGGGAAGAGTGTGAGGAGTCCTGCCCCTGAGGAGGAAGGAGCGGCAGAGACAACGTGTGATGAACCGACCGCAACCCCCATTCCCTGTCCCCCTGTGCCACTCGGGGGCAGGAGGGAGAGAAAATCAGGAGTGAAGTTGAGCCCGAGAAGAAGGGAGGGGTGGGGGGAAGGTGTTTTTAAGATTTAGTTTTTATTTCTCATTATCCTACTCTGATTTGATTTGTAATAAATTAAGATAATTTCCCCAAGTCGAGTCTGTTTTGCCCATGATGGTTAATTGGCGAGTGATCTCTCCTTGTCCTTATCTTGACCCACAAGCCTTTCATTGTATTTTCTCTCTCCTGTCCAGTTGAGGAGGGGGAGTGACAGAGTGGCTTTGGTGGGCACCTGGTGTCCAGCCAGGGTCAACCCACCACACAATGTTTATTAAGAAAGTATTTATAGAGAATAGCATAAGTCTGCACATGAGAAATCAAGCAGCATGCTTTCTGTGGCGCAATTGAAAGTAAACTGCTTTACTGAATCCTTCAATACAGATTCCTTCTTACGAAGTCGATCGAGTTCTGACCATGAAGCTACAGCTATGATGAAAGCTCAGTTCATGAGTCTGTGGGATGGTCTGGACACCGATTATAACTGCCAAGTAAGTACAAAGGATGACAAAAAAAGTAATATGATTTTTCCCTCTCGGTTATTGTACATTGACCCATGCAGGAAGAGTAGGGGATTGCATGTAGTAATAGTTCCCAAAAGAGTTTCTTTACCTGTCAGTGTTAGTGATTAACAGTGTATTATGGGAATGAGATGAGTTATATAATAGATCATTTTTCTTCGTGAGAAGACTTTTTTTCTAGGTATTTTGGTTTTAATTAAGAGATGTTCTGTTCAGAAGTGTCTTAGTCTCAATAATGTAACAGTATGGTTTGAGCTGCCAAGATTGGCAATTTTTAAACTGTTTTGAAAAACATTTTGTCAACAATATTTTCTTCAGGTGAAATGAATCTTTGATTTCAGGAAAGGTATTGAAAGATCTGAATATTCATCCCAGTTGCAGGTTGGTTGGTTTGTTTCCAGAAAAGCATTAGACAAGCACTAGACTCTGGAGTTAATCTGAAAGGGTAGAGAAGTTGATGTTATCAAAAGACAAATTCTACTAAATGGAGTCATGCTTCTATCCCATTATTCCTGTACACTTCCGTCCCCCTCCCATAATCTCAAGAGAAGTATTGTATTTTGGAGAGAAAAAAAATACAAAAGGTGCTGGTGCTGTAAAAACAAACAAACAAAAAACATGAAATAAATGACTTGACTGTAGCATAGACGAAAGCCTGCTTGGTACGTTACTGAACTGTCACCTGGAGCAATCTTTTTAAAGCCTTTAAAAAGGATGTTTATTCTCCAGTCTTAAAATTTTCAGCCTTCTTAATCTGTATTTTTCTGTGAATGTGTTCCAACGCTCTGACCTCCATTAGTTCTTTTTTGTAAAATCTGCTTTTCTTCTTCTTCTCTCGAGCTTTTTTCAGTTGATTTTTTAAAAAACTGATTAAAACACAGTGAATATATATACTGAAGAGCTTTAAAGCAGAGCGTTTGCTTACCATTAATAAGAGGCCAATGGTATGAACACTTAACCGGAAGCTCATGTGATCTTGCAAGCACGCATTTCTTCCAGTGTTTGAATGTATTATCTTTTTTCCCCAATATACTGACAACTTCTTGGAGCAAGTCAAATTGTTCATTCCCTGCAGTAAGACAATACGTGGTCTTACCCAACTGTAGAGATGCCCTCCCTCCTCCCTCCGTTCTCTTCTCCCCTCAAATAAAAGTGAAAGGTTGTACGACATCTGACCGATTCCAGCGTCTTAATCTCGTCCTTGGAATCGTATTGAAACCTCCCCCGACATTGGATCGGGACACCAACTCTCGAGTTCAGCATACAGACCCTGAACAAGTCACTCTTGTCCTTTACTCGTATGCCTCTGCAGGGTAGGGAGCCACCAAAGTAAAATGCAATGCAGACAATTGGCTGGAGACACCACAGGGGTTGATTCAGGTTTCTGGGGCATTTTTCAGCAGGAGTGTTTTGTTTCAATACCGTATTTCAGGCTCCTCCCTGAGATGTCATTGCAATTTAGGAAGTGTTCTTTAAACAATGGTTTTGACATTTGCATTGTCTCAGTTTTTGACAGCCAGCTCACTGGGCTCTTTTGTTAATTACAAATGTTTACTTGGGAGCTTTGGGTTGCTTGACTGATTCTTGCCAAACAAATTTCCTTTGAATAAGGATTAAATTTGGCTTTTGTTACGGTAACAAAAATTCCAAATGCTACGGCGAAATTGTAAATAAGTGTTGTGATGAATGTTATTTGTTCCTGTGTTGATTGCACCTGAAAAGCATGTTAAGCTTTGGACTAAACCTGCCAAGCACATAGTCTTGAATCTCGCAGGAACTTGGGGCACAGTGCCTGGAAAACAGAGCTGTGCTGCTTGAAGGGACAGTTTAAGTCTGGAAGTCCTGTACAGCCACGTTTGTGCCCCAGGTGGGTCCCACGTTCGCAGAACCTGCAGACAAAGCCAGTTTTGGGAAGGCTTCTCAGGTCCAGTAGCACAGAGAGAGCAACACTTCGGGTCGTTTCGGGCCTTGATGCAGACCTGGGGGAAGCACAGCATGGGTACAGTGATGCCTCTTTGCAAGAGGCAGCTCAGCCAAAAATTAGTTTGTGTTTGGCACGAAGGCCAGCACAAAGCACTGGCATGCATAACACTTTCTAGAAGGTGAAGATGACGGAGCCCTGGTGAAAAATGTGCCTTTTGGCTTTTTCTGTGCATAGGAATTTGCCACCGTGTAATTAAGCCTCTAGGTGGCAGGGTGACTCTGCTCCGGGACACGCAACCCAGCCTGGCCAGGGGCTGCTGGAGCTGCCAGGGCCGGCTGCGGAACAATGACCCCAGACAAAAGACCAGAAGCATGTCAGGAAACCGTATTGATAGGAGATGAATTTCCCTGACATTTTTCACTTTCGTGACGGGGTATTTACAATGTACATAACTTACAATAACAAATGAGAAAACAAGGCCAATGTGAATGGGAAGTAAATTTGTTCTTAAGCTAATAACTGGAATGTAGTCAAATGAGGTAAATACTCTCTTTGTATCGAGCTTTGGTTGTACACATCTAATGTGCTGCTGTTACAGTATACCAGTGCATATAGGTTTTTATTGACTTTTAATGTTTTTTTAAATGCTTAAAAAAAAACCCCAACATTTTAGTGCATGCGAAAGCTGCCAGTTTGGTCATCTTGGTGAACTGATTGCCTTTCTTTTTTCAACACAGTACAAAAATACCACATTTTTTAATACCTTATGAAAACATCTCCTTTGAAGTTCCTTCCAGACCACCAGGAACTAAAGAGACGTTGCCAAGACTTATAAGCAGAAGTTTTGGGTTATTGCTTAGAGTTTGAACTTTCAAATTGGGCTCAGAAGGCTTCAGACTAATGTAAAAGTCTCCACCCAGATGGTACTCCGTAGTTCCAATGCTCTCTTAAGCTGCCTGTTTAAATCCGGTTGCTGAAATCAGTAGCAAGAAACCTTACGTAACTTCTTTAAATGTCGATGTTCCTGATAAAGAATGGACGAGTCACATGTTTGGTTTTGAAACTCCAATACGGCGATGTTTTCAAAAGCTAGTTTCAGGCTGACTAGTTTTTTCTGTTGGTGTATACAGGTAATAGTGATGGGAGCCACCAACCGTCCTCAGGATCTTGACTCTGCAATCATGAGAAGAATGCCGACCCGGTTTCACATCAACCAACCTGTAAGTCATGCCAGGTTTGCCTGAACAGTGTGCCTAGTGGCTGAGCTACAGGCACGTGCCTTATCAGCCAGGAAACACACGTCTCTGGTTTGGTGGGTTTTTTTCAAAGAAATACTGTATTATTTTGATATGGTTTTAGTTTTTTTAGAAGCACATATATAACTTTGCTTTTTAAGGTGAAGTTTCTCACAGAAATCTTGATTCCTTGGGTCTTTCATCTGAAACAGCTCCATGTGCTCTGAGAGCTTCCCACCCATTTCTTTATCTATAAGAATGGAGTGGCTTAGACACTGCACTCTGGAAAGAGCTTAGTTTTAGCTTGAAACCAATCACCAAAAAGCACGAAAGTGACTGCACACACTTACCTGCAGGGAGAGTGGCACCCAGGTCGGATAGTGTCAAGAAGCAGGTACATATTGACTACCATTTATACCTTCTCGATACACAGTATTTAGTTTTCCAGGAGAGAAGAGGGAATGAAATCTGCATACCAAAGCCTGCATTCTTCTCAAGCCTTTCCACAGTCAGGCACTGCAAGCAATCTGGAAAACTGTTCTTATTCCGCTTAGGATTTATGCCAAACAGGCAGTAATTAAGGTCTTGATCAATTATGCCAGCCATCACAAGGTTATCCCTACTATAAATTTTGCTATTGCCATCCTTTTCAAGGTATTTAGTCGCCTTCGAATGCTTAGCAATATCACAAGACATTTTTGTATCAATACTATAAAGACTGCAGGTGTGGTTGTCAGTATTCCCTTCTGGCTACAGAAATACCCTTCATTGTTCTTTTTTTGCAGAAACTTAGAGACAAAACTGGAGGAGTAAAACCTTTATTGATTGTGCAAGAGAGTAGTCATGTTCCTAGACCCATCTTCTTTGAACTGGCTTTCACTCCTTTGGGCAGATACTTTTCAAAACAAAGCATTTATAACCTAGTAACTGCTTTTCCGCAATGCCTGCTCATAGGGTTTCATACACCATACTCATCTTCAAGTTTTCCTTGAATTATTGAGGGGCAAGGATGTGTATTTTGGTACTTCATCTTGTCTTTCTATCAAGAAAGAATCAAGGGTGAATTTTCCACAAGTAACAGTGCCTCCAGATATTACAGGGGTTGGCTCCTTCTCCCAGGATCAGAATTACAACAGGAGCTGTCATTTAGGGCACAGGCACGTAACTTTCCTTACCCCACTACAACAATCTCATGAACTTACCGCTTGTCTCTTGTTCTTGTCTGTGGTACTTTGTGATACAACCAAGATTGGTTACAACTCTTTTATTGAGGGCCAAGGTAATTTATGTGCTGTGGATTGGAAGTGTGCACAGGTAGTATCGCTGCAGAATATCTGCTAAAGATAATATCTGCTAAAGCCTTGCAGATTTTGTAACTAAGTTTGAGATTAAAATGCCCAAAATTGCTCATAAGAAATTACCTGCAAGGCAGAGGGAAATGGAAGAAGTATTTTTTGAGACAGAGTATCAGCAATTCAGCTGTCAGAGTATCTATGGGGTAGTTTTTTCCCTTTTTAACAAAGTACATTTAGGACAAATTTGGTTTTGGGAGGCACAAAAAAGAGTCTCTTTGCTGCCTGTGTTTTACCTTGCTATTAAGGATATGCTCAGGACTTAACTTTTTCTTTCAGTAACCTTGTCACAGTGTATGATTTGTATTGCTTAACATTTCCCAAGCATCATCTGTAGGATTTTTTTTTTTTTTTTTTTTTTTAAGCAGAACAGTTTATCCTCTTCATCTGATTTAGCAAAGTATTGAAAGCATCCCCTAGATCTAGAGTCTGCCCTCCATTAAAGATGATGGGAAATCTTTGGAGACAGCTGCTTTCACTTAGGGCAAAGTAAGACTAAATGTCAGTGCATTTTCCCTTTCCCTATAGTTAGTGTAAATGTATATGCTCAAGTGTTTAGTTTCATGTGCTCCTGGTGTCAGAGTACCCTAGATCTTGTTTTGCCGAGTGATTTGCCATCAGATAGGTTTCCTTAGTGTGTATCACATCTCCCATTTGAGGGATCAGCTTGTGTCACTGAATCATGACTGAAAGCCCATGCGGTGCAAAATTGAGATAGATGTTACATATGTTTATTTTTGTACTCCAGTAACTTTAATCTCTTCTGTTTAAGGCTCTGAAACAAAGAGAAGCAATCTTGAAGCTAATTTTGAAAAATGAAAATGTAAGTAGACTTCTTTTAATGGTTAATTTGCTGTATTACTGTTTTCATGAGTGCGAGCTCTGGAGTTATAGAAGACATGTTTTATAATTGACTGTCTTGGAGTGAGGTAGAGATTACCTGCCAGGGTATTTCCGATTACAACTTAGGAATCTTTTGTGGTTTTAGGTGTGGCATTAAATTGAAGCAGTAGAGTTGCCTACTGGTTTAAGCATGAGCCTCAGTCAGAGCAGCAGTCTTGGATTTTGTCATGAATCACCATCTCTGAGGAAAAGTACTTAATTTCTCGGTCTCCATTTTCTTGTTATACAACAAGATAATATACTTATCTCTCTAAAGATGCTGAAGGTGAATCATGTTTGGAAATCAGTTTGATCAGTGAAAGACATTTTAAGACACCATAAAGCAGGGAGAAGAGATACTGAATTTTTTTTTTAACTCTGTACAGTCTGTTGGCTCAAGTCAAGGAAGGAGGAATGACATTATTTGACAGTGCTGCTTTTTGCACTTTGAGCCATAGCTCTTATTTCCTTTAGAGGAAAACTACTGTAAATGTTGTTACTAATATTGTATGGTGTTCGTGTTGCCATCTGAATTCCAAGATGAGGGGAAGGGGTAGGTGTGAGCACATCTGGTCGTGTCTGTTGGCAGGATACGGGACATATGTTATCAGAGGTTCCTGCCAAATTTAGTCTGCAGCACTAATTGTCTTGAAGTTAATGTTGCAAAGTGTCTCTTGGTTGAGGTCTATCCTAATAAATATCATTCGTTATTAAAGCCAACTTATATTTTTTAAGAGGCTTAAAAATCACAGCTCATCATTGCGAATGGCTGAGATATTGGGGAAGTTGCTCTGCAAATGGTCATTTTGGAATGTTTATATAGGGTTAGGATATAGGTTGGCTTTTTCACAAAATACTAGACATAGATGTGAAAACAGAACGGCTACAAAATGCCAAAAGAGTTGTGGAGGAAGAGCTGACCTATTTGCAGAAAATCTCAAACAAACTAAACCGTCTCTTGCAAGTGGTGATTTCAGACTCAGATTTCTCTTCAAGAGCTGTTAGGGAGGTATGCCAAATAATAGACGTTTACACAGGCTCCCTGAATATCTGCAGCCACCCAGCCCTTGCACGCAAGTGGATTCTGTGGCTCTTTTGCCTCAGTAGCTGGGCCTGCGATTTGCAGCACCTTGGCCTTAAGGCCTTCAGCAAAAACCTAAATCGGCTCCTGAATATGGACCTGAAAGAATGCAAGGTGTATCAAGCATCTGGCAGTGAATCACAGCCACACAAATAACATTTTTTCGAGGGCAGGAGGAAATCAGCCTGTATTGGTTACCCATAGGAGGAAGAATTGGATCTCTCAAGCCCAGCTTATTTTCAGCCAGGGTGACAAACTTCCTGGCAATCCTTCACATGACAGGTGTAGTCATGCCCTCCGTTCTTCCCGCCTGTCTTAAAATCTTGTTTCTTCTTTCTCACTCAAAGGGAAATCCTTGTTAATGCCTGCTACTCAACATGCCCGTTTTCTGTTTATTCTTAGCCAGCTGTACTGCTCCGTTCAATTCTTGATGGCCTTCAGCCCCACATTGAGCAAATACGTTGCAGATCCACAGCTGACTGTTACTGGCATCGGTATTTGTGTGCAGGATCATGCTTTAAAGCAAAGCACTTCAAGACAGCCGGGCTATACTGTCTGTAGGAGGCACTTCAGTGTAAGCCAGCTGCCCCTTTTGCCTTAATTCCTGTGCCTGGGGAGCCAGAAGGCTCACTCCAGACCCAAACCAGAACACTGTGTGCTGAGTCCGTAGGTCAGGGAGCTGGGGCTCAAGTACAAGCTCAAGATCTGAGCCAACAGGATAGTATCACTGTAACCCTTGTGCTTCAAGAAAAGTGGGACGGACGGTGGGGAATTGGAACGGTGCTCAGTGGATGTCAGTGCATTCTCAGGTTATACTGGGGAGTGCATGGGTTGAAGGGGTAGCTGGAAGCAGCAAAGATGACACCAGGGGCTTTGCCTTCATCACCATGGAATAGTTTCCCTCTTAGAAGAAGTCACCCCTTAAGTTCAGCCTTTTATTAGACTAGTTTGGCTTTATTTTTTTGAAAATAAAATACTGATGCATTGGAAAATGTGCCAGAAGGGGCTGTTATCAGAGGTTCTGTAAACAGACTGAATAAATACGGGGTCCTGGCTGGAATGAGTTCAGCCTCTGATCCAGTGCATGGAGTTAGACACGTTATTTGGCCTCAGAGTTCCCTGTTCCATGGTTGTATAAAGTAGGAGCAGTTGCTTGCTGAGTTACTGGACAACTGCTTTTGAAGCTTTTATTCTGCACTGAAAGGTGGCAACAACAAAACATAAATGTGACAAGAGCTTTTTCCAGCCTTGCTGTGTTACTGATCAAAAGAAGTATTTATGAAAACAAAATGTACTCTTTCAAATAATGTATAAAAAAAGAGCTGTGGCTGTGAAAGGAGACCTGTTGGGTAGTGTTCATTGTCTACAGATAAAAAGATGCACATAGGGTCTGATCAAGCCCTTTACTAAAAAAAAGTGGTGCCATTGCAGGAAACTTGTGTGGGCACTTGAGAAAATGGATCATTGTTTCTGTGATCCATTTTTTTGCCATCCAGTAGCCTTCCAAAACAGCACAGGAGCTGTGTCAGTAAGTGAATATACTAATATGATGGTTCATTTTTGGTTGCCTGTTCTTTTTTTTTTTTTTAACCAGCTACAGAGTTTTATGAAATGAAGCATCATTTTCATTTAATGAAATGAACCATTTGGAGGGTTCAAACTCTAAGTTAATAAAATAATTTGCTTTTTGCTCTCAAAAAAAGTCAAGACTGTAAAAGGTCTTCTTAGGGCAGGTAAAAATACTTGGAGATGGCTGTTTCTTGTCCTTGGTGAACAAAGTAAATGACTTCAGAGTTTTCATGCTCTGACCTTCTTTTTTTGACAGGTGGACAGGCATGTAGATCTCCTAGAAGTTGCTAAAGAGACTGATGGCTTCTCAGGCAGTGACCTGAAAGAAATGTGCCGGGATGCAGCACTCCTCTGTGTCAGGGAATATGTTAATTCAGCCTCTGAAGAAGAGAAGTATGTGTCTTTATTCTGTCTATTATGATAGCTGAACAGCAATTGTGTATGCTCCTGGTGCTACAAACTGTCCAATTATTAGTTTGTATTTTCTGATTTGAATTGCAAGTTTATAGAGGTTTAAAAAACCTTGCTATGGTTCACAGAAAGCATGAGGTTCTCTTTTTCTTGACAAATTGCCACTGTACAACAAAAAAAACCAACAAGTAAGTTACCTTTATTCATTTTGACTATGAAAGTAAGACTAATTGTTCTAAGGTGTCAAGCTTGAGGTGGCATGAACCAACAAGAGAGTGATATTGCTGCACTATATTACCGGGCTTAAATGCTGGTAACACTCTCGTACACACGTAACTCCACTTGCTGTGATGTTCCTCTTATTATCTCCCATACTTGCAGGTAATATGTGTATGGGCAGGGCCACGTTTCCAGTGTAATGCTGGATCCATGTCAGAGCTGCTGTTTTCAATGATTACTTGTCATTGTTTGAATAGCTGTTACACAGCACCTGAATCATTACCTTGCTTTTTTTCTTTCTTTTAAAGCCATGATGAAGATGAAATTCGGCCTGTGCAGCAGCAGGATCTCCACAGGGCAATTGAAAAGATGAGAAAATCGAAGGATGCCACACTGCAGAATGTTTTGATGCATGTTAGTTTAGATTAAGACAAAAGAGTGTGTTTGCAGTTTCTGATGTGATTTAGTTTGACTTCTGTAATCAGTTAGCAAAAAAAATGTCAGGGGGTGGGAACAGGGATGTTCCTTGAATAAGGGAGTTCTGTTTCTGGAATTGTTTTTATACAACAAATTCTAAGTTATTGAAATTTTGTCATGCACAACTAGAAGTGTAACAATAGATCATGAAGTGGAACAATTACAGCCCAGACCAAGAGCAGCTGCCTGTGTCTTGTCCCATAATCGACACACTGTGTAGCCTTAATGCAGGTTCTAACCTCCTGCTTAAAACTGAAAAAGCCAGAAGGATCGTGAGGCCCCACTTTCACGGTCCGTATTTGTATGAAAATCAAGATCAAGCGAGCTTTTGCCCTTTAGCTCTGCGGGAGGTCTCTGTCCTCCCTGAGCTCGCCTCAGGACACCTGCGTTACACTTTGACAGGTGTACTGCCCCGGTCAAACTCCCCACCTGCCGTTGTCCCCAGAGCAGGTTGCACCGGGCGCTTGGCGCCAGAAGTGAGAGCCCTGCTCGGGGCTCATCCCCCCTGCCTCACCAGCTAAGTGAAAAAACACGTGTTCCTTATCCAGGTTAAATAAAGGTGGCCCGTCCACCTAGGTAAAGACTGGTATTTAATGTCTTTTGGCAGGAATTTACAGGACATCATGATTCTGAGCCCATTATTGTCCCTACATACTATAATAATCCTGTTGTGTCATGCTTGCCTTTTCACCTAAGATTTTGTCACCCTTGGCACTCTGCTGGGGGGTCTGGCTCCCACCTTAGATAGATACATAGAATCAGTTTACTTAGGATTCATTAAGTAGTACAATTACAATTTGTTAATTAAGATCTTACAACAGCCCGTGCTTAACTAGCAAATATATGTACAATATCCACTGAAAAAAGATGACACCTGATTTGATAAACGACAAGCAACCTTTTCCTGTTAGGAACTAATTCTTTTAATAACTCGCAATTGCCTTGATACCATTTTCCACGTGCTCCTACAGGAAATCCTGTAAATTTAATAGTATTCATATTCACCAATTCTTGAATTTGATCTTTTAGATGTTGGTATTTCTTAACTTTCTCTGCTGCTGCATCCGCCAAAGATGTTAATTTACTCTCATACCTAACTGTGATGTCTACTAGGGCCTGAACTCCTTTAATGAATACCAGGTTTGGCTTATGTAGTTCATTTTGTTCATCTTTCAGGAGCAGCTCCTGGAATACTACCCATTCCTTCTTTTTGGCCTCATCTGCCAATAACTCACATAGCTGGTTATGTTTCTTAATCCTAGCATCCTGTGCCGCTGGGCAGTATCCAATAATATGTGAACAGGTCTCATTCTCTGCCTGACAATGTCAGCACGATTTGAGTCTCTTGTCTGCCTCTTGCTAAAAATTCTCTTACGGGGTAGACATTAGCTCTTAGCTGTAACACTGTGACGAGCTTTCCGTGGGGAATGCCTCTATAAAATTCCATCCAGTTGTTGCTGATCTTATCCTTCTCAAAGTTGGGAATTCCACGGCCCTGGGATACCAGCTTGGTCCAGTTCACAAATTCCTGTTTCCTCCAGTTACAGGGTCTCAGAAAGATGACTTTTGGAGCGGGCGTCTCCCATTCTGAGGCTGGTTCCTCACCACTTAATTCCTCTGATATCACCATAACCGGTCTCGGGTCCCGAACAGATGGAATTTTATCCTTATCTCCTCCTGCTGTAAGGATTGCTCCACAATCTTTCAAATTCTTTCTTAATGTGTTCCTGGCAAATGACTGCTCTTATTGTTTTGTTTGAAGACTGCGCAATTCTGTGTAGCCTTTGAGCCTGTACACTGGGAATCAAACCCAAGAGCCTGGTAATACCTAAACCTCCATCCCGGGTGCTGGAGGTATCACAAGTACTTGCTGAAAGACGTAGCCATTCCTTGATGGCCACTCGAATTCCCAAGTCAAGGGTTTCTAGGTACATAGCTTTCATGTTGGCTTGGCCTGCTAAGTAGATCAGTCGCGGAATAGTATATCCTTTCAAGATGTCAACCTTCTGAAGTGGCTTTAATGCAGCCTTCCCAATTCCTTGTAACCATCCCTTCACTTTCTCCAGTGGTTCTGGTTTTGATATTCCAGTCCATGGGTCAGTACATAAGCCCAGGTACTTTTCAGAGCTACCGAGTTCAATCATATTGAGGGGGGTACCGCTAATCGTCCATGAAGGACAGTCATTGATCCTGTGTAAGTCTTTCATCGGCTGAGTGTAAAAGCCATGTCACTTCTCCCCTTGCATCTTGAGGCCAGTTGGTTCACAAAAGACCTCCAAAATTTCAATAATTTTCCGCATTCCTTCCCATGATCCATTCAACAGTACCAAGTTGTCTGTGAAAACCATAGGTGTTATATTTCTTTTTTGAACAGTGTTGGAAACCACTTCCTTCCTCCTCCAACTTGCACAGCAGGGGGTCCACAGATAAGTTAAGTAAAACTGGGGAGGTTACATCACCCTGTTTTAACCCAATCCGAATCCTGATGGGATCTGACTGTTCATTCTTCAGGTCAATACGAGTGTTGATGTTGTGATACAAGTTTGTAACTGGGGCAATAATATGATTGTCCACGCCCTTCTGTTTAAGAGCCAAAATGATGCGAGAGTGGCTCGTGGTGTCAAAGGCTTTCGCTAAATCAACAGAGACTACCCCCAGGGATTGACGCTCCTTTTTAGCATGACAAATTAAAAGCTGTAATAGGTTCAGATTTTCTGCACATCCTGATGACTTTATAAACCTCCTTTGTCATGGATTGATGGGACATGCCTTAGTCAACCTTGCTGTTAAAATCCTTGAGAACCTTAAAATGGTCGATCCGATGGTAATTGGCCACCAATTATTGATGTCATTCTGGCAAAGCAGATTTTGATATTAACACAGTCTGAGATTCTCTTACCGTGTCCGGTATAATAGGTTCAGCGGGTCACCGGTGTGGAGAGGAGACAATCCATTACCAGTTTGTGTATATATATACGAGCGTGTGTGTATGTATTAAATGTATATATCCACACTTTTTTTTTTATATACAGACATAATCTGTAGATAACTTGAGTATGGAAAATCTTTTCTACTTACTGAGTCAAACCAAATCAGAAGATGTATAGATTAAAGATTTGTCAATACTCAATTCACATTTACTTCTTCCTTTTAGCAGCAAATACGAAGATAGAAACTCTGCTTCTAGAATAACTTTCAGGCAAAATTTTAAATGTTACTGATTTTTCTTTCACATGACCACTTGAAATCTGGTGCCATTTAGTAAAGATAGTAAACTACTGCAAAATGTTTGAATACTTTTCATTTTGTATGAATTCTGCTTTTTGAGGCTTTTTAAATGAATGCTGGTTTTATTTTTCCCTTGATGTGAGTAATTAGAGTAGACTCTTAACTGGTCTTTCATAAAGCCCCACATATTATAAGCTCTCTGAAATTGTGGCATTCTGATCTATTATGCATTGTAATGAGGGCTTGCTGCTATTTAACCTCTGGAAGACCCACTGCTGCACTGTGGCATTGTACCATGAAGTGTCATGCATAGCTCTGAGGCGTGGGGGGATGTTTTGTGATGTTTTGCTCTGTCACATACTCTGATCTGCAAAACTGAAGGGAAGAGAATGGGTTTTAGGATTATAAATGTGATTTAGCAATGTTCTGCTGTACTTGCTGGTAACAGTTTTAGTAAATTCATGTAATGTTACATAGTGATAAAGGCAAAAGGTTAAAAATGTAAGTGGCAAAAGTGTTTTGGTAAAGTTATTGTCAGTAGGTTTTCAATAACTTGATTTTTCTTCTTATAATATTATGAATTGTGCGCTAATTCAACACAAATACGTAATTGGAATTGTTCAGACCCCCGGAGTGGTGCACTGCATCGCAGCTCTGCTAGCTGTTGAGGGAAGGTAAGCATTGAAAGCAAGATGACGATGTAAAACTTAACGTACTGCAAAGTAAAATAAAGACAGCTGGAGCCAGCCATCGTACAGTATCAGGTGCTGATGACAATTTCCATGAAGCAGAACTTTCTCACTGGTGTCCTCTTGTCTGGCACGCTGGTTGTGTAATGCACCAGCTGCAGTAGGTCTTAGTTTGACCCAATTTAATCTCCTTGGGTACTGAACATGTTTTGTTGTTTGGGGTTTTTTTAATAATTTAGTAATTACTTTGCTTTTTGATATGGGGGGAGAAAGGTCTATGGTAAATGCATATTGCTCTAACCCAAGGACGTAGGAAATCAGGCACACCAGAAGATACTGGGCTATGGAAATCTAAAAGTCTGGGATATGGAATGCTAATCCCACAAGTTACGTTGGTGACAGGGCAGAAAGCAGTGACGTAAGTCTTTGGGAGAGCCCGAGTTCAAGGACTAGCCTTAAAATTAAACATGCAAATAGTGGTACTTACTGGAAGCTGGTTTCTTGGGAGGTTTAAATTATGCACGTGCCAGATGAAGTTCTCCAGCTATTCAGTTTGGTTTCAGTCCTGCTCTGACTCTGAAGTTCTCCCAGCCCCTCTCAGTAGTTGTTACACCTGACAAGTGCCAGACTGGTGCAAGCAGCTCGTCCTGCGTCTCCTTCCTTTTTTCAGGGTGCTCCCTGCTTGGTGAAGATCTAGTGCAGGCAGCTGACGAATACTATCTTAATTGGCGTTAACAGAGTGAGCATAAAGTGTGTCCTCAAGCGAGTTTAAATGTCAAACCGAGCGCACAGGAATAGGAACAAAACCTTGACTGTCTTCAGATGCTGGGGGCATCCTCTAGTTGCCAGCTGAGCTCTGATCTTTTTGTGTGTTTCTCCAGAAACCTGGCTGCATACTGGCTGGAGCTTGCCTTTACCTCATGCCTATAATACATCGCTGCAGGCTTAAGGGACTGACATGAAGAGGCACAAGGGTTCATTTTTAATTGCCCCTGAGGACAGTTCCTGCAGCTGGAGTGTAACTTCCACTTTTGCAAGGACTTTTCCATACTCACCTGCTCCTGCTGCACCTTTCAGTGTCCTTGACAAAGCACAGCCCCTCCTAGCAGCTTGCTAGGGAAGGGCACAGTTTATCATGCTTTAGTTCCACAGCTCCAGTGGTTTGGTCCAGGCTCCTCACCATTTGATCCTGCCTCTCCTTAGAGCAGGGGCAAGCCTAACCCCTCTCCCGCGGCTCTAGGGCCAGTTGTGCAAACCAAGCGTAGTTTCACAGGCGTGGGCTGAGGCCAATCCAGCCTCTGTGCTGGGCTCTGAGTTGTAGCGCAGAGTTTTCTGTGAGAAATGGGTCTTTCTTGGGGTTTAAAGATCCAGTCTGTGGCAGGAAGAGGCATAGGCATTCCCAGCAGGCAAATGATTTGTTGAGGACCTGTTCAGCCGTAGCAGTCACCGGTAGACAGTGTGCACAGTACAGACCGTACCTAAATTGTCCCCAGGCTGTAAAGCAGCTAATCTTGCCAGTCCAATACTGCAGCGCAAACAGAAACCTTTGGCATAGTCTTAAGTGAAAAGTAAATAAATGTGGTGTTTGTTTGCTCTGTGTTTTTGTTGATCTGTTTTCTGTAACCTTCACCTGTGCGCTCATGTTTGAATTCTGTAAATACAGGGGGTTTTTTTGAGACTGGTGTGAGCACAGGCATTCTTCTCCCTGGCTGGTGCTTGGGAACCCCAAATCAGGCAGCCGAGGGTGAAGCCCGGGGTGCTGTGGGGGATGGCTCTGGATGAGTGGGGCGCTGGGAGCCCCGGCAGGGTGAGCCGAGGGCACAGCCCGCGTGCCTGCAGCCGGCGTCCAGCCCTGCACCGGGGCAGGCACAGGCCAGCAGCAAAGGGCCTCTGTCCCCATCGAACAGAAGCTGCCAGGGCTCACAAGCTCTCCCTTTGTCTCTCCCCAAGCTGGGGAGCGTGGGCTGCGGCGCTCTCCAAGACCCACAGCCCATTTACAGCAGGTCCATCGGGAAGAGACCAAGCGATGCAGCATCATCCCCTGTTTCTGCAGGGTTTTAGCAGCTAGAAGGTGCTTAAGTGCTGGTTAAACAGCACAGAAAGGCAGGGCAGCAGAAGACAGTGCAGGTACTATGCTTGTTAAATGTGACTTGTTCAACACTACACAGCCCAGACAGCAAAAAGGTAAATTAGTTGAGGTTTCCAAAAGGAAATGAGCTCCACGGGCAGCCTTGCTGCTGCCTGGTCCAGCCATTGCCCTGTCCGAGGCACTGAGCATGCAAAGGCTGGAACAGGGGGAGCTCCTACTGCTACGGACCTGGCACAGCCCCAGATGAACCATGTGGTTGTAATTTTCCCCCAAAAAAATTACAAAGTGAGGGTTAGTTACATGTATAAATATTTATTTGTACTAAAAGTGAGTGTTTTGTAGCAGAGTATCAAGTTCAGAATATATTGAATCATGAGATGCATCAGTTGAGGTACAAATTCCAGTCTCATGTCTTAATAAATACACTATAAAAAAAACTAGTCCACATACCCTATTTTAATCAGAGGTAATCAGTACACTACACTTTTTAAAAGGATAATACAACATTTGTGTTTTGCTGTAACCATTTGGATTTACTGCAGGGTTTTGGTTTTTTTAACCGTTTGATTATTTTAAGATGAGCGGCAACAGCACTATTTCACTACTTTAAAATGACAACTATTGCAATCAATAATGGGAGTATTGCTTATGCCTTCCAGGTCCCTGCCAGAGGGCCTGAGTGTAAAAGGCACTGGTGCTAGTGTGCTTTCAGTTGCTAACATGGGTGTTGCAGCATTTTTCTTGAGGTATAATACAGCTTTGGGCTTTTTGGTCAGAATACTTAAAAAAATGACAAAAAAAAACCCCAAACAGTTGATAGATAAAAAAGCCTTTTTTGCAAAAATATTCCTAATCACATATGTAGTCTTGGACCCTGTACCATGGCCACAGCAAAACAGGTTTTAGCTTGTGATGTAGCTCACTACCCTAAGTTACAAGCGGAAGCGTCATTGTTTTTACTGAGCGTAGATCCATTTCTAATTAAAACTACAGTACAAGAAGGAGAGAACGCTATTTCCATTTCATTTGAAACACATTCTGACCGGTCCTGGGGCATCTACTAAAAAAGGCCAAGTACAAAAATCATCAATTCAGGTTGTTGCAATAACTAACAAGTGCATAGCTGTCATCCTCCCCTAAAAGCCTCACACCTGAGCATGGTGGCCACGGAGGTGGCACACTCCTCACCACCGGCACAGCAGGGCTGCAGCATCAGCCCCTTCCCTGGGAAAGCCTCCGCTGATGGCGGGCAGGATGCCAAGACACAGGCAGGGGCAAGCAGGCGGCTGAGGGGCTCCCAGCCGTGCAGGGTGTTGTGCTCAAACCTCAACCACCACTGAGACGCGGGACATGCTCGGGGTGAGATGCAGACAGGGCCAGGTAAAGCTTCGGTGTTGAGTCACACTGCTCAGCCCCGTTGGAGGTCACCGCAAGAGCTGCGAGTCAGCGGAAAAGCCTCACGCACAACAGCAAAGTCCATGTCAGGGGTGGGGGAGAAGATAAGGTCTGCAGTAACTTTCCACCAGCCAGAGCTGGGAGCAGCACCAGCCACCGGCTCTCGGCTCAGCACCATCACCCCTGGCACCGCAGCACCCCACATGGCTGGGGGGACCCGAGGACTTTTCTGCCATCCTCTGGCTGTCCCCCAGCTGGAGCCAGCATCACCATCCCACAGGTACAAAGTAAAATCAGGCCACCTGTACCCACATGGGTCTACAGCTGTGGATGAAGGCAAGCACTTGAGCCATCTCTCGCCTGATTTACCGGGTACAGCTGCTCGGACCCACCTCGCACTGTGATTTTGCTGGTTTGCCTTTAATTCGCCTTTCGGATGGGAGGAGCGTGGGCAGAGGAAAGGGGAATCCGATCCTGCCAGGTGGGAGGATACCAATGAAAGCACATAAACAGCATCCCCAATTTTTGCTTGCTGCCCTGAGCTTTCTCAGAGATCTCCTGGGCTTTACGGTGCCTCCCAGGGCAGCTTCTCCCACCCGTGGGCCCACCAGGCTGTGAGCGCAGGGATCTCCCTGGCAGAGTCCCCAGGGAAAGCTGAACTCGGAGCACCAGTAACGCTCAGCCCAGGTTTTGTTTTGACCGGAGAAGTCAAGCAGGAAGAAGCAAGGAAGAACAGTGAGCAATCGACTCAGCCACAAGGAACTGGCGATGGTCAAAGCTGATTAAAAAAAATCCTGTTAAAACAAGGGCATTAAAAAAAATCCTGCTGTTTGTTAGCAAAAATTGTCTAAGGCACAACCTGGAGGGCAGCAACTGGATCTGAGCATCGAGTGCCCGTTTTCCTCTCCCACCCTGGCAGCAGCAACCGCTCCTTGCTTCAGGGGCTGCTCCTGCCTCTTCTGGCAGTGCTGGGCAATGGGTAGCGGAAAGGCACTTCTTCATTTCTGCTCCACGCAGGGGACAGACACATTTTTATCCCGGTGCTGAGGTCCCAGCTCTGCACCAGGGGCCAGTGAGCAGCTCTGGCGGCACCACAACGATCCGGATGGCCCGTCCAGAGGCCATGATGGGCTTCTGCAGCCGCGCTCAGCTGAGAACGAAGGGCCTGCTGCCCTCCCCTTCCAGCTCCATGGGGACACTCCTGGCAGCTTCAAGGGGAGAAGGACCAGGCTCAAAGTATTTCAAAGTATTGCTGATTAGTTAAAAACACTCTGACCCAGGTAGGAAAATCCTACAGTCAGAGCACTGGAAATGCCAAGTAACTGATCTGTGTCATAGGGAATCAATCAATCATTGCTCACTCTTAATACAAGTATTTCTACGGAGGAGGAGTAATGTTAATTCTTTTTTTCCAGTGACTGGTAGTACTCGGTTAGGACTTTCCAAGCTTTGGGGGCCATGAAGCCATCTGGTGGGTTTTCACCTTCACGAGCAAGCTTCCTCATGCGTGTTCCTGAGATGAAGTCAAAATCGTCATGCCTGTGGCAAAACAGAGACAGGGGTGAAATCAGCACAACCGGCCTGAGTCGTCCGCAGCTCAGCTCTTCCGCTGTGCCAAGTGCGTGGTCGGAAACCTCCCGGCACCGGCAGCACTCATCTGTGGCTTCACGCCTGGCTTTACGATCGGCAGCGATGCAGTTGTTCTTTCGAGAGGAGCTGGAGTTCTATGTAACACACTTCTCCAGCTGCAAGAGGCTGTATTTCTACTGCCACTTAGTCCCCAAACTGTGTTTCTTATCCTCCCTGGTGGCTACAAAGGCGCATCTTTAGTTTCATCAGACCCATCCTTGACCTGGTGTCAGCTCTTGGAGGGGAAAGCGGGTGGCTTTCACAGGTTCTCCCCCCATTCCTCTCCTTAAGAGGAACGATGACTGCTTTTCCCTCTCCCCTGGCAAGCTGCAAGCCAGACGCAATCACAAACTGCACATGCTGTGCAGGTTGAAGAAACAGCGACGCTGCTGCCTGCGTTACCTTTTTTGGTCATAAAAGTCCATGGCCTTTTTCAGTTTATTGTAAGCAGCCACTCGGAAGGGGATGATTTCCACTGAGGTCAGTCCTGGCGCCATGCTGAGGACCTTCCCTCCCTGCGTGGGCTCGTAGAGGTCCTTCTTGGTCTCGGGGTGAGGCATGCCTGCAGGGTCGCGCCCCACGATGTAGAAATTGGCCCCGGCAATCATGCGAGCTCGGCAGTGCCACTGCACCTGCAAAGGAGAGACACTAGGAGCACTGGTTGAGGGCTGAGCAGCAACTGAGCTGTCTGCCCTGGGCTGCAAAAGAGATCCTGGCGATCCACAAGCAGGAAGGAAGGAAGGAGACACGTCAGCAGCCTTGCTCCAGTCTCTCATAGTGATGAGGCTGCCCAGACTCGTCTTCCACTGCTTGGACCTGATGCAACATCACAGTTCTCCTAAGGACATGTATTTCAAGGGAAACACTGGGGATAGGAACTGGTCTTGTTCCAATTTGGCAGCAAATGTAGGTAGCGGCTTGCTTTTTGAACGTGCAAACACAATGCCCACCAGCCCTCGAGCCCCGCACAGGCAAAGGCTGCCCATGCATCCCTCTCCTTCCTCCTTCAGGGGAGGTTCAGCATCTACTGCTTTCATCCCACCGATTTAGGAACAGAAGGGAAACCACTGGGAGAAAACAAATGAGCATCCCTGCCCAACAGAGAAAAAGGTCACAGTGGTGAAGTCTGTTTCTAGCCCCCTTCTCCCCAGCTCTCCACACAGCTTGTGAAAGCGCGGGAGTCCACAGAGCTGAGCTCTGCTGGGAGATGGCTGCCGCAGCAAGCTGCAGGCGAACCATCGAGGGAGCTAACAGTGAGGCAACAGCTACCGACTCCCTGCCCTGTGGCCTTCTGGAGCTGTGCGCACAGGCCGGCAGCCAGCATCCCCACGGACAGGCTTCATGCCTTGTCGCAGTGAGCAGCTGACGGCTACGTTACCTCTGTGGGGCCAGCATAGAGCATGGGAGAGGGGAAGATGGCAACGATGGTCGACTTGGGGTCCAGGACTTGCTCCTCCAGCACTGCTGTGTGCTGCTTCATCCGCCACTCCAGGGGGACATCGTCATCTTTGGTCCATCCTCCCAGGGGGTGCAGGAGAAGCACAGGGTTTTTGTAACCCCTCTCCAAAAGCTGGCGCCGCGTGTCCTGCATGAGCAGGGCGTGCCCGTTGTGGACAGGGTTGCGTAGCTGAAACGCAAAGACAGCATCTAAAAGGAAAAGATTCAGAGGGGTCACAGGCTTGCGCTGACCATCTGACCCTGCAGCTTCATTTACACACTATACTTTTTGACACAGTCGTAAGATATGCACATCGCAAGACGTGTGTCCTATCTTCACACGAGCAAGACCTTAAATACCTTAGATGAGTGTTTCATACATGTACAGTGCCTCTTCATTGCTCTGCCAAGTTTATTTTCATTGCACATCCTTCCTTTGGGGCTGATTTCAGACCTATCAATCAGCTCTCCTACAATGTTTTTAGATGCCACTGGACACCTCCACTGCGTTCCCTGACTTCTTCAAGTGACCGGCCGCATCTCCAAGCTCAATGGCACCTTCAGGAAGGCCAACACTCTCTCCCAAAAGTGAGGGTAGGTGTCTGACGCCTACCAGCCTGCTGGGATAGACACTTGGGAGAATACACCTGAGCTGTTCCCCATGCATGAAGGCCAAGCACATCAGCACAGGCCTTTAAATGCCCAGGGTGCGGAAAGAGAGGGTCTGACCTGCCAGGGAGGACATGAGCAGGATGCTTAACACTTTCCAGTCCCATGCTCAGAGAGGCCCATTGAGGACGCAGCCCATCACAACCACCGTCCTTAACCAAGGAGACCCCGTGCCACTTTTTGTGCTGTGCCCTGTGTCCCTCTTCCTGCTCACCGCACCCAAATAGTCCCATTTTGGGAGCATACAGAAGCAATTTGGCAGGTGCTGGGGGCTTGAGAGAAAGTAATCACAGAACTCTCCCGGTGCGAGGTAGAGCAAGAAGAGCCGTGTCACCAGCGCTAACCCAGGGCACGCACCAGCATTCATTTCTCTGAACTTCTGCTTGAGAGCGAGCGGTGTCAGGCGGTACTGGTCCAGCCCATCATTCCATTTGATCTTCTCCAGCACCAGGAGGTCTCCACCAACCAGCCAGTCTCCGCTCTCCATCACCATCTGTGAATTATGCACATGTGCATTACAGAGGGGACAGCAAAATATCTCCTTTTCCCTTTCCCAGTCTCCTTTGAAGAGTGTTAGGCTTGACTGCTTGTATGGTGATCTTCCCTTCTTGTTCAGCACATTGTAGGTGGAAAACATACTTACAGTGACCACATGAACTGAACGTCATGAGCAGCGGCAACCCTGTAAAGTGAGGCATCAGCCACTGACACCCTACCACTGCACCCAGCTGGGTGCTGGACTCCTCTCTGGCAGCCGGGGGTCTACAAGTAATGGCACAAGGCCTTCTGCCACCTCACTCTTTGCTCTTTCCTGCTGGGAATACGCAGGAGGAATAAGCCTGTTGCAAGGTGTCCTGGTTTCAGCTGGGATGGAGTTAATTTTCTTCCTAGTAGCTGGCATTGTGGTACCTAGTTGCTGGCTGGGGTTAAACCATGACACAAGGTGAGCAACTGCTGCTGAATAATTAAAAGAGTTATTTTAAGGTAGGGGGAAAAGAATTAACATGGCTTTAGCCTTGTTAAGCAGGCAGCTCAAGTCACTCGGTGTAACCTGGAGCTCTTCCTTTCTAAGGGATGATGTTCTTTGTACTGCCAGAGAGTAAGTGGGAAGAGAGAAGCTGTAAAAATATAACACCCTTGTTGGCTGCCTGTACGAAACAGTCAAATTGAGGAGTAAAACGTAGCTAAAAAGAGCACGAGTCTACAATCTGCAGCATTAATGTTTGACAGCATCACTGAGATCGTCACACCCCAAGTGCAGGAAAACTTTGGGGGCTAAAAACGTTTGGATGTAGGCACACCAGTGAAGATGAGTGAATGAAAGGAGCAGCTCCTCAGCAGCATGCTCATTTTCCGTTTCACTGTGCATCTGATGTATCTGATGCTCTTGTAAAGCAGCAAGCGCAGCATTAACTCATGAGCCTAAAAATTCAGTCCTCCCTGCTTAGGATGCGATGGTTCCCAGTGAGGAGTTGGACTTAGAGAGCAGACAGGACACCCATGGCCCTCGAAACCTTGGAAAGGTTCAGTTCTCTAGCCCCTGCCCACATTTACCATCCTGGCCAGGTTTCCCCAAGCAGCAAGGAGACAAACCTACTTTGACATGTGGGTGCTTTGCGCAGGTGGTGCCCCAGACGCGGGCACAGCGCTCCTCCTTCCTGTGCTCGAAGTACTCTGGGCTCTTCAGAACCGCCACCCTCCGCCCTGCATAGCTGAGCGCCAGCGCCTCGCAGCCCTCCAGCCGCTCCTTGTCCTCTGTGGAGATCGGCAGCACGATGGGGATGCTCAGGTTGACAACACCATCTGGCAAGAGATGGGGAGGATTTTAACGTCCTCCAGCCTCAGACACTGGTCTTGGGCACCGAGTAAACAGAGTTTTTCAGAGGCACACGTTCTCCCTTTGGAAAGCCAAATTTTCCAGGGCCAGCTCGGGGATTCACCATCAGTCATGTAAATTTATTCACTGCCCCATTTTTTTCTGCACCGCTAATAAATAGTGATGTTAGTGGAATATGAAAGCTTCTTATCTTTGGGCCAAAGATGTCTCAAAGACACATGGAGCATTTCATTACTTTATGCACTATCTCCCTGGAAAGACTGGTTCTTCTCCAGTTGGCTTGTTGTAAAGTCTCTTTGAAAAATTTAAACATACTTGGAAAATGCAACCCTGGATATAACCCCTACCTCCTCCGCCAGGAGAACAACCTCTATCAAGACGGCTCTGGCTTGGTGTTCCCTGAGGCATCTCATTCCCTGCACACCTCCTGAACTGCCTCTTCCAACAGGGAAAACACTGCCACACTTTGCTTTGTTTGGTTTTCTTCTGGCTATCTCTATACTGTTACTCCTCCTCCTTTATATCTCTGCAGAGGCCATTTTTAATCTATTTTCTGTGTATATACAGTGAGTCTACATTTGCACATGTAGTTTCTAATTTCAGTGTTGTCCCTAAATACCTCGAAGTCATGTTGGTTTTATCCCTACTCCCCCAATTTCCCAGTTCTCCACTAAGGTCCTCTCATTTCTCCTTGGATATCCTGGTATTAATATAGAAGAATCATTCCCTCCCATGGGTTTCCATCCACAAACAAGAATGAACAAATCACTGATTCAATTTATTCTGATCTGACTGAAATAATTTTGGACCCTTGAGAGTCTTAATTTGAGGATTTTGACTATGATGTAGATTTTTTAAAGATCTTTATTAAAATGTTTGCATTTACTTTTAATTCACAACTAGGTATCATTCGTCTGCCAGACAGCAATTTTCAAGCACCTTCATGAATAATCAAAAATGATGCTGAAGCTAAGGATCTCCATGCTCCATTTCCAAATGCAAGATGCAGAGTTAGGGGGGAAAAAAAAAAAAATCACTCCAGCGAAGGTAATTACAAATTACATGACTGGGATTTTTGCGAAGACCGGTCGGTAGGACACGGGGTGTGTCACACCACTTTGTAACTGGCTGAATTAGAAACAGGCCGTGGTTGTGTCTAGTCTTAATAATTTTCTTTTCTTTTGTAAATCTCAAAAAATTACTTTATAGCAAAAAAAATCTAAATTGAAGTGATTTCGGTACAACCTAAGAACAGTTATATACATACCAGCTACACAGCGATTCCTTCCTGGAGAATACAAACACAATTAAGATAATTAACACTCACAGACACCAGTTACAGTAGCCGTTCCAAGAATCAAAGACGTTCACATAAAACCTCTGGCAAGCACCGCCTAACTGCAGGCAAGGTGTCTGCTGGTGCGGCCACGGTCCTCCGCGGCGCTGCTCCAGCCCCTCCAGTGCTCACCCATCCAACACGGGTCACACTGGTTGGAAGCGATGTACACCACCTACACTTTTGCTGTCACCCAGTCCTGACAGAGGCACGTGTCACTGGTGCGGAGGGTGCAGCACTGGAGACTCTGTGGGACTCCTGCTGCCCTATGACGTGCAGATCCACCTTTCTTCCTGGTGGCCACCATGCCCCTACACAAAGCACTTCATCCATCCAACTGTTGTTAGTATCAAGGTGGGATTTGCTGCTCAAAGCCTGAGCGAGAGGAGCACTAACTTGCACAAGTCCACCAAAACAATCACAGCCCTTCCAGGCACAGCTAGAGCTGCCAAAAACATCACCTGCACCCCAGGGCAAAAGGGCTGGACTAACGACTCCGGAAAGACCAGCCTCAAACCTCTCTTTGGCAACATGCACTCCAGCCTTGGCACCATGAGATGGAAACCCTCCACCATGTCCTAAAGCTCATCCAAGCAAACCAGAGACACTCTCCTTCCTGCCCAGGTGTCACCCTGTGGGCCTGACCACGCAGATGTTGAGTTTGGAGACCTCTGTGGAGACAAGGTGGACCGGGGACTGATGTTAATGCCCTCTACTGCAAAGACCTTGCTCTGGAGAGCTCATCCCCCTGCTAAAAGCAGGTGTCCTAGGCTTTGTCCCTGACCCCACGGAGCTCTATAAATCCTGACCATACGCCCATGGACCCCAGAGGAGCTGTGGTCAGTGATGCCAACAGGTTTCGGGGAGTGCCCCAAAAAGAGATGCTCGCTGAGACAAGCCTCTGGCACAAAGTGCAGAGCTCCAGAGCAACGTGGTCATTACAGGGCGCCTCTGCAACCTCATCAGGCACAACAGGCAGCTGAAAGACCACAGATCGGGGTCTGATAACAAGGACAACGTGCTTTTGAACGCTGTTTGCACACTAGGTGGGACGTAAAAGGCTATGATGTGTCTGAAAGCAGAAGCCCCCACACAAACACTCCTCCGGTCCGAAGCGAGCAGTCCTGAGCTTTGCATACGTTGCATGGCGCCCAAACCCTAATAACAGCAGTAAGTCACTGCCTCACGCAACCATGGGATCTTCTAGAAGGAGGGCAAGACTCAAAGGGACTCACTCACCAAGATCCCAAATCCCTGAGGCCAGAGATCGCTACCAGGTCTACAAAACCCAAAGTGAGCACCCTGCGTGCATGTGAAGTCACAGCGACAGCATTTACAGCTGAGAAACGGGACAGAAATATCTACCACCTCCTGTCTCAGCTGTAAATAGTCACTGCCTGAATACTCTTTGCCTTTTCCAGGGATGAAACATCCCTAACATGTTGCTAACGAATAGATAAATCTGATTTATTTCAAGTTACAGTAATGGATAAGCAGGAAAACAGGAAAAAAAAAGTTAAATCAGGCTCTGCTCCTGTTTCCAAGGAATAGCTGCCTTCTCCTCCCGCCTCAAATTCAGTCTGGCAGCCTCCCTGCTTACTTGGCTTTGGGTTTGCATCTTTATTTACCCTGGTATAACTGAGCATGAAAAGAGCTACACAATGGCTGCTGAAATGTTTGATTGGCACTGTGTGAGATTTCAAAGCCGTAAGCCAGGGCCCCAGCCACAGCACGGTCAACTTTGTCACCTTTCACACCCTTTGGTGCATTTTGGAGCACAGCTTCCCAGCCCCCGCGGTCCTTTACAAGCCCTCGCATTTAACACGTGAGAGGAAAGGAGGAAGAAAACACGGCCGAGCATTGAGCTTTTTCGTACAGCTGCCTGCTGAGACACTGTCGGGTAAGCATCACGTCCCGCAGCCAGCCAGCGGTAACGCAAAGCGGGGGGATTCGTACCATTCAGCAGGGTGCCAAAATGGATCACTTGTAAGTACTCCGCCTCGCGCATGAAGCCGGTCAGCGGAGTGGCCCAGCCTTCGCTCAGCACCTGCACCCACTGCAGATCCAGCTGCAAAACAAACCCAAATGGCACTCCTGTCACCAGGTCATGCTCAGAGGTTGCTTTTCCTTCCCTTCTGCTGCAACAGTGCTCTCATTTGCTTTTCTTCAAATACAGGACATTCATAAAGGGGGAGAAAGCCATGCGGGGGGGTTGTTTTGTTTTTGGGTTTTTTTTTTTTTTTTTTTTTTTGTAAGCCAGACTCATGTACTTTCATAGCATAACTGCTTGCCGGGCTGTACTAACACAACAAAGGAGACTGACGGCATTGGCTGGCTACAGCACAGAGTGGAGACATGGCAGAAAATGGCTGAGCATCAGGACCACACTTCAGCTCGCCATAAACCACAGCCACAAAAGGACACAGCCATCAGAGGAAAAGAACCCCCTCAAGCAACATCCCCGTCGAAGCTTCCACCCTTCAAACAGCTAAACAGTGACTGAATCACAGCACAGCATCCGTGCATGACGATACCTTAGTGATCTCTACGGATGGCAGCATCTCTGCTTCAGCTCGGACACTATTGAGTTTATTTTCAGGTACAAACAGCTCAAGAACATCCTTAATAGAGCCATGGGGCACAATGTTCTGAAAGAGAGAGACAGACAGCAACTGTAAGTAACATGCTGTTTTTTAAATGCACACCAAGAAGTCAGTATCCAAAAGCAAGTTTACAAGCTGCCGGCAGCGGTGGCATAAAAATGACCTACTTGTGTTTGGAGGAGCTCCACAACCTGCTGAATACATTCAGACACTGACGCAACATTCGTTTTCAACACTAGTTCAGGAGATTCGGGCTTCTCATACTCTGAGTCAATCCCCGTGAATCCTACGGACAATTAAACGCAAACTAAATTCATTTAATGTAATACATGGTGCCCTAGAGCCAACAACACTGTACAAACAACATTCAAACATAGTGGGTACTACAAGTGACACTTGTGACAGCAAAACTAGGGAAACCGGATACCCTTGTGCACTACAAAGAGCCTTTAGTAACCCACCTCTACGTGCAGAGCTGCAACAACACGCTATCCAATGCTTCAGAAAGCAAAAGGCAAAACAAGATCTTGCTCTTCCATACCTTTGATCTCTCCAGCTCTTGCCTTTTTGTATAGGCCCTTCACATCTCTGCTTTCACAAATATTTAGAGGAGCATCTACAAAGATTTCAAAGAAAGGAAGTCCAGCTGCCTCATGAATTTTCCGTGCATTTTGACGATCCTGTTAGAAGAAAGATGGGACAATCGTATGTGTTCGAATTGCAGCAAGCACCTTCCTACTACATGATGTGCCCTGGAATTCATAGAATCACAAAATCATTAAGGTTGGAAAAGACCCTTAAGATCATTGAGTCTAACCGTTATTGGACACAGGTAAATTTGTCTCTGGTATAGATTTACTAAATTTACACTAATTCCAGTAAGGGTTTTTCATCTCACTTCCCCTCTTTTCTTTAAAGATACTTTAAAAAAAAAAAATCTACAACTTTGATCTGTTTTCAGCTTTTTCCATCTGAAACATCAAGAAGATCTCTTCGTTAAGCAGGACAGCATAACTTTAGAATGTGAATAATTATCTGCCCTGTGTCGAAAAAAGGAACTGCTTGCATCGGCTTGATAACAGCAGCTACTTGGTATTCTCAGGAAGCATAAAAACACAATCAATACTTCTTCAAACAGAGTGGTGATAGCACTATAACAGGCTATTGCTTCTATGCCTCTTTTCTGTCTCCTAACAAGTCAATAGTAGGAGCCTCTGTAGAGAGATTTTAAATTTCTCTTCGCTTTTTTTGTAACATTGAATACATTCAAAATATATTTTGTAACATTGAATATATTCAAAAAGGTCACATCAAACTGCCCTCCAGAAATTTGTACCGATTGCATGTTGTTCTGTGTATTGGTGGTGTTTTAGAAAAGAATAGAGAAGTTAAAAAGGAGCGTCTGATGGCATTTATAGGAAGTCCTCTATGTAAATCTCTATTCATTCCCTAAGAACAATCACAAAATCAAGGCTGCCCAGAAAAGAGCAGAATATGATGCAGCGAATTTACCTTTGCGAAAGGAGAAATGAAACTAGTTATGCAGACAAGTCCAGCGTCAGCAAACAGCCTGGCCACCTCTGCGATGCGGCGGATGTTCTCCTCGCGGTCCTCAGCCGAGAAACCCAGGTTTCTATTCAAGCCATGGCGAACATTATCACCATCCAGGGAATAGCAAGGGATGCCATGAGAGACCAAGTACTCTTCCAGAGCAAAGCCAATGGTTGTCTTGCCAGCTCCAGAAAGGCCTGTTGGAGACAGAAAAGTGAGGTTCAGGTTTGAGGTCAAAAGAGTGAAAATTACAGTGTAACACAATACCTCCTGGGACACTGGCAATGAAACTCCTTCTGTCTGAAGTTGCTTTAAGGAAGGAATGAGGTAGGGAAGCTGGATTCATCTTTTTAGCACACAGTTACCACCACAGAGCCCCGGGCCAACCCTTCTTAGTGGATGGCATTAATGCCATGAGAAAAGCTGCTATATCCCAACATCTCGAGGGGTTCAACCCAGCAGTGTTGCAAAAGTACTTCTTGCTAGGTCATGGTGGGACAAATAGGTACCAGTAAGTAGGAGAAGCTTGAAAGGATGCTGTTGCCTGTAAGTCTCTCAGCATCTTCCTCTTCCTCCTCCTGTTCCCCTATGAACAGCCAACTGCTCTCCCAGACTGAACCCAAGGAGAGGTTCTTGCTGCAACTGTGTGGGGTGGGATAGGCTCCAGCAGCAATTGCCCCTCTGCATCCACGGACACCTCCTTCTACAGGAGCAGCACCCACAGATCTGTGCAAGCAGGAGCAGGATGGTTCTGTAGACAAGCATCTTCAGCTGCCTGTATCTCCTGGAGTCATCAGCCAGAAAGACAACAATCCAAAACGAGGTCGCTGCTTCCCATCCCAGCTCCATCCACTTGCACAAGAAGCACTTGCTACTGGCTGTGTCAGAAAGCGGCAAGTGCACCTGGAACACCAAACTCCTTTCCCTTGGGTGGGGATCCACGAGTTGAAACCTCCTTGAGATAGAAGAGGACCTTGACTTAGGATAGAAAACACCTCCAAACACCACACTTGTCTCAGGAAACACTTAGCCTTGGAGAATCTCCTGTGGAGATAACATCATCTGCTCACCTGTTTTTATACCCTTTGCATGACACCTACTACTGGCCACTCACGGAGACAAGACCCTGGGTGAGCTGGACTTTTGGGCTGATGCAGAACAGCCATGTTTGTGCTAGAGAGGAAACCTGACTGGGCAGAGATGAATGCTGCTGGCTGTGCCTTTGGTTTTTGTAGTACAACAGACTAACTGATAGCTCTCCTGAGCTGGCAACGTAGGGCATTCAAATGCCTTTCCATTTAATCCATATAGTCCATGCAATGAAATGTCCTTCCATATAGTCACCTAAAATTATACTGATAGAAAGCTAGGAGACCACTGTCTATTTCAAAGAATAATCATCATCCAGAGAAGCTCAAACCTTTCAGACACAAGATTTCTGAGTGATATTCAAAAAAGAAGGAAATTGCCTTGGACAGTTTTTTTGGCTTCAGAAATGATATTAAAGCAGATTAGGTGTTGGCCTTCTTTTCGAAATTAAGGAGGAGAACAAACCAGAAATGTGTTTTAATCCAAAATCTAGCACATAAACTGATATGAAGGCAAATCAGAATGGCTTTACAAACCCTTCCAAGTACGTCTTTCAACATCTTCCAGCAGTCAAAGAAAATATTTAACAAGCAAAGAAACAACCGGACAAGCGGCAAAAGATAGAGTTGTGCAAATATTAGCAGAGCAAAATAAATGCAACTGTCATTTCTAACAGCACCTAATCCTCAAGCAATGAGTTTATCTATCTTTCAAAGCAGAAGAGAAGGGCAACACATCAGAAGGCGTACGAAATGAGAAATAACGTAAGAAACTCGCCAGGGCTGTACGAGGAATCGCTTCCAATGCGACTCACTGTCTGAGAGTATTTATTCTTCAGACAAGATGACTGCCTTGTTGTGCTGCTCACAAGGTCACTTTAAACACAGTAAACTTAAGTGTCCCAATGAACTTCCCACCAACCCAGAATGAAAACATCCGCATGCTGTTTTGGACAACTCTGGGCATGTTTCAACGCCAAGGACTGGCTGGATTTGAGCCAAGGCTTCCTCAGCCACACACTTGGAACAACAACTGCGACCCTTAGAGCTTCTGATGTCTTCAAAGGAGCCCGATAACAGCTGTGAAATTCATAAAAACATTAGTTATGGGCAGCAGCTGCCAGGGAGCAGCTGCTGTGGCGCCAGCACCACGTGTCAGTGTTTCCCACGTGTAAGGGTTTTGCAATTCCCAGTTCACAAGGAACACTGATGTTTCCTGCGGATCCCAAATCCCCACCTCCGAGCCATACTCATGTACGCAAATGGGTTTCACACGTGAAGCCATGCTTTCATGCTCAGATGAAAATACCTGTTAGCCAAACCGTGCAGCCTCGAAATCCACCCCTGGTACCGACGACTTGTCCTCTCTTACTCCTGCTGACATGATGGGCTTGGTAAACCACATTGGTTGATCCCTGATGAAAACAAAGCAAAACGAAACACTTATGTTACCTCATTGCTCTCCATACAAAAGAAAATCTCAGCTGGGACTAATATAAGGGAGAGAAATGCAAATTCATTAAAAATCTGCATGAGCCATTGCAGCGAACTCTGGCAATTTGGTACAAAAGGGAAAACAACGAAGAAAATAGTTGCCTTCGGTGTAAGTTGGATTGCTGCCTGAATAGCACAGAATGGTTTTTTAAAGACAATATTTGCCTCTTCTCAGAGCACTTCTGGTGGCAACACCTTTGTGTCTGCCACTGCCAGCAGCAGCAGAAGGCAACTTGCTTTGCCGCAGGAGTGCTGCCAGGTGACTGATACGCCCGCAGGCAGGCAGGGGAGGACAGGGAATCCATGCAGAGATACAGGCAGCACACTCCCTGCCTCTTCAGCATTTGAAAATACAGGCAGACTTGCCTATTATTTTAATTACGCTTGCAAAACAAAAGCAACTTAAGGTGCTAATTTACTTGCCATGTTTAACATAACACGGATGCTAATAATTGCAGCTGGGGCAAGAAACGGCGACACAGCAAGGCTGTGCTGAGCGAGACTGGGACCCAGCCAGGGAAGATGGTGGGATGGGCAGCAGAGAAAACAACACCTAATGTGTACCAGTGCAACACCTAACACCTTCCCGGTGCAAAGAAGGCACCGGCACGATGCTGAGCCAGAGGCCTGAATTTTGGTGCTTCCTAACGTTGACCTGCTCTCGGCAGAGCAGCCCTAGCCTCTCCACTGTGATGCAGAGTAAACAGCCTGTCTGTGCCGTGCAGTTCCGGCAACTGTACTTCGACAAAGACTTTTTGCACATAAAATATCTACAAGACCTTATTAATTGTGAGGACTACATTTCCAACCAAGGCAGCCAAAGGAAAAGTCTCAAAAGGGAGGAGAGGATATAAATATTTTCTCCCCAGCTGGACTCTTCACGAACACAGGTTTATCAGTTTCGTATCATCAGTACAAAAGCGGGTCTGGGCTTTCCCGTGATTTACATCTCGCTATATAAATATTTCTACGTCTGAAGTTACAACAGGGAAGTGATCATCTTTCATTTGTCCAAGAAAAAAAGTTGGCAAGGAGAAAAAAAAAGAGGAATGGGAGAGACAATAAAGTAAAAGGTCACTTTTAAATGCGTTAACAAAATAGCCTGATTTTTTTATTCCTCTGCTTGCTGGGCCATTAACACTTGAACATGATTCAGCAAAGGCATAAGCATTCATTGGAGACTTGGTATTTTGTATGCAACAGAGGGCTCTGCCTGCACAGAAATCCAGATGAAAATTATTCCGTAACAGAAGAGAAAAAATACCCTCCTCTCCGCACCTGTCTTTCAGAGAGGCCAGCATCCCAGCAGAGACCAATCTCCCACCACAGCGATTTATAACGATACTCAGAATTTCATGCCCATTTTCAATTCAATTTTAGTGAAAGGCTCCAAAATTAGCCTCTTTATGCCTGCAAATTTTTCATCTGCAATTGCTTGTGGGCACACTGAACAGCTACCGCGCTCCAGAACATTTCAACATACAGGTAAGAATAGCTGTGTCCAAAATAATCATAATAACGGTCATAAATCTTGCCTCCAAGTTAAGTCTCAGCAAGCCTCAATGTTGGCACCACGATTGTGAGATTGCACTGGAAGAAGCTCTGGGAGGGAGAAGCAATTCCTCCAGAGCTGGCTGAATGTGATCGATTCCCACCCCACGCTGCCGCGGTATGACTTGATGGGAAGTCCTGGGCTAAAAAGGTTTTCAGGCCTGTTATCTCAACCACCTCCAGTGATGCATCTTCTCGCTCCAGGACTCACACTTCCCATTTTCATTGCTGCAGCCACCAGAGCAGGTCCCGGACTTCGCTTCCCCCTTCTGCAGTTGTTTCAAAGGATAAAATCAATTATTTGGGGGTTGGAGTGTAGGGGACAGATGAGATGCTGTCTGAAACACAGAGCCCAGGTACCACAGCAAAACAAAAATGAAAACCCAAAACCTCTCTAGACCTGACCCTGAAAAAGTGCTTGAGCTCAACACATCCTGGTGACTCAGAAAATAAAAGGTAAGTAGCTCAAGATTTGGTTTTTGTGGTTTGTTCCATTTTGTTTTTTTGCAGGGGGTTGTCAAAAGTCTGTTTGAACATTTTGAGCTTGCAAAGGTGAGACAGCACCACCGTGGTTTAGTTTTCATGCATCCCCAGGGGTTCAGGCTTCAGCAGCAAGACTAAATGAGCACATGCAGAAGACCCAGCAGCCAAAAATAATCCCTTCTCCCAAGACGCATAGGTGTGTTTCTGCTGTGTTTACTCCTGGTTGTGCCGAGTACCCTCAGCAAAGCACAAGTGCCCAAACTCACCTTCCTGACAGCTTGCCACCTCTCAGACCTGCAGTGAAACTTGCCCTGCTGCAGCGTAGCACCTGCCCGGTGATTACACACTCAAGTGCAGCACTCCAAAAAACACAGAGCAGATATTTTGCAATTTGTTTGCAAACCACAACAGACAAGACTGGTATTTCTGCATGGAGAAATGAACCTGCACATTTAAAATCTCTCTTTCACGCCCTCCGTATCAGTAGGAACCCCCGCTGCAGGCTTGCTTTTGCAAAATGTTGATCTCTGGATCTGTCCTGCAGGAGATGAACTACAATAACGTCCATGCCTCAGGAAGATGCAGGAACTAGCACATTCCTACATGGCTGACGTAACAAAATTGTTATGTTAAAAGTACATGTTGCTGTGCCATAAGTCTGCACTGTGCATGCATCTCAGAGCTTTTATTTTGCATGCTGGCACCTTCTGGAGCTTGGGAAAGCATCACTGAGTGCATTTTTGCAATTCAGCAAGACTGTCAGACCTCTCCTACCTGCCAGGAGCTCCAAATGGTACCAAACCCCTCTGATTTTTCTGCTATGTTAATAATCTTGCCGGTAAATTCTTCCTAACTCTGCACAACTGCCTGCCACATGCTGACTGAGAAATTCTTGTCACCAGCTACGCCAAAAGTGAAAAAAGGCAGAGAGAAACGCGAGCACGTGGCAGATGGCTGGGTGGGCAGCTTGCTTGGCCAGGAATGAGCTGTTGAGCAGGAAGAACTGACTTCCCACCTAATCATCCACCAGCTGGGACATGGCTTGGGAAGCCAGAGCTGAAGCAAGATCAAATGGAGTGAAGGCACCATCAAAAATAAGCATCAGTGGCCCAAGAGCAAACCCTGGAGAGATTTCATCTAGAAAGAACATATACTGCCAAGACCATTGGGAGGCAGAGATAAGTGGTGGATGGGGTTTAATCAGATGCAGGGCTGTTCTACTGATTTTATTCTCATGGTCTTAACCTCTTCATCATAAACCAAACATATACAATCATCACCACAACACACTCATGCCTGAATGTTGGGCCCCACGGTGGGGACAATTTAGGGACACTGGTAAGCATTCCTTGCAATAGTCTAGATCAAAGAAGTGAGGTTTGGGAGAGGAACTTCTTACCTATAATTCAGCCCCAAACAAGGCTCCAAGCGAGGCAATAAATGACCTGGCAGTGTCTCCAAAGAAGAGCCGTGCAGCCTCTGCCAGCCAGATGCTTAAGAAGGACATTGCCACGCTCTCTCATTTCCTTGGAAATATGCTGTTTGGCCACATCTGCATGATCTCAGTGCTCAGCCCGCCCTGGCTTATCTCATCCAGGAAATGAGAAAAAAATAACAACATGGCTCCAAACCTTGTGCCAAGACTGCAGTGGACCAAGAAGCTAAATCCTAGCTCTGCTTTTGGCCTTCCCTCCTATTGAACCTTTCCATGAGGTTGACAAACTGGGAGACACCAAGATCTCAGGTGTCTTTAAGATCAGGCTTTGACTGAGCCACCTGCCAAGTGTCTCCTGGCTTGGTTTCCAAAAGAAACAAGTTTTTTCTGCCACCACCCTGGTGGGACAAGGTGCACCCCTGCTTTGTGAAAGCAGGTTGCAGGCGTACGCAGGAGGCCTTTCCTTAGTGCTCCTCCTCAATAAAGAGATTTGACCTCTGGGACAAAGGAGTCCACCATAGCACAGACCTGTTAGAAATCAGGAACTATCAGTGTCCTCTGCTCTGAGTGCTACTTCTTCTCAATTCATGGCATCTGAAAAAGTAACCTCAGCTCTTCCTTAAGTATTTAGCCCTGAAAGGGAGCAGCTGTGCTTGCCCACATAGACTGAACACCCCCAGGAGAGGTGTTATCAGGGAGCATCTTCTCCCCTTGCCTGAGAGCTAAATGCACCATATCTGGGGGGCCTCTCCCAACCATTGCTGACATTTGTTAGGAGCAGAACCACTGCACAATTAATAGAAAATGCACTGGACGAACAACACTTAGGCTTTTCCTAATGAATTACATGGATGATTTGCCATCTTCCACTAGAGATGCAAGTATGTATAAATTCTGGACCTTAGGACACGAGTCAGCATCTCCTCCTGCCCCCACCTACCCATTTCTTTAGCCAGCACCTGCTCAGCTGCATAACGAACAGGACCAGGGCAAGAACCAAGTGTGAGTGCCATGTGCCAGAGCCAAGGGGTGGCAAAGGAAGAGAGACGGGAGCTGAGCAGGACATTCGAGAGATCCCTTAAGTGCATGCAACATCCTCAGGCCAACCCTTGCTCAGCCATCCACAGAAGGCAGAGCTCTCCGATGTTGCAGGAGGAAAGATTTGTCATTACAAAGTGGTGCTGGTCATCGCAAAGGCCAATAAGGTCTAAATCAATGTCCTTATCAAGCCCTTAATTCCGCTGCACTGCTGTGGGAGTACCTCTGCCTGCTGTAGCTGGCGCAGGCAGGGTGCTGGAAGCGGTCCAAGAGCCACAGCTCATGGCAGGCTGCAGCAACATCCCACTCCAGAGAGGGACTTCTTCCTGAAAACACAGCACAGATCAGCCCAAGAACGATGCCAGCAGAGAAACGCTCTTGTAGTGCAGTGCTACTAAGGGCACGTTAGTCACGCGTCCAGCTCGCTTAGCAGAAAGACCAGCCTCATGTGAACATGGTTAGCATCCAACTGGCGGCTGGCAGTGCTCACAGCCCCGAGGAAAGCCTGACCCAACAGCGAGGGTAGGGTCAGGACACCCCCAGCTGCATTTTTATTTATAGGACTATCTCACATCATTAGGAAAATGATTCATTTTTTTCCAGTCAAGCATTTAATACAAGCCCTATTTTGGCACTGCAGCCTGGACATCTCTCCAGAAGAAAAACAAAAAACAAAAAAAAGGAAAAAAGAGCCTCTCAAAACGTTTTCAGCTGATCATATTAGCAAATAGTAAAACAGACTTTTAAAATGATAAAATGATCGAGCAAGCTTTCAAGTTTGAAGTCAAACACTTGCTTAAGCCTCCGGAGATTGATCTAACTTACTGTTTAAAATCCCCTCCCAAATCCTGCCATCTTACTAAAAAAAAAGTCTTTTGTCCAACTAGTTGTATTCAATGCATAAAAGTTAAGTTTATGGGACATTTCCTTAAAAAATTATTTTCTTCTACCAGGGCAATTCCCATGGCTGCTCTTGCAAATGGGCGAGCTGACATCATCAAGAAGATAAAGTGTCCATCACCAAAACAGGGGAAAAACCTTATGTAAAAGAGTCATTTGCTGCAGAAAAGCAAAACTATTGTATTCAAAAGAAAAGGAGGAAGAGAGGGATGACGGGGGTTTTGCTTGTGGAAGCAAAGATTTGATTACAATCATATTGAAGAACGATGGAGCAATCTTGGAGTCTCTGAAGTCCCAATTTAGTTCTTGTAACTCTAAACCTATAGACTTTTCCCAAACTTGAGTTTGATTCATTGAATGGACTAAGACAGTAAATGCTTCAAAATCAGCTCCACTCTTTCCCAGGGAAAAAACCCACCAAGATGGAGTTACCCTGGAAATTTTGCCTACTTCACCTCCCAGGATCCCACCATCGCAACACAGAGCCTGGCTTGCAGGTCCAGACGGGGAAGTGGGACTTCTCAAGCACCTGATGCGTTACCATACCACCCACCTTCCTGCTTCCCGTGCTGTTGTCCCCCCTCTTTCCTGCATGCGGGACTCGTCTCTTCTCCCACCACCCATACGTGAGTAGAAACAATGTCATGTTTTCTTTTTAGACTTAGCTGAGTAATACACTGAAGCGTCACCAAATACCCAGCAGAGGTTTTGGTGCTGGGGACGCCAGCATTCCCTTGCACCAGGCAGGATGCTGAACTGGGCTCCCTTTCTTCATTCAGCGCTCTGAATAAACCACAGCAGACCTCACTCTTGGCACCCTTGCCTTTGATGCTTGCTCCTCTTGGCATCGCTACCTTGGCCCCTGTCCCCTGCCAGGAACGTAACACAGAAGATCTTAAGGAGACCAGCAGAGACGTGCCAGTTACCCGAAACAAGCAGTCTTTCAGCTTGGAGACAGACGGTTGGAGATGCCAAACATCACTAACACACAAGGTTTTCAAGGTGGTGTTAGCTAAAGTGTTTTTTCTTAACCCACAGGAATTTTTGAGCTCTTAGCAAGACCTTATTTTTGATAGCAGCTAAAATATTTTTCTCTTGGTATAAATTTGCATGTTTTGGGTTGCCACAATCAAGTTTTATACAACCCTGGCCAAAAAAAAACCCCAAGAAAACCAGACTCCCGTTCCAGTCACCTTGCAAATCAGATGCTGATTTCTAGACTATGTGACTTCAAACCAGCAGGTTGAAAGTTAAAATCTGCCTCTCTGAAGGCACCCAGATCAGGCATTTCTTTATCTCTGAAATAGATGATGTCACTACTCTAATTTCCTTGACACAGGAAAACCAGTGAGTCATCCTGCACTCCTACATTTTCGGGACAAATTTGCAAGGCCGGGACAGATGTTATTAAAAAAAATCTTCCCATCCTCATTCCAGAAATCACAAGGGACAGCTGCATGGGCAACAAATATTTGACAAACAAAGCATCTTGTCAGCCGCTGACAAAAATAACAATTTAAACAAGAAATCCTTCCATGGTTGCCCTATTTTTTATATTCAGAGCAGTTCTGCTAAATTACCTCCCCTAAATGAGCCCGTTTCAGCAGTTTGGCTCATGCTTATTTTTGCAAACATAGGTTTGACATTGCAAAAGGAGAACTGCTTTGCCTTGATGCCTGGGGTCTGTTACAAGGCTGCTGTGGATCATGCCACAACCACGGAACCACCAAAAATGCAAAACACAGTTATTTTGCAAAAAGAGGGAAGATAAATTATGTTCTCGCTACAGCATGGCTAAGTTTTAGGATTGCACACCCATAGAAAGTGATCAAGCATATCTATTTAACTTCCAAGAAAACCAAAAAGAAGGTAATTATGCAACCAGAAGATAGGTGACTAGTTAAAAAACACAGAGATGGTGTAGCCTGTTGACCTCCATCGGCAAACCCAGCGCCTGGTGGTGCACAGAGCCGTGACTGACAACCAGCTGAGCTGCTTTGCATGGTGCAACGGCATCTGCGTGAGAAATGCTGCACCAAAACAGAGCAGCACACCACCGCTCCCCTACCCAGAAAAACTACCCAGTACACACGGCCATCCTTCTGTGTCTTCTTTTGGAGAAAAATATCAGGTTATGGAAATGGTAAACTGATTACTAGTCCCTCAGATTTCAGGGACAAGAGGAAAGGAGGACAAGGGTAAATATTTTGACTACACATTAACTTCAGTATCAAAAAAATTTTCAGGAAGGAATTGTATTTACATGTAATCACTTCTTTTCTGGCATATGAGATTTAGGAATTTAATTAATGGGTTGTGGCTCTCTATAGTAAATAAGCCATTGTACGTGTCCCATCTCTTGGTGTGACACGGCAGGCACCTTAAAACAAGCAAGACAGCCAGCCAGGACTCCTGCACCAAATACCACACAAAGAAAAACTTGCAGTATAGTGTCAGGAGATTGTCAGCTGAGCTAAATTCTGTTCAGTTGTAAGATACAATCAAAAACACAAGCTCTGCTGTTCAGAGATGCCACGTGGGACTGGCTTACCCAGAGGGTCCTCCAGCGAACACCAGGAGCCAACGTGTCAGAGAGATATCCCGTTTCATCAAAACAATTCCCTTTGATTTCTCCAGAAATTAGTTCAAGAAACCAGGACTGTCACTAACATACCTTTAAAAGCTGAACTGGCATGGCGGCACTGCTCTAACACAAAACACAGTGAGCCACATTCAGCAGTTTTGTGTCCCTCTTAACACAGTTTGCAACCGGTTTTCAGACTCGGCGGCCAGCATCTAACCATGGCTATGAGCAGGCAGGTGGGACACCAGCTCCATCTTCTGCTAAGTAAGAAAGTAGAATCTCCTTCCAACCCCGCCAAGCTAGCACAGGTTGAACCAAGCCCATTTTGGATCTAAACAATATAGGGACAAGATACCTGTTTATAACATGACCATCATATCCCTCTCAGGAAAGAAATCCTTTACCTTTTGAGAAGCTCTAGTGATTTCATAAGCAGTGGGAGCTACAGGGGATCTGCATTTCAAGCAGCTTCATCAGGTTATAAGAGAGAGAGAGAGAGAGAGATTTCCGTAAGAGAACTAATTCTCTTGCATCACTCTCCTCTACAGGACATCATGCCAGGCTGCTGAAAGAATAAAGCTGGACACAAGACCAGGCTGGTGGGGGCTCAGCGTTGAGGCCACACACTGCCCCTCCCTGCCTCATTCGGTATCCAGGATGACGTGCAGTCTTGAACCTGGCATCTTGAACCCCATGTGCTTGGCTTTGCAATGGTCAATGGTCACTAGCAGGCGACAGGAGCTCTCTCTCAGCAATTTTTTTAAGGTTTGCAAAGTGCCAAAGCAGCAGCAGGAAGGACTGCAGGGAAACTTGGCCAGAACCACCACACAGGACACAGTTAAAAGGGGGAACTCCGCTGGGTGGACCAAAAGTTCACTTGGCTGGAAAAAATCATTAAGATGAATTCATAGAAGGAAAGTTCATCAAGGACTATCAGGAAGAAAGGCATGGCCTCTGGTATCTCAAGTCGTAAATCAGTGGAAGCTGGGACAATGCACCGTGGTGTCCCAGCGATAAACTTTTCCCTGGCCCCCACTCTCGGCTGCTGCTGGAAGCTACAGATGGGACCAAACAGACCTTCCCCACACTCAGTACCTCCTCAGTCCCCTCACTGTTTCTGTTGGCTGAAGGTGGGCCTGTTTTCACCGTAATACCATTAAATGTGCCACTTTACACAACAAGCTGCACGAGCCAAGCCCAAGTTGAGGGCTCAAGTTCAGAGACACCAGGATGAAGGTTTTCTGCCCCATCTACCTGTGCATCTGATCCATATGAGCTGCAAGACAGGCTTTTAATTATATGAGCACACACAGGGTTACCTAGATCCTTGCCTAAGTCAGCACCAGGAACGTTGTACTCTCCTTGAGTGAGTGGCTATTCAGCATTTCCCTCACCCCTCCCTAAACCAGGTGTAGGCACAGGTATGAGTCATTACACACCACTCAAAGGCTGGTTGAAGGACAGTTGAGCATTTTCCTTGGGGATTTTTGTTACTTAGTCTTTCAAAAGTTCATGCAAACTCCCAGTATCTCTCTGAGAGTGGCATTATCCCCAATTTCACAGCCACAGAAGTGTAGCAGAGAGTGAGGCAAACAGCAAATGAAGACTTGAGCTCCTGCAATATTTGAGCCCTATAAAAATGACACATTTGAAGATCAGCTCCCCTGAACTTCAGGCTGCACCTCCAAGAGCTCGATGCTCCTCACATCCATCCCCATGGTCTCACATCAGCTTTGCAAAGACGGGGGCAGATGCAATGAGCTGCCCCAGCCATGGGTGAGGTGACTCGTCCAGCACCATGCCCAGGGTCCCTGGCAGAGGCAAGCACGCAACTCAGCCCTGCCTGCAGCAGCAGTCACCTCCTCTAAAATGAGGGGGTTTTTCCCTCTTCCCACACCCACTGGCAACACAAACAAATTATCTTCCCATCAGAAGGGCTAGGCAGGCCTGAAAAATTACCTCCCGCCCAACACGCTTTTTTGCACCACAATGGAAAGCTGAAAACCAGTTTGATATCGAAGAAAACATTTAGTTCTGCCAGAGAGGCCACAAAGACCTCAAGGTCAGAAAGTCTCGGAAATGTAGGTACAAATGTTTGTTTTCCAAAGATGCACAAAAAAGCTCATCTCAACAAACCCAAAGTGCTGCATTTAAAGAGAAGCCACATTAAAAAAAATTATAAAATTTATGCAAACTGGCTCCTTTCTCAAGCTCTGCTCTCCAAACAGGCCACCACATTTTGGCACCCACTCAGCAGATAAAACTTTCAACACACATAGTTGTAACCAAGCCAAGCTGTAAGTAAATGAAAAAGGACCGCTCTGCGAGGGAAGGGAGGCAGCACTAGCAATGAGCTACCAGCCCTACAGGCAAAATCCTAACTTCCCAGCATCCCATTTCATGACGCACATCCACCCCAAATGCCTTGACCAGGCTTTTTTGCATCCCTCCTTTTGTTAATGATACACTCCAAGTAAATTTTCACTTAGAAAATATTAAGCTGTGAGACCATTAAGGAACTATTTCTCACTTGCTACAGCTGTGATTCAGCGCTAAATCAGAGATAATCATTAGTCACCTCACTCACAATAACAGTAAATTAATAAACAGTAACCTGAATTATATGGCGTTTCTCTTAATGGACTTTTAAGATACCAAAGTGTACAAGTACTGTGACCAAAGTACAAGTTCAAGCCAGGGCATATCATTAGGAGCATTAATACAGGCCCTGCATGCCACTTATCTTTTGTGGGTGCGTACAGCTGCAAGTTTATCTAAAACACCTGGTTTCAGATAGGAGAGGTCTTTTCATTTTTAAAGGCTGTTTAAAGACACCCTCCAGGATCAACATCAGACCAGTAAAAAAAAAATATGCAAGTATGCCAGTACTTCCCCTGAAAACCCTCCAGAAAAACAAGATCCCTGTGGCCTAAATCTAAGCTGCAGATGCAGTGCATATGTCTGGGTAGAGTGGGGTCTTCAAAATCCTTTGCTGTCTTGCCTAAAACCACTTGTAGGGGCTGTCCACGGAGGGCATGGATAGAAACCTATGCCCGAGTTACAGGTTTTGGCAGAGATTTGTAACTGACTATGACTTAATCAGTGCAACCAGAAAACCAGACAAGGCTGGAGTCTGTATTTATCCAGGTGTATTGGGTTTGCATGGCAAGGGTTGGGGGTGGGGGGCTACAGGGGTGGCTTTTGTGAGAAGCTGCTAGAAGTTTCCCCTATGTAAGACAGAGCCAATGCCAGCCGGCTCCAAGATGGACCAGCCGCTGGCCAAGGCCAAGCCCATCAGTAAAGGTGATAGCATCTCTGGGATAACATAGTTAAGAAGGGGATAAAATAGCTGCACAACTGCAACCGGAGAGAGACGTGAGAGAAACAACTCTGCAGACTCCAAGGTCAGTGAAGAAGGAGCGGGAGGAGGTGTCCCAGACGCCAGAGCAGAGATTCCCCTGCAGCCCCTGGTGAAGACCATGGTGAGGCAGGCTGTGCCCCTGCAGCCCATGGAGGACCCCACGTCGGAGCAGGGGGATGCCCAAAGGAGGCTGTGACCCCATGGGAAGCCCGCGCTGGAGCAGGCTCCTGGCACAACCTGTGGCCCCATGGGGAGAGAGGAGCCCAGGCTGGAGCAGGTTTGCTGGCAGGACTTGTGGCCCTGCGGGGGACCCACACTGGAGCAGTCTGTTCCTGAAGGACTGCACCCGTGGAAGGGACCCACGCTGGAGCAGTTTGTGAAGAACTGCAGCCCATGGGAAGGATTCGTGCTGGAGCAGTTCATGGAGGACTGTCTCCTGTAGGAGGGACCCCACGCTGGAGTAGGGGAAGAGTGTGAGGAGTCCTGCCCCTGAGGAGGAAGGAGCGGCAGAGACAACGTGTGATGAACCGACCGCAACCCCCATTCCCTGTCCCCCTGTGCCACTCGGGGGCAGGAGGGAGAGAAAATCAGGAGTGAAGTTGAGCCCGAGAAGAAGGGAGGGGTGGGGGGAAGGTGTTTTTAAGATTTAGTTTTTATTTCTCATTATCCTACTCTGATTTGATTTGTAATAAATTAAGATAATTTCCCCAAGTCGAGTCTGTTTTGCCTGTGATGGTAATTGGTGAGTGATCTCTCCCTGTCCTGATCTTGACCCACAAGCCTTTCATTATGTTTTCTCTCCCCTGTGTGTGACAGAGTGGCTTTGGTGGGCACCTGGCATCCAAGCCAGGGTCAACCCACCACACCAGGAGTCCAGCAGCAGGACAGGAAACAACGTGCTGACTCAAAGCGCTTTGACTCAGAGCTGGAGAAATTATGGTTGGGTTTAGGTGCCCCAGCCACCACCCTAGATGGCACCCACCATGCCGACCACCACCAGCGGTTGTCAGCTACGCTCCTCCAAACGAGGCCCCTGGGAGATGAAGAGATATCCCAAAGAGCTGCTAGTCCTGTTGGGAAAGCAAAAGATTAACGTCCGAACACACCCGCAGGGATCAGGCCTCACCTACCTGCCTCTCCCCTTGGAGGGAAAGGGTGTTCAGGCAGGAACCACCCGCCCCAGCAGAAAAACCCTTCCACTTTTCCACGTGCATGCTCTTCCATAGCCCCAGGAGATGCTCTGTCCACGCAGCCTCCTGGAAAACATATCCTGCTGCTCCTGCTGCCATGACAGTACCAGGGGATACCAGACAAGCCTTCCTGTGCTTGGGGAAGGTCCACCAAGGTCCCCAGCTTGCAGCTTCTGGGGCTGGACTGCAGCAAGCTGATTATTTTGTTCCCCATCCCCTGGAGGGCTCAGCCTCCTTGAACCATGGAAAGAAAGAGGCATTCATATTTAGGAGCCTACAACATTTTCTGACTTTTCTTCCCTGAAATTCCCCAAATTAAACATCCCTGCTCTTACAGAGCAGAGTATGGTTATTAAACACAGGTCTGGCACACTGGCAGCGCTGCAAAACAGTGCAAGTGAATGAAACAGCAAGGTGGGGGCAACAGACTGGGAAGGTAACTTTTTAATAGCAAAGGACTTCAAAAGAAATAGGGAGAAAAGGGGAGAGAGCTATAGGAAACAACGGAAGTCAAAATAACAGCGTATCGAGATAGTTTATCTGCTGACCTTTCCATGATCTCCCAAGAGATATAAAGCAAAAAAAGTGATAGAAAATAAAACAAGAACTACTAAGCATGCAATGAGCAACTAGAAAACAATCCCCGTTTACTGTCTCTGTGCAATGAGTTAGGCACGTGTTTCACAAAATAAATCATGGCTGTAAACCCAAGACTTTTGAATTGCTGGATAAAACATCAGAAACACTGTCTTGAGTAATTCAACTCAGACCAAGCCACTCTAATTCCCTGAAATCAGGGCTCTGCTGCCTGCTGCATGTGTCTGTGCAAGTGTCACTGTGATGAGCTACCCAGAACTACTTTGAACATAAGCATCCTTAAAGATGTTTTGGTCTTCATGTAATAATAAAGAATAAGCATGTCAGGAGATGAATGCATGGTCTGTTTTTTTTAATAAACTTTTGATTTTACATTGCTTGGCAATTAAACTGATGAAGCTGCACACACGTTACTGCACAGCCTGTGATATCACTCAGTCCATCTGAACTCTGCCCTGTGGCTGCAGTTTTTTCAACATGAGAATAGTTTTTAGGCAAAGAAACTAAGCCTCTTCATATTTCCTCAGGGTTGCCATCTGACCTTGTGGGATTTTTCCTTCTCTTTAAATAAATTAAAAACTCGAAATTATTTTTACATGTTAATTTATCTTTAAATAAGACCACATAATTTGCGACTGTGCATGTAAGCCCTACAAAAGCAAAACTGAACTATCAGAAGTTACAACTTTGTAATCCACTGGGCTATGGAAACAGCATCCCAGTGAAAGGGAGGGATGCCCCATGCCACGCCATTCAGCTTCTTGGAGACACTGTTACAAGACCAGACAGATGACAAAGCTGTAACACTCACCCTGAAAAAGGCAGTTTCAGCAGTGGGCTCTCATTCTCCCCTAAGCACCTGTAAGGACATCCAAAGAGAAACTCACTGAAAGCAGCCAGCAAGGACAATGTCTGCCTGCTGCCAGGGGCAGGACTCTGGCAGCTGGCTCTTAACACCTCCATCTCATGAGATATGTTGAGCTGCATTTTCCACGCATCCACGGAGACACGCAAGCCACGCAGCCAGTCACCTGGCAAGGGGCCAGCCCTTCCAGGGCAGGGCCGTGCCAGTAGGTGTGGGCTCTGTAGCAAGCTGTTTCCTCAGAGCTCGCTGCACCATCTGTGTCCTCCTGCTCGCTGTGAAAATGCTCCTCGGCAGGGAGAGGTAATGAGCTGCGGAAATATCAGCAACACCGCAGGCGTAGGGAGAACAAGCTGCTATTTCGATGGGGCTAAAAGAACCGCTCAGCCCTGAATGCCGCGCTGTGCAAGAGCCCACACAATAAACAAGGGCAGTCCCACAGCTCCACGCTACTCACTGCAATTATTTTACAGTGTACTTACTCCTGGGAGCAGGATTTCGCCACTGGGGCACACAGGAGGCCTGTGTAAGGAACGTTAAGTCTTAAAGGTCATCATTAGAGACCGTTCTTCTCCCCAAAAAGTCAGTCCTGAAACTGGTCAGAAATAAATGCTTTCTGTCAATGAGGTCTGTGAATGTAAGGACACTGCCCAGCACATAGAGAACTTCATGACTCCTGCAATGTCATGAGCAGAAACGAAGAGAGCATTTCCATACCAACAAGCCAAAGAAAGATTCCTGTACACTGAGTCTTGGGTTTTCAACAGAATTAGGATGCCTTGTTCATTTTCAAGGACAACACATGCAGGAGTAAAAAAGATTTAAGTTTTCTTCTTTGCACTTTATAATAAGCTTCTATTAATAAATAGGTGTGCAATTAAAACATCCTCAAACTAGCCTCAAACTCCAGAGAGCATTCAGGCTGAATTTAGGTTTTAAATCCTGGGCTTATAATTATTCAATTTCCAAAATGAGGAGCATAGTCAAATAACACAGCCAGCCCGTCTTGCAACAGCTCACGCTACTGTGCCTTTCAAAAGCTGACGGCTAACCAACATCACCTGTGAACCCCATTTTTGACATATTCTCAGACAGTGAATAATGCTGGAAACATCCAGCCTCACAAAACCTTGCCTGTGGGAGAACGATTAACACATCACCAACACTATGAGGAAGCGGTAAAACCTGATATTTTATTAGTAATAAGGATTTTTATAAATAAGGATGTTGCTGGGAGAATGAAAAATGGGGATTAAGTAAGGGGCAACAGAAGGATGAGCTGCCATACTAACAGGGATCTCAGTAGGGCAAATTATTCTGTGCATCCCATCTTCATTTCCTAATGGAACCGTCTCGGCTATTGCAGCTACAATAGGTGTCATGACAAATTCACCACATTAAAACTCCTCTGAGCTACAACTTTTAGGCTGCTAGTTGCAGGAGCACGTTGTGCTGTTGCCTGCTCTTTCATTAGGCAAAATCTCTGATGCGCTGCCGATGCCTCAACCCTCCTGAACCGCACCATGTAATGGCACTGAGGCTGAACACAATCGTCTGCGCACGTATGCAAATAATTGTGCTGATCAAGGGACCCCTATCACAGTAAAATGCCTTATCCTGTACTTTTATATCAACTTGAGATGAGGAGCCGCTGAGACTGCATTAGGAGGGAGAACATCTACACTCTGTGCAACACATCTCCCTGGTGATAGACCAGGAGGATCACTAACGTGATATCATCGCTGTTTCATCATAATTACCAAAACCTCTTGTAATTAGTGAAATCGTGCCTTTTCTCATTCTATCACATACCTGGCACATAAACACATGAAAATACGCCTACATCTGTCAACCAGATAGCATGTTTTGACAGTCATGGTACGAAGGTCAGCCACAATCTTGCTTATAAAGGTCATTTTTCCGGCCCAGGGTAGAGGCAAAGGAGAGGGGTTATTCTGGAAGTTCAGTAATGCCTCTCTCCTGTCACAGCAATAAACAAAACTCCCATACACGGCTCACGCTTTGCGCCTCCCCTCCCTGAAATAATCCCTAAACCACAGGTTTTCGCGTTTCCAAGAACGCCCTGCTGCACAGGCATGCTTTGTTACGTGTGGTTTTGGTTGCGTTCCTATCCAGACAGATTACCAGTGTGTTCAAAACGCATTAAATCTATCTGAAAAATTTACGACAAGGTAAAAAAAAAATTAAATCAACCAGCAAAAGCAGCCCGAAAGACTTACGTCATGATTTCTTATGGTTCTGATTTAAAACCTGGAAAACGTATGGCAGCCAGAGGGACCCAGACCTCACATCCCAAATCCAAGAAGTAAGGGAGGGCAGCTGGCAAGCAGAAAACGATTTCTGGCTGTGACTGCGATTTGCAATTTTAATTTCTAGCTGAATTATGCTCCAGCTATTATTATTTTTCTTTGCTGTTTTATTTTTGTTAAAAACTGGCTCTGCAGCAATGCTGAAAGCCAATCGGTGGTGGCGGCGGCTGTCTCACCAGCTTCTCCCCCTGTGGGGGACCCGGGCAGAGGAAACCCAAAAAGCTGTGAGCGAGGCAGTTGCTCAGCCTTCTCACTGACTCAACCTTCAGCCTCGCCTAGGAGGCCGGCTGCTCTCCGTGCGGATCAGCGTGGCGAGCAGCGAAGCCGACAGCTTTCAGCACAGATGCGCAAGGCACATGCGGAATAGCATATTTGCCGAAAGCCAGCGGAGGGATGCGTGACCAACCTGCGGGACAGCCGGGCCCTTGCAGGACACACACCTTGCCCACGCGTTTGCACCAAGGTGGACCAGCTCGCAGCAAGAGCATTCATCCTCAGCACCCAGCACCGTAACATGATGGTTTTAATATCCTTCTGCGAGGTGATGGGTGCGCCCCAGAAGGAGAACTCTGGGTCTGGCCCCGGCGCCCACCAGCCGCCGATGTGACCCGCGGGGCTCGATCCCCTGAGCCAACGGAGCCCGGGGAGCCCACGGCTCCCCAGCACTGCCCGCCTTGATGCGAGCCCCCGCACCCGTGGGGAAAGCGGCGATGCCAGGGATTTAGGGAGAGGGTTTCCTCGGGGAGCTGGACGCGCCTCGCAGCCCCCACAACCCCCGCAGCCCCAGCCGGCCCCCGCCCGCGCCCCGGCGCGGCCCTACCGTGGGCTGTCGGCTCGACATGGTGACGGGCGGCGGAGCTGCGGCGGCCGGGCCGGGGCTATAAGGGCTCCCGCGACACGTAGCGCGTCCCTGGGCCGGCCCCTCTCGCCCTGCGCCCGCCCCCGCCCCCGCCTCCTCCGCCCCGGCCCGCACCGAGGGGAGGCCGGCAGCCCCGGCGGGGAAGCGGGACCGGGGAGGGAGCAACACCGCGGCGCGGCGAGGGGGCTCTGAGGCGAGGGACGCAGGGCCGGGGGAGCGTCATGGCGGCGCGGGGGCCGGCGCCCCCAAAGGACGAGTCACCGCTCGCGACCGAGGAGATAACACGCAACGGCAGACAAAACCTACCAGAGCGCTGGCTTAACGATGCCCGTCTAAAATTCCCTTAAAGTTAACTGCTTGGGCTTGCCTGAGGAGTTTGGGCTCAGCTGTGCTATCCTGCCTGCGGCCAGAGCTGACAGGCGAGCTGGCTTCCCGCCGTCAGGGCAGGGAGCAGGCACAGGCCCTTCTCACTGCCAAAATGGGGGTGAACCACACGTGTGTTCAAGGAGGGAGAGGGGGAACAAGATCCCATGCAAAACAAGTCAAAAAATCACCTCTGGAGGATGATGATGATGATGATGATAATAATAATAATAATAATATAAATAATGTCTAAAAACAAGCAGTGCTGTAGGCTGGCCCCCAACCACTTGGCCCAAATGCCAAGAAATTTAGAAAGGAACACACAGGAGTGCACTGAAACATAAAGCTCCACAGGTGAGGGGAACAGAAGCCCATGCCTGACGGCTTTGCCAAAAATCCTCCATTTTCCGCTGTTGGAAAAACTCAGATCCCAGAATCTATGTCCAACGTGAAAAGCTTGCTTTGGGCATGGGAGGTGTGGGCATCTCCTGGTACCTGTTCATCACACGATCACCAGCAGCCATGCATGTCCTTCACCATAAAAATACTCCTGTTTCATCCCTGCCCTTCGTTCCATCGGAGTTTAAAATGCTGGTGCCCTGAATGGAAAAGGAAAAAGACGGTGGGATTTTGCAAAGCTCCCTGAGAGGGGAGGTTTAGGTTGGATATTAGGAAAAACAACTTCACCGAAAGGGTAGTCAGGCACTGGAACAGGCTGCCCAGGGAAGTGGTTGAATCTCCATCCCTGGAGGTATTTAAAAGACGGGTAGATGTGGTGCTCGAGGACACAGTTTAGTGGTGGACTTGGCAGTGGTAGTTTAATGGTTGGACTCAATGATCTTAAGGGTCTTTTCCAACCTTAATGATTGTATGATTCTGTAAGTGGGAAAAGGTCCCTTAAAACAGAAACTGGGAAACCCCAAGGGAGAGATGAAAGGAAAGACAGTGGAATAAGTGGCATTCCTCAAATGAGGTCCCACTGGAGGAAGAACAGGGCCCAGTGTGGGGAAGGAGGAGCAGCGATGATGTGGAGGTGAAGGAATGGGGCTGGAAGGAAGGAAGCAGCACCCATTCAACCAACTCCTGAAGCCATTCAGCTATCAGCTGAACTAATCCCCAGTGTAATTCCAGTTAAACCCATGGTATTACACTTGGGATTAAGTCAGCTAAAAAATACCAGGGTCACTTCTTAGCATCTCTCATTTCATGCCTTTCCTTAGACTGGTTTTTCAATTGTCCAGCTGCAAATTAAGTTCCTGCCATAAAAACAATATAGCATGGTTGGAAGAATAGGCAAACCAGCCCGAACACGTGATCCATCGGAAAAGCACATCCTGGTACAAGGAACCCTTCTGCAACTGTTGCCTAGCCAGGACACAGGCTATGCCTTGTCCCCTGGAGGACATCAGGAGAAGGACATGTTAAATGACTGAAAGTCTGGGGGTGCACAGCAAAATGGCATGAGCTGCTAAGTTTTCCTGCAAGCATGGTGGCATCCAAGCATTATCCAAGGCTGCTTAGTCTGTTTAGCTGCTGCTCAGAAACGACTGTATGCTGTGCCCAAAACAAAGCACCCAGAGTCAGCATCTCCTCTTTTATTTGCACACGGACTTCAGTAAATTTGTTAACGTGAGAGCTTCAGAACTGATCAAATCAATGTTGGCCTGGCAGGAAAAGTATGTAAAACCTCAGGGAAGATACAGGTGATTACAGATTAACCATAGTTATCGTTGCATTTGTGGCTCTGCTCTACAGGAGCGTAGAAGAGCCTATTATCTCTGATGAGTTAATTATGCATCTTAATTTCTATAAGTACTATTTTTAGGTGGGTCTTTTTTGGTTAGTTGGATAAAAACATTTAATATTCCCCTTCTGTGGGATGAATTTTAAATTCACATCTTTACACACTTACCATGTTACCTTTTCTTTATGTATCTTCAGTAAAGAAAAAGGGTTGAAAACATGCCTGACAGACCAAAGCAAGTGGGGAAATACATTTACTGAAGGAAGAGGAGCAGCAAGAAGGGGTCTATGTAAAAGAAAAGGCAGAAGGAGGGGCTTCCGTAACCATAAACCACTATAAACCATTCCGGCCTGATATACAAACAGTTCCAGTGAGGACATTTTTGAAGGAAAAACAGTTCTTTCTCATTAAAAATGAACAGTAGAAAGGTCAGTGGAAAGACAGAAAACTTGTATTACTACGTAATAGAAAAAATAGCATTGAGATCATGTAACACCTCCATGTTTCCCCTAGATATCTATCAGTCAGACAGAAAACGAGTCAATGTTATCTCCATTTGTTGCGTCATTCTTCACTTCTTACTTTGTCAAAGTTATCTCCCTTCTAGGAATTAAATTGACTGCTCATCACCTGCCTGAGAATTTGAGCAAATAAGAAACATTTTGTGTATAAAAGATCAAGGTTTTTTTTCTCCTCTATTTTCCCAAGCACAATACAGAAAATGGTATGAAATTCTGTAACATTAACTTCTAATAATTAAATACATATGGCTGTTGCCTCTAATTTTAATTGGTGTGTGCTTTTCAAGGAAGCAGTTGATGAAACAGAATCAGAAATAAAGCAAAAAAAGAAAAAAAATCTAGTTGCTTACCTCAAAAGACATGCAAATTAGTGACACTCAATTAATTTTCATTAAAGAACTTCTCAGGCTATTTAACAAGCTGTAAGAACTTCAGCCTACCGCAGCTGGGGAAAGAAGCAGCACCATAGCAAAGTAGGCAGGGGGTCAAAATCTCTCCAGATGGAAAAAAAGGGCACTTGAGCAGCCTCCCTGCTTGGTAAAAAGCAGCTTCAGGAATGATTTGGCAACTTTCAGGCCCTATTACATATGCTAAAGTATTACAGGGAATATTTTTATTTGCGGGTATTCTCACTCTGCTTATGGGAAGGGAGAATTTTGTTCCTCTCCTTACTGGGAGGGACAGAAGAAAGTTATGCCCTGGGTTTCTGCCCTTGTGCACACAGAACAGGGATTAAGCACTCCCTTGGAAAGTCTGTATTGCCCTGACACCCAGATCTCAAAGACACAATAAATCTCCAGACAAAAAGCTTTCTTAAGAGCCCATTGTGCAACCTACTGTTCCACTAACAGGACCCACAGAGAGCAAAATCTATATATAACTCCACCAAACAGGACTGGTGAGCAGCTGCTTGTGAGACATTTGCTACAGCCATCTTCCCAGTTCAAAATCCACTGCAGCACCTTCCTAATCAAAAATCCCATCCCAGCATAACCCAAGAAATTACCCCAAAGTGCCAATGCTCACGTGAACACTTGCAAGCCAGGTAGGACCACTGGTTTCCTCAATACCCACCTTGGCATGCCTAGTGTTACAAGTTCACCATTATCAACATGTCACTCGAAGCCCCCTGTCCACCTGCAAGGTGGCAGAGGTGGAAATTAAAACAAGCCACATCCTTTTTGCTCATAGGATAGTATCAGCCCCAGAAGTACTGCAGCCTTTGGGCAAGGGTCATGGAAGGAGAGGGGTGTCCCTTGTAGTGTTCTCCCACGTGAAAGATATAAAGGGGGAGGTCACCGTCCCTAATTTTGCACAACTATATATTCTTAAATCCTTGCACAAATTCCCTTACCTTGCTGACATCTAGCTGGAAAAACACCGCTCAAATTAACATCACAGCCTCAGGAGAACAAGCCCAAAGATCAGCTGCAATGTTATTAGTGACACTACTGCCGCTGCAGGTCCCACCTGCTCTGTATTGTACATTTGGCAAAGCAGGAGCAAAGGGTGGAGGAAGCAGGAAGGATGGCCAAACTTGAATTGGTGTGCCATGGAAGCCAAGCTCTCCTGTGTGCCAGGGCTATGCTAGCCAGATGAGCGATCCTCCCTGCACTCAAACTACTCCACTACTAGACTGTCTGTGCTCTATTTGCTTTCCTAGCATTGGGGGACCTGCAGATGAAGGCTTTAGTGCCTTGCTTAGTTTTTCAAGCAACGGAGACAAAGTTGTCATCTTCAGCAGTTTCTTCTCAGCTTCTACAGCTTTGTTTGCATGGCGTTCTCCTACATGGTCAGCGAAGAGCCTGCACTTCCATGCTCCCCCAGTCCACAGCCACCACAGTATTACTCTGCAAGTTCACTCACCACCTGCAAGCAGTGAGGCAGAGATCCTACAGAGGACAAACAGCCTAAAGACAGCTCTCAGGAGGGAGCCCACAGGGGAGATCAGTGGAGAAACACCTAAGAAAGGCAGATGCAGGCTCAGCAGCTTTTAGTTGTATGCAGACAACAAAGTCCCAGGGGAGGCTGTCATCCCAGTTGATGGGGTGTCCTTCAGTCACCAGGAGTCTAACAAAATTCTGCTCATCAAGTACCAAATGCATTAAGATCAGTACCTTTGAAAATTAAATATTCCACAAATTAACATATGTAATACCTTGGCATCAGCCCACAAAGATATCAGCTCTGATACTGAACTGCCCCAACAAGCAGTTCCAGCTTATCTACGTCACCTTTCACCCATGGCTTTTCACAAATAGTTTTGAATCCTGTGTGTAAGCCAAGTCTGGATCTGCAGCCCTAAAACCTCACTCATGAAACATCAAATCAGAAAGTTTTATAAAGTACAAAAGCAAAGGAAAGCACAGTATGTTGGAAGCACCAGAGAGACAGGCTAGTAAGGCACTAGCTGCTGGCATAAGCAATTAGGCCTTTTAATGAGACCAGGAAACATTTTTTCCTCTCCTTGTTCTGTAATTCAAACATGTGGGATCATCCCCAACTTTCAGAAAGCTGTTGGAGATAAACAAAAGCTCCAGAAATGACAACAATCAATCAGGCACGGAAACCTCCAGTGTTGGCAACACCCGCCGCTGTTGGGGACTGCTACAGCCAGCCAGAAACGGTAAGTTCAAAACCAGTTTGCCAAGATTTCACAATGGGAGAAACGAGCCCAAGCCAGGAACAACTTTTGCACCGACCTGGGTCTTTGCATCTTTAAAGCACCATCCAGAAGTCAGGAAAACAAAACATTGCTCTCATTTTAGAATAAAGAGGGGAGGGAGAAGAGAAGAAGAATATCATAGTAATCAATGTCTTCTGATCACCAAGGCAGGAGATATATTAAATTTCAGCTTAAGCTCTCAAACATCGTTGCATCCTTCTGTAGCTCACCACCAGATAGCAGGACAAGGGTGAAGACAGAGCTTGTAACAAGCTGCTATCTTCACAACTGTCTCCACCTCTAAGGACAACCTAGCAGCCACCTTTGTGCTCCACACAATTCCCATTGATGGACATGCACTGCCCCCCTGCCCCCTATCCACTTTTCATATTGCTTCAGAGCTCACTTTAAACAACCCAGATCTGGGATTTCCAGGTGGGTTGTTTTTTTTTTTTAAACACTGCCTCAGTGACACAACCACTAATGCTCACCATCAGGCTCTTACTTTCCTACACACACTCCAGTCTGTAACTGAGAGCTCTGAAGGTTCCCAGTGCAACTGGTCCAGCCATTGGGATGGCATCCCCACACAGCAAGCCCATAGGTAGCAAATCCCCATAATCATTAGGGAAATAGTAATAATGAAAAACGTACAATTTCACAGCTGCTTCTTTCACTCTCCGTTTTAGAGGAGGTACAAACATTTGCCCTATCCTTCGAGCACCACTCAACACTCAGATCTCTAAGTTCTGACAGGGCTCCTTGATTTTTCTCACTCACCTCTTTATTCATATTTCTCTTTTTTCCTTTGCCTGTCTTTAAAAACCTACAGTGCCTTAGAGATTTCTCTGCCAGCCCTGCAAAGGCCAGAGCAATTTCAGCTCCGTTTTGCAGGCAGACCGCACGCTCTCCTTGCATTTGTATGCCACAGCTACAAGAACAACAACAGGCGATGTAACCAGGACAGCAAAGGATTTCACTGCAAGGAGCAGGCAATTCAAAGTGCATTATAAACCCATGCCATCACCCAGCTGGGGCAGACATGAGGCTCCAAACCACGATCCGAATGGCTCAATGTCCCAGTGCGGATGCTGGGCTATACATGCAGCTTCACCTAGTGAGCTAACACTGAGATGATCAAGCAACAGCTGCTTTCACAGCAGAGGAGCTGGTGTTCATCTCAGGACGCAGACACGCAGGTTGAGGTTTTGAAGACGTAATGCAGAGACAGAGCAGGTGATGGAGCAAAAAGCCATCAGGCAAATGCAGAATGAGAACTGAAAGGGCTTTTATTTGCCTGAAGGCTGCTTGCACTGCCTCATGTTTAGGTTGGATCTCAGCAAGACAAGTATAAAATATATCCCTACTGGGGCTTGGATGACATTGTACAAGGAGAGGAGTATTTGTCAGGAAAATGGTAGCAGGAATAGTGAGCAATTTCTGTCTGACTGACTTTTTACAGCTGGTCAGGGCAGCTTGTAGATCCAAACACAAAGGAGGTCAGCCAAGGCAAGTCTTTGACGCTGCAGTTTGCTCTACTCATAAAAGTGTGCCGTTTTCTTTGCACTCACCTTGAATGATGAATTAGTACCATCAACTTTACAAATCTCTTTGGTAGCAAGGCAAGGGTTCATATCTTTTTGTGGTGTGTCATATTGCAGTAAAGATATTTATTTATTGTGTGTAATTTTCTACTATAGATCTGTTGCCTTTGCCCTATGTGATTTCTTGTCCCTATCACAGACTTTGGCCCATATCCCTACCTTGTCCCCTTTACAATATTGGAATAAAGATCTCAGTTCCCCAAAGTACCCCAAAGGCTCATTTTCACAGACTCACTTTCCCTACAGACTGCTGCAATCTAGGAACTCAGACAAGGAGATTGAAAGCCACATACTACTTCCTCCAAAAGCAGGTTAGCACAGAAAAAGGCATAAGATAGCCAGCCTGGTATCTTTGCAGATAAAACTGTCACGAAAGCACTCACAATTGAAAGGGAGTCAACAGAGGTTAAGGAAGGGCCAAGGAAACCCAACCTTTCTAGGGCCAGGTAGTGTTACAGCTGGACAAGCACGGGCAGGTAGCAAAGTCAGCTCCAATCACACCATTCTGAAGTCTAAATTCATCCTAATCCTCTTGCAAAGAAACGAGCACTGCACAAGACCAGCTCCTACCTGTCACTCCCTCTGTCTCCAGTCTTCGGGCAGTTATGAACACAAGCTCTCTCTAGCACCAAGCACTTTTTCAGCCAGCACAGTGAACAAACCCACAGTATTCACTGTCTTTGTTGTTCACCCGTTTTCATGTGTCTTTACACCTGTGCAAGGACAGATGATTTAGGATCTGCAATACGCTACTGAATTTTAGCACTTTTTCTCTGTGCTGTTTCCTGGTGTAATTAGTTACATAGGTTACCAGGCAGGCTATCTAACCAAGATAGACATACGCTGCCACCAATGGCCATAAATGACCATTCCTACAGGAAATCACATTCAGGAAAACTTTTGCGAGACTTCAGGTTTGGTGAACTTTAATCTCAAGTTTGTAATTTTTAGAGTAATGTAGAGAAGTCTTTCTACCATTCTCCTAGAAAAGCCATCCTTAATTATAGGCGGTAAGCTTTCAAAAATCAGGGTGCCATTACTTACTAGTTGTGAAATATGTTGGGTGCTTTATGCAAACACCAATTTTCTACATGGTAAGTAGTGTCTTGGAAAATGCATATTGCATACAAGGAAATACCAGAAAGAAATGTTTCTTTTCTTCTTAGCTGTTTCCTTCAAGTCACTAAGAAAATGCCCAAGCCCACGCTGTCAACTGTGTGCCAGGAGTCCTTTGGCAAAGGGACAGCAAGTGATATCTCTGCCTATGACCCTAAACATCAACTGAATCACTGGAACAAAGGGGGAACAGGCAAAGAGCAATGAGAGCAAGCACATTTTCAGCACTTGCAACCCAATGGAGTTGACCAAACAACCGTGTTGCTCCTGGCAGCTGTCACTGGCAGCTGGGATGGGGCAGCTGGGAGAAGAGACATACTGAACGTCTTGTTTTCTAGTGGCTGGGCCCAGCAGAACTGATGTTCTACCAGGACATTTCATAAAGGGCCGTGGGTATGTCTGGACACATGATTGTCTGTTAGCTTGCTCCATGTCCAGCCGGAAGGCAAATGAGATTAGCAGTTTGGTGATTCACATCAGCTCAATTCCCTAAACAGAGCATACTTGGGTGATGGAGGGCCCTGCATTTATAAGTCTTGGATGGCATTAGACTGAACATGTACCTCCTCAAGGTGCGCTTCAGTGATCCACTCTCCCTCCCTCCCAGTTCACTTTCAAAGAGCCATTAAAAGTCAAAAGAATACACAGTGCACTGAACCAAAGCAACAACTATAAGGCATGTTCTGCTTCTTGAAAAGAAACTAAGACACTTGACTGAACAGCAGCTTTCCTGCTCTGAGAGTTCAGTTCCGTTCAGGCTTCAGCAGAGCACCTCACCTGGAGTTACACTGCTGACCCTGCCACTCAAACCCCGTTGTCAGTATAAAAAAGGGAGATGGAGAAAGAAGAGAATTTTGTTTATTTGTTCACCCTGCTTTGCTGCGATTATGTGACCTATACTGCTTCCCTTGTCTTTCCCCCCGGGTTTCCACAGGCACCTGTGGAGATGTTGGCTCAAACCTCAGCCCATCTCCATCTGAGGCAATGGGAAGTAATGCAGACTACAGTGGACACTTCCATTCTCCTCCTACGCAAAGGCCACCCTCTGCTCAGCTTTTATGAAGCACCTGTATCTATTTAGCCACCCACCCATTATGCTTCCCTGACTTGAAGGAAAACCTTCTTTCCCACCCTGCTCCAGTAACCTTCTCTCACCCCAAGTCCAACATCATGCACAGTCACTGGACTTCCACAGCAAGCCAGCTGAGGTCTTTTTGTGCTCGCCTTGAGGTACTCTTTTTACATCATTGTCAGAGAAAACTGAGTTCGGGGCACTGGAGCCACTTGGCAGCAAACAGGTAACCTGGTCAGTCAGACTGAACTGCTTGGGAAGAACCTCGGGAGGTAAAGAAAAGCCTCTTTCTCAAAATGGGTTAACAGCCCTTTAACTTTCAGCAGGATCAAATGTCAGTTGACATTCATGCTACAGAAAACTAAGTGGCCCCAATGACCATGATACAGTTAAAGACAACCTGAAAGCTCTCCATTGTCATACGGGATGAAAACAATTTCTCATTTACCATGAAAGCTGTTTCCTTCTGTTTAGTTTTCTGATCTGAAGGCTGCATGTGCAAGCTTAAGAAGTAGGTCACATGAGCCTCTGCAGTTAATTTTGTCTTGCCTCATTCAGCTGGAAGCCTGCGGCTCAAAGCACCACCTCCAGATTTGGCTTTTACACCCAACTCGAGCCCATGCCGAAAACTGGTTTGGATCAGCAGATGCAGCACCTTCTGGGAAAAAAAAACAAAAAACTTTAACTTATCAAGAACCCATTTGATTTACCACCTCTTTCCTGTCTGACCAAGGACATAGGGCACACAGGTGCAGCACAGTCAGGCCATGTCACATTGGGAGTGGCATTCACTACCAATTTTGCACAGCAAGGTTTTACAAGCATAAAGCACAAGAGACAGAGAAAGGAGGGATCTGCTGCAGAGCAACACAGGAGGATCCATCTCACCTGACCTCAGCCCCAGAAGAAAGGGAAAGGGGGAACCTTCTGGTATTAGCTGTTGAGACGCTGGATAATCAGTCCCTGGGGAGCTTAGCTGTAAACCCAAACATCCAGGCTGGTGGATTCAGGGCTGAGCCTGCATTCCCTATAGAAGAAAGACATGCCATTCTTTGCCACACAAAGGCCTATGAGAGCTGAGGAACAGCCCCATAATTCTGGGTTATGTGAAATGAAATCTGAACCCCAAAGTCTTTCCTGCAAAGCCAAGCCACAGCAGGACTTGGCAGATGTTTCATGCTTGAGAGGGCTGGAAGCACTGGGTTTTATACAGCAGTACCGGATCATAGGAGCAGTGGATGTGCAGGCAAATAGAGAAATGCAGAATATAATTAGTAACGCTCTTTATATTATAAACAAATTGGTTATATGCAAATCCATGCACAAGAAATGACCTGTGACACCTGGTGAAAGTGTTCTGTAGCAGAAGATGGGAGCCAGAGCACAAAACCTCCACAGTGCCACAGAAAACAGCCCTCAACCAACCAAATACATATAAAAACCTTACTTGCATAATGATTAACTTTCCCAAGAGGGAAGGCAGGGGAAATTTCACTGCCAGCAAGTGAGCCATTTGTAAGACCTCATCTGGAAAAACGTGGGGTTTTGTGGTCATTTATGTTCAGAAGAACTGAAGTGAAAAAAGAGCCAGTACACAGAAGAAACAAGTCAGGTGAGGAGGAGAGTCAGGAGGAAAGATTAAGAGGGATTGACTTATCAGATCTGGCAAAGCAAAGACCGAAATGAGATGCAAGTGGCATCTCCGAAGGCACCAGGCAGGTCAACAAGCATATGTTGGAAGACAGAATGAAGACACAAAGGCCAAGTATAAAGTTATAGGCTGGAAATCAAAAGACGAAGGTTTTCAAATCTCTCTTTTGGCAGATATACCAGGAACTTGCAGCTTAGGGTTTTGTAGGTTTTGTGGGTTTTTTTGTTTTGTTTTGTTTTGTTTTTTTTTTTTAAATCAATAGGTGGATACAGTTGTGAAAGGCATTCTGTAAAACGGCTGCTGCAGAGGACACGTTACAGGCTATGGTATCTCCTCCCCTGCAACATCAGGACAATTGTGGGCGTCCCTTAGAACAGCACGTTGTCCATCTGACTAAGAGTCATCATTTGTTCTGTAAGCTGAGAAGTAATGCTTCACATGCATTAAATAAAATACATCTAATTAAAAGCATTAAAAAAAATAAGCACAGCAGAGTGTCAGAGAGGATTAACAGCCATTTCCCTGTGCTTTGGCCAGAATTACCTGGCCAAACTATCTCCTCTGTAAGAGGAGACAGTGATTACAGATACACTGCTTGACTTTAATTTCCAGAAAAATACCAGAACAATGATCAAACTCTTTGTAGGCATGAAGAAGCCAGCACTGAGATGAGTAATAGCTTGCAATGGCTGCCCAATGCCAATCACACTGCAAACAAGCCAGTTTTGCTCTACAACAGAAATGAAACCTGGGGATGCCAGACTACGACAAGGGCTACAAAAGCCTTGGGCTGCTGTTTCAGCTGACATGGCTAGTGATGCCTACACCCATAAAAAGCAAAGAAAGCACAGATGCAGAACTTGGAAAACCAGACATAGAAGATAGTTCACCTTCCAGCTGGAAAAAGGTATCCAGCAGAGTCCTATCAGGGTCAGATCTGAGTCCAGCACTGTTCAATACCTGTTCAATATATGGGGAATGAGGGAAAAATTGGTGCTTACTGAATTTGCAGCTGGCACCACGTAGCAGATGTGCTGAATGATAGATGAGAATAACAAGTGCTCTTCACAAACCATCAGCAGGATAGAGGGTGCCATAGAGGGCAGGAGGATAGAGTAGAGGACCTCTCAAAAATTCCTTTCTACCTTATCTTCCTATAATGCCATGCTTTGGAGCCGTGCAACTGATTGTTTAAAAATATTCTCTCTACCATTCACCTCTCAGATTTATTCTAATGAACCAATTATTCATGAAAAATGACCATAATTAAAAATACAGGATATTGTAAATTATTATTGTAAATTCAACATTATAATACAAAATTGTTCCAATTTTTACAGGTATTTTTACATAACCAAAATACTCAGAGAGCAGTAAATAGCCTCTAATAGCAAGAAGAAGGAATACATTATACATGGAGGACAGTGTCTCCTTTGAGAAACAACAGTAGAACATTGGTTACTGATACTTTTAAATACTGTCAGGAGTGAGACTGAGGTACCAGTGAAGAGCTCCACACGCATTGGCCTGATGCTCACCACCTATCAAGGAAAGAAATGGGATGCTATTTGGTGCGTGGGGGGTGTGAAATAAAAATCTAGACAACTTAACAAGAATCATCATTTTGCTTCTTTTCAAGTCAGTGGTGCACCCTCACCTTGAATACTATGTGCAAGTCTGGTCCAGTAAATATATTTATAGGCACAGGGTAAAACCAAGCCAAAAACTAAAGTAGCAACGATACCAGTTAGAAGAACAGAATGATTTCAGCACAGGGAGCAAGATGGGCCTCTCCCATCTGAGGAAAAGAAAATACAAGCCATAAGTAGCATAGGCAGGATGAAAAGAGATCAAGTGTTTAACTCCTCTCCCAATAAAAATGCTCCAAGGAATCAGATGAACTGCTGGTGTTCAGGAAAACACAACACTAAAACAAGATCTATATCACACAAAATGACTGAACTGCTCCAGAATACATGCCAAGCTTTAGCATTTGCATATGGTAACTAACTCTGCTAGTTGAGTATGTCAGAAAGCTATTACTGTTTTTAAAATCACGGCTCATAGAAACGTGAATGAATTTCCAGTCTAGCAGGTAGCAGGCTCAAGTGAAATGAAAGGAGCTGGACCTTCACAAAGCCCACAGTTGAGCTCTAGCCTCCGCCACATCCCATCACAAGGCAAATCTAAGGCTTTGGGTTCAGAAAGCAACAGGAGAGCCGCGTAGAAGAGAAACTGATTAAGTGCTATATATAAAGCTAAACGCAAACCTGCTTTCCATAACTCAAGAAAACCCTGTGGCCAAACAAATGGCCAGTAATTGGGAGCGTATGAGGAAATATTTGCTCTATCCCTACGTGTTTGCTTAGACACCACGTCCTACTAAAAGCCAGAAGTTACCAGGCTAAAGGACCTTCAGCCTGATCCAACCTGGTTCCTCTTCCTGAGGTGCATACTTTCCTTTCCCAGGATCAGTTGGCCTAACCACTCATCCGTGACACTGTAAGAGGTTCAGAATTTATCACATCCAGTGAAGTGTTTGAGAGCTACAGGTCACTAGTATGAAAAAGTCTGCAGAGCTTTTCTGACCCCTAAATAATAATAACAAGCAGTAATTCATCTAGCTCCTTCCATCCTAGTCCTTCAACAATAATCCCTTCCCTGAACACCAATTATTTGGTTTTGTTAATTAAACACAATAAGATGTGTGCTCAAACCTTTCAACAGAATGTCAGAAAAACAATGCTTGCTTTAAACCCTTTTTCAAAGGAATTGTTTAAAAAAAAAAAAATCCACCACCATAAAGACCACATGCTGTCAAGCCTGAACTTCCCCACCTCCTCTGTCTTGATGTTAAGTAAAAATATCTCTTTAAAGTATTGAAGTAAGTTGGGAAAAAAAGCCATAAATGCAGGTTAATCTCTATATAATCTTCATTTTCCACTTCTGGAAGCAAACAAGGGAGGGGAAAAGAGCTGTACGGCCTTTACAAACATCTACCTATATCAGATCTGGAAGCAGAACCTAGCTCTGGCCTGGCATATATTTCACAGTCAATGAAATCCCTCTTGAACAACTTTATCAACATTAGAAACAAAGCAATTTAGAAATAGTTTTCTACTTACTGGACCACAAATCCTGAGAAATCAGGCAGAAAAACAGCACTCAAAAGTTGAACTGGCACAGGAGTTGCTGAGTCTTCGTGATGAAGATGAATTTGAAGGTGGCAGCGTATCAAGGAGAAAACACACCCACACACCCATCCATCCATCCAAGCAAAACAAAAAACAGACGGGACTTTTAAAACAAAGAAACCCCCTACACCATGCACAAAGCAAAGTGTGGCTTCACCATCACATGACGACATGGGTGATGAAACTGCAGCTGACCTCAAGACCACAAATTCATAGGAGGAAGAAGGGTGGAGAGGAGAAAAAAAAAAAAAATCTATCCAGAAATCTTTAAGTTATGAGCTCTCCCTGGCTAACCCGCTCCTGGCATCATGCTTTGGTGGGCTTACCAAGGTATACTGTTTGCATTTGTATATAATTCTTCTTCTGATGGTCCATAACTGACTACCCTTCAAAGACTGTGGAAGACACGAGACCTTCACTCCAGTCCAGTAAGGTCAGTCCTTAGGATGGCCAGGTTTGAAATTACTCTGACAATCAGGAGAAATGGTATATAACTTAAAGCCCAAGAAAACAAGAATTTAACAATTCAAAAGATAAGCCATTATTTCTGCCATACCAGCAACTGCAAACTGACATCTGATAATACTAACTTCCTTTTGAAAAGTTAGACAACTAACAAAACAACCATTTAATATATTATACATCTAAAAAAAGGGCGGGGCAGGGGGAACGGGGATGGTTGCGATAGTGTTCTTTCCCTAGAACATTATACGTGGTTTTGGTATCTTAATTTTAGACACATTTCACTCCTTTTCCTATGAATATACAGTTGGGGGGTGGGGGTGGTGTTTGTTTTAAACAAAACAGCATCAATTGTTTTCTATTTCAAACTGTCTTACAGACTAATACTTCCGAAAATGAAGGAACAGCCCTTGATCAAAGATGATGCCATTCCAGTCACAGCACACTTACAAAAGCACTGCAACCTCAGCACGTGAGCACACTGCAGGCAAAGCTTCATTTTTACATACAGGTAATCAGAGAATTAACAAACTAAGTAGCTAATGGATACTTAGTAAATGAGGATCTGTTGCTAAATACCTACAAGAAATGACAGGTTAGAAAGTATTGCATGATGTATGTTTCTAATTCTTTATTAAATCAACAGTGTCAATCTCTTATTGAGAGTGATAATGTTTATAAAAATACTGCAGCAGATTCTGGACTGCACAAAAACATGTGTAACCCTCACTCCACTTGAAAATGCAGGACATTTCCAGACATTTTGCATACTATACTGATATCTGCAAAAATCTTGTCAGGAAACTATTGCTGTTTTTAAAACCAGGGCTCCTGGAAACAACAGTAAATTTTCACTCACCTCAAAATGTGAGAGTAAAAATTTAATTAAGGCATTTTATATTACTCACCAAGCAATCTGATGACTTAAAATAATCAGAGACACCAATGCAAGTAATAGCAACCTACCAAATGTATTTTGAAGCAGAACACAGCCACGATACTAAAGATCCTGTCATTATTACTGCTCATAAAACAGAGATTAAGAAAATATGCACATTTGTTTTACAGTGCTAAAAATCAAAAACAAGTTCTCAAAATTCATCCAGTTAGTACCATATTATTACAAATTCACATCGCGTCCAGCAACTTGACAGCTCGATGCTAACTGGAATTACAGCAGCAGTACTTACTAGGAAATAAAAATGAATTTGCCAGAAAGATTAGTTAAGCTTTAGACATTTAACAAAATTTGAAACATATTTAAGGTCAGCATCCAAGAACACTGTTGGTATTTTTCATCAATGAAAGCTTCCAGTTTGAGAAAGGTTGCAAACAAAGTCCTCAACAGATGACTGAGATGAGGTGTTTTGTCCAGAGCCACATGCAGGAAGAGAAAGCATTATTTTTCTTGCAGGACTTTTTCAGGATGTGGTAGTCTGCAATGCCATGAGATATGGCAGCCTGTTCAAACATGGCTCACTGAGCTAATACCCAACTTTATGGAAATATTTTGATCCATTTTAGTTTTCCTTTCTGTATATAAACAAATTCAGATATTTACTAAATAAAAGGGTCATACTGAAGTCACCTCCCTAATGGTAAAGATCAGGCACATCAACAAGTGCCTAGAACATTTACATGTCCAAACACCTCTATTGCTACAATTGTGCAAAGTTTCCACATTCAGCCTCTAATTCTGCCAAAGGAATGAGTCAGTGCATCCTTTAAATACAGATCAGAAACCAAACAGCACATTTTCCTTTTCACTTAATTGCTGACAGCCACTGAAGATGTATCTGTTATGCTGGAGGTATGATGGACCTCTACTCCAAGGCAAAATAGGAAACAGCCTCTGAAGAGCCATCCTTGAAGCCCTTTGCACAGAATTTACGTATACAGTCAACTTGGTAATGCAGAAGCAAATGATGCTTCACTGTAGATGGAATTTTTTGGTTCCTCCACCTCATCTGGCACATGATCAAAAAAGTAGTCAAGTGTAACGTATTCCTCCTCCATAAGGAAGAAGGATGTATCCTTTAACAAACATGATGTCTTAAAATCAGTCTCGCTGAACTGACGAACAGAAATCCTCCATTCATCTCCAACAGTCAGGCCTTCATCCCTTCTGTTCAAATCATGAATCATCACAGGATGACTGACTCACAGAAAAAAAATATTTGTTAAAAGGTGGATTTACTCATCCTTTTTCCTGCTATTTACCAAACTTAATTGCCTTTAAACAAAGCTTAATTTCTTTGTAGCTTGACTTAAATGTTGCAATAAAGTTCATAACAGGCATCTGTCACAGTAATTATGATCAGTTGACTTAGTATCAAGGTAGGATCATGTAAAAAAGGAGACATGCAAAGCTGATATAGCAGTAAAAGTCATATGCTGGGGCTGACAGTTATCCTGACCTATATTCCTACTTTCATTTCAGCATCAATACTCCCCCCTAACCATTTCACCCGTTTCAGAAAAAGAGCTGCAGAGCTAACACAGGCAAGTATTTCACTGGGATGTTGATGCTGAAATATCCACCAGTTTTAATCAGTATCTTCAGTGATCAGAACCTCGGTCTCCACAGAAATCCGTGCACTAAAGAAACAGGGCCCTACGTCCCAACATAGGGAAAGGCCCTTAACTCAGAGTGCAAGAGTAAAAAACAGGTTTTCAATTGCTCCTTAACTTACAGATATGTAAACCTTAAGTGCTTTTATACAAGCCATATTAAAAAAAAAGTGACAGAAGCCTAATTCCTCAAGAAAAATTAAAAAATTATACACTAAGTTTAACTCCTCAACTTTGAGCCAGTTTGGCTTTCTCTTTCCTGTTTTTGGGGCAGTTAAGTTCTTAGTTCTGAAGGTGAGCCTGCAAAAAGAAGTAACCCTGCAGCAAATGAGGGTATAAATGTTTATAGTGCATCTGATAGCCTGTGGTAATCACTTATACCAACCTTTCACCCCCTCCCCAGTAATCACAGCAAACTATGCCTCACTTTATGGGGTGAGCTCTGGAACACTCATTTTAAGGTGTGAGCATGTACTTCAAGAGCTACCAGCTCACCCTCATTTGCTTTCGGGCAACTTGTTCACACAGCCATTCCCTTCTGGGTGATGAAGGAAATTTTATGAGACTTACTGCATTTCAGACATTTCTGGGCAATTATCTTCATTTTTCCTTTTTCTGCCACACTGCAGAGCTCTAAAATACTTTCCAACTTTCAGTAGCAAGTGAACCTACTTTAAGTGCAGTTGCTCTAAAAGATCACCAGTACTTGTATGCAGTTAATTCCTTTAAAACTGGCTTCATTTCCAGAACAAGGTGGCTCATCAAATGTATAAGGCCTACGTAAGTGACACTATGTTTGGTGCCTTAAAGCTAGCAGAAGTCAAGTCTCAGCCAGCTACTTTTTACAGTCCAAAACCTGCCCGAATTTAGTGTTAGCAACAATGCTATTTCAGGCAGGAGGCTGGACTGGAGACCTCCAGAGGCCCCTTCCAACCAGAGCTGCTAGGAAAACTCTCAGCACCTGGACAGGACCAAGACGTTCATAGTCATAGCAGAGCTTGACCTGAATGCCCTAGCCCAAACCTTTAACACAAGAAGTTGATGGTGTCAAGTGAAAGGACACACCAGATTACTTGGAGAACAACTGCTCCATCTCCCAGAGCACCTTAAAGGAAGAGTGGCTACTTCCCACTCCCTCTTTTTTTTCTTTTTTCTTTTTTTTTTTACTTCTTTTTAAAGATAATTTACTTACCCTGGAGGCTAACTTGCTATGTGGGATGGGTCGGTGATGACTTTAAGACTTTTAACTCCTGGACCCTTTTCAGGCAGATAATGCATGCAAGAACACTGCAACTCCTCCTGCTTTAAATGCCCAAGAAAGACATTCCCATGGTGCTGTCCAGGCAGAAGTTGGGCAGCTGTGGAGGAGGACTATGTATCCTCTCCCTCCTAGAAGCTCAGGAAAAGGAGCAAAAAAGCTCACAGGTTTGAATTGTTTCATGCCTGCCACAGGAAAACAGTAGGTAGCAGAACAGGCAGCGTAAAGCAATACTGAATCAGTCCAACCACCTTCAGCTCTGATAAAACAGAAGTTGCCTCAGCTCTTAAATCCATCTACGGCACATTTTAAGAGGAATGACCAATGAAATTACTTATTCGTACATATAAACATACAGGCATGCTTCATCTTGCGTCCCTTATTTGTTACAAATGCTCAGCAACATCCCTGTTACAGCATGTGTTTTCGTAATTCTGCTTATGTAATAAATAAACAGCGTATTGAGCTGAGAAAACCCATCAAATCTGCAAGTTTAGAAAGTCAACACAGCAGCAAATCATCAAAAATCCTTGTTCACAACATCTGTCAAACAGAACCAAGATCAATCTGCAGAACACCCACTCCGTTTCATTCCTTCAAAGTTCGTCAATAGCAGTAATATTAACTTTTGGTAATTCACACTCTTCTTTGAAGTGGCAGTTTTCCAGGATGTCCTTATAATAGTCCTTGAGGTCCAGGTAAGTAGAGATGGTTTCATTTGAGTGATGAAACGACATTAGTTTTTCATTCAACAGCATCTGCACTTGATACTCTTCTTTAGAGTTTTTCACTTGATCGCAGTGGTAAAGCACAAATACCAAGTTGGCTGCGTAAGGCACAATCCGGCCACTGCGAAATTTCCGATGTGTTTGTCTGACGTAATTGTTTGCCCTGAGAGGCTCATCATCTTTGAAGAAACCCATAAGAGCAAGCAGTGGCTGAAGTGTCTCTGCATGTCCAACTTGTACAATCAAAGGTGAAGAAATGGGTTTTGAACTAAAAAAGAAAAAAAGTGCAAAGGATGAGCAAGAGCTGGGCTTTAAAACAAACATACCAACATATTGCATGGCTGTCAGCAACAAGGCTTAAAGAAGTAGACTTTGAACTTGTTTTACTCCTATGCCCAATAAAAACCTGTTTGGGAATTTCAGTATATTACAGACTTTTTTTAAAGCATCCAAGCTTCCTATATTTTGTCCCAATTTAAGGTATTGGCTTTTAGATAAAACATAAGAAGTTGTACTAAACATAGTTAGGCTACAGCTAGAGCCTAATATAAATACAGTAAACAAAAGCAAGAAACAGATCAATGTTGTGTGTCCATATACTCAGTACATCTCTCCAACTCCCCGTGTTATTTATGACCCTTTCCCTCATTTTAAAATTGTAAAGCTTTTGGATCCTTTGCCCTCTTCCCTTCCCCCTCCATTCTTTGTTCCCTCCTCTGACTCATTTGACTAGTTCATTTAGATCCTCCCTTCCACACACACCTTCAGGGAAGTATTTTTAGGTTTTAGGACACATTCGCATCCCTCCTGTCAGTCAACAAATAGGAACAGCAGCAAAAAACACATGCCTATAGAAGAAGACAGAAGGCTATTCCTTTGACCTCCTGCAATTTCCAGCTCAGAGATCTCCTTGGCCAGATGTGGCTTCTATGTAATGTAGGACCTCTCAACGAATCTTTCCTTTGTCAAATCTCTCCTTAAATCCACATACATTTTTAGCATGCACAACATCCTGTGGCCAGGAGTTGCACAGCTTCACACACTATTCTTTTAATTTTTTCTATTTGTAGATGCTATGTAACATTTAATCCTTTTACTTACAAATTTGCAATAATATTACTTCCAGACAACTCTAATGACCACAAAACTAAACTCCTGAGCAGTAACTTATCCCAGATTCTCCCTGACAGATAAGATCATTTTTACCATGTGGATTACTTCACAGATCTGCAATTTTCAAGTCCAGTTAGTCTCACAAGGTCCTTTTACAATCCTCCTAGTAGAAACAATTTATCTTATTTACCTTGAATAAAAGTGCTGCATTTGCAATGCCACGTAACTTCTCACATCTTTTTCCCAGTCATTTACAACACGCTGAGCAGCCCAGATCCTTGCAGATCTATCTCCACTAGCGACCTGCCTCTGCTAGGAAAATCAGTCAGCTATCCCTATGCTCCATTTCTTTTATTTTTATTCATTTTTTACCCATGTAAGGACCTTCCCCCTTAATCCTGGCTGCTTGATTTCTTTTGATAAGGAAACCTGTTGAAAGATGTTTGGAAATCATGACTGTCTCTCCCAGATCACCCCATTTGTATGCTTGCTGATGCTTCCCAAGAACTCCAAGAGATATGTTTTCCTTTCCATACCGACACTACTTAGTCAGCCATACCAACACTACTCTGGTATACCGTATTCATCAAGATACTTATCAATGCTAGTCTCAATCATTATTTCTACTAGACTGGCCTGTAATTCTGATTCTCTCCTGGAGCTGCTTTTTTCTTTTTTCCTTTATTTAATTATTTGGTTTTAAATCATCACACCTGCCAGCTCCCACAAGCTTCTTGGCTGAAACCAACATGCACTGGCTGTTATTTCAGCTATTTCATTCATTTCTTTTAGCACTCTTGGGAGAGTATCACCCAGCTCTAGCAACTCAGCACATTTTCATTTTGTTCCAGCTGCACGCCCTTATACACATGCCTGCTTCCAAACATGGTGGTCTGTATTTTATAGTTTACTAAGCAAGGAAGCTAGTAATGTAAATATGCTACTAAAGTCTCCAAAACAAGCGTTACATAGGCATTATTCAATCCACAGGAACTGGATTTCACATACCCCCCCCCCCAAAAGATTTCAGAGTTACTATGAAAAAAAAAAAAAAAAAAAAAAATTAACAGTCTGGCTATCAGCACTGGCTTTAAGCAAGGTTTGGCTTTACTTTCCAGCTGGCTAGCTAGCAGGAATTTTGAAATGGAAGCAAATCACAAAAAATATGGTTAACTTCTTAGCTAGAAAACCAGCAAGACATACCTTTCGAAAACAGGAAACAAATGATGGCATATACGCATACACACACAAGTTTTAAAGAACAAGTAAAGAAAATCTCATGGAGACAAAAGAAGGAATAAACAAGGTGCTCATTCTCACTGTAAGTTGAGTTTTTATTTCACTTGCTTTAGCCTCATGAAATCCTCATGCTAACCGGCCAAACCACCTTGGGAGACAAACCAAACCTCTCCCACTCACACGTATCCCACCGTATTATTTTAACAAGGATTAAAACTGTTTCCTTGTACGATACAAGCCTGAGTTTTCAATAGCCTCTAACACAGTACACTTGGTTTCTCACCAGCTTACTTAGAAATATCTGATTTCTAAGACTACTCAAGCACTCCCTGTTCAGCATCTGGCGTCATGACTCCAGCTCAGATATGGTTTCATATCATCTAATAATGACAATAAAATCACCATCAAGGTTAAAACAGCAACAGTAATATTTTTAATTACGGGGAAATCATGAGAGATTGCCTCTTTAGAGCATGTACACAGGCAAAGGTTACTACTGCCCCTACGTTTCTGATAAAGACAGGAGCGCAAAGCACAATCGACAAAACACTGATAAATTCAAAACAGTAGCACAGGCTAATAAAATACTAAATGGAAGGCCTGAGGTTTCCACACTCAATATTCTTTACGATCGATTAATGACTCAGCGTTACATGGAAGCATCAGGCAAAATTCTCAACATCGTACTCTGGCAACTGCTAATGATACTTCAATTCACTTTTTTCCTCCCTTCTATTTAGTAGTAAACGACTTGGGAAAGCACACTGATCAGTAGGAAAAAAAAAAAAAAATCTCATTTCCAACTTTAAAGGGAGATGAAGAGACTGCGCATAAAACTTTGCCATAAAATATTAAGAGCTTGTCTCAAAGTGATTGCTGGCGATTGGTTTCATATTCATTTTATGGGGCACTTCCAAATGAGCAAAGTGGCTGCCACTAGGCAGGGTTCATTGAAGAGATGTGTCAACTTCAGCTACTGAACCACCCACGCTGTAACCTTCTAAGTAAATCTGACCACAGCTGAAAATGAAGACGTTACTGAACAATTCATCAGCACAACCCTGAAAGCTAAGTCTCAAAATGGAATAAAAGGCACCATGGAGAAGCACAGATGCAGGATTTATTATTCAGACAAATTCTATTTCTCTTTAATCTCAGCAGATTCGGGTTTAATCCCAAATCTTCTGCATCAGCTCACCCATCCTCAACAGTAGATCATTCCTACTCTTCCTACACTGTCCTGCATGACATCCTTGTCTCTAAATTGGAGAGACATGGATCCAACAGATGGACCTCTCAGTGGATAAGGAATGGCTGGACGGTTGCACTCAGAGTTGCAGCCAATGGCTCGATGTCCAAGTGGAGATCAGTGACAAGTGGCGTTCCTCAGGGGTCAGTATTGGGACTAGCACTGTTTAACATCTTTGTTGGCAACATGGACAGTGGGACTGAGTGCACCCTCAGCAAGTTTGCCGACGACACTAAGCTGTGTGGCGCGGTCGGCATGCTGGTGGATAGGGATGCCATCCAGAGGGACCCTGACAGGCTGGAGAGGTGGGCCCATGCAAACCTCATGAAGTTCAACAAGGCCAAGTGCAAGGTCCTGCACATGGATCAGGGCAATCCCAAGCACAAATACAGGCTGGGCAGAGAATGGATTGAGAGCAGCCCTGAGGAGAAGGACTTGGGGGTGTTGGTTGATGAGAAGCTCAACATGACACAGCAACGTGCACTTACAGCCCAGAAGGCCAACCGTATCCTGGGCTGCATCAAAAGAAGCGTGGCCAGCAGGTCAAGGGAGGTGATTCTCCCCTTCTACTCTGCTCTCATGAGAGCCTACCTGGAGTACTGCGTTCAGCTCTGGGGCCCCCAGCATAGGAAGGACATGGACCTGTTGGAACGAGTTCAGAGGAGGGCCACAAAAACGATCAGAGAGCTGGAGCACCTCTGCTATGAGGACAGGCTGAGAGAGTTGGGGTTGTTCAGCCTGGAGAAGAGAAGGCTCTGGGGAGACCTTATAGCAGCCTTCCAGTACCTGAAGTAGGCCTACAAGAAAGCTGGAGAGGGACTTTTTACAAGGGCACATAGTGATGGGACAAGGGGTAATGGCTATAAACTGAAAGAGGGTAGATTTAGATTAGATATAAGGAAGAAATTCTTCACTATGAGGGTGGTGAGCCACTGGAACAGGTTGCCCAGAGAAGTTGTGGGTGCCCCATCCCTGGAAGTGTTCAAGGCCAGGTTGGATGGGGCTTTGAGCAACCTCGTCTGATGGAAGGTGTCTTTGCCCATGGCAGGGGGGTGGGAACCAGATTATCTTTAAGGTCCCTTCCAACCCAAACCATCCTATGATTCTACAATTCCTAGGACTACTGATCCATATCTAAAGTGATGTAAGAAGTGAACTTTCCTTTAACCAAAGTTTATTTCCTAAGCACCAATGTGACTTTCAGCTAGAGATAACCCAAACCCCAGGAGACAGTGGGATAAGAAGAAACATTTCCTACAGAAAAGCTTAACCAGCCAACCTTCAAACCTCATGTAAAAATCCCTCCAACAACTTCAAAGAAGGTAAGTTTTAACAACTGTTAAGCAAGCTTAGACCACATTCTGTCCTTTTTCTCCCCAATACAAAAGCCAGGACAAAGGACTCAAACCTCTATTTTCAGCTATGGGATTAATTCTCCATCCCTCCCACCTTCCCCTGTGATTTATTTCTGGAAAAATCAGCTGGAGGAACCCTACATCTACAAGAAAACAGCAAGGATCAGGGAATGCAGTGGCAGGACTCAGAGGGCAGCAGAAATACTTAATAGTGGTGTTGCTCAAAGTGTTACCACCAGTGGGGGGGGGGGGGAAGTCTGTCAAACAATATTAAGTCCTCATGTGTCAAAACTTCCACCTTAAATAGTAGAACAGAAGACAGCTGCAGTTTCTGACAGACAGACTTCTGCAGTTTCAAAGGCTCTTTTCTGAATGATCCCACCTCCCACGTTCTTACGGACCTCAGAGATTAAATGCATTACTGCAGCAGCATCGTGCTGATGCTAAATGTTGAACCATCATGACGAGCCAAAACCAAATCAAGAGGGTCATGCCACTTGTCAAACCCTTCCTACCAGTTCGTTTGCGTGTTAGTTGCCTAGGTATTGCTTTGCTTGTTTTTTTTAATTCCTTAGATAAAAGGACATGACTGTATAAAAGTTGCTGAGATATCTTTTCAGAGCAATCCTGAGCAAGCAAGTATTAGGTAATTAATGTAAGATTAAGTACGTTCTGGCAGGTTTGAAAGGCACAAGCAACACTTTAAATATCTAGTTCTAGGCAGATAGATGAAGAGACACATTCCCAGGGGAGGTCCCCTGGTCTGCTCAGGTATCTGAGAGAAGTCAGCAAACACACACACACACATTTCAGAAATACAGACACAGGAATGCTGCTGAACGTGCTACAATGACCTATGGAGAATTTCACATCTCTACCTGGTTTCCCCACAAGCACCCTTTAATCATGTCAGAAACCGCATCTTTGAAAGACGGGGCTATCAAAACCAACCATATAATATGATACAAAGCTGCTGTTGGAGACATTTACAGTTTATTAGCAAAAGTAATCCCATTTCTTTGATTCTCTGGAAATGAAGTCAAGACCTGCATGTTTTTCAGGTGTACTAATGTAAACTGTGTGGTCTATTGAACTGTAGAGCTGGCACGTTGTTCTGTGAATACATGAACATCTTATCACAGGGATCAGTTTACCCAGCACACGTACAACACCTGTTCTCCTCTCTGCACAGATATACTGAAGCCAAGCAATGGGTTTTTTTGGTAAGTTATATATAACTATGTAATTAGCAGATGAGGTGACAAGCACCTAGTCCAGAAGCCTTCATCACAGGCTCTCCCAGTACCCCAAAGATCCAGGGGACACAGTGGGGACACCCCTGAAGTGGCCCCATACAAAGCCACGTGGAGCCACTCACACCTCCATGCCCCCTGAGAAAGGGACCCTCTGGAAAGCACAGTACCAACGCCTCTGACCTGGCTCTGCAAGAGTTGCTTCATACCTCAAAGTAAGCCCACGTAGTATGCACCTGGCTGCAAACTGCCCTGCACTTCAAATAATGTAAATCACATGTCCACACGTCATAGCCCTGGTTCTCCTGTGGAGCTGCTCTGCTACTGGGTGGGAGATCAAACACACTTTTTTTACAACTGCCATCAAGGGACGCAGGACTTCCTGAACCTGCTGATGCCCTCAGAGCGCCACGCACCTGCACTGTGCAAACGCAGGATCCCAGCGGCAACCAAGAAGTTTTAATAAAAGAAATGACTGAACAATTTGCATCTGAGCAAAAGTGGTTTTTGAAATCCAATTATACAATTTCTCCTGCATATGTGGAAGCTTTTTGCTCTGTTCCCTTTGTACGTATTATAAAAAGATAGTTTTGAACAGTTAATTGTTTTTAGATCATATATTGAATTATTTTCTACTGAGTCATAGTTTTGAAAGGAGCAATTAGCGCACAGTAGTAAATGACTACAGAAAGGTTATCAATTGTTGTGAACTGACCTGCAAAGAGGAAGGCAAATTACGTGAAACAATAAAAGCTACCAATAAATTGGCAAATTAAGCTGTTTACCTTATGGCTTAGCCATAAGATCACCTTCACTTGATCTTGAACTTGTTCAAATTCAATAAGTCCTTTTTTAAAATACCTTGAACCTGCTTACTCTCAGAGGAAGCCAACAAATATTTTGCAGTGTGTATGTGCAGCTGGTTTAGTATTTTCAGTCATTGGCCATATACTTTAAATATTGAGATGGCTGCACAAAGTATACCTCCCCATTTCCAGAGCCTTATGGTAATCCATTCGGACAGTACAAGTAATAACAGGTATTTCATATTCTCTTTCATGAGCAAGAAAGGCAGACTTGCTAAATATTTGAAGCTAGAAGAAAAAAGTATAGAACAGCTTTAATGAATAGCTGATATCCTTAAAGTGTGCCACAACCAATTTTCAAATCCACCCCTGCACAAGTGTGTAGCTGTTAAGGTTTTTTTTTTTTTTTTTAATAAGATTAGCTGCTTCGTATTGCATTAACTACCAAAATATTTCGATTTCTCATCAACACATGCAGTTCTGGTTGGCAGAACAGCATTCCCAGATCACAGATGTAAGGCTCACCTGGGCATCTCACATAAACCTGAAGCTGAAAAGCAATGCACATCTTTATCACTTCTATATACAGTTTTCCTACAGATTCATACCCTACACTGCAGCAACAGGGGCTTCCTCCTGTAACCGTAATGTTTCCCATTTCTCCTCCCAAGTTCAGTGTCCCAAGTCTCCCAACAAGGCAAGAAGCCAGTGAGCAATGGGGTTGAGCTGGCAGTCCCAGCAGTCCCATGCAACACACAGACCAGATATGCCTCGAGGAGGGACAGGAGCCCATCAACTCTGAAGTTATTCCTACCATCAGCACTATGCTGGTGGCGGGGGGGGAAGGCAGAAATCATAATAGGTTTTGGCCACTAGCCATAGCCCACATATGAGCCACAAAGAACTCAATGCTGCTTCTGAGGTAAGGTGATACTCATTCATTGCTCCTCTACATCTCAACGTTGAAGCGTCTCTAAATACCACAGCTTTGGGAAACTGGATACTTTCTAACTGTTTAAACAAATGCTAACCAGGAAGAGCAGCCTTTCAAGGATTCTTCCATAGTAGCACAACTGCAAGCAAACATGCACGCATGTATCACCACCTGGCAGTTTTACCAATATAACAAAGAGCAGGGACACTTTCAGTTAGACCTAGGCTCCAGTGGGGGGAAAACCCAACCGTTTAGTGAAGAATATTTCCCCATTAGCTTCTTTGCCACATAGTTGCATAGCCTGACTCTGTATTTTCTATCTGTAGCAGGAAGACTTGGGAAAAATGCAGTTCTTATGTCTTCACAAAAATAAAGTGCTTTATGGACTAAGACAACTGCCTAAGTACATTTCAGTACAAGAAATCACCTGGTTTAATTTTATATTCAACTTGCGATACAATATTTTTTTTTGTAATTAAGAAAATTTGTATAGAAGAGAGTGTCCTGGCCCCCAACCTCTCCCTAGAAATCTGACCATGACATTTCCTTACAGACTGGTAAGGAGGTATGGAGGAATGTGGTCCTGAAAGGCCCACTGCAACTGTGGTAAGATCTCAAGGAGTAGATGCTTTCTACTGAAGAACTAACCTTTATTAGACATTTATACTTTATAACAACTGAGGGTGCAGAAGAATGGGGTTCATGCATGGGTGTGCTCACAGTAGGTGGTCAGTAATACAACTATCAATAAATTCAAGTTCCTGAATAGATATTCTAACACCTTTCCACCAGCTCTCTGGATGGGAACAGCTGACGAGAGCAATCATATAGCGAAAATCCCTTTCACAGCCTTCAAACCATCTTGCTGTACAGCAAGACCTACACAGAAGAGACTATTGCTAGTTTAAACCAAGAATTCATATGATGAAAGATCCTAAAAATGACTGAAACTTTTGTACTGCAAATTGAAGGTAGGGCTAATTAGCAATAGGTATTTATTACCACCTTCATAATTTTCTTAAGGATAGACTAATCAGCAGCAGATGTTTTCCCCAGAAGAAAGAAAAGCAAGCTTTAACAAGGCAACTAATAAGGCAACTAAGCACAGTGAGCAATCAGATTGCAAGGTCAAGAATCACTTCATGGAAGAAACAGGGTTACAATAAAAGCAAGGTTTCTCTTTTAAATTCAGCTGTAACTGGGAATGAAAACAGGACAAAGCTATGGAATACTTAAAGTACGCTACAAAAATGCAGCGTTGCCAACACTGTTCTCCACTGCCAAGCCTGAAGCAGAACGGATAATCCAGATCCCTCAGCTTCTTGCTGGAACAGAAATGCTCCCCCTTCTACTTTTGCATAGCCCAATCTAAGCTTTCCAGAAAGAAAGGAGAACTTGGAGCAAAGATAATGCTTTGGCCGTAAATTTGTTGTCCTTAAATTTTTAAAACAAACAGCCAGCTACAAATCAACATTAAACATCATTAAATTGAAACAACATCCCACTAAAAGACTTTTTCATCACAAAGGTTCATTTTCTGAGTAATGAACTGCTGCAAAAGTGTTTAGCCTGTTGCCTTGAAGCTGCACAATACCATATAAAAAAAAGAGACACTCATGCACACACATATGCAAAACCAAACATTTTTTACTGTTATTAACATAGGCATATTTTTTTATTTGTATGGTTTCTTGTTTTCATATGTACTCTCATATTGCCACAGGATCCAGGAGAAGTCTCTCTCCCTAGATGAAAAAGCATTAGTCGCACCTCCGCCCTCTAGATCACAAGAGACACAAGCTGCTCCAATACATCGGTGGTGGCAGATTTCCACACATTCTTAAATACACCGGGTTACCCAATTCAGATTATACACAAGTCTTCAGTGCTTTAAGACTGCCACCTTACGTTGTGGGATGGAGCGACATGCTCCTTTTGTACAAGGCAATGCACGATGCAGACTAAACAGACTGCTCACCCAGCTTTGAATTTTGCAAGATTTTTAGGGTCCCGATCCTTTACACACACACATAAATTCACTACCTGCTTCCCTCTGTGGCGGCAATACAACACGAGAGCCCCAGAGATTGCAACCAGACTTCTGCAGCCAAAGCTGAAAGACAGGATGAAGTTATCTCTGTCCTGCAGTGCTCTGCCTCAGACACCTGCTCTTCCCCAGGGACCCTGCCCCACCTTGTAATTTACTGACTGCTGATCTGGTTCTCAAGCAATCAGAAGTATAGATACAGATTTTGGCAACTATGGCTTTTTTTATTGTTATTAAACTTACAGGGATATCTTACACACAGTTGAGACACACAGCTGCAATAAGTGCATATAATTTAAGGATTGAAAGGCTGTCACTGTTCCCTAAAAGGAAACAAAATTGAACACTCTCCTTACATGAGTCAAGCTGCATTTAGAAGTTATTTTTCAGATTTCAGAAGGACAGAGGGATGGTTAGGGTCTTGCTTGCCTGTTTTTCTTTTAACCTGCACTTCTTCCTGATCTTCTCATTCCCAGTTCTTCCTTTCTCTGTTCGTAGGGACAGACAGAGGCAATCACAGCGGCATGCTTGTCAATGTGTTCACAGTTGGGCGTTAATGACCTGTGCCCTGATGTATTTTTCATTTAGCTCTCTAGTAGGCTGAAGAAAGGATGCAGTGAAGAGGTTTATTTAAAGGGTGGTAACCACTGCTTTGACTCCACAACTACCAAAACCAGAGGTATCACCAACTCCCACACAAGCCTTAAATTTCCAGACACCAGAGTGATCATTTGACAGCACAATTTCTTAAGCCAGCTTGGCTGCAGAGGGGTCACTATTGCCAGCCGCCCACCTTTCTTTCATTCACAGCAACGCCCCAAAGCCAAACTTATTTCATGTTTGCAACTGCCAAGTTTTAACCCATTCATGGCAAAATGAACAGAGGTGTCTCCTTTGTGCTGGCTGATGCACAGCACAGGCGAGATTCAGAAAGGCCCCTGACCGCCACTGCCCCACAACGCAGCAGAGTCCTGTATGCTCCCATCCTCAGCTCTCATTTCCAACCCTGTACAGCCCCCTTCCCTGGGCTCACATAATCATTAGAGCAGGATCAAGGCACTAATCTGGATGCAAGTGTTAGGAAAGTCTACACGCACATCTCAAAGGCAAATTTTCAGCGCATTTACCTCCTCGCATACTAAGTCGATACTTAGTTAAAAACAGACATGTCAGTCTGATTTTCCAGGTGAATGCCAAAAATAATTAAGATAAACAGTCCAAGTACTGTTTACCTAACAGTAACTCCACTTCAGATGAAAGAAACTATGTCATGTGTTGTATTAAACATGATGTCAACATTCCTGCATCACTCAGAGCTCCAGTGATGAACACAGGGTATCTCTCTGCATCCCACACTGAAGGACAGCAAAAAAGCCAACTGACTGTTTGAGAATTATGCTTCAACTGACTTAACACACAGTTCTTCTACCACTGTTAATGTCCAGCTTGGATCCTCAGTCAGTAAACTTTTAAAGGAAAAAAACTTCTTTCCTGTCTTCTCTGCTATAAAATGCTTATAATCAACTTTATCATTCCTCCAACCCAAAATGTGAATGCTACTTCTAATTTCAGTCTGCCAACTAAAAGAAAAACAAAACAAAAACACATCTTCCAACAGGTTATCATGTAAAAAATACATATAGCCAGCCTCAAATATCCGTGACTCATGCTTTTTCTTTCTGAAATATCAAAGCCATTACTATCATTCTGCTGGGTGTTAGGTAGATCTACTTTAATATATTGACTAGAGAAATAAAGTCCCAAGAATGCTAGGAATGCAAGAACATCCACCACATGTAACAAACGTTTACGTGTCAACACCAAAGCTGAATTTGCTGGTTGTAAGTTGAAGTTATTTATAAATTGGTTTCTATCAAGTATTTAACAGTGCAATATTTATATAATCTTACAATCACATCCTTGATACTGTGTACTTTTATAAACGTTTCCACACTTATCTGCTAAGATATTAATTCATGTGATCGACCACCAAACTATGAATTTATAATTCCTCATTTTGCATATGGAGCATGCACACAGGTTGTAAATTAATTCTCATATGAATGCACTGCATTTAAGCCTAAAGCAGCTATCAAAAAAACAGATTACCAGCACATGAAAGCAAATGTAGGCAATTCTGTGACACAAACATCCCAACCTGTAACTGAAGCCTTTTGTTTTCTCCATGCCACAACAGATCCCAGTTTCATTCCTATTGTACTTCTCTGCATCATACCAATTCACAGAAGACAAGATCAACACCAAACAGATGCTGAATCACGACTGCTGACTGATACCATCTCATAGGAGTAAACAATACACAAAAAGAGCACAGGCATCTCACCTCTAATTTTAAGGAAGTATAGGGGTGGTTATATCCTGATACTATAAAGGCAGTTTTGAGGACTGCGCAACTCAGTGGATAGAGTACCACTGCTATTGTTCTTCCACTGACACAAAACAACTGTTGTCAAATCATGGCAATAGATGAAGACAAACCATTTTATCAGACCACCATCCTTTGGAGACACCTCGTTATTGTATTTCCAAGACTATTAACAGTTACTTGTAAGGCCTAATATTTTCCTACAGCTCCAGTGTTGTTCCCAAACTACAGCTTTGCTCTAAAAGCATAAGGATGGGAAACTAAATACCCTAGACAGAGTTCTCAGACTGGCCAGCTGAACTACTGACTTTAAATTCATCCAACAAATCAAGGCATTTACAACGACTTCAGGATAGAAGTGTCTTTCTTCTGTTCTTACAGGGCACCGAGTATATCACCTAAAGTCTGCCCTTCCCTAGTCACAACAAAGCAGGTGTGTTACAACAAGGCTGGTTTGCTGTTACAGCTCTGGCCTCTTGGATCCTGCAACAGGCTGTTCTCATCTACAGTCACTAAGTGTTTGGATTGATCTGTAATAATTATTTTTCCATAATTACATTTCAACACCTTTAATCTGAAGCTTTAATAATGCAAGAGACTCAAATCAAACACATGCAGAAAGAAAGATTTCCACGCTGAAGTGCTTAAGTAACCAGATAACAGAACGTATCATGGGGATGCTTTCAACCCACAGTCTTACATTTTCACCACAAATTATTTTTAACAAGGACATTTTAAACAAAAAGCTCATTGAGTTAAAACAATGGCCTCTTCTCAAACTGTGCAGGAAGAGAACACCATTATCAGACACAGCAGCTGGCTGGCCCTTGAAGGCCTGTGTGGATCAGTAAGTTAAAAGACGGAAATACATTACTGGGCACAAGAGCATCAATGGAAGGAAAAAAAAAATATATATATATATACTCTTTAAAGTGCTCTATTAAAAAATTGATTCTCTCCATTAAAATTCTCATAGCTCAAACTCTCCTGACTTTGTTACGTTTGGAAGTAAAGTACTTCTATTCACATTAAATCCAACTCAGGATTGACCACAGAAAGCTTGTAGCCAAAGCACAAAAGCCTTTTAATTTACCTTTTGCTCTCTTCCACCGCTCTGTCCAAATGCTGGAAGATATCTTGGAATAAAATGCAGCTGGAGCGACTATTGATGTCATAGCCATATCCTCTCTTCCAGTATTGCTTCAGGTCGTTCAGATATTCCAGTACCTAAAGTTACAGAGTTCACAAGTTTTTATCATAGCACAGAGGGAAAACAAAGAACCTACAACCTGGAGCAATGACACTACCACACACTGCATGAAATCAACAATTCTTTGACACAAAAAAACCCCCAACCAAACATCAAGGCTCCAGTTCAAATCACTTCAGCATAAAACCAGACACAATAGATCAGACTAAAGAGCCACCAAATTCAGCATCCTGTCTCTGATCACACTCATAATCAGGCCTAGAGAAAACAGCAGGCACACTTCCCCAGACTCCAGCAGTTTTCAGCTCAGGGCTTTGAGCCCTAAGGTGGTTTTCTACAAATTTAACAGACTTCAGTGGATTCTCTCCCACAATAGCCCAATCTCCCCTTTGAACGTACCAAATTTTAGCCTTAATAGTGCCCTGCAGCTTGGCTACAGAGTGTGTTTAAAAAAGAAAAAAAAAAAAAAAAAAAAAAAGTCTGCTGTGACCCTGCCTGCCGCTAGCTTCATTTGGTACCCATTAGGTACCACACATGGCAAGACAATCATTAGCCACTGCTTTTTTAGCATTTCTGATTTTGCCTTATGAAGGTCAAAGATCCTTAGCTTAGTTAATCATTCTTCAGATGGAAGCAATCCCATACCTTTAACTGAGCTTGTCTATTTCTACATTCTAGAGATGTGCACACATCTCAAAAAGACAAAACTGTGCCTTGGATTTATGTAAGAGCACACGATGCTCTCCTTGTTCTCTGTCGCTTTTCTTACAATTCCTAGCATTAAAGTTTTTTTTTTTTTATTTTTGTTCATTAATTTTACTGTAGCTGAGCCGACGTTTTCATGGTTCTATACCATCAGAATTTTACTTCTCAGTGGCACAACAGATCTGAGAGATGGTCACCTCGTATATGAAGTTTTAACTTCGTATCCCATCCGCATCGTTTCATAGCAAACACCATCTGCCACTGTACTGCTGTGTAATCCACCCTCACAGGGCCCCTTGGCAAAGCCTCTCAAACACCCCGTATTCTTACTATCCCAAGTAACTCCATATAATCAGGAAGCTTTCCCACCTCACTGCTAAGTTATTTATAAATATATTGAACAGCACAGGTCTCAGCAGAAGTCCATGGTGACCTTCCTCCTCTTTGAGAGGACAGCATTTACTCCTAACTTCACTGCCTACCCTTTAGCCAACCACCTATCCATGTGGAGACCTCCCCTCTTTCCCAGGTGTGCTAAGTTTCCTTAAGAGCCTCAGAGGGGCCTTACTGAACATGTTTTGGAGTGCCAAATCAATGACATCACTCTTAATCCCTATCTCTCTTGATCCCTTCAAAGGGTACATCAGGTACTTTTTGAAAGAAAAGGAACCAACATTAAAAGAGTCTTTAGAGGACCTAGAAGACCTCATTTGATGTCCTCTGGAATCAAGGCACTTTATCATATGACTACCATATGCAAAACAAAGCTGTCACAGCATTTCTGATGTTACAGAAATAAAAGCATGTAAGAATTAAGCACAACAGGAAAAGACTGTTTTGATCAGGACAAATCAAGACTGCACCAGTATTTAAGTCTGAATGAAGACAGGTATTTCAGTCTTGCTGCTTGATTAATCCAGAGCTCTTTGGAGACCAAAGGAGTGCTTCATCAGACGGAAGAATAAGACAACTTACAACTTCTGACTCTGCAAAGAGTTGTATCTGAACACCAATGCATCTTTTAAAGGCTTCTCAAATCTCTCTCCCATTTAGCACCTACCTTGGCATCTTCTTCACTGAAGAGCGAACACCATGGGGAGGTCACATTTTTTATAGCCAACTCATATGAGCAGGTGAGAAAAGCTACTTGAACAAGATCTGCAATAAATCCAAGGAACAAGCAAAAGATAAACCACTGCTACACAAGTAGCAACTTTCTCTCAACTTGCCTCTAAAACAAAATGTAGTACAATTCAGCAATGCAAACAATGTAATCCAATCAGCAGTCCAAAGGCCAAGCACCAAAAATAAGACATTTTCAACAGGAATAGGCATTGATCGCTAGTGCATCCTCATCACCACAAAGGACTGGGGAGGCAGCACCAGGAAGGTGTGTCTGTTCAACGCAGAGCAGTCTCTTGACTACCGCTACTCATCCTCCACGTTAGTGGCTGAGTTTGAACAGCAGCATGCCACAGCTTTGAGACTGTGGCTTTAGGGACATGCTGGAAACGACCGCAACACCTATTTAGGGGGGCTCCGCCCTGACTTGACCACACAGGGAAGCCTGGCACTTCTCTTCTGGACAAGTGAGGTTACAACACGGACATACCTGCCCACCTTTTCCTGAGGTTATTTGTGTGTTTGAATTGTAACAGGTTTTACAAAAGCTGCATCTGCTCAACAAAGCAGAATTAAAAGAATAACACACTTGTATCCCTGAAAACAAAGGTAAAGTTGATTTCATCTGTAGGAAAGATACTTTTCAAACGTCTTTTTCTTCCAATCACTGACTAACAAGCATTCATTACTGCAACACCAGAACACATTTGCATCCTTATGCATTTAATTAGAGACTGCGTGTCCGATTCACACCATATTTCAAATTACCTACTCTGCATAGCTACACAGCATCTCGGAAATTGTTCTCAGCCAGACTCGAAGCCAAAGCCACCTGTAACAGGCATTCATTACCTGCGTTCAGCTCCTCCACGGGCAAACACAAGGCACTCGCAACCTTCTCCAAGACCTTCCTCATCTCCGGCCCCTCTTTGAAGGCATCCACCTGGCACATCGCCGCATCGTTCTCCTCCACCAAGGCAACAAATTTGGCGCAGTGATCAAAAAACCGCATCAAGGAATCGTTAACTTCAACCTCCACCTCTGAAAGCAAACGCGGGCCTCAGGAATGCAGGTGGGGGAGGCATCGCCGTCCCCAAGGATACGGGGCCCGGCCACCCAGACACCCTCCCGGGGACAGCCCCCCCCCCCCCCCCCCCCCCGCGGTGTCCCTACGGGGGGGACGCGGGGTGCAGGGTCCTCCTCAGCCTGGGGCTGGGGGACACGGGACTGGCCTCTCGGCTTCCCTCAGCCCCGCGGAGGGCGTGGGGCTCCCTCAGGGAAGGGGCGGGGGGGGTCCGGGCTCACCGTCGCTGCCGAGGCCGAGGGAAGGCCCGAGCCCGCGGCGGAAGGCGGCGCCGCTCTGCAGGCAGCGGTGCTTGGAGCTGCTGGCCAGCGCCAGGCGGCGGCGGGCGGCGAAGAGGGCGGGGAAGCGGGCGGCCAAGCGGCGGGCCAGGTGCTCCATGTCGCGCCGGCCCTGCGGCGCCAGCCGCCCGTCGAGGCTCTCCTCGTACCACATCTGCCAGGCGGCCAGGTCGGCGGCGGCAGGGCAGGCTGCTGCCGCGGCGGCGGGGCGGCGGAGGAGGCGGGCGTGCAGGTCGCCCAGGCGGCGGATCTGCCCGGCCGTGGGGTAGCGGGTGCCGTGGCGGACCAAGGCGCGGAGCTGCAGCGGCGCGCAGGCAGCGGGCAGCCGCGACTCGGCCGCGGCGGGACCCAGCGACAGCGGGTCGCGCACCAGGTGCGGGTTCACCTCCTCGTAGCGGGACTTAGTGCCGAAGTAGCCGCTTAACCCCGCGTTCGCCACCGCCAGCGGCAGAAGGAGGAGGACGGCGGAGGGCAGAGCAGCAGCTGCCCGGCGCGGCGCCATGGCAGCAACTGCGCGGCTGCCGCAGGAAGAGGCGGAGCGGAGCCGAGCGGAGCCGCCTCCTCTCGCCGTCCCCTCGCTTCAGGGGCCGCGCCTCAAGGCCGGCGGCTGGCAGGCGGGCGCGGGGGCGGCCCGAGCGAGCCATACGCTGTCCTCAGGGCCTTCGCGTCCCTCCCGCCAAGCCTGGGGCGGTGGCTCCCCTCAGGCCGGGCTCCCTCCCATCAGGGCTGCACCCATGTGTTAAAACTCCGCCTTTTTGACCCATTTATGGCCCCTCACGACGCTAAGGACCCTGATCCTCCTCCTGCCTTGAGCCCGCTTTGGCAGGGCTTGGCCACCAACACGGGCTGCATCGTCCTTCTCCACACCGGCCGATGCGCTGGGTGAGTGAAGCCAAGAAGGGGCTTTCGAGGGCGTTTTTGGCTCTTTTTGATGAAAAGCTGTTGAATTCCACTCAAAAGTGGAATCGCATTGCTGCGAGGGGGATTGTGGGTCACTGCTGCCAGGGTTGGCACTGCAGGTCAAGGGCAGTGCAGGGTGTCGGGGTTTTTTAACACGGCTTATGCATTCCCAGCAGGAGCGGGCTCAGGTGGAAATACGCAGCTGTGGAAAAGTCAAATGAGTGGGAGCATGAAGTTTGCAGCCACGGATGCTTCTAGCAGGAGCGGTGTCTGGAGAGCCACCGGTACTGGTTATAATCCTCGCATCACGCTGGCATCGCTGGCAGCACAGCATGACGGCATTGTAATGACCTATCCAGAAAAGCTTAGAAAGGCTTAGAAAAGCAAAGAATAAAAAGAGGCACCCTGTAGAAAAGCCTGAGTGCACTGGTGACGCGCAGGGTTATAAAACAGCTTGGGCAAAAGCGTAAGCAAAACAACCCCAGTGCTGATGATACCTGTTTTCAAGAAAAGCCTCGCTACTAAATAGGTGTCAGCTTGTAGCTAAGGAAACTGAGTTATTTGTAGGAGAAGCAAGGATTGAGGTTAACAAAAACATCTCAAGTCTCAGGAAAAGGGCTTAGCTTTTGGCCCACAGCATGGCCTGGGGAGACCTATGTTTTATACACAGAAAGATCAGGTATTTTACTCCCTGCCTACACAGTCAGGCTCTTGCTTATACAGTTGAGAATTTTCACTCAACAAATAGATTTTCACGGTATATTTAGTCAACTAGTGAAATTCTGTTGGAAAGTATGTATCTCACCTGTCTCCCACCACATCAATAATCAAAACAAAGTGTTAATGCAATGATATGCAAAGGCTCAAACAGTTAGGATAGGCAAAGCCTTTAAAGCTGAGAGAGAAAGGGGAAAGAAAAGTATAGGTATAAGTATAAGTATAAGTAAGTGTTTTAAAGCTTCTGGGTGAAGTTATGGGCTATCTGTGTCAAACCTGAGTGGTGTGACTTAGCTGTCTCACAGTTATTGTGCAGGGCTACTTGCTGTGTTTCCTGGTGCCTTTGGGAAAGGAAATAGTACAGTATGCAAAGTAAATTATCTTGTTGAGGGCTTTGGCTCAACCCTCTCTAGTGTGAAAGGTTACTTCTTACCAAGCATAATGCTTTTAGGGTATATAGCAAAAATTGTTGACAGTGAGGATTTTGTTCCATATGTTTCATAGAGATACAACTAATAAGGGGGTGGATTTGTGATCTCTTAATACCTAGCAGCAGTTATGTCAGCTGTCAAAAAATTACTCTCACTTGAGAGGTAATGCACTCAGTTGTTCTGTTGGGGCTTCTGTTTCAGCTGCATCTTGGTCACAGAGTGAGGTACTTCATTGTTTCTGTCGCCGTTCGTGGCCCGTTCGTCTGAGCCTTGCACAGCATGCTGCTTTTCCTGCGCGGGGATCTCGAGGCAGTTGTAGGTAAGTACCAAACAAGTACAGTGCTGAGAGGCAGACAGGTTTGGCACTCATAACCTAAGTTAAATTTCTGTTTCCTCTTTAGAGACCAGAAGTATTCAAAATGGTAACTTCAGGAAAGAGGAGCAAAGTCTGATTCTCTATCAGGACACAAAAGATCATTTTGATGATACGCATACAAACCTAACAGTATGTTTCCACTTCTGCATGGGATATGGCCAGTTCCTAGACTTTTATTTCCTATTTAAAATATTCCAAGGAGTGTTTTCATGCACAAGGTGATTTTACACCAGTATTCTTCATACCAGTTTCTATCATTGCATGTATCACCAAGACCCTACTGCTGTCTTTAAGCTACGCTAAAGGATCTGAAAGAAGGGGGAACAATCCCATGGTGATTCACAAAACGATCTCCCCAGCGGAGAGGTGGAACACCCACTGCACCTCATTTTAATTGCTAGCACAGTAAGCAGATAAACAAACTCTTAATGATTGCATATGCATTTCACTGGTCATGGAGCTGTGCTGGAAAGGGCTTGGGTTAAACAAGGAAAATACAAGTTTGTGCAAGAAGGTGACAGTAAAAACCAGTTATTGTTTAAAAAAAAGGACACTGTCTACTATAAAACAGTGGTAATTCAAAATCAGTGAGACAAACAAAAGTGTCTTGATCATTTGTCTAGTACAGCTCTTTTAGATGTAAATTGTTCCTCAAAAATGATTCCTGGGAGCTTTCCAATTTTACAAGGCTGGACTAAACTTGTAAGTAAGCATTTCAAGACCAGTGCAGAGAATTAATTTGGATTTCAATTTGAAAAGAGGTCCAGAGGGGAAAAAACGCAAATGCTCCATCATCATTTCATATGATCTTCTTTAGTTTATATTAGGCATATCTAACCACAAGTCATTTCTAGCATGTAATCTTTTAGAACAAAATCAGCATGAAACTACCTACAGTGCAGTTTTCAGAAAATACTGTCTTAGATTGTTTTGAAACCTATTGAGGGTATTTTATAAAATACCAAGAAAAATACAAATTCAATCTTCTACATAATTATGCACTGTAACAAATCTGTAATTGGTTTTAGTAGGAAAATGCATATTACAGCAGTGTGCACATGAGCTTGTGTGTGTGAGGGAGAAGACGACAAATCATAGAGTTTTTCGTTAGAGATTGTAAATCTTCAGATTTTAAAAATGTGGATTTAAGAGGTAATTAAATAAAAACTGATTTGTGATCACAGTTTCCATTCCAGAAAGGGAATTCTATGTCCTGAATTGTCAAGTGAAGACAGTTACACCCCACTGTGATCCCTTACTTGCTCCTATCACATCACATCACCTTGAATTGTCACATCCTATCATATCACATTAAATTGTTCAATTATGTATTTTGAATGGCTTTCACAGGATTTTTTCTATGTATCTGTTAAGATGGGGAAAAATCTTATCAATAACATATCATTCTACGAGGAGTCGCCTCTAATTATTTCCCCTTCCTAGTATGTTTTTGAAAACATTAAGAGAAAGACCTGCTTTTGCAACCTGTTTCATATTTGATGGAGTCTGAGTCCATAGAGGCTTTTGTGGCCCCTGGTCACACAGGAAATTTTTGAGTGTTGCTCTCTGCTGAAAATGTTGCATTATTTGAATGGTTGCACATGAAGCTGGGCTCTTTTCAGAACTTCTGTGCAGGGTGTTTGTCACCTTCAGAAATAAAGAAAGACCAGATGACTTGCATGCCTAGTGCCTATGCAGCATAAGTTAAGGCATGTGAACATCATTGCTCAGATAGCTCCATGATGTGTCAGAGACAAACAGGCCAAATGAGTTAGAAATTGCTTAGGTACCAACCTGCCTCATGCTACGTATCCAAGTGCAGCCTCTGGCTGCTGAAAATACCACTTTTCCTCCTTCAAAGCTTTTCCTCATACAGAGCATTATCTTCTCTCTGGAAAACAGCTCCAGTTCATACCCCAAAACTCCAGAAAAAGCATTTACATAGCAGCCAAGTTGCCATTTTCACCCTCCACAAGTATTGCGATGCCCTTTTTTGGTCCTTTTTGTGTCTTTTTTGTTTAAATTAGAAGCCAAAAAAAAAATTACAAGCATGCCTGCTCCAAATGCAACCGTATCAAATTGTTCTCTCTTTGTTCTCCTTTATTTTTTTCGTTTCTTTCCATCTTCAAGTATGGTGATGCTGGGGGTGGTTAACGCATAAGTCACGTTTCCGTTCACTAGCATTTTTTTGTTCTCTTACAGTATAGTCAAATCAGTTTGATCTGTCCTGAATAATCTCCTTATTTCTGCTTCTTCTATGGATTTTCCTTAGAGGTGCATCAATTTCCAAACAAAGCTATATTCAAAACGCAACTGAGAAATTTAATGCACTAACCTCTTCTGAAAACACCTTTTTTCTTATAAAGCCTGCCTGTTCCTCAGTGCTTTGATGGCTTGTAATTACCATTAATGGCAATATATTTCTTTAGCAGTCAAAGGGCAGAGAAAACATATTTTAATGTGTCCCCAGCTGAGTGTATGTTATTAGCTGTTCTTTTCAGGAGTGAAGAAACTGCTCCCATTGCCAGTCTGAGTATTCAGCTAATTTAAATAGTACAGAATTCACTGCCTGCAGCTGTAAAAGTGAGGAACGGTTCTAGGTTTCGGCTCTCCGTATAGCACTTTTAAAACCAATGATATTAATTACACAGTCCAGGGAGGAAAAAGTGTTGGCCTCTAATTTTGTGTTCTGCTTTCTTTCTCATGCAACCTGTCCTTTCATTTTCCTTTCAAGGAACAGATCTCCAAGCAAGGATCTCTTCCTGCTGGCTGCTAGCCATCCCTTATTATCTGATGGCCAGCCATGGTTTTAGAAGAAGAAATAAGAGAAGTAGTTGTCAGCCTTTGAGCTTCACAGTCCCAAAGTAACAGGGAAGTAAGAAACACGGGAGTGGTGCTATTCGGACACCCTGGCCTCACCATCGGATGTCATCTTCAGAATAAGGTCTGCCTAGCTTCAGCAGAACTAGCTCAGAGCAGAAAGCTATCCTCTATTCATTTGGTGTTCAGTTATTTCTTCTCCATAAGTAAGTGAATTTCAACTTTTGAAGGCAAAAAGCTAAACCCAAAGGCCCTGACTGCATGTTCCAGACCACCCAATTCTATCTTATACAACTGGATGAACCCTGCAGACACGCTGTCGCTGGCTTTCGGCAGCAGTGGAGGGGCTGCAGGCTGGGGCTAGGCTCAGCCTAGCCAAGCTGCAAACGGCAGCCCAGGTATAAAGATCTACACGAGATGTGTTACTGTTCTGGCTCTTGGCCGGGGCAAGAGGTGTGGGGCAGGGTAGAGATGAGCTGATGGTGAGTTTGATCTGGCATAAAGAGGGTCAGAAAGATGAGGTGGTGTGGTGGAGACTCGGAGGAGGCGGACGGTGGGGGCTTGGAGCAACTCAGCCTGCTTTTGGATCATGCCTTCACATTTGGAGATGATGCACCAGCATATTACCTTTGGGAGTTTCTTGTGCACTCCGTAATGTCACTGATAACCAAGCTGCTTTTATTTCTCCCCTGAGGAGCGTGACCCTCTTCCCTGTGAACTTCACTGGCTCGCATGCAGCTGCTTGTGTTTGTGCTGAGCAAGCAAAGCTGAGTTTCTGCTGCTGCTGGGCGAAATGGTGGCATCCAGAAACCCAGGCTGTTGATCCTCTGTCAGTTGGCATCACATCTCTGCTCTCCAGTGCAAAGCCATGTCAGCAGAGTGGGGCTCACTGTGGATGCATGTTTTTGTACCCTAGGTGCAAAATCGCTTTCATCTGGGGGCACTGCCAGATCCCCACTGCTTCCTTTTGAAGTGTAGGCTCTTTAGAGGCACTTTCTGTTCTTCTGGGGAGTCCTTTGTCTTCTGTGCCTGTGAGCAGGGAGTAGAAACACATTCATCACTCATATGGAAAGCGATGGTGTTTTCTTTAGCTGATGCCACATTTTAGTTAGCAATCTGAGAACTGGAAAAGGAACAATGCATGCACGGATAATTATTGCTTTCCACAGAAAGGGTTGAATTCAGGTCTCATCCATTCTATCCTAATGGAGAGAGAGGGACCATCTCCTAATACTTTTGGTTGCTATCTGACTTGCATGTCATTCCACTTTGGGACTTGCAGCACTGAGACTTGTCAACAGTTGTCAGTGGGAGGTCTATGACTGGGCTGCTTGGTCTGGAGACCACCTTTCCAGTCCCTCCCTCCCATTGCGAAGGGTGGCTGCTTTAGAGCTGCTCAATATGATCTCCTTGAGGTTGGGGTCAAAGTCTTTTCCCAAGCTCCCCAGGCCTGCTTTTTCATCTGGCTAGTTTGTTTAAATGGCTTATAATTAGGGCAGAGCCACTGCCTGCTTGCTGATGGGAAAGGCCATCCTTGACCTCGATTAACCCTCAGTACAACTACATCGCCATAACTTTGCTTACATCTGTTCTTGTGGCCTTTCACCACTCTGCTTTTTCAGGTAGCCGCCCAGCGCTTGGGATATCAGTCCCGTTTGGTCACATATGGGGAACACGGTGCTCTCGGAAACCCTGAGTGCTATAACATGCCTGTGACCACGGCTCAGGTCTCTCCCTTCTGGCATGATGTTGTTTAAACAGCTTGAGCAGCGCGGCTATGTCGTAATGAGGCTGTGTGTAACATGGCTTGTTCTCCCAGAAAATACAGAAACCTTTGGGGATCATACGTGGCTTGACCTCTTTGCAAGCAGAGTTTCTGGTCTTGCAGTGTGGCTTTACCCTGTGTGGGCAACTCCATCAGCATGACAACCCCATAATTATGTGGCTTGTCTTTCTGGAGCATGTCAAGCCTTTCCAGTTCCTGAGCAGTGTGATCCCATACAGCAAACACACTCAGGCTGTGGAATGGCTTGGAGTTTGAAAAACACAGAGATAAATTCAGAAACCCTCAAAATTGAGCCAAATTGGGTTTTCCAAGACTAAAAATAAATAATAACAGTTTCTTTTTCCACATAAGTAAGAGGGGGAGAGAAACTACCCAATGTGGATGTGTGCTCTATAAATGGAAAAGGTAAATTTCTGGTTGTATTTTCACCAAATAGAAGGTAGAAAAAAATCTCAAAGATTGTAACATGCTCAAGGCAATGGACTAGTTGGCAAATGTAACAATTAATCCAGTGGCAACCATTTTTTTTATGGTTCTGTCAGACTGGATTTGGGCTTGGATGGCCAAAAGAAGGCCATAATAACGAAGTTTGCCAACAGCTCAAAGCTTGGCAGTGACCCAAGTACAGAGAACAACCAGTCAGAGATGGGCTGAAATTTAACGGTAAAAAATTGTGCTCTTGTAACAAACAACAGGGATTTCTGCTGCAAACTCATCAGCTTAAAATAACAAAGGAAGAGAAAGGCTTGAACAGACTGGCTGATCTCCAGGCAACTGTGAGCCATCCGTGGCATGGCCACGTAACGGCAAATACGAGTTTAAGTCAGGTCAGAAGAGACGTTATCAGTAGAGACAGAGTAAAGATTAATGCTACCCACTGTGGGCATTGCTGCGATTGCATCTGGGAAGCTGTGCATGTAGCACTGGGCATCCACTGTCTCATTTGCCCAAGTGCAGAAGTTGCACAGAAGCACTGCTGGGGTGGTGCACATCTTACCAGAGGACACACAGATGGGTGCAAACTGGACACGAGTAAACGTGGGCTGGACATTAGGAGTTTTCTGATCTGGAAAGGGCAGCTTTGGGAACAGCCTTTCACCCTTAAGAGTAAATGACCTAGCTGACCTCAAGATAAATTTACCAAGCTCAGTGAGAGGAATGAGGTGGTTTGCCTGCCTCTGATGGCAGATACTGAGCTCAGTGAGACGGGATGCTTCAGTCCTGTGCCCTGTTCTCTTACTTTGCTTCCAACCAGATGTTCAAGCCTGCAGCAAGCTTTTAGAACCAAGCTTCTTGCCCAAGACAACAGGGGGGTTATAGTGACAATGCCGATAGTGTGACCTCCCCTGACCGGTGCCATCCATCCCCACATGAAAAGAGGGACGGAAAAGCTCTGAAAGAGCTTCAGAAAAACTCAGTGTCAGGAGTTGGCATGAAACAAATCCAACTGTACCACACTGCATTCAAAGCCACATCTCATTAAATCATTCAGGATAAAGAACTGGAAACGGGCAGTTTGCCAATTTATTCAGCAGATGTACAGTCACGTCTGGTCAGCAGCTTTCTAAAATTACAACAGTCATCTAAGACAGATTTTCTTCATGACCAAGCCACCTTTTTAATAGATTCAGTAAATGAAATGTTGTCCAGTAACACTTCTCGCAATCCTAAGGCAGTAAATTATCCTTATGTTACTGCTTTTAAACTCCTCCTACATTTTCTATTTTCTTTTCTTTAAAAAAGTGTTGATCACCCACATTATCATCAGAAAAACTTAGGCCACATTAACTTTTATCTGCCAATGGATGTAAGAGGCTGTTTTACAGGTATTTCTTAGGGCCTTAGAGAAGTTTGGAGGCAATTTAAATTCCATTCAAAAGTTCACTCTTATCTGGACTAGTTAACTTCGTAACTTTTTTTTTCTGCGGGAGGTAACAACTCACTACTGGCTCAGGTTTCTCCTCTCTGTGCTCTTCACTGCCCTATTTTGTGAAGCTTAGCTTTCTTCTCATCTAGATTTGAGAGATGGTGAGGCATTAGGAAGCCAGAGAGATTATTGTACTTGCCAATACCCTTACCCAAGAGGAAAAGCAAATATGAAGCATCAGCTCCTAGATCTCTTCAGCGCTAAAATGAAAACAGATGCTTGTTCTGTCCTCCCCAAAGTCTGCAGCCATGTCAGAAGTACATCACAGTTATGGTAGCAAGAGCAGTCCATACCAGTTGTTGATAAATCTCACACTCAAACGGACTGCAAATCTGTTTTTCCCATTCACAGTTTGCTTAGTTTTACCTTTTGCATATTTAGCTGTTTTCATGTTTTCCAGGCAGCGTAGGTTGCAAACAAACCCTATAATCTGTGTATGCTTTTGGAAACGTTTTGCTCCAGCCAAAACCAGGCTGAGACTGATGGCAAACAGAGCTTTGCAGAGGAAAGGTGCTGATTTGCTTTGCAGCTTTGCCCAGAGCTCAGCTGATCCTGCCTGCATTTCAGAGCACAGATTTCAATAACACGAATGAACCGGCATGTCGGTCATCGGAGTCTTTCTTTTAGCACCATTAGCAGTTGCAACACAAAAGGAAAATGAACAGAAAGAGGCATTCAGCTGGAGTTAGCTGAGTCTTAGCTTTTTGTCTAGAAAATCCTTAACTTCCCCATTGAAGTCTGTGGTAACAAATTAAAACTTTTGTCTGCTTGCCCCTCAAAATCAGTTGTGTCAGTAACGCTTTTAGCTTGGATAAAGGAAAAAGGAGTTGTAGGTTGGATTTACCATTCATTAAGGTAAATTAATTTACTTTTCTTTATATGGGATTGAAAAGTGCTGCACAGTACAATAACGGTGCCTGGGGCGTGGGCCTAGAGAGAGGGAGGGTAGAAGAATGATGCTAATGTGTCCTGCTTCGGGAATGCCTTTTGAGTCTTGTGCCAAAAGTGAAGAGCTATGAAAATCATCTTATTTTCCTTATATGTGTATGAAGAATCCACTCAAATTCAAAAGAAAAAAAAAGAAAGAATTAATCTAGAAAATGCTTGGGACGTTTTACCCGCAGGTTCCTGGGTATTGGCAGAGTCTGTTCAGTTACAGAGAGGTCAGAGCCAAACCTTTCTTGGCAGCAACAGGCAATGCAACGAGGGGCCCCGGCCCCAGACTGCAGCCCAGGGCGTTCAAATATTGGATGTGAAGTAGCACACCTGCCCCTGGAGCGGGGAGCAGCCTTGGGACAGGTCCCCAGCGAGGTCTCCATCCTGGGGGGATCAGAGAAACTCCTGGAACAGCCTGTGAAAGACGGACCAGTGTAACCCCACATGTAAGAGAAGGGAAAGCTTCTTTTGAAGTGAAACAGGAGGGGGTATTGCTCAAATTCCTTAGACTGCATGCCAGGCAAAAACAGTGGTCCAGGGAAGTTTTTCTTTGTTATTGCCTTGGTTGAGGAAACGAATCTTTGTGTATGTTCTTGTACAGAAACGAGCTGTACATGGGGGAGTGCAGTGTGATAACTCAAGCATTTTTCTTCTTGCTTTCTTTGGGGGACTATGAGGTCTATTGTGGTTTTGTTGAAGGCAGTGAGCTGGTCTGTTCAGGAAGCTTGAAGTGAGGCTTCAGAGTTCATAAGCAGTAGGGTCTCATTTTTAAGTCACTGCTTTTATGACTGGGGAAATAGTGCTGTGCAGAATGCGAGTTCTTATTTGTTTTGGCTTTCTTGACATTTACCCTGATTGAATGTCTGTGTTTCCTTCACTCATGTCAGGATAAAATTTCTGGCAGATTTCCCTTATTGGAAGTCACTTTTGCATTTGATATGTCAGTATGTTTGATATTGATATTTGATATGTGCATGGCTGCATATTGATTTTGTAAAGCCTTTTACTTAAAATGGTAGGATAATAATTTACTTTGCTTCAATGCTTGTTGTTGGATCCCCTTTTGCTCAGGCACTGACTGCACTTCTTTAGATGTGGATGTGAAATGAACCTTATTGAAATCTGGCTAGATCTGATCTGTAGCATTAGTTGCACAAGGCGTTAGTATCGAAAACCATCATTCGGGAAGTTTCAGTACCTTTACTCCATAATATGATGTTACACATGTTCACTACATTAATGCATATGAGGGGTGGAAAATGTTCTTCAATAGACTCACAACCTGTGACTGTCAAATAAATTCACTTGTGAGCTGATTTAGTATAAAAGGGAGTCTTATAACCATTTATCATATTGAAAGGAATTCCTTAATCTTTACAAAAACCAGCCACTTACAATTATCATTCAGTAATTTAAAATGCCAGTTGCTTTCCTTTCTGACACAGAAAATATATGTCTATGTGCACGGTAAAGATATGTAATAATCACATGCTGCATTAACAGGATAGGAAAATTAATCCCATCCAATGTAAAAGTATAAATATCATTAGCTGAATCAAGATGAACGTGACATTCCTGGTGAGTGAGTCTATTTTGGGAAATCATGGGGTTGGAATAAGATTAAAATAAAAAAAGGTGACACTTGGATCTTGTTGCTAACTGTAAAATATTCCCTCTTCCACGAAAAGGTTGCAGCTTGCTCCTTTTAGAAAACCTCTGGTTTAGCTTCTCTATAATTTTGGCCTGAGAAATTCCAGCTAAACTTTGAGGTTGAAGCAGACTGTCTTACTACAGACATTGCCTGTTTTTGGAGAGCAAGTTTATAAAACAGTCTCATTTGAAATGGTGGCCTGTGCCATCCTTACGTCACCCCTGAACTCCAAAACTACCTTTAAACTTTTCATAAGGTAAAATTCAGTTGGTTGTACTTAGCCAAAGCTTCTGTTTATCTCGTGGAAAATTTTAAAAGTCAATCTGCTCCCTCTGTTGTCAGTGTATTTTTACTCTGATTTAAGTAGACACAGAACAAAATACTTGTTGTCTGTGTGTTTAAAGATCCCGCCTGGGCTTTTCTGGTCATACCAAAGCTGCTGATGGCAGCCTGAATATCCATTTGTAGCTTCTGTAGCCACTATAAATCTTCCTGCTGATGAACAAGTATTTTCTTAAGAGCTGTTTATTTAATAAGGAGAAATGACTGTTGCATTTGAAACTGTTACGCTTTTAAGCCCCTACGTATTTTGCACAAGAATAACACACTTTGCAAAAGCTTTGATTATGCCAGCCAGGGTTGGAGATCTCCTCTTGGATAGTTTGGCAATGTTGATAGGTTTTCTTTTCCCAGATGAAAGCACTCTGCATTTGATTCCTGAGCATATATTGGCATTTGGCTCCTGAAGCAGCCGTGAGCAAGGCAAGCAGAGTCAAGGGCCCATTAAAGTACGTGTGGCCTGAACAAAGGCTAATTCATTACCGAGAATAACTCTGAACTGGCACAGAAAGTCAGCGCTTCTTCTTGGCGTAGGAAAGCCAGCTAATTCTTCCAAGACCTTAGAGCAAGTTATTTTTAGCTGAAAATAATCATGGGCTGTTAAACACAAAGAGAACCTGTGAGAAGCCCTGCGGCACTGAGCATGGCACCAGGAAAGTCTCGCTGCAGCAGTTTTGTGCTCCATACGTGCCGGCAGAGACGTATGAGACTTCAAGTCTGACCCCATATGGCCATTCCTATATGAACTAGATGCGCTTGCGTCACCCAGGGAAGGTGAATAGTCCTTTCTAATTACCCCTTTTCAAATGATTTAGAAACAAGCAAAAAGAGATATTTCTTGAGACAGAAAGGAGACATCAGGAGTCAGCAAAATTGTTTCAGTTTGTTCTCTGCTCCCCATCTCTGAAAGGAGGAGGAAGGGATCTGTTCTAAGCCATTTTCTAAAGGTTATATAGGAGGTTTGTGGGAGAACCCAGAAATAGCTGAGGGCAGCTAGACCCATGATGACAGAGCTGGTACTGAAGTCCTTGTACTTGAACTGAAGGCAAAGCAGACCAACTCTGAAAAATGTGGGGTCATCGCCAGAAGAAAGATTACAGTTATGGGCCACTTATTGCAAGGAGATGAGCTAAGACTGAACTGGGTGAGTCGGCTGAGAGGGAGCATCATGCCTTGGAGACCTCATAGGAGTGCCTGGCCAGAAGTGAACCCAACGATCCTCCCAAATCAACAATTTCAGGACAAATTACAGTTAAACAAAGAGGTTTATCTCAAGGTGTCTTTGATCTCTCCAATGGTAAAGAGTGTCTCTGGGGCACAGAGGAGGGCAACCAGCATGATGGGAGCTGCATCCTTAGAGCACGGCTGTGGTCTGAGCATCAGGCGGAGAAGGATACAGGAACCGTCTCAGACAACATCTGAGAAAGGCTTCAAGTGGCAGCAAAAGGAAAGAAATGGCATGTCAAGCTCCCAGCGAGGCTTCCTATCCAGGGCAAGAAAGAGATGCAGTTTTATTTGTACCTAGTTTGGAAGGAAATTTTTGCAACGGTGAACTTGGCTCTCTGAATTACAGTACTTTGCTGCTCTCAGCCACGCTTCTTCCAGAACAGCCCCCAGGTCACAGAGATAATAAAGCTGTTGACATTCCAGGATGAGTGGGTTTTAAAATAAGCCAGAGAAGTGCCTTTATAAGGGAACAAACCCGGTGCACCATATAAAAAGGGAAAGACACAGTGTTTTCCAACAGAAAAGGATGTGCCATTGGCTTCGTTTGCTAATGCCAAGCAGGTCAGGCCCTGGAGCACCCAACCCTCAATGAGACAGGAGGTGACTCCTGCTGCAAGTGGGAGGTGGAGTAGGGACTCCAAGAGGTCCAGCACTGTGGTGACACTGTGATCCTATGAAAGAGAAGGCTTCATGCATGATTCTGGTCCAAATCTTGAATAATCTAGAATGAACTGTTTGATCCTTGGATATTTTGCAGGGATATAAGCAATACTGCCCTGACTGCAGCATGTGGCCTCAAGCAATGTATCTTTGCGGAGGATAAATGCTAATGATGCTTTTGCAAACGCCATATCAAGAATGCTCTGTGGTAACAGCTGCTCAAGCAGAACTTGCTGCAAATTTAAGTCCGCGACATTTTGGATTTGGAGTGGAGAAGGTTAGCAGGGACCGCGGTGTCCCTGGTCTCAATTACAACCCTGGGGCTGTTCCCTCCCTCGCCCTTGTGGCTGGTTGCTGTTGCCCTACGAGATGTCACTATTTCTACAGCTCAGTAAAGGAAGATGTGTATGAGCACGGTCCGCAGCTGTGCAGGTGTTAACCTAGGCTATCCCTGGGACTGGGCAAGTCCCTGTAACAGCAGGGCCAAGCCCTCCTATTTCCTCCAGCCGGAGTTTTGTCACATTAGCCAGAAGAGCTGTGCATTTTCACCTGGGGCTTTAGCCTCTGGTCTCAGTGCAAGGATGCTTGCACTTCATCACGCTCCACCGACAGGAGCAGGAAGCTGAGCAAGTGCAAAGAGCAGCCTGTATTTCTCTTGCTGCAAGATCGAGACAAAGATAGGCAGCTCGGGGCCAGCGTTACAGGAGGCAAACCCACCGTTTCTCTCCTTGACTCGGGGAGAAGGAGAAGGGTTCAGCAAATCAGAGGCAGAATTTGGCCCACTGGTGTTTTTGCATATAGTAGGTAGCAGGTCTTACGTGGAGAAAAGTGTTCTTTAATCAGCATGTTTTACTTTATTGCAGTTAACTCTGTTATGATAATACAGTCTTACTGATTAAAGACCCTAAGCTTCCCTCTAATAGTCCTGAATTCCTACTAGGATAATGAGATTTCCATTTCTAAACGTCCTGTGCATGCCATCCAAATCACATCTGTATTCATGTACCTACCGAGTATGAATTATTCTCACAACATTTACATCAAACATCCTTCCTGCATCAAAAATACCAGACCACACTCAGTTAAAAACAGCTTTCTTGCGTTTTAGCGCTCAGCTTAATACTATTATTGTTAGCGCTGTGTTATTACTGCTGGATATTTAAGCGGGTGTCAAAGGACGATCACAACACTTGGTGCACAAGGCTGAGCTTTGAGGGATGTGGGACAGTGGGTGATGCTGGACAAGCTATTTGCTGGTGCTTATTCATTGTGCCTAATATATCCGTATTGCACCAAGGGTGCACATATGGTAGTGATACCACGCCCAGTGACAGTGAAGCACTGAAATCAAATTACTGCTGCAGAGATAATTGCTCCTAGCCCATGACAGAGGCGTGACTGGAGTGTGTCATGACACCAATGTCACCATAAAAGCGAGTGCAGCAAAGAAAATGAATGCCAGGAGGTCTGACGGCGAAGCCGCTGCACGGGTAGTGGCATTTCATACAGCCACGTGACAGTCACCGGGTCCAAATCTGTCCCCCAACCAGCAGCGTGGCATTCACGTGCACAATCCATCCAATGAGAGGCGTTTAAGCCACTCACAGCTTGTTTTACAACAGGGCTGATGGGTTGACCTGAGCTTTAGATGACCTCTTGCGATGCCATCTCCATGATCTACATTTTTATCCAAAAACTCTGCGCAGCCTCTCATTTTGCTGGTGGACAGGTTACGTGGGTGTAGCAGCACCTTTGAGGAGCAAGCCCATGCCTTGGCCGACTTGAGAGGCTTCAGATTTAATTTCATTCCAGCTGTCTCATTCCAAATCAAGAGCAAAAATTTTTTGCTATGATTTATGATTTATTAAATGTTAAAAAGATGGTGGCTGTTATTAATGAAATTGAAGACTTTTTCCTAGCCATAAGTTACCATAAAATTGCATCTGAACTAATGTAATTTCAAGGAAATGTAATACGCCACAATCTTAGATACCAGCAAGAGGCCAAACATGTTACATATCCTCTTTTACGGTCTTCACAATATTAGTCCAATTTGTAGAACAAACACATTCAACCCTCAGCCCTTGTGCCGTGACCCATGAATAATACTGCTAATAGGATTGACATGTCTGACTGGCGCTCAGGGACAAAACTCCTGTTGAATTTGATGAGAGCTGCTCCCCTTCCCACATTCTTCCCGCAAAACCTCTGCCATCATCTCCTCCGAAAGGCGCTTGCAGCCCAAACAAGGGAGGTCTGAGCCACAGTGATATCTGAACCACCTGTAGGACAAATATGCTATGCAGTTGCCTTTTCTTTCTTTAGTAGAGGTGTAAACAACATTTTTTTACACTGATAAATTTTGTAGCCACCCAAAAGGGGTTACACTCTCTCCCACACTTGGCAGTAGCAAGGCGGTTATATGATTCTGAGTTTTACATGTTTTCTATGACTTTTCCAGTCCTCTTCAAGTAATATATGCTCACTCCACTTGGATTTCGGTTGTAAATCTTCAAGTTACCAAAATTTGCCATGAAAATGACAACCTGAGCATCGGCTTCTCTCCTAGCTTCCTTGCTTCTCCCTTCCCTAAAGGCAGCATCAGATTTTTTGTCTCTTGAGGCTGTTACAGTAAAAACTATTAGTACTGAGGCTGGAATAACGTTTGATGCTCATCCTCACATGGCGAAACTGGTGCCCTATAGATTTCTCTGACTTTATATATCTGTTAAGTTGGTAAGAGGACCGCTGTCTGTTTTATGAGAGGATCCGGTGTTTCCCTGAAAGGTGTAGAGGGAACCGGGCAGAGATTTATTCAGTTTAAATCATGTCATTAATTTCCCTGGCCTGCGGCATGACAGCAGCAGTGCTGGGAAGGGAGCTCTGGAGATCTCCAGCCCAGAGCAAGACTATTGCCTGCACTCGATCAGGACAATCATAATATCTTTATTATTATTATTATTATTATTATTATTATTATTATTATTATTGTTGTTGTTGTTGTTGTTGTTGTTGTTGTTGTTGTAAAGGGAGGCTTGATTTATAGACCTTATTCTAATTTGAGGAATAGACCTCGCATGGTGACACAGGACACAAATCACTAAGCAGCTTTAGGCAGTGAGTTGAACTTTAAATTAAATTATAACTACTAAACCCACTAGTACAGGCTCATGCTGATGTTAGTCCTGTTATCAGAGCTGCATTCACTAGCAACAGGAATTAATTTTTAAAATACGGATCTTTTTCTTCCTTTAGACTGGCTTGAAAGGCAAGTGCTGCCCCTACAGGGAAAACTGAGAAAATCCGGTTTGTGAAAGAACTCCCTGGGTGCCAGCACCACAGAAGGACAAAATCCCCAAAACATTTGGAAATGGCAATTCCTAAAATCATGTGAGGTGATAAATACAGGGTGCGACCAGAAAAAGCCTCCAGGATTGGATCCTGGGACTGAGCAGGAAGGAGAGCTGTTGCTATGTGACCGCAACATCTCTGGGCTCGGCAGAAAACCACACAAGAGCTTGACTGGGAGCCTCCAGGTATCACTTTGCTCCTGCTCCTTGGACGCCATGGAGGTGACACGGTCCGGAGCTCAGTGGACCAGCACAGAGTGAAACCTGTGCATGGTTTCACTCCAGACAGGTTTTTCTGGGTCTCCAAATGAGGTGACTTGGAGACGATCTAGAGGCATCATCCTGTTTTTCAACTTGACACAGGGCGGATGGCAGGTTAAGGGGGAGAGCATGCCCTTCAGCTTTGCACTGGGGAGGCCATGTCTGGGTACTGGGACCAGTTTGGGGCTCCAAGGGATCTCCAAAGCAGAGTGAGCCTGGGGACACCCTGGCAGTCGTGGGTGGGGGCCAGGGCATACGAGGAGAGGCTGGGGGAGCTGGGCTTGCTCAGCTGGAGATGAGGAGCAAAGCAGGATCTGACAGCATCTCCCCCTGCCCAAAGGGGTCCTGGAGACACTGGGGTTGGACTCTGCTTGGAGGGGCACAGTGAGAGCCCCAGAGGCACCAGCACAAGCTGCAGTACAGGGAATCCCGGCCAGCTCCAAGGAAACAGCCCTTCCCCATGCAAGAGGTGGGGGATCCCCATCCCCGGGGATGCCCCGACTCACTTGGACAGAGACCCCAGTGACCTGCTGCCGCTGCAGCGTTGGCCCTGCTGGGAGCAGGGGTCAGGCTGGAGACCCTCACCCCAGGGTACCTCCAGCCTGTGATGGCACATTTGACCCCATGGTGGGATATTAGTTTCGAGGTGACCCTCCGTGCTGGCTGGGAATTACTCCTAGCAGATGGGTCCAGGGAATTACTGACTGACTATGGTAGGATGGAGCTGGGACGTCACCGCTTCTGCATCTGTGAAGCACCCAGTCCCCATGCATCTTCCTTCAAGGTAACTGTTATACCGCTTTGCCCCAAGAAACCTCTCTTCCCAGCCTCTGCCATGCTGCAAATTCAGCCTTGAGCACTTGCAAAGCCATTTCTTCCCATTCTCCCATGATTTTAGCATGCTGCTCTGAGAATAAACCTGCTGGCAAAGTGAATACAAGGAGCATCCACAAGGTATTCTCCTCTTTTGAAAGCTGGGAGTTAATTGGGGCTCCCTGAGTCACGCAAAGATGCAGCTGTGTGACTGCCCCTGTGAAATCCCACCTCGGTGCTGCTGATTTTGCAGAGCAAGGTTTTCTTCTTCTTCTAACTCCTGCCCACAGCTTGGCTGAGGTAACTGAGTTTTAACCCTTCTGTATTAACACCTCTTAGGCTGCTGTAGAAGCCCTGTGCTGCCGGACCTGCCTGAGCACGCAGGCACCGTTTGCAGGGAGGAGGATGTGGCGGTGCCAGCTCAGAGTGGGCTGGCTCCGGTCCCGGCTCAGCTGAGCCCTGCTAGTGTGTGTGTGTGTGTGTGTATGGAAAAACACAATTTACCCTTTTGGGGATAAGCATAGGTTTTACAAGGATATGGGCAAGCAGAGACATGCAGCACAGCAATGATTCAAATCCACTTTTACGTTTATTTATTTACAGTTAATGTTAGGAGTCCTGGAAAAAAAAGCTTTTTGAATGAGCAGTACTAGCACTGTGTGAAAAATCAGGGGCTGCAGCATGTGAGGTGCAGTTTTTATAAGAGTTTCAAAGCAAATCAGATCAAAACTCCTACCACAGCCTGCAAGAGCACAAAGATAACAGCCCTGTCGAGCTACTGTCTTAACGCTGCTGTATCTGTCTCCTTGTATAGCTCGCTACCCTCCTACACAGAGAGGGTAGCATGATGCCCTCCATCAGCCATGCTCCTCCTTTTCAACTGAGCAAGAGGGATGAAAAGAGCATGCCAGCACCGGTGTTAAAATCCTCCTGGCAAAAAGCACGGCTAAAACAATTTGCTCCATAAACTGGCGCTGGGGACTGTTCTGGTGAGGAGTGACGCACAACATGGGGAAGCGTTTGCGGGTTTCAACAAGCCTCACTGGGAGCAGGCGCTTGCTCCTTGAAAGAGGAGGCAGCACAGTGTCGGAGCCAAAGATGACAGAGAAAAGGGGGTGAGGGATACGAAAAGCCTGGGAGCCACTGTTCTCAGGCAACACACCACTGCCTGAAAAGAAAACACCGTCTTTTTTACCTAACAAGAGTAGCAAATCCCGTTAGCAGTGATGGAAATAGAGAGGAGAATAACCTCCTGTGGTTGTCGTGTGCTGTAGCACGGGGGTCCCCTCGGGATGCCGGCGAGAAGCGTGTTGCTGGCTGAAGGGGCTGGGAGCAGCAATATCCGCGGTGGGAGACACGGTACCATCGGCTCCGTCCCACTCCCAGCCCCGTGGCTACTCATTGTCTCCCACCCGTGTCTGCGTGGCAGCAGCAAGTTTGCCTGCAGCTTTTATTCCCCAGCCATTTTTGCAGGATCTCTTGTCACCCCTTTCTTTATCCGATGGGAAATGCCTAGCATGCTGCTAAAGGAAACATTGTACAGATCCACTGAAGGGACGAAATGGTGGTGCCATGGGCTGTCCTATTTCTGCTCCTGAAGCCCACAGACACACCCAGTCCCCAGGACCCTGGGGAGAGCAGTGGCCCAGTCCAGCCAGGACACTCTGCTTGCACGTGGGATGCTCTGGCCAAGTCAATGACAGCCCTGTGCCAAGCACCACTGGCCTCTGGAAAACCCCACGGGTCCTCTCTTGATAACTGTTGGCTTGTTGTCTCCTTTGAATTGTCTTTTCTTCCTTCTTTCACGCCTCTTTTTAATTTTTCTTTCTTCTTCCATTTAAATGGGGAAATGGTTACTATTGCCCTGCCTCTGTTAAGCGTTTCTCCTTTTATTTCACATTTTGACGCATTTTCCCCCAAAGACACATGCTGTTTCAATGAGGAGCAATCAGCCATTAAATCCGGATTAATTAAAGAAATGAGTTTACGTACTTTTCTAATGATCTGAAATGAACAGGAGGAAAACTCTACAATCTTGCATTTATAATGCTGTTAGTCTGCAACAGATCACTGGATAATATCGCTGATCTGAGAAGATGGCGCCATCTCACCATTAACCACTTGCTTGAATAATAAAATAGCTGAATTGGAATCTACTGCATGCTTTGGAAACAGATATTTTGGTCTCTCTTACCATTTATATTGCAGGTAAGAGCCCTGCTCTACAGTTTCTTAAAACCATGGCATGTGAATGCAATGTGCCCTTTGCTTGACTCCATTCACGATGTACTTAATTCTTATTTTTCACTCTGCTGCCGCTACTGTTGTCCTTAACACCACCTGCCACCATCAGAGGACGGGGACAAAGCCCCATGGGACTGCGATGCGCTGTACAAATTTGGAGCAATGACTGCTCCTGCCATTTCTATTTCTAAGGCTTTTAGAAACGTCACGGTCAGTGCAACCCCATCTAACTTCAGGCTTAGCGTAAAGCGCCTGAATAAATGATGTCATGTGGTATCAAAATGATACCAAAATGGTATCACGAAGGCACTGAGTTGATGATGCCATTTAATGTTAAATGGTATCATGGATAAAGCCACTAAATAAATGATGCAGCCTCCATAAATTCCACAGCCTACATAAACGATGCCACCTGATGTGATGTCATAAATACCATCAGTGAGTAAATGACGTCATATGGTATCAAGTGATGATGTAAATGAAGTGACTGGGTAAATGGTCATTGCTGTACTGAACAATGTACCTACGGTGAGTGTGATAAGATCATTACTGAAATTTTATTTAAGTTAGTTTAATATTAGTTCATTAATAAACTATTAGTGTACTAATAGTAAATGTATTACATCTAAATAAAAATGTCTCTTCAGATTGAATATAATTAATTATTGATCAATGCCTAATGATTATTAATGATCATGATCTATTAGCATTTTACTGTCGATTCATTCATGTATACATTGATTTTGATTAATCGATTTAATCAAAACGCCAGCAGGAGAAACCCCCAGCTGAGCAGAGCTCAGTGGTCATCCCCTCCTGCTCCTGCAAGGGCACCTCTGTCCCACAGGAAGCCCCCCAAAATGATGTTATCCAGTGCCGGCACACTCACTCAGCGTCCTCCCCGCCCTCGGCGCCTGGGGACTGGTTGCAGCCTGGCAGGAAAGGCTGTTTTCAGGAACACAAGTGGCTCAGCAGGATTAAGCCCAGGCAGCAGCCTGGGACAGCTATTTCTAAGCCTCTTGGATGGCCCTTTGTCGTTCCCTCCCAACAGGAAGGTCAGGCTTCCCGGGAATCAATTTGCACAGCCTTCAGGTTCATATTATTTGACGGAAAATGTCCATACTAGGGGAACAACCCCGGAAAGGGGGAATTTATTATATGATTACCCTGGGGGAAGTGTCAGTGACATTAATCCTATTATAGCATTAGTAAGACAGGGTTGCAAGAAATGATAGTCAGGGAGAAAACAGCGCCCTGCCGAAAAGCAGGAACCCCCATTAGGAACGTCCGTGTCTCGATAGCATTGCACAAGGGGAGCAAATAGAAAGATATGATGTGACAGGGATTATGAAGCCCCATAGGCTCCACTGCCCCAAGGAGGACACACAGGCACTCCCAACAAGCCTTTTCGTCCCTGGTGTGGCTGGGTGGGTGCTCGGCACTTGCAGCGACGGTGAAGCCTGGCATTGCTTCCAGCAGGTCCCTTCCACCTTTGCCATCGGCTTTGCTGTTTTCCAAGGAGAGATGAGGCAGGGAGCGGTGAGCTGGCCCAGTTCCCTATTCCTAAACTCTTCCTGGCACAACCATGCTCATGCAAGCCAGCCTTGCAAAGCTTTGGTAAGAATCAGATTTTAAGCCTGGTAAACTTGGGAAAAACCAGAACCAAGCAGCCGGCATTAAATCTGCTCACAAATAAATCCCTCCTCAGGGATGAGAGAATTGAAGCCGTTGACACCTGGTTGTCTTCAGTGACAAACCCAAAAAAAGATGTAGCGACTGAATTAAAAACAAGGTCATGGCAAAAAGAGTGAGGGGGAGGAAAGGACCTGCCTGGAAGGGGGCAGGAGGGGAGAGTCGTTTGCAAGCTGCGCTGGTGATACATGTGGGGTTTGGCCTGTCTGAAAACTCCTTGCTTAAGGCAGTATTTTGTTAGCTCAGCGGGCTTACAAGGTGCTTTCTTGCTCTATGGGAGAAGATCAAGGAGTTCTGGCTCAGCTCTGGAGGGCTCTGGTCCTGTTCATTTACCTGGAGAAAACCTCCTCTGCCTGCATGACTGGCTCAGCACTGCCAGAAAGTTGAGTGACCCAACACAGCACCTGCATTTCTCACTAATTTCCACGATGACTTCCAGGAGATGTCAAGCAGAGTGGTAAAATAGTGACCAATATAATGCCCAGACTCTGGTTTCCTATTCAGATGAAAAAGATGCATTTATATTTAGCCCATGAGTTCTGCGCACAGACAACCAGGTAAAAAAACGGATTGTAAATTATTTGTCTGGGAGAAAAGTCAAGTGAAATCTCGTGCTGGATTGCCCCAGCACTGTTCTCCTAAGCCATCCTCTTCCATCTGCATTTCCCCTCCTAACTGCTAAGTGGTTTGCAGAGGGCAAAAGCTGTTGCCTGGATCCTGAGGTCAAACAAAACTTGTTCCCTCTTCATGAGCACTGATGAAAAAGTGCAAAGAGCTGCAGGTCATGGCAGATCTCAAAATGTAACTTTCATACTGGCTCTAAATTTGAGCTGTATTACACAGAGAATTTTCCCTCCGAATGGCTAAACTACATTTTAAGAAACTGCAGTATTTCGTAGTTCTTTACAGAGGATGAGGACAGCATTGTGTTTCACCGGCCCCAGTGTGTAAATTACTATTTATCCAAGCTTAATTTTGATTTTGCTTGGGTAATGTCTGCCATCACTCATTGATTAGGATGTCATGTGTTTTTGCTTTTTTTTTATTTCTATATGTTTACATGCCAAGATCAGCAAAAACTCTCTCTTGCTTGATGTTACTATGACATACTGGCACATCCAGTCCTTCCCATGTGTGTTTTCATCCTCCTACTGCCTGGGAGAGGGGTAGCTGGATGTGGTGTGCCTCTGCTATCTCCATGATCTGCTGGCTAGCAACCACCTTGGAGAGATAACAAATGCCTGAAATACTGGAGAAGTTTTAATCAGACCTTGCAGATCTTCCCACGCTGGGGAACAGACCCGCAGGAAACGAGGCTCAGCACACGCAGGTATCCCCACCGCTTCTGTGAGCACCGCAAAATGCTTTTGACCTTTTTGGATAGGAAAAAACTCAACTTTTTTTTGTATTAACAAGGCACAATTTGTGAAGTGTGAGGCTTAAAATAGGATGTCAGGTGTTAGTGTTCATGAAACTAAATTTTACCCTTTTTCTACCTAGAGAAGATGACGTCCAGGTCACTCCCAAGCTAAACTGTTCTGTGATTTTATTTTAAGTAAGATTTTATTAGTAACAGTGGACTTCTCATGTCTCCAGAGCTCTTGACGTTATGACGAAGGTGAGCAGAAACCCTAACAGCCAGGAAAGCCCGCGGAGACGGCAATAAAAGCAGATGCCAATTTGCTCCAGCACTGCATCTCTGGTCTTGCAGCTCTCGGGACAGGACCCACTCGCACCAGCCCCAGACTGCATTTTCCCTGTGGAAAGGGGATGTTTCCCCATGCTGGTAGGGAGCGCAGCCTCACCTCCTGAAAGACAAGGTCACGTCTGGCCCAGCTCTGTCACGATGCAAACCAGATTTAGTATGAGAACTTCTCACACCCTGCTGCACCTCACCTGCTCGGAGTACGTTACGCTGATGCTAGATTTTAAATTTTTTTTGGCTACGTGCACTCAGCAGCTTTGAGGTAGCGTGTTTTAAGGAAAAAGAGTGGTTTTCACGGCGGCAAGTGGCCTGCCCCCGCATCCCAGGCCTTAATGAGCAGCGGGGGGGAATAAATCCCACCGGAAAAACAGCTTTTGGCAGCAGCGTTCCCTGACAGCACACCGACCTCGGCCGGGCCCCGGCCCGCTGCGCACAAGATGGCGGCGCGGGATGACACGGCGCTGACGTGACGCGCGGTGCCGCCCGCCCCGCCCGCCGCCGCACGGGACACGGGGCCGCCGCCGCCGCCCAGGGGATCCGCCCGCCCGGCGGCCGCATCGCGCCGACTCGACTCGACCCGACCCGTCCCGACCCGACCCGACCCGACCCGCCGCGGGGCTCCGTGCCGCACGGTGAGCAGCGAGCCGTGCCTCCGCCGCCTCAGCGCCGGGCCGGGCGGTGGGGCCGGGCGCAGGCCCGGGGGCGGCGGCGGGACGGGGCGGTGGGTGACAGCGAGGACGGGGCCGCCGCCGTACGCGGCGGGGCCGTGTAGCGGCAGGGCTGGGCCGCGGCTCGAGGGTCTCGGGCCCCTCAGCCCGGTGGCGGCCCCGCAGCCCCGGGGGATCTGCGGGGGTGTCCAGGCCCCCTCAGCTCCGGGGAGGTCTCCGGTCCCTTCAGCCCCGGGGGCTCTGGGGGGGTCTCCGGTCCCCTCAACCCCGGGGGGCCTGAGGGAGGTCTGGTCCCTTCAGCTCGGGGGTATCTGGTCCCCTCAGCCCCTGGGACCTGGGGGAGCTCTGGTCCCCTCAGCCCCAGGACCCAGAAGGGACTCTGGTTCTCTCAGCCCCGGTGCCTGGTCGGGTCTGTTCCCTCAGCCCTAAGGTGTCTGAGGGGGAGGCCTGGTCCCTCCTGCCCCAGGGTGTCTGGGGGACATGGGGTCCCCTCTGCTCAGGTGGGACCGTGGGGATGAGCTCAGTCCCCTGAACCCAGGGGTTGCCTGGTCCCCTCAGCTCGCTGGGGTGCGAAGGCAGGCTCCTTCCCACTCCAAAAGAAGCCGGAGGCGTCCGCTGGGAGTGGGGAGGGGATCCGTCCTGTCCTGACGACTTCGAGGGCCGTAGCGGTGGCAGTAGGGCTGCGCCGCCTCCCTGGGTCTGAGGTTTGCTGGGTAGTGGTGGCCTGAGGGTCTCAGGGACGAAGAGGCTGGAAGGCAGAAGGGGGAATGAGGAGGAGAGGCCTCGCCGTTGCCAGCACCCACCCTGGCAGGTGGGCGCGCTCCCTGTTTGCTTGTGAAATTGCTTGCTGATTGACAGGCTGGATTATTTGGATTTTTTTTGATGTATGACACATGTGGCTGTCTTTTTACTGTGTTCCTGCTGGAGGCCCCATTTTGATCAAGATTTCTAATTTATTCTGTCTTGTGTGAAAACCTCATTAAAGAAGGCCTTAGTGCCTTCAGGCACCATAAATATGTGAAGCAAGGAAGGAAAGAAAGCAAAAAGAGTATTATTTGTAAAAAAATGGGAGCTCTGCCATATTGACATGGTGCTGATGAAGCTTGGTGATGCAGGCAGCCTCTCTTAGCAGAGCTGGAAATGGGATGTCGATGAAGGTCCTCGTGTCACTTTAGCTGGTGGCATCATCGGTGCATCGTGGTGTGACGACAGGTTTTGTAGCGATTCCTTCAGATTCCATTCTGCCACTTCAGGTACGCGTGGATGAAAATTATTTCTGTTGGCTTTCATGCCCGTTTGTGAACCAATATAAAATACAGACGTGGCACCTTACAATTTTAAGTTGATGGAAGCTCTGCTGTTGATCTTGGTGGGCTTGGCCTTGACGACATTTATTTGTTTGGGGAGTGGATGTTGCACTGGAGTAATATGCACTTCTGTTTTATTTCATGTTGTATTTTGGTGGGCATTGGAATTGCTTCAGCTTTGTGAGGGTGTTTATAGTTTGGAAGGGGAACGCAATCAAACCCGGTTGGTGACAGACAAAAGATAAAGGCTACTTTTACAATAAAGGTAATAAAATCCCTTTAAGTCCAGAGGCATTGCCTTGACTTTCCGTGTTTGTGCATGTAGAGCAGAATTAAATTTAGCTCAGATGCCTTTAAACTGTGGTCTGTGCAACAAACTGTGATTCCTGAATCGTTTATCACCCTTCTTTCGTCTTTCACGTATCAACCTAAAGACAGCGTGTCTCCACATGTTTAATTAGCTCTTAATGAAAACTTGCGACACTTCTAAATTTAATAAATTGAAGTGGATCATTTACAGGACTTGGAGATATTAATGAATACTGTTTGACTACTCAGAGTCAACGGTATCCTTCGGTTGCTTCTCTCATTGTTTGTCAAGCTTGAATAGGTGCTGCTTTTAATTAAATAATTATTGAGTTCTGTTGAACTGAACATGTGGAGGAAGAACGCACGCACCATCAGTGATGGCAACTTAAAAATTCTTCCCATCTTCTGGTCGCTGCTGCTCTGCGTTGTTCAATGTTGGTTAATTGGTGTGCTAAATATGGGTGGCCTGGGACTTACTCGGATTTAATAGCAATTTCAGGCTGGCCGTAAGGAACAGTTGCTGAATTAAAGGCTTTTTAATTGGGGCAACAGGACATCCTGTAAAAAATGCTCAGACAAAAATAATCCAGAACCTTGTTCTCCGGCATGTCAGGAAGGGCCTGTTTGGAATAAAAAAAATCTGTATAGCACCATCAAAAAACAAACTAGGAGACTTGCACATGGCCATGGATGGTGGTTTTGTTGAATGTGAAATGAGATCCTTCTCTCACGGTGTGATTCCGAGAGACACATGTTGCACAGGAAAGATTTTTAAGGCTTCACAGCGAGGTAGGTCCAAACTGTTCTTTGCTGAAATACAGCAGAGCACCTGAATGCTATTTCAGTCGTAATTCAAGTGCAGCACATCAAAAACAACTATATGTGGAAAAAATGCTTTGAAATAGAGGTGAGCTCAAAATGAGCTCAGAACCCTGAGTTTTGAGAGGTTTTTTTAGAATCTGAGGGTCATGAACTGAGCTCCTGTGTACTGTCAGTATTTTCTGAAGGATTTCGGTGTCATTGGAGGCTTTCTGCACCCAAGACACCAGCACGCAGATAGGGGCAGGTAGCCCTCCAAAGGCTGTTGTTCTGCATGATTCCTGTGCTGTGGATTGGAAACTCCAGCTTTTAATACAGCTTGAATTCCCAAAGTGTATGGCATCATTCAAGTTAATAATTAAGTCCTCTCCCCCTCTGCCCCACCCAAAGGCTGGGGGAAATGCAGAAGACTGAAGAAATCATGAAACCTACTGGCTTTTTCTGACGCTTTCGTCCCAAATATATTTTATGCTTTTGAAAATCTACTTAGCAGAGACAGTGTTTGGTGCAGGCTACGTGGGCTTGATTTTTGTTCATAAAAAGAACATCCATCCTAATAAGCTACTATGTGTAACTGGTTTCCCTGTGCTGTGTATAGTTCATTAACATAAGTGAATATTTAAACATCTTTAAAATGTTTGTATTGTTTCTGGTCTTATCAAATGTGTTAATGTAGTTGAGGGGGGGAATCCTTGAAAGTACCACCTGAGCTTTGTTCTGATAGCTCTTGACCAAGAGCTGTTAAGGGAAAAGAAGGTCTAATTTAGGAGATTAATATGTCTCTTACTACATTTTAAAAGCTGCATTTCTTTGATTGCTGTTGCTGGTTTTACAGTTCACTCATCCATATCAGAGGAGCAAGGACATGTCCTGTTGGTGCTTCCTTCATCGGCTTGTGTGGTGCTGCTCTGGTATCTGTATTTAACCGTAGGCTTTGCTTATGCTAATTTGCTTAGATTTAAACAAACAAAAAAAGTCTGCCTCTTCTTAACCATGACTCTAAAGCTGTTTTCTCTCTCAGACTTCCCAGTGTGGTCTGCCTTCTGTGTCCCTGATTTTGAAGCTCTTTGGAGGTGGCTTGCTTTATTTAAAGGAGCTGAGGCAAAGCATATTGCCACTTGGAAAAAAGGCTTAAAGGAATTCCTGAAGTCCAGTAGCTTTGGGTTTTTCTAATGCAGGAGGCATAGCTGTGTGAAAACTGGCAGCTTTCTTACCACGTTGGGTGAGATGCAGGTGTGCAGTGGGGAGGCAGGCTAGCAGAATTCCTCAGGTGTGCTTACTGGGCTGGCTTCTTGGGGTGTAGTGTGCATCTTTATCAGCTGGCTGGGACAGGGCTTGGAAAATTTAGTGCTCCTGTGATCATCAGTTGGCGTGGGTCTGGGGAATGGTGGTGAGCGGGGCTGCGTTGCCTAAGCCTTCATCAGAAAGAGAGGTAGGAGGAAACAGAAGTAAAAACAGCAGAAGAGGTTGTAATTCTTGTCTTAAGAACTGAAACAGCCTGACATTAGGTATATTGCCCCCAAAACCCAGAAGTTTGGAAGGAGGTCTTGCTGAATAAAGCAGCCACTTTTCTTCTTTGCTCTCATATTATGGGCAGCCATAGCTGTGTGGTGTATCTGGAGAGGAGAGCTTTTGCAGCCTTAGTTTAAGGATTTTTAATAGCTGTGATCTCTTCCTGTCCAGTGCAGCCTGCACCTTTAATTTCCTTGACTAAAAACAGCATCATGTTTTGGAGTGTCTTACAATTTTCCTTGCTGGTCCATTAGTGTATGTATTAGCTTAGCTTCGCGTGTGTTGAATGCCATTAAATGTCACTTGCAGATTTAATGTTAGGAGCACTGAGATTTGTGCTAATTGAATTTGAAGTCTTATACTTGAATTTGTTAAAATGGTAGATTTGGACAATTGAAATGCTTTAATGGGAGAGTGTATAAGCGTTTGCAAATTTGCTCTTGTAAATGAATCTAACTGCATTTGTGTAGATGTAAGGGAAGACCCTGAGTGGACAGATCAGGTTTAGATGGGGCTTCAGTATCCCTTTTTTTATTACGAAGTGGTGACAGCTGGCACGATCTAGTATGTTGAAAGTCTTCATGCCTGACATCTGTTCAGGGTCATTGTTGACACTAACTTAACCTTAAATACTTCTATAAAATTAGTAGAGAATAAAGAGCCTTTCTTTCAGTTCAAATTAAATTTCTCCTTCTCATGCAGCCATAGTTTTAGGTACTAATGGAGAAAGGGTAATCATTTGGGCTGTTGGTCTTTAAACTCTTGTGCTTTCTTCAAATGTCCATGGGTCTGGTTTTTTATGCATGAAATAACACCTTTTGCACCTGAAGGTTTGTTGGTTTTTGTTGTTGTGTTTTTGTTTGTTTGTTTTGTAGAGGACAGTCTGCACAAAAACTAGAGCATTTAACACTTCTTTATTCTTAACCAGCAAAATAACCAAGGGTTAAATAGACAGCTCTCACCACCTACAAGAGACCCTACTGCTGTGCTTTTTTGCAAGGTAGAGTGATAAAGATATTATCGTTGATTGGAATGGAGTCATGAAGATTGTTACTAGGGTTTCCTAGCAGTGTAAATCTGTGCCTCCCTAGGTGGCACAATGCTTTTAAGAAGTTTGTCTTGAAACACTTCCATAAAATCTCTTGATATCATGCTTTGACCTTCTGCCGCTGAGCTGGCATTTCATACGGGCTTCTGGCATGAGCTCCCCTGCCACTTTCAAGTAAAAATTTACCAGGCATTGAAAAGTTTGACTCCACAGACGAGCACTGTGCCAAGCTATAAAAGCTTTATTTGTACACAGAATGGATTTTTGCTGGCTAGGAAGGCTTGGGTAGCACTTCAGTAACTGCATAGGAATGGCTTTGAATCTACAAACTAGTGAAACAGCTACATCTAAATCAAGTTATAGTTTCTCTTCCGCTCTGAAGGTCTGTGCTTTGTCTTCTTTGCACCCCTGCTCTTCTGCATGGAGTTTTATGTAGTTGGATTATATTGCTCTGGAAAACTTTGTCAGGGAAGTTAATTTAAAACTATTTGAAAGGTTTAAAAATTACTCCTGCTGTTACGATGATGAAAAAGACCTTCAAAGCGTCTTGAGGGCAATTGCTGCAAAAATACCTGCTTGGCTATGCAAATGGCATACAGTTCCCAGAGCACACTCACCATTCACTGATGAAGTAACTCCCGAGACTGGTGGCCACCTTCAGCGCAAGTGATGTTAGCCATCTTGGCTAGTGATGGTGCATCAGGGTTCAGGGTCCACTTGTTTTAAAAGGGAGTGAAAATCCACCGTCAGCAGGTGAGTCAGGCAGTGGGGAGCTCAGGGTGAGCTTTGCTGCTTACAGAGAGTGTGTGAAGAATATAAAGTGCCAACGGTCTGTGGATTTTGAGAATTTAGGGAATACATTTTTATCTAATAGTTAAGTGACCAAGACTTAGAGGCAGGAAGAGGAACCTACATATTCTTCTCAAAATGCTGAAGTTGGGTGTTTGGGGGGCAGGGTGCTGAGCGGAGGCAGTGTGGGGGTGGGTGGTGTTCAAAGCAGCACTGTAAACAAAGCAAGGAGGGACAGAAAAGGGTGAATGCAAGCCTGTGAAGGTCCCTACTAAATGACTTTACAGAACATGTTGTTCTGTTTCCACCAGTACTTTTGGGATGCCAGGATATGCGTTTAATGGAAACATGATTTTATGGAGACTCGCTGTGCTAGGAGAAGCTTGCATTTGCCAAAAGCAATACTTAGTAACGGGCTAGGGTTTCTTATCTACTCTTCATGAAACAGTGCAGAAGCCTTATTTCACAGTAATTAGCAATTATCCACAAATTAACAAAATGACTTGTCAGATATTGCCTTTGTTTTCATGCATGTGCAATTTCCTATTTCAGTTTTTCTCCCTTTCGAAATGTAAATAGATGGTTTATCAAAGGACACTTTAAAAACAAAAATGGGGCCCAGAGCACATTTATCTGAAGTGGATTATTTGCCTTCTGACACTTTGTTCAGAATTTCTTTGGGAGTGCTTGCAAGAAAACAAGTATCCATACTGAGAAGACACGGACCCATATAGCCACGTGTCTTGTCTCCAAGCATCTATAATGTTTTGGAGAGGGAATGCCTGAGTTCAACTGAGAGTTCAATAAGTATAAGTAGCTATGGGAATATTTGTAGATATGACAATCACAGACAAATTTATGCTACCTCCTGCCCAGAGCCAGACTAACCTCAAAGGTATGTCAGGTTTTTCAGGGTCCAGTTGGGTTTTGAAAATCTCCACGGAAGGAGATCTGTTGCTCTAAGAACCTAATGTGGGCTTTGGGGAAGGGAGTTCCCACCTCGTGCATAGAGACAGTTCATCCGGCAAGCTTGATTTGGTGTTTCTCAGTGCTAAGGTACGATAGGAGTAGAGGAGAGGGAAGAATCTGAGATACAGATGATATTAAGGATACAGGTGCACCACATTTATGCAATAGAAAAGGCTGTTAGCTGTTTTCTTCTCTGTGCCTGTCCAGCTGAGCTGATGTTTTCAATGAACTACCAGTTACTCCTTAAAGATCTTAACTTCTGAATGACGCTGCTTAACTCATAGTTCATCACGGCACATGTAAATTGACCAGCATTATTTTATAACTGCCTACAGGGAACTTTCCTTGGCTATTTTACTGAGTGGCTGCCAATCTTTAAAATCCTTTTATGATTCTTCCCATTAGACTTCTTTTTTGCTAATATTGCACAAAGTGCTTAAGAGGCTAGAAGGAGATTGATTGTATTAACTTTGCAATCCCTCTCACACTGGTAATAGTGCTTTAATAGTGTCCATTTGTAGTTGGATATGAGCAAATATTTAAAATAATTGGCCACTCCACAAAAATGTTTGTCAGCTTCATAATTTGTTTTGGATTTTATTTGTTAACTATCTGGGAACCTTGTTTCCATGTTCAGGACTTCTTTTTTTGTCTTTTCATGGTTGTAACCTGAAAGCAGACCATATACTAGAAATCACTGAATTGCTCTGTTCCTTCAAGCAGTTCCACTGTAATAGCTATGTGTTGAAATTCAGCCTACAAGATGCGATGCCATGCTACTAAATTAGTTACTTGTGTTTATTTGCAGGTTGGATAGTAACCTGATCAGTGTTTGGCCCTTCTGCCATAAGCATCGCAAAACCTGTGAAGTGGATAATGCTTTGCCTGCCTCTGTCTAGCTGCACTTTCAGCACATAAATGACATGTGTTACACTGTGTGATCTTTGTATTCGTGCAAAGATATCCTGACGCCATTGAGAATGGGTTTGTACATGTGTTCCTGTTATATGCAGCTGTGGGGACACTGAAGCTCCAACCTTCTCAAGGTGAAGGTTCCAAAGTCTGGTCTCATTGTGTGTGCAAAACTCATCATAGCAAATTAAAAAGCCCAAACCAGCTTGATAATTGTGAAAATCCAAGTAATATTTGAGTTTGTTTACCTAATTTCAAGAAAAATGAATCTATAGTTTGTCTAGACTGCTTAATAAATATAATTAATAAACTATATCTGAAAAATTTGAAGCACAAATAGGTTTAGAAAGACAATTTTTACACTGTGTGTGAAGGATTCATTTTTCTTGTGACCTGCGTTGAGGTGAAGCCTTTATATGTTTCATAGGTAAGGTGCTACTGCTTGTAATTGCCTCGTGTTTCCAGCTGTGTTGTGCATAGTTGGACCTTACAGGGTGAAGTGATTTCAAAGTAGGTGGATATACAAATGTACAATCCAATAAATACACCTTACTTTTTCTGATGTTCACAAAGGTGTAACTGCCCCTCGTGGTCTTGGTTACTCACACGTAGTTGGGGCACACAGTTCAGTCCTATCTCTTGTGTAAGCTCACGTATAAATGTTATCATTAAGACTTTGACTAATTGTGTGGCATTTAGTGTGCATGCAAGTCCTAATAAGAAAGGCATGCTACTTTCTGAAGGATCCTAGCTCATTTATTATGAGTCTTCATCTAAGTAGCAGTGAGGATCTTTTGATGTGTTCAGCATGTAGACTAACTCCAGATGTTCACTGGAGATGAACTGCTTGAATTTCCTGGGCTGAGGGTGACTGGTTTTCACTGGTGCATTACTCTCTGAGCTGGTGGTTGCAGTAGCAGGGTGGCTTGTGGGAGGCAGAGGCTTCCCACCATGGGACTCCAATGCCTTGGAGCTGTAAGCTCTGATCCCTATCACTAAATCCCTGCTTTTAGGTTGAGAGGTTGCAGATTCAGTTCCCAGAGAAACCAGAGGTTCAGGTACATCTGTTCAAGGTGAGTTTTCTGGGCTGAATTAATTCATGGTTATCATAGAGCTGATTTCTGCCTGCTCCCCACCCCCCACCTTCTTTTCGTCTCCACAGTTTCCACTGTTAAAGGGTGTCCCAGGAGGTTTTGGGGAAATGCATTCTGGTTTGCCTAGCAGAGTAGGACCTTATCGAGAGGGGACATAGCAACACAGTGAATGTCAGCATGTGGGATTGTGCCACAGCCCTCACTAGCACTACAGTAACTGACTTTTCTTCCAGGTCTGTGTCATGCAAAATACTAATGACAATCTCTGAACCACTGAAGTGGAATAACTTTTGCAATTAATCATTTGTGACTGATGCGTTGTTGGGGTTTTTTTTGGTTTGGTTTGTGGTTTTTGGTTTTGGGTTTTTTTTGTGTGTGGTTTTTTTGTTTTTTTTTTTTGTTTTTTTTTTTGTTTTTTTTTTTAAACCACACCATGAGAGGTAATTGTGGGTCTGTAGTAGACTAAATTGAAACAGGTATTGCTTTTGTAATACGTGGCAACTAAAGCACTTGCTGGTGGTGAATAGCCAGTGCAGTGACAGGACCTGTGAAGACAGCTGGAAATGCCTGAACTTCCTTGTTTTGCAGCACTTTCCTGAATTAGGATTGTTGGGATAGCACCCAGTGCAGCCTTAAATGCTTGCAGGGTGTATTTTAATGTAGCTCTCATACAATAGACTATGCTGTGTTCATTTGGTGCAACTTGCTTTCGGAAAGAAGTGCTCAGGTTCCATGGAGGCTCTTTGCCTGAGCATGGTAGGTTTTGGGGTGCTGGAGCAATGCTTTAGTGCAGCAAGGTGTGGGACTGGGAGATCTTTTCCCTCTGGTATGAGAGTCCCTCTGCCTAGTGCAGTCCTGTCCCTTGCTCCCCCAACAGATGCCCAGTGATTTCTCTGAGCTAGGGCACAGCCTTGGTGCTCCAGCACTGGAGATGGAGAGGGGCTGGTGGAGCACCATGTTCTCGCTCCAGCAGAAGGGGTTGAAGCGAGCAGAGATGACATGAATGGGAAATCCCTGGGAAAGGATCTGGTGGCAGGCGAGGAAGCAGAGGAGCAACGGCGGAGGGCATAGGCAAGATGCCACTGGGTTACTTGTGGTGCCTGATCTTAGTAAGACACAATTAAGATATTGATGCTGCTCCATTGGTGCTGCAGCAGCCTTGACTAGTCCATCGTCTAGGAAGGGGTTTCAGCACTTACAAAGCCAGTTCTCAGTATTCTAGGTGAAGTGTGTGTGTGTGCGTGAATGTATGCTTGCCTTTGGTGTGTGTCCTAGACACAAAGAAGTATGAAATCAGAAGTATGATTTAGGGTGAGAGCTCACAGGCAGAAGGGGTTCGGATGTGCAGCTGCGTATAGTTCTTGCATCCTTTTGTCTTTGCTCTTAGTGTTGCTAATAGTCACTAAAAGAGGCAATACAGACTTCAGCTAGGAGGAAGGAAAAGTCTGCTTATTTCCACAGACACTGTAAAGTGAAATGTCTGAAGTATTTGAAGAGCTGAATATGCTGATCTTTCTGTATTTATAGCTTTAAAAAAATGGGGTAAGAATTAAAATAAATAAAAAGAAGAATGGTCTCTTCATTGGCTTCTCTGGAGGTGGTATTATCCTCTTCTGAATTTGAGGATTTGTTTCCTTTCAAAGACTGCTTCATTTCCTTTTTTATAAAGCAGAGGTGAATTACTCGGTGGTCATTTATGTGAAGTGACTTGCTGTATGCTTAAAAATAACCCACATATTTTATTTGTGTTGTAGTTCTTTTTTTAAAATAAAGATCTCAAGTCAACCCCTTAGAAGACAGATTGTCTTGTACAGGGCATGTTAGACTGTATTGAACAAAGTACCTTTCTTTTTCTAATAGGTATTTTTATTGCTATGATTTACATTCGCAGGGTGAGGGCAGCACTGTTCCTCCAGTGGCTTAGACAAGTGTTACAGTTAACTCTGCAGGGAGGAGGAGGAAGAGCTATTCCCTTATCTGGAGACTTTCTTAGGTACTTACAAAGCTGTATACTTAACTTATGCCTTAAGTGTAAGTATCGATATGCAGTATACGTGCAGTAAAGCGACACGTATTTAAGCACAGCATTTAATAGAAGTATTCTCTGCATGACTTTGCAAGTATTCCCAAATAAAACCTACCAGTTGAGGTGATACTTGTCATCAAAGTGAGTGGAGGTTTGTACAAGACTCGGAAATGCAGCTAAAATCCTACACTTTCAAATCACCTGTTAGACAAGTCCTTCTGGCCTTCTGGACTGGTCTTCTCGCCATTCCTCCATGTCTTCCATCTCCTCCTATCTGTTCCCACCTTCTCGAGGCTCTGTCATGTCCTGTGTGACTTCTGCTGCTACCACCTTCCCCCTGGGCTCATAGAAGTCCCCGAGAGGTGGCTGTTACCTGAAGGATATATGGAAGGAAACAGAAACCAGATCTCTCCAGCTACTTGTCATTAGAAAGAGCAGGGACAGCAGCGGGATGCTAGGGAGGCCAGTTGAGTGCATGGCAGGGGGAAATCAGACCCCGCTGCCGAGTCACTGACGAGCACCTGCTGCTGTGGAAGGAGAGTGCCTTGGCTCCTGCTTGGAAAGGGTGAGTCTCGGCCCCACCTAGAGCACACGGCGTAGGTACCACTGAGTCCTGCCTTGCTGCTGGGGGACCCTGTGCTGTCTTTTGGGGCTTCTGATTAGGTGAGAAGGGAGGAGGAGCTTGATACTTAAACAACAGCTGCCTTTGCTAGATCAGTCACCAGGTTTGAGTGTGTTGTTTAGATACTCAAAATGTAGGAATATTGTTCTGGCAAGTGTTGTCAAACTTGGATTCTCTTTTCATGCTCACATGCAATTAATTTAGTAGAAATTTCAGGGAGGGGATGAAAAATGTTGTTGTAGATAGTTTGTAACAACTGGTAATAAGTGCAGCTGATCAAGCGTAAACTGAGGGCTGGTGTTTGAACGTGCTAAAGCAGGAAACGAAGCCTGGCTTAGTAAGGTCAGCATCAGAAATTTAGGGTCTGTGTTGATTTTTTTTTTTTTTTTGTATTATAGGTTATAGAGAATGTTTCCTTTTTTCCTTAATGAATCTGCTTTTGCAACGTGTGTCAATTCATCTTTAATCCTACATAGAAAGACCCATGGCTGTATCTGATGAGAGCAGAATCTGCTCAGGCTTTTGGGACTTCAGATATCCCCTTTGCAGCTACCAGCTCAGCAGTTAAGCCTATTACAGTAAACCCTTTAGTTGTGCCATCCAGGTTGTTTCTCACCCTCCCCCCAGTCAGGCTGGTCAGCAAACACCCCTCCAAGCGCAGGGTTGTGGGAGACATGGGAGGATGCTTTGCCACAGTTACTGCGCCTTCCTTTAACAACCAAAAAAACTGTGCAGAGCTGCAAGGGAGAGGAGGGAGGATCCTCATCCTGCTTGTTGCAAGTGTATACGTTTGGATTTTCACTAAGCTGTCTGCGATGAGCCAGAATAAAACTAACAAGTGAAAGCATTCCAGTTATGCTCCCACCCAGGTCATACATGCCACCCTGCTTGCTCTGCAAGAGATCAACCTGCATGTTTACGTCCAGAAGTGCAACCAGCATCACAATTTATGGGTTTCAGGGAGATCTAATTTTCCCAGCAAATGTATGTGTGAGGTTGGAGTCGGGGATGAGCATCCCCGGAGGGCAGGGGAGGGAGAGCTGGCTGCAATTCTTGGCTGTGCAGGGCTGCCTCCCCTCCCTCCCTTCCTCCTTCCCTCCCTGCGGAGGGGATGGTCCCATTCCAGCAATTAAGGGGAATTAGCAGTTGCTTGGCGAGCACCAAGACTTTGCAGATGGCTCTTACAGGGGTGGAACAGATTCCTGCTCCTGACCCTGAGGTGTGTCTGGTTTTGGGGCCTGTGACTGGGGGGAGGTGGATCCAAAAACCATGCTTTTGCCAGATCCGAGGCCAAACAGCTTGTCAAACCTACAGTATAAAGGTTTCTTTTGCTGAAAAGTGGAATATGTTGTACTGCTGATATTTCTACGGACCTGGGTGCTGCTGGCACATAAATTTCTTGCTTACATTGGGAACTGAAAGCGGGCAACTCCAAAACCACATCCTGTAAAGCAGGACTGGTAGGTTCATGTCATGTTGGGCTGCTCAACAGAAATGGGTGGAAACAGCCATTTTCTAATGGGTTTGTTTCATGTCGTGATTTCAATGTTTTTACGGTATCCGCACTCTTTTTGGTGTTATGTTACTATTATCCTTTTTGAACAGGGCATCATGGGGTCTTCTGTGCATATGGGGGAAGGTCCTTTCTACTGACAATGACTCCTTGCTCCCAGGCACAAGATTTCTCTGCAGACTCAGCAGCACTTTTCCCTTTTGAGAAAGATGTAGCTCAAATTTCCTCCCTCTTTTCCATTATTTTTTAGAGAAAATATGTTGTTTTGTTCAGGTCAAATTTGCAAATACATTGCTGGAGCTCGTTTTTTCTCCTTCCTGCCAATTTAGTGGTTTTGTACCTTTCATAAATTATTTGATTAACTGTTGAAGAGGTTGTTTGGCGTTTGTAACGGATAAACTTGAGTAACAGATGCCTTATAGGAGATGGCTTCTCAAAAAGGGAAGTAGTGCAAAAGCCAGTAATGTTTTCCTTGTTGACAGACTTGTTTGGAAGAGATTATTAATCCCTCACATCTGTGCAGATGCAGTTTTCAGACTACCCCCATTAGTATTTTTAACAGGAGCAGACCAACAGCAGGGAATTCCCCCCTCCCTTTCCAATCCAGTACTGTGGTTTCTTCAGAGAACTTGCTCGTCTTTCAAAAACCACAGTTTGGTAACTGGATGCAATATCGAAGTTTACCACAGAAACTGTCAGAAGGAGAAAGGAACACGGGTCTTGCTGAAATACTAAAAACATATTAAAACTCTTCAAAACAAAGTGTAAAAGCATTGAGGCTCCATAGTGAAAATGGGGAGATGATGAGGACTCACAGATGAGATGCTGCGGAGAGTAAGTTGCTCATGCAGGTCAAAACTAGACAATTAAAATCATTAAAATAATGTTGGTGATGGCAAGACTGTAACATGGAAGTTCCTCCATCCAGAACAGCTGGCTGTACCCGTCGGCCCCGTGCGTTTGATTTGTGCAGTGGAAAGACTGTCTGATCCCCTCTTGTGTGGCTCCTCTTTGGAAGTAGTCAAAGTTAAATTAGAATCTTTACATATTTAAACTCAAAGTGTGTGTTCGTTAGTTGCATTGGTGGCAATTCTCAGTATTGAACTGTTGCTTCTGGGAAAGACAGCCTGCTGAGGAATAGCCGAGGCTTTGTGGGGTGCCAAATAGCTACACTGGAGCCTTAAAGTGCATCTCTCAGTTGCTTTTGTAGTTCCCGCCCAGGTTTGCTTGTCCTAAAGGTCTTTGCTCTGCTTTGAAGGCAGAGGCTTAGCAAACAACAGAAGCAAACTCTGAAAATATATCTTTTTTTATAAGGAATTTCTAAAGGAATACCGATGATCTTTTCCCCCCGAAGCCTGGGAGGTAACCATCTCTTACCATTTATTTAACTGCATAGGAGGGATGTTGCAGCAATGCACAAATGCTTTTCAATGCTCAGAAGAAACAAGATTAAAAAGCAATTACTGTAGCCTGGCAGGGGTGTGGTCCAGAAAATTCCTCTTCCAAGTTGATGGCTTTTATGTCAGGACAGAGGGTAGAAAACTTTAAGTATGTGAAACAAGTTTCTGCTGCAAACTATGGGAACCTTTGAAAGTTGGAATAACCTTTGTGGCTAGAAGTTTCAGGGTTTTTTTGTTTTGTTTTTTTTTCTTTTTTTACTTCCTTGGGGCTCAGCTATACTTACTGTGCAGGTGAACTTGAGTTACTTTATTTATGGACACATTGTGCTGCCTTCCAACAGAGATGACCCCTCAACTCCACCTTGGCCCCTAGCAAGTTGTCTGCCACTTGTTAATGTGTGTGTTAAGCCCACTTAAAAAGCACTCTTACTGAGATTTAGGTATCATTTGCATCAGACTAGGGACGTATTGATTTTTAACATAGGGTAATTGTTGCCCATCAGCCACTCTTATACAGTGCTTTGTAGACTAATTAAAGCACTCCTGTCATTCTCCCAGGTATCATCTTGTAACTTTGCTTTTTACTTGCAGTGAATTAGTCAAGTGCAAATCCAGCTTGAATTCATTGCCCTCAGTGCATATGTGTGCAGGTTTCTCTTCTGGCCACTGCAACAAAAGAATAAATGAATCTGTTTTCCCAGGAGACTCAAGTCAGTGTTGCAGGAGAAAAAAGTTTCTGCTGAATTTGGTGTGTGTGGCAGATGACAGCAAAGCCTCGCTGGGAGTTTGAGGCCCGTGGCTCCTCTGAGCACGGCATATTGTCAGGAGGGTTGCTGCTGTGTTTTACAGCCACGAGGGAATAAACCTCTTCCAGCACGCTGATAGCAGAGCCTCCGCTTGCTTGGTCTCTGGAGACCCAAGAAACAGGGACAGTTTCTGAAACTTTGGAGAAGGCTGCACCTCAGCTGGCTCACCAAGCTCCTCTGCAGACCCAGCTGTGGAATGTAATACTCCCAGAGGGCAAGTATGTATTGAATTGCTGTGCCATTACCTGTATCATGCTGCTCTGGTGAACGTATCTGCCTTCCAGCTTCTTCCTACTTCCCATTGATAACTATGGCAGCAACAGAATTAACAAAAAGGAACATGTACGACAATTTTAGTGTAATGGCAGTTACGCTGTCTCACTTAGCTCCACTTAACGCCTGACTTTAAGTGGGTATGAGAGATTTGTGAGATTTGCTTGATAAGTTTAAAAAAGAAAAAGCCTCACTGGGAAAGAGGGGAGAAACTGCAGTTGAGCTTCAGGCTGTTGAGGGCTCTGCTTGTACTTCTGCGTGTGCATCCCTTTGTTGCTAGCTGTCAGAGGTGAAAATTAGCTCTCTATCAAGAGAAGCTGCTTCAGGAAAAGGTGTGCTTGATATTGGCCAATTTTCTTCTTTAGCTTTGCTTTCCTCCCTTAGGCAGAACTTGCTGCCCAAGTCTCGCTCTGTAGCTCTGTTGCTTTGATGCATACCTATGCATACATTTTGATGCATACATTTGCAGTGATGTGAGAAGAAAGTTCCTTCGCTGTAGGGAAGCATCGTGTGTAAGAAGGGAGCAGGCCACTGCTGGAGGATCACTTTGTCCATGTATCTAAACGTTTTGTGAGCTTAAAACAGAGATCTGATCTGTGTTGCATGCTTCTGTACCTTTCTCTTTCTGACCTTAGGATTCTCCCCAGAACTAAGTTTTGTTACTGCCTTTGGCTCACGTAACTTGTAGTTATAAAAGAGCTTCACTAACTTCTGAATTCTCATACTGGCGATTTCCTTGCTGAACCACCACTCGGGAGTCACCTGCTCAGTATCCCGTGTCTTCCTCTTCCATACCCAACGCATCTTGTTCAATCCTATTGTTTCCCTATTAAGCAAGAGGCAAAAAAGCATTTGCTCTAGTTCGCAAGGATGGTGACAGGCTCTTTGTAAGCAGGTTGTGACTGCGGGGAAACCACATGTGAAGGTGACATCAGTGTGACAGTATAAATCTTGCCACCGTGACTCCAGAAATGCTGAATGTGAGCTGAAGGTGTAGCTAATGTACCTAAACATGAAATGGAAATGTCTTGTTCTTGGCATTTCCAAGTTTGTTTTCAGCTGTTGTGCCTGTGCCCATCCTTTTTTTCCCTCCTGCATCAGATGTTATAACCTAAAAATAAAATGTGTTGTGCAGAGGAATGGGAAACGAGACAGTATGATGGATTTCAGCTTTCATTACTGTTGGCACTGGTGTTTGCACTGTGCTGAGAGGCTTTCCTCTGGTCAGTGAAATCTGTCTAGATCAGAGCAGTGCAGACCGCTCATCGTGCAACTGAGACTGAGCTAATGCTCATCTGCTCTCTGGCCTGTAATTAATTCATACCCCAAATAAAGAAAAAGCGGGGGGGGGGGGGGAATTGAAGAAGGCAAAAGGTTGTTATAATTTCTCTGAGATGAGCATAACCCTTGTAAACCTCTGAAAATGAAGGGAATAGATTTATTTTCTGTGCCGCCATCTTCTGCAGTGACTTGAAAAGGTGTCTTGGTGAGGTGGTGATGAACTGCTGTGCCACTAGTTTAAACCACTGATAGAACACTGGCAATGGTGGTTTGGTCTGTCTGTGGTAGACTGATGACTTAATTGGGCTAACTGGGATAGCTGTGTCATTTTACAAATGTTTGGAGAAGAATTTGAGTGGACAGGGAGGCTGAAGGTCGCTTTTATATTCCAACCTCTTTGTCTACTTTAGTATTGACGTGTAAATTCAACAGAACAAGGCAACTTTGCCTATTGCTCTTTGTACTGACTGGCAGCAAAGGCTAAAATGTCTATGAGTCTTAGTTTGACACACTTGAAACTTGCTACAGCACAGGTGCTGTTTGCACACCTACTTACATGTGTTTCAGAATTACGCTTTCTGTCCCAGTGAGTTTGCAAAGCATGTGTCTTTGGAGAAAGAAAAAGAGATATTTCATTTTTAAAGATTGCAGGGATCTTGTGAAACCTGGAGATGCTGTGTGATCCTTTTGGTATATGAGAAGCTTGCCTTTCTGCGCCTCCTGGGCTTTCAAAGTTAGAGTACAGCGACGGCGGTTTTTTTGTTGAGTCCGCCTGCCCCCGCCCCCCCCCCCCCGTAAGACTTGAAAATCTTGCGTGACTTTCTGCTTTTGTTGTTTGTACCTCAGGAAGTACTGCAGATGGTTTTGTATGTTGCATTTAAGCAAACCAGCTAATTTTGGCACTTAATATGCCTGGTGTTAACTACTTTTCTCCCTGGTGTAAGAAAAAACTGGAAAATGAAGTCTTTGGTTTTACTGTCACGTGGTAGTTGTGATGTGCTCTTGGTCTTGCAACTTGTTCAGTACTAAGCAATAATGCACTCTTTGGCTTTTTAGAGTAAGACTGAAATTATCTGTGTTCTCACATAAAAGCTGTCACTATTTCTACAGGCTAGTGCCAGGGGTCTCATCAGGGACCCATAATGAACTTGCTAGCTTTTGCTTAAACTCTTGAGCCTTGTCTAGTGTTCTTAATATTTAAGTGTTGCACAAGACTAGTCTTGAAAAAGTCTTGTAGGGCTGAAGTTAACCTTGTGGAAGGTAAGCACCAAGTTGACCAAGTTTTATTCCAACTTACTTTCTTTGGGGCTTTTTTGGTATATTGGATTGTCTGGGTTTCACTACTTGCAGTTTCTGTTTGTCTGAGGTCTCTGACCACACCGGGAAAATTCCAGCTTGTAAGGCAGTATAAGACCTATGTGAAGGTCCATGTATTTTTTAGTAACTTAGAAGGAAATGGCTTATGAAACTGTAGGGCTTATTTTTCTCTACATACATTTTTAGTAATGTCTAAACTTGCTGTTTCATTGCCCCAGTGCTGTATAGGATCTCTTAGTGTTTTTTAACATAAAAATATAGAAGTATGTAAGTCTTACCTTGCTGTAAACCTACATATAGTGATGTTAACAGAGCAGGAGAACATCTCCTTACCTGCCAGATCACTGTTTTAAAAGCTTAACTTTTTTTTCTGTTTATGTTTGGTTAGTTCTACATTTGCGATGTAGATTGAGATAAGTCCATTGATTAATTAGGCAGTTCATGGAAGTGAGGAACTGGTGCAGAACCAGCTTGTGGTTGGGAATTCCCTGGCAGGGACAAATGACAAAACCACAACCCAAGAAAAGCATGCACCGGGAGCTATGGGATGGGGAGTCTGCAGAGCTAAATGAGACAGTACAGAAAAATGCGCTAATGAATAACTACTACAGAACCAGTATAGTGAGGCTGGAGATAACTGTCCCCTACCCCTTCTTTTTTTTTTTCCCCTCCTTTCTTCTTCTTTTTTTTTTTTTCCCCCTCCTTTCTTCTTCTTTTTTTTTTTTCCCCTCCTTTCTTCTTTTTTTTTTTTTTTTTCCCCCCTCCTTTCTTCTTTTTTTTCCCCTCACTAGGTATCCTGGCCTTAGCAAGAGGGTACAGCACATCTGATTTAGCCTTTGCTGCGCTACTAAAACAGGGATCAGGAATCAAGTATGTTGAGAGCATGTCTTCAAATGAGAAGAACTTTGAGCTGGAAAAGGAGATGCTTCTTTTCTGCTTTTGAACAATAACATTCTTAATATTCCCATGTTCCAGTTATGTACCCCTGGGATAATTGAGTTGTGCTGGATTGTGAGTGTTGTTTGAAAATCTCTCCTGTCAATTGTCATGCTTTTGCCTCTGGTGACCAATGTGGTTAATTCCTCTTGTCTTAAATAACTGCCTAACTAACATGCTTTGGGCAGAGTTTTATTTTTAAGGTGAGTATGACTATTTTAAGACTTAAGCGTCGTAGATGATCTGCTGGCTAGCTGGGTTTCACTACTGCAAGTTAAATTGTGGACCAGGCAGCAGGGAAACTCCCTTTACTTTTATAGTGGTTTTCCAGAACCCACTTACTGGGGAAGACCCCGTAAGTTTTGGTTTACCCTGCTGCACCATCAGCTTTTTCCTACTGATTAATACAATGATCTGCTCTGAACAAGTGAGCAAGAGTGAAATGGCACCCCTGCTTTGTCCACTGCTTGTTCTCACCCTTGCTGTAACAACCCTTTTTAGCATGTTAAGAGCATTACACTTTGCTTTTTGTTTGTAGTTTTGCTTTAGCAAAATTGTCTTTTATGGCTGTAAAGCCTTAAGGAAGAAAGTTTCTGGCAATATCTGTAGGAGTTGCAGTTCTTGTCTTGCTTTAATGTTTCTTGGAGCTCAGATATTTTTGGATAAACAAAGCATTTCACATGCTGTATAAACTGCTTACAGGCAACCTTTTTACCCTCAGACTGGAATGCAGCCATTATGAACGTTGCAGGATGAACAAGGACCTCTAACATAGCTGAGGGCCAGGAGTGGGATGTAGTGGGGCAACATGTCATATCTAAATGTTAATTTTGATCGGTGTATCACACTCCAAGCCATTTATTGTATGAAAAATTACTGTCATCCATAACCAGATTAATTTTTATTCATGAAACCGTTCACAGTAGTTTTTCACCCCCAAAATTGTCACTGAGTATTGCTGTGCAGTAAGTAGGAGCAGTTAGAAATGTATTTGAGGAGTGCTGGCTTAACACCAGCCCGATAAGGTTCCACTGTAGAAAAACAGACCACAAGTGATGGCAGAAATTCATTTGGTAAGCAGATATGGTATGTATGGTTTAGCACTGACACTGGCAGATGCGCATTCTCCTGCTGTTAGCCAAGAGGCATTGTCATTTGTCATTCAGGCAGTGCCATGCTCAGCTCTGTCATCTGTTGGGATGGTTGCTGCTCTGTCCTTTTTATTCTGTAGGCTGTTTAAATCCTGAAGGAAATACAAAGTGTGTTGTTGACATTTGTTGAATGTTGCTAGCAGCATTAGAGGCCAAAGTGATCGGCTTTTGGGGATATTGAGATACTTTGGCTTTGCCAGTGATGATGCCTCATATGAAAGAGTGTAAAAATCAGTTGTTCTGCCACTTTTAATGCTTGAAAAATCTTAGTATGGCATCTTAGGAATCATGGAGGAACCTACTGAGATAAAGTCTATTTCTGTATAATTTTTCTTGCAGAGGAAAGGCACGTTTCTGACATTTTGTTATTTTACAGTAAAGGTTTTCTAAAACATCTCCCATGTGTTATTACAGAGGGGAAGAGTGTTCTCAACCTGTGGATTGTAACCTAGCTTCTCTTTATGAGAAAGAGCTGAGGGAGGAAACCCAACAGCTTGTGACAACTTAAAAGTTAGGTAGCAGTGTAAGCATACCTGCTTGAATCTGTAAGTAGCCTGGAAGCCAGAAACAAGGATTTCTTTCCATCCCGTCTGTGTGGCAGTAACTGGAATCCTGACGAGAAAGCAGTGGCACGTAGACTCCCGTCTCCACACAGCAACGGATGTGTGTTGGACTCCTTGCCAGATAATGTGGACACAAAGAGTTTAAATGGGATCATGTTTGGGGCGGGGACTGGGCGAGTATTTGGATGAGAGGTTCCCTGGGGGTTACTAAATACAGGCTCAGGAAACTCCTGGAGCTGAAAGTAGTCAAAGCCTCGGACAGAACCTTGTCTGATGCAGGGCACGCGGTTTAGCTGCTCTTTCGCATTGATTCGACTGATGTAGCAGAACAGCTATGAGGTTTTTTTGGTGTATGGGGATATCATGAAAATAAAAGCCTTGAAGCTTGGGGTAACTGAATTTAAGGGTTGTAATAGTGGAAGCAAATGCCAAACTTCTAGTTTGTGATGGCAGCACCGAAGGGAATCTCTGCAAAAAGTAGTCATGATCTTGGGTATGCTGGCTTCAGCCCAGAGGTGCTGCAAGAATGATACCTTCTGTTTTTCCATTTTACAACCTTTCTTTGATTAAGTTTTCCTGGGCAATTGAAAAGGAGGTTAAAATGGGATAGCTGCCCAAGCATTGCATACATGGCAGTGTTTGCTGTTCTGATATCAGTATAATTATCTTGCAAATCTTGTTTAGAAGAGACCCACATACAAAGTATTGAATGATATTTTAAGAGCTTAGAGAGGCTTAAAGAAGCCTCCTTTATAAATTTCAGTGTTGCTAACAGCATATTTTTATATACTCAAAAGATCTTTAACTGCTGCAGTAACATAGGGAAGGCTGCTCAGGCATATTTTGAGTGCATTTGCCAGGTGAGAAGAGAACGCATTTAGGGTTTTTTTTGTTTCTCCATTTCAGTGGAGGTCTTGGTGTGGTTCATGAAGCAGGTTGTTTTTTAGCTTACTTGCAAAGCTTGAGCAGTGAATACAACACTTGTCAGCACATCTCTCCAGCTGTCCTGCTAAGTATCCCCTAACCTCCCTGACCAGACGAACTGTCGGCATTCACTGGTACTTCTGGAATTTGATGTACTCCACACAATTCACTGGGTGTCCTCAGAGGAGCAGTGAGGCCAGAGTGAGCTGCTGTGTGCCTGTGACACAGGGCAGCTGACAAAGGAGACATTCAGTCACCAGCAGAGGATCATGTTCCAGAAGTGAATCTGAAGTAATGCTCTTAACCCTGCTGGAGCTGAAAAAACACACACCAGGTCTGTTTTTCTGCCTTGCTTATTTGCCTTAATCTCTCCAGACCGCACAGTCTGTAAATAACCCTGTCTCTTTGTTCTGCCCGTCCTTCCTTTGAGATTAGCACGTAAGCATACCAGCATCCATCCTGGTCCCCCCTTCTTCCCATGCCATCATCACCACTACTCTGCAGATACATATTGTCCAACTAGTGAAGTCTCAAACTCATAGTATTATTCTCATGTTAAAAGCTGAAAAATCTAAGTATGAGAAATACAGTTTTTCAACTGTCTGGTTAATGAAGGGTGCACCTCCTTTTGCCAAACCAGTTATTCCGATTTCTCTCTTTGTAATAGCTTTGTATCAGCTGTTACTTTTTAAAGACACTTGCAGAGGTGGAATATATCTAAGGGCCTGTTGTTTCAAAGCACTTGCAAATACAAAGAGCTAAGTTTAAACTGCTGTGGTTTGTTTCCCAGTCAGTAGATAACTTGACAGGGAAGCTTTTGGGTGTGAAGTCATGTGTTTAAATATAGTGTGAATTCTGACGCGTGATGTTGCTTGCAGGTAGAGGTGAACCATTTCTGTCTACATCCCCTTAGCAGAAGCATGTAGACCGTGCTTGTCATGGAGTCCTTGGCTTTCATCCCATTCTCCTCCAGCTCCTGTAAAGCCAAAATAGGTACCAGTAAATGGAAAATGATCCATGAGATGCCAAACACCAGTTTGATTGGTAAAAATAAGCAGTCAATAAGCAATTTGAAGTAGTTCCTATTGGTGGCAGAAGACAGGAAGCTTCACTCCTGTTATTGTCTGTTACAAGAGCAGCAGTAAGGTCTGTAGCTCCGGTCTACCCTGCATTCCTTATCTCTAACATGTTTGCATAATGAACTCACAAGGTATGTTGTACAAAAGGTCACGGGCTGAAGGGAAGGCTTGTCATTTCCTAGTCGCTTTTCGGGAAGAGGCATGTGACCTTTTATGAGTAGGTTTACTGATTGCCAGTTGAGGGAACCCTTGGTGGGTTTGCCAGTAATCAAGGAGCGTGTGTTTCAGAAGCAAATGCTGCAGCAGACAGCAGTGCATTCAAAAAGATGTTATAACAGTATACCTTGAAATTATTATCAAGCTGAGGCTTTCAGGAAAGTCCTTCTAATAGATACATGTGTGTATGCGTATATGCACTAAGTGGACTGCTCGTGGGAGCTGTATGTAGTGGAAACTTCATCGAGATATTGATCCAGAAAATCTGATCTGTCTCAATAATCAAACCTTGGGTTTTTATAACCTGGGGAAAATATCTAGATAGGTCTAACTGCGAATATCCTGAAAATGACCCAACTATGAGTTAGTTGCAGTCTGTTTCATTTTATTAATGTTTTCCAACCTAATAGCAACTTGCTTTTTTAGAATTAACTAATCTTAGCTTTTTATCTTCAAAGTATTTTCAGGTGAATCTGGGAAATGTTGATCATCTCACCCTGTAGGGACAGTTGAAAACATCAGTATGTACTAAGTAAATTCTCAGTGTCCTTGCTTCCATCTAGTGTAAAGATTTCCAAGTGTCTGTGGGGCAGTTGGCACCCTGAATGATAAGGAAACTCACAGCAATGTTGAGGCCGGATTTGTGGAGAGGAGTGTGTCCTGTAAGGTGTTTTTTGGAAGGCTGAACAACAAGAAGGTGGGGAGGAGGCCTGAGAGAGGAATGATTATTTTTGAAACAGCAAAAGAGACCATCTCCTGTTAATGGGATTGCTATTTGTTGCATACTTGTGTGTTAGATCTCTTGGGACGTGACCTAAAAATAAATCCAGGCAGCAGGCAAAGGGGGTTTTGGATCTGGTTATTTCTTAATAGAAGCTGATTCTCCCTTTGTTGTATCTCCTCCTCTTTCTGCCGTAGTTATTTCGTAAGAGACCTCAAAAGTTTGTCGTCTTAACTGGTGCTCATGCAGTCCTTCCCCCGCCCCCCCCCCCCCCATTATACTTCACTTTATTTACAGCATAAAATTGAAATCAAGACTTGGTGGTGTATGACTGGCTTTGTACAAGCTAGTGCAGAAAGTACACAGATGTCTTAGATGTGAGACTGAGCACAGCTGTGTACTTCTGTGATAAAAGTGCAAATTTTAATAGTGAAGAAAGTGTGCTTGCTGCAAACAGCATCTTTCATTTGTCGCTGAAGTCTTTTCAGCTTCTTCCCCTCAGTTTTGTCCCAAGTCCCCCATTCAGGTCACTGGGATGCTGGAAGAACTGAACAAAGGTAGTCCTGTGAATAAATCTTGCTAATTCATATAATTACGTTGCTGTTGGTTGTGATAACAACAGTTTTTTTCAGGGGTTTGGGACATTAGGAATGAGTTTGCAGCATGCTGTGTTGCTACCATCTTTCCATGTAAGAAGGATGAAGGGAATGTTTCTGAGCTGCCTCCCTTAGTGCTTCACCAAGCACTGATTAAAAACGCAGTGTGTCTGGCAGGGGGGAATTGTCTCTAAATCTTGCTAAAATGGAAATGGGAGCTAAAAGTATTTTGCTTTTTTACAATTAAAGACAAAAATGTAAAATGGAAGTTACCCTAAAATATAATAGCAAAAGCTGGGGGTGGGGGGAGTAGTATTTCAATAATAGTTCCCTACTGCAGATCTGTCTACATAAACCAAATAAGGATCATTCTTTTCTTACATACCCCTTCATTGGGAGTGAGTGCTACATTACGATTAGCTGTATGATTTTATTGTCTCTGCAGGAAGAGTGCAGAGGCAAACAACTGTAGATTAGGAGCAATTTGCAAAATAGTTCAGTGATTAGCGTGCCTTTGGAGATGTTTTCTGTGTAAGAACTGCATCACAAATTTTACTGGCTTTCTATGTTCAAAGAATTAACTGTGAGGGGGATTAAAATGACATTAGATGTTGGCTAAACATTCTCTCAAAATCCCTTACGTTGTCTTTAAATCAATTAGTTTGACTTCTTTAATCCACAAGCATACTAGGTTGGCGAACTTGTGCAAGTGATCTATTTAGGCTGAATTTCTCCAGTGTATTTTAAGGAGTAGTTTAGTGTGTCTGGCAAATGAGAAGCAAATATGCCAGTGAAGTGTGGAAATACGCGTGCTTTCCTGTGGTAGGGCGTAAAATGAAAATACTGCTCTAATCATCAAGGTGCCTTTTCTACGTAGCCATCAGTAGCCAGTTAATCCAGCCTTTGCAGACATTCCTGATCCTTGCTGTTTATGTTGGATAAGAAAGTAAGACAACAGCCTGCTCTTGCTCCTTTTGCAACAGTGCTACTTGCATGTATGTGTTAAGTGGGAAGGAAAAGAAGAAGAGGAGAATCTGCAACTCCAAAGCTTCATGTCTGTGCTTTGCAGGCACAGCTGATGTACAGCACAAGGAGACATTTTTACTTCTGTAAAGTCTCGAAAGTGGCCCTTGGTACTTAGATGTGGACACTTACTCTCCTAAATCATGTGGACAGTTGGTTCGCTTACAATTCTGCATGGATAATAAGGATGGTAGCATTCACCTGAAAAATGTGAGTATTAATAAAAGACATTATTTGCTCTTTCTGGAAATCCTGCAGGTTTCTGCAAGCTGTAATCTATTTAAATGCATTAGAGATGCAGCATCAACTCTAAGCTTGTCCTAAGCTCGAGGCTGTGCTGATTACAATATATTAGATCAGGTGTTGTAAAATGGTACATATATTCTGAATAAGCTAGCGGTGCTCTAGAGTGTGTTTGGGTGCTACTGAGAATAGCTGGTAGTTCTTAGCCATCTTGTGTTACAGAGAACAAGACTGGCAAGTAACTTAAAAAATTAATCTTTATAACATCAAACCCATTAGAATTGCTTCTCAGATGGTGCCTTTGCATTAAAGAAATGCTGTGGATGTTAGAGTAAGTGGTATCACAGGCAGAGCGGAAGGTTGTCATGTTATATGCTAAAACAGAAGTGGGCTTCTCTTGTGCCGTTATGGCTCGCTATCGCTTAGCAACTCCAGAAACTGAACTACTTCCATGAAGATATTAAAATGCAGTTTAAGGAAACTGGGCCCTGAACTTGGCAGCCTGTACCCCAGCAGAGCAGAAGCCACCGCTGTGCAAACAGAAGGGTCTTCCTCTGGGGGAAGGAGCAGAGGATGGAGGAGTTTGGCATACAGGCTAATTGATTTAGGTAAGACGGGCTTTTATTTTCTGGAAAAGTATATAACAAATGTTAGAGTTTTTAAAAAAAATACAGTGAAGGTCCATGTGTGTCACAAGAAAGGAACGAGCTCTAATCAAACCTTGCCATACAGTTCTGCTGTCAGTGTAACTTTGGTAGTAACTGAAGCTAACTGTTGGTGTGAATTGCTCCTACTTTCTTCTACCTGGCTCAGAACTAATCCTGTATGTGGCAGAAAATGTGTCCTTATAGGCTCTGTATGGCTTTATACTGGAGAGGAAGAAGCTACAGCTGTTATCAAGCATCTTGGGAGCACATGCTGATTCATGACTTGCTCATTGAAAATGTGTGTTTACGTTTGAATGCCAGTTTGTGCTCCATTGTCTCTTGGATCAGGGAGGGATCCGTCCTTCCTAGAAGGGCGGGTACACAGAGTTTGGAGCTTTCCCTCCGGATGCGGGGAGGGGTACCGCAGGCTGGCTTTCTCACGGTTCACACTGATGCTGCTCCCAGCAGATGTGCAGCTTTTTGGGCTTCATAAAACTTGGCAGATGAGTGAGTGCCTGTGAGCAAAGAGAGTATGATGTGTTTGGGAGGGTGGCTGTTGTTATGAGATAAGAGTGCAGTTACTCATGGAAACAGAGCCTTCCTCCTTACTGAAAACATGCTGGTGGGTGTTCATGGGATGGATAACTTGTCTTACATTTTGTAAACGTTAGCTCTAATTACTACAATCCTACAGCAAACAGGGCAGGATAGCAAGGCTTTTACTGAGGAGCTCCACCGCTGGCAGTGTACCCTGGCTCGATCCGGATGGACAAAATCCATTTGACTTCCAGCCTGTTACACAGAGGATTCTTCTGGCTGCTGGAGGCTGGACTGGTGGGTGCTCAGGGTGGGTGTTGGGGAGGGCGGGGTGCCTAATGGCACCCTCCCTGAAGCACTTTCATGGAATAATCTTGAAGATGAGGCAAGAATGCAGGGTAAAACCCAAATGTGAATTTCCAAGTAATCCTAAATGTAGCTAAAAAGGAGTCGAAGAAAGCAGAATTGCCATGCTGCAGGCTGCTTGCTTCCCAGCAGTCAGTTACTTGGATTTGGTTCTGCTTCAGCAAGCAGAATTTTATTCCCCCCACCCTCAACTAGAGTTTGAATGGAAATGTATGAATTGCAGTTTTCCAACTAATGTGAATGGAGCAGGGAGACCATCTGGTTTTCCCTTATCCGAAAGTTTAATTGAAATAGCCCTGCAGAGCCCCATGTGAAAGGGGGCTGGCTCTCTTCTGAATCTCCCCCCTGGTTTTGTCTCCCTTGAAAGCTGGGGGGGTTGGGTGAAGAGTGTATTTGCTTCGCAGCTGCAGGGCTGAGTGGTTTGTCTACCACTGCCAACTCTGATGTTCGGCTGTGCAAAAGTTAGATAATGGGTATGGAGAGAAGCCTGTTACCTGGGTGCTGCCTCTTAAGGATTTTGGTCACATGCATTTAGATTTTTTACATTTTCTTTTTGCTTCATTGCAAGTGCTTCCTCTCTCTTGTAAATGATCTTGGTTATCTTGAAGACTAGCAGAAAAGGCTTTCAGCCTTCCTCCTTTGCTCCCCCTGCATCAGCTTATTTGTCAGCAAAACTTGTTACCTTGTGTGATGCCTGGTTCAGAGCCTGGATGACTTTACCAGCTTCCTTCAAAGAAAATGTTGAGATTTATTTCTTTAGTGTGTGCTCCAAGCAGCAGTGTGTATCTCAAGAGTTGTTCTGCCTGCTTGCTCTTTTGGTTAAAGAAAAGGTGCTCTGGGTATTGCTGGAACTGGGTATGGCTTTCGAGAACGAAGCACTGAGATTCCCATGACATTGGAAGTAGGCGGCTTCTGGTCTATGGTGCCCCTGGCCCAAACCAGGTGGTCAGTGGCCCATTTCTGGCAGCTCCGTTTCCCATGTTGTTCTGAGGGTGGTGGTCTCATCCAAACCACTCTTGCCTGGTGCAGCATGGGAGGAAAATGGGCGTACGTCCGAGATACGCTCCTGCAGGAAGGCTGGTGCATGTAGGGAGTAGTGGATCTGCTCTCTGTGGGATGCCACAAAGTGTATGAAGAAGCATTCCAAGCCTCCTTCAGATCCAGTGAAAGCTGCTTATAGGCCTTATTTGGACACAGGGATCTTTGCTTTTTCTGTGTCCTTTGGAAAATACTATTTTTAAAATGCAGCTGTCCGTGTTATCAGTCTTTACTGCATATCCTGCCTATCAGTAGACCTTGAGGTCATCTTCACATTGTAATAACTCCTAATATTTTAACAGAAGGCTTGCTGTTAGCTCTGTTTCTTAATATGTAATTGTTTTTATTTGTTTTTTTTTTTTAATAGTGGCTCTTATGACTATGTGAGAAGCAGCCAGCAGCAGGTCTTCTGAGCTTTGACTCTCATATTCGTAGTGAGCTTCTAACCTGATGAATTGAGTGCTCTGCGTAGAAAAGCAATTTCAGGTAAGTAGATGGATTTTCCATTTTCAAGCACGTGTGTTTTGGAGTGGTGTGGTTTTTTTCAATACTTTGTTTACTGTAAACTGATATTAAATGTGACCTGAGTTTGGATAAGTTCATGTTTTGGACTTACGCAGGCAGATACCCATTTTGCTTTGTATTAATCGTATTTTGTGTGTTTGCCAATGGCAGTGTTCAGCACTGGCAGCAGTCAGCTGTCCTCACTTGTGTATTTGCATTGTCTGACGATGTCCTGCAGCTGCGTGGCACTGTTTCTTTTGGCACCTGTACTGGCTGGTTTCTTTAAGTGAGACTTTCATTTAAAAACATGGCTTAGTAGAGAATATGATGATTCCCCCATTTAGCTTAGCTGTTGCTTGTGTCAGTCTGGCACGCTCTTCATTCAAGATAAAAAATTTACACAGTCTAACTCCAGTACTAAATTGTATAGTCTTAAGAAAAGGCAACTGAAAGATCACTTAGATCATTCCTTTTTCCTGCTTCCAGGTAAGGATAACTAAGAGCAAAACTTGAGAAGATGTAGGTTGTGTATAAATGCTCTGGAAACCCTACTTAAAAGGAAATCTTTGCCCTTCTGGCTGTTGAAACTGGAGTGATACATTGGTTAGACAACCAGACTGGCTGCTGGAATACCTGGCTTCTGTTCCCAGTTCTGGCTTTGACGTAGATGAATGACCTGCAAAGAGAAAATAAATGGGGTGTATGCCCTTTCTTGCTGCTTGTAGTTATGTTTTTGTGTTTTAATAATCCTTTGAAGCTGTGTGAGGATTGCTGAAAGGCATCTTTTAAGATTTTCATGGTTTTGTCGGGTTTGATCTGTGCTGCAGAGCTCCATGACTGATTTAAGAGCTAGAGGGGGAGGTGTTGTAAGAACAGAAAATAAAAGGGGAGCTACTGGGCATAGGCATTTTGAGAAAGAGTGTGTTTTTAAAACTGTTATTTGTTTGTGTGTAACCTGAGTGACTAGCACATTGAATGAACCAAGTCTTCGTGCCTTCCATTCTTAGCTGGGAAAGCTGCTGCGTTTTTCTCAAAATGTTCTTGAATATTAGTGAGACTAAACTGGCTGATTCTGAGAGGCTGTGGTGAGGGACGGCACAGAAAAGCAGCTTTCTTCCTAATGCAGTTGTGGTTCTTCCTGCGGGTGCCCTGAGCAAACGTGTTTTTGGGAAAGTTGGTTTTAGCCCCTCTTCTACAGATGTCAGTATTGCATGCCTCTAAATCTCAAGTGTTGTACAATTAAGATGTTGATTAGCGATTCCACAGATACTATAATAAATACCATCAGTAATCAGAAATAATGAGAAAAATACTGTGACTAAACATCAATGCTGCTGAAATTGAGGGAACTGATTTATTTGTGTGTCGCATGTAAGGTGAATTGTTATGAGCAGATTTTAATTTTGGAGTTGCTGCTTTCTGAAAGCTGGCATCTATGTGATAGTTGTTCTGGACAAACGGTAATATCTAGGCTTGTTTTCATCAGTCATGAAAAATGCCTACTTTCCCCACCCTCCTTCAACTATATAAATATTAAGAGTGGAAGACACTTTTACCAGACACCAGAAGCTTATGTCACTGTATTGATTCAACTTTGTTTCCCCTGGGTCTAATACACAGATGTTATGAATAATGTAGTAATCTATTACTTAAAGTTTAATGTAGATTTAATGGGGGTTGAACATCAGCAGGTACCGTGCAAGAGGTACAAGGCTGCTTTGTTCCATGCTAAATGAAAAAGATTCAAACCAAATACTGTTGGGCATGTGGCGTACCTTGTAATTTATGTAGAGATATTACTTGCAGGTGCCTTGGTATCTGGGACCTGTGTTATTTCTTTGTGTATTTTTCTCAGTACGTGGCAACGTATGTTTCAAACTCGTGGGGTCACAAAGCACATGGATGACTTGTTGCTGAAATCTAGGGACCTAATATAGTGGAATATCAAGATACTGCTATCTACTGTCTCTTCAATGGCGCCTTTTTTTTTTTTTTGTATGAGTGTTGTGTTTGTTTGTTTTTTTTGTTTTTTTTTTTTTTTTAAACAAATGGAAAACGTCCCTTTGTTCAATTGTTAGCTTTGCAGAACTTGAACCTTAAAAAATCCAGGAAGCCTTTTGTTATATAAATATACTCATCCTCCAGCTTGGCACTGTATGTGCTTGATATAGCTGCTTGCTGAATTCTCTTTTAAATTTAAACTTCAGTGGCTTTGAAAGAGAAACCCAACGTTAATTTTATGTAGCACTTAATGATTCTGACCACGCATCTCTCTGGACTCAGAGAGCAAAGTAAATGCACTGATTGCTGTATAACAACAGTGTAACAGTGACTATTTAAAGCAGGCAGTGCAGTGTGAAGCAGTGGCTTATGGCTGGAACTCTAAATTTCTGTATCTCTTAATGATTTTTGTTTAGGCTTGTTACTGCCAGGTAGGCTTATATCTACCAAATGTAACTCCATAGGAACAGAGCCTCAGTGTATGCGGTATCTTTTAAAAATATTTTTGCTGAAGTTGCTTGTTCAGAAATAAAAATGTGTATGAATGCAGCAAGGGCTTGGAATGGTTAAAATTAAATTCCAGTGCTGACTACTTGGTAGTTTAATAGGCACCAAGATTTTCAGCCATCAGTTTTCCCAATTAAATGGGCAACAGTTGGCTAGAGCAGATGTTTAAAAAAAACCCACAAAAAACCAACAACAACAAAAAAACCCCCAACAAAAGCCCACCACCCTGTGAAATCTCAAATAAGTGGGAGATAACCTCCATTAAAAGCAGTGACTGGTTTCTGGGTGTTGTCTTGTACATGCAAAAGCGCCTTTGGGTAAATTTATTAATTGTGTATGTAATTGAATGTGAATTTAGAGTTCTTCTCTGTAGGACATGAGTTCATTGTGACATTGACTTTTTAAGTAATACCTTTGTTGCCGGGAATGCTGGAGCTTGAAGTTGCTGATGACTGAAGAGGTGATGTAGCAGGGTAAAGCCTGGGATCTGCTGTATAAGCACTACCTTTATTCACCTTCTACACACAGTAGGCAACATCTTTTACAGCAACACCTGGATGACCTGCTGCTGGTTTTTACCCTTGTTCTCTGGGAAAGTGGGGGCATCCTTCTCAGCTCCTGTTTGACACACACACACCCCCCCCCCCCCCCCTTGACTTTTTCCAGATGCACATGAGCTGCATGCATCAAAACTGTCCTGTAGAAGTGGGAATGGCAAGTGGATGTTGCAGGATCTGCATAGGTGGTTTTGGTACAAACAGAAAGTCCACAGGTTGTGTTTTAAAGGTGAGGAGGATGAAGAGGGAATCCATGCAATCCCCTGGGAGTACCTAAATCCGGTCTGTGGTCTGATGTGCTGGTGCTGCTTCCTCCCAAGTTAATGGAGCAATTGTGTACCAAGAGAGGAGTCCAAGGAGAGAAGTGATGGCGTAACATCTTGGGCAGTTATCCAAAACTGAAGATTTAATTAAATTTTGGAGCAGATATTGTATGTTTGCTGTGCTCAGTTTGTTCAGATTGATCAGATTTGACTCTGGTAGATTTCCTAGCCATTGCTGTTTATTAAATAGCTTGGCTGGTTCTTAGTAAGTGAGTAGCATAAAGCAGGTGGCTGTCAATAGTTTTGCTCTTGTCTCCTAATTAATTTTCCCTCAGACATGTAGCTGCTCCCCTGTTTCTTGGAAAAGGCAGAGGATGTGCTAGCAGGAAATGGCTGTGGTTAATGAAAATAGGCTGTACCTGTTGCTGATTAATCCTTAATCCAAAGGGGGAATCTTCCTTCTCCAAGTTTGTCAACTGAATTAGCAAATGACTGTTCCTTTGTCCTGAGGCTGGCTCTGACTTACTCTGGTTCATAGCTTACAGTCCCAAGTAAGACGATTTCCCGTAAGGGTGTACTCACCAATTCTCACATGTGTTCAAAGGGAAAATGGGTTTTCTGTCTTGCTTTGCATCCTCTTTGCTTGTGCTCCTTTCTGCTTTGGCTTAATTTTTACTACTTGGCTCTCGTGTACATGGGGTTTCAGTTGGAGTTTGATGGCTAATGCCATCCCAGCTCCTTTCAAGTGTCACATCTACCTGAGACATCTGGGGATGGGACAGAGCACCCAGCCAATACCAAAACTTTTGACAGCAACCAGCGTGCTCTACTTGGGTTCAAGTGCTTGAAGAGTGAACGTAAGTACTTTAGTCTTTATCTGAAAGACAGTTACTGCTTTGAAGGACAGCACGTCTCTCTTGTAACTCTTCGCTTCCTTTGAAGGCCGAGCAGCCAACATTAAACTCAGGGCTGCTGTGCGTGGCTGTTCCTGTAGCTCTTAGCATGCAGTTAAAACATCAACTTACTACGTTGAAGTGCAAATGTTATTTTATGCTGAACTCATGCTGGAAATAGTTCAGATTGCCTTGTTTATTTGGATTCACGAGGGGAAGGCCATCTTGCTGATCTCTAATCTTGCTTTGCTCTCTGGTTTATATCTCTGTTCTTTGCATTCAGCAAACCTGTATTCAAACGGTGCTAAAGCATTTAATGAATCTGGGCATCCTCTTAGGCAACAACCCAGGAGACATAGACTGCGAGGGTGATACTTCTGGTTTTTGTGCCTTTTGGGAAGCTGCATTATTAATGGGTTGTTTTCCCCCAGCTTCAGTCGTTAGATGGATCCAACAGGCTATGCTCCCATGTTGAATTAGACCCTATTAAATACCTCTCTCTTATCCAATAAGTATTGACTAGTTTGTTCATTATTTTAATGACAGATGTAGTTGTTTAAAATTACTCCATGATTTTGTGGTTTTATTATTCCACAGATGATATCGTTATTGGGATTCTTGCACAAGATGCTTTGTTTCAGTTTATTTGTTAAATGTTTTTCTCTGTTCTCATAGATTTGTTTTCAAGATGCTTTAAAACAAAAGGTTTTTTTTCCTGGCCTGTGTTCCCCCTTCCTCTGCTGCCCCTGTTTCCAGTGAATAGTTGAAAGGCTGTCAGCAGCTGTTTTGACAGATTTCCATGTACTACCTAGGAAGACAAAATGTTATATCTAATATATTTTGCTCTATGGTGATAAATATGTAGCAAAGGATGGGTAGAATATTTGGTACTAAAATGCTCTGTGACTGTCCCAACTGTTCAAATCATGTGTGCATCCAAGCTACATCTAGGCAAACTTAAATATCATCTTGTCTAGAGCATGCTCCTGCTGCTAGGCTCCTCCCTGCCCTTTTCTGCATTGTGGAGCTTCATTGCAGCCGTCTCCAGACATTGACGCATCACTAAATTCCCCAAGGTTTACTAATAGTTTCTTGGAAAGCTCATGTAAATATAGCCTTGGGAGCTCCCTGAGCTATATGACACATATTAAAAGGCAAGTGGCAGAAAAGGTAAGGAACACGCCTTGCACAAATGCTGGTTTTGTTATTAGGATATGTTAACTATGCTTGCAAGGTTGCTTCAGTTGTTTCGTGAATGTTGTCGCTGATCCAAGTTAGACTGATAGCCTCCTCAGCCTGATGCAGCTACTTGTGTCTGCCCCCTGCCAAAGATTTGGGTGGTCTATGTCTGGCACCATAACTGCCCTGCCATAGTACTGGTTCATCAAACTCTGCCTGCTCCAAAAATAATAATCTTGCATGCAAAGCATTTAAATGAAGCCAGCAGCAGATGTGAAATCGAGCACTGTAGACAAGGCAGAGGTAGACTAACAGGTCTGGGCATAGCATTCAACATGGACAGCATGTGTCTCTCCTGAAATCAGTAGTAGCACTTGACTTGCTCTTCCTCTTGATGTTTTGTTTTGGTTTTTTTTCCCCTGTGTTTTAGTGTTTTGTGAAGTTTCTCTGGGAAGGCAGCTGAATACCAAGAATGCAAGGCACTGACTCCAGTTTTGCAATGCTCTACAGTTTTTGCTGATCCTGTTTAAAGTCCTCAGACAGTTGATCTGGCAAACTTGTTGCTAAATGGATGATCTAATTCCCAGTGAATGCTGTGATCATAAATATTACCCTACATCACAGAAATCATTTGACAACTGGTGTGTGTTCCTAAAGCTGTCAGTTGTCTTTCAGCATCCTCGTTGTGCTTTCATCTTTAAATGCTTGTGCTGAAGCTCAAATAAACTTACCTGTCAGCAGTTATGAGGATGTCTCTTCTCATCTCCAGCTGCTCCTTAATCATAGCTGTACCTGGCAGTTTAAAAGCTGTTTACAAAGGAGATAAGGCAAGTAGCTATGTTGTAGCTGCCATTTCTCTAAATGATTTTTCTCATGCTCCAATAATATTCAGCACAAGGTTGTGTTTGTGCTTTGTGAGGATGTCAGCTTGCTCAAAGCCAACGTGTGAGCTCTCTTTTCATAATCTCTAAGGACTAATGCTATGGGCAGGTTTATCAAAGCAGAAGGACAGCTCTGTCCTTAAATCACGGCTAGCTTTGAAGCATCACCTACCGGTTAGGTGTCAGATTTGTTAGCAAGGTGGTAACATCATCGAGCAGAGGCCAGATTCTTTAAGTGCACTGACTTACTCTGGTGTTAGAGCAATGGTTGCACAGGTAAATTGCACAGAGTATCCTAAGATACTTAATTGCAAATATTAAATCACAAAATTGCAAGTGGTGCATGAAAATACACTGATTTCATGCCCACCCCCCTCAAGATTTTCCCAAAGCATTCTGTTGAGAAAGGTTTTATAATGAATAGACGGCTCCCTTGGTAAATTTTAATAATATTATCTCCGGTGAATGCTATGTTAAAACTATGAAATAAAGTAGTATACTGCAAGGATAAAGAGCTTAAAAATTTTGTGACTCTTACTTGGCTACATTCTGTAGGATTTAGTAAATAAGAGCAATATTAGCTCTTATTTACGCAGCTGAAGCAGCCAGTATGAAAGTGAGCTAATTTCTGTGTGTAGGGGGAAATATGTTGTGTACTCAGCTTCACAACTCAAATACATCACTGTTTGCACACAGAACTGCCTAGCCAAAAGTCAAGGGGGCAACAGCAGATAGTCATTATTTGTATTTTTCCACTGTAAAGCAGTGCCTTAATTAGGAAACTTTATTCTGAGCCTCTTTCCCCTGTGCAATGGGTATTGCTAACTACTAGTCCAGAGCCAAATCAAGACTTTAGCTCTTAAATTAATCGTTTCTGGGGTTGTCATCTTAAACTTCCAGGGAAACCAAACGCAGATCTTTTGGGTTGCTGATGCAGCTTGTTAATTCAAGAGTTCAGGTGTTGATCATCTTATGATGACGTGATACCTGCAGCACTGTGAATTGATCAGTCTTAAATCAGTGTAGTTTGAGTGCTGGGTAGTTTGGCATGGCGTATGATTGTCCGAAAAATGGTGTTTCATGAGAAGTGCCTCTGAACATGGTACCACTGCTGGCCTGTGACTGAGCTGTCAGCTTGTTGCTCCTGTAACATTATGCACCACATGTGTCAGGGAGCTCCTCTGTGCAGTTTCTAGCACAACGGTCAGTTTTGTGCAAATTTGTTTTCCTCTGGAGGGGAAAAACAAGCATGGTATAGTTTTACTGGATTTTCAGTTGTCTTCTTGAGTGTCTGCAATGGCAGCAGGGAGGCCCAGAAGCTGAGATGTGAGTTGAGCTGAGCTTGGAACAGAAAGAGTGCACAGGAGGAATTCAGGACAAGGGAGAGTTTCAAGGGGAAGTGGAGGGTGAGTGACAGAACAATTGCACATCATTTAATACCTTGGCAAACTGTCTTATTACTCGTTTCCTGTCCCTCATCCTTGTTTGGCTTGATTTGACCTGGATGAGAAGCGGGCATTGGAGGAAGATGATGCTGACAGCCAAAATCTTACTGTTCAGAAAGAGGCAGCACGAACACTTGCACCGGAAGATCTATGTTAGGTATCAGTGAAACAGCTGAGACCTTTCAGGATGGAGATCAGTTTGGTGAACAGTTGGACAAGGTTACTCAGGTATTGCAAGAATTTGGTACCTTGTTGTAAGGATACCTACGTGTCAAAATCTCATGCCAGTGGACATGTGTGTCTGTGTAGAAGTGCATACTGGGTGGGCAGGAGGGTGTCCCTGTACAGTATGAAAACTGGATGGAGAAATGGGCTAGAAAGGAGTGGCTCACTAGAAAAGAGAAGGGAACAGAGCATACAACAACCTCGATGCCTGAGGAGAAGCCTCCAGCAAAGGAGTGTTGTTTCACAGACCACATTCATATAATTTGAATTTTACAAGCGAGAACTCTTTTTAAACCTGAATTTCCAGGTGGAGTACCCAAGAAGGTCTGTTCCTGAACCTGTTGATTCTCTGTCTTCTCAAGGTGGGGTGCTGGATGCTCACTTGAGGTAAAGCCCAGTTATCATCACAAGCAAAATGAATCCATCCTTCCTGTCTGTTCCAACCAGCATCCAAAACTGTGCAGCAGGAGTACCTGGCAGGTTGTCCCAAGGAAGAGCTTTATTTTTACCCCACAGCCTTGCAAGGGGTAAGTCTAACGACTTAGAAGATTGTTTCTTCAAGTGAACTTGCAGCAGGATGCAGATGAAAATTTGCTGTTTATGTAAATTCTTGCTTGTGCAAGATGTATCGTCCCTGCAAAAGTCATGCTAAATCTGAAGTTGTTTCTCTATGCATTTGTAATCCTATTGTTTGTCTGTAAAATACCCACCTAAGGATTTTTTTTTTTTTTTTAGTGTTTCTGCACCAATTCTTTAGTTTTAGCTGGAAAATTCTTCTATTCAGCCAGTCTCTGCTTCTCAGTGGTAATTTGGGGTGGAGTGAAAATGTACACTTTAAAGCAAATCTGTATTGTCACCCTGTGTTGGGAGGAGTTTAAGGTGCTGAAAACTGGGGAGGAAAAAAAAAAATCTGTATACTGAGCAGGAATTTCAGGATACAGCTCTACCCCTTGGTGTACCGTGAGTATTAATGACACAAAGTGTTGGGTGCTCTGTTTCCACATGCAAAGAGGGAAAGAGCATGTGTCAAGCATAAGTGAGGTAAGGTATCTGGTATGTGGTTCAAGGTCAATGAAGCTGTAAAGCAGCAATTGGTTACTAATAAAAAAGCAGGTTTTTTTTTTCTGTGCCCCTCAGTAGAGGTAATTTTGCTGCTACTGCATCAGGAAGTAATAAGTACAGGTGACCAAAGTGTGTGTGTGTATTCCCCCCCCCCCCCCCCCCCCCCCAACCACAAGCAGGTTGAGATGCACATTCTACTTGTTTTATATGGAGCCCATGGGCTCTGAATTCAGGCTTACCAGCTCTGAACATGAGATCCATGCTCACTTCTCCCCGCTGCCCCCTTCTTCCCTGCTCTTTTGGCTTTGGCACCTGCAGGGCACAAGTACTGTTTTTGCTCCTTCTCCAGGACTTTCTGTGATGAGGTGCCAGCAGATGTGTTGCATGCTGAGTGGCTCTTAGAGCAAACCCAAGCAGTGGTGCAGAGCAGGGGTGAAAAATACGTGCCGGGGGGGGAGGGGGGAGGCTGATCTGCCATTCTGAGCAGAAGAGAGGGGTTGAGGGTGCCTGTCGGGTTGGGGGTGCTTTGCAAAAGCATGGAGAGCCCTGAGTTGGGACATGTAAAAGAAGCAGGTGGTTCCTGAGCTGTGCCTGTGCTTTAGCGGGGGAAGCGAGAGGATGGAAGAAGGCTTCCTTATGCACAGACAGGGATGTGATTAATGCCTTGCTCTGCTGCTCTGGTTGAAATGTTTTGGAAACAGCCATTGTGAGAGATTAAGAGCTTACTGCAATTTCCAGGCCCTTTCCTGTCTCTGAAACCTAATGCTTGTTCATGCAACACTGGCATGATGCAAAAACATTATTAGTTTTGGGTTTTGTTCTGCTCTTGGGGGGCTTTTTTTTTCTGAATTTGGAGATCCATACACTGAAAATAGCTGTGAAGTCAAAGTAGTAAATGAATGGGTGTTATTAATGAAGGCGTAGAGAAACAACAAGTTACTGTAAAAAAAAAAAAAAAAAAAAATCTCCTTGATTCCCTATATCTTGAATGCCAGCTGGTCCTCCATCTTCAAAAAGAAAAAGGTTCAGCAAAGGATGATGCAGGTAATCAAAGGCACGGAGCAGCTGTCGTATAAAAGAATGCAAATAAACTTTGGCTCTTCGGCATGGAGAAGAAATGATTGTGAGTGGAGGAAGGGAGAAGAGGAATGTTATGCAAAGTGTGAGCAGAGGATGACTGTACCCAGGCCCTCCCCATTCAAAAAAAGTGTCAAATAAAACAAGGAAGCAACAAGCTTAAAATAAGGGAAAGTGTTTTTGTTTGTTTGTTTGTTTTTCTTGCAGTAATGTTTTTCTTTCGGTGGCACACAGTTATGCTGCGGTATTCCCTGCTGCAGGATGTTGCTGAAAGGTTAGAGGCTCAAAGGAGGCTGGAAAAAACCTAGCCATGGCTATTCAAGACAGTATCTCTCGGCTCAGGGAATGGTTATTAAAGCAATGTTCTGAAGAAGGTAACACCATCTGTGTTAAACTTGTTGCAGAAATGTGAAACGTCATTTTTCTAAGTAGGTAATAAATAATGCTTAGCTGTTTTCAAATGCTGTGTCGTATAGATGTGTGCTAATGCAGGGGCTACAAGTTGGAGTAGCAGATTAAATGTGGGATTTCTTGGCTTCTGTATTTTTTCATATTTTTGGTAGCTAATGGGAAACAGGTGCATAGTGGCAAGTGATTCAGGTGATAAAAAGTTCGTGTTTAAGAGCAGATTATAGCAGCAGTTGTCTTGGATAATTTGCTGTGTTACTTTACCAAAGTTTTGCAATCTGGAGCTAATAAGAGAGTGCTAATAGCTGGGTAGGTTGGAGTGGCAGCTTGCCAGCTGGTGGCTGGGGTAATGGTCAGGTTACTGTGATGCATTGGACACAGATGGGCTTCAGTATTTCCCTGCAAGTTTGATTTTCAGCGTGACCTAATGTTTGGGTAGAGCTGAAACTCTGGGATTGCACCATGGAAGTCACTGGGGCGGCTTGGAGGGTAAAGGTTTGTTGCACTGTACATCACTTTTTACTACAGAGAGGTGGTTTGCTTGGCTGGCGTATGAAAGGACCAAATTTCCCTGGAGATTTTGGCACTCAGCAGCGTGTGGGTGTTAGGAGGCTTTGGGAGGTGGAGGAGGATGGAGGTGGAATAATGTCCTTTGAATCAGAGCTGTTTTGACATGCTAGAAAGAAATTGCCAGCTGTAAAAGGGGAGGGGGGGGGAATCAAACACTGAACCCACTCTACGTGTTTGTATAGAGAGGAAAGACTTGGAGCAGATGTTTAAAAACTTATACTGGACTGAGTGGGGTGAAAATCAAAGTATAGGTAAGCATGTGGTGGGGTCAGCCCATGCACACAGCAGCTTTGCAGCGGCACGCTGCTAAGCAGCAATACCTTGAAAATTAAGAGTCTTAGTTCAGTGGGCTCCATCCCAAGGCGTGGATTTGGTGACCTGAGAGTAAATTCAAAGTGATTTATCCCTCTTCTGATCTGTCTTGAACTCTGACCACTTGTGTCTATTGCTGTGAAGTGACTACTTCTGTATTTATGAACAAGGTGGAAACTACTGACCTGCTTTGCTGCCTCTGAAAGGCAAGTGATAGTTCTTACTGAAAATAGCAAGGGCAGTATTTCTGAACATGTTTGGACTAAATTTACTCTAAGGAACCAAAAAAGTGTAGATGATGACTGTTGGAAGGGAAAGCATATATTTATTGCACAGTGGTGATAGATTTATAGGCAGATAGTTTGGTTTATAGTTAAATATTGTTTGCCTGTATTTCCGTAGCTATAAGCAGTTAGCAAATTGGATGTAAAAGCCTAAACTTTGCTATAATCGAGAGACCTTTTTGCATTTTTTTTTCTATCCCATCTGCTGAGTTCTTCACTCACAGCTGAGATGTCACGTGGCGCCAAGAGAGCCAAGAGAAGTGACGCATCTTGGTATCCCATGGTAACTCTCCCTTTCCTTCGTTTTTAGCTCGTTTGCTTTGCTACCAGATAGAATAACCTGACTCTGGGATTAGATTTGCTTTGCTCACAAATAGGTGAAGGTTAGGATGTAGTACTTTCATGCTCTAAAACTATTTGCACATGGTAACCCAAACTGTCCTTCAAAAAACCCCAAAAAACAACACAATAAAACACACACAAAACAAAAACCAGCCCCACTCCAAAACAAAACCAACACTGCCACCAAACCCAGAAGACTAGAAGCTCCCCACTCTAACTTCTCAATATGCAGGAAGCATCAGTTGGGGCTTTTACTCTTTGTTTGCCATTCAGAATACTGAAGCTTGTGTGAGCAGTTTTTGCAAAACATAAGTAGATATCCTGCAAGCATCTGTTGGGCTCAGAGGTAAAATTCTCACCAAAGCTAAATTTGCAATTCAGGTCTTACAGTTCACACAGGCTTTGCTGCTGGAAACTTGTTAGGTGATGCTTTCCTTTTTTCCTTCCTTTCTTTTTTTTCCCTCCATCAGTTGTTTTTTAACCTTTGGTTGTTATATGCAGTTACTGGCTGCATCTTAATTAGAAATATCTGACATGTCTCCTGAGAAGAGCTCTTGGGAGAGCATATCTTTGCATTCAGATATGCTGATATTCTTTAGAAATCTGATTATTTTTTAAAAATGTGTCATTTAAACCCATTTTCTCTTCTATGCCTAAATAGCCACTGCTAACCTTATTGTATTAAAGCAGTAGTGGTATGACTTGGTCAGCCTGAAGCTCAAGGCTGCAAATACAGTAGCTCCTCACCTAATTTAAACAATGGGTATGTGGATATAGTCTTTGCAGTTGTACATGAGAAACCTTGAACACCGTCTTGCAGGCTGTTTCCAAACTCTTCTGGGCCCTTTTTCTAAGTGCCTTCAAGCACAGCTAGTACAAATCCTGCTAAAGCAATGTAAGTCCGGTTAAACTTTGCCCTGCCAATTTGATTTTTGCTTTAGGGGAGGGAACAGCTTTCAGAAACCCAATTTATCCTTGGCCGGGGAGGGGCAGGGGGGGAAGGTGGTTTTGCTCGCCTGTAGTTCACATGTGCTGGAGGAGAGTGTGGTGAAGTTTTGCAGTGTGGCAGGATTTGCATTTGCTGTTGGCACAGCTGTGAGTGAACTTGAAGCATTTCAGTTCCCTTAGAGGGTCAGAGCGGGAGTGTTCAGAGTTGAGGTACCACTGCACAGAGATGACTCATTTGGGTGTGTCCAACTGATTTTTGAATCAGTTTTTAAATGAGAGAGGATGCGACTGGGGTGTTTGTGTATGGGGAGGCATAGAGATGTAGTCTTGAGCAATTTTTTTGCTTCCTGGATTTGGGGCAATTGATCTGCGTGTTTGCTCTTAACAGGCTGCTAAGCTGTCAGCTGATATACAACACCCCTACAGGCACCTGGATGTTTGGAAGTATTGCAAGACTTCCCTGGTATGCACAGGCACTGTCTTCTCTAGCTGTGCCAAAGCAGGGTATGTATCTCTGTTTGCTCCGAACAGATATTTAGTACAAAGCACCGTTCTTATTATAACGGGACTGAATTGCTTTGTGTTCGATTTTTAGTTACGTGCAGTCTGGCGTGCTAACGTGAGCTGTGTGCTCTCATCAGGAGTGCTGCATGGTTAAATCCAAACAATAGGCTGCTTGTGGCAACTGAAAGTGGTGGGGAAAAAAATCCCTCTTCTGTAATTGCAGGAAAAAAGCAAGCCTGTTTACAGCAGGAATCAGCAAGAGTTTAAGTCATCCTTGACTTTTTTCCCTGCATTTTCTGCATAGATTATGATGATTTAAGCATAAATTGCTTAGGCAGAAAAGCATTTGGCCTGTCTTTTAGTTACTGATTGCAGTAGCTTTGACTTAGCTGTATAAAGAAATGCTATACCTTTTTGAGGATGACAGTGTGTGTGAGAACTGTTTTTATTTTGAGAGTGCATTTGTGCATGTCTATGAGCATACCTCCTGAGCAAACTCCTGCATTTACAAAAGACTTCTAACAAAAAAGGTAAAATGAAGAATTTGTTCAGTAGAACCTGCTGGTGGTAGATTTTTAGCCCAGTCAGCACCAAAAAATAGTCTATATGCTTTTTGGTGTGTTTTTTGTTCTCTTGTTTGGATAATAGTGTTGACCTTGCAAATCCTAGTTGGAAGCAGAGAGAGTTCAGGAGCCCTTCCCAAACAGGCCAGGCTTTTGTGGCTGTAGGGGATAAGGAATCATGCTAAAGAAAGAGATCTGAGCTTGCAGTGTGTTGAAGAAATAAAGAGCAACACCAGTACGATGTGGAAAGCTACTGTAATGTAAATAATATGAACTGTATGCAGCCGTGACTGTGTTGGAAACAAAAACAGACATCAAAAGAAAGGTTAGGAGTTTAAAGTCCACAACTAAATATTATTAAAACAAATAATATAAGTTTGCCTTTGAGGACAGAAAATCGTACCTATGTTCAGAGGCAGGCAGGTTAACATCCTTTGAAGATGGGAATATTTGTGTGGACTTGAGTTCGATGTCAGAGGACGGCTAGCCTGTAAGCAGATGTTTGCCATTATTAATCATTTTAAGTAAGTGCAGAATATTAAATAGGTAGATAAGGTAATTAGATTATACCTTCATCTAGATAAGATTTAAAAACCATCAGCTACCTCGCAAGTCAAGCTGCTGCTTTTTCCCAACAAAAGCTTCACTGTGTCTTTCACCTCCAGTATTTCCTGCTGATCATGCTTATCAGCCTGCAGTTGCTTTTATGTGCTAAAGTGCTGACTGTTAGGCTATCTTGAAATGGTTAACAACAAGCTATTTCCTCTATATTATCTTATGCAAAATACTAACATGCCACTGCTAAAAAGTCTTAGACCTGTTGTACGGAAACAAGGTGCTCACCTGAGGAAACCAGAGGTTGCAGCAACAGTTAGAAAAGTTGGAGCTGGGGAGAGGAGGACTGTGATATGTGGCAAATTGAATTAATACAGGGATCTTAAATTTAAGTGAGGAACTGAATCTGAGATGCTGTGAGCAGGTGGCACTTTTTTCCCCAACAAGTAGCTGTAAGTTGTCACGTAGCTAACTTTTAACTGGCATTGTGTCTAACAGCCTAGGATCATTTAAAGATTTTATTATTGTGCTTCATTGGTACTGTTGAGGTTTTGAATTATGATGTGAGAAAGTGCTTTTGTATTGATGATGTACTGAAGTTTTTACTGTGATGTGGAGGTCTTTGTCTGCTGTAGCTTTTTATTTTTGGAGCTATGGGTTTGTAGGTTTATGGTTTAAAAAAAAACACAAGGGAGAGGGGAACCCTCAAAACAAACCAAACTGTGTCCTCAGTAACCAAACTACAGCTCTGACACAGAGGGAAGAAAAGGTCTTACACCAGCACAGATAGGAAATGAGGTCTCTAGGTGCAGTGCTCAGCCTGTGCTAACATCCTCTCTCCAGGGAAAATTGCCACGGTCTCTTCCCTTGTTTAGGAAATACTGTGTCAGTGGGAAACCCCCAGAGCAGAGCGGTCAGCTCTGTCAGCCCCTGCATTAGCATCTTATGAGATGGTTTCCTATGGTAGTGCCACTGTGGGTGCTGGGGACAGCTGTGAAATTGGGAGTAGCATGCGGTACCTTTTGGTTTTGAGATGTCAAGTCACTGTATCCTATTGTCTGGTCCTGTAGATCTGCCTCTGGGTATGTCTGTGTTGTTGCTGTAGTTGAGTCTAGCTACAAAATGGCTGTGTAGAGATCCCATAAGGACCTGCAGGCTACCATACTTCTTATATTGTCCCTGTGTACTGTTCAAGGCCCTGAAGGTAGCCAGGGAAGAGATGGTGTAGGGTGCCTGGATTAGAAAGGCAGAGGGCTGCTGGTCACCTTTTGGAGTACTGAGATGAGGAGCGGGCTTCTTTGGACCCAGACAGTCAGGGATGATCTCCCCAGAGAACAGTCCCTTTTCTGAGCTGCAGGTCAGGGGGAAAGGCAAGCCCTTGCATGGGCATCATCTGCCATTGCTTTGCCTACATGAGCACCCTGCAGACTTGCAAGAGGGGCATTTAGCTTTTATTTTACCAGGAAATGCCTGTTCATGTAGCAGGTAGAACAAAACAAGTAGCAGCTAGTATAACAGGCAGCATATCTGGCTCAAATTGAAGAGTCTGACTTCAGGAAGTATAGAAGGATGCATCATTCAGCTTATGGGACTCCATCAGTCTGTGGTGAGCTTGTAGGAGTGGAGTGGGAAGCTAAATTAAGGACGTGTTACTTGGACTGATGATAATTTGGAAGAAGGGAAGACTGTAGGCTATAGTACAGCCAAGAGCACCAGAGTTGTGAGACCCAAGAATACTGCTTCTCACTGCTTTTTTTGGACATGGTTGGCCAAGGAATAAGTGCTGATGTGGTCAGCGTTACTGGGGAAAGCCTTTTGGCAACAGCACGGTACTATCCATAAGTGAAGCGTATCCTTGCAGGCAGCTGCTTGCCCCAGGGACTGGCCAATTTTGGTTGGTTTTTGTTTTGGTTTTTTGTTTGGTTGGGTTTTTTTTCTCCTGTTGGCCTTGTAACTATTCAAAAGTCCTCCCTGGGATGTCTGGGTTGCACCTAAGGAATTACCTTTATGGGAAGGAAAATAAAGAAGAACACATCTGCTGTCCAGTAGGCCTACATCTTGCTTTTCAGGCATCTGTGCATCTACCTGGAGATCTTGGACTAGTTGTAGTCCACAGTAAGATCTCACATACAACCATGATGAGCATCTGCAGGTAATACCAGCTATGCAAAAAGCCTGTCCTGAAGCTGCTGCTATGAACATTAGCCACTCTGGTCTGCACAGGGTAGGGCTTGAGTAGTTGCCTCTGTTAAGATTTTGATACTCTGCTCTTCTGGTAGAAGGGGAAGGAGGGGCCTGGGCAGGAAAATTATTGATGAACCACGACAGTGTATCTGGTTTTGATGCATGAAGGTGCAATTAAGGCTTGAGGAGAAGCTTTTTGAACGCTTCCGGAGAGTTTCGATGGATGAAACAGCTCTGCAGGGACTGACAGAGCCTGTATGAGCCTGGAGATATTTACTCAGAAAAGCTTATACAGAGTGTACTGGTGTGGGGTACTCCTCTGTATTCCTAGAGTCCCACAGGCTTCAACATGGAAAGGCAAAGAAATAGGGGTTTCTGCTCCCCACTGTGGATTATAATACTGGTGAAGTATTTGTATTGGAAAGTGTTATTTCCCATGGGAGTCCATGTCCCTTTCCTTTCTAAGAGGTTTGCTTTCTTTCACAGTCTGGTCCGACGTTGTGGTGTAATTTAATGCTTCCAGTACAAGAAGTTAAAAGTGATTTTAAAAAAAAAAAATCCCTGAAACTCAGAATGACCTTTAAAATAGCCCAGGCAGGAAAGAATCTGTACGTGGATTATTTGGTCTCTTGGGTTTTGGTCTTTTTTTTTTTTAATTGGCCCTAAAAATGTACAGAGGTTAAAATTAGAAAGGCAGCCCCTAATAAACATTTACCAGTGAATTTTCTACAGTCAGCTTCCATTTAGCACTGAAAGCCCTGGAAAGCCGTGGTCCGTTTTTGGATGCTTGAGACAAACTGAGTAAGCACAGCTCCTCAGCATGGCGCTGGGGAGCACAGCAGATCTTTTTTAGGTTTTTGCACTTTTTTTACGGTTTTAATTTAGAGATGCGTGATGGCTGTGGAAACTCAAACTTTCATTTGCTTAGTGGTGTAGCAAATATGGTCTTCAGCTGTGTCAACAGTCACGCTCTTAACAGCAAGAGCAACTAAGCAGTGCAGTGACTTACAGAGGCTTATGGTGAACGTATTGATATTGCAAGCAATTCATAAGTAACGTAGGTTTTTTCTGTCAAAATCTTCTCAAGTTTATAACATCACTGATCACAGAAAGTCCTGTAGCCTTTCTTACCCAGGAGAAAAAGCTACTGTGTCCATTCTTAGTCATGCTGTCCTGTTGCACAGTGTATTTAAGGAAGTAATGCAGTTACTTTTGTCACTAGATGAATGATCCAAAACTATAGCAAGGTTCCTGTTGGGTGAGTCTATAATGAAAAGGCTGGCTGTGCTATGTTGGTTTTATGTTCTCCATCATTCATGCACTGTTCCCTGGGCATGAGTTTATGCTTTTCTGATTTGGGACCGCTCGGAAAATACCTGTTGGGGGACAGGTTGTAGCTGCCTCAGCTGGAGCCTGGATATCACATATCTGCTTCTTTGGGGCAGGATGGAGTCCTGGCTCCGTCTTGGCTGCTATACTGTTTCCATATATACCTGTGTGCGTGTGCGCACCTATGTGTTTTGTTTTGTTTTTTTAATTTTTCTCTAATACCCATGATACCACTGAAACTTCAGCAAAATGTTCATTATTCTGCTAGCAGCAACAGCATAGGCTGCTTTGATGGGTGGATCTAACAAACCAGTAATGTGCTGGACATCCCAGTATGGCTGTTTGTTTTGCAGAGCAGCTGCTGTGTCTGAACGCCAGATGCAGTCTGCTGGCGTCTCAAGGCTTGAATGGGACTCTCACAGAGAAGCTGCTCTATTACTGTGGAAGGCAACTGGCTTTGCAAGCAGGTTAGCATGTATGAAACCTTTCTGGCTGGACCCAAGTGTCTGCTTTAATCGGTAAATAGCCCTGAAACCTGCTGCACAGTACTCCTTAGAAATAATCCGAGCTACTCTTTACCTAAATAGAGTGCCAAGAGTATCAAAAACATGAAACACAAATGTAGAGGCTCGGTGTTACCAGCCTTCAGGCAAGAAAATATGCTTCTGTTCATGAAAGCAGCTCATGGCAGTATTACATATAAATAGCAGTCTCTCTCTGAGGCTTCTCCCCATTGCCTACAGCCTAAATTGGGTGGCTTCCTAGTGGTGATGACCACTAATGGTGAGATTAAGCAGCAGATTAAATGACTGGGAGTAACCAAGAGCGGTTTGATTATGGAGGACAACCTGACTTCACTCTTTTGCAGGGGAGATGGAATTTGGGGATGCTGCCACTCCAGCTTCTCTCATGAGAACCAAAATCCCCGATTTAATGAAATGCCAGTGCTGATGCACATTATAAAGGCAGAGTTGCTAATGCTTTTATGGCAGTAAGGAGATGAGTTAGGCTATAATTATAGCAGCCTCTCTTTTTCCCTTGCAAGTTGGAGAGGATTCTGTGGTTATTTCTGTGTTTAGTTGGTTCTTCTTTATCGGTTTTAATTCGGTGTGAAACAGTAGCTTATATGACCCAAGAGAAAAGTACCATATAAATGGGGTTTCCTGTGTGCTAAGAGTGCTGTAAGTGTAAAGAAACTGACTCCTTAGCCTCACTAGGATGAATTACTTTGATGTTTTGAGATGCTGGTCTAATTTTCATGTTCGCAGCTGCAGGATTTTTAAAAGCAAAACTTTAGGTGAGCTCAGAATCTGAACCCTTGTTAAGACTAGGAGACCAGTGCAGTGAATTTATATTGTTTCAGGGCTGTCTCTTTGTGCATCTGTTGCATTATACTAAAATCTAGTTTGGCAGCCTCAAATGAAATAGTCCCTAAAAACCTTCCCGAGCTCCAGTATAAAACATGGTATTGCTTAGAGCAATAGACCCTACCAGAAAATGTACCTTTGACCTACCTTCAGAGCTAGCCCAGCTTGGAGGAGGGGCCAGACTAGCTGACCCCTAGAAATCCTTTGCAACTTGGGACTCCCTGTGGATCTCAGCACTGGACTTGATGACACAAAGCTAACATTGAAAAATACCCATGGCAAGAAGCCAGAATTGTGGATCGCCTTTAAATCCCTGTGAACAAACACGTGCAGCAAGTCAGTTTAAAAATTGCAGTGTTGTCTTTTTTTGCTGGTTGAAGAGACTGCAAGTGCTCTGGCCACAAATGTGACAGCTGTTATGGTAGATCTTAGCTGTGCTCTCCTTCTCTCTCCTCAGCCCCCAGCGCGCTCTCTCTATTTGCAAAGAGAGGAAAAGGAGGAGGAGGTGTGCTAAACTGAGAACCAGTCAAGACAAATGCACTAACGGTTGGATAGAAACGTGTTTTATCTTGAGCTTTTGTACAAAAACCTGAATTCCCTGCGGAGACTTCCCTGTTCCTGAACTTCTTTTTAGGGTGAAATCTTAGTAGATAGGATCAGCTTTGTACTTCTCTCTGTTACTGATGACCCCCACTGGCCTCTTTTTGCCAGACCACCTCCAGCTGTGGGAACAAGGAATGGTGGAGATTTAAAGAAATTACGACTTGGCCTTAAAATCTTTAGGACTTCTGTTCTCTTACACCAGCAAGAAGTATATATCTGCCAAGTGAATGAAGATTTTAGCTAGTAAACCTAGAGGGTATCCATGTCTGCCTCTTCTTGCTTTGTTATAAAAGAGGAGACTCATCCTTTCGTTTTTAGAGGTGATACAGAGCATTTGTGGAGCAGAGGGGTTTTTTTAAAGCATTCGTCAAAAAGGTGATGTTAAAAAACAGAGAAGGGGGGGTGGGAGGGGGCACAGAACAAAACACCTCCTGATTGGTCTGTTAATGTTCCCAGTCTCTGATCCCTGTGTCACATTGAGAAAGCAGCATTTGAGCCAAACCATAGCAAAGGCGAGCTAGCAAGTACTGGAAACAATCTCAGCCTCAAGAGTGAGATACGGCACATGTTAGTTGTCTCCTGCTGAGCTGCTGTGTGATCTGTCAACACACTGATATTGTGAGTTTCTGCCATGGGTGGTACCATAGACAGGACTGAGAAGCTTCTTCTCAATACTTGTGTTTATCATAAATGATATCTTGGGTGTGCAAATGAACTGGCAAAATGTTCACTGAATCACAGGCTGGTTGAGGTTGGCGGGGACCTCTGGAGGTCATCTTGTCCAACCTGCCCTCGTCAAGCAGGGCCACCTGGAGCTGGTTGCCCAAGATGATGTCCAATTGGTTTTTGAGTATCTCCAAGGACAGAGGCTCCAAAACCTCTCTGGGCAACCTGGTGCAGTGTTCAACCACCCTCTCAGTAAAACAGTATTTTCTTATGGTCTAATGTGTTTCAGTTTGTGCCATCTTGTCCTGTGACTGGGCATGACTGAGAAGAGCCTGACTCCTTCCTCTTTGCACCCTCCCTTCAGGCATTTATATATGTTGATTAAAGTCGCCCCCTGAGCCTTCTCTTCTCCCAGTTGAATAGTCCCAGCTCTCTCAGCCTTTCCTCATAGGAGAGGTGCTCCAGTCCCTTAGTCATCTTAGCGGTCCTTTGCCAGACTCTCTCCAGTATGTCCATGTCTCTCTTGCACTGAGGAGCCCAGAATTGGACCCAGCACTCCAGGTGTGGTCTCACCAGTGCTTAGCAGATGGGAAGAATCAGCTTCCTCGACCTGCTGGCAACACTCCTAATGCAGCCCAAGATGCTGGTGGTGGCTGCCTTTGCTGTGAGGGTGCATTGCTGGCTCATGTTAGCTTGTTGTCGTCATCCAGAACCACAGGTCCTTCTTTGCAAAGCTACTTTCCAGCCGGTACTGGTGCTTTGGGTCATTCTTCCTCAGGTGATGGACTTTGCCTTTCCTTTATTTGAACACCATGAGGTTCCTGGCTGCCCTTTGCTCCATCCTGTCAAAGTTCATCCAAGTGGCAATGTGACCATCTGGTGTATTGGCCACTCCTTCTAGTGTTGTGTAATCAGCAAACTTGCTGAGGGTACACTCTGCACATCATCCAGGTCATTTAATGAAGAGGTTAAACAATATTGGCTCTTGTATCAACCCATGGGTAGACCACTAGTGTCTGGCCTCCAACTGGACTTAGTGCCACTGATCTACAACCCTCTGAGCCTGGCCTTTCAGCCAGTTTTCAGTCCACCTCCCTACCCACTTTGCCAGCTTGTCTGAGGATGTTATAAGAGATGGTGTTGAAAGGCTTACTAAAGTCAAGACAGACAACATCCTCTGCACTCCTATCCACCAAGCCAGTTGTTTCATCATTGGAGGAGGTCAGGCTGGTGAAGCATGACTTTTCCCCTTCATAAATCCATGCTTACTACTCCTGATCTCCCTCTTGTCCTTCGTGTGACTGGAAATGGTTTCTAGAGTTAGCTGCTCTTTCCCAGGGACAAAATGAGGCTGACTGGCCTGTAGTTGCCCAGATCCATTTCCTTGCCCTTCTTGAAGGCAGGGGTGACATATATTTTCCTTCAGTCTTCAGGAACCTCTCCCAGTTGTCATGACTATTTAGAGATAATCAAGTGTGGCGTCACAATGACATCAGCCAGCTCCCTCAGCACTCGTGGGTCCATCCCATCCAGTCCCATGGAGGGGTCTATGTCCAGTCTGTTTACTGTTCCCTAATCTGATCTTCTTCCACCAAGGGTAAGTCTTCCTTGCTCCGAACATCCAGATGCTCATCCAGTTGTGTGATTTACCCCACCATGTCTCCATGCTCACAGAGATTGTAGCCCTGCAAGTGCAGGCAGACCTCCTGCCTGTTCCCTGTGCTGCGTGTAGTGGTGTACAGGCACTACAGAGAGGCACCCAAGGCTGCCAAGTTCCCAGAAATGGTGTGAGAGCTTTCCCCATAATGCCTCACAGGCACTTCCATATCTGCATACATGCCTTCAGGTGTGTGAGTGAAGGTGGCTTTCCTGAAGTTTAGTTGGATGTGCAAAAATGTGTGTGAACTGCCAGGATGGCAGTCTTTCCCAAGCAGAAACAGCACATCTTCTGGCAAAAGCCAGGAATATGTGAGAAACTCTCTATTACTGGATGGATGCAATATTTATCTTGGATCATTCAACCTGGCTTTAGTATCTGAGTCAACATTGTGCATGTAGCTTTAGAAAAATAAAGACTTTATTTCTGTCTCATATTCTCCCCTACTTACGTCGTTCCTAATGAAACTGAATATCTACAGAAGGGCTGTATTTCTTTCTCCTTCTCCTCTGGTGTGTGTCTATATATACATATACCCTGTGACATTGCAGGAGTGTTTACTTTGGAAGAAATCTCTCAATCTGAGCCAAACCGCAGCCAAACATGCAAGATAAAGCGTTCCTTTCTTCTTATTTTAGTGAGAAAGGTAGCCTGAAGAGTGATTAGATGATTATCACCTCGGAAGGATAGGAAGCCTGTGAAGGTAAACGGCCTTCTCTTGCTCTGAAAGCAAGGCTTTCTCATCAGCTGCTTGCATGCGCAGCATCAGCACTCGGGGATCAGGGATTGCTTGTCCCCGCTCACACCCATTTGAGAGGTGCTGCAGCAAGCTTAAAATTGCAGCAATTTGTGTAGGTGATGCAGAGAGGCTTTTTCTTCTCTTCCCTCCAATATTGTTATTGCACTGTGGAAGTGATTTCATTATAGTAAAACTGAATTTCAACTCTTCTTCAGCTTTCTAAATAATTCAGAGCTCTGGCTTCTCAAAAACTTCCCGTCTATTCCATTTTTATTGTGCTCAGTCTAAATCTGAAATAATAGAATTGGATGAAAACACTAAAAAGATGTAGACTGAATAGTCTATATTGTGCTGGATAGTTGGTAAAATAAGGATAGCTTGTAAAATAAGGCCATTTACTTTTGGTTTAGTAGGGGTTTTCTAAGGTCTGAAGCTGCATTTGCTACTTTTTGCTACTTGTGAGCTGTAGAAGGCACAGAAAGTAACACTTCAAGGCTTGAGGTTTTGTGTGAAGCTGAGCATGTTTGAGCACTGCATTTTTGCAGAAATGCCAGTCACCAAGAAAATCTAACAGTACTGCATAAATGAACAGGGCAAGTCCACCTCTTCAGAAAGCGCAAGTATTTACTTTTACCCTTTCGTACTCCCTATTAGATATTTTAAACTCCTTACAGAATTGCATTTTTGTGAACTGTAATTGCAGGGATAAAACCTCTGACAGTGATTTTTGTGAAATACAATGTTTAGCAGTCAGTGGAAGGTCTGCAGAAATATTGTTCTGGATTAGTCCTATTTGGCGTGGGTGGGGAAGAAACTAATCTCTTCTTACTCTAGGAAATTGTAGCGCACAGCACAATAACATCCAAGGCATGTCATCCTTTGGGAGTAGTTAAGAATGATCTTTAAAAAGAAATGGGCAGTTCCTTTGACTCAAGTTGCCGAGAGCATGGGAAGGGTGCTGGTGTCCACAGTTCGATACACACATCTACCCCACCCAGTTCACGCAGAAACAGCTCCAGTTATTTCTGGCTTTGGATAATCTGCCAGGAATAACTAGGAGTGGGGGTATCAAGCAGCAGGATTCCCCTCGTCTGTTCTTTGATCGTACAGGGACTTGCAGGATCAATGCCGAGTTCAGAATGGCGTGATTGTCTCCTGTGTGGGTTTTGAAAAGATGTACGTAGTCTTGCCGTTGTGACTAGTGTCAAGAACAGAAATGCAAGTGTGAACACAGTAAATGCCAGCTAAAATATATTTGATGAATGCTAGGGGAAAGGTATTTGGCCATGGCTTGATTTAGCAATTGCTGCTCTGTGTATGCTACAGCATACAGTGTATATTTACAGTGTAAATATACTCGTAAGTTTTTTTAGTATCGAGAGGACTCCTCGTAGTTTCTCTAGTAAGGCTATATATAGGCTGTGGACATATCCTTGGTCATTCAAACTAACTATATCAATAGGAAGTGTGTTGAAACAAAATCTGCTGACTTGTAAGTCAAAGCTATGCACGTTATCCTTCTAAAGTACATGACTGCCTAAAAAATTTAGAAATTGATACACATCAAGCCTCATCCAATGTGGATGGATGCTGCACTTAAGCAGAAATCAAAATGTGCCAGAAAATACAGGCTTCAGCTTCTCCCTGGGGTGCACAATGCTTTTTGTGGTCAAAGCTGCTGAGACTTGGCTTCAGTACAGGCACGATAAAGTTCCTTCAGGTCCCTGTACAAGTTAGTGCTCAGCATTGTAGTTAAAGACACAAATTCAGGTGCTTGTAGGAAAGTGTACATGTAAGAAATATCATGAATTGGGATTTCAGTAAGTGCTGAATTTTTGGGGGATATGTGTGCTAGGAAGCAGAGTTTTAATGGTCCTGGTGGAAGGACCAGGCTGTCGCTTTTAATGCTTACACAGAACTGATGCTTGTACTTCCTATAGGAATAAATTGGACTAGAGGAAATGACTGCCCAGTCTGTCAGTGTGTGCACCAAAGGGAAAACCCATAAATGAATCAAAGGTCCCATCTTTAAACAAGCAGATTGAAGTAGAAGGTAGTGCTAGTGTTTTGTAATTTTTGATGTAACAGAATCTCTAATATGTTCTGTGTTTGCACCTTGCCATATTTTGCATCCTGTGATCATACCCTTTGCTTCTGCAGCACAAGTGATGCTTCCTGCAGGAAGTGTTAAGCGCATGCCTTGTGGGACAGCCAAGCCTCCTGGGCCTGGAGCATAAAGCCTGTGCCAAGCAGCGAGCACTTCGGTTTTTGTCCTTTGTTGTTTCTCATATGCATCACAGAGGCCAAGGTTACAAAAACAAGGTCTGACAGGCCAGCACCTGAAAACAGGGACAGGGAACATTTTTATCACACTTTGATCATTGGTAGAGATATAAGTACAGTTAGATTTTGAGTTATACCAAAACCAGCCCGTGCCTGTGGTGGCATTGCTGTATGCTCCCCCTTTTTTGGGAGGAGCATAAAGGGGCATATAAACACACTTCCCCAATAAGCCCTTTGAGCCTTTAGTGATTAGTGGCTCAGGCTTCCTGAGCATCATGTTGTCTTCTTCACTGCTTTGAATTCGTTCAGTCATCCTTTGAACCCAGGTAAACTTGCGGCACTCGCCGTGTGGAGAAGTCGCAAGAAGAGGATGTGTGTTGCGATGATGGGATAACGGTGTAAAGCAGTAATAACACCGGCTGTGTCAACACAGGATATTGGGAGTACAACACCCTGTGGTCCTCAGAAATAGCTCCTTATCGCTTTTGTTGTATTGTTCCCTTTGCCCTTGGGATGGAGGAAGTGGATATTTGAAGCCCTAATTTGCAGTATTAATCCACATCATGCTTATTGATGAGTAAGGCATTCGATAGGTGGGCATGTCTGAGGCAGTGCCGTTTAACCTGTGAATATTTACTTTCAGTTACGTAGGACAAAAAGGGAGCCGGAGGAAGTGATTAATCGATAACTTTGTGTTTCATCTTCAGAGTCTTTGAGTGGGGTATACGTCATTCTGGGTCTGCTACCTGGGTACGAGAGAGAAGATACTCATTGCATGAACAGCACATGTAGGTCATGTGTTCAGGATAATTATCCATCCTGCTGAGGTACCACAAAAATACATTGCAAATTAAGGAGTTGGATTTCTGTCTGGTTTGTATTCTGTGTGACTCTTACGGTGTGTGAACAAATACTCCGGATGTGAAGGCTGGGTTAATTTATCTTTAACAGGAAAAAGGCCCCTCCACACTCAGGAGCCCTGTCGTTGACCTCTAGCACAAAACAGGATCATCTATTAACTCTTGCATTGGTTTGTTTTGGTTTGGTTTGGTTTTGTGTTCATTTTTGTTGTTGTTGTTTTTGTTTTTAAGATGCTAATTTTGCTTGTACTGGAAAGTGTTGGCTCCTTTTAGGTCCTTCAGGTTAATAAGAAACTCCTTTGAAGATCAAGGGATAACATCAGCAGAGCATGAAGTTGATATTTGCAGAGTGGTGCAGTGCTGCTGTTGAAGAACAGAGGAAATCAAAGGAAGTAGCCAAGTCTCTGATGTCTCTGCCCCTCCTTGGCATAGAGATCAGCATTAGTACATTTTCAAACCTCAGTGTTTTAACATAAGGATTGCTGGGCAGGCCTACAAGCAGGTGGTACTGTGTGTTAATGAAATGTGCATTTGGTGTAAACGTGTTTTGGTTTTGGTGTTGTTTTTTTTTTTTTTTCTTTTTCTGAAAGGAAAAGCATTTGCCTTGCAGTGCTCTGCTAAGCCCAAGTATGGACATTTTGGCTCCATTTGTGCATAATAAATTAGTGACTTGCTATATCCAGCCAGCCATACTTAAAACAATCAAGGGTCTTTTCCTGAAAGGTTCTTGATTGCTCCTTGGATGATGGCAGCAGCTGGCATCCATCATCACATATCATATTTCTGGGTAAGGCCAACTTGGTCTGTCAAACCTTTAAAGAAGCCAGAGCACTTGATACATGCCAAACTACTACTATACAAAACCAGCAGTGTTGTAGCAAGATGTGGGGCAAATAATAAAGGAATTAACTCTTTGATAGAAAAATCAATGGTGCTACCACTCTGTGTCCCATTACAGTATTTGGTGAGGAAACAATCTGTTGCCTGCTGTAGAGGCCTTTGGCTTGAAATTTTGGGTTTGGAAGAAATACAACCAAATTGACGTTTGTTGGCGGTGACTTCTTTAGCAAGAGGATTTTGACACACCTGGGTAACTGAGACTTCTCAGAGGAAAAAATAAGTGGATAAGAGAATAGGAGTGGCACTTCACGAGCTGGGAGCGCTGTAGCTGGATGCAGGATGCAGTCACGTGTGAATAACGCCCTGCCATGTGAAAAATGTCCTTCTCGTTGAGATAGTGAGTTTGGAAAGGGTGCCTTGTTTCCATTTTTCTTGTTTATGGAAAGCTTCACTCTTCTGGGCTAAAATTTGACTGCAGTGGTATTAAACACTTGCTTTGAACTGAGTATCTGATTGCACGTCTCCTGTATGAAAGTGAATTGCAGTAACACAGTGTGCCACCTTGTTTTTTCTCTACTCTTGCTTCTGAAGAGGTTCTGGGCATTAGACTGCAGAGTGATCCTGGCTTCTAATGGCGGAGCTGCCACTGAGAAAATCCGGGTGTTTTTCTGATGATCTAAAGGGCAACCATGCTGTTTAACTAGGAACAGCAGAAGGATATACATGTTCTGCAGCCTAGGGCAGCACATGTGATAAGCAAAAGGACCAATTTTATCTGTTTACAAAGATGATGCCAGTTAGACAAGAACTCCAGATATTTAAGCTGTTTGCGTGGCTGGGACAACACAAGTGGCATGGAGGCTTGCTTCATCAGCAGCAAAAGGTCCCGTGTCCTGGTGGATCTCCAGATCTGTGGGGATCCCACTGGTGTTTCTGCCATCCTTTTTACAGCTTTCAGTCACAGCAAGTGCACGGGGACGCATGGTGCGGGGGAGGGGGTGTGTGATCCCTCAGAGCTGTTGCAACGTGGTGGAGTCCTGTGACCATGGTCAGATGCAGAAGGGGAGTGAACTGGGAGCTGCCCAGGAACAGGTCAGCCAGCCAAAGCATCGGGAGGTTGCAAAACCAATGCAAGGTCAAAGTACAAACACATGTTCAAATACAACACCACAATCTATTTCTTAATTCACTTCTGAAGGAGGAGCAGGGGATTTTTTCAGCTGAGTTTCCAGAAGACACTGGTTTGCTGGCAGGTTGCGTGATCATCCTCTTTCGAAGTGATGTAAAATACACCTTTGTTCTTGCACACATGCTCAAGCAAGCAATGCTGAAACTAGCTCCTTTGTTGGAGGAAAGATTTTTGTTCAGGTAACTTTGTTCAACTTAAAAACAGGGTGAGCTTTTTATAGGAAAAGAAAGAGAACTGTGGTTTCCTCCGGACGTGACTCCGTGAGTCACACGTTACATGACACAGCATTCCCCTCTGGAAACTTAATTGCTGGAGCTAATGAATACATCAGTACTCCAGAACCACCCTTTGTGTTTGATACACCTAAACACTTAACCTGGCATTTCTGGAAGTTATTTTAATAAATAACTCATAGATGTTAAAGTCAGCCTTCTTAAGATATATCAGAACCCCATTAAGGTAAATTTAATGATATTTTTTCAGTTTCAAAAGCAACTGTCTGTTCTTAACAGCCTTGCACGTACGAAGTTGTAATGGCTGTTAATGCTGTAATACAGATGTACTAATATTAAATATTATTATAATATTATATATGTAATAATAAAGTTTCAGGTTATTTCTCAGTAGGAAAGATGATAGATTGTGGCGGTGTCCGCTATGTGCTTTTTTTTTAAACTATTGGCCTGTTCAAAATCATGTGTTATATCAAACAGGAATATACACATTTGCTGGTTGAAAACCCTCAGAAGACAGGGTGGAGCAGTGATGGCCAGAACAGGTTTGTTTTAGCGATGAGCATTTTTGCATCTTTAATAAAAAGTGCTTCATTTCTGGATCATAAAGCAGATGTGCTGAAAGGTCTCTGCCAAAACTGTTCAAAACTTAGCAATGTCCTCGATTTTGTGTGTTCTTTACAAAGACATTTCAGCTTAAGAACAGGGGTTAAAAAAACCCAGCTTGAAGCTGGAAGAAATAATAAGCTTGATATAAATAATAAGCAACAGGATTTGTTGCATTCACAGCATCTCTGGGGAGATCTGCGTTACAGATTGCACAGTGAGTGTGCTATAAACTAGGTCACTTGTTTGGGGGGGTGAAAGTGCTGAAAGAGTAATAAGGAGCACTTTTAGAGTGGCACGGGCTGTTCAGCATATTGTGATACTAAATGCTAAGTAGAGGGTTTGATGCTTATAGCAAGCAGTGATTCAGTGCAATAGCTAATGCTTCTTTTCAAATGAGCAGGTAGTCACATTGTAGTTAAGACCAAATAGCTTTGCTCTGAAGAGAATGGGCTATGTATTTTGAATCATTTTTAAAAACTTGTCCTCAAGCTGTTGTTGAACACACTGTTTTAAAGTGTTTTGAAGCAAACAGAGGTCAGAGTAGCTTTTTAACGCTCCTGTAGTATGTTTTTTCTGATATATCAGTGACCAGACTCAGGTTACTTGAAGGAAAAAAAGACAAAAAGAAAAAAAAAATGCTTAAAAGGTTTTTGGGATACGTATGTTGGATGTATGGATTTATATTGCTCATGTGAAGCAATATGAACATATCCTCTCTGGTAGGTGTTGATCCTAGAAATCAGTAATCAGTCTTTGAACTCATACCCACTTTTGTGCTGGTAGTGGTCCTTGGTAGCCAGCAAGCCACATGCCTCCCTGCTGGGTCCTGTAAAAATGCTTCCAAAAAGGCAAGCGTGTAGTTCCTTCTTTAAAGCCTTGCATTGGAAAGAGAGCTGCTTACTAACTTAAGGAGAGAGAAATGCACTGCTTTAAAAATTGTCACCTATTTCATGATGTCCCCAGAGATGGGAGAAGGTAAAGCTACTCTCTGTGTATCAGTTGCTTTTAAACTTTATTTTTATTTATTTCTTCTTATCTCTGACTCAGGCTTCCTTTCTCCTTTTACTCCAAAACACTTTAAAATCCTCTTGCTTTTTGTTTCTCGGCCATGCGCACAGCTCGATTGGAGGTAGTGTCATTGCTATTTTTCTACATTTGGGTTGCGGTGCTTGGACCTCAGGGTTGAGTTTGCTTGGTGGTGTGAATGAGTAGGGTTGTTTTTTTACTTGCACTAGACTTCCCACCTTCAGTGCTGGATTTCATCTGCTAGTACGTAGTTTCTTTACTGATGGGCAAGGGAGAAGGTGACTCCATATAATCTGTTTACTCTGACTTTTTTTGATGTGTAGACAGATTTAAGCTGTCAAGGCAAGGAAGACCTTTTCCCCGGCAAGACTTTTGGAAACATGCTCTCTTGCCAGTGCATGTAGTGCTTGAATTACCAAGAAACGTTAGCGCTGAAGCTCGGTAGTAGCTATTTCTCTGAAGTGCCAGCAGTCAACCTCAAATCTAGTGTTGTGTCACATAGCTCATGTCCCGATCAGGAAAGAAGCAAACAGGTCAACACTCAGTGGCCGTCTCTCTTCTTCAGGCATTTTTATGCTAATCGTTATTCTCATATTGAAGCACGATGTGGGAAGGTGGATATGAAGCAGAGCAACAGACACTTAACTGAGCAGTACTCCCAGATGTTGAGTCCTATAGAAAGAAAATGATGTAATCAGTTCAGGCTGTCCTCTGTTTTAGCCCTTAGGATAAATGTGTCCTGGCTGAAGTGTGTAGGAGAAGGAAAAAAAAAACCCCTTTGCAAGTACTTTGGAAAAGTTAATGAAGTATGTTTCTTTTTATTTGTTTAGGGCTTTACAGGGTATTAAGTTGTATCTGTCTGGACACACGCAATATTTAAATGCGTAATGATTAAACATGTTGAAAAGGTGTTCCCAAAGCTTGCTTTTAATTACCCATAATACTCGTCAAATTGTTGTCTCTTCTCCCTTCTGGCCCCACCTCACTCGTGGGAAGATGGGGCTGGGTTCCTTATGTGCCATGAGGTCACTGAACCCATACAGTTGTGGATCACTGAGGGGACAAAATTGCAAAGATAAGATCTGCTGGAGTAATAAAAGAGCATTTTTCTCAAATATGAATGCATCTGTTGTCAGAAGTGAGTTAAGTTTGCCTTTGTCGTCACCAGGTGACTTCTGCTGTCCCATGAGGTGTGTATTGGCCCAAAGTAGCCATGAATGTCATCTACATAACAAGGAATGCACGGCCTGTAGTGTGTCTTCTAATTAATCCTTTGATTCCTCATATATATGCTCAGTGGGAGGAATTTACAGAATTGGTACCAACTGAATTAAATCCTAGAAATCTTTAGCTAACCAGTTCTACTCCAGAATCTCTCCTAGAAAGCGGGATGAGGTTGGACAGATGCATCTGTTGAGTGTTATGGAGCTCAGTTACTAAGAGACTGCTGGAAAAAAGTCATAGGGAGCTCACTAGTGGCTAATCCACGCTTCTCATTTCTCCTCAGATTTAAAATAAAATGGACTGACTTGGACTTGACTCTCTGGCCTGCTGGAGGTACAGCTTAACTGTTAAAATCCTTCCTAAAAGAGCTATGAAAAAGAAAATCTGATGGTTAGTTCACTTGAGCTGGGGTCTGCCAGCTCACGTGTTAATGATGATCTGCAGGAAAAGGAGAATGAGCCTATGTGGTTTTTAATTCTTAAATTAGGGAAAAAGCTATTGGATAAAGGGACAAGTTGGACCATTTAAGCTAAGTGCTTTTTTTGTTGACCTTTAAGACAAAAGACTTTAAAATTAATTACAGGCAGGGGAATTGGCTGGGCTTGCTGACACAAGATGCTTGCTGTGTTCCGCTTGAATTGGTGCTTGCAGACATACAACTTGATGTTTGGAGTCCTTCATCAAAATGTTCTCCCCACCCCTCTCCTCACCAGTATTTGAAGGTTAGTGACAAACCCATGGACTTTTTTGGCTTCTGGACTTTGTGGAGGAGCTGATTGTGAACACGTTGTTGCATTTGTTACCTGGCTGTCTACATGTGTTAGGAGCAAGGATTGGTGGGCATGTCCAAGGGCATGTGTCTATTAAAAAAACCCAAACCGACTACTCCTTAAAAATACTTATTTTCCATATGACAAGGTCAGTATGGAGGGATTTCTCTGTGTGGCTTCTGAAAATACTTTTTCCACCCTGTATTTCTTCTGCAGGGGCTCTGCAGATTCCTCGGTATTGCTGGCAGCAGGCTCCCTCTCCTGGGGTGGAGTTCAGAAAACGTGATGCTCCTATTTGTTAATACTGGTGTCTGTTTTTTTGGGTTTTTTTCCACATTAATTCATCTGTGGAGTGGAAGCAGGCCACTTCATATGCCTCTGACTTCACTTCTGGACAGTATCTCTTTTGCTTACAGCAGACAGTGGACTGCGTAGAGTCCTTGCTCTCATGTAAGCTGCTGGAAAACACTCTGCCAGTGCTGCTCATCCCATCAGTCTTTCCAACATGTGGCTTCAGTCTGCTCTGTATTGTGGTTTTGTACTCAATTACATGGACCTCCCTGCCGTCCCGCGGCAGGCAGCCAGTAGACGTCCTCCACTCCCTCTCGTGCTCACCAGGGATGCTTCACACCTTCCTTTCTCGCTCATCTTTGCCACCCCCTATATTTTTGTGCAGGAGGTGCTAGCTTCCTTGGTCCTATGTGTTTCCAGTTCTTGGTGTCCTTTGGGATAAAGGCTGGATGCGTGCCCTCGGGGACTGGTGATGCTGCCTACCCAAGGACTCTGCTGCTGGTGGCAGCAGTGGGATGTAGCCAAAAACTTCATTGAAAGGTTGGGGATTTTGTTGTTTTGCTTTGTTTTTTAGTGTGGTGAAATATGACTTCTTTTGTTGTGTTTGTTTTTGGTTTGGTTTTTTTTTTTTTTTTTTCTTTTAGGGTAGGACTTAACATCTGTTATTTATATATATCAGAAAAATGAATCCTTCCTCCTAGCACTGACTCTTTTGGCTTCACAGTGTCGTATTGAGTCTTTCAGAAATAATACTAATGCAAGGCTTTGCTTTGGGTTACTTGCAGACGTTAAGAATCAACAGACCTGAATTTATACGATAATTTTATTTCCCCCCGTTTTAGCTGGTTTTTTTTGCTGGTAAAACCCAGAGCTGCCGCGAGGCGTTACACCAGCTGCTGTAGGAAACTGCAGCCCTCTGGCCGGGCTGGCACTCCCATCCCTCCTCCTCCTCCTCCTCCATCTCCTCCTCTCGCCCGCTGCTGACGCACTCGGCGGGGCGAGACAGCACGGCTGGGGAGGGAGCGGCAGCGGGCGAGCATTCGTTTCGGTGCCTCTGGTGGACCGCTCACCTCTCCTGCTTTTCCTTTCCAGGCACTTCCTGCACAGGGCTGGCAAGCAGAGGGGAGAGGAGCCCTGGCAAAGCCCAATGCGACGTTGTCGGCGTGGGGAAGTTGAAAGGCAACTTTTAATTTGAAGGAAGTTCGGCTTGTGAAGGAGACGCTGGCGAGATCCTCGGGGTCTGGGAGTTGCTCTGCCGAAGTGGCGGAGGGATCTTAAAACGTTTCGGCTTGCAGAGGCCTTGCTGCTGTCTCCCTCTCCTCTTGCTGTAAGCGTCGCGTCTGGCTGGCAGCTGGGAAGAGGAGAAGTTGGCTGCTGTTACCAACCACCTGATTTCCATGAGTGAGTAGCTCTCTGGCTCTGGATGATCCCGTTTTAGTTAAAAAGCTTGTTCGACTGCTGGTGAAGGGCCAGGGGCTGTGTTTTGGAAGTGAGCAGAAGAACTCGGATACAATAAGACCTAAAATATGTCTTTTGGGGATTTTTTTTTTTTTTTTTTAAAGGTGGCACTCAAACTTGTGGTTAGTTTCTTGTTTGTTGGTGGGTTCCACCCACCCCCGCAAATAAAAGCCAGCCAGGCTGCCAGCAACTGGGGCAGCAATTATCCAGCCGATGAGTACCCCTGTCTTGTCCCCCCCCAAATTGTGTCCAGGGTCCAGCATGTTTCCATCAAACAGGTTCATCTCTCGCTGTGGCCAGACATTAAAGCACAGTGGAGTCTCTCCGTGGTTTCTAGGTCTGGAGGTTTTGTTTGTGGCACACTGGTACAAGGTGATCAGAGTTATGCGGCGTGGCAGCAGCGCTTGCTTGCACAAACTAAAAGTCAGGGGCAAGCTGCTGTCCCTTTTGCAGTCCTGGGCACCTCTCCCCACCCCTAACACCCTTAATTGCTGCCAGATATACCCAGGGCAATTGCAGTGAGTGTTCATATGAAACAGTAAGAGCAAGAATGTATTTTAGACTTTATGTGAGGTTTTTTAGCAGCCGTACATAGGAAGAGGCAGTGCCATTGACTGTGCCCCTCCGCGTGTGTCACGGTGTCACCCACTGCCCAAAAACATGAATGCTTCAGTTGTAGAGGAGGGTAGCCCTGGGTGTATAGAGGAACACAGGGAGTCATGGGGAAACCACAGAAATCCTCTTGGTGAGCTGAACGCACTTCAGAAAGAAGAATATAACTTTATCTGTAAGCTGTGTCTTAGATACACAGCTGAGTCTTTCCACAGTATGTGACCCTATTTGTGCATTTCTGGCATAGCTGCCTTTTCTTCTCATCATAAACCTCTTTTGAACTGCATGCTTTAATCTGGAAGCTTTCTAATAGATTTATAGTGATGAGTTGAACAATTTTTTTTTTTACTAGACTTTTGGGGAAGAAACTAAAAAAAAACCTGTGACTGCAGTAGCTCATCTGTGTGTGTGTGTATTTTATATATTTTTATGTATATATATATATATATACACACACACACATATATTTATACACATAGAAGAGCTACTCCAGGCATTGGTTTTTAGTCTGTGTGTGTATATATGTGCATGTGTATATATATAAAAAAATGGGGTTTTTAAAGCAGGATGGGGTAAGCAAGCTTAGAGGAGCATTAATTTCTTCCTGTCCTGGCAAGTAATACTATGCCTACTTCATGTGCGAGTTGATTTGATTATGCAGACGAAGGCAGACCATAACAAAACACGCTCTTATCAAATACCTGCTTACAGCACTGTCAGGTAAATCATTAACACACAGTCCCAGTGTTTGTAAAAGCTGCTAAAGAGGTTTCTCACCCCCGAAACGCCCTTTTTCCAGGAGGTAAGAAGTGAAGTTACTTGCAGATCTTGGTTTCGTGCATTGGCGCGTGCTGCTGTTGTGCTTTCTGTACTGGTTAATAAAGTGATGTAGTCCAGTGGGTTAAGCATGAGAGAGGACCTCCTCCCCATGCACGAAGAATAAAGCACTTTCCTAACAGAGCAGCTCCAACTAAGGCAGAGGGGGAAAACAGCATGCTAGGCTGCTTGGTGGGATCAGCTCATGCATTGCTGTTGTGCCGGAGGAACCGTAGGTGGATAATGCTTTTATTTCATGTGAGCAAGAAACTCGTGTTCTGAAGCAGTTTTGGGTGGGGGGAGTCAGTGTTTCAACTCTTCATTGAAGTAACTCAAGACCAGGAAGAGTTTTGCAGAAAACAGCGACTAAGACGCGTGGTTACCCACAAACCACAAGAGCAGCGTGCTTTTCTGGACTTTTGCTGGCGCGCGTAGTGGGGAACAGGTTCTCAGACCTACCTACCATGTGCTGTGTGTGGATACAGGCCGTGGTGTTCATGGTGGGGTTTCTCTCCCCTGGCCACAGCAGCAGCATGGCAATTGCTGAATCACATCAGTTTCTGCCTCTTACCTACCTGTAAATACTGTAACTCGTTAATGAAACTTAGTTTTAAAAGAGTTTATGGCTGATGGGCTGTTTTGCTCAGCAGCTTTGTTTCCTGGGATCCTGTGATTCGAATCTGCTTAAGCTGGGAAGATTTGCTGTGGGTCTTGCTGTGCTTAAATCCACACTAGACTTCTGTTTTGCCTGGCTTTTGTTTCTGTAGGCATTGAAGAAATGGATTTCTCCGAGGCATTTGATACTTTAGAATCTGTGAGTCCTGTCTGCATTTGCTTTAAGTTTTGATCGATCATGTTTGCAGTAAGCCTATTTTGTGCAAGTAACTTGGAGTATAGAAAATATGTAGCATATGAAAACATGTTATATGGAGAATAGCAAGAGTAGCCTCATTTGCGATGTTGAAGCTGTTGTTTGAACACAAGAAAAAGGGCTTAGCTGAAGAAGGGCTTAAGCTATTCTAGTTGCCCACATCTAAGAGCATGACTCAAAACTTTCAGCTAAACACTTAAGCTCCCTGAATCGGTGTTGGAGTTGTGCCTTGCCCTCCCCAAGCTGTGTGTGTTTTAGGTGCCAAGCTCTCAGTCTGGTTGTCTTATGCCAAAGGTCTGCCTGGTCCTACAAGGAGATTCAGTTTTCTCACTGGAGATGCCTGGTCCTGAGCACAGCTCAGAAACCTGGACCTCACTTTAAAAAAAAACAAACCAAACCAAACCAAAAAAAAACCCAAACCCCAAAACAAACCAACAAAACACACAAAAAATACCCCCAAACCCAAAAGCCTGTTTTATGCCATTCCATGTGGCTCACTGTCTTGCACAGCCTGTGCTCTGTGTCCCTGAGTGTCCATTCGCATGTGAAAGCTCAAAACTGCTCTTCCTGCTCAGGAAAGTGCCCTTTTTGCTTGGCTAACTTTACAGGGTGGCTGCACGTCATCTTTTTAAAGCTGACCTTTTTAAAGCTGTTCTACCACGTGAGGAGAGAATTCAGGGTTCGCCATGTGTCTGTGTTACACCTAGTACCAAGTGCCTGAAGGAGGAGATCTCCAAACCTGGAGGAGAAGATGAAGACCTTTCCCCAAGAGATGTGGGTTTGTCTGTCAAAGGAGATCTCTGTACTGGGGACATCCCAGCAAGAGCTCTCAAGTGCTGTATCAAATGGTAACACTGGCTTGCAGAAGGCAGGAGTGGTCCCTCCATCTCTGTCCTGGGAGAGCTGGCCCGGGCAGCTAAGCGCAGAAGCAGGTCCATGCTCTGAATCTTTGCTTAAGCCTTTCTCCTTTTGAGTTTTTAGGGACCAGAGGTGCTGATTCGGATGTCAGCTGGTTTACGTGAACCAGGAGAGTGGCAATCCTTTGGACAACCAGGACACCATGCTCCATGCTCAGTAAGAGCTGTCATAGCCACAGGAGACAGGGAAAAGGAAAACAGTCCTGTTCCCTCTCGGCTGCCTTGAGCTGTGGGTTCAGGGTAGCATTTGAGAGTGTCTCTGCTGCCCCTTGTGCACTTGCCGCTGGCCTGTGGATGACTTTTTGCCAGGAAAATTGGCCTGATGGAGCACTCGTTGTCTCCAGCTGCTTTCTGCAGCTGTCTGCATGGCAGAAAAGGTAGGGGAAATGACTGGTTAAAAATAGAAAGGCATATTAGGAAACTTGAGGTATGGTTTCAACATACAGCTAAGCTGCTCTTGACAACTCGCTGCTGCCACCGAAAGGGGAAGGACTTGCTTATGCTTGTGTGACTGCACAGCCAGCTGGTTCTGCCGCCCAGCTCAGCAGAAAACGAGGAAAAGAGCAGTTTTTCCACTGTGCAGTCACCCAGGCGCAAGAGAGGAGGATGGGAATACAAGGCAGGAGGGAGGGATGCCTCCAAGAAAAGGCTTGTTGAACTCTGCGGGTGCAGATAACCCAAGTTCAGGTGTGCAGGGGCTGAAGCTGAATTCGGGTGAGCAGATCGAGAGCTGGTGTTACCAGTGCGAAGCGTTCCTCAGCTCGGGTTTAAAATCAGAGCTACAGCACGCATGCTGCCGTTTCTAACTGGGGCTGAGCTAATTCAGGTTAGTCTACCCAGCTTAAGAGCAAAGTATTAAGGAGATTTACTTTACTTTGCTGTTTGAATTGTATGTGTTCTGATAGCTTATAGGGAGAGTTTGAGCACTTGGAAAAAAACAACCGCATAAAAAGTACTGGGGCCTTAATTTCACTTACCAAATGTAACTGTCTTGCTTGGTTATAATATTACATTCTTATAAGGAGACTTTATTTTGCAATAAGCATGTGAAGTGTCAGGAGAAAGGTAGTCAACAGACAAGCCAAGGCAAATATAGTGTTTGCTTTGTAAATGGCAAAGTTTTTAAGCGTTGCTTTTAGGAAGTGGCCATTATACAGTGTTTTGTGAGCAACTCTTCACTCAGTGTTTATCCCTATTCCTGGTGGTTATCACTGGTCCTTGTAACTTTGTCTCGATATATTTTCTGTTGCCTTTCCTAAAATAAGGGTTAAAACCAGTTAAGGAAACATTATTTTCTTTGCTGAGAAATTTGTTTCCTTTGTCTTTGGTTTTGGGGGTTTGGGTTTATTTTTGTTTGCTTTCTTTTTTTAACTCTTTGTTGGTCTTGAGAACAGTGTGATTTCTTAAGCTGCTCCTTGGTTCAGATGAGCTCCTGTTGTTGTAGCACTCCCAGCCACACAACGATAACTAGTGAACCATCCAGTTCAGTGCCAAATGAAGAAGGAAATATCTAGAGGCATTTCAGATATCCTGGATATCCACCCTAGATGGATCCTAAAAAACAGAAGGCACACTGTACCAAGTATTCCCTACACAGGACATGGTGGAAGGAAAACAGCAGTTAGTTCAACATAACTAAGTAATGTTTAGCTATATAATATTTAGTTCAGAAAACCTGTAACATAACACTTTCCCTGGGAAAATGACTTGAAGACAAACGGCATTTACTCTCTTCAAGGGGCTGTAGATATAAGCTGTAGACATAAGCATATTTAGAGCTTGGTGGAATTTGGTATCGAGTCAAATTTTACCTCTTGATTTGTGAAACTGGAATTATTCTGTGTTTTTAAAAGTGAATTTAAGATTGAAGTTACTCTTTCACCCTCTGGAAAAAAATCCTGAAGACAAGGAGCTAGTTTTACTCAGTTAGGTTTCAAAATGCTTCAGAATGCTTTCTCCCTTGTTACTGGGCTGCTTTTCGTAACCAGGAGTAAAAATTCATTGGTCCCAGTGATACATATAACACTGTTTTCTTGTAAATTTCAATGATCACTTTAGCGGTCAAGCAGATTTTTCACTAGTAAGAATGTTGGTACTGTTATACTTTATTAATTTTTAAAAAACGTGAAGTTGAACTCAGTTAAATCCAATTTATTTATATTGGGGAAGATGATGCTTTGGGATTGGTGAGTATTAAGCATCAAGGATGAGGAGGATTTAGTAGGAAGATCACCAGCTAGTTAGTTTTGGTGCAACTTTGATTTCAGTTTCTTAGTCTTCCCAGCTCTCTGGATTTTTTCTTTATTAGTTCTAACTCCTTTTGTGTTTTGAAATTTTCTCGTTTAATCTCAGCCACATGCTTTTCTTTGGGGACATTGGTTTGTCTGTTCTAAACTAGTCACACCCTACCTAAATCCACAGCAAAATCCTGGTATTGTTCAGCTCTCTGCAATGTGTTTGCATGTTGTACTTAGGTTAGAACAGCAAAGATCTGACCTGGGCAAGCTTCAAGAAACTTTGTGTTGATAACAGTTGCAGGGAGAGAAAGGAGAGACAGTTCAGATGGCCAGGCTATCTCTGGTCTTGTTAAACTTGAAGCTACAAAAAGCAAATGATATATTGCAAATGCAAAATGAGAAATGAACTCTGCTGTGTTAGAGTTTCTTCGTCTTCATGGTTCTTGCAGTTTCAGAAAACGTAAGCTGTGGAACTGTTTGCTCAGGACTGGATTTTAGAGAAGTGAAGAAGCTCTTCTAGGGAAGCTAGAGTAAACCCTCATAACCCAGGAGAACAGTTTGCCACTGCTTTGATTTCTGAGCTACTAAATTTACATAAACAACCCTCTCCCAAACTGTATATATTTTTAAATGATAAAAATTTATCTTCCCTGTATAATAAAAATGTAACTGTCTAGCAAAGGGACTATTTGCAAACATTTTCCCTGTATGTAGTGGCCTGGCTTTTGCAACTTGTGAGGAAAAGGTGGGAAAAGAATTGATCCAGTAATTCAGGGTTACTTAAGCTAAAAGCACTCGGTTACTGAATTAGATTTATCTGGGAGAAAAGTAACGCAGACTCAGACTTTTGTTAATGTTTAATGTTCTGTAACAGTCTTCCTAGGCATAATTGAGCCATCAGCACAGGAGCAATCCTGTCAGAGGAGTTTATTTTGAGTGATTACAGAGCCCACTGTGGCTTTCATTTCAGTGCAGCCTGAGCTAATTGATGAACAGGGACATAATTTATTTACAGTCCTCGGGATCCTTTCAGACTGATTCTCCTTCTTTTAAAAGCCCTTGGAAGGGGAGGAGGAAGAGGAGGCTGCTGGGGCTCATTGGGTTGCTGGCACTGCTACCTGTCTGTCACAAGGTTATCTGAAATATTCTGCCCTCTGTTTCAGGTGATGGTTTCACACTGCCCTGGTTTCAGCAGCCTCTCCATTTTCTCCTAATCCTGTTGACTTTTAATCTGGAGCATGTGTGGCTCAGCTGGGGAGGGTCTGACATGTGGGGCTGAAACAAGCTGCAGAGGATGAGGGAAAGGAGGGAGGGAAGAGTGGACGCTACTGCTGATGAAAAGAAAAATAAGGAAGAAAAAAGCTACAGAGGGCATGAACACCCATACTGTTTTTTGTATAGGTCTTCGTTTGGGATGAATACTCCTGATTTTTCTTCCTGATTTTTTTTTTTGTCTTCCTGATTTTGCTAGGTTCTAGCATAATACAGTTTGTCTCCTACAGCTTGCTCTAGTGATGAATCATGGGTCTGCATCAATGAATCCAGCTTTATGCAGAGCTTTGAAATAGGGAGGAACTCCTGTCTATAAGTACCTTTCAAAATAGGGAAGCACAAGTGATTTTATATGCAGAAAGTACTTCAGGTATGAAGATGACTTTCGGTTCTGTTGAACCTCTGAATAATCAGGGTAGGAAGCAGACACAAGCTCATGCGTGGCTTTGGGTTTTCCCCATGCTTGGGGCAGACCTGATATTTCTGGAACTTCAGCAGGGACCTGTTGACCTTTATGGTCCTGTATGGTGGGAGAGAGTTATGGAGTTCCATAAACTCCATAAAGTTTGTGGAGTTCCATAAAGACCTGAGCACCGATGCCTTGGAGCTTCGCATGTCCTGTCCTGTCCTAGAGAAGTTGCTTGTACAGCTGAGTACAGCTGAGCACAGCCTTCATCCTGAACTCGTTCATCTGGCTGCAAGTTAAAGCAGCCATTTCAAGTCCACTTTGCAAATATGGGGTAGTAAAAACGTAGTCTGAAAATATTTTAGACCACATCCTAATTTTCAAGATGAAAGGTGGTTTTCAACTAGCTACACAGTTAGTTTTCATGACTGAACTTTGAGGTGCCAACTGCCAGTTGTTTGAAAGCTGCTGTGCCTTTTGAGTAAAATTTTGCAAATACGAGAAAAGAAAGATGTTGTGCACTGTAAATGTGAGCACAGCAACAGTATTATTTGTCAGTCAGCTGCCTGAAATTAAAAAAAAAAAAAAAAAAAAATTAAGACAAGGAAAAAGGATATGCCAGTGATTAGGGGCAAGTCTTCCATGGGTAGCTATTCCTCTTCTCCAGGGAAATTTGCCAAAGCAATGCTTCTAACTGCTAACACTTGAGACTGTAAAGACATTGTGTTTGCGCTCACGTGCATGGCAAAGTGCTGGAAAACAGGTACAGCAACGAGTTTCAATAGGGCAGTTCATAACTACTGTCATATCTTCAGGTAGCTTTGCAGAGAAATCTGACGGAAGGATTGTTTCAGCCGTTCTGGCTTAATTTCCAAACTGGCGAGTGTCCTGCCATCCCATTGCAAGTTTTATATTTGGTGGAGATCCATACGAAAATCATCTGATGTTTGTCTTGAGGTTTGATTCTGCCTTTCACCCGTTTGCCCTGACTAAATAATACATGAACCAAAGCGGTTTCTGCTATTTCTAGGCAGTGAGGATCAAAAAGGTGAATATAAATGCAACACTTGTTAATATAAAACTTCCTTGCCTGCTAACTGATCCTGAATTATGTGCCCTCCGTTAGAGGACTTAAGTCCCGTCGTCCTCAATGATGTATGCGGCATCTACAATAACAGGGCGTGTTGCTTATGGAAGTGTATGCATTTATATTTTACGTCTCCGCCTGCCCTTCATATTTTATTTAATGAAGAGTGTAAGGAAATTGGTTACTTGGCAAAAACTGGCTTTTAGTGAACTGCGGAAATGCAAGTTTCCTGATTTTTGGGCTGGCGCTGTGCGTGTGGTGTTCCCCTCCCTGGTGGCTGGACCGCTCTTTCTCAGGATCTTTCTAAATATTGATCCTTCCTTGTTACTCCTCCAGAAAGTGAGGAGAGCCTTCAGCCCTGCTGTTGACAACCAGTCTCCTGCAGATCACATTGTGCCCTCTGGGGAGGGCAAGAAATCCCCGTAACAGATGGGAACGCAATATCCTTGTGCTGTCCTGTGGCCACGGGTTTTCTGGTCCGAGATCAGTGTTTTTTCCCTTAAATCTTAATTCACGTGATGCTGTGCACGTGGCACGTCTTGCGTTTCGGCTGGGACGAGACAGGCTGAGTTATCCATGTGCGCATGCTGTGGCTGGACCAGGCTGGTTCATGTGCCAGCCGCTGCATTTGCCGTTTGCCTGTACTTCATGGGAGATGCTGTTTTTACTCCTGGGCTGTTGCTGTGAGGTCAGGCTTTTGTAATTTGGCTGCCGAAGACCAATTCAGACCTGCACAAGTTTGTCTCAGGATCAAATTAAATCAAGTCCCTACATTGTTTCACTGATGACGTGAAACACTATAGGCTAAATAAGAATAAGACACTCTTTCTCAGTGCTGTTGTCCTGCCACGTAGGGTGAGCTGCATATTTCATCAGGATTTCTGGCATGGTACTCTTATCCCCTCGCCCACATTAAATATTTGTGCATGTAGGTATTTTCAGACCCAACAAAAGGTTTTGGAATGCCTAAGGACAGATAATAATATACTTGCTTTTAAAAGCAAATTTCATGTGTGTTTATGTTCTGTGCAGTCTCTGGTAATGCAGCCCCACCTTCACCCCCTCAAAAACCACCCAAACAAAAAAAAAACCTCCAACAAACCCCAAATGCAAATTACTGTGACTGTTTAATATCTCTTGGTATGAATGCTTTACAGTACTTGATCTTATCGTTTCCAGAATAGTACATTTTTTCCATCAGTAGTCATTTCAACAGCTCTGTATTGCGTGCAGGAGAAGCACTGGCATTACTGGAGGACTGATAATGAATGCTCATGATCTTTGTACATGGAACATTTTTTTTTTTTTTATGGCTTCTTATTAAAATGCTGTATTTTATCAGGTTTAGAAGATCTTGAAGATGTTCTTAGGATTTACCTAAAAGACGCATGTCAGAGCACAGTTCAAGGACAGTCCTGTAGAGCGAGTCTGACCATGGGATGAGTAGGTAAAGCAGCAGCTATGTCAGATTGGCCCCTATTTGTTTTGTACTCTTCAAATATTCTGTTTACTAATGTGTTTAGGAGGCATATATAAGTTTCCCAGGCCTTGAGGGAGTGCTGCGTAGTCACGGAGCCTGTCACGAGGTGGCTGGACGGGGTTTTACTTGTGTCCTGCTCTCAAGGGCTCATCATCAGATGAGTTTCTGCAGTACTGTAACATCCTAACCGCTCCACTGCTCAGATGAGCCCCTGCACGTTAGAAACATCAGCGTAATTGTTATTCCCTTGTTTTGCTTGCTTCCTAAGGTACGCAGCAGGGATATTGCATCCTGCTGGACATCTCTAGAGAGTGCATCTTCTGAGTATTTACCTATGGGAAGGGCTTATTCCCAGCAAGCCTTTTGCATCTTGCTGCTGAAGGATGATTTAAAGGAGTATTGTGCTCTCCTGCGTGGCTGCTGCTTCATTACCTGCTTTGCCGTTCATCTTTTAGCTTCGGTCTCAGCAGCTTTTTCCAACTGTGCTCTGCTTCTCTTCCAATCTCCCATCCTTTCCCATCAGTCAGCAGAGCCGTGACTTCGCAGCCGACACTGATCTGTCTGGGAGGGGGGAGCTTCACTCCGCTCGGTGAGGCAGGTCAGAGTTTGGCTATTTTTGAGCTGCACCTCATCAACGTTACTGCCTTGCTTTCATTAATACCTTGCTAATCTGGGCTTCACCCATCTCGTTGCAGAAAGCTACGGTGTCCATGTGACTGCAGGTTTAAATCCTTCCTCCTCTCCCTCCCTCTCATCTCCTTCCCTGCAATTTATTTGTGTTCCTCTTTCTGTGGCTGGAAGGAGAATAGTGCTGCTGGGTTTCTGCAGTTCTCTTGCTGCTGTAAATGAGGAGGGCTTGTCCTCCTTATTGCATGTTAACCTATTTGTATAACAGCAGCTATGAAGCCCAGTCTTGTTTTTGCAGGCAAGCAGCTCAGTGATCCCTTCAGAGCAACAGGCATCCCTTAATTGATTAAATGGTTAATTCCCATGTCTACTTTCTGGGAAGGAATGCTGATTTTTATTGTTTTTTTCCAAGAGTGGATGTGACCTTTCAATTTCTAAACCAACTGAAATTATCTGAGCAATTTCATTTGTTTGCTGTGACCAGCGTGTGGATGGAAAGCACTGCACGGTTCACCGCAGGGAGCTACAGTTGTTAGTGCTCAATACAGCATAGGCGCTGTGATGTAGTCCATGGATGCTTACGCTGGGGTGGCTCACGGAAATGACATTGTGTCTAGCGCTGTGGTGCAGGCCATTAACTCCTCCCACTTAATGTACAATTTAATGAAAGGAATGATTTGGAGGAGTGTATCATACAGTTTGTCCTGTACAGCTCGGTTTGCCTTCATTTAGTTAAAAGCAAATGTTTAGACTAGTAAGCAAAGTCTGCTAGAGGCTGCGCACTCGTGCTAGCAGCTGGACAATCCTGTGCTGATGATAGGCTGGGTCTGGTTCCCCTGTCTCTCCTATGGAAGGAGAAGAGGTATCACATGAACAATCATCTCAAGAGGCATCTGATTTAAAGTATTTTTAATTATTTCTGGTTGTGAAATGTGAACGAACTGCTGACTGAGCTTTGCACTCTGTTTTGAGTTGCTTTGCAGCGGTTTTACAGGCTGTGGGTAGGTAGTGGATGATAGCATTCCCGAGGTGGGGGAGTTTGTGAGCTGAAATATTGTTTTTGTTAAACACTAATTTTAAATAATATTTAAATACTATGTAGCTTTATTTCCATGATATGAATGCAAGCTAGTCATACTTACCCAGTAGGTCGAGCTGAGATTCCCTTGTTTGGCTGGAATTACAGGTTTTTGAACCTATTTAATTGACGCATTCAAAACCTACCAGTTCAACGTGTGAATCTGTTACACAGTCATCCAGTCTTTTGTGTTCGGAGTGCTAGATAGTGGAGTCACTACCTGCAGAAGAAAGGATGGCCAAGAGCCACCCTGCCGGAGATACTCCCTGGGATGGTAACCGGAGCTGCTGGGTGGCTAATGGACATCTCCATAAAGATGGTAGGACAGCATGATGCAGGCACATCTCCTATACCTCAAGTTTGTCACGAGAAAAGAAAAAATTAGACGTGATTGGATGTTTGCAGGAGGAACTTACTTCTGAGGCTTTCAGTCAGTTATTGAAATATTTATAATTTCCAGAACAGTTAGATAGCAAGATAAGTTTCTTACCTTTCTGTATCTCTCCTTATTTGTAAATGTAGTTGATCATCACTTTAAGCTGAGAGGAATATTTAAAACATAAAGTATTTTGCAGACTCTGAACACACTGTGATGATTTCAAGTGTTTCTGCTTGTGGTCTTGGAAAGTGTTTGACTGATACCTGGTTGTACACACAGTCGCTGTCAGTGTGGAAGCAAGTGTGTTTTCAATGTTGTTTTGTGCTCTTGAAATATCTGGCAATTAAAAATGTTAGGAGCACTTACGGTTTTGGGGAGGATGTTTGTGCATACCTGTTCTTTGGGTTCAATGCCAAATTGTTGTCAGAAACAAGATTTAAGTAGGATTTGCTGGTGTCACAGGATAATCAATGGGAGGGATGGCATGTCTGACATAGATCAGGAGCAGCTGAATATGAATAGTCAATGATGTTAAGATCTGGAGTCCGATACAGAAGTAAAGCTACTTTTCAGTGCTGGGGGAGGAATATCTAGGGTTTCTGAAATGCAAATTCTGAAATTTGGAGCTTGTTGCAGTATCAGTGTCACATTCAGTGGCAGCAGCAGCAGTCCTGAAACCCCAAGCAACAATCATAAAATTATCTATAAAAGGCAAGAGAATAAGGACCCTTAGAGCAGGGAACACAGTTAGTCTGAATTGCCCTCCCTTTCTGGCACTCTCACTTTCGAAGAAGGAGATGCTGGATGGCTGGACTGGGGAGGGGAGAGGATTCGTCTCTCCAGCTGCACTGGATTTTGCTGAATGAATGTGAGTGTGTTTTTGCCATCAAGCCGAACGTCGACGGTGGCGGATCTCCACTGCAAACAGCGAGATTTGGCATCCATGCGATCGGTGGCAAAGAGACTAAAGAAGGTGGCTGAAGTTTGGCAAGTGAGCCGAGAGATATTTTTCTTGCTTGTAGCATTAACCACAAAAGGAAGATGCCAGGGCAGTTCATCTGAATTTTCAGTAGATCTGGATCTAGTAAGATCGTTAAGATTGTACACCCATAACTCATTGGCAATCAAAAATGCCTTCCCCGCCGCCTTTCCTGGGTTTCTGGTTGTTCTAGACCAAATGTGCAATAAGAGTCTTCCCCCTCTTCACACAGATATACATCTTCCAGATCTAAATATTGATTTATGGTACAACTCTGAACAGATATTGCTGGAAAGAGGAGGAATGTGTTAAAAAAATTGGGTTAGCACTATTTATACCAGAAATAATCTGAAATATTTTTGATGTTCTGTCTTTCGGACCAGGAATTGCTATGTGTTAGATGAAACTAAATTAATAAAGAAAAACTCAGGAATTGTTTGTTTGTTTGTTTGTTTTACAAGGGTAATAGCATTGAAAATTAATAATGTTGATGGTGTGCTTTTTGGGTGGGTTTATGAATAGTAACAGCTGAAATGCAGAGAACAGCATCTTTCATGAAGATATATACATACTTATATTTCAACTCTTGAGGCTTAGAGTCTTTTTTGATCTGGGTCTGATGTGCTGGACTTAAAGTAGTGTATTTGAAATAAAATATTTACATTTCTAATGGAAAACATTATTCTAGGCTGGGATTCTGAGTGTGTAAACTCAGTTTTCTTTTGGTTAAGTCATAACTCAGGGAAAGGCAGTTTGGAGGAAGCAATTGTTGAGGTCTGGATGCTGTCTAATACAGGTCCAGTAACAAACCCAAATATTAAAAAAAATGGGCAATTAATTGATTTAAGCCTTCAGTGAGGCTCTATTTTTCCCTGTAGTTTCATCTGGCTTTCTTTTTCCCAGTCTGCCTGGCTGGTTTGGCAAAATACACTGGAGTATGCATTTTAGAGTCACATTACCGTCAGTCACAAGACTGTTCTCAGTTTCCTTAGGCAAAACTTCCCTTTTCTGTTTTGATAATTATTTTTTTTTTCCCAGTTCTTGCTACTACTTAGATTCCCAGAGGCTCACCACAAATCTGACTTTCCAACAATAGATGACTTTTAGGTATTCAGTGTAGGTAAAAAGCAACAAAAAAACCCCCCTGAAACACCTGAACTTGGTTCACAGAGTTAAAATATGGAGCATGTCACAAACATTCAATCTCTCTTTATTTTCTTGTTTCCATCCTTCTGCCCTACCCCATCCTCTCCCCATTTCTATGCCTTGGGGGACAGACAGACCACTTTTTCTGCTTTTTTCAGTTTCATCTGTTTTCCTTCTGAGGTCTTCTGTTGTGTGCATATAAATATAAGGAGGTTTGGATAGTTTCAAGAGGAAAGCAAGTATTGTTTGTGTTCTTTAGTAATGGAGGTAGCTCAGAGGTTGCATGAGGACACGGGGCTCTGTTTCCAGCTCTGCCCTATCTCTGGCTGACCCTGATCCCGAGGTGTAGCACAGACGTGTGTTTAGCTGTGTTGGAGACGATGGCCAGAGCTTGCTGCCACCCGAGCGCAGAGCCCAGAAACACTTAGGGTTGCTTTGCTCCAGAAACCAGCTGTGCAAGGTTTGAGCGCAGCGTGTCGTGGTGTCCATAGGGGTTTTTGTTTGTATGTAGCAAAGAAGCGACTGATGCGGCGGGTGGGTTGAGTGCTGCTGTAGAAGTCTTTGTTGAAGAATTAAAGATGCTGGTGTTGAAGCAGATAACCTGCGTGTAAGGATTTGTGATGGTCTGTTAATATTTTAATGCGCTGCTTTGTGGGTGGAGGGCTGAAATAGTACAGACCCACTTTTTCTCAAGGATAATATTCTTAGGAGTTGAATATAGTTTGTGTCCTGTCCCGTCCCGCTCCCTCCCCCCCCAGTGCAAATTAACTTTGAGGTGTTATTTGCATCTTTCTTGCACAGAACTAAAAGCATTTGGGTCACAGAGTTGGAAGGTGGGTTTCCTATTGCAGTTGTTCAAAAATAATATCCCGCTTCTGTGCAGGTATGGCATTACTTTAGGATTTAGGCATTAGGATTGTGGTTTGCAGTACAAAATAAGATGTGCGCTTGGGTTATCCCTGCCATAGGCAGAAAGCCCATAGCTGTTCCTGCAGGTGACAGCTGGGGCTCTAGTCCTGGCACCTGGCTTTCCCTCCTGCGTTTGAGGAGACTTTTCAGTCTGAAATAATTGTTTGTAACTTAAACCAAAGGCAGGACCTGCCCTCCCCACCCTATCCTTTCTACCACCGGATCACTCGAAGCAGGATTTCCGTAGTGTCAAAACAAGAGTCCTGCTTAGCAACTGCTCCCGTCATGAGAATGATGGTCAGGTGAAGCCTTCTCATGAGTGTTTGCTGGTTTCCATAACTGCTTTCAAGCCCAAAGAAGAAGAAGGGGGAGCAAGAAAGTTGAGCAAAGAGATGTAGGGCTGTGAAGAAGCAAAGGGATGAGGCTTCGTCAGGTTTGGAGGGAAAAAGTCTCTATCACCCAGCACAGAACGTGCGTGTGTATATACCTCTATACACATACATGCACGCAATACAGATGATGCATTTTTGTAGCAGAGGTATTCACCAGCAGTGTTTCCCATCTGAAGATGAGCTGTTTGGTTATTCAGATTTGATGCAAGTACTTTCATTTTTAAATCCTTGCCACTGAACGCTAGGCTTGGGTTCAGAGCTGTTATACTGAAAGCTCTGCCTGTGAGTGGATTTTTTTTTTTTTTTTTTCCCCCCTTCCTAAAGAGTAATTTAGAAAAAATGGGCTGCTCAGGGATTTATGTAGTATGCAGACAATTTTTTTTCCTCTCTGAAGCTGCGTAAGTAGCTATTCATGGTATGTGGGCGTTGCTTCACATATTGATCCCAGCCTCTCTTTTCATAGTAGTAATTCTGCTTGCTCTGACTTTGTGTCTGCAAGACAGTGTTTTCCATCTGGGACCGACCTTGGAAACCTATCTCAGAGCTCCGTGAAACTCGTGAGCCCATCTGTGCCTCAATTTTATACTTACAGATATTTTGTATTTGCATATCTTTGTATTTACAGCACAAAACCAGCTTTATGGTAATGTTTTAAAACGCCAACAGTCTCTTGCTTGCTAGTGCTCCAGCCTCTTGCAAGGGGCAGCCTCTGATTTGGAGGCAAGGCTGTCCTGGAGGGAGGGAAGCAATTCGGTATATTGCTTGAGAGCTCGTTAGTAATATCCAGCACATAATTTGCGACAGGCATTGCCCTTTCGTTTCAAATTGGTGTGCAGAGGTGCTTCGCAAGTACAGGACATCCAGTTACTGAGGTGTCGGAGCATTATTGTGAGTGACGATAAAATGCCTATAGAGGAGGTGACTGTAGGAGTGACTCAGACCCTGCTGTTACAAACAGTTTGTTTTGTGCTGTAAAAATGCAGGATGAGAGCTCCCGGCTTTCATCCAGAGTATTCGGTCTCTGTGTAACTTCTCCTCACCGTGGGGTTTGGGGAATTCACTTGTGGGTTGGTTTCTAAAGCATTAAAACTTCAATCCTTAGAGCAGTTGATTTTCTCCTGCTTATGTGTGTGCACACATAATCGGTGTGCATCTCAGCATTTGTTTTCCAAGGGAGAAAATATCACTATTTTATCTTCAAACTGCGCTTATCCCTGGACCTCACTTGTTTTACACTATTTTTTACTAATGGTTTTATCATCTCAACTTTCCTGGGGTCTTTGGGAAGGATGCTCAGTGTTGCAACTGAAACACACCCGCTGCCTCTGAAAGGAATTGAAAATCTCCTTGGCTCCTGGTGAGGAGCTCATTGCAGTTTCTGAAATGGCTGATTATTTTACTGATATCTATAGTGACTGTTGCCTTGGCAGCAAAGGTCCTCGCTTAGAGAATAAAAGCACTGTACAAACACGAGGAAGGCATGATTTGATTTGGGAAGGCTTAGGTTTTCTTTGGTTGGGTTTCAGAGTGCTTTAGGGAGGAGATTGGAGATGAACAACCTGGGTTTGTTTTTGGGTTTTTTTTGTTTGTTTTTTTGGTTTGTTTTTGGTTTTTTTTTTTCTGTTTTGGGTAGATGTGGTTTTGTCGTCATTGGTGTTAATTGTGAGATGTAATGCTTTCTGCTTGCAAGTTTAGAGGTAATAGGGAGTGGTGTGTTAACCTGTAAGCCAGCTCCGGGGTTGTAGAGGGAGGTTACTGCTCTGTGGACAAGACTTGTGCTGCCTGCCTGGGGGATGTCTGTCGCTCGCTCAACAGTGATCCCATGGACTTAGAAATGAAATCTGAAACAGTGACGTCCAACGTGAGTGCTTAGTTATCCTCCATGCGGACCTAGAGACAGAAAACTGCAGAGGTTTCTGCACCTTGGCTGCCAAGTCAAATGTGGAGGTGTAGCCAGCTATGATTTTGTTGCTGATTATCTTGTCCTTTAACCAAAGAGGTGGATGCTCCCATGTTCGGTCCTTATGCTCAACCACATCTCCGCAAAGTGATGTGAAAGAGAACAGATCTTGGTATGCAAGGTTATGCAGTGTGCTCTCAAATACTTTTTTAACCCACTGGGGTGGCTGTGGTCATGGTATTACAACCCTCATATGGGCACATTGAAGTGGTGGTGGGAAATACTCCCTGTCAGGAAAGTGGAAAAGGATCTGAAAGTTTTGAGTTAGCACTTTAATGTTTGCTGGGAACAGGGGAAAAAAGGTCATGTAAACACAAGGAGGTGCGGACTGGAGCCCTTGCTGAAGTTATTTCACCCTGTTCAGTCTTGTGGTGTGGGTATTTTGAGATACTGGTTTCACATGGCATCATTATTGTAGTGTGATTGGTATTATTATGATAATCACATTGTTATTTATAATTTGTTAACAGATACAGGCTCCTTAATGAAGCATATCTGCTGTGGGTGGAGGGAGCATTTTAGTTGCCTGGCCCAGACTAATGACCTGTATCAGAGCTGGGGAGGCTTGGGTGGGCACGCGTCTGCGTGCCTTGCTGGGGCAGTGAGACCGAGCTAAGCCAGTGGATGTGGCCTGGCAGCAGCCAATGCATTCCCACCTTCTATCGTCAGCTTTTGTGGACAGGAGAAGACCTTTTGTGGAAGCAAGGGGGCCACTGAAGGTTGCTAATCTCCCATATCGTTTCTGTGAACCTCACCCAAACAAGCTTTCATGAACACATGATAGAAAAGGAGGTATTTTTTAATGTGACAAGCTGGAAGGTGTAAAGAAGCTTTTTTGCCTATTCCTCCCCCATTAGACAGACTGTGAAATGGAGGTTTGAATGATAGGTGTTCATTAGAAATTTTAGTTGTTTTTTCCTCATTTTAGCTCTCAGTGAAAACAACTCCATGGCCTGTGTCCTTGGCAGAGTATTATCTTTCCTCTAAGCCTTCCTCCCATGAGTATCAGTTACTCTGCTTTTACAAAAGGTGCTTGATAGTGATTTACATGCTGGTGGTGTGATAGCAGCAGGCTGGGATTGCACCTGGCCAGCACTACGCTTGTGCTCCCAGAAACATCATCCGTGAGGACTTAAGCTTTCTGCTTGGTAGCTTCTTGCTCCTTGGTGATCCCCGTGCCATCATTGTCCGTCCATCCACAGAGGATGAGGTGGGGTGAAAGTGTGTGCCTCTGTGTGTGAGATGGGATTTCTTATTTTTAAAACCAACAAAGACTCTTAGGATATAAATTTAGATTCTGTATTCCAAAAAGACACAAAAATTGGAGCTGAGCAATCTTTATTCTTCTGTTACCTTTAATAGCATTACTGATGGCGAGTTTAAAGCACGAGCAAGTTTCTGAATTGATTTGTAGTTTTTAGCAATATTGTCAAACCCTGCAGTTTTACTGCAAGACACACACATTTGCTATTTCTCATAACGCTGCCAGGCCAGGTATCATGGGGTTACACCAGCATATTATGGTATGTTGGGAGGATAATGATTAAAGGTCTGCTTTCCTCCCTTCTGAGTGGTTTGAGAAACTGTCATTCAGTCACTCCAGCATTTAAAATTGAAAAGGTTTAATGTTGCCCCACCTCATGGTGTACACAGAGTGCTCTGACAACCCTAAATCCATGCTGAATTTGTAAAGCAAAACTTGGAGAGGCAGCCAATGTAGCTGTTAAATGTCGCGGGGAAATGAGGTCCTGCTGCGGGCTAAGAGCCCAGGTGTTGTAACAGGATTAAAAAATAAATAACTTAGGCTTTATCAAGATTGTAAGGCATTGCCCTCAGAAACAGCAAGCCTGTAGAGGACTCTGTTAGTATTAGTTGTGTGTTTGATGCTGTGCAGTTTCTCGTGCTGCATCTCATGGTTTTCAACCTGAGTTTTGACCCTAGGACAAGTGCGAAAGTGTGTGTTGAATTTTCCTTCACATAGACACCGATTCCTTGAGTTGTGAATTAGTGGTGCATCACTTGAGACTGAAATATTGTGGACATCAAAAAGGTGATGATGTTTCCATCTCCTTGGTCTGCAGTGAGCAGCAAGTCGAGTCACAGGCGTTAGTAAGTGGGGTAGCTCAAGGCTGACATCACCCTTAATGCACAGACTGAGTCCAAATGGGGAGCTGGAGGCAAAACATCTTCCTGTAACTGCTGGTGACACCAATTCTCCCCGGCATGGAGTAAGAATGCAGGGTTCGTGCTTAAGCTTTGTGCTGCAGCTGGTGCCAGACCCAGGATTGCAGGTGCCCTGTGATAACATGACTACAGTGAGTACAGCAAAGACCAGCGTGGTGGAGAGCTGAGCTGCTCTCCTTTGGTCAAAGTCTTGTAGGAGTTTCTAATGTGGGTTAACATGCATAATTCAATCCATCCTTTTTTTCCATGTTCAGAGCCATGTAACTAAATACCAGTTAGCTAAACACAACTTGAATAATGAAGTGATCTGTGGCTAAAAGCCTTCCTCAGTACATATAATCCCACTGAAAAAAAGAAAGAAGTACTACCAGTCCTTCATCCAAAGCTTTTTCTTTTCTCAATCACCAGACCTGGTTCATTCCATGGAGAAACAGATTAAAAACTGCACCTTGTGTTTCTTGCTCAGTTTAGAGGTAACAGGTCAAAAAAATATATTTATGTGCAGCATGGTCACGTTTTGCATAGGAGTATAGCTCTGTGTCTGTTTTGTACCACTTCTACTCAAGTCATGCCAGTAGAGTAGATTATTTTGGTTTTCCTCAGTGGCAACTTCGCTCCCTGTGATGAAACACAAACATTTGGTAGCTTGTAAGAGGCTAAAAATATTCTTTAAGCTGATAAAGGCATGATACAGCTTTTGAAAATATGAAGTGGTTTTTTCCTCATGCTGTTACTTTCTTTAGGTCACTTTGTGTTTACGGTGTTGCAGCCTCCTGCAGCAGAGGCTCAGTGCGTGGGATGGCAGGCTGGAGACAGGGGTTCTAATTGTTTTCCTCTCTTTGCTCTGGGGAGGACCAGTTTTTGTTTGTTCGTTGAATAAACATCTCAAACCTGGGAATGTGCTGGTGGCATTCACTGCCATGTGATTGCTGCCTCGTGCTGAGGATTTTGCTGCTCGTGTCTCAAAAATGCAGGAAGAAGTTCCAGCAAGTAAAATCTGTTTTCCTGTAATTTTTTGATGACCAGCTTTTTTAAGCTTTCTAAGATATTTTTGTAATTAATTGGGTGTAGAAGTTTGTTACGTAGTTCCTTTTTTTTAGTTTCACTTTCATTTTTCTACTGGTTCCTTTTTTAGCTGATGACAAACATTTATTTGAATTGTAGCAGTATACCATGGAAACTGTAAAATTTACCTTGAAGAGCTGCTAAACATCTGCTAGAGTCCTGCAAACCGAAATCCTTCGGTTTATTTTCATGCTAACGTGTTTGGCCATTGATTTTTCCTGCTGGTGCTTTGGCCCAGAGAGTATAACCTTGATTATTTACATAATTTCTTTTGTGTTGCTGATCTGTAGAAAAGCCTTTTTGTGGTACACTAGATATTTTTGCCTTGCAGAACAAAAACTAGGCTTTTGATTCAATAATTAGGTGCAACACACTGGCTTCAGATACCAGTCTGTAAGGAGGAGAGGTGTTTGTTACGTGAATAACACTGAACATTTGCTCTGTAGATCCTTAAATCCAGTAGTACTAGGATTTTAAGAGGTGTTTGGGTACTGGTTACAGATCAGAGCTGCATAGTAATAGAAAATTTTACAAATACAGAGCAGGAAGGAGTCCTTCCCACAGCTGCAAAGTGGTGTTTATAATACAAAACTGTTAAAGCTCTTGAGAAATCAGTAGCAACTTGGAAAGGACAGCGCTGTGTGTACAAGGCTAGAGCTTAAATCAGTTAGTCTTTTCCATGCCAGCATCTAGCTTTTCTTTTGCAGTAATTTTGTCTTTAAATATGAATTGCAAACTCTTGGTAAATACTGTCCTAATGACTGGTTTTGGTTTTTTCCCCTCCCCAGGAAGAAGAATGCCAACACGAATATGAAGTGAACTGTTTCCTATGCTTGCCACAGCGCCTGGGTGCTCGTATCGGACGGTTAGAGACAGGGACTTGCCTCTTGCCAAACTGGTTCCTTGGAAAAGATGAAGCCAAGGAGGAGCTTTCCAATGCGCTGGAGTCGCAGTGACTGCTGCCCAATTTAAAATCGATGTCAGACTGTGCCCCGGCTGCCTGGCGAGATGAACGAAGTGGTGTTGTGGTCACCCGAGGAGGTGACGAATTGGCTAACGGAAAATGCTGTGCCGGAGTATTGTGAGCCATTGAAGAGCTTCACCGGGCAGGATTTGATCAGCCTCACAGAGGAGGATTTTAAGAAGACGCCTCTCTCCCGGGTGTCTTCCGACAGCGGACAGCGGCTATTGCACATGATTGAAACTTTAAAAATGGCTCACCACATCGAGGCTCACAAAAACGGGCACATCAACGGGCACATCCGCGTCAGTGTGAGCAACACCACAGGCGAGAATGGCTTTAGCAGTAAAATGAAGCTGAACGGGATGCCAAATGGGTATAAGAAGGAGATGATAAAGATCCCGATGCCAGAGCCAGAGCGCTCACAGTATCCTGTGGAATGGAGCAAGACTATCCTGGCTTTTATTTATGCACTTTTTTGTTTCATCTTTACCACAGTGACTATCTCAGTCGTTCATGAACGAGTGCCTCCCAAGGAGGAGCAACCTCCCCTACCAGATGCATTTTTTGATCGCTTTGATCGGGTGCAATGGGCTTTTTCTATTTGTGAAATCAATGGCATGATCCTTGTAGGACTGTGGCTTGTTCAGTGGCTGCTTTTAAAATACAAGTAAGTAAAACCTTTTGAAAACTGAGTGCTAGGGTATACTTCTGACAGCTTTTGGAGATGAGATACTGGTTTACATCCAAATAAAATGAAGTTTCTTGTGATCTGTCTGATTCTGGTTTCCCAAATTGAAATAGATATCATGCCATAGGCAAACTGCAGTTTGCGTGGGCTGCTTGTGCAAAAGGGAGAAGTTCAGTCCAACTGCTGCCTAAGAAACTGAGAAATAGCCCTCGTCTTGTTTGCCTGCACAATTAACTTGAACCCTTCTTGTGCGTGAAAAGCCATCAATTGGATGTAATGATGTTCTTAACTCAGTTGACTGTCCTGTCTGTTTAGAGGGAGCACAGCTCACACTGTCGTGAAAGCATCTGTGAACCAACTTGGGATCAATTTAGTGTCTCTGTAGTTTGCCTGATGTAAAGATCTACCCTAAGATTATGGTACTCTTGGACAAAATCAACAGGCAGTGGTTTAGTCCGTGCACCTAGACAGTGCTGCATGAAAAAATGAAGTACGTTTTCTGCTTGACATTAGATGGAACAGGTAATGTCAAACAGAAAGTATGTCAAAAGCTAATCATAAAATATGCAAAAGCATAGATATGCACTGAATTTGCAAGGTCTTAGTGGTTGTCTGCCTCCTTGCTCGTACTGGTCAGAATTGCAAGGGTGAATTTGCCTGCCAATGGAACTAACCTATCACTTACCCTCTACAGAGAGCATGCGGATACTTAATTTAGGGTATTTATACTGCCATAAATCCACACCTTGGGCTGCCTTACCACGAGTGTCTGATTATAAACCCTTGTGCTGCCATGGCTGTGAATGAAGTGTTCAAAGTCAAGTGGCTTTAAGCAGTATAAGGTGGCATATCACCTTTCCTTTCAAAATCCAGGCACAAGCATGTCTCCACAGCTGCCCAGCCCAAAGAGCGTCTCCTCTTCTCCTCTGCTAATACAACATCTCATTCTTTACCTGTTCACTGACTCTTTTGTGACTCCTATGTAGGAAACTCAGGAAGGAATGTAATTTGGGCCGCACCGTGTGAAATACAAGATCCTTCAGTTCACAGGACTTTGTAATGACCTTAGAGTTATAGATTTCCCTTTTTAAAAGAAATAAAAACAGAGGCCAATGCATCACTCACCCTTATAATGGAGAAAAACATTAAAACTTAAACATAAGCATGTGGTTCACCAGCTTCATAAGGTACAGGCATCTTGAAAAGAGAGAACTGCTAAGCTGGGACAAGGTACCCTTGTGCAACACAGCTGTGGATTTCCATAGGAATGTGAAAAATGTTTAAGTAATCCACAAGACTGAGATGATGGTTTATTCATCTTTTCTGCTGCTTTATACTGCTTAATGTATTTTATCAGGTGAAATTTTAAAACTGTTGTACACTTTTACAGAGGTGGCGTTCCTCAAAGAGGAAAGTTTCTAGAATGGTTATTTTGTTGTTGTTATAGGACTGTAAAAAACTGCGGAATTGCCTTTTTTTTTTTTTTTTTAAAAATGTGCACATACGTACAGGAGGAAGGATTTACCCTGGCTTGGCCTCTTGTTTTCTTTATGGCTGTAAGCTTCAGTATCACTCATATGTTGGTAGCTGCAGTGCTACCAGCTGTACTCCAGCTCTTCTCCGTTGCTGCTCCAGCTGCCTATGGTGAACATGGGGGACCATTAACTTTCTTGAGGTCTCTGAGCATAAATGTTGTTCAAAACCAAGGGAAGCATCTAGAGAAGGTGACATGGGATTGCTCTCAAGAATGGGGTGTCAGGTTAGTAGGGCAATATAAGGCATCAAACACCCTGTGATGGAGCTGAGCAGAATCTTTAGATTAAGAACAGCAGAATCCATAAGGTCCTTGGAGATTTCGAAGCAGTGAGATATGGGTCAACTTGATGACAAAGTATGTTGGTATCGCTGATAAATGTGAAGATTTCCCCTCCACCCCCATTTGCTTTGATGTGTTTGTTTTTGCTTGCTTTAGAAGGGCTCTTTCTGGTGTTAGGGGAAGATGTCAGGGAGTTGCAGAGCTTTCCATTCCCAGTATCAGCCCTGGAATAGCTGGTCAGCGTGTGTACTGACTACATAACGCTTTGAAGACCAAAAGTCATCTTTTGTGTCAGTGAGCAGAGGTATCGAAGTCCGAGAGGCCCAAGCCATCGGTAAGCAGCAGAAACCGAAGAATGGGAGAGGGGCTCATGGGAACAGGAGCCCAGTGAGGTGGCTTTATCTGGAGGACCTCATTCTCGTGGCTTTGGATGGTGAACCTCTAAGTGCTATAAAAAGAGCTGAATCGCTTTTGTGGCATGGGTTATCACCTCCCTTTGAAACTTAATTTAAGAATAAAGGGAAGGAATTATGCCAGCTAGACCTTCCTCACTTCTCTGACCTCTGATGGTGTCGGGGATAACCATTGCCACACTGCGTTTGAGATCTGATGATAAGATGTGAAGCCAAGTGATTGCTGGGCAGGATGAGACTTGGTTCCTCCCCTACTCAGATGATAGAGATACCATTCATGGATGTCTCCGAGTGCAAACTCAGGGTCACTGGTGAACCAGCAGCATTGTTACCCATGAGCTGAATTGCAGACAGTGGCTGGGTTGAACCTTTGCCTGAAGGAGGCAGCTCCATAGTTTCAGACTTTTTGAAACACTTTTCATTGCCAAGCAGTGAAATTCCTATTGCTTATCCTACCAGATCCATTATTTGCTGATGACCTGATTTCATCCGAGCCAAGCCTGCCGTTCTCCCAAGCAATGAAGTACAATAGAGATGTGTCATTGATGATACTGATCACTCAGGTCTTCCTTGTTTAGTCCAGGGATTGCATGACGGTGATGAATAGGACCTATGTGTTGTCTTTGTTGGACTGCAAAGTTGGGGCCAAAATGGAAGAGGGCGTTGGTGTGTCTGTCCAGCTAACCACAGTGCAGGGTTTCCCTTGGCCCCTGTTACTGCCTTCTTGCCTGAAAATTGATTTTACCTTCAGGTGGAGACTGGAGTTTCTGGCTGGCTTCGGGGCAAGGCACTAGATTTGGTGTGAGGAAATCGGTGACAGCTTTCTTTGAACATCCATACAGAATACTGTCCATGGCATTGGGTTGGTTTTTCACCAGAAGGCAGGAGCAGGGCGGGCGTGCAGGTCTTGGCTGGGGACTCCGGGCTGCCCAAGCCTTTTTCTGCAGGCGCTGCAGGGAGCTTGAGGAGTCCAGGCGAGCTGCTGAGGCAGAATTAACTTCTCTGGGAAGCATTCCCAGATGTTTTGGGAGAAGTACAATGCTGGGTTTTGGTCATGCTTGATATTTGATTCAACCTGCACACTCATGGGATTGAAAAAGCAGCATGCTGGCTACCCACGTTAGGTGAGGTCTGGATAGTTGTAATAAAAGTTGTCTTGGCCATTAATAAGCTTAGAGGTTGTACTTGCTAGTTGGCTCATAATCACACAAGCGCACACACAAATCCTTTTGAGAAGGGAAAATATGAGGCTTTTTACTTTTTTTTTTTTTATATTACAGTACAGAGCACTTTGATGCAGACTTTCCTAAGCTAAAATATGCTAAATCCAGCTAAACCAAGTAGGTTTGTGGGTAATTTTAATTAAAAAAAAAAAAAAAAAGTTCAGTGCTCGATAAAACACTGCCGCTTCTTTGGTCTTTCAAAATACAGTGTTGCTTTGGTCTTTCAAAATACAGTGTCTTTAATCCCCAACCCCCCCTGTTTGTCTTTATGCCAGATTATAAAGAAAAGGAAGTTCATGTCTGATTATAAAAGTCAGGCACAAGTGTGAGATCTTTATTGGATCACCCTTCTGACAGAAAAATTCCCCATATGAAATACAGAGGAAAGCCACTGCCCCAATGGCATGGTGCCTTCCACTCTGAAATTTCAGTCCATGGAGCTACATTAATAAAGTATAATTTTTAACTCCCAGCTTTGTCCATGTTTATACCAGGAAGGGATATGAAGTACTGTGTTTCAACAGCAGTAAGCACTCAAGTGCAAAATGCATTTACACTGTAATAGTTGAAGCTTTTCTGATAAATTAAGACACTCGAGATGTTACTGATCTGACACTCCAAAGTTGTCCTCCTCTGAGAGTGGGGCACTACAGTAACTCTGCCAAAAGCTTTTAAAAATAAAAAAGATGGCCAATCTTGAGCTTTGAAAGAGCTCGGCTTGATAGAAATATTATTTTTTAAAAAGTGAATGCTTCAAAGTAGTAACAAATGAATACCAGAACTTGCCACTTGTGTTGTAACCCTTGTATTCCCCAAATGATCATAATTGTAAATAACAATGATTTAAAATCAACCAAAATCAACAGGGTCTGTAACCAGCAGGATGCAAAGGGTTGATGTGGTTAAAGTCACAAACTGCTGTAACTGGGTTTGCCCTTGGTTTTTGTAACTCTGGCCGTGATTTCTCTTTGGCGAGCTCGGATAGAGGTTGCTCCCACCCTGATGAATGTGCCAGAAGGGGTTTAATTGTCATAGCTCTTTCCTTGTGATGTTATCAGCTGGTACATAGCAGTGAAACTCAACAGGCCAGTTTTGGGGCTGGCTGTCACTCCTGAGTTGAAGCTGCAGCTCTTTACCCCATATGCTCTTGCTGGTTTTGCAGAACTGCATCACGGTACCACAAAATTGCATCTGCCCTCTCTGCATACGTCAGCGACTCGTTGGCAACCTTCAGTGAATGAATCTCTTTGCAGCTATGGCTGCTGGCCTTGAGAGTGGCTTCCTTTGAAAACAGCCTGTCCTGTAGCCAGCGCAGCTCTAAATTTGTGTTTTGGAGGTTTCGTTGCTGATGTGAATTGCTTCGTCTTTAATGCTGCTCAGAAAAGAAGTGTTCTCGCTCGTTTGGGTCATACAAGCTATTTCTTCTCAAGCAGGCCTTTGTAATTATTCAACGTGTGTGTCAGCCGAAATAAACTTACTTCTTTTCATCTTATAATGAAAATATTGTAACTTTATCCCCTGCCTTGAATAGAAAATTAGTGACCACTCAAAGCTAATGGAGGGGTGTGGGGCATGAAATTCCTTTTAATGTCTTCAACACTAACTCTGCACAGGCTTTTGTATTCTAATCCTTCTATTTCCTGAAACCACCTTCATGGGTAATGTTGAGTTGCTCTTGTGTTTCTGACCTGTAAAGCGTGGGAATATTTGTAAAGTAATTCAGTATTCTCAGGTGTAAGCTGATACTGTCACGAATTTCAAAAGCATTGAGAACAGTTGGTAGTTTATTTTAGTGACCTTTGCATATTTTGTTTGCATTGAGTGAGCTCCTTATTTTGTTCCTTTCTTTTTTTTTTTTTCCCTCTTTTTTCTTCTAGGTCTATAATTAGCAGAAGATTTTTCTGTATAGTTGGCACACTATACCTGTATCGGTGCATTACAATGTATGTGACTACACTCCCAGTACCTGGCATGCATTTCAAGTGTTCTCCAAAGGTAAACTTCTGGCTGCCTTTCCATGTTTTAATCTGTATGTTTTCCCCTTGTCCTGTTGTTACTAAAACTGAGCAATACTTTCCCAATAATTGTTACTAATTGGAAAATACCAGTTTGGCATGATGGGGACGTCCTTCTGCAGATCATCAGCTTCCCTCACGGTGAAGGTGTTGACAGTTGCTTTGGGGCAGTGCAGGCATTCCCACCGTTTTTGAAGTACTAATCTAATGCTAATTTCTGCAGCATTTTCAACTAATGTGCACAATCAGCATTTATTTTTTTTTATCGCCACTGAAGCAGTCGAAGGTGTGCAACCTGTGGAGATGCCATGTGTGACTCATTTATTTCTAAACACTTCAGTGTTTTGAAATATATATAAATACAAATAATATATATTTGTGTGTGTGTACATATAAATATATATAAAATATACAAATCCAAGTACAATTTGTGTTTGAAAATGACCTAAAGAGACTTTTCTAAGGCTGGTGAAACTCTGTCTCCTTTGCAGCCATTTGTCCGTGCATGTATTTTTGCCATTGTGTTAGCACAAGGATTTGCCACCTCCTCCTCAATCTAGCGCTGACTCCTGTTTGTTGTGCCGAGGAATAAAATGGGCTTGCGAAAGCTGTGGCTGAAACCAAGCTACTGAGACGGAGCTGCTTAGGCAAGCGCCTTGTAGTCAGTCTGGAAGGGTAATTTGCATGCTCAGGGTGGAGATGGGACAGGGATGGTGATGTTGCATCCATCTCATATCACACAGGCATTGATGTAAGTGTGGTCCTTACTGCAACGTATTGTTTGTGGTAGGGAAATGCAGTCTAATACACCCTGGACTTCTATGGTAGGGAACAAGGTGCGTATATTAGGCACAACTGCTCTTGTGGTTGATCTCTGTACCCCTCCTGGGATTGTTTGTCTGTAGGTTGATTTAAGCGGGGGGGGGGAGTAATAAGTAATTTCTGTGAAATATCTACTGCAAACGCAGTTCAACGACTTTGTGTGCACAGCCATGTTAGATGACAGGTAGTAAAATCACTGATTTACAGGTAATAAAATCCTGATTCGACTTGGTACACGTGCTGTCGCTGTTTCAGTGAGGATTGCTGGTACGTACAAACAAAGCTGAAATGCTTCATTTCCTCGGGGAAATAAAGCCAACGAACGTACTGCACTGGTTGTTTGACAAGGCAGAGCGTTTGCCAAGCCATGTGTGGCTTTTTGAGGGACCAAGGCCTTTTGTAAAGGGAAGCGAGTGGGAGAGGAGTCAACATTGTATTTGATCAGTCAGCCATTATGAAATGAAAAAGGAAAGAACACTGGTATTTATGGGCTGAAGTGAGTAAATCTGCCATTTTTGGAAATTTACAGCATTGGCAAGTCCATCGCTTTACTCAAGTAAAGACAAGCTTATGTTGTGCTCTTCTGTTGCCCTGAGAAGACTAAGGATTGGCTGGGCTTTCTTGAAAGATAGATATATATATATATATATATATATATATATATATATATATATATATATATATATATATATACACACACACTGGTGGGAAAAGAATAGCCTCTCAACACCTTACTGACTTATACATGATTGTGAAGAGTGGGCTTTGGGGAGCATTTTAAGGTCTTGTAAGGAGCTGTTAGCAGGAAATGTTTAATTGCTGCAAAGGCCCTGCCTAAATCTGTCAGAAATTATTAATTTCCACTTCTTAAAGCAAGACCGAGCTTTAAAATAAAAGAAAAACATGCCTATAATGGCCATCCAGGGGCATCTGTGTTTAATTCTGACTGTTAAATGGTTACCATGGATTTTAAAACTTCATAAAATGAGGTAAGGATGCGGCACACGTGTAGTCGCATGCATGGATCCATTAGCCCTGCTCCTTTGAGCTCACATGGTTCCCGCTTCCCATTGGGTCCCAGAGGTGCTCAGTATGTCCTGGTTGTGCTTGTCCCACAGCATATGTTTTCTTTGTGGATTTGTTTAATGTTTGGGCTTGTTTTAGAACTGGGAGCAGCAAAAGCAAAGTCTTGGGACAGTGCCAGCTGCCCTTCGGTCACCTGGGAGGAGGGAGAGGGGCGTCCTCACCAGAAGGACTTGGTTTGCTTCGATTTGGCTTTCCTAGGGCAAATCGAACTTTTTTCAGAAATACTTTCTGAGCCAGCAGCATGGGTTGGAGGTGGGTCAGAGCAAATCCATCAGGTGTGGAAGAACGTCCCTGTTGTTCACATGGATTGTGTGAGTTAAAGCCAGCGCAGAAGTTTGGCACCGTGCTCTGACAAACACCATATATGTTTCTTTTGAAATGTGAAGCAGAAAGAAATGATTTTGAAGACTTTCCAAGGTGGGGTGGTGGGAGGCCTTAGAGTTTGGAGTGAGATACTCTCTTCTGTGCATTGAATCTGGGTACTGGCAGCTGGATGTACAGCTTGGGCAGTTCATCCTGTTTTCTGTTGGATTATCATCTGTAGGGCCTGTGCTGTTACGAACAAGATGAATTAAATTAAGCTTGATTTATTTTTAGAGTGCATTGCCTCTTGAACAGAAGGAAAAACAGATGTTTAGAGAATGTGACAAAATTCTAGCTATAGCTGGGAATATTTTTAATTCCTTTTATTGGTGAAGCTGGATGTGTGACACTATTACAGAAGTCGTAGGTTTTCCAGGAGTCATTACTCTGAACCTCACTGTATATATATGAGGTTCATGCATATATATATATACACACACACACACATATATACACACGCCCATTGTATATCCCAGTGCAAGAATATAATGAATAAAGAGAGATCTGAATCCATTAGCTCTGGTTGAAGGTTCCCACTAAAAATCATTTTCCTGCACAGCCATGAACATTAACAAAGGCTGCCAACAAGACCTGGGAGAAAGGTTACACCTTTACATGGTAGCAGCAATAAATACTTACAAATAACACAGAAAACAATTTTTGCTCACCTACCTGTTTTACTGTAGGTAAAAATTGTTACACTCTGAGTGTAGCCACTGACAGGAGTTTAACAACTTTTGGACCAGTTTTTTGCTTTGGTATTATACTGAAAAGATGCTGTGTTTTTCATTGCAACTGGAAGTGACCTGGTGTAAAGGGCTTTTACATATATATATACATACACAAATAGGTGTGTAAATAAAATTGCCTTTTTTCCATGCCTTTTCAATCTATATCGTGAGCGTAGGAATAAACAGTAGTCCTTTGGGAAATTGTAATTATTTTCTTGATTCTTCATACACTGAATACTTCAAATAAAATAATATTTTAGACAAATGGATGGAGGTGCATATAGCCTGTGCTCACATGAACACTAGCTATAATAGATGCAAAGCACCAGTTAAAAATATAAACTCATGTCTCATTTCCAGTCTTTTTCCCTCTAGAAATGTGCTGCTAGCTTTTGGAAAAGGCTGTGGATTTACTGATTGATCTTATATATCAAAGCAAAAAGAGAGAATAACCGAAAGGCAAAGTTGCTGTCTAACACGATTGCTTTAAACTCTGAAAGGTTAACGCTGATATTTTACTGTGCTTTTGTGTTTTACTCTTCCACCAGCTTTTTGGAGACTGGGAATCTCATCTGCGAAGGATAATGAAATTGATTGCTGGCGGAGGATTGTCCATCACAGGATCCCACAACATGTGTGGCGACTATCTGTACAGCGGTCACACTGTCATGTTAACTCTTACATACTTATTTATCAAAGAGTGTAAGTTTGTTACTATTCATGTGGAATTCCCTGTTGTGTAATTCCTTGTTAATTGAAGAATTATTGTTGTGCTGATGGGTAAATACAATTACAGTAAAAATGCACACTTTTACAATTAAATAAAAATAATAGAACTTCAAAGACATAGGGCTTACTGAAAAAGAAAACTTGGGAGACAAAATAAAACACTTTACCATGTAGATGTACAAATTAAGCATTTTATTTTAAAAATTTTTTTTTGTTTAGAATATAATTGAAACCTTCATTGCACCCTGCCTGATGAATGGTATTTCAATGATGTGTCTCCTAGTCTAGAGAGAGAAGAATGCCATGCTAAATGCAAGGTTGCTCATTTTGCAAGAATCAGGCCTTAATGTATGCATTTATCTTTCATGAAAGGCAAGAGGAATGGATGGCTATCTATGTAGAATCAATATTGAAATACAAATCAGTTAATTTTGCTGACCAGGATATATTATATTGTTATGTATTGGGCCTGTTTCTCAGAGATTTCATAACTTTTCTATTTTCCAAGGATCTGATTACCCCTGAGTACAATTTTAAGTTACATCTTAAGGGAATGATACTGTTTTGTGATCTCAGCATTCCTGCTCTTAATCTCAATGCAGGCATCGTACTACCCGCCCAGGATTGCAGTCCATGTCATCTGCTAATTACACCAATAGTCTTGCAAGCTGATAACATTACACTTTGAAATAATCACTGCTTGTGCTTCTTTCCAGATTCCCCACGGCGACTCTGGTGGTATCACTGGTTTTGCTGGGTACTCAGCGTGGTGGGGATGTTCTGCATCCTCCTTGCTCATGACCACTACACTGTGGACGTGGTGGTGGCTTACTACATCACTACAAGACTTTTCTGGTGGTATCACACAATGGCCAACCAGCAAGTGAGTTTCTCCCAGTCTTTGGATCCGCGTGGCTCTGCTTGCCGTAGCATGGTGGTGGGCGAGTATCCACACTTTGCCTGGAGCCTTTCTGCAGGAGTAGGAGTGGACTCACCCATGTCTTGTGGAGCATCGCTCTCTTCCCCCCTCACATGGGCTTTGCAGGAAAGAAAGAGGCGTCATCGGTTGGGTTCATCTTGCATCTTGATTGCAAAAATATCTGAAGGTCTGCCTGCAGGCAGGCAGGCATCTCTGCTTCCACTGTGTAACCTCAGTTTTTGAAGTCCTTCTGAATTTCGGCTGGTTGGCCAGTTTTGTGATAGCAGAGCAAACCATTTAGATGTGGTGAGGTTTTTATCCCTTTTTTTGTTTTTGTTGAAGCCAGCTGGGTTTTCCTTGTATTCTGTGGCTTGTCTCCTTTAGTTAGATGACAGGTCTCTTGAAGAATAATATGAGGCCTCACTAAAAATGAACCAGTTTTTCAAAGTGTTTCCAAGTGGTGGTAAGTTCCCCTGACCAAGGGAAACGTTTATTTTTGGAGGATAGTGCAGCAGAGAACAGGCTGCTCCTGTCCTAAGGCCTGTGTCTGGGAAGGCATGAAAAATAGGGTGATGAGGGAAATGCTGAGAATGAGGAGCTGCTTAGGAGACACAGCAATTGATGGGAGAGAGCAAAGCATGGTTTGTAATACTCAACCAGAGAGCAGCGGTAAATGACTCAAAGGTCAAATGAAGAAGTCTGAAGGAGGTCTCATGTCTTTCTCATTGTTCTTACTTTCCTGCCAGTGAACTAGATCAATAAGAGATGAGCTTACAATGCCGAGGAATGTGAGAGAAAATGCACAAGTCTGTTATCCATGGCAGACACCTAGTGAGTTAAGGGAAACTTACTCTTAGGTCTGTAATAGCAAATTAGCATCCAAATATTTTCTGTGCAAAGTGGAGAAAGATATTTTTCTTATCTGTTGCATATGGTTCCAGTTAATTATGTTTAAGAAAGACGTATGATGACGTCCTTATGATGAAAGGAAATTAGTTAATATTGTGATGGTACAGATTTTTAGATCATATCATGGTCTTCTAGCTACCATGTCATATTATTCCAGTGGCTTTGATACTGCTTGAAGAATACACCACTGTCAAGTCCTGTGGTATGTTTTTACCACCAAATGCCTAATTGCAAAGAATGCACTTTGATGTTCAGTCAGTTTGGGAACCACTGTGTTCAATAGCAATCTGTGCCCAGACTTTGTAACTCTTGTTATATAGCACTAGACTGACTTCCACGCTTTGAATTTGCTCATGGGCTCTGTCAAAACAATGGTGCTGAGTGGCCATGCATCCAAGCTGTAGGCTACTAGAGTCAGGATTGCCTTGAGTGCTAATGAGGACTTGCTTCAGAAAAGCCCTTTGCCTTACTGTATGGAAATGTACCTGTTCTGCTGCATGGTGTGACTCAGAAGATGGCTCAACGTTGCTTCCCTAACCTGCTGAGATGTTGGGAAATGCAGATCCCTGGATCCTTACCTGAGCACGTATTTGTGTGCTAGTCTCTCCTTCGTGCTGCTGCTCCATGTGCAGGGGGCTGTGGCTTGTATCTGACCTTAAAATTAAAAGCAAAAGCCCACTAGGGCTAAAGTGGATTTATTTTACATGTAAGTTTATGACATGGAAAGAAAGCTTAGCATACAAGCCCCGTGCTTGCACTTTCTGGTGGGCTGATGTAATGGTTCCCTGCCCTGGTGTTGAAAACGTGCAGCAGGTAGTTGGATAACTCCCTCAGTGCCTGCCTGCTCCTTGCGTCTCAGCTGTGGCTTGCTCAGGGCTAGGAGAAGCAAAAGGGTGGGTGGGGACTGTTTGAGAGCACATGGAGGGCAGGGCAGGGTTCATAACCTCCTCCAGATGAGTTGAGGCATGCCTTGCTCATTGCTCTGTAGGCACACAGCTGGGCTCCAAAGTGATTCTTGAGCTAATTTCAGAGATACTTATGGAAACAGCTGTCCTTTGGGTGTTTTTTCTTTTCCATTCCCAAAGGAGAGGAGAGTGACCTTTTGGACCATTCATGCTTTTCCTATGGGACCACAGAACAGTTGAGGTCTTGGAAACGAGGGTGAGCCTTACTTGGGAGCAACATTTGGTGTGTGCAGGGAGGCTATGGAAAAGTAGCTTGGCTCCTCGTGATCTTTGTCCATGCAGATGTTTGGGAGGTGTTTCTAGATATCGAGAGATTTTTGGAAGCAGCTGTAAGCAAGACACCACTGATGAACAGTAGTAAGCGACGTGCAGTGAAGTCATGCAAGTAAGTGACGTGCTCTTTTGTAATTCTCTTTTTTTCTGATTATCTTTGTGCAGGTGCTAAAAGAAGCTTCCCAAACTAACCTCCTTGCAAGGGTCTGGTGGTACAAGCCCTTCCAGTACTTTGAAAAGAATGTCCAAGGAATTGTACCTCGCTCCTATCACTGGCCCTTCCCCTGGCCAGTGCTGCACCGGGGCAGGCAGGTGAAGTACAGCCGCTTGGTGAATGACACATAACAGCATGTTGACGGACAAAATGGGGGGAAAGGACCTGTCCCAAGTGCTAAGAACTCCGAATGAGAATATGCCATAAAAAAATCAACTGCTCCCTAAACCCTTTCTTTTAACAGTTCCCTTGACTTAACCTATTCAGTTACCTGGTAAGCACTGTGATCTTTTTTTCTCTCCAAAGGATCTGCGTTGGACAACAATAAAGAAAATTTAACTTACCATGCACTGTTATACATTTCTTGTTAATAGATTTGGGATTTACATTTACCCATCACCATGTTCCTTTGTATATGATGCGACAGCATAAATGAGAGCTTTTATATCATAAGTTCTGGTCTTTCCAGTCACGTCTGGGAATAAAGCATATTATTTTCTTGGGAAAACATACTTTTCATATCTCTTGCCCCGAAGATTGGGCTGTAAGCCATTTTCTAGCAAATGACTATATGAAGGTTTCTAAATACCTGCCTTGGGTAAAATCAAGAAATCTTTCTACTTGTTGCACCATGCTACGACTAAGATGATAGACACAGGAAGGTTTGGTAATCTTGATTTTGTAGAATCTGCAGTGACTGTGTCAAAAAGTACAAAAAAAAAAAAAAAAAAAAAGAGAGAAAAAAAAAAAAAGAAAAAAGAAGAAAAAAAAGTTGTAAAGTGATTTTCTAAGTATTTCCTAACTTTATTTTTCAAAATGTGTATGAAAATTAAATTTAAAAAGATTTTTACATGTCAGAGAATAGAGAGTTAAAATTTAAAGAAAATGCTTCTTGGGAGAGAGAGATTTGTCTATGTTTCTAGTGCCTTTCTTGTCTTGATTGTATGGTCAGTAGGCAGTCTTAAATGTTTTTATTTAAAATAAAGTATTCCATGAAAGCAGAATTATATATACTGTATAATTACTAATTTTTGCATTTATAGCTAAATTAAACTGGAAATTTGCTTATAATGTTGAAGTTGCCATGTGTAGGGGGAAAAAAAAAAAACCAAATTAAAAGGGTCCGATCTTGCTCACACATTGTGGGCAGGTCAAACTAAAAGGTATCACTTTATTGTCTACTTGGTAGCTGTATTTTAAAAAGAAAAACAGCCATGAATTCCTGTTTTTTAAGAATTTTACAAATGATCACTGAGTGAACTACGAATGGTTTCTCCATCCTGTATTGAAATGTTGTTGAAAAACAACAAAGATAATCTATTTCTTTAAAATATTTGTGCAGAAACTGCATGTAATTATAAGTTTCACTCCTACCATACATACTGTATGTTTGGGGAAGTATTATATCCTAAACTTGCCAATGTGCAGAACAAAATAGTTTTTTTAAAGAATGAAGAAGAGAAAATATATATATAAATATATATATATCCATTCTGTATTTTACGTGAAGCAGAGTTATCTTCTGTAGGGTTTTTGTGTATTCACAAGGTGATATTTGTATTGTAAAACAACAATGGTGAAGGAAAATAAAAAGGCTTTTGAAAAATGTAGTTTCCTTTATCTTTTTAATATTAAGTTTAAATTTAAAGCTGGGTTTATTCTTCCAGACCTTGCCTTTAATTTTATTTGTTATTGCACTGTAGGCCATCAAATTTGGACTGTATGGAAACTGCATTGATTTTGAATTGCTGTTCACGTTGGGCAAAACAGTGCCTTATCTGAAATAAATGCTATGCAATAGATTCTGATCATCCGGGAGTGGATGGGAGAAGCCTTCCTGGGAGCCATCACCAGGGCTTGAAAAATCTACCCCAAAACTGCTGGGACGGAACACATTGTAGGGTAAACATCCATGACCCCAGGATGTATCAGTCCTGTTACTTAAATGACCAAAAAAAAAAAAGTTAAATTTCTGTGAGTATGTGGTGGTGGAAGTGTCATTTCCTTCTTCTTTTCCTTTTTTTGGAGGGGATGGTTTAGCTCTACTTCTCTGCCCTGTTCCTCAGCCTTGGCCAAAATCTTCCTTGAAGAATTGATGGGGTGTTACTTCTGCTGCTTTGCCTCGCTGTTGCTTGGGATGCTAAATAAGACTAACCCGTTTCTTATCAGTTCTTTTTCTCCCTGGGAGGGGGGGGATTTCTTCACGTCCCATGCTTCCTGGCAAAACCCTTTGCAACAGCCTTTGCAGAGCTGCCTGTGAATTTTAGGGATCAGCTCTGCATGCTTTACTTTCAATTCACAGTATTATGTTTGCAACTATGTGGTTGAGAGTCAATTTTTAAAAAAAGCAAACCCATCCTGAGGTGATTGCTTGAGAGAATTCATGCTCCCAGACGTAAATGAATGAGTAGATTTTTCAAGACCTGGCATCACGCACATCAAAACCATTGACATAAGCAAATGTATGGATATATGCACATGACATTAAATGGAATCTGCTGAATTCTGCATTGTAGTGTCTGACTTACTGCATGGATCTTGCTAAATATGGTTTCATTTTTTTCACAGCGGAGTTGTGCTTTGGTAAAACATGCTGTCTTGAGAAATAAGTCTGGGCAAGCAGGGATGTGGAGCTCAGCAGTGTGGCGTTGCTCTGGGTGCTGCCTAGCCTGGAGGAGGGGACCAAGAGAATAGATATGGGATAAAATTGTTGTGCATCAGTGTTAGCTCCGAACTGTGGCGCTTGTGCTGCCTTGTTCTTCTCCTTCCCTGTGAGTATCTGCTTGGCAGCACCAGCTTTTTAAGATGGGTGATGGCTTGTGATGGCGCTAACGCTGCAAGGAGCGATGTGAGGAGTGCAACCGGTCATTGTTTAGCATTGTGCTAAGTATTGGGGATCCCAAATTTCCCACCGTCGAGCACTTCAGCTGTGTTTCCCCAAAACCACTGGGGTATAGTACCTCTACAGTGATTCTTCGGTCTTTGCTTTCTGGAGAAGTGTAGCCAAGGGGTGGTGGTGGCCTCCTGGAGACTTTGAGCACCCACACTTGCCTTTTGAACTTTGTATTTCTGGGGTGAGATCCTTGGCAACTTCCAGGGGCAATCCTGTTCCCAATTAGAGGCTGAACCACCATGTACCTCGTCCTCTTGCCCTGGGGCACTGGTGCATGGGTGCATTGCATGCTACCTTGGGTAGCGAAGCTTGTGCTGCTTGGGCGCACGTGGACCTTTACCATTGATGCCCATCAGAGAGGTGAGCACAGCAAACTTGTGCCAGCGTGGAGCAAGAAGTCAGTAAAAGAGCTGAAATCCGGTGTTGTGCTGCCTTGATCAAAGCAAACAGAGCTAATGGCTCGCTCCACATTGTGCCAGTAAAACCCTCTTCTCTTAACTGGTAATTGCACATGGAGTTGTTTAGTTTGAGGGTGTCTGTAGGAGGACAGACAGGAGGCTGAGATTTGAAAGAGTGATCTGCAACAGAAAAGGCTGGAAAAGGACAGCTTAAGGTGGAGAAGGACCTGGCAATTGTCTGAGTCCTGGACAAACAGAAACCAAGATCTTTGCTAGGAGGGGGGACTTTGATGTTGCTGAGATCCATCTCGATGTAGCTTTTAGTCCTTCCAGGTGGGGAAAGTTTTAATTAAAATACAGGGCCATGAGGTTTTTGAGGAGCATGAGCCAAGCAAGGGCAAGGATCCTTTGCTTTTCTGTACTCTGAAAAGAGCAATTAACCCCCATCAACCTCCCCACTCCTGCTTTTATTCAGGGGGCAGCTCAGTGTATTGCCCGTTGGCTTATCCTTTTTCTGGTGCCGGAGTATCGGAGTGCTCCCTGAAGACAAGCCACCAGAAGTTACTGTTTTGGCAACTTTTCCTGTCCAATTCAGCAGATATTGGCAGCAAATATTTGCCAGAAGGATTTATGGCTTCTTTTTGACCATTTGATAAGGACTCCTTCCACAGCCAGGCAGCCAAAATAGAGATGAACCCTTTGCATCATGTAGTGTGGCGTTCCCATGCATCTCCTCTGTAACCCAGCAGGAATATACATCTTCCTTGTAGAAAATTAACATCGATTTTCCAGCACTGGTGCATCCTCTTAATGTCATTTCTGCCACTGGTTATCCACGTGCGCTGTAGGCTTGGTGGGGAATGCTGGTGAGCACCAGGATTTGGGCATAACACCCTCTGCATATCCATTCTGCAGCCTTGTTTAAATAAATAAGCACATCTCTAGCAAGGTTTGGGAGCAGGCAGGAATCCCCCAACTTGATTGCAGATGGTTTTCAGCATCATCATCTTGGCCCTGGTGGTTACTCTTGCTGGCAGATGGTTGGTGTCTACGCATGGGTGGGCATAGAGCAGCCCACCTTGTTCATTTTCTGCCCAATTTTTGACCAGAAAAAGCCAGCAGGAGTTAGCTTGAGAAGGATCTGCCCAATTCTGCATTGTTGTTTTTCAGTCTCCAGGCCCAGGGGGTAAGAAGGGTTTCCCAGTCTTATGCCAGAGCTCTTCTGCTTTGCATGTGCTGCTTGGCTCTTCCTCAGAGCGATGCTTTCCCTGTGCTCTTCCACATCCCAGGTGAGTGCCCATGGGGCTGCTGCTGTGCGTGTTTGAGCAAAACATCCATCTGGGGCCCAGGAGTGACTCTGATAAACTCTGTTTTGGGTGCAAATGAAGATGATGATGATGTCACCGAAGTGTTTGTTTTCTAACAAATGCTTCCAAATGTGTCCAGTCGCCTTGTGATCTTATTGCAGGTTGGTGAAGGGGGAAAGGAGGAATGAGTTAGCTTGGGGGCATGTGCTTCGGCCAGGAGATGATGGGCTGAAGCCAAAATTGGCTGCTGTAGGACCATGGCGTCTGGCCACTTTGGACCTGGTCTCGTCCCCTTTAACACGATGGGGACATCTTGCTGCATGAGCTTTCCTGCAGGCTACCTTCACCCGCTGGAAGGGTCAAAGCAATTCATTCAAGCCCCACTTTTGCCACCGTAATGCTTTGATGTATCTCCCTCCCCAGGCTTTGCAAAGCAGCCGCAGAGCCGAAGGGTGTCTCCTTTGGACCTGTTTATGATGCTCTGGGTGACTTTTGGCCGACGTACTCCCTAACTCAACTAATAGTTGCTTCTGCTCAGGCTTCACCACTGCTTGCCTGTGGCCGCAGCACACGCCAATCACAGTATAGCATTATCATAACCGCTGACTTTCATTTTCCCTGGGAGAAAGATACACTGCCAGACAAGTTATTTAAGCAATCCTTTATTTTGGGTTAATTTTGGTTCACCTCAGCTCTTGCAGGTGGAGCAGGTTGTGCGCCATGAGTCTGAGCTGCGAGTCTGAGTGCAGAACAGGGATTTGCATTCGCTGCCCGGCAGGGTGGTTTTGGCTCAGGCAGCCCTCTGCCGGGTGAGCAAGCCTCGTCTCTCCCTCCAAGGTGATTTTTTTTCTTTTCCACTTAATATTTTATATGTTTAAAGGAAAGTAGAGTGGGTCAGGAGCTCAGGACATTATCTGTTTCCCTGCACTGATGTCTCCCCCTTGGCTAGAAGATGCAGCCCTGTACCTTCCAGCAATGAGAGATACTCCGGTTTATTATTTTTTAGCCCTTCATATACTTCCACACATCGCCTGCATTTTGATAGTGACTGAAATGCACCTTTCCATTTCATCTGGCCGCCAGATGACTTTTTGTTGTTGTTGTTGTTGAATCCATGATTACCTTTTTGGCAGAGATTTTGATACTAGCTCCAGTGCCTTCCTTGTCGTTCAGTTTGCGCTGCTATTCAGGGAAATGAAAATGTGGCGCTTTTCCTTGTCTGTTCGTTTCTGCCCCCTGTTCATCGCGTGGAAGGGATGACCTGCCCGTGCCTTGTGACAAGACCTCTTCATGACGTCATTCTGCATTTTAGCTTGTGGGAAACCTCAGCCAGGCTAGGGGGGCAGTAAGGGGGATGCTTCAGTTTTGAAAGCAGTAGTGTTACATATGAGACGGGGAATGTGTGTTTGGACTTCTGCTGCTGCTTCAAATGACTGATGGCAAAATATTTTCTATTTGTGGTGAAGATTTAACCCATTTGCATTTTATTTGTGGATAGATTTAAGGCACATGATCTGGGGAATTTTTGGGTGTTCCCGTGTCTGAACATCAATCGAGTATTAGAGAGCAGCAAAAAATTGCCAGGACTTGGTTGTCCAGAAGAGCAGGAGGGTCCTTGCTCATACCACATCCCAGGACAATATTTCGATAATGTTTCGTAGATATACCTTTAGTTCAGCTATCGCTCAGTGATCTGCGCATGACTTTTGAGTTCAGAAACCATAACAGTTCCAGTTTTTCTACCTTTGCAAAAGACATTCTCCCCATTCAACCTGCCCTTCCTAAACTTTCCATGTGTGCTCCCAGCTCTGTTGTCCAGCAGGAAAGTCACCATTTACCACCCTAAATAGGTCTGATCCTGCTACCAGGAGCAGCTTTCAGCTACATCACAGACCCACAGTGTTTCTACAACACAGCGTGCTGTCTCCCAATAAGCTTCAAGTACCCAAATGCCACATCCTGCAGAGCTATTGGTATCTGGAAAATATCTTCACCCCCGAACCAGCTATTTAGCACGTGTGCAAGGACAGGTGTTTGAGGCCCTCAAGGGATGCCAGGTAGCCCAGTTGTGCAGCTCTTTTCTACGGGTCTTCTCTTCTGGTTTTCTGTCCCTTTGGCATCACTTTTGTCCTTCTCTTGCTTCCCCATTGAAGTTTTAGGTTTCCCCTGTACCCACAGAAAGGGATCCTGAGCTTAAGTGATGTATTTAGAGCTGGCTTTAGCCATGTTTTCTTGTGTTGCTCAAGCCCAAGCTCAGACAGCTCCTGTGAGCAGGCAAGATGCACATTTCATAAACGAAGTTCCTGTTGAACCCAATGGGATGAGCTCTCCCGGCTTGGGGGTGACAGATTTGACTTTACCCGAAGAACTAGAGGTTTCACAAAGCAATTGAAGGCAGCTGCACTAACACCCAGAGGGACTGGGAACCTGTCCACAATGCTCAAGTTTTCTGAAGAAGTACTTGAGGAGCTTTAGGCCCAGCTCAGATCTTGGTGAAACACCTGAATTGCTGCATTGGCCACTGAAGGCAGAAGATGCTCCCGAAGGAAATCACTGCATGTCCCAGGTGTTGGGCAACCAACTAGAAAGCTCGAGAGATATCTTGTGCTACCCAGAAGCTTGGTGCTTCTGGGTCAGTCTGTGTGCCAGCCTGGTAATGGGGCTGTACTCGAGCATAGACATCATGTCCGTGACTTCAGCCCTTCGCCTAACAGAACTACCTGCTGCTGCTTGGAGCAGGCGTGTGAGCGTTTTGACCAGGAAAGGTGGGGAAGAAAATCCACGTGGTGCTGCCTGGATCACCCCCCAGTGTGTCCTTGCCAAAGCCTGAGCAGATTTTTGCTGACAGCTCTGTGCAGAAACTTTATCTCCTGCCATCAAGATCCTCCTGCGTCCATGTAAAAAGGACTTTGGCCATTCTTTATTTAATAAGCAACATATTATCTAAGAGGCCTCATAATTGCTTTCCTCACATCTGGGATCCCAGGCTTTGGTAAACATCTTGGGTCCATACAAGCAACATGCCCATGTTGAGATGATGGTTGTTTCAATTTTCTGCTCAGGAACTGGCCATGGTTTAGCAAATAGGCTTGAATCAAAGTTTCCATCCTCCAAGTGACGAGGCCTGTGACATGCCTGACCTTGCTGGAGAATTGCTCACCGCTACAGGGTATCTGCAGTGGCTTCCCAGGAGAAAAAGATTTGCCCTTCAGAAAAACACAGGGTTGATACAGCTGGTTTCAGTGGCTACAGAAATCCAGCCAGACTTTCTGGTTTCATAGATGGTGGCACAAGACGTTCCAGTATAATAAAGAAAAGCCTGGGCAACGCAGTGCTTTTTTGCCCACCTCCCTGCCCCCCCCCCCCGCCCTTTTTTTTTCCCAAAAAAGGAAATGTCAGTCTCTTCATTACCCACCCACCCTTTTGATACTCCCCGGCAGAGGCAAACAAAAATTCAGCCAGTTCATGCAGCAGATCTGTCCTCTTCCCAGCTCTGTGTATTCAGTGAGTTATACCAGCTGGTGGGGCTCTTCTGGACTCCTTTTTTTATGCGTTTAATTAACAGAAAGGCAGCAGAACTGGCGTGAATCTCCAGGACAGCCTTTTGAAGATGTTCAAGAACCCCACATCTCATCCACAGACAGGCATGCGAGGCAGCTGCGTTTTGCAAGCACAAAACAGCAGGTTCTTTACCCCAAACACAGGGCTGGACTTGCTGGTAGAAAATGAAGTTTTAATTATAATGCAAATAAGCATGTGTTTTGGCTTTGGGCCACTCATGCTGAGATGTCTCCAATCTGACAACCAAAACAGTTGGGCATGGAAAAATGGGATATTCGGGTTGCTGTCCTGATAATGATGAGCCATGTCAGGAAAGCAGAGATCCTTTAGAGAAGAGTTTTGTTCTCCTGCCTCAGTGAAGGCAGTTGTTCTTTTAATCCTCTCTGCTTAAAGCATTACTTTTATTTACTGTTTTTAACAGATGAATTTTTTCCTGCTTGTTTGGCTTAGGTAGGACATGTTGAACACAGCCTTATTCCTGGTGGGGACAAATCGCCTCCTGTTATGATTGCATCCTGCATTCCTGGCTGGCCCCTGGAAACCTCACGCATCTCTGTGGATTACCCAAAAACGGCTGTTGCAAGGAGTGTTGCGGCTTTGGATGAATGTCTACTGCATGCCAAATTCAAGTGAAGCCACTCTGAGCCTCTGTTTGGAAGGAGCTCAGACAAGAGCAAGTATTAAAGCTGGAAGAAACCACACTGTGAGATCATGTTGAAGGACCGTGAAAATGAGAGGGGAGGAAGAGGAAAATCATCCAGACTTTAGGCTATTTCCCTTGAGTGGAGTGGGCAACAGTGAAGCACCGCTGATGGAGCATTAGGTCCTTCCCCTCCGTGGTCTGTGGGGAAGCCAGTGCTATGATAAATTCAGGGTTAAAATGAGGATTGAGAGAAAAGGAAGGAAAACAAAGGGACAGAACAGATTAATAAGTACTCTGTTTATTTAGTCTCTTCTGTGACTTGCTTAAATTTGAGTTTTCTGTGGGAAGAGCACCTGGAAGGCCAAGGGCAGGTGGGAAGTCGTCCTCGGTGTCCCACATGTACCTTCCCTCTGGTGATTTTCCCCATCACCTCTCCTGCATGCCCACATTGGAAGGCCAGGATGGAGGGTTTCAGTTTCAGAAAGTTCACAGAGGAAATCGTGGTCTCCTATGCATTTACAAGGGAAGAGCTTAGTTTTATATGGTCCCAGCTTTGATGGCTTGCACAAGGCGAGCTCTCTGAGAGACCAGGAAATGCTGGTTTTGTGCAGGCTGGTTTTAAAGTGAAATGTGGATGCTGGAGGAAAGGGCCAGTTCTCTGAAATTATCTGTTCTTGCTCTGAAGGGGTGAGAAACTAAAAAATGAGGAGCAGAAAGGGAAGCTAATGCTTCATTGCTATACATTTTAAAGCAAATTTGCTTTTCTTTTTTTTTCTAAAGGATCATGTGTAGAGCTGGTTTGAATCCTCTTTCTTAATGATTTCGAAGCACAACCTTCACTGCACAAGGAAATGTACATTTGTAAATCTATGTTTACTGAGTTTCCTTCTCTCAGCTTTGCCTTATTGCTTCAGTGGATCCATTAATTGTGAGTGGCTTTAGAAGTTCTTTTTAAATTAAGGATACATTAACAAAATATTTTTAACTTTCCAAATGTATGAACTGTTTTTAAGAAAGGAAAAATAGTGTCATTTTATCCTCTGAGATCTCTTTACCTGGTTTGCCTACGAAGTTGTTCAAACAACAAGCAACAGTTGTGTAATCCCACTGAGTGAGAGGATCCACAATCTCCTGAATGCTCCTTGTCAAATATTTTGGTCTTGTATGAGAAATCGAGTACACCTATCAGGAGAAGTCAAGACCAGCTGAGAGTTTCCATGAGTCAGTTGGGTGGTGGCATCAATCCAAGTAGGTTTGCAGGGCCTTTGCTCCTTGCATTTGTGCTATGTTGAGAATGAAAATCCTGTGCTGTTTGCAGTTACTGGATGTGTCTGGGAAAGGTACAAATTGGTATCATGTGATGGGTAGAAGCCATTTTTCAGTAGGATAAATATTATAAATAAAATATAACTTTCTTTAGTCTCATTTAGCACAAAAGGATATGGGGAAGAAGTTGGAGGACTCCTGGTCTTGGGAAATCTGTGGGAAATCTTTCATCTTATGAGAGGGTAACTTGACACGTTACGATGTGATACCAGCCCAGATAGATGTGTAGGGCCAGGCTGCCCAGGCATTGCCAGACAAGGACCTTACAAAGGAAATAATTTTCCCAGGTCTGCATGCATTTGACGTGTGCCACTTTCACATCCCACATTTTCTCCCACCCCCAACATGGAGCATAATTTCAGGGATGTCCTGACCCCTCCAACCATGACTACTGTTGCTTCCTGGGCTCTGTTTTCCTTCCCGCCTGGATCTGCAGTTACTGATCTCGACCATCAGTGGTTAATGAGCAGGTTGATGAACATCCTGCCCCTGACAGGACAGCTTTTGCATGGGGGTCTTATTTTTCAGGATAGGTGCTTCAGTGTGGTTGCTTTGGGGTAAGCACTGTGCCGCCAGTGGGATCACAGTCCTTCATGGTGGTCGTGCTGGTGACCTGTCCAATCCAGTGGTCGTGAGATGCAGAAACCAGTGGGAAGAGTTTCTTTGGAGAAGTGCTGGAAACATTTACAGGACTTCTATTTTGAGTCAATTTGTTGTTTCTCACTAGATTGACAGTGGCTCCGAGGTGCTCCGGGGTACCTGTTGCACTGCCATGTGATGACCTCTGTGGGCTCAATAAACACTTTTCTGGCCACCGTCTTGATAAGCCACCTTCTCTGGAGGCACTGTGTTGCATTTCCACAGGCATGAAGGACTTACTTCAGAGCGATTTACCAAGTCCTTAGCACTTCAGCTGAGGTCTTTGCAGTCCAGAAAGTCCCTTTTCTGTACCAAAAATCTTGCTGCTTCTGCAGTCCTGAGCCAGGGTGGGTGGACATGTCATGCCACCTGTGGGAGATGGGGAGCTGTGCATTCTCATAACGCCATTAAGCAGTCTTTTTAAAAGGAGAACATTTAAGATACTCCCCCAAACATGTTTTGAGCTGCTATCAAACTTCCTTTCCCTCCTCCACCTCCAGCAACAGCTGGGTGGTCCTTTCTGGAGTTAGAGCCACGGTGAGGTCTTTTCCTTGGTTCTTTGCATTTCATGGGGTGAGACTGGCAGGGCACACCATCACTATACCCCTTAAAACTCAATTTCTTAAGTTTTCATGATGATCAAGCAAATATACCACCTTCAGGAAGAGCTCTTGCTCTTCCTGCCAATGCACAACCTACTCCTGGCTCATCTCTGTCCCAGGACCTTTCCCCTGACAGCAGAGTGACTGACTGCTCATGCATTTGTCAAACGAGGCTCTTCAGTTACCTCCAAGGCCAGTGCACAATTTGGGGCAACCTTGCGACCTGAAGCAGGGTATTCCCAGCAGCACAGAGGTGGCCGGGGTATCTGTCAGCCCACACGGAAAAGCAGGTTATTTCTCCACTGACAGCAGGGGCGAGTGTGTTCCTTCAGTATTGCAGCAAGGAGATAACGTATCAGTAAATATTGCTTCTCCCCACCAGCTGGTCCAAAAATTGCTGAGTCAAAAGGCGATACTGAACATGACCTTGAAGCAATGACTCAGACTGCATGTGCTTGGCACTAGCTGGAATATTAACCCTTGGATTAGGGTGCACGAAAGAAACCGTGATGGAAGAGGAAAACAACCTCCTGAGATGTTTGCCTGTTGGAAGCTGAATGGGACGGAAAATGTCAGAGGTGGCCCCAGCCTTAAACTTCCACTGAAGTGCATGCGTACTGGGGGAATCAAAGGGGTATTGCTCGTGGGGTCTTTCATCCCTTCTGCCAGCAAGGGTAAGCAGCTGCTCTCCAAGGAATGTGATGGCTTCCATCACGTTTGGGAAAAGCAAACTGTCAAAACCCTTTAGAAAAAGCATGCTTTAGCAGCTGGAGAATTTATACACGCTGCAACTTTTCTGGGACTCAAAAGGAAAACAGATGGAAAAAGATGTTAAAAATAAAATTTTTAACAAATAAAAATACATTAACAAAATTTATTTTACACTTAAAATACAATCCTGTATTCAAGTTCTTCTTCTAGTAGAGTTTGGAAACCCTGGGGACTGATCTTCCATGAGGATTAGGAGTCACAGCCAGATGAGAAGCAGCAGCCATTCCACAGGCTGGTCAAGCTGTGATGAAGAAAAGAGGAGGGAAAAAATCTTGTTCCCAAATTCCCTGTGCATTGGAGCTGATCAGTGCAATCACGGAAAGGTCATTTTAGAGAGGTAGGCACTGTTCGTAAGGTAAAATAAACACACTGTGGAAAAAAACCCCTATCATCTCCTTGAGTGGTAAAAATTATTGATTGGTTTCTTCTTATCTTGCTCAGTGCTTGACTCATAGGGCTATAACAGGAATAATTTCCAGGCTGAACTTTTCAGCTTGAAACAGGTCTCGAGCTGGGAGATGTTCCTCTAGACGCTGGGACACGCGACGGATCTCAGGTAAGTTTGCATAAGAATTCACTGGGATTTCATAGGACTAACATTTGCTTCTTTTAGTATTACTTCAGCAGTTTAATCAGTTGGAAGAAGAAAACTGTAATTATATATCATGCAGAGGTGTTTGAGGCTGGTGCTGTGATATCAATTATCTGGACAGGTTGCGGTGCTGTGCAGCTGGCTGCCAATGCCACACTCACAGAATAAAAAAGGGAGGAGGGAAACCCATATTAGATTTGTTGCCACTAGAAAAATAGACAGGTGAAATTCAGCAATGATCCTGACTCCTATAGCTTACCATGGCAAAAGAAGCTGATAAGAAAGGTCACCTATAGCAAGTCTGGATGACCACTTGGGTCTCTGGTGATGTTGTTTCTCTTTGCAACCTTTCCAAGACCATAAATGCTAGTTTCAGCAGTTATTTTCTGCAGGTTCTTTGTTTCCAGGACATATCCCCTCCGGGCAATAGCCTGCAGACATGAGCTTTACCAAGCCCCATGCCAGACCCACCATAAGGCAAACGTTACCTCCAGGAAAATTAGAGGCTATGCCTCACTCTTCCCTTTCTAATCGTGTGTTCATCCTTCCCCACCTGCACTCCTGTGGCAGTCAGGCCCCAGCAGGGCCAATGTTGCAGCTGCCGTAGGCTGCTTGGGGCCATGTCCAGGTGAGTCAGGGGCATCCCCAAGGATGGAGATCCTCCACCACTCTAAACAAGGAATCAGTCCTTTGGGGCAGATATGTAGTTTGATCACAGACAAATAAATGGGATCTCCAGTAAGTTTTATCTACTAACATTCAAAGCTATTTTAAAGGCTTATTTCTGCCTTGTATCGATGCTTACAGGAAGGGCAAAAGGCATGTCTTTGCTACAAGTGCCACTTCCCACTGGGCAAGATTGAAACCCTTGATGCAAATCTCGGGCGCCAGAGCAGGACAAATCAGAGGTCACCAGAGCTTTTATCAGAGGGGGAAATAGCATGTTTTCCCATAGCCGTATTTTGAATAATTTTTCTTGTTAATCTTTAAGCCCAAATAAACCTCTGTCCAAGGAGGAAGAACAATATACAAAAAGCAAACCGAAAGAGCTCTGCATATGATGAAGAAAGCTGACGTCTATACATAGGGTCTTATCTTGGAAAGCTGTCACAACCACTACTTTTTCTAGCCAGGAGAGAACTGCACTTGGACACACAATGGGGTGTGCTTTTCTCATGCGGAATTTTCTAAATTGACCTTTATTATGGTGACAATATTTTTTTCTGATGTGCTCTGAGCACGTGAGCAGCAGAAAAGCTGTGAGGGCTTCAGGCCGCAGCATCTTCCTCGGCCGCTCTGTGAACGTAGGATCTGGTGGAAGAGTATGTGGGAGATAACTTCCTGACGCAGCTGGTAAGCGAGCCGACCAGGGGAGGTGCCCTGCTGGACCTGCTGTTCACGAACAGAGAGGGCCTGGTAGGTGATGTGGTGGTCGGAGGCTGTCTTGGGCTCAGCGACCATGAAATGATAGAGTTTTCAATTCTTGGAGAAGTAAGGAAGGGGGGGAGCAAAACCACTACCCTGAACTTTAGAAGGGCAGACTTCGGGCTGTTTAGGAGTCTGGTTAACAGAGTCCCTTGGGAGGCAGTCCTGAAGGGCAAAGGAGTCCAGGAAGGCTGGATGTTATTCAAGGAGGAAATCTCAAAGGCGCAGGAGCAGGCTGTCCCCATGTGCCGCAAGTCGAGCAGGCGGGGGAGAAGACCGGCCTGGCTGAACAGAGAGCTTTGGCTGGAACTCAGGAAAAAAAGGAGAGGCCACTGCCTTTGGAAGAAGGGGCAGGCGACTCAGGGGGACTACAAGGATGTTGTGAGGATATGCAGGGAGAAGATCAGAAAAGGCGAAGGCGCAGCTGGAACTTAAACTGGCCACCACAGTTAAAGACAACAAAAAAAGTTTTTATAAATATGTTAGTGACAAAAGGAGGGCCAAGGAGAATCTCCCTCCTTTGTTGGATGCAGAGGGAAACATTGCCATGAAGGATGAGGAGAAGGCTGAGGTACTTAATGCCTTCTTTGCCTCAGTCTTTAATAGTCAAGCTAGTCATCCTCGGGTTTTTCAGGCCCCTGAGCTGGGAGACAGAGATAGGATGCAGAGTGAAGTCCCAGTTGTTGAAGAGGTGGCAGTCACTGACCTGCTCCTCCACCTGGATGTGCACAAGTCCATGGGACCAGATGGGATCCACCCGAGGATAATGAGGGAGCTGGCAGAGGAGCTGGCCAAGTCACTCTCCATTATTTATGAGCAGTCCTGGTCAACCGGGGAGGTCCCGGATGACTGGAAACTAGCAAACATGACGCCCCTCTACAAGAAGGGTCGGAAGGAGGATCTGGGGATCTACAGGCCTGTCAGCCTGACCTCAGTGCTGGGGAAGGTCATGGAGCAGATCATCTTGAGTGCTATTATGCAGCAAGTGCGGGACAACTGAGGGATCAGGCCCAGCCAGCATGGGTTTATGAAAGGGAGGTCCTGCTTCACTAACCTGGTCTCCTTCTATGACAAGGTGACCCGCTTAGTGGATGAGGGGAAGGCTGTGGAAGTCGTCTACTTGGACTTTAGTAAGGCCTTTGACACAGTCTCCCACAGCATTCTCCTGGAGAAGCTGGCTGCTCATGGCTTGGATGGGTGCACTCTGTGCTGGGTTAAAAACTGGCTGGACGGCCGAGCCCAGAGGGTGGTGGTTAACGGAGTCAAATCCAGTTGGCGGCTGGTCACGAGTGGTGTTCCCCGGGGCTCAATACTGGGGCCAGTCCTGTTCAACATCTTCATTGATGATCTGGATGAGGGGATTGAGTGCACCCTCAGTAAGTTTGCAGATGACACCAAGTTAGGTGGAAGTGTCGATCTGCTGGAGGGTAGGAAGGCCCTACAGAGGGACCTGGACAGGCTGGATCGTTGGGCCAGGGCCAACTGCATGAGATTCAACAAGGCTCAGTGCCGGGTCCTGCACTTGGGTCACAACAACCCCATGCAATGCTACAGGCTGGGGGAGGAGTGGCTGGAGAGCTGTCTGGCGGAAAAGGACCTGGGGGTGTTGGTTGACAGCTGCCTGAACGTGAGCCAGCAGTGTGCTCAGGTGGCCAAGAGGGCCAATGGCATCCTGGCTTGTATCAGGAATAGTGTGGCCAGCAGGACCAGGGAGGTGATAGTGCCCCTGTACTCAGCACTGGTGAGGCCGCACCTCGAGTACTGTGTTCAGTTTTGGGCCCCTCACTGCAAGAAGGACATTGAGGTGCTGGAGCGTGTCCAGAGGAGGGCAACGAAGCTGGTGAAGGGTCTAGCGCACGAGTCTTATGAGGAGCGGCTGAGGGAGCTGGGGTTGTTTAGTCTGGAGAAAAGGAGGCTGAGGGGAGACCTTATTGCTCTCTACAGCTACCTGAAAGGAGGCTGTAGCGAGGTGGGGGTCAGTCTCTTCTCCCTAGTAATGAGTGACAGAACAAGAGGAAACGGCCTCAAGCTGCGCCAGGGGAGGTTTAGGTTAGACATTAGGAAAAACTTCTTCACCGAAAGGGTGGTCAGGCATTGGAACAGGCTGCCCAGGGAAGTGGTTGAGTCTCCATCCCTGGAGGTATTTAAAGAACGGATAGATGTGGTGCTCAAGAACATGGGATAGATGGACTTGGCAGTGTTAGGTTAACGGTTGGACTCAATGATCTTAAGGGTCTTTTCCAACCTTGACGATTCTATGATTCTATGATTCTAAGATTGTGGGGTTTATTTGAAAGATTTCTTCAAAAGAGTGAGCAAAGTGTCCTGGGAAATGCTGGATCAGTAATTCAGCCACTCACCCTGTCCTATCAGGCCTCGTGACTGGGGGTTGTCACTGCTTGCAGGAGATGTGTTTTTGCTGTCTTAAGCAGATGGAAAAATAAATGTCCACTTCCCATCCTTATTGCTGCTGCTGCCTGCTCTGATACTGGGATGGGGGACACAAACCATCACAAGCTCTTTGAGGTTGTGATGTGCTGCTCTGGGTGGGAGGTGCTGTGTCGTCTGCCTTCCCCATGGGCTCTTTTCTGCTTTCACAGTGCCCCCATCATGTGTGGGAAGAGGTCCAAGTGCTCCTTCTCCCGCCTGGAGGTGATCCTCATCGTTTGCCTGGTGTTGATGATAACGGTGACTGTGGTGCTCCTCATCCTTCACTTTCTCACCCAAGAGAGCAATGGCAAGTTGAGCTATTTCAGTCCCGCCATCACACCCTGCTCAAGTGTGTGTCCAGTGAAGTAATTTAAATTAAAGGGATACAGGTAGAGGGTCACTGGGCCACTGCTGAGCCTTCATAATCTTCTCTGTGCATGGTCCTCTCAAACAGCCGAAAAATCAGAAAAATGCCCCGTGGTCAGTCTGTGGCCAGTGTTTCACTTCTCCTCTGTTTTAAGTGACAGCCTAGGAAAGGCCATTCTGGGAAGACTGAGTGTCCCCTTATCCCAATGCCCTGCCTCGAGCGGCAGTGGCTGGCTGTGGAAGACTGTGAGAACAGATCAAGCACATAGAAATATTTTCCCACATTGTTATCTCAGCCTCCAGTGATTTGTGGCTCTGGGATTTCCTGAGACGCAGATAATTTTTTTTTTTTTTTTAGTTTAATAGCCCTCAATGGCTTTTTTTCCATGAGTTTGTCCAGGCGCTTTGTCCATCCTGTAGAAGGACTTCTGCACCTTCATGATGGCTGGGATGAGACATGATCTCCTTTGGGAGTCCTTTTCCTCACTGCTTGCCTGGAGGTCATTGCCCAGAGCTGCTTTTCCCTGCTTTGAGCTTCTGCTGGCTCTGCTGTGATTTTTTTGAGACCAGGGCACCAGCGCTGGACACATTGGAGGCACCAGGGTGACATATGGATGTGCCCTTCTTTCTTCTCTAGTCCTTTCCCAGTAGCTCCTGACATGCCATCCCCTTTTTCTTATTGCTGCTGAGATGAATTTTTTGTGTGAAAACAGCTCTTACACCCTCGGATATGTTTTCTGCATGGTAGTTTGGGGCTTGGAGAGCTTAATCAGCGAAGCTAGGCTTGTTTCCCCCTTGCTGGGACTCACAACACACTTTACACAGTCTAGCGACCCCCTCTTGTGAGCTCCCTCTGCAGTTCTTTGTGCCTGGTCCACCCTTTACCACCCCAAATGCCTTAACAGCCTCAGCACACTTTGACCACATATTGTCAGCCCATTGGAAACCCAAGCAGACAGTATCAGCTGGATCCCCTTGTCCATGGGCCTGCTGAGTCCTCTGGGGATGTCGAGCAGGTTTCAGGCGTGCAATCTCCTTAAAAAAGCTGGGTTGCCTCTTCTGTCCCCAATTCTGCTTGCTCGTGTGTCCACTAATCTACTATTTATTTTTATTATAGATTCCAATGACGTAATAGCAAACTACTTACTGGGCGTAGGTCGAGCTGACTGCACGGGACCTGTGGCAGAAATTCCTCTGGTAAGTTGGGGGAATTGAACACGGGGTTGGCAAAATACTGATTTTTCATCATCTCTGAGTATTTTTTGCAGAACTTCTGGTTTAGAGGCTCTGTCTTGGCAAATGGTTGTCAGCTTCAAACATTAGGTGGAATTCCTTTGAGGCTTTGAGCATCTGGTCTAGTGGAAGGTATCCCTGCCCATGGCAGAGGCCTTGGAACTAGATGATCTTTAAGGTCCCTTCTAACCCAAACCATTCTATGATTCAATGATTCTTGCAACCACAGGGCACAATAGCTGCAGCTCTTAGTGTTCGTATGTTGAATGAGTCCTCTGACCCTCTGGAAAATCTGCTTAGAAAAATACATGCAAATGAATACATCACTCAATATTTTGGCTGTGTGGGCTTGATGGAGCTCTTCCCTTCCAGATGGGATATGCCAACCCGGACCAGGTGGGCAGTGGGCTTCTCATGCGCCTCTACAGCCGAGCCTTCATTGTGGCAGACTTTGATGACTCCAGGCGAGTAGTGTTTGTCAGTGCCGACATAGGAATGGTGTCTCAGAGACTGAGGCTCGAGGTACGTGGCTGGAAATGAATGATTGGCACAGTTTGGGATGTAGCTGGTATTAGCATTGAGGTTGTAGTCATTGCTAAATAATATCAAGTATGGCAGCACATAGGCCGTTTGCTTTGGGATCTCCTTGCAGCACAATCTTGGAGAGACATCCTGTCTCTGCTGAAGAAGAGCTTTTGATTCCTCAGCAAATGAGGCTGGACTTTGACCATGCTTTTCTTAGCGAAAAAATTATCACAAATACATTTGAATCACAAATACGTTACCATGTGGCCTGTGTAATGCTGGGTCTCCAGTACCATGGAGGAGGGAGGGAGGGAGATGCTGGAGAACTGGGGACTCCTTGGATAACCTGGGCTTCACTGCAAGTTGGCCATAGAGGTCTTTACTTACCAGATTTTATTATTTTAAGGTTCTTGCCAAGCCAACAGTTATAACCTACTTGTCGTGACACCAGTATGGGAGTATCAGGCAGAAAGAGAAGAGCAAGGAGGAAGATGAACGGTTGGGTTTTTTGCAAGGGCTGATACAAACCTCCATAGCCTTTAGGCGTGAAAAAGGGTTTTTTAGACCACCTCCTTCCTCTTAGGTGCTCAAGAAACTGAAGAGCAAATATGGCGAGCTGTACCGACAGGACAACGTCATCCTCAGTGGCACCCACACACACTCGGGGCCTGGTGGCTACTTCCAGTACACCCTCTTCTGGATCACTAGCAAAGGGCTAATCAGACCATCCCTCAACGCTATTGTGAATGGCATTGTAAAGGTTGGTGTTGTCCAGTCTGTTGACATGAGAGAGAGAGCCCATAAACACAGAAAAGGTGGGGGGAGATATATTTGTGACTAACAGAGCTCTTGCTGTGATGTTCATGGTAGCACCTCTGAATGTCACAGTCTTAAAACACACTTGGAGGTGAGTTTATGCTTACTAGTGAAATCAGATCAAAAAACAGAAGCCTTGAAGTCTTTCTTTAGAAAGAGACAGTTGTGGATGGTTTTAAAATATTATCATAATTTTCTAGAATTTTAGACTACTTAAGGAAAGAAAAAAACCTCCAAATTCCCAAGAAAGGGTTGGGGACAGGCAGGGAGGGAAAGAGAGAGTTTTTCCAAGTAATCTCACATATACTTTACACGCATGGACTAATATTCTCTGCCTTCTTGCTTTTAAGAGCATTGATATAGCGCATCAGAACATGAAGAGAGGAAGGCTTTTTATAAACAGAGGCACTGTAGAAAACAGCCAGATCAACCGAAGCCCTTTCTCCTATCTTGAGAATCCAGCGTCTGAACGAAGCAGGTAAAAGCTCCTCAAGCAGGAGAGAAACAGAGCCCCTTTGGTTGAGACGATGACCCACCTGTCTTGCAGCTGGTGTTTCTGGTCATTCGTGCGTTGGTTGAAAACGTGGGGCCAAGACCATGGCAGAAAGAATGACACTGTTGCCATCCTGGGTGCTTGCATGTGTGCATGCCCAAAAATTAGTTGCAAGAGTGGGCTTGAAAGTTGTCGTTGCCCACTCCAAGCATGTGAGGCATTGGTCAAAGATGTGACCTTACGTTTTGTTTAAAAAAAAAAAAAAGAAAAAAAAAAAGTCTTTAGTAGGTGTTAGAATTTGAGTCAGACAGCACTAAAGTGCCATCCTTGGTGCATGGATTTGTATTCGGAGAGAGCTCCTCTCTCCATTCCCCTGGAGAAGAAGCACCTGAGGTCAGCAACAACCATAACTCTTCCCTTACCTTCACAGCTATTTTCAGATGCTCCTCTAAGGTCTCACTGTGGTCTGGTAATATCTATAATAACCTCTTCATTTCCTTGCTCAACCTAGTGGAGATTTAATGTGTCTGAGCAATGCAGAGCATGACCACGGCTCTGGCACTAATGGGATTTCCCCGCTTAATTTTCATCCAGGTATTCATCCAACACAGATAAAGAAATGGTGATGCTGAAGATGGTAGATGAGAATGGACAGGAGCTAGGCCTTATCAGGTACTGACCACCAAATAACATGTTTTTCTCCAAATCCTCATAAACCACAGTTCTGCAGCAGTTCTGTCTTTCTGCACAAGCTCTCCTTCCCAACACTGACCCTTGCCCATAGAGCATTGCTCCCAGCTAGTCATCAGAGGGTCTCTGAGGGAAGAATAAGTGAGAGTCCATGAGTGCACAAACCAGGTCAGCGTCCCTCATCTACTCCGGGAGATACAGCAGCACCTGGCCCACCTACAGCTGGGCACTTCTCCTGTCATGACCCAAAGGCATCTGGGGAAGATGACCACAGCTGGTCTGCCCTTGTAGGGGTGTAGAAGAATCCCTTCTGGGGCTTTTGCTGTGCCCCTCCAAGCAGATCCTGCCCCCAGCATCTCTAGGACCCTTTGGGCTCCTCTCCTCTTGGTTATTTTCTTTAACAGCCCATGTTTCGTGGGAAGTGTGCCATTCCTGCAGGCAGCATTGATGATGCCTGTCCTATCAACAGATCTGCGGGGCATTGTTCGGCCATGCGAAGTTCAGAGCTCAAGGCCAGGCAGATGAAGTAACGTGCTGTAACAAAGCCGTAATTGCATTTTCCTCATTTAGAAGTCACTAGCGAGAGTCTGACTGTGTTAAGAGGAAGAGTTTTGGTTTTGGGGTTTTTTTGTTTGTTTTTTTTTTTTTTTTTTGTAAGAACGGAAGTGTTCCTTTTCTTCCTTTTTTACATTGTTGACTCCTCCTTGTTTCTTTGAAGCAAGAAAATAAAAATCCCTCCAAAATATAATTCTCTGGACTCAGAAAAGAGTCAGTTCAGGTCTGAAATAGCTCTTGGTGGCCCTGATAATTACAGTGCCAAATTCTTGTGCCCTCAAGACCTGGACCATCATAGCCATGAGACCTCCTGGTCAGGAAAGAAGAGGATGGGAATAACATTGCCCTTGTTAATGCATCCCTAGGTACCAACAGTCTGCATTTGTATTCTCCCAGGGAAAATTCCCATAAGTCAATTGCAAATGTATAGATTGAACAAGTCAATTGCCAATATATTGATTGAACAATGCATTCCCTATGTGTGTTTTCTGACTCCTCTTCAGCTGGTTTGCTGTGCACCCGGTCAGCATGAACAACACAAACCATCTTGTGAACAGCGACAACATGGGCTATGCGTCTTACTTGTTTGAACAGGAGAAGAACAAGGGGATGCTTCCTGGAGAGGTGGGAGTGGTTTCAGACTACTGAAAATAACGGGAGAAAAAAAGTGCTGCAACAGGGAGGGGATGGTTGGTGCTTTCTATGGGCTAAAGTGGGTTCTTTCAAACAGTGAAATAGGACAGCAGGGTAAACACAGAAAAAGGAGGACAAAGATGAACACTTTGATTTATTTACATTCTTCCTCTAGAGAAGAGAAATTGCAATGTGTACTCTTGACTTTCCAAACAAGTAAATCAGTGACATTTATTTAGACTTTAGGAATAAACCAAATTTATTTTGATTCGACTATTCGACTATAAGTCTGTGGTCAGCCCCAGTTCTTTCTTACGGCTTCCAGCCAGTTCTGCCTCCTGATTTTCATTTATCCAGAAGATTTGTCATCCTCAGAGTGCAAACACAGCTCCTTTAAAAAACATTATTTCCCCTGAAATGTAAATATGGACATGAACCCATCTCACGGATGCTTTAAGTCATGAGTTGATTAGGAGGGTGTACTGTGTGTTATCTCCAGCATGTATCTTGAAAGAGTTGCCTAATTCCTATTTTAATACTCTTGGGCAGAGGAACATGTGCAGTTCATACCAAAGATGGAAACTAAAGGAAGTCTACCTAATTCCTGATTGCAGATGTTTCTTTTTATAGTGGATTATCTAAAAGCTTTTAACAAGACTCGACTCTAGTGCAGTCATGGGTGCAAGTCAGTGCAAGTTGACATGCACGCAAAGATAAGAAGTGTTTGCAAGGTTCAATATTTAGCTGTGTGGTCTGCTTGGCATATTGTGTCTAGCAGTCTCACAAGAAAATAGCTTAAGAGCTAATAATATATCAAAATATCTAGTGTTGACGCATCCCATCTCTAAAAGAGGGGAAAAAATGAGAGTATCTGTGAGATCTGAATTCAGCTGACAGTGTGTAACCAGCCTTGCTTCTAATGATTACTGCTTGATGTTAACTCCTTCAGTCAGATCCAATATCTCTCACCCTGTAAATCAGTCATGGTAAAAGCCTGGTGTTGTGGTTTAACTCCAGCCAGCAACTAAGAACCACACAGCCGCTTGCTCACTCCCCTCTCCCCAGTGAGATGGGGGAGAGAATCGGAAGAGTAAAAGTGAGAAAACTCATGGGTTGAGATAAAGACAGTTTAATAATGGAAATAAAATAAAGTGAAATAGTAGTAGTAGTAGTAGTAATAATAATAATAATAATGATAATAATAATATATAAAACAAGTGATGCATGATGCAGTTGCCACCACTTGCCGACCGATGCCCAGCCTGTCCCTGAGCAGCGGTCCCCCCCTGCCAGCTAGCTCCCCTCAGCTTATATACTGAGCGTGACGCCATACGGTATGGCATAGCCCTTTGGCCAGTCTGGGTCAGCTGTCCTGGCTGTGCCCCCTCCCAGCTTCTTGTGCACCGGGCAGAGCAGGGGAAGCTGAAAAGTCCTTGACCAGTATAAACACTACTTAGCAACAACTAAAACATCAGTGTGTTATCAACATTATTCTCACCCTAAATCCAAAACACAGAATTATACCACCTACTAGGAAGAAAACTAACTCTATCGCAGCTGAAACCAGGACAGTATCCACCCCTTATTCTATACCATCTACGTCATGCCCAGGTCTTACACTTTTCAATACATTCCAATTAATCACCACCACTTTTCCATTTTTTTGATATATACACACAGATATCATTCCATTAGTCTATGGGCCATCCCTCTAAAACGTTTGCTGAGTTCATTTAGTCCATGACTTTGGGCTCCATCTGTCATAACAGTCTTTCAGGGCAGGAGAGATGGTGTGCGGTGCTGGGTTGTCGCATGCTGAATCCAGTTCTGATACCATCACTGCTGCATTTTGCTCGGTTTCATCAAAGTTCATTCTTCATTAATCTGGGCGATTCTTACTGTAATACTGTTGATATGGCATATAGCAACCATAGAAGTGATGACATACAGTGTTATATAGCAATTAATGTTATACAATTCAGGTCATTAGCTATTTTCACCCAAAATCAAATCTCCTTGAGGTACACATTGGACTTCCCCATCCTCCTGCATCACCCACCAAGTGCACTCATGTCCCTGAGCAGAAAAAATATCCTGTGCAAGGTGCTACAATGGTCCATCAACATCTGATCAGTAACACGAAAAACTGGGGACATGGGCGGAAGAGCTGCTGCTGAGATGGAAGAGGTAGATGAAGAAATGCTGTTTGGATACCAAAGCGGCGTGAAAGTCCCCCTGAAAAGGCAGTTGCATCCTGTGTGTTCTCTTCTCCCTTACTCCTCCTGTCCCTAACCCTTGGAAGACTCCTAAATCCCCATTCCAGTCCTCCCAGTCACTTCGGAAATGTTTACCAGCATCGCATGCTCATCAACTGGCTGTAATGCCAGCCTTGACAGTGGAGAAAGCTGCAGGTGACATTTGCAACCATTGCAAGGCAATAAAATCCATCTGACCATGTTTGGTTTTGGCAGGGCTCTTTTGTTGCTGCCTTTGCATCCTCCAACTTGGGAGATGTGTCGCCCAACACCAAAGGCCCGTTCTGTGTAAACACAGGGGAGTCGTGCAATAATCCACAGAGCACCTGTCCCGTGGGGGGGGTAAGTATGTTTTACCTGATCTACATTAACTTCTGATAGGGAAAAAACTCGAGGTGGAGCAGCAAATACAGAGCCGCATGGTGGACCATTGTGCATGAAGAGGACATAAAAAAAAATCACCTCTTTTTGGAATATTCAGGATACCTCTTTCAGGAACTTACTTGTCCTCATACACCCTGTTTTCTCATAATTCAGCCCAAACTTAAATTTATCTTGCTGCAAAGATTAGTGTAGTAACCTGGTGTCCAAATTTCAGATGGCTAGCAAAAAGCAATTATTTCCCACAGTATGACAGTCACTTGTGAACTCATCCACTTTGCAGTGCCACATGTTCTCCATATTAACTGATCACTAGCATTTAAACAAATTTCTTAACAGGCGACGATGTGCATGGCCATGGGTCCTGGTAATGACATGTTTGACAGTACAAGAATTATAGGGCAAAATATCTACTTGAAAGCAAGGGTAAGTGATATTTTGCTTTATGAGTGTGTGTGAATGCTGTTATTACAGGGATGCATGTTCATTTATCAACTTTCTTGCACCTGTTTTTGTGAATGTTTGTAGATTTAAATCACTCTAAAGTCCATATTTATATGCTTAAGGAAAAGTTTGCTGATTATTCAGAAATCACACAGTTTTATTTAGATACATCATTGTAGGTATTGCAATTTGAAAATGCTGTTTTGGGCTTTTAATCTCAATATTCCTCATTGGTATATAAAGTGGATGTTGCCCCTTATAATCTCCCCCTCCCTCCCATACACACATCTCAGAGGTGTCACGATGGGAAAAACCACTGATGCTGAAGACTCCTAGAAGAGCTCAGAGACACCACCACATTCCACTTGTTGGCCCACTTTTTGGCATCATGCTCCCAAACTAACGCAAATGTGAGTTAAAATGTGCCAGCTTAAAGATCCACAAAAGATACTCACCTTGCCCTGCTTGACTTTGCAGGTGTCCTCCACCCTATGGGCTCCCTTATGTCACCTGTGTCCTTTGGCTCAAAAGTCATCTGAATTTACTGGTTCCCCTTCTGCAGCTTCATGTAATGTGAGAGTAGTCAGCAACAGGACATTTTTTGGCACTGTTTCAGGGACAGCAGCTTGTAGGAACTGGAATGGGTCCAGCAGAGGAGTAAGAGCAGAAGGCTTGATGGTGGTAGTTTCCTTTTAATCGCCATTTCAGATGCTTGCCCTGAAGTCACTCCAGGCTGATCGTGACTTGCAAGTGAAATATTGTCCCAGCCAGAGTGGCCTGGTGTGTGTACCAAATGGCAAGGGAAAACATTGCTGTTGTTTTTAACAGTGCAGACTCTTGGCCTTCAAAGGCTGTGTCCTCTATTCCTTCCTGCAGTTAGAGGAATGTTACTAAACCTGTATAACTTCTGGCAACACTTTCTATGTACCAACTCGAGGCACGTGTGCCAGAAAACCATTCACTGAAGAGCCGAATGGCTTAGCTGTCAGCCGTATAGTAAATGTTTGGTAAACATGCATTTCGAAGCAATGAATGCAACAAAGTGCATCTTTCTCATAGAAAACGTTTCTTCTGGTTGGTCTAAGATGTGAGAAATGCCAAAACGTTGCAACTAGGAAAAAGAAGCTGCCATCCTCGTGGAATAGGTGTATGTTTCAGCTGTAAAAAGAAAGACACACACAAAACTGCTGACCACAGAGTGTCTTCCCTATGTTGCTTGAGACAGGGAGAGCTTGCAGGAATTGGGGCATGCAGGATGTAGAGATGGGGTCATAGAAACAAAGGAGCTTGGGAAATACACTCTTGCTTTAACACCTGGAAGAGGCCACTGGAAGGTGTCAACAGAATGAAGAAATAACTCATATAGCTGAATCTCAGAAGAGCTGGGTTCTTGATTTCTTCTTCCTCAAGGATTTCCACCTTGTATATCCCTTAGGAGCTGTATGAAAAAGCTTCCCAGGAGGTCACAGGACCCCTCAGCTCAGCTCACCAGTGGGTGAACATGAGTGATGTCTCGGTGGAGCTTAATGCCACACACACGGTAAGAGCGGGAGCTCCTGGAATGCAGGCATAAAGAAGGAAGAAATGTTATATTCTTATAGCAGGATTTGGCATGCTGAGGGGAACTGGTTTTAAAATCTCTTTTTCATTTTTTTTCCCCCTCTGATTAAGGTTAAAACATGTAAACCAGCCTTAGGATACAGCTTTGCCGCAGGGACTATTGATGGAGTGGGAGTTTTCAACTTCACACAAGGTAATTTAGGGAGCAGATTGTCAATATGGCTTCGTACAAATGGGGAGGACATGAGGCATCCCCCAGATAGGTTCAAACCCCCAGAGTCATTTAAGAACATCAGCCACTGGTTGAACCACAGTGTCCAAAGGAATGTTTTTTAGGAAGGTGTGATCTTACAGCCCACTCACAAGTTTGTCTGTGTTCATCAGAAAGCTGCTGGAGAAGGATATGACCATGATCTGAAGGAAAGAGAGTGCTGGATGGGGAGTGAGGAGAAGAAATAGCTGGCTTTGGGGCAATCTTTCTCATTTGTTCTCATTACCTGAAGACTGCCAAGATGGAGCTCAGCTGGGCTAAAGACTGGCTTTTCAAACCTCCCCACAAAAGGGAGATAGACAGAATCCACTGAGAAATATCCTATCCCTCATAAGCAGGGAGGGGGTAACAAATGAGTTTTCTCTCCGATATAGCTGCTGGGGAAGTTGAAGGAACAGCGTTTAAAACATGTTTCCCCCTCAAGGCTCAGTAGAAGGGGACCCGTTTTGGGATGAAATCCGGGACCAGCTGCTGGGACAGCCATCCAATGAAACAAAAGCCTGCCACAAACCCAAGCCAATCCTCTTTAGCACCGGTGAGGTAAGGATACAGCAGTGTGTGCCCTGGGAAGTGCAGAGATTGCTGATCTGGGCTAGGTTTTGGTAGGGCGCTCCATACAATGTCTGTGACAGTCCATAGAGTGAAGAAAAAGGAAGGAGAGACAGCTGCATGGGCTTTGAAGGCATGAAAATAGAAAGCAAGAATAAGTATTGTCATTAGTTTACATCAGAACGTGAGAGGTGGAAGTTTTCCTCTTGCAGAGCATCTTTTCCATATATCCCAGGAGGAGGGACCAGACCCGCTGCTCTCAGTAGGGTCAAAAAACCCAACTGAAGATCCACACTAGCCTAATTCTCTGCCTGTGAAACAGCCCTGAGCAGGATGCACAGGGAAAATGCATGAGGTCAGGGAAAGCCAACAGTGTGTGGAGCTCAGCATTGCCTCCCAGCAGTCTCTGGCTTCAGAACGTTCTCTGCTGGTGCTCAGATCTTAATAGCTCTGGGTGGATTTTTCTTCCATCCTACCATTGGTTTCCTACCTTAATCCATGAGAGGACATTTCTTTTGATCATGTGACACACTGGTCCATGCAAAATGAAGTAGTGCATCGTGGTGCCTTTTGGAAACTCTGGGGACTGTATCAACTTGCCCACCTTCTCAGTGTTGTCTTTGAAGGTTTCTACCAGGCTTTGATTTCCTCTGGAAATGTCCTGTTGACTTCTCTGCTTTTCTGTCATGTTAATGCAAGTGTCTGATAGTTCTGTGAGCTATAACACTGACTGATGACAGACTTACTCATCCACAGGTAGAATCACACCAGGCTAAGGCTGGAGGTACCCTGGGGTGGGCTTCTCCAGCACGACTCTGCTCCCGGCAGAACCGACACTGCAGCTACAACAGGTTGCTCAGGGCCATGTCCAGAAGAGTCAGGGCAGTCAGCAAGGATGGACATCCTTCACTGCTTGGGTCCCCATCCCAGGGGTGCCCCACTCACACAGGGAAGGGCTGTATCTTAGAGCCAGCCTCTGCAGAGCTGCTGCCCTGTTGGTCCCAGCCCATCCCCATGCTTGGGGCTACTCTGTCCTGGGCAGAACTTGGTATTTGTTCTTACTGAACTTTCCCAAAATCCTGCTTACAACTTTAAAAGAAAATTGATGCCCCATTTTCCACCTGCTGTTCTCTTGGCATTAAGGCAAATGCACTGTAGTGGAGCGGGATCATGTCCAAGGTCAGGTCCTTTAGAGCACTTAGAGGATGCCATCTGGATGAGGCGATTCATTGTTATTCCTTTCATCAGTGTTTTTAAAAGCTTTCCTAGTGTCACTTTGTGTTCAATTAGCTCCTCACCTCATCTCACATAAAAAGAGGTCCCATTGCAGAGCCTCCTCCCACCCCACCCTGTCTGTCCAGGACGGTGCTACAGAGAGTAAATTACACTTTATTCTTAAGACTTCATCACTTTTTCAGCATCCTTTTACGGATGCTCTGGCAGGTCTCCTGCTTCTGATGCATTTAACAAGGTTTTGTCATTCATGTTTTGCCCCCAGTAAATTAGTAAATTGCTCCTCAAAAATCTTTTTGGCTTGCTGGAGTGGGATTTTGTATCTCATTTGCTGGAGCCATGCCACCCTTGAGCTCTTGTTGTTCTTAATTTCCTTTTAACAGGCTTCTTCATTTTTATCTAGCTATTTTTTTTTAAAGATGAAATGCTGCTGTAGTGTGTGTTTTGGCTGCTGCAATGGTGCTGGGTCTGAGTATGGTGTGGTCCCTGCTAAGGGGCAGTCTGAAGTCAGGGCTAGGTCGAGGGTTCCCTGAGCATCAGCCTCTGGGTGACTTGGAAACTCTCCCTCTGCACCAAAACTGACGATGCATTTGCTCAGTTAATGAAGAGGTAACTGTCATTTCCCATTGCCATCGGGCTCTCTGGTTTCACTCATTCACCTTTGCCCTCCTGGTCAGATGATCAGCCTTATTGATCCTAACACTATCCTTTCCCCATGCAGGTGAAGGATTTCTAGATGCTACCCTGACCTTATTTACCCACTTTGCTTTAAGCTGCCCCTCTGGCAACACCTTTTTTTTTTGCTTTACCCATAGTATTTACGTGTGCCTTGTCTGTCTGTTACGGTCAGACAACTCGTTGTACACGTGGAGGTGAAACACTTTCTCATGTGCCTGTCTACAAAGTAAATTTATTTGCCTGATTTATGCCTGTAGGAAGGAAAACACTTCAGCTATCTTTTTTTGCTACTACCCTACAATAGTTATATCCACTTTTTTTTTTTTTTTCACCTCAGATGACTCGGCCTCACCCATGGCACCCTGACATTGTGGATGTTCAGATTGCTGCCATTGGATCGCTGGCAATCATTGCTGTTCCCGGAGAGTTCACGTGTGTATTTCTTTGGTCTTGTTCTGTGTATTGCAGCTACCAGCATTTCATTCAAACTACCTGTGATACTTCTGCATGCAGGTAGAAAGGGGATGTAGGCTAAAAATTGTCCCCAGTATATGATAGCTGTGTGGCCACTACACATATATGTCCACTGCATGTACTTTCTTGTATACTGTCTCCTCTGGTTACCTGGGGTTTCCCATTTTCTTCTCTGTTCTGTAAACTAGCCATGGGAATTAATTAGATGGAAACAAGCTTCCTAAATAATTTTAACTGTTCATTGCAAAACACAGTTTCAATTAAATGAAAAGAGCTTGTTAACTTTGATTTTTTTTTTCATGCCACAAACACCGCAATGGTGAATTGCACTGACTGTTGGTTGTACAATGGTGAAAATCTGAATAGGATAATGATTTATTTCTAGCACCTTTTTTTCTACCCCACCCCACCCTGGGGTGCCTCCAGCCTCACCCTGGCTGTGATGATGTATGTGAAATATTTTGAGGTGTTTTGGTTGAGCTCATCGCAGAGAAGCCTTAAGGGATGATGAGCAGCACTGCAAGTGCTATGTGAATTTCTGGTCGCGTGCTGCATGTCCAACCAGTGATTCCTCCTTTAGCTCCCTGCATTTCTGGAGACTGACGTTCTTCCCTTAATGCCCCTAGGACCATGTCTGGACGTAGGCTACGGGAAGCTGTTAAAAGAGTAAGTTGCTGAGGAAGAGGTTTCTCCAGAGTGCAGTATATCTGGAACTTCACGTTTCTTGATCCTTCTGGGTTTTCCCTCATCTCCTCCCAGCTGAGGTCATGGGTCTCATGTCTCATAGATGTTTCCTTCTCACAGTTGCTTCGGACACATTTTGCATGTGCTTGCTGACATGCGGGAGAAATGAATAACCTCCCCAAAAGAAGCAAACCAATCAAGTTTCAATCCATTAAGCCAACACAAGCTAATTCAACTGGGATCCAGGCATAACTGATGCTAGCAGGAGATTTGTTTCTGGGATGGAGTTTAGATCCTTAATCCCTACTAGGATTTTGCAACATGAGAACAATTGGAAAAAAATGGCAAATGTATTTTTTCCATTTTCTTGATTGATACATCCTATTCTCAGCTGCAGTCTGAATACCATTTTAATCTCAGACGCTGTTTCCACAATTCACTGAGCTTGTCTCACATAGTTTTATTGCCAATTTTTTTAGGAGTATACAGACTTTAGCTTCAAAAAAACCCCTACATTTTTTGAATTTACTGGAGTATGAGGTAATTTCTCCTCTTTTTCTTTGGGAAGTCAATATGAGACATTAATAAAGGCAAATTACACTTGTAGGGTTGCATTCCTGAACATCCAGCCTTTCCCCACTGTAACTTTGTATTCTGCCCTGGTAAATAACAACAACAATATAATTGTGCGTTAAACAATTATTACAAGATCAGTGATTTATTTCCTTTCTTAGGAATTTGATTCTCATGGTACATCAGGAATGGATGTCGTAATTGCAGGTCTGTGCAATGTCTACACCCATTACATTACCACCTACGAAGAATACCAGGTAAATGTTAAAATTGCGGTTGAACATGTTTAACTGAGTTCAGCTTTTGGCTATATGGGATGATAATTCATGTGAAATTATGTATGTTTAGAGTACTTTTTCTTTGACACAAAAAGCTGAAGAATCTGTGGCAGAAATGATGAGACCTCCTTGTTTATTCTGGCCTAGATGACATGGTCCAAGGGCCAATGTGGTTTCCTGACCGTAGGTGGAGAGTACGTATGGATGCTTTAATGGGAAATGGTCAGATGTACTGAAGGGAGCTCCTGTGAGTTCAGGTCTGTTTTAGTAATCTCCCGATGACTTACATGATGAATTAGAAATTATCTTCATAAGATGGCAAAATTGCCAGAAGAAAGATTTGGAGCTGTAGGGTCATAAGGTGAACATGAATTGCAGTGCCATGTTGCTGTGGAAAAGACAACAATATAGCTTGCAAGACACAGTTTTAAGGGTCCCCACAAGGCATGGCAGATGCTGTGTTTTCAGGAAGATGTGGACCATTAGATGGAGTCCTTGGGTTTAGAAACCTATAACTGGGAGGCAAGGATGGAAGAACTGAGGTTGTCCAACCCAAAAAGTTGGAGAGGAGATGACCTACATCGTAAGCCTTTAAAAGAGTAAAAGAGCTGTGATAATTGGAAGAGTGACAACCGATCCTCCCTGTTAGCGATGGATTAGGGAATGAAGAGTAACGTGAAATTGCAGCAGAAATACTTAGGCAAGTTGTTGGGCTGTCTCCCTAGCAGTAAGGGATTAAATAAACCCCTGCAGGTATAATGCTGATCTTGTCCTGGCGCAATAGGATAAGCTGTATAAACTGCTCAAGAGTCCTTCAAACCCTCCTTTTCCAAATTTGTCCTTTGCTAGGTTCAACGATATGAGGCTGCATCGACTATTTATGGGCCGCACACCCTTTCTGCTTATATCCAACTGTACAGAGGACTTGCAAGGGCTATTGCTACGGTAATCAAAATTTTCTACATGCCACATGCTGCTAGATATATTTAAACACTGTAAATGGTGACGGTTATATTTGTTCCTCAGTGAGGTTTCATAATTGCTACCCTCTCTTTTCTCATAAGAAACCACTTTGAGAAATTCTCATGTGGTATGAAAATCATTCCTATAATGGGGGTCTCATGCCACTTGAGAAATTCTGGGGTTTTTTTAGTTCAAAGTTTAGGAAATAGGTACCTCCAACCTTTCAGCATAGCCTGAAGTTACTGCTTTTCTACCAAGAGGAAGAAAAATCTGCTACATTTCTGTTGTACATAGCAATGTTCATTACCATTGTATTTGTGGACCAGGTGAACGTGCAAGACCAGTGGGAGAGTGCTGTCTCCTGAAATCGTGGGATATTCTGGCAGGTGGATTTGGGGGACATCAGCAACAGGGCAGTGGGTGTCCTGTGGGGATTGCTCCTGCGTGCAGAGCACAGATCACATCTTGTGAACATCTTGTAAACATCTTGTTTATTTTTATGTTCACTTTATTGCCCTTGTTCTTAAAATCTACCTAAGCAATGGACTTGGATAAAGAGCCACAGCAGTGATTTGATTCATCAGGGAGATACTGGTTATCTATATGTATGTATAACGAGCACATCTTTCCTCTCCCAGAATACAGTTCAGGATTTGCCACGTGGTCCAGAGCCCCCACTTTTCAATATAGGTAATGTGACCTTGGTGCCTCCTCTCACGGCTGATCGCGTGCCAGTGAATAAGACATTTGGGGATGTGCTCCAAGAAGTGAGACAACGGTATCAAGTGGTGAGAGCCTCAAGGATTTCATAAAACCTGTTTAGGAACTCGTCTTTAAATTCTTATCCCTCATCCAAAAAAGTCTATATTTTCTAAAGGGTCGTGGTGCTCTCAGACCAAAAAGGTCTCGTTATTAGCAGACATGGTTGAAAAGGCAGAGACAGAGTGTTTCCGTGCCAATGTTATTGTACTGAACGTGATTAAAATGGGTGAATGAAGGGGAAAATAAAAGCCCTTTATTCAACATGAGAAGATTTCCCCTTCTGCTTTGACATAAAATAACAGTTGATTAAACAGGCAAATATTGTACAGTGATTTCTTTACAAGCAGAAATCAGGTCACCTTTGGTATGGAATGTAAATGAAATAATAAAAATGTCAGAAAGGGTTCAGTTTTCAATGCTCAAAATTTAGATAAAGTGTTCAGAGCAAGGACTTTCATCTCATTGCTGTCTCCATTTGCAAGGTAGGAAGAAGGCAGGGAGGCATTCTTAAAAATCTCACCTATTTCCCTCCCTCTTTTACACAGAAATCTTATGTGCTATGGTGGATTTTATCCAGCAAGCAGGACAAGTGGAATAGCGAGGCACAGAATACCAGTTCATAGTATAAATTGTCCATTGCTATTGCAACAAGTGAAATTATAAATAATTTAAAACAAAACCAAACCCCCACAAAACCCCAACCAAACCACTAAAAAACTCATATGGCATCTTCAAAGGATGTTCTTAATGTGCAATATGCTGCTCAATCCTTAATATAAATCTCAATTTCTCCCGCAGAGAGAAGTTGCTGAAGTAATTTTTGTAGGTGCAAACCCCAGGAACTCTGCAGAGAATGCGGTAAATATGACACAACAACGCTGGAATTGGGGATGTTTGGGATTAGTGAATATTTAGTTACTGCCTCTGCCTGATGCATTTTAATCTTTGACATTCAGGTTTCAGAAGGAGTAAGATCGTGTGCTTCCAGTGCTTTTTTTTCTTTGCTGGGAGTTCAGAAGAAGATAGTTTCTCCCTTTAGCATGTGCTTTGGGAATTCACACCACCAGAATGCTTTTGGGGCAAAGTCCTTAATTTGGTCAGATGCAGACCATTCATGATCTCTTCATACTATTGAAGTGGAAGGCACCCATGTCGTACGTTAGGCCAGACACTCTTTCTCAGTCAGTATCCACGTGCCATCCAGTCATAGCAAGCATGGTCTCTAGTCTCCATCTTATCAGCCTGGTGCATTATTTTAATAAAACAAAGAAAATTAGAAAAGTGCTTAATTTGTCCCATCCCTCATCTTGCATAGACATTGACAGCAAATACCTCACCTGTCCATTCTCTTTTTAATGATCAAGTTCTTTACTCATTCTCTGTGTCATTTATTACCTTCAATTTGTGCTTTGGCACTGAAATATAAGCATTTTTGCTAGTAATTAACGCATTTGCCAGTAAAGCACACAGAAGCATAGTACCTTCTCCAGTTTAAAGTGACACAGAAAAGTAGGGACATGCCTGTCCCTTCAGCATCTGGCTAACTAACTCTGTTATTTTTATTCCAGACTGAACACAACTTCCTGACAGTGGAGAGATACGTCAGCACTTCAGACAGCTGGCACGTGGTACAGAACGATGCCTCCTGGGACACCAGGTGGGTGCCCTGACCAGATTTCACTGTTCCACAGGCTCCATGGAGTTTAACCTGAAGGGCTTCATTTCAGAGCTCACAACTGTAGGTTGGTCTTGTCCCAGCAGACGATGCTCTCTGGGGACAGATGGGTCCATATTTGAGTGGTTAACTCGTCAAGACCACAATAATTGGTCTTCCCCTTCGGTCTAGCTTCTGCAATGAAGGCTTATAAGTTTGGGAAAGGTAGAAGGAAGAACAAGAATTACAGAAGGTTCGTGGTCCAACTTGTTCATAGCCTACATCCATCCATTTGCTGTACTGTGCTGACAAATAGGATACCAAATAGAAAATATGAGAGGTTCACTGCAGTAGAGTTTTCATAGAGAAAAACTGGCCAGTTTTGCTGCGCATCATAAAGTAGAAAGAGTCAACAATTTAAAAAAAAGTTTATTAGAAAGTAAAGTTAAGATTAGAGATGTCAGTCTTAAGGAAAAATATCCACTAAGCAGCAAAGGTGGTGTTACCTTTCAGAGCTACACCAGAAGTCAGCACATGAAATAGGAATACCAAAGGCATCTTTTGTCAAACCATTCGATTTCAAGTTACTCCCCTGTTTGAATAAAACCAGACATTTTCCCACCTGCCTCTGCAACTTATCTGTGAGAAACCGGACCCTGAAAAACATCTGTCCTGCGGTCTTCTGACCTTACAACATCCCAGTGCAAATACATGAAGTCCAAGATCAGAGAAGCAATGTTCCTGACAGCTTAGCTTCATCAGGAAAGTCTGGATTTAAGATGAGCATTTGATACATTGCACTCTCTGCCCAAGTACAACCAGCTGCTCTCTAAACCTAATTCGGTAGCCAGGACTCTGGCTGTCCTAACGCAGAAGATGTATTCCTACCTGCACTCGGAGCTCTTCATTTCTAAGTGCTTGCCCTCTGTTTAACACTTGCATTATGTTACCTTGTCACTCTCACTGATGTCACCCTTTTCAGTCAAGTTCCCTACTTGAGTAGGGGAAAGGATGGCATGTTATCACCCATATGTGTAGCCCTGCCTTCTTCCCTCCCCTTCCAAAAACCCAACAAATTCCCCAAAATCTTGGCCACGAACACTGAAAATGTTTGATAACATGTCACTCAAGATGAAGAAAAAAATACAAAAGTGCAAAACTTGAAGAATGTGCTGCCATGATGCCGGAAAGACAGGAATCTAGACATCTTATTTTCCTTCCTGAGAAACATCAGACTTTGGATCTCTGAACGATGCTTAAATACTTCTGCTGATAAGGAAGAGGAGCTGTTTGGCCTTTTCCTGCCTAAAGGGTCTGGCCAGAAGGCAAACCAATGCAGACAGTAATGTCTCCGTTCCTGGTGCCCCAGGAAAGTACCAAACACCACAGGAAAGGGGAAATGGTTCTGTTAAGATGAAGACGAGTCACTTTTTACGATGTCAGTGTGTTAACCTTGAAATGTCAGTAATTAAGGTGATGGGGACAGGGAGCATCAAACATTTTTACTAGATATTAGTGGAGTCAGACTGTCTTTTTTTAGTACAGAAAAAGCTAACGTTCGATACCATTTAATGTGCTGACATTGCAATAGGAGAGTAGCACAAGGGAATGCATTATTAGCTTAGTGTTGCAAAGTGTTAAATAGCTTATAGCTGCATTTGTAAAATGCAAATTTTCAGGGATCAAAAGATATGAAGGTTTACTTAAAGGAGATGCAGCTTTCGGGGAAGGAGATAGCTGCTATCTGCCCTTTGTCCTGTGCTCACCATTGCAGCAGGGACAAACTCAGTGCAGACTTGCCCTTTTGGTGGATGCTGTCTTGGTGTTTGCAGCAGAGAAGTGTTTGGCCCCACCCTGCCTCTGCCATGGGGACAGTAATTGCTTTCTTAGGACTGTTTAGGAGGAGGGGCTGAGCTACAGGCAGGAATTTGCCTGGCTCTGCCTTTAGCAAACAGCCAACAGAGATAAGACATGGTTAAATCCCCATGAGCTCATCTGTGAGAAGCCTCTTCCCAGGTGGGATGTGAGCTATGTTCCAGTTCCCCGAGTCCCAGAGCAGTGGTCCTGGTTCACAAAGCCTGGAGGGCAGAATGGAGAGAAGGCTGGGTGGTGGCATAGATCTATCACAACAGAATTTTTAGGTCACAGCATTACAGCCAGGCTCAGGCTGCAGGCCTCTGTTCCAACCCAGCTCCCAACAGGGCCAATGTCACAGCTATAGCAGGTTGCTTGGGGCCATGTCTAGGAGAGTCGGGGTGGTCCCAAAGGATGGAGATGCCCCACCGCTTCAGGCCTTGTGCTATCACTTCACCATCATCTCCCAAGACAACATTGTCTTTGTCCCAAGACAAACCAGTGCAATCCACAGCCAAAACCTTGCACAAGAGCAACCAAGCAGATACATGGGCCCTGTGTCAGCCTGTGTCTCTGTTTACCAAACCAAATTTCCCCCATCATTCAGTCTTTTTCACCCAGTCATGTCTGTAAATACTTATTTCAATCTTCTCAGTAAGACTGGTATGGGGAAACTTTTTATTACCATTACCAATGAATCAACATATTTTGTTCATCTGCTTCCTTTAATTAAAGCCCTGAAATGGGCATGCTATGTCAGTATGACTTGATAGCTCTAATATCTGGCCCAGATACCATTAGGGGGATATCCAGCAGTCACCTTCATTGGCAGTATTGATAGAAGAGCAGGCCAATCTTCATCTCCCTAAGAATCATGGCCGGCTGAAAAATCACTCGCCCCCAGGTGATGTGTGGCTGTCTGTAGAGTTTTGATGTTGAGCAGAAGTGTTTTTGCACAAGGATTCTGCAAAAGAAAATGGGAGTCTGATGTGGAAATGGGTGCCAGAAGTCCTGAGCTTGATGATGATAGATTTGGCTTGTGACTTTCAATACATATTCATCCTCTTGGTTCAGCATTCCCCCTGCGTAGGAAAGACTAAGCTGACAAATATTGCTCACAGAGGTAATGTTGTATGGGGTTATGATGTGGAGTTGGGAATGTAAGAACACATTGGTAGAAATATTCTTCATCTGCAAAAAGGACCACTGACTTGTTTTTCCATGTTTCCACATATTTTTTAGCCCTGCCAGGTCTTGAGTTGACTTGTTGATTGCTGCTCTGATAGCCTAAATATATGAGGAAAGGTTAAAAAAAGCTCTTAAAATACACTTAACTGGAGTGCATTCATCTCATTCCACTTTGTGAGCTCTTGGGATATTCAAACAAATGACAAGTGGATTTTCTTGCTGACTGCAGTTTTTCGTTTGTCTGCTAGGTTTTACTGGACCAAAGGATTACTTGGTCAGAGCAGAGTGACTATTGAATGGCACATCCCTCATGGCACAGAGCCGGGCATCTACAGGATACGGTACTTCGGGCACTACAGGAAAAAACTGTCTAACAATCATGCTGTCTCTATTCCATTTGAAGGCACATCTTCAGCATTTGAAATCACAACTCTGTAGGCGATCTTGTTAATTAAAGGAATTGTTTCCTCTAGGCAGTAGATTTGATATCTGTGATGTTCACAATGCATGCCTGGGAGTTTTTTTGTGGCATACGTGACTCTCTACATCATTGCTGTCCCTAGAGTGCTGCTGGTCATCCTTTGCTGTGCAAAGCTCGACTTCCTGCAAAGTTTTGACTTCTACCTGCAATTCAGTCTCACTAGTCCAATGTATTCTCATTCAAGCGGTTCCCATCCTGGCCAGATCTTGTTGTAGTTGATTCTCATTGTAATAAAAGATGTAACTGTTTTTCTTTAGTCATTAAAGAAGTGCTTATTGATTGTGAACAGGCTCTCTCAGAGAGAATTAGTGCATATCGGGAGCTAATCCAGACCATAAAGTAGCCCATAAAATTGAGCCCAGTCCATAAAACTGGAAAGAGCTGCTGAATTCACAAGGCATCAGAAGAGAAGACTACTCAATTGTGCTTGAACTGCAAAGCTGACCTCTTAGGATGGTAAAGGGATAAATAGGATAGATACTCATCAGAAAGGTTTGAATATTATTTCATTTAATCATTCTTGTTTAGGGCATTTGGAGGATTCATTCTCTGAGTTAAAAGCCACCATAGACTACGGGTGGTGAGGGGGCAACAGTGTCATTTGAAGTGAGTTGTGCATAGTTCTCCATAAATCAGTGGTCTTGGCTTCACAGGTGCCTGATGAGAGTGGCTGTATAGGGTCCTACCTCAGAGGTCTTGAGTAAGGAAAGGAAGGTCAGTCACTCGCAAAATAAAATACTGCAGCAGTTGGCAGTTTTTTCCTGCTAGACTGTGTTATTCTCTTTCACAAATGCCACTTTTGAACTGACCAGTGTGCCAGGTGGGCTCAGTGCTGCCCACTACGTGTGGGTTTTTGTCATATTCAAGGGGATGCTGGGCAAGTTTTTGGAAGAGAAGCCCTCTGAAAGCTCTCAAATAATTACAAGTGGCCTGAGAAACTACAGATGGGCTGGAGGCCACCGAGTCCCTGGAAGGCCTACATTTTATGACCTGATTTTATGACCTGAAGACATCATGCATCTGTGGCATGGTCCAGACACAGGATGCTGGGTGAGAGAGACTTTGGGGCTGACTTTTTTCACTCTTGTTGTCCTTGTGTTAAGATCCTGCCCAGCCCTCTGATCACAGCAAAGGGCAGCAGATGGCATTTAACCCTCTAAATATCACTTTTGGACACATCAAAAAGATCAAAAATAAGGATGCTTACATATGCCAGAGGTTGTTTCAATAGGAGGGTGTCATGGGAGGGCACTGGGGTTACACAAGGGGCCATATGCAGATGGGGATTTTGGGAGGGACCTGTTGGTGAGGTAGAACCTGCAGCTGCTAGCAGAAGGTGACTGATGTCCAGTCAGAGCATGGTTGGATTTCATTACAATAAGTTTATATTTCAGGTACTGCAGATGGAAATCAGTAAGAATTGAACTTATGAATTAAAGCTGTGGGTGATGCAGCTCTGAACAGACTTCAGCCTGCTTCATTTTTGCATCAGGAAAGACACAAGGTGAGCAGGCTCTGGCTGGATGAAGGACTGCCAAGAGCCGATGGCCAAAGCCTGAATCACCTACAGTAGGTCACCAGAAGGGCTCATGGTGCCCTTCCAACCCATGTGAAAGATCAATGGAGGGTTTCATCAAAGCATAGAATGAAGATACCATTGAAGGGACAGTCCCAAAACCTGTTGGCTGAAAGGGTTTCAACACAGAAAGGTCCCCAGGAAGGTAGAGGATCTTCTCCTGGGGGTTTCAGGAGCTGCCTGGACAAAGCCATGACCACCTTGACCCAGTGCTGGTGGCAGGTTCCTCCTGAGGTGCCTCTTACCAGCGCTGACAAGAGGTGCTGTAAGGAGGGATGGCTCTGCAGTCCCGAAGTCTCTTCCAGCCTCTGTAAGTGGTAGAAAAAAATATGCCTTTCAGATCTGGATTTAGGATTCTTGTAGTGTCTTACAGCAAAACAATTCTAAATGTTTAATAAGCTCCAACAATGTGCACCAATTTTGTATGCAATCTCTTTAATTCTTCAGAGAATCGTCAGTCAGATAATTTTGCCTCTCTTTAAAATCAGTAGGAGAGAATGAATTATTCATTTTAAACCAGCTGCAATCAGTCTCAGAGATCCCTATCCGGAGGAGCTCAAAGCAATCGAAATATTGAGTCAGGAAAGAGAGAGCTTTGGAAGAACAACACTGGGAATCAAATCCCTGAAGATGCTTTTAATGTCCTTTCCTAATAACTCACCCAGCTGGCCTGTCCACCCTGCTCTCATCAGCAAAATTGCTCTGATGGCAGTGGTGGCACCTGCGGGATGCAGGCAGCAGCAGAGGATGCTGCTCCATCCCATCCCATCCCATGGGACAGGCTTGGTCAGTGCAGCAATGCTTAAGTTGCAAAATGATCCAGAAAGTTTCTTGCAAAGTTTTTCCCGCTTTGCTCATGTTTTCATGCAGGACTCTGCATGGTGAAACACATTGCAGCCCCTTAAAACAGGGTCAGATCATCTTTATGAAACACAGGAGCTGCTTTCTGGTCTGAAAATGGTGCTGCCTAATGAATTCCAGTATGACAATCACTCTCTCTCTACTTGCTGTTTTTCTTACACTCTGTAAACTAGATTAAATTGCATGGGATTACTCCTGGTTTCCTAAAAGAAATACATTGGGGAAAAGGAAATAGTGATTCCTTTTTTCTCAGGCAACACTGAGATGTTTTATTTGATTGTTTCAGATAATTTTGTTTGTATTATTGCATTAAACTAACCGTGGATTTTTTTTTAGTGGTGCTCATACTGAACATGTTTATGCAAGCAAAATTGAATTGCACAGTTAAAATGCTCATGGGTAAGATTTACCCTCTAAAATGTGAGCATCTGACCCCAAAAGAGAGTATTTAGGAAGCTAGTGTTTCTCATGGGAGAAGAGGTGTTGAGAGCCAGAATTAGGGTACCTGGAGAGTCCCACCGGTGCTCCAGAGCAGATCGCCTTGTGAAACACCTCATGGCAGGCTTATTTATTTATTTGTCACCAGTGGGCATAGGCTTTTCAAAGTTTTTTGGGGAGTTTTTTGGAACCCTTATTAATTTTATGTGTCTAGAAAATTCAGGAGCTCCAAGCGCTTCAGTGTGAGAAAGGCGGTTGAGGAAAGTCCTTTGTTTTATTTGCTCTTTAATAACATTGTGGCTGTCATCTACTGTTGGCATACAGTGACAAACAGCTCTTCTCTGTTATCTGCATGCCGTTTTGGGGTGCTGTGGTTGAATCCAGCAGCCGCTAGGTGCCAGTGCCGTTTTACATGAGAACAAGCTCGCTGCTAACAGAGCCAAAGCCTAGAAAAATTTTTCAGGAATTTGGGCAACTTGCCAGTTGTTAAATATAGCATTACTCATCACAGTTGCTCTTCCCTCTCTGAGGCTGCTCTCCTTCAATGTATAGCCGTTTGTGTCTTGCATACATGCTTGGGAGGCGAGCAAAACTGCACTTTTTTTTTTTTTTTTTTTTAATCGTCAAACATAAACTGGCATGAACTTGAGAAACTTGTTTGTGTCCGCAGGCTGAGCCACCTCGCAGAGCTCCTTTGCAAAACTTGACAATGCTGCAACTTTACTCCTGCACAACATCTTATCCCTCCTGAATTTACCAACAATATTTGGAGCTGCAGAAAAGATGCTAAATTAGGATCTGACCCGAGGCACTAGGGGAAAAGGGGAGAATCCCCCTGCTGTCTCTGGGATTTGATGCAGGCTTTTAGGATCTGTCCAATCCTGTGGTTGTCTGGTGCTGTTTGCATGTGTCCCACAGAGGATATTTGTGTGCAACCTATCTACAGGTCTGCCAGTGGCTATTTGCTTTTTAGCATCTTCACAGCTGGGGCTGCATATGCATGATGTGTGTCTGGGGACCAAGGAACATCACCCTTCCAGTGTTTCCCTTAATCAGCCCCAAATCTGGATGTGCACAGTCCCCATCTCCTGCAGATAGCTGGAGCCAGGCTAGGACAAGTCTCTGGGCATGGAGAGGAGTTCAAGGTGGCAGGCCATCTCCAAGGAGAGAGCAGCCCACTCCAAGCACCCCCTGAGGGAGAGGGGTTGGTCAGTACGGGCTGTCTAAGTCCCCCACCGGCACTTAACAAAGGCCAGCTGAGAACTGCAATTTTAGCTGAGACCAGGGTTTTGGGGGCACGCAAAAATTTCCAGCCCTTGAAAGAAAGGTGCATCCCATGAGAGTACCATGAGCAGCACCAGGGCCAGGCTGACTCCCCAGGCAGCTAGTGAACAGCAGTGATTTGTGGTCGCTGACTGGAATGTCACCCTTCAAAGGGTTTTGGTTTTTTTTTCCCCAAAAAAGGGAAATCCAGGTAGGTATGTGATGGGAACATGAGATGGTCTATGGGAGATTTAGCTGGGCTAGTGGAAAAAGGGACCCATGCAAGCTCAAAGATACAGCAACTCCCCTTGAAAGTCACTGGAGACCTTGTCCCATGGACCTATAGCGGGGCTTTCAGTGGGACATGGGAGATAGTTTCCAGGTGAGATATTTCAGGGTCTATCCAGTTCCAAAGGTGGAGTTGTTGTGTAATCCTCACCTATGTTTTATTCTTGCTTTGCACCTCAGATGTAAGGCCCTGTGCTGTAGAGACCTCCAGGAAAAGGCTGGCTGGAAGAAGGGAGAAGGAAAATGCAGGTTTTGTACCTCCTGCCTCACAAGCAGCCAAACATGTGGCCATCTGCTGATTTTTCTGGCCCATTGGTCTTTTCATCACTTACGGCTCAAACATGTCTTAGACTTGTTCATGGAGGATGGATATGGTTTTTGACATTGTCCTGCTATCCACTGGGAACCCACATCCTGGGTGACTGGAAGCTAGCAAATGTGACGCCCCTCTCCAAGAAGGGTCAGAAGGAGGATCTGGGGAACTACAGGCCTGTCAGTCTGACCTCAGTGCCGGGGAAGGTCATGGAGCAGATCATCTTGAGTGCTATTATGCAGCAAGTGCGGGACAACTGAGGGATCAGGCCCAGCCAGCATGGGTTTATGAAAGGGAGGTCCTGCTTCAGTAACCTGGTCTCCTTCTATGGCAAGGTGACCTGCTTAGTGGATGAGGGGAAGGCTGTGGAAGTCGTCTACTTGGACTTTAGTAAGGCCTTTGACACAGTCTCCCACAGCATTCTCCTGGAGAAGCTGGCTGCTCATGGCTTGGATGGGTGCACTCTGTGCTGGGTTAAAACCTGGCTGGACGGCCGAGCCCAGAGAGTGGTGGTGAATGGAGTCAAATCCAGTTGGCGACCAGTCACGAGTGGTGTTCCCCGGGGCTCAATACTGGGGCCAGTCCTGTTCAACATCTTCATTGATGATCTGGATGAGGGGATTGAGTGCACCCTCAGTAAGTTTGCAGACGACACCAAGTTGGGTGGAAGTGTCAATCTGCTGGAGGGTAGGAAGGCCCTACAGAGGGACCTGGACAGGATGGATCGTTGGGCCAGGGCCAACTGTATGAGATTCAACAAGGCGCAGTGCCGGGTCCTGCACTTGGGTCACAACAACCCCATGCAACGCTACAGGCTGGGGGAGGAGTGGCTGCAGAGCTGCGTGGCAAAAAAGGACCTGGGGGTGTTGGTTGACAGCTGCCTGAACGTGAGCCAGCAGTGTGCTCAGGTGGCCAAGAGGGCCAATGGCATCCTGGCTTGTATCAGGAATAGTGTGGCCAGCAGGACCAGGGAGGTGATAGTGCCCCTGTACTCAGCACTGGTGAGGCCGCACCTCGAGTACTGTGTTCAGTTTTGGGCCCCTCACTGCAAGAAGGACATTGAGGTGCTGGAGCGTGTCCAGAGGAGGGCAACGAAGCTGGTGAAGGGTCTAGAGCACAAGTCTTATGAGGAGCGGCTGAGGGAGCTGGGGTTGTTTAGTCTGGAGAAAAGGAGGCTGAGGGGAGACCTTATTGCTCTCTACAACTACCTGAAAGGAGGCTGTAGCGAGGTGGGGGTCAGTCTCTTCTCCCTAGTAATGAGTGACAGAACAAGAGGAAACGGCCTCAAGCTGCGCCAGGGGAGGTTTAGGTTAGACATTAGGAAAAACTTCTTCACCGAAAGGGTGGTCAGGCATTGGAACAGGCTGCCCAGGGAAGTGGTTGAGTCTCCATCCCTGGAGGTATTTAAAGAACGGATAGATGTGGTGCTCAAGAACATGGGATAGATGGACTTGGCAGTGTTAGGTTAACGGTTGGACTCGATGATCTTAAGGGTCTTTTCCAACCTTGACGATTCTATGATTCTATGATCTTTACAAATGGGAAATAATGTTTTTTAAGTTGGGTTGTAGGTTTGAGATTTCTTGAAAAATCATTCTTGCTCTCCAAAATTCATCAGCCAGCTGCTGCTGAGCAAAGAAGGAATCTCAGTTCTCTGAGAGGGAAAATGTTAAAGCACAAAAGCAAATTCTGCCATTGCCCTGGTTTCAAAGAAAACAAAAGCAGGACATCAGGAAAAGCTAATGAGGTAAAATAATAGAGCTGGCAGAGCTGTTGTTCTTGCTAAAGCCCAGAATACAGCTGGCCTCTTTGTAAGTCTGTAAGAACAATGTCAAGCTATTTTAGCGAAATCTCTTTTGGCTTGGTAGGGAGGCCTTTGGTTGAGTGCTCTGTGCTATCAGTAGCAAGGTACCAGATCTTGCCCCCATTTCTTGGGCTTAGGATCTCTCTGGAAAGGTGCTAAACCCAGAACCCCTTGTACTGAGTGTGGAAGCAGAATTTCTATTGTCTATAGTCATTTAACTATGATGGTCTTCCAAGTAGGAGGTCCTCATCTTCTTAAAATGACCAGGGCTGTAGCTGATTTACCTATCAGTGACCCAGCAACAGGCTCTTCCCAAGGTGAGACCAAGCCCTCACACCCCTAGATCATGTATTGCCCCATCTACCCCCTTATTTTTGCATGTTGCTGTCTCACTATTGATATCGCCCCTGAGACATCTCCATTGGGATCAGGAAAGGAACAAAGGTATTACCACTGTAATAAATTTTTAGCAAAATGATTCCTGCAGGATTGACAGATAAATAAATATTGGCCAAAGAGGTGGTGGAAAAAAACCCTAACCCCTTGATTTTTTACTTAAAAGTGAAGAAGTATAACAGTGCTGATTTTCTGCTGCATGTGCAGGGTAAGTGTCACCAATGTGTATCTTCAAAACACTCTTGGCATTGCCGAGCAGCTTGTGACCTTGCCTGTCTGACCTCAGATTGATCCCTACAGAGCAAAGTGTGCACTTATTTACCATGCACGGGATGACCCTTTCAGATGAAACTTGGGATACGAAAGGACTGAGGCATGTATGTTGGTTTAAAATTTTTAATGATATTTCAAAGTCCAGTTAATGTACTTGGATTACTCTAGAATTACAGACTTGCTTCACAGAATTTAATCCCAGTTATAATTTCCTTGTAACGGATGATTGAGATGCCATCTTCACTTCATTCTGTTTAAACATATATGATTGTCCTCCAGTAAATGGATATTGTGATTTTTCGCTACACTTCGTAGTGTTAAAACTCTATACAAATATTGTACTATGTGTACAAAAATAAGTGCTTCATGCACACACTTTTTAATACTGCTTCTTGCCCTTTTTTTTGACATCTTTCTGAACTTATATAAATAGCTGAAAAAGCAGACTAAAGTTACTGAACAGGGAAAGTGAGAAACACTTTCTGCCAATGGTAGTCTTTTAGAGAGAGAGACACGCATGGATATGTTACTCATTGGCAGTCAAACACAACTTAAAAGACATAGACAGAAGAGAAAAGCCACGATACCCATAACACTCTTGGTTATTTCACCCTCTGTGAACAGGTTTGTCATTTTCTGTGAAGCCAAGCGTGCTGAAGAGCAACCACAGAGGGCCTGTAATACCTTTAGGATCACCCTAATGAGCTACTTTATAAATAGAAAGGGTCTAATAGGACCGCAAACTATACAGCTTATGTGTTTTTGTTCCATTCCTAGCGAAACTGAGTCAGCCGAAGCACGAGAATAGAAAACACTTAGCTTCTGGTAGTCAACACCTTATCACAGACCATCGTGCTTTGTACAGCTTGGGGGATGCACAGGAAAAGCTCCGCTTGCAACGGCTTGTACAGTGCCACATTACATCATCTAGACCAGATGAAAAAGTTGGGGCCAGATATGTTGGAACTGATGAGCATTGTCAACCTGGTTGTAAATTTTCCCCCCAAAAGGGGTTTTTTTGGTCCTAGACTGAGCACATTCAAGTTTTCTTAATGTGCATTACAGTATAGGTTATATTATATGAGATTAACATCTGCTGTAGTTAACTAACACTGGGTTTCTCCTATATCTCTAGAGCATCATTACTCCTGCCTCAATCCCATGGCAAAAATAAATGGATAATGCCCTCCTGCTGTAAACCAAAGGATGCTCTCAGCATCCCCAAAGCATTCAAACACAACACCAACACCGGTGCTCTCCAAAACAAGAGGAGCCTTTACCGTTGACGTGAACCCTCTTCCACTAAATTAATTCTTGCAAGAATCACAGCAGCCAGCAGCCTTGCTTTAATGTCTAAAGCAGTGTTGATAGCTAGGCAAGGCTCTATCCATCCTGTCAAAAAGGTTCCTTGTATGTAATTTTATTCCTGTAGAGGTGCCTGTTATTACTGGGCCATGGCTGTGAGCTCTTGTGCTCTAATTAAGTAGAGAATTGGCCCTAATGAACAGCACTTTTCTGGTCCTTAACCTTAATAGTCCTAAAAGTTTTTCTGTCTTTCACTGAATGTGCCATTTGACGGGAGGTGGAAAAAATATGCCGTTATTTGCTGTTTTGTGAGTTGTAGGTATGGCTGGGAAGTAGCAAAGTGAGAGGGAAAACTCTGCTGAATGCTTGCCTCCTGCTTTAAAAATCAAATTAGCATTCAAGAGCGTGCAAACTAGCCTGTTAGGCTGGGCAGACACATTTATGATAAATGTCTTTTTTCCTTGGCTGTGCCAGAATGAATTTAAAAGACGCTTGAGATGCCTGAACTCAAGCTAGCGCTGGTGGCGTAGGATGCTCAGAGGCAGTAAGAAGCAAGCCGGACACCTCCGTGTGGCCAAAGGGCAGCCTTTCATTTTACCCGCTGCTCTGCCTGGCTTGAGGAATTTTGGGGTGAACAGAGGAGAACACCTGATGCACGGAGGGGCTTGCTGGAGACACCCTGTCCTTCACCAGTCCCATGTCACGGGACCAACTGTTTTCAGCACAGGTTGTTTCTTGTAAACACACACACACACAATGGTGTGTATATATATATATACATATATATATATATGTATGTACGTATATACACACACCTGAGAACCACTCATTTTCTGGGTTAAGATTTTGCTTTCTAGTGTGAAAATCTGATTTTGAGTGATTTTTTTTTTTTTTCTCCTTTCCCTCCCTAATATCCTGTTATGAAACTAAAGAACTACAGGAATGAAACTCTGACTAAAATCTAACTTTAGGCGACAGATTAGTTTAAAATCATTAGGGTGTAAGAATTACCAGACTGAGATTTTTTTTTTTTCTGCCTGTGCTCGATTTAAGGGAACTTAATTAAAGACAGGATCAAAATGCTCCGTAGCCATCGCTGCGTGCAGCGACTGCGAAGGCAGGGTAGGCTTCGTAGGCTGCATAGGTTGCTAAATCTTGTCCCATAGTCACCGCTTGTTTGAGCTGAGTGGCTGTAACGGTCGCGGCTGCATTAGCAATGGTATATCCTGCAGGGGAAAGGAGGGAAAAAAAGGTAGATTAATGAAAAGACATTCAAAACTCACCATCATCTGATAGTTTTTGATGGGAAGACTTCGCTGTCGATGGGAATAACATAGGGAGAAATGAGCTTGTTAATGGCAATAATCTAATTAAATAGATCATTTCTGGCATGTTTTTTCTCCTCATTAAAGGTAATAAAAAAAGGCTGGAAAATTAATGCATTTTTTCACCTATGATTTGTTAAACCTGCTGCTTGAAAAATGCCCCTCTCTGTTGAATATTTTTTCCTTAGGCTTGAATTATTTCTGAGCTGAGAGGGTGTTAATGGCGCTGTATATGTCCTCCCACGCATGACATGAGGAGGGTAGGAAAATGAAGTAATATAGGGGAAATCTGGGCAGGTTTTACAGAGAAAATATGGATCTAATACCCTTCACAGTCAAAATACATGCAATTCAGGACAGCCATGTTAGAGAGGAGGGAAACTCCCTCTATGCAATATTGGGGAGAAAATATTTAGTAAACTGAATTTTTTTTTCCATTCATTTCTTATGGAAAATGTGGTTTCAAAACTTCAAAATTTTCCATGGGAAAATGTTAGCTTTGCTGATTTAAAATGAATCACTGGGAAAACAAACATCATTTGGGGCTGGTTTGTCTGAAAGCAGGATATAGCAGCTTGTTGACCAGACCACAATATTTTGTTGTGAAGGAACCAAGAATTAAGACAAAGCCCAAATTTGGGAAGAGCAGCTGGGGTACCCATTGGCTCTGCTGGACCATGCTCTGCTGCCAAACTACATCTCCCAGGGTCCAAAATCTCCAACCGACCGGCTGGGTAATGGGATCAACTCAAGGTCAGTCAGAGCCAAGGTCCTCTCAGTGGGGGGAACGGAGATATTGGGCAACACTGAGAGCACATGGCCTCGTTGAAGGTGTTACCTTAGGGGAAAACATGAGAAATTCACTATAATTTGAGTATTGTGGCCACTCAAAGTATCTTCTTTGCATCAGCAAAACAAGGTGCAACATTTTGACTAGGAATTGAGAAATTTGTCTTTTAAAGCATATCTGCCACCATCTTAAGAGAAATGAGCTGCTACCTGGGCATGGCCTCAGCTGAGCTGGGCTTCAGCAAGCCCTGATGAAGGACCAGTGTTTGTTGCAAGCAGAAACTTTAATGTATGTCAATTTGTTGAGTTTCCAAGACAAATAAATAAGGGTGGATGAAAGAAAAAAGGAGAGATTATAATTAAACAGTAAGTGGAGACTGGATTCAATAAAGAGCCCATTTGGTTTCCACGCTGCGGAAGCCTGCACAAACCCAGACAAATTGATTTTTCTGTGGCTTTTGCGGACTCCTGTGGCAGGAAGCTGGATAGATTTCTTTTTTTTTTTAAATCCATCCTTGAGAGACTCCAAACAACTCAGTAGTACTGACTAATGCATTCTTCATGTGCAGTTTGGCATGCGTTGCTCCCACTACATCAGAATAACCGTCATGCTGGAGAGCACAGTAGATGTAATGCCTGCAAGCTGGATTCCTGCTCCCAGCCTGTGTTTTCCATGACTTCCCAAGCTGTTTTGGGCAGTTGCAAGAGCTGTTGAGTATGAATTCCCAAACTGGAAAAAAATCCTTTCAGTGGGGGTGTGAGAGCTGGGATCAGATCCTAACTTTCACAATTGCATCATTTCTTTGGCAGATGAAATCAAAAGTGTTGGTTCAAAAAGAGCTGGGGTGCTGGGGGAGGATGGATGGACCATGAATCAATCAATCAACTGTGCATCTTTAGGAAGATCTACTTCATCCTGGGTGGCAATGGCCAGACCGCAGCCAGCAGATCCAGGGAGGGAACTCATCCCAGATATGACACTGGGGCCGCCAGTTCTGGATTCTGCATCCTATCTGGGACTTCCAGTTGAAGGCAGGCATCCACAGACTGGAAGGAGTGGAGGGGAGGTGCTTACCTGAGGTGGGGCCCCAAGTGGTGGGGATCCCCATCCTTGGACACTGCCCCAGTTTGCCTGGACACAGCCCCAAGCAACCTTCTGTATCTGCGGCATAAACTCTGCTGGGAGCAGGGTCGGACCAGAGATCCCCCACCCTGATGCCTCCAGTCTGAGTTGCTCTATGGTACGTACACCATAATTTGGGTAGTCCGGGTATAGAGAGAAATTACTATATAGGAAATAAAGATGTCGTACACATAAGTAACACGAGTCAAGGTAGAGGTGTGTAGGGGAGCACAGCCAGGTCTGTCCTCAGTGGCCAAAAATGGGTTCATTCTTGACATCCTCAAGGAAGCAGCAGGAAAAATAATATTCCAGGAGACCTTTGCTGTACAGACCTTCCCATACCTGGAAAAGCTGGTGCTGCAGGAGGCACTTCTGCTCCCTCTGCGGGAATCCCCAGTGTCTGAAGGGTGTATTCTGCTGCGTAGGTTTTGGCTTCATCGATATAAGCACTGAGCTTGGGTGGTGTGAAGGGATGTCTGTGAGTACAGCAAAATGTTAGCTTGTTTTTTTTCTCTAGGACTTTCCTGCAAGATGTTTTGATCCACTCATAGATGGCATCATCCCACAGATCAAATGGAAACATTATTTTACCGTGCTGATGCATTAACAACAGTACTTTCCCTGTAGTAGTCCAGTTTCTTTGCTGAGTTTATCATCATCAGCCCTGGGTCTCATTTCAGACACAACATCCTTTCAGAGCATGTTGTGCATTTTCAGTCCAAAAGAAAGCCTGCTGCAATCTGGGTTTTTCTTTAAAATACACAGCAAAAAATGTTTTAGGTCAGAAATATTTAGAATCATATTTGGAGCCGAATTACCAGCATGTTCCTTCAGGCTGCTTTCTTTTTCCCACAAGACCTATCATATGCTTTATTTTTGTACTAAAAAGCACCCTTCTGCCTGATTATTTCTGGCTTTCTGTAGTCTTTGCACCACCAGAGAGAGAGAACCAAGCATGGCAGATATCACTATCAGCCTATTTTAGTTTGTGGATGTTTTTCTCCCTTTTATATATATATATTTTTATATATATATATATATATATATTAAAAAAAAAAAAAAGGAAATAGAGACTTGTGCAATTGTATTTTGAGGAGAGATGCTAGATAAAATGCTATAAAAAAAAAAAAAATCCTAAAACCCAGAAAACCTCGAATAGTTACGTACATGGTGGGGTTCTGGCTGGCAAGGGCGGGGATCGTGATTTTGTATAGGAAGAGCTGTCTTTGGTCTTGGCCAATTGCAGAGTGAAGCTGGTAAACAGGTTGTCCCCAGTTGTTTTTCTGGCAGATTTCTTCTAAGATCTAGAAGGGAGAAAAGGGATTTTTGCTTGGGTTAATTGCTGTGCAGTAGCCTTCTTGCCCAGCTCCAGCCCCTGCACTGGTCAGCTTCCTTCCCTCCAAAGGGTTTTCAGGAGTGTCATGGCATCTTCCTCAAGGCTTAGCAAAAAAAAATTTAAAACAAATGGCAGACAGGATACTACATTCACCTTGAAGTGTAAGATTCATCTAAATGTTTTATATTTTAAAAATCCATTTAATTCCTGAAGTTAATTATTACCCTGTTAAATCAGACATCTTTGTCCTTTTGCTGATTAGCTGTTTTATTCTGTTATCAGTGTGGTTTTCTTTGAATTATGCCCAGAAACTTTATCTATGTACTTCTATTTAACATTGCTAAAACACTAGGGTTGCATTCATCTTCACTGTTCTGTTGCCTTCCTGGCTTTAGTGGGTTACAGTGCATGAAAAGTCAAAATAGTCTTCTTTTTTTAAAAGAAAAAAAAAAAGGAAAAAAGAAAAAAGGCTGTGTTTCCATCCAATTAATTATACAGGCATCAATAGGCAATTTCTGCTTCTAGTTTGAAAGAGAAATGCTGAACCACTTTGCCCCCAGCCTTAGCACAGCTTATTCCATGGTAATTGAGAATCGCTGTCCAGAAACGCTCTTGCTTTGGCTTTGTATTTCTTTTTTTATAACCCACTGGGTATGTGCTGTCCCAAATCAGTTTGAACACAGCATGGTGTTCCCGTGCCTCCCTGTGAGCAGTGCTTGGACCAGTTATTTTTTTTCAAGTAGCTCCACCAGACCTGACACTCAACTGAGAAGATATTGGGTCTTGGGGCTTTGCAACATTGGCCATGCTGCCAGCGGTCGGACCGGAGACCCCTGGGTGCTTCCAACCTGCATCTTTCTGTGGTCTACCTTATTTAAAATTTACACTTAATTTTATTCAAAATTAAAATGTAAAATTTAAATATCAGTGCTGCTTTTAATTCTGTAATCATAGCTCCAACTGAAGTTTAGCACTTTGTAGTGTAAATAAACTAGTTCATTACACTTCTTGACTATGGCAACACTTGTTCCTTGCTGTCCCAATGCCTTTATACGGATGCCAGTTTTATAATGTTACATCAACATTTAAATCTTCAATAAAGCAGATCTACTTATTAACACCAAGCATTCCAGCTAGGCAGCAGGAATGAAATCCATCATTCAAAGATGCTGTTGAAATGCTCTCATTACAGCAGATGGGAGAGGCTGACCAAGTTGACAGGTATTAATGAGGTTGTCCTATTAACGAGGCTGTCGTGAAGCAAGTTGTAGTTGTTTAACCTGCTGTTGTGACATAGTAGCAGTGGGGGGATTAGGAAGCTCAGCTGCTGGGAAAATGTGCCCCCAAAAACTAGTGTTGCAAGTGCCTGGCACTGTTACTACACTATTTGAAATACAAGCAGTGGGGGTTGGCGTGCATGGGAAGAGGAAAAAATGAATTTCACCTGCCCTAAGGCAGTGTAGCACCACTCAGGCTATTTCACCCCTCTTATATGCTGATAACATAGAGCAAGGGGACTGTGAAATTTTGCGGGGGGGGGGAGGGGGGGGAATACTACTTTGCAGTTTTCTGGGGGAGAAAAGGATGTTTTCATAGACTTTGGCAAACCAGATGCTGTGGCAATTGAAGTGTTAATAGGCAAAGATATGCTTCAAAATTCAGGGTGAAGCTAGTTTCTCATGTTGCTTTGGATGATGTAAGGGGAAAGGAGTTGCCATAAGAGCTGGACCCTCAGAAACTTGGGGAATTTGTTCTGGGTTTGTTCTCCTAAGCCCTCATCCATTCGTCTGGATCCCAGTCCTGCAGGCACAACCATATCAAAAGCCTCCTTGAGCAACCAGAGTTTCTGCACTGTGCTGGGTTGTGCAGGCAGTCAACAGCTCTTTCCCCATAAATGATTTTAAAACGTACATTATTTTTCTATATATGCACATTCGTTCCTTGGTGAAGCCCCAAGCGATGCATCCAGTTTATCAAACCCATTTTGGGTGAGAATTTCTTTACCCTCAGTGCTTTTATGGAGCGACAGCCATAGCTGGATTTCATCTTACACCTATGGGTGTTTATGAATACTCTCCTCCAAGGGAGAGCAGATGCCAGTGAGGCAGGTGGGTATTGCAAGATGCAACTAGTGGTATTTTTTTTTTTTTAATGTCTTTTGAGATGTAAGAATGTTATTAGTCCCCAGTGCAGATTCAAGCAGGGGGCTGTTTTCCCAAAATCATTTTTTGGCAAAGACAACCTCTGGCCAGGATATTGACTCTCTTTTTCATGCACGTACCTGAGGAGCGAGTTTGATCCCTTGGGGCTTTAGCGTGACATGGTTCATCGGTGTGAGTTCCATTCCTGGCAAGAGGTCGTAGAGTTTATCCTCTCCCCTCTTTTCTCCTTTGAGCTGGTATCCACGCCCCAGGCCCGTGTATGCCAGGTAGCCGCGACCTCCCAGTCCTCTAACTCCCGCAGCCCCTACAGGTACATTCATGTAAATTTCTAGGAATGTAAGAAGGCATTAAACTGAATCAAATCACCGGAAAAATTACCCTGATTCTCGCTGAAATGGAAAAGTTAGCCTCATTCGCCAGGTTTGGGAAGAAGATGGGCAGGAGCCCCCCTTAGCCTGTTGCTGGGATAACCCAGGCTTGGCATTAACACCCTTTCTTTTTGGGCTCATATGCTTGGATGGGCGAGGATTTTGGGGAAAGCCCTGCTTCTTTCTGACCCAGTTTCCATCTTCTCTGGTTAGTTTTGACTTCGTGATGCCTTTCAAACTGGATTTGTAGTTGAAAGGCAGAGAGGGGACAGCTGGTATTTTTTGCTACCCACCAGTGTAATTTCACTTTCTTGAAGAATTCAGTGTTTATACAATCCCTTGCTTATATGAACTAAATTCCTTTTTTTTTTTTTTTTTTCCCCATTATGCTTCAATTTTTGCTCAGGGAGCCCTACTTGGGAGTCTGGTGAGACTGCAAGGCAAGAGAGGGCTCGTGGATTATCACATCTGCACCTTTGCCAATGCGACCTTCATAGAAGCTGGTCTCACCTGTGCGGGCAAAAATATGGGGGGCAGCAGGGGAAATTCCTGCTCCCCTGTCTCCTTCCTTGAGAAGGGGGAAAAATGGCTGGTGCAGTCCTTGCCAGCCCTACTGGGGTGCCACACAGGGTCCCAGCCTGCTATGGGACCTGGTCACAGGCTTGGGGATGCAAGCTGACTGCCACAGGTGTCATCTTAGGAAGGAAGATCAAATGGACCGATTTATTTATTTTTTTGCTAGCCCCCAAGCTTACTTCTGCACTTACCAAATGATGCCTACAAAGATATTTAATAGGGGGGTGCCTGAGCCCAGGGATTTGATTTGATCCCAGGTGTGGTCACCCAGGATCAAAGGTGGAGCCTCAGCAGCTTTCAGAAATACTCTCTGTTTTCATAGACTGCTTGTTATTAGGTTAATGATCCCCCAAAAAAGGAGTCCATCTCCCAGAGCACACAATTAATGTCTTTCTTGATTTCAGTGCTGGTTCCCTACCCTGCATCAGGGCAATGTGACCTCCCTGGGAAACACCATGTCTTTGGGTCAGAAAACACCAAGACTGGTAAAACTTTCCCTTGACCTTCAAAGCAAAGAGGAAACACAGCGGAGAGCTGTGCTGGTGGCTGGTTGAGGGAGTTGGCTCTGAAGAGGGGAAAGGAAAATTGTTTTATTTGATCTTCCCTGCTGGGGCAAAACCAGGAGGACTTGTGGTTTCTTTATGCTGGATGTAAGGTAATCTGGAAGCTGTTTCAGGCTTGCTCTGGGAAAACAGTTATTTTTTTCATGCTCTGCTTAATCTGCTGGAAGATTGCTACACCTTTGGGAAGGACAGAGCCTAAAAACTGTGTTTTTCGTCCCTCTCTGAAAGGGGTCCAGCATCCAGGGCAAAGCCAACACCCTCAACATGAGTCTAGGGAGCAGCCACCCAAGCCCTGCGGGAGTTACATTGATAAAGCTGAGTATTGGTGTGACAGGAGTTACCTCGGATGGATGGGGGCCGGATGATGTTCCTGTTGCTGAGCCCCTTGGTGGTGGGGAAGTGGAGATTGGGGATAGCCGCATAGGCTTGGGGTGCGTAGAAAACCGGGGCACCCAGGTAGGCGGTGGCAGGGTCGTACATGTGTCCGAAAGCGTAGGTGTATTCTCCTTGCAGCATGGTACCTCTGCCGCCTGTGCCCCGGGTATATCTGACATAGCTGTCTTTGTCGACGGGTTTGGCTAATGTCACCTCAATCGGGGATCCATCCAGCACCTTCACAGCAGGGTGGTGGGGAGAGAGCACGGGAGAAGCACAAGCGTAAGTCTCCAAAGTGCACGGGAATTATCTTGCAGGGGGAGGCAGTTTCCCCACATGGTTTGCTAATGGGATGAGAAGATGAAGAAAACCACCCAAAAAAGCCAAACTCTCCCTCCTACGGGTGGAAGAAGGCACTGGCTGGGTGAAGGCTTAACATGTTGAGAGCACCCAGCCCTGACCCCTGCCAGAAGAGGCTCCTTAACCAAATTAGCACAGTTGTGAAGCCTTCAAAAGGCTTTGCTCCCCTGCAAAGTCGCATGTAAGTCAGTGAGATTATATGTGCTCCTATGGAGAACAGCAGTAGCACTAAAAATAGGAGTGGGGTTAACACTTCTTTGGGAACAGCTCTTGCATTGTAGCACCGTGAATTTCATGCAGTGCAAGAAGTACTAAATACAGCAACCTCCTTGCAAATCCGCATCTGAATTTGAAGCAGATGTTTTGGGTTGACCTTGTTTGTCCCAGTTTGCCATTCACACGCTGCCCTGCGAGTGTTTTTGTTGGCAGATGTGGAACAAGGATGTGAGCATGAGCCAAGGGAACCATAACCCCTCGTTTGCTAGTCGTCATTTTGGCTTTGCTCTGCTTTTTTTTTTCTGAGGGATGAACTATAGTCTGAGCTGGGCATACATTTAGCACGAATGCAAGGAGCAAGAAGCCAAAATGAACAGTTTGTGTACATCAGGGTTGCTGAAAAACGAATTCAGGCATATAAAAGCAGCCTGCAAAGAGAAAATAGGGCTAACACCTTCAGGATGTTTTTGTAGCTAATAAACCAGGCAGCTTTGTTTCAGCTGCATATAATGTACTGCATATAAGCCCCATGAATTAGCATTTACAGCAGCTTTACCTTCCCATTCAAGGCTTTCATAGCTTCAACCGCATCTTCTCTTTTATTAAAGTGCACAAAGGCATAGTCTCTAATTTTCTTTACTCTCTCCACTGCACCTGCAGAAAACATTGGAATGTTAGTTGGAAATGGACATTAGTTGGAAAATACAGATCTGAAAGAGGAACTGTGTTGGGTTATGAGCCCTTGGAGAGCAAAGGCCGACCAAGGGTAAAAGAGGAAGAGGACAGTGTCTTCTTACCTCTTCGGATGTATATACCATGGGAAAATAAACATAAAGGCTGTAGCATTTCAAGGAAAACTAGAAATGATTGAGGTCAGACACCAGTAAGTTTCCCATTACACTGGAGTGGTTTTCTCCTGTCCAAAATACTCTGTTGGACGCTACCTTTGGTCTTGTATCTTCCTTCTGTGACAGACCACCGAAGCCCAGATAGCTGAGCAGGACATGCAACAGCCCAGGATTTGGTGAGCTGCAGGTAATGTCACCGTGTGGTCACCATCTCCATGGTTTCATACGTGGATTGTACATGTTTCTCAGAGGCAGCTTCAGGAAAGCTAACACTTCTGCTGTAAAACAAGGAGGCTCTTCTCTTACCCATCAACTCAGGACATTCAGCAAGAACAAACACCAAGTCCTGCCTGGGACAGAGCAGCCCCAAGCATGGCGATGGGCTGGGACCAACAGGGCAGCAGGTCTGGCCCTAAGAAACAGCCTTTCCTGTATGAGTGGGGCATCCCTGGGATGGGGCCCCAGGTGGTGGAAGATCCCCATCCCCAGGGATGCCCTGATTCACCTGGACACAGTCCCGATCAGCCTGCTGCAGCTGTGGTGTTGGCCCTGCTGGGAGCGGAGTTGGGCTGGAGACCCCCACCCTGATGCCTCCAGCCTGAATCTTCCTGAACCTCTGTGATTACTCACAAAAATTCAAATGTAAATGGCTTCTTGTTCTTCTCTTCTATGCCCATACTCTACAGCTCTCCCTTGTCAGCTGCTCTGCTGCTGGGAACTTCTTGGCACCAAGATACTCAGTACTAATAAGTTTGTCTCCAAAATAACCACACCAGTCCTATTCCCCACAGTCACAAGCTTTAGACATCTAACTTTTCTTCTCTAATTGTTCATCTTCCCCACTCCTGTGGGCTGGGAAGCACATCATCAACCAGCCCAGCCACTGAGAATATAACACCCCCAAAGATATCCTTTGGAAATATGGCTAAGGGATGCTGAACAACTCTTCTGTTGGCTTCTTACCCTTTAAAGCTGAACAGGTGCACGGGGAAATGTTATACTACTGCAAAAGCACTTACTTAAATAACTACTGGAGAAAATATATTTCATTGCAGTTCAGGGGGAGTCATTAGGAGCTCCAGCAAGCTAAATGAAGCCTGTCCCAGCCTATAACCTGACCAGCCTGCACATCTTCAAAATGACACCAGAAGTAGCACTTTGTGTCCATCCTTGGAGGGTGATTTTTCTAAGCCTGAAGTTATGGGAGTTATATGCTGATGCCTTGTTTACAAGTCAAGGCTTTAATGAACTCTGTGTTTTGAAAATCCCCCTTCTGCCTCCTTGAGAGCACTCTGTTACTGATCCTCACTGGAGCCTAAAATCTTGCTCTTCCCTGCTTCTGGCTCTGCTGGGGCAGAGCAATGATACACCCACCCTCGGATCATCTGCATGGAGAGATGATAAAATGGGATCTCTAACAACTTGATGGTGACTAAAAGTATTAGCCAGAAACATCAGAAAGACAGAAAAGACTTGTAAGAAAACCTTGTAAAGACCTTTGCATTGCAGCCTAGTACCGAAAAAGAAATTTACAGAGCAGAAATGAAACGTTAGTGAAGGAAAAATGAAGCTCTGTAGTATATATTAAAAAATTAATAGAAGGAAGTTAATAGGAATGAGATGAAAGGAGATTTCACATTGCCAAGCATAAGTTACTAATGCCTAATGTGTGGCTTGGTGAGCTGCAGAAATGGGTTATTTTTACTTTGTTGGTTTTGGGTGGAATTTCCTAAAGCTGGAGCAACTCAGAAGCAAAATCTCCTTTGAAAGCCAGCAGGATTTTTATTCCCAACAAATCTACCTGCTTTTTGAAAAATCTCACCCTAAGTGCATGTTACATATGCCATGAAGGAATACTGTCATATTCTATGTTAAATGCACTGATTAGTCACAAATTTACAGAAGAATGTGGGGGGTTTTGTATGAAAATTATAGAATTCAGAATTTAGATAGATAAAAAACATTTGTATTGAATCACTCTATTTCTATCATCATCCCTTGCCATAGAAGAAGAATGCTGGAATCACTCTGTTCTTTCACAAACTTTCTCTTTTTAAGAAAGACGGAAATTATTCAAAATCATTTTTATGACACAGGCATCCCTATGCAGCATTTTGGATTTCTTCCAGTTGCCAATCATCCTAAAAAGGTTAGTAGTGTTGTTAGCTGGAAATTAAGCAGCCCTTAATGGGATGACATGATGTGCATGTTGGGTGGGAGCCTTCAGCCTAATGATGATTTTTGTGGCATTACACATGAACATTTTACAGTGGAAAAAGAGTTGTTTTTATTTCTTCCTTTGGTGTTTTATGAATGGAGAAATATTTCCATTTGCAGTAGCAATACTTTCTTAGGAGGTACCATGTCAATGGGTTCCTACCTGGTTTGATGTTGTTGAACTCCTTTTCTATGGTCTCTTCAGTGGTCGAGAGCATGAGGTTCCTCACATAGAGAATTTTTACCGACGACATGGTGTCTTCATCCACTTCCACTTCTGGTTCTGCCCAGTCAACAGCAATAGGGTGTCCCCACAACTGGATCCTTCCTTTAAAGGAATTGGCATGGTCAGTGTCAGACAGGCTTTGGTTCCTCTCACTTCTGCTCAGAGACTATTTCATGTACAGCATGAACAGCAGAATAGGCCAATTCTACAAATGGGACTAAAATAAGCCTTTCTAGCTCAAAGCACGGCTGCTTTGTTAACTCATTTCCAAAAGCAGATGGTCACACTTTGAGCATGCTCCTGCTAATACCTTCGATGCCTGCAGAAATGCAGCATCCAGAAATAAAGAAGTGGAAATATGGCATGATTCACTAGTGTCCGCTTTCTCTGGAGTGCTCTCTAAAGGGAAATATTTTAATAAACTTATAAAAATCCCTCTTGGCTGCAAAAGTTTCATTCCCTAGTTAATAGGCAAGAGATCCAGAGGTCCCAGCTGGCTGAAATGAAATAGTAAAAGCAAGAATGTCTCTGTGTGCAAGTATTTGAAGTCACATGGTCCCCGCTGGGTGAAGTTGCAGCAGAAGTAATAGAAAGGATGGACACAAAAAGTAATGAGGCATAAACCAGGGTGTGGGTGTGGAGGAGAAGCCCATGGGCTCTGTACACACTAGATCGAGACGCTGAGGGGCAGACAATAAAAAGAGCAAATAAAGAAGTAGTTAAAGGCAATATTGTCGCCGTGTTATCACGCTGAGGTCTATAATCATTTGCATTGAGTCACCTGATCTGTTAATTGATTAGTCAATTAGTGATGTTTAATATGCAATGAAAACTGACTGCCACAGCCTTGTCTCAAAGCTGTGGGAATCACAGCAATATGAGCAGCAGGACACCGGGTAAGGCAGAAGGACCTCTGCGTAGTGATGGTTTCTTCACCTCCTATCTTCTCCAGATGGCAAAGATACCTCTTTCCTCCTCTTTTTCTTCCCTGTCCCTTCTGCACATCTTGCAGGGAGATCTTCCTCCCTTTTCTCTTCAGGAGTGTTTAAAATCCGGCCACCCACTAATATCTAGAGCCCCAAATTTCATGTGCTCTATCTGTGGGCTGCTTTTTCTCCAGCAATTTTAATTGGCCCAGCAGCTAGTTCTTTGGATGTACAGTAGGGATCATTTTCTGTCTTAGCAGCATGGTAACTGCTAGATAGTCCTTCCAAATAATGAAATAAAATGTCTGCCTCGTCTGCAAACGTCCCCCAAAGAGTAAGTGGATCTTTCTGTGTTTTTTCTTTCTTTCTCTCTGATCTTTATGACATGAAGATTGGGTCCTCCGAGGTCTTAATTATGCTAAAACCTGGAAGAAACCCGGGAATGCCAATGCCGGTAAGAGGGAAAATGAGAATCCTGCAAAACATTTTTGGAGAGATCTAAAAAAAGGCATCCTATCTTCCATCTCCACTTGGATAACCCATCTAAGATGGGACGGGAGCTCCAAAATAGAGAAAATTAGAGGGCAAGGGTAGAATTTGGAGACCTGTCTTCCTATATCGGAAGTGAAAATTAATGAACTAAATGAAAAGAGGCTGCTCCCTGCTAGGAAGGCTCATGAATGAGCTGGGATTTGTGGAGTGAGGTTGGGCTGATGCTCAGCTTTCAGCACTGCCCAGTCTGACTTGGGCTGTTAGTGACCAGAAATAGAGAGGTCATTGCTAATGGCAGCCAAATGAAATTAAGGGCTGTGTGCCCCTTTCTGAATTGCTATTTTTCTGTTCAATAGTGGAAATAATGACCTGGTTGACTTGCAGCACGGAGCTAAGCTTGGCACCTGCACTAGCCTCTTGCTAAAACCCAGTCTTCCTCCACCCTCTTGTTTAACCAGGAGACAAGACAAAGTTTTTATAAAAACCATCTTCCTTTTGAGGATTTCTGTCTCTTAGAATCATAGAATCATAGAATTGTTTAGGTTGGAAAAGACCTTTAAGATCATCGAGTCTAACCGTTAACCTAGCACTGCCAAGTCCACCACTAAACCTTGTCCCTAAGTATTACATCTACACGTCTTTTAAATACCTCTAAGGATGGGGACTCAACCACTTCCCTGGGCAGCCTGTGCCAATGCCTGACTACCCTTTCAGTGAAGAAGTTTTTCCTAATATCCAACCTAAACTTCCTCTGGCGCAGCTTGAGGCCATTTCCTCTTGTCCTGTCGCTTGTTACTAAGGAGAAGAGACTGACCCCCACCTCAATACAACCTCCTTCCAGGTAGTTTTGTAGAGAGTGATAAGGTCTCCCCTCAGCCTCCTCTTCTCCAGACTAAACAACCCCAGCTCCCTCAAAGAGCAGCAAGGTTCAGAGTAAAGGAAGTGTCTTGATAACGGTATTCAATCTCACATTCATCCAATGCATCAGCTGGAGACACATTCAGTTCTGGCTTGAAATTTTTTTCAAGTTCCTCCCATATGTTTGTAACATCAGAAGACTCTGGCTCCTGCTCAGGCCTTTGAAATTCCCCGAACTGTTTACCAAGATGTCCCTAAATTGGCAATCACTAGCGTGTTGCACTTGTCTGTTCAGGGCTATGTGCTTGTTCCATCTGTCTCACTGTCTTTGCTCAGGATTTCTAGTACTCTGCTCCTTCAAGGCTGCTGTCGGCAGCTGTGGCAGTGCCTGCTCCTTCCTTCATTCTCAATACAGAAAACATGGAAAAGTTGTACTGAAGCACAGACCATCTGAATGTGCTTCCATAATCAGGGAGATGCTAAACTGATGCAGAAAATGCAGAATAAAAGGAAAAATTGTCAGTGTGAGATATCCCACAATAGCTAAGTGTATTCAGCGCTCAAAATCATGCTCATTTTTTTACAATAAGAAAAAAGGATTTAAATTCTTTGGGATATTCATTTTCAGGAACATCCTCAGTACATTCTCAGGACTGAATATGGTCTTAGATGCTTTCCTGAGTGTTTCTCTCCAAGGGGCCATAATTGAGGCTATATTTTATGTATAACCCAAGACAACCACAGGATAATAGATATCCTACAACAGAGCTGTATGGATATACACATCTAAATCCATCTAGCTGTATTTTTAATAAATTCAAGCTCCTAAATGAAAAGCATGGATAATGAGCATAGTGCTACATCAGGATCTGTAGTGAATTGCCCACCCTGCACCCCAGAGCCAGGGAGACTTCATCAGCCAGCCATGGTGTATTGGGGTCCCTTCTTCTCTGAGTGTCTCTAGCAGCCGAGAGGAGAAAACCCAGCAGCATTCGCTTCCTTGGGTACCTGGGTCCTCTGGAGACTTCAATCTCACTGCAATGCAACGTGTATGTAGGTGACCCCTGAGATGAAGCCATCCCTACCACCCTCACCATCTGTACTAACCTGGGAGCAATTTTCTCCTGGCCATGGCTGCTGCCCGATGGCTTTCATATTCCACAAAAGCAAAACCCCGGTTTTTGGTTTTATCAGCTGCACTAGGGTAGACAATGACGTCCACGACACCATCTGTGACTTTCTTCATCTCTGCTAAAATTTCCTCCCTCTTCTTTGTTTTGGGGATCCCTCCCACAAACAGGCGGCAGTTGTCCACGCTGGCACAGACTCCAAGGAGGCGCCCATTCCTGAGTATAAACAACATTGCTGGTTTGTCAGGAGTCAGGATCAGTTCTCAAAGAGAGGAAAAAATTAAAATAACCCCCCCTCTTCTCCCAAAACACAAGGCCAAACACAAGGCCTCTTGCTCCTATGGCATATGTTGTTTGGGATATTCAAGTTGTCTTTCTCAATGGAAAAGCTAACATGAAGGCTGCCACTCTGGTAAATTTGACATCAGCGTAAGGCAACAGAGTTGAAATGAAGGATTTGAGATCAGGGAGAAACCAAAGCCAAATTTTGCTTTTGCTTCCTGGGATTCTCCCTTTTGCTATTTGCAAAAATGGCTGCTACCAAGCAACTATACCTACCACCCATAGTCACAGCAGTGACTCTCGTGTTGCCACCAGTATAAGCCAGGATTCGTTGTGTTTACCAGTGGCTTGTAGCTTCCCAGTCGCCACTGGGCCTCATGACTGAGGTTTTGGGGAAAGAAAATCCCTTGTCATGGAGAGACACCTTTTGGGGGCTTACTGATGCCAACTGTTCTGCAGACCCCAAAGGAAAAATTTCCTTACATGCACTTTGCTCACTTCTTCGTGGTCCAAGTACCTCTTGGAAGTCTTGAGAAGTTAAAAACTTCTTTAGAGGAGTCTTTGGAACAAGGGAAGAAAGCAGAGGAGGTGGAGGTGGATGAAGCCTGATCTTTAAGACCTTCCAACCTCTGAGACAAATCACATTTCCAAGCCCTCCCTGTGTGCCTTGTGACCTGCTTATCCTTAGGCTTGCTAGTAAAGCAATTCACAACCCATCTTTTTTTATTAAAAACAAAAATAAAAGCCATAAAATTGCAAGAATGGTTTATCTCTAAATGCTTCTGAACAGAGCCATCTACTCATCCCATTTTGAACTGGAAAAAAACATTAAGTGCGGTTGAAATCAAAACAAAACATATTGATGGACCCATATGTTGTTGATTTCTGGGTGTTTTGTTCCCAATTTTTAGTCACAAACATGAGGGCTTTTTCTGTTCCTATCTATTAGGAAATGTGACTGTTTTGCCAACTGGTTTCCATCCTATTTCACCATTTTTTGCAATTGCTCTGTCTCCCAGAACATATCTGCAGTACAGCTCATGAGAGAGACTGTGAATAGGAATAAATCAACAAAAAATAACCCAGACGGGAACATGAAATAAACAGCAATGGTTAGGCAAAAGTTAATTTGATCCAAAGCAAAATATTTTTTCCAATGTTCTGGTAGATTTTTTTTTGTAAGGAAGAGATTTCCTGCAAAAGATTTTGGCTCTAATGAGTCCCACATACTGCCTTTGGCAGTATGGCATAAAGCAATGACCGCACAGGGAGACAAGAGGTGATTTCCTCTTAAAGCTTAGGTATCTAAATAACCTTCCTCTGAGCTGCAAGGAAAAATATGCCTTTCATAACAAAATAGATTAATATACATGATTTAAAGTTGATGTGAAAGTGTTTGCCAATGCTTACCTAATTTCATAATTATTGAGTTGCTTTATTGCATTCTTCGCCTCCTGTTTATTTGAGAAGGTCACAAAGGCATAGCCCCTGTTGTTGCCGTTAAAGTCCATCATCATTCTCATTTCATAGATTTTGCCAATCTGCAAATAGAAAGAAAAAAGTTTGTCAGCAAGGTGGGAGGTGTTTAAACAAGACCGGGTGCTTCCTTAACTATATCACGTCAGAGCTCCACCAGTAGTCTAGGCCAAATCATCTCCAGTTCAGCCTTGAAATGAAGCTTTGATCATCACTAACCTCTGCAATACAACCTCCCGCCATAAAGTCTTACTTTTTCACACAGTGGTATAAGTTCATCTTCAAAGAGGTCTCGGGGCAGTTTCCCAATAAAGATCTCACACCCCCTCTCCGGTGGAGGGCCATCCCAACCAGGTGGTGGGCCTCCGTATTTCCTCTGCCCATTTTCCTGCATGCAGAAAAATAAAAGAATGGTTTAGATATAGATTTTAAATGTGGATGTAACCAACCCCTTCCCAGGGAATGACACTTCAGACACGCTCCGTTACCAGTGGGCTGGAGGCAGACTCCCTTCTTCCCTTCAAGGAACAATGCTTTACAGACTCATCAGAGATAACATAGTGTGCATTGGCTGCCCCACTGCCATATCTGTACTGAAAGGCTTTGATAATCCAGTTAGTATGCTGGTGATGTACTGGAGAAGGGTCTGATTTGTACTAGCTGAGTTTTGCTAAGGAACATGCATCAGTCCAAGATGGAGACAGTCAAATACCTCCTTGCAAAATGTAGGTCTTCTTGGCTATGGGAGGTGAATCTCTGTGGACTGTGTGTTAGCTGTGGACTGTATAATATAACACATGCAAAATTTACAACTTGTCATGATTCTTCATCCAATCATAAACATTTATTAGCAATAATGTTGCCTGTTATTTTAGTAATTGATGGAGAGCTTCCTGTTCTACAGACCAAAGAAAAGATACTGGAAGGGTCATGTTTGAACGCAGAAGGACTTTCCAAAAGCAGAAGGCATCTGGACCTCAGAAATTGCTAATATAGGGGGAGAACTGTGGATGAAGGGAGAAATTTGGAGAGAGATGTAGACAGAGTGACAGGGGCCAGCCAGGGAGCCTGAGGCATCATTGGTGGTAGGTGATGTTGGAGCTGCTCAATGCCCTTGAAAAAAGATGTTTGGGCCAGCAGTTGGGCTTAGCAAAGCGGTAGCAATGTTTGGCATAAGGTGTGATGAGGAACCGTGCCTGGAGATGGGCATGGAGAAATGGTGCACCCCAATGCCCACCCCTTCCTGCATCCAGGAGCGGTAAAGCCCTTTCTCTAACTGTGTCAGGCATTTCAGAGGGACCCCAGCAGGGGAGGAGATCTGGGCAGAGGAGATGACAGAAGCAGCCCCACAGGGGGGACAGAGGAGGGCCATGGATGGTGGGAGGCCATGCAAGGGGCAAAAGATGACACCTGCCTACCCAGGAGTTTCTTCAGGCAGGGAGCAAGTCTTAGCCCTGAATAATATTCAAAGATGTGAAGACCAGCCAATATTTCCTCTTTTTGCTATGTTTTTGCTAGGTGGGTGTTCTCTTCTATTTTTAATCATCTTTCCTGTATTTCTTGCTTTCCTTCTTTGCTTCGTTCTCATGCTTGCTTGCTTTCTCTTTCTTTCTTTCTTTCCTTCTCTCTTTCTTTCTTTTCTTTCTTTTTTCTTTCTCTCTTTCTTTTTTTCTCTCTTTCTCTCTTTCTCTCTTTCTCTCTTTCTTTTTCTCTCTCTCTTCCTTCCTTCCTTCCTTCCTTCCTTCCTTCCTTCCACCTCCTTCCTTTCTCACCTTCCTTCTCCCTCTCCTGTCCTGCAGCAATGCCCTGTTCCCAGAGGTGCTGGGACTCTTGTCATTTTTTCTATTTTTGGCTCCTTGATAATTTCTGTAGTCATTTCCCACTCAGGGATTATTCCAGGCAAGTGAATGCCTGTATGGCTGACTTAAGAGGAAGGCCTAAAGCACATATGCAAACAGGGATCTTTGCAGGAAAATAAGAATATACCATGAGCTCTTTCAGTTTTCCTAAGCCTATAACAGGCCCTGAATTATCCATGCTCATTCCTGTTTTGCAAATGTTTTCAGCATAGTGATGGAGTCACAGGGACATTTGAATTTATGAATTAATTCTTATAGCAAACGTAACAGGAAGACCACAATATTTCAGGCTATTTTTCTGCCCCCAGTTTGGCTGAACTGAGTATGTTTCTGGCATGGGATTTTTCTGTCTCTCAAGCCATTTGTTCGGTGAAGACAAAAAGTGATGGTTGTGTTTTGTGTTGTTGCGGTCATCTGCTATCTTCACTGGCGTGTCAGCTGGAAGAATGCTGTGCTCATCAATAATGGTCTGAAAACAGTCACAGGAGTCTTACTGTCCCACTTTAAGCCAAGTGAGAGACAATCAAACAGGTTTTTTTTTTCATTTTGTCAATGTCTGTGGGAGCTCGTGTGTGAGGAGGCACAGCAAGAGATAAAGTGTTCCCTCGATCTGCAGTGGCTTTGTTTGTGGCTTGAAGGCAGTATCTCAACAAACTCATCTTGACAAGGTGTCTGGAGGGAAGGAGGGCTTCATCATCCACTTCGCAAAGATGAGTGACCCTGGCATGCATTGAGGAAGAAGGTGTTTGACTGCACCAATAGATAGGTTGGAAGAGAAGCCCAGAGAGACGTGGAAAAAGAAATTGGGAGGGAAAAAAATATAAAATAGTAAGCTTGGAATGGAAAGGATAGGGAGAAAGAAGATATTGGGGGGGGTGGGACTGGGGGTTGAAATCTGTGGTTTAGGAGTGAGCTATAGTCAGATGTGACAGTATGAAAAACTGAAGACCAGGATAAAGAAAGCCACAGTAAATATGAGACATAGAGAAGTTATTTATCTTCTGGGTCAGGTACAGCAGAAAGCTTCCTCAGGGGCAACAAACCTAGCTGCTGGCCTGGTCCTGGGGCGCACACAGGGCTATAGGAACATGCTTTTTCCCAGGAGTCTCCGTTTTTGTTTTGGGCTGTTGTGCCCTCTAGTGCTATGCAAAGCAAGGCAAAGTTCAAGGCAGCCACCTGCCTAAAATTCAGTGTTTTCAGTGACTTCTTCCAGGATGCAAGGTCGGTTATATTAGTGCCCAATGCTTTCAAAAAATTAGCTTGTTTTGGTCATGCTAACTGAGAAAGACTTCTTCAGATGGCTTTTGAAGAACATGCCCAGTCTCCACCTGCCCTAACCAGAGCAGGCTTTGCAGTTGGAGATCTTGAAGACTAAACTGGGAACAAGCCTTTGGTGTTTGGGCAGGTGAGGCACCTGCCTCACATGCACTTGTACGTATGCAAGGATCTGTACAAAAGGCAGATCTGGTGGTGAGTTGTTGTACTTCCTATGGACAACTCTGGACCTACACTCTTCTGAAACTTTGTTTAGTGGGTTTTCTTTGCTACACTACCACTGCAGCCATGGCTTTGAGACAGCAATTGTAACCTTTCCCAACATTTAGCAGCGCTCAGGTCTTCTTTTCTACCCTTATCATAATTTGGCATCGGGCAAAGAATTCCTGGAGGAATAAGATCCTGCTTCATAAAAGACAGCATCTATTATCTCCTTATGTGCAGCATATATGTTAGAGAAAAACAGAGAGAACAAGAATGAGCAAGGAGCGCTTCATGCGTACAGATTTGCTGCTCAAGCCCCGCATGCAATGCATCACTTCAAGGATGAAGCCAGACACTGCACACAAAAGGATGTGACCGTGAGTTCCTACCTGGATCAAATTATATCCTGTTCGCTGAATTAACGCACGGAGGGCGGCTTCTTTCTGTGTGCCGGTCAATCCATCCCCGGATTTGTGATTTGATTCCATTGTGAGTGATTATCAGCAAAAAATCAGGTTAATTAGGGGTGCTCACTGCAATCAAATTTAAGATAAATTAAATAAATCAATATGGCTAGGAGGAGAAAGTCCACCCTCCTGAGAAAGTTAACAGGATCATTCTTCCTAAATCAGTTATTTGGAGATAAAAACAAAACAAAACACCACAGACTGTGGAAAAAGCAGAAATATCTGCCTCATGTTGCATGAAAATAAATAGCATTTAAAACCACAGTCAGATTTTGGACAGCACTCCAGTGAGACGCAGAGGGATAGTGTAATATATCGGTGCACGTGTCTTAGGAGGGAAACACATGTAAGATGCCTAATCCTGTGCTGAGTACTTGACGATGAGTCCTTCATGCCATTGCATCCCATTGGTGCTTGTACAAGCCATGTCCAGCACTTTATGAGAAACAAGACCTAGGTCCAGATTTGTCCTGTTTTTAAAAATCAAGAGCATGGGAGAATTTCAGATCCATACCTAGGTTCATATGTTTTGATTCATAGCTGCAGTTTTAGGTCATATATAATTAAAGATTTTTTTCAGTTTTGTTTTTGTGTTGAAAACACCATAAAGCTGAAATCTGAATCTGAATTGGGTTACACACTGGCCAAGGGGCATTTATAAGATGGACTTGCTACCTATTATGCCTATAGAAACAAGCTCTGCAGTTGCAACGTTGACCTTGAGGACTCATGATGATGGACTGATGCTGAACACCAGCAAGAGCAAAACAAGTTGCCTCCTTGGGTCCTTGTAGCCAGAGCATGTGCTGTGGGCTGCTAGGACCAAGAACTTCATAGTAGGAAATCGCTAAATCATGTCATCCAAATTGATTGTTATTGCCTTAAATTGCTTTCAGTTGTACAAAGGTGGAGGCAAGGAAAGGCAATGATAATTCCCAGGCTTGACTGGAGAGCAAACAGGGCCAAAAGGGGCCAGGGTGGGTGAACTGGGGATGAGGGGGATGGGGCACCCAGCGACCCGCCATGACACAGGGACGGAAAAGGATATGGGATGGTTGTAGGAATGCTAGGTGGGGGAGAAGGGAAATCCTGAAGAGCAGAGGGAGGAGACAGAAAGGTGGAAGGAGGATGGATTGCTGTGGCTGTGCCCTCAGCTAATCCCAAATTTTGAGGAGAGGATCCTAAACAATCCCCCTGTACAGCAAGTCTCTCAGTGCACGTAATGTGAGCGTTGCACATAAAGAAATGCAGGTAAAGAATTGCAACATATCTGGCTATGGCAGATTTTCTGAGTGTGCCATGATGCTATGGAAATAACAGAAAAAGCCTTTTCCAATAACTGGCTATTTAACACCAAAATCTTTTATTAGCACATGCCACTTTTGGGGCTCATTGAGGGAAGAGATAAGGTTTGAGGCTGGCCACTTCTCCTTTAGACATTGCTTGCTCTGTGCTCCTATATCTTTGTATCCTGGAAGACTTAAACAGGTGCTTTAAATGTAAATAGATGGATTATTCTCAGTGCCAAAAATGGGGCAGGAGCCCAGGTGTTTGGAGAATCTCAGCCTTGTGTCACTTGGGCTCTGCCACACAGCTCCAGAGACCACAACTTAAATACTTGGAAATAGAGACATCTCTGTAATGCCAGGTTTTGGAGGTATTTATTGCTGAGATTTGTGAGACCCTTCTGATTTTTTTTTTTTCCGTGTTCCCAGATTCTTCAGTGTTTTAATTACTACCAACGTGCAGGGGCAGGGAGATGGACTGTCCAATGCAATAGCCCTCTCCTGTCTCTAATTCCAAAATTAGTGTTTTCTGCAGCAACTGGAGCTCGATTATTGCTTTGTTTTGCCCTTGCTGAGGGCGGCAGCAAAACCCCATTGATGCTTGTGGTTTCTGTGCCTGTCGACTCCTCTGGAGCTGAGGTTCAGCATGGCACAGGCCAGGATTAGCACACTGCTGTGCAAAAACGAGTTGGACTCTTTCCCAGGCTGCTTAAGAAGGAAAAAGTGGCTGTTCAAAAAAATCCAATTAAAATCCAAATTGGTTTTGCATCCTCCTCTGCCTGGGCAGAGACACCCTGTATACACCCTATAGAGGAAAGCTCTGGCGTACTGCAAATTTGGCCCCTTATGCTTTGCTTTTGCTGCATCCTGGTTTCATCAGGTGTTTGAGCAATCAAATTGCAGCACTTGGTGCAAATTTGCACAGTGCTCCACGAGTCTCTGTCAGCCCTTATATCTGGACTTGAGCCCATCCTCACATACCCGAAGGCCAGGTCTGAGTTGGGGATGAAAAGGGACAGTTGCGCTATGCAGATATCTCTAATATTCACTGCCTCAGATTTCATAATTTTTTTCTTTGCCGTCAGATATAGCAGTGCTGCAGTGACCCGCTTCCTGACAGGGAGGCTGCCCTGGGTGCTGGAGCGCAGAGGCAGGCAGCGGGCTGCCTGCAGCCAGCAGGCACGTTGCCCTGAACCGGCAGCGTCTCCTCTCCATGCTGGGAAAGTGGCTGGACTGCAGCCAGGCAAACCTTGGCGGCTTTCAATAGTGGCTGAGGTTTCCAGTCTGTCCCCAGCCGCGACCTAGATAGACAGATGAGTAGTGTAAGAGCCTTTTTTTTCTCCCCCCCCCGCCCCCAGTTGCACTATTTCATCCTGCACTTCCCTACGGGCTGGGTGTCTCAGCAGCTGCTACTTTGAATGCATTTGCATGCAGAGCTTAAATGCCATACGTTTCTGTACCTCTCCTCCGGGGAGGAGTAATTTCCAGTAACATCTTACTCCAGGTGAAGGTTTCACACTGAGCAGCAAGCACAAGGTGCAGGGCTGGGGGATGGATGGGAATAGAGCATCTCCCCAGCTCATGCATTTACAGCAGGAGCAATATCCCTCTTCGGCTTCCGCCTTATTAGGTAAGACCAGGCTTATTAGACCAGCTCTTCTGGGCTCTTCTCGTAAGGCATCCTGCAAATTCTTCAGGCTCTAGACCAGCACGTCTAGACATTGGTGTGCTCCAGGATATGCTCAAGCAATCCGCTAGGAATAAGGGAGCAAGAGCATTCAAGGTTGCACAAGGTATTAATCACAGCCACTGCGAAATCCAGTGTTGGACACTTCCATGCATTTTTTGAAAGTGCCAGGAAAATCAGTTGCCGTGCTCTCAGGGGGTGTGTTAATGATGATCTGGCCTTAATCTGTGCCCAGTGCTTCCACATGCTGCCACCTTCGAAGAAAGCCTGGCCAGCCCCAAGGAAACAGCCCTTCCCCATGCAAGTGGTGGAGGCTCTGCATCCCTGGGGATGCCCCAACTTGCCTGGACCACAGCCCTCATCAGCCTGCTGCAGCTGCAGCGTTGGTCCTGCTAGAAGTGAGGTCTGGCTGGAGACCCCCCCTCCCAGGGTACCTCCAGCCTGAGTTACTTTGCAAATCTCCACTCCTGATTCAGGAGGAGCATTGGAGGCCAGGGCTGGACATTGCTGCACACTCAGGGCTTGAATACGCACGTGGATGACCCAATGCACCACCCAGACCTGGTTTTGTAGCACCACTCTTAGAAATTAGGTCCCTCCTACTAATTACCAGCCCAAAGTCATTCACAGCTAATTTATAAGCCTTCTTTCTGGAGAGCTTTCCTCCATCAGTTAAGTTTCCCTGGGATGGAAACAGAAACCATACCTCTCTTTTTTAAGATGTATAAATCCCAACACAACAAATCCCAAGCACAGTAAAACAGGCTTTCCAGCCCCCAATTTTCCAAGCACCTCTTCTCTCTCCCCTTCTCTCCTACCTCCCTTGGCCTGAGAACATCTAAACACCTGTTTGGACAGGGCACTTTCCCACTTCCACCACCCAAGGATCCATATCCATCAGTACATCCAGACTATTTCCAGGAAACAAGTCACGGTGGGATGTTTTATTTCTGAAACTGGTGGGGTTTCAGCATTTTCCCCTTATTCCAGGCATCAGCCTGAGTCCTTGCAGTGGTGCTGGTGTGCTGGGCTATTTTTTTTTTAACATTAAGGATAAGGGAGGAGAGCTGCTGTCACAAGACCTGGGGAAACATGATTACTTTCTCTCCTTCTTTGTTCCCTGGGCCATTAATTAATTAACAAATCCACCCTCACAGGGGGAAAACTCCCCTTCCATGGCTGCTGTTGGAAAGTGTGAATAACTGCAAATTAAAGCAGTATTTTTAGCAGTATTAAAAAAAAAAAACAACCAACCACACTTAATAGAAATAATTGTTCTGGGATTCAATTATTTTCAGGGGTCTGACCCTTAGATGGCTTGCTGTTAATAATGACCATTATGCTAAAAAGAAAAGAAAAAAAAAAGGGGCAGAGGTTGCATTTTACTCGTGTGTTTATATTGAAATTAGGACCTTCAGAGGTGCAAACTGTCCAGGTGCATTTCCTATTTCATCCTCATTTTTGACCAAATTTTTAACAATACTACCAAGTTATCATGGTCACAGAATAAAGAATCCTGTGCCATTAGAAAAGGAAGGTACTGCTTTTATTTTAAATCAGAGCATCACTTCATTTGATTTTCCTCTCTCCATTGAATGCTCTCATTTATTTTAGGTTTCCATTAAAGCTCTAAAACGCCAAGGCAAGAAAAGGTGCTTTTATGCCTAGCAAACCCCATATCGACAAGAAACAAACTTATTATAGTAACTGCTTCACCTCTCCATGACTACTTCTACACATGGTTTCCTTGCTAGCTACTGCAGGCAGATCCTATGGCTTTGCTCCAGCCAGCCAGGTGCAAGATGAAACCAGAAGCTTTTACCCCCAAAACCATGGATTTTGCTTTGCTTTTGGGTTATTTGCTTGGAAAAGGGGTAATCAGTTTCCCCATTCAAGGGATGTCTCCTGTGCCACGATTTTTGTTGAGAGGAGGAAAGGTGGTATTTGTGGCCAGACCCTGCTCTCTTCCCCCACCGCTTTTGCACCCTGAGCCTGCCCCTTTGCAGCCCTTTCGGGGAAACCTGGTTACTGTTTCCATGAATGAGATAACAAAACTGTTTATCCTGTGTGGATCAATACACCTTCATGTTTGAATGTGTTGAGCCACTTGGACACATTTAATGAAGGCTGTTTTGCACTGGTACCCCCGCCCCGGTGCAACTGCTCCTCATGAAGAATAACAGCCTTTGAAAAGACTAGATGAGTATATTCACTCTTTACCCTCTTAATAACCCAAATAAGTAGTTACTAGAGAAACTATTTTCCTGTAGGTTATCAGCTTGCTTTTCAAGGTTTTTGGGGGTTTTTCCTCCCTCCAGGCTCCAAGCAATATATATTCATTATATATATATATATATTCATTATATATAATATATGAATATATAATGAATATATAATTCATATATAAAATGAATATATAATTCATATATTATATATATATATATAATGAAGCAATCTTCATATTCTTCCTAAAAACAGACACTTGAATCTTCACAAGCTGCCACCAGCTCTTTGCTGGGGTGAGACATGCTGTGGGATGGAGTCCCTTTGCTTTCCAGGGTGTAGAGCTTTTTTCCAGCTCAGGTGGTCCCATGGGAAGTGGGAACTCATAGGTATTTGCAGGAAAGCAGGATAAATTTGAAGTAATGTAAAAGCACTGCATGCTTTGCAAAACATGAGCCTTGAGAAAATATTTCATGTATAAACCAGCAAATTTTTTTCTCAGCCTCTTTTGCTTGGGAAGCAGCTTCTCTCTTTGAAACACCTTTCCTCTCACACATGGATTTTGCAGCTGTGTTATCAAATGCACACAACATGCCCCAAAAAGCCCTTTCTGAGGATGAATGGTGTCTGATGCTGAGCCCAGTCTCCTTTCTCCCCCATTTCATTTGCAGGATCACATGCCAGATGCTTTGCCGCCAACCTCCCTCCCATGCCTCCTCCCACCCGAGCCTCCTATTTCTCCAAGGGAAAATAGCTTAAGAGAAACATTATGTATTGGGCAGAAAGCCTGCTAGTTTGAAGAGATTGGGGAAAAATTGAGATTTTTTAGGAGCAGCAATTGCCTTTGATAGGGAGACTGACCCTTTGCTAAGAGAAGGAGGAATAAGAAGTTGCGTGGAAAGATCTCTAATGATTAGCCCTAGAAAGTTGCGCTTTAACAAATTGAGACTGAATTATCACAGGGAAAATCGCTCCCCCCCCCGCCACCTTTTCTGGCTTCGCTTTTCTGGCAACCACTGGTGATCGACAGGGGGAAAGCGGTAAAAAAAGCTCCTTGCTGCCGCCACCGGGCTGAAATTACACCGAGGCCCCTGAGGAGCCCTTCTCTCCCCACCTTGCTCATCAAAAAATCAAGGCGAACCGTGTGGGGTTGTGCCGGTGCGTGGGTCCAGCCGTGTGGTGCAGGGGGGTCCCAGCCCCCCCAGTCCGGCCCACCAGTGTCGGGCAGCACCCGAGGTGTGAATTTGATGGTGGGGTACCATCGGGGGTGGGAAGGCGCGCGATGGAGCTGCTTCTTCCAGATCCCAGCTAAAAGCCCCATTTTGTGGGGGACCTGGTCCCTGCACCCCAAACCTCGGGTTAGGATGAGCGGTCGCGTACCTGAGCAATTTTGGAGATCACCGCCCGGGAAAAAGGTCTCCTTGATTATGGAGAGTTTGCGACGTGTCACTCCGGTTATTCCCTAATCATCATATCAAACTCCAAAGGTTCAGCAGCCCCAGGGCTGGTTTACAGTCCCCGTGGGTTAAACGTTAACCCGCTCTATCTCCCGGCTCCCTGCAGGCCTTTGACCAGATAGCTGGGTCACCACCACTCTGACGGCACCTACCCAGGCCCATTTTTTTGTAAATAAATACAAAAGACTGAAGTCAGATCACGGCTTGAGGGCTGGCCCCTCTCTACCATTTTGATGTGGGTTCATTCGCTCCATGCCGAAGGTTTTCCCAGCTGATCTGTCCCTGTTGCCGCTGCTGCCCCCAGCAGAGATGCTGGGAGAAGGAACACAGCCTTGCGCCAATACTGGCTTCAACAGGAGGTTTGGGCTTGCTGGAGGAAGATGGCAGGAGTGATGAATCCCTCTTGCTGGTGGCCTAAGTGCACATAGCCTGCAAACTGCGGGTTTGCAGGAATCACTATGAAAACATGGTCCGAGCAAAGACTAAATATACTTGCAGCGAGGAAAGCCAATGCAGATTTTAGGGAGGGTTTGTTGCAGGTAGAAAATGCTGCAAACAAATTCAGCAGCCACGAATTTCTGCAACAGGTGGCTTCCAGGTGTAGCAACCTCTGAGCATCCAGATATTGTGGTCCTCAGGGTATTGTGCTGCATCTGTTGATGCAACGGCCGAACCGAATGTTTGCCTCTGCTAAAATCCTTCTGGACCCTAACAGTAACGAAATGGGTACTGCGGCGGTTTGGCAGAGTAATTTCTCATATGACGTGCAAGTTTAGTATCCCAGCATAAGGCTCCGTCCCTGCAATTGCATCCTGCTGTGGCTACCTCTCACCTCAGTGCTGGACCATGACCACACTACAGCCTGTAGGCTTGCCAGTCCTAAAGCTGGCCCCCACTAGCAGCCTTTGCCTACGCTGATGCTGAACTACATTTAAGGCAGTCTTGGACTTCATTTTGAAGCATGTTAAATGAAGCATTTACGATTAGGTATTGCTGACGCTTCAGGTTTGGAAAAGTGCCATACAGGTGTTTGCTCAGCTTTAAAAGCACTAGGTATTCCTGTGCAGTGGGTAGATAACGGGGGCCTTGCTCCCTCAATGTGAGCAGCATCTCACTCCTTGCTCAGCGCAACCACTGTCTCACCGAGGCACTGCTGTGTTCACCCATTTCTTGGCCCAAAAATGTGATTGCTCCCAAGGAAATGTCTGCCCTCTGGTAACCACCTTTCTGCTGAATTCAGGGGTTCAAATGCAGACTTTTAGAGCCTATTTAAAAAAACAAAACAAACCCAAAAAAACCCCAGTTATGACTGCCTACCACTGAGCACAGTACCTAGATAGGTTTTGGGGCCTGCTGCTTCTCCTGACCACCTGGGGCAGAGCTTGGGAGTGACAGACAGATATAACATTGGATTTTTTCCCTATCAAAGGGATTTTTCTGTCTTTAGTGTGCCATCCTATCTATCTCATCTGTCATGAGGAATTGGTAAGACTTGATCATTTCTGACAGATTTCAGACTCAATGCCAGCATGCCACTGAGCACCTCAGACTCCACAGGGAAATGATTAGAAATAATTCAGTAATCAAATAAATGCAGCTTCCCTGAAATTGCGACAGTGGGAGGAGCAAATCAGCTCCAAAAATTGATGTGTCATGCATCTTCATGTGACCATCACTAAAAAGAAGTCATGAAAAAGTCTCTGTGGGGGAAAGAGAGCAATGTGAGATGTTACCTGAGCACGGGTACAAGAGGAGTCTGATGATACATGAGCAAGGCTGGAAAGTCTTGCTGGGGAGGAAAAGCCATCTGCTTGCTAGATGAAATGCAGGTAGCCAGTGTGGTTAGATGTGTAAATAGAAGAGTTTGGGATGGAAAGCCAGTCACCAAGCCCCATTATGGGGTAGAAACTGGCTGTGCTTCCACTGGATTGACCCACAGGCATGGGGGAAGCATGACAACACATGTAGGCATGGGGAATCCATGAAAAGCCATTCAGATGCCAAAGGATTTGGAATTTTAGCATAATTTTTGCAGGCCCTCGAGTTGTGCAGGAACAGCAGCTGTAATGCTTTTTTTCTCTGTCTTCCTCTCTCTGGGGCAGATTTTGCTCAAAAGAGGAAAAGTGATCAAAAGAGGAGATGTGATCTGTGTTTATGTTTCCTTGAAAGCCTCTCAAGAAGCATAGTCACAAAGCCCCAAGAACAGTAAGACATAATTGTTTCCTTTTCCATAATCACACCAGCAGTGGGTTGCCTGTTCAAGGGTTTCCCTCAGCTTGCCAGGTGGGATTAGGTAAAAGCACTTCCAGCTCAAGAAAAATGATACTTGAGCAGACATCACCCATTTGTTAATTACTTACTGCCACAAAAACCTTGAGGTGGGCCTGATCCTCCAGCTTCCCCTGGGAACTGCTGCAAGAAATTTCCCGGGATGCCCAGCGAGGGGTTAATGGCAAATCTCCATCTCAGCTGTGACAAGTCCTGCTGGCTGTGGCTGGGGATCAGTAGCTGTCCATTAGCATAGTAATGAAGCTATTAAAAACATCTTTGATTTCGGGAGGAGCAGGGTGCCCTGCCCAGGACCTCTTGGGGAGGTCACTTCTTGGTCTCTGCTCACTCAGGTTTTGAACTAGGGAAGATTTTAATTTAGCATTGGGCTTTCCTTGAGCATTGCTGGGGAGGCTCAGGGGAGAAGGGGGTGGGAACTCAGGAGGACATGGTTTTGGAGACCACCAATGCTAGGGACATTGTCCACGTCCATTAGAAACAGCTTGACATGCCACTGTGGGCAGATGTTCCTAGGCTCCATGTTGCCCCAAAGTCACATGAGTTTCAGTGGGTGGCTTGGCTTGGGCAGCTTATATAGTGCACAAAGAAACTTTGCAAGAAGGATATATAACCAGGTATTTACTGGTTAATACATGTGCTGATTATCTGAGACATGGGAACTTCTAGGCCAGACAGTAAGGTGTTCACCACCCCCAGCTGGACACCTGAGGAGAGTTTGCTGGCTGGTCATCAGCCAGGTGGGGAAGGTTCACCTCCATCATGCCTGGGAAGGGGACTTGTGCTGGTTTTGGCTGGGATAGAGTTGATTTTTTTCATAGTAGCTAGTATGGTGCTGTGTTGGATTTGTGCTGAAAACAGTGTTGATAACACAGGGATGTTTTCATTACTGCTGAGCAGTGCTTACACAGAGCCAAGGCCTTTTCTGCTTCTCACCCCACCCCACCAGCGAGGATGCTAGGAGTGCACAAGAAGTTGGGAGGGGACACGGCTGGGACAGCTGACCCCAGCTGACCAAAGGGATATTCCATACCATATGACCTCATACTCAGCAATATAAAGCTGGGGGAAGAAGAAGGGAGGGGACACACACACATACATTCGGGGTTATGGCATTTTATCTTCCCAAGTAACCATTAGGTGTGATGGAGCCCTGCTTTCCTGGGGATGGCTGAACACCTGCCTGCCGATGGGAAGTAGGGAATGAATTCCTTGTTTTGCTTTGCTTGCGTGCACAGCTTTTGCTTTACCTATTAAACTGTCTTTATCTCAACCCACGAATTTTCTCACTTTTACCCTTCCGATTCTCTCCCCCATCCCACCAGGGGGGAGTGAGCGAGCGGCCAGGTGGTGCTTAATTGCCAGCTGGGGTTAAACCACAACAGGACCTCAATGATGTTTCCAGCACCCTGATTGTCCCCTTAGCTTTCTGTATTGGAGCTTTTTCCTCCAAATCCTTGAGCTGGGAGCAGGTCCATCTCAACTACATCCCCTCTTTTACCTTCCTTAGCTCACGTGACTCTCCCTGACAGTTTTCTCAGGTGTTTTAACGAAGGCTATGCAGCTGGGCTGGATCTGCAAGAGGCTCTGGAGCCCATGGAGCCGGGCCCATACAAGCTGAGCTACAGGTGAGACCAAGCAAGTCCTCACTGGAAAGCCAGCTGCAGCAGATTTGGGAGAACTGGCTGCCAAGTGGTGAGAAGATAAAGGGCTAGACCCAGTTCAAGGATACATCTACTTTAATGTGGAAGGAGGGACTTGTATGTAGATGACTGCCATGTAGTGGGAAGAAAAGCAGAGGCTCTTCCAAGGTGAGAGGTGATGGGGAGGGTTTTTTGGGTGGTGGAAGGGTGGAGAGCTATGGATAGAGGTGTGCTTTTCAAAAGACCGATCTGGCTTTGAGTGCCAGGGTGGTAAAGGAGCCTGGGGCAGGAGCCTCTGTGTATCCCTGTGTCTGGAGATGTGGGATGGTGCTGGAGGCTGCTCCGTTAAGTCCTTGTTCCCAGAGACTGTGTATGTTTTTCACATAACCCAGTAAGTCGTATGAAGGGCCTTGCTGGGGGCAGGGCTTTAAGCAACACAAGACCTCATCCTAGCTCTTGTTGTGTGGAGCTGTGATCTATGATTTAAGAAGATCTGCTTTCTCAAGCCTTGAAAAGCTGTAAAAATGGTGATGAGGTTGAGTGTTAATAGCTCAACTGCAACATAGACATGTCTGTGATGCCAACACCCCTCCCTTGTTCAGTAGTGTTGAAAGCATCTCCTGAGTCCTCTGTTTGATCCCTTTGGTGGGGACATGCTGGTTAGGCTGTCCATGCTGTGCCCCAGGTGTGGGGACACCTGCATGCAGTGGCTGTGTGTGCTGTGTCAGTGGCATGCTCTCTGCAGGGAGATAGTCTGCTGGAAATGGAAGAAGAAATGGGCTATTGCTAAAAGGCCTTTGAATTTTCTCAAGTGGGCTATAGATTCAGTAGGTCACATACATGTTATTAGAGAAGGTTACATGTGTCTCTGTGTGGTAAGAGCCATGACTTACAGATAGTGTTAAACACCATTACAACTCATTATAGCTATATAAACATTGCTATGCTCCCTTTCCCCAGAATAAATCTGCAAAGCATAATGCTACTGTGGTCTATAATTATAAACAATTCAATTTCAGTCTTAATGGTTTCAAAAAGCAATCTTATGTTTCAGCATACCCTGTTAGAGAATTGCTTCTGGGCTGCAAAGGAATTTATAACAGAGCAAATAGCCTGCGTATGTGTGTATACGTATATTTATACACACACATATGTATGTATATAAACCACTTGGTCCCAATTCCAAAACTGACATCAGATGAAAAACAAACGCTATTTAAAAATTGGCATGAATGGGGTTTCTTCATCCCCATCCCTCAGGCTGGGGAATCTCTGTCCTCTCGCATTGTTGCTTTTCCTTTGTTGCGGCTGAGACGTTTTGGGCTTGATCGTGCCACGGAGAAGCGACAGCAATTTGCCACCAGCACACCTTGTGCCCAGAGGGCATTGGATTGCACTGCTGCCAAAGAAAATAGAATAAATTACAAAAGTTTTGTGTGTCTGTGGCTTCAAAATAAATTTGTGGTCATAAGTACTCCTTTGATTTATGATATTTTGATATGAGCTGTGTTTGTGTAAGCCTAGTGTTTGGATGTTGATCAAATATTGACACTATGCTGGTCCATAAATGTTCTCTTATTCCTCTGCCTGCGAGTCCAATATCTTGCAACACAGTGCATGAGCCTGCTGTGATTATGATTTCTGCAGTCTTGTTGGTTTTCTGCAAGTGCTACTAGTGGGGATCACAAGGAGAAAGTATCCATAATATTTTTGTAATTCCATCCTTGTTCCCTGGTGTAATGCCAGACCGAATAATCATAATGCAGAAGCTGAGTCTTGTACGTGACTGTAACTGTGTACTGTCAAGCAGATGAAGTGTGATCGTTCCTAATTTGTCTGCTCAATATTGGTTTCTAAAATCCATGTCAAAAAGTAATTGCAAAAAAGTGATTTAAAACAGGAGCTGGTGGCAACACCAGTTATGAAAATGTTTTTGTCTCCTTGTTATTAGAAATGTGTTTTAATTCTGTACCTGCTGGTGTGTCTTTCCCTTTGGCAAATAATCCTTTAAAAGGTATCACTAAACCCAAATGCTTGGGAAGTTAATTGAAAGTTACGTTTCGCTATTTTAAGTTATACTGAAAACTTCCCAACCTGCTTCCTGACTTCCCCCCTCCCCATTCTGTTCATACAGTTTCTTGATACTGATAGTGTGACCTCTACTTGGTCTTGGAAAAAGACAGGTTTATCATGAACCTACTAATACCATGTATTTTAGAAGCAAGTAATAAAAAATACTGATTTTTTTTTTTTATAAAACTAACTCCTACTGAAGTAGGAGGATATGAAGGTAAATCTTGAAGTCATAGGTTTTAAGATTTATGTAATGTAGGCTAAAAAAATTAATTCCTTTCTGCAAAATGTTATGGGTAAGTTGCCCTTCATACAAAAATGAAGAAGGTGGCTAGTTTGTTGTTCTCAAAGGTCATGGTTCTCATGAAATGGGAGGAAATAATATTTATTCAAAACAAAAACTTCTGAATACATGTTTCACAGGTAAAATAGAAGGGCTGTGACAATGGAAATTAAGATCTGGGTAAATATTTTGATACCATGGGAGTGTAAGTACAGTTAAAATCTGGTTTTTACTTTTTGGTTATTTCTCCCCTGTTCTTCTAAGAGTAAGCTGACATTAAAATTTTTTGATGTGAAAATGGCTTTCTCTAAGCTTTGACTTCCCAACCAGCTCTTACTTCACTTTTAAGTACATTCTAAAGTAATAGAATGTTCTAATAGCAATGGTTTATGTTAAACATAAGTGAAAAGTAATAATTGGATTTACTGTATAAATCTTTGACAGTAAGTAATCCAATGCTGTTAGGACTTGTTAAAATAATGTACTTAAAAGCTAAACAAAACAAATAATTAAACCCAAAGGCCAGATGCAGTTATTTTGCAGCACTATTTTGTGGCTTATGTGTGTGCAGGAGAAAAAGTTTCCTTTTTTTTTGTTTGTTTTGTTTCAGGACAAGTAAGAAGTGACATGGAAAAGACAGGACTTGCACAGTTATTTGTCTATTTGTTTTGGAAGGACACCCCGCACAAAGTTGCGCGGACTCAACATGCCACAGCCTGCTTGTGTACCTACAGCATATAACCTATTTTTAATTAGGAGGGTTTTTTGCAGCTCTAGAGAGATCCTGAAGCATTTGTTGAAATAAAGCTGTTCAACAGCACATGGATCTCAGTGCTCAGGCTCTAATACATGTGTAGCTTCCTCGGGGACTTGTCTTAGGACAAAGGTTCAAGCAAGGGGGAACCACCCAAGCAGCACAATGTAGCTTGAAATGGCCATTGCCAGATGTTGCAAACCAGAGCGAAGAAATTTGGTTTGTTGGTGTGTCCAAGGGAAGACCATGGAAAGCATAACTCTACCCATGTGGCTATAAGCCCTCCTAAGGAAAAATGCATTTCTAGGGACAAATAATGTGCTGTTGGATGAGTTTGTTTTTTTGGGTTTCTTTGTTTTTTTTTTTTTTCTTCTGTTTGGTGCAAGAGATTTGTCATTAAATATTGCAGCTATCTCCTGGTGGTCTTGTGAGCCCACATGATGGAGTACATCCCCTTCAGGCACAAACTGGCAGGAATTAGCTGGGAGCTGAGGGGTTGGCAATATTAACATCAATCCAAAATCCCACCAGATAAGGGAAAGCTGGTGGTGAAAGGGAGATTCCCCCTGTGACTGGGTGCAGGTGTAAAGAAGATAGGGTCAATGCCACTGTTTTAGTTTTTTGGAGGGGGCAAGTAGTGAACTGTGCACATAAAATAGAGGAGGTAGGAAAAGTGGTATTGATTTTGGGATATAAGAGCATTGATAAGAGAGATGGCAACAATTTGCATAAAATACTAAGCAAGTCTAGGTATGAGAGATGGGGGGGAATGAAGCTTGGAGGCGTTTTGTATTTATTTATAAATATAATTTTTAAAAAATAAGAAGACATTGGTGGACCTTGGAGACTCTTCTGTTGGGAGATCAGGGAGGAAAACGAGGTTTTCTAAGGAGCAGGTTGGCACTTGGAAGCCAGACCTAGCCACTAAGCTGTCTTTTGCCTCTTCTATGCTTTGGCCACCTGGGGAGGCAAGAACAAATAGTTTGGGATGCTGTTTTCTTCCATGTGGCTTTTGCTTTTTTCCACTTGTGCTTTTCTTCAAAGACCATGTCATAACTCTTGTGTCAGCCCGGTGAATGCAGGCATGTGGAATATTTCCCAACTTACTCTTAAAATGGTAGCCATGTTTCCATGACTCATTGTACCTAATATGTAATAATTTTCTTCTGAAAAGTGTTTCTGTAGCACATTGAATTAAGGTGTGGTTTATTATGTTGTGGTACTGCAGAAAAGCACTTAGGACATTCTGATATCATTAAGGCATCAAGTACAAAACTTTATAAAACAGGTACAGAACTGTTACCAGAGATTCAAGAATGAAATCATGGCTGTGATTGCTTTTGTGATTTCAGGACACACTTTGGTGTCCTGACTTGGGCTTTTTAAGTCCCTGGTTTATTAATTCATTGAGAAATAGAAGGAAAGAAAAGTGTCCTGTTCAGATTGTGGGAAGAGGGGAAGAACAAACAATGGGAAGAATCATTTAACTTCTTAGCATGTTGTACCAGGAGGGGTGAGTGTGGCCCAGCTATTTCTCTGCAGAAGGGGCAAAATTATTTTCTTGGGTATGCATTTGATAATGCCCATCAAACGAGGGGTGAGCCTAATCCAAACACCAAGGTAAACGCCAGACCATTAATTAACCAGAGAGATAGAGAAGTGAGTAAGAAATGGGGAAATCAAGGTTTCTTTGCACTGACATTGTTGTGCTGCTGGTTTGCATTTTTGCAAGTGCCCAAGATGGTTCTTTTAGTTTTGTTTTTCCTCTCTGGGACTACCTGAAAAGTTGTATCTGGTGCATGAGAAAAGAAACCCAGCAGGTGAAACTGCACACCTATTCTTACTTGGCAAATTTCTTGTGGGGTTCCTGCAGTGTAATTGTGGCCAGACTTGAGTGGGGCAGACAGGATGCTCTTTCTTGCACAAAGAGCCTGTTGCCACCTTTCCCTCTTCTGTCACTGACTTTCCTCGTGGCAGGAAAAAATGAATCAAGGTTAACTTTGGCTGCTCTTGCCCAGGCGGATGTGCCATGGAGTAGATCAGGACTATATGGTCTGTCCCTTGCTGTGTGTCAACAGCCTGTACTGAATCCCCTTAGGGATGAAAGGGGGGGGGGGGGGGAATGGTATGAGAAGAACTGCAAGATGAAGTAAAAAAAGTTCCTGTGACCAAAGGACGTGAGAAATAACAAGTGGGTGATGAGTATTACTGGGAAAGGAAAGCATGGAGCTGTGAACAGGTGTTCAACTCCTCAAGTTCTGTAGGTACAGGAAAAATTACTCTCCTATACAAATTGGAGAGATGTCAAACTGTGTGTTAAGTGCTACTCTGACCCCATTGCCCTACTAAATATGGACATTTTAGTGGTGGGGACTTAGATACCTACCTCTGGTCCAGCAGCCTTTAAGTGCTGAGAACCTGAATTAGTGCTGGCCAAGAAACATATTTCTTAAAATATTTCTCTAAGTCTTGTTCTTCTATTTTTCCTCTTTCTTTTCTTTCCCTCAGTGGTTTGCCAGGTGGTCTGTTTTCTGGTGCATTGCTTTTGATTGTAGGTGGTCTTGAGCCTGAAGGTGTAGGGTATTCTTGGCAGAGGCTGGTGTAGAGTTGGCTTGTTGGGTACAAGACCTCATTGGAGCCCAGGTCAGAAGTGAGAAGGCTTGTTTCTTCTTCTTCGGGAGGTTACAAAAAGTAGTTCAGGTCCAAATCATGAGGCTTGGCCCTGCCACCTGGTCTAAATGTGAACTTCCCTGAGGGCTTGGGTTTCGATCCAGCCAGCAAAATCGCAGCGTTGTTGTTCAGTGGGTGTGCCAAGCTGTCCCTGAGTTCAGGTGGGTGGCTGGTCTGGTCCTCCGCGTTAGGCCAAATCTGAACAAAACAGGGTCTGTGATGCAAGGTAGTGGTGTTTATTTTTGTATGTGTGACTACTAACCACTAACAGAGTAAATATTTAATATAATAGAATGGAAAAATAGAGTAATCTGAGTAGTTTAAGCAGGCCTGTGTCACTTCAACATAGGTGTAAGGGGTATTTTTTTTTTTTTGTCCCTTGAAGCATTTATTTTATTATTTTTTAAGTTAACCTGGGACCCTGTTAGCTTTGGGGTGTTGCAGTTTACTTTGCTGTTTAAAATGAGCTCTATCAGCTGATAGCCTGCCAGCACCCTCCCTGAAGCTGCCCTCCATAATGACGTATGGGAAATATATTCATTTTGAAGTGGTATTTTTAAACTCTTTTCAGCTGCAGCTGAGCTTAAACCTTCAAATGTTTCCGCACCTAGAGAAATGGTGTTTCTTTAAAATAAATAAAAACTGACAACACTGCTCCAGAATCTACTCCTACCATTTTGTCTAATCTGTGACCAAGAAACAGGGATTGAGGTTAGCTCTGCTTCAAGTTTACCGTAAATATAAAACAACAGTTTACTGTTATGAGCTGCAGTTGGCAAGTGGGACAAAGCTATAGGGATTTAAGAAGTGTTTTGGGGCTTGTGTGGGTTTTCATATATGTCTCTGAGGCCAGTGAATTTGGTAAGGTCTAATATGTAGGTCTGAATCCATACTCCCCAAATGTACTTGTTACCTAAAAGCTTGGCTTCTCCCTAGCAGAAAGTGCCTTTTCAGCTCTGTTTTTTCATATAACACCTCTGGCCCTGACAACTATTTATCTCCTGGAGATAAATGCTGGATGGCCCTACAGGCAGGAGTATCCACCTGGAGTAAGGGTGGAGCAATGCGGGGAGAAAGCAGAGAAGCTCTGGCATAGGCAGTGTTGGAGACCCCTTCTCCTTTTTGCAATGGGTTTGAGTGATGCAGGCTCCTTGCTCCACCACAGCACTTGCTGTTGTTGTTTCAGATTCCTGTGGTGAAGGGGATGGTGCAGGAGCCCAGGGTAGCTATGGTCTTGCTAGAAAAAATGAAATATATAAAAATCGCATCCACCTAACAAACTTTCCTGGCTGCTTCGTTTCTAGCCACTCTTGTGAGCAGAGACGCCATCCTGGACTCAAGAAATGGCCTCCCCTGAAGTTTTGACACTTCTTTGAGAAAGTTTCAGCTTTGGCAAATTATCATTTTTCCAATGGAAAAGTGGCTTATCAGGCAGCTCCAGACTAGCTTTCTGCTGGAGCTGTTGTAAAAGAGATGTCCACCCTTCCTGGCAAACCTTGCTAGCAACATTTATGTAATGTACTGCTTTTTTTTCCCCTTTGAAAGCAGTCAAACTTGTCACAAAACTTTTAGCAGCTGGGAATTGCTGAAGTCTTTCTAGTGCTCAGTAACAAATTACAATTTTGAGATAATATATAGCCCTGGGTATTGGTTAGAAATGGCATGTTCTGGATATTTTAATTACTAATTTGTATGTCTGGGGAAAAAATGTTCAGATACCATCAACTGAGCAATGTACGTATAAATTCTGAATTGTAAACAAATATTCTCCCTGGGACCATAAATTTTTGGCACTTTACCAAAAAAAGTGAGGTTTAAAGGGGAATACATTCAACTGCTCTAGGAAGCAATCAGTATCTCTGATCTTTCGCGATAGGAAGGGGCATCACTGCCCCTGCCCTGAACTGGGCAGACCTCTCCTTATGTTGGAGTCCAACAAGGTTTCAGAGTTGAGAAGCAATAGCATCCAAAGGCACCTCCGGAGGTGACAGGATCCAGCTGTTGCTTGGAGAAAACTCAAGGTTTTGTCCCATTCATGGTCTGCATGAGTCAATTATGTTGCGAAAAGTTCACAAATGAGTCAAAGCAGCACGTTCGTAGGCTGTTTGGTTTCTTCTCTAACCTTGCCAGACATTTCCTGCTGTTGAAGCATTGGATCTTTGAACAGGGATGCCATGTTTCCTGGGGAGGATGATTGGTACCATGTTACCTATGGGATTGCTTGAGTAACTCTTTAAACGAGTTGTGGGTGGAAACATAAAATGTGGGTGGAGATGCTCCATTCAACAGCAGAATTTTTTAATCTGAAATTATCAATAGTAATTGATGCATAGTCATACAAATGAGTATTAGCTTGAAGTTTAGGAGAACATATTTGTAAGAGATATTTCAGAGAAGGAACTTTATTCTATGAAACAAAAGAAAAATAAAAAGGGCTGGGAGAATAAGAATTCATCTTTCTAGAAAAAGAGGAGGGGTAGGCCAAGACTTCAAATCCCCCAAATATTCTAATACACAGGGAGTAGCAAAATGTCCTATCCCTGGTAGATGGGGAAAATAAGTCTTTTGTTGTCTTATCTGTCTCTCAGCTGTAGATTACACAATTTCTCCTGCATAGATAATGAAGTGCTGGAGTGGGTTGCTGAAAGCAGTTGTGGAGTCTCAGTCACTGCCATGTCCCTTGGACACCTACTGATGTCAGACAGGGTGGTCCAGGCATAAATCGTTCCCCGTTTCCATTGAGGCGGAGTGGAGCCATGGTGCTCCACCTCTGAGCCCCTGCAAGAAGAAGGGTACCCACATCATCTCTGTAAATGTCTGGGCTCTACTGAGGCTCTTCATGAAAAGATGGAGTGAAACCTGGGCCTTTCACAAGGTTGGGAAATCCTGGAGACCACTTCTGGAGGTGCTTTCTGGACCTACACTTTGATTTCCAATGGAGTTACCAAAAAGCTGGTTAATCTAAATAGACCTGGACTAGCCTGTAAATTGTTAGACCCTTTCTGGATCAGCAACCAGAAAAGTTCACTCTAATTCTGAATAATTTCTAGCACATCTCTGCTTTAAAGCAGTTGCCAAGTAGATAACTTTATGTTTAAATTACGGTTGGGGCCAACTCCACTGATTTCACCCCAAAGTGTGCTAGGATTTGCTGCTGCTCTGGGTGATGCATGTAGGTTTTATAGGCTGTTAGCACAGAGCCAAGACAGCTGGCAGCATGCTAGACACTCTTCTGCTTTACTCATCATCAAAAGAATTCAGCTCTCTTCCACTTGCAAAACCTTGCCCTCGAGGACAGAGCTGGGTGGAAAACTTTGTTTGCTGGCTGAACCAGAAAGCAAAAAATGTGTACTTTTGGTCAACTGGAATAATTGTGTATGTGTTTTATTTTTTTCCCTCTCCACTTGTGGAATGAAGAAATCTGAAGTTCCTTTTGGGTTGACTCAACTGTTGAGACTGTTTCAAGATAAAACATTGCGTTTTTAAAATATCTTTTTGAAAAAGGGTTAATCAATTTTAGTCAATACTGGATGATTATATTTTTTTTTTCTTTTTTCCTTTCTTTTTTTTTTTCTCCTTGTCAAGAAGGTCTTCATGGCATGTTGTGGTGGTCTTATTTAATCTTTTTTAATGGGATGTTTCTGTATGTCAAGCAGAAAACCTAACTGAGGTTTTTTTGAAGGGGAGAAACTTGATTTCTGACAAATGAATGCTATCTCTAAAAAATGTTACTCTTTAACTGTACCATCACCAGTCCAGGAAAAACCACAGACTGACTTGTGGATCTTGGAGACCATCAGCTCTCAGCTGAAAATGGCTGTGAAGTCAGAGCTCAAGTGCCGTGGTTAATTTTTGTCATGTTCTTATAATCAATCAGGTTTGATTTTGTTAGGTTTTTATCTTTCCTTGTTAGCATCACTGTCACCTCTTGCAGGTGAGAAATGTCACAGAAGTCACTGTAAAGGGGTAAATATCTTCTGCTTGTGCTCCTTGTGATGGACAGATGGCCTGACCTGAATTTCTGCCCTGTAATTAAATTCACCTGCATTTTCCTATGGAATAGCCTCTTAGCAGTATGAATTAGCTTGTCTAGGTGTTACTGCTAGTAGTAACAGGCAGGGATGGGCAGCACACTTTCTATCCATGACAGAACTGAAGACTTTATCTGTTGTTTACCAATAACTTTTCTACAGGCCATAATGCACTATCCTGCACAATTACTGAAACCTTCTAGAGAGAGATGCCGGTACAAAAATCCAACCAGAATATTTAAAATCAATGCTATTATAAAGCTGTAACTAACACAGTTGTGGGAACAAATTTCAGAAGTTTTATTCATCTAGTAATTGTAGAAATCATAGGGAAGGGTAAGATCTTACTTTTTCATAGCATACATGATAACTTTTGAAGACATTTTCAGTGTAAATGGAAGTATAGTATGTACATTTATTGTAACCTTAGATCAGTCTAATGTGTCTAAAAATTCAATTTTATAAGAAGTGCCAATCTTGTAAGAGTTTAGTGGAGTCCCTGTGATGTGGCTCCTTGCAAGTCCTCAGAAACTGTCAATTATCTGGGGTGCAGCATTGCCACAGGTTAGACCTCTATTTTTTTTTTTCCACTAGCTTCCCCCCACCCCCGCCCCGGGCACTTTGAGCTTTGCAGAGCTAACCCCCCTTGCAAAGGGAATGTATTTCTGTTTGGGTTTGGCTCTTCATTCCTCTGTTCAACAAACCCTTTTTCTTTTTTCATTACCTTTTCTGGAATCAACAAGTAATTATACTCCAGAAATAACATAGATTTTTAAAAGATATATAAACAGGATCATTCAGTTTATATCGGATGAAACTTCTATGCTGTTGAATATGAAGTGTATATATAAGACAGAGCACAGAAAATAAATGTGTTTATCTTGAAATTGCAGAAGGTTCCCTGGGTTTCTAAAAGTGGTCTTGCAGGAATGTCCTAAATAATAAAATGGGAAAAATATTAAAGGTATTCAGTAACTCTACCTGTTATTTATCAGTATTGAAACTCTGTTCCAGTACTCATCCCTGACTGAGTAGCTGGGCCATGCTGCATTTACCACTAGGTTGGCTCCTCTTGGGTCTTATGGAGATGCAATCAGACTTTAATCCAAGGGAAAAAGTCATTATATTAATTATGGAAATAGGAAATGCACACAGCAAAGCATCACTGGTTACTAGGCTGTAATGGGCTATGCTAGGTAAGGCTACTGCTCACTCTTCTGAAATGACCCACTTTTAGCTGCCTATAAACTTGCCAGACTTAGGCTGAATGTTTTCCACTTAGCCTTAGATGGAGTTATCCTCTGGAAGGATAGGATTTGAGAGGGGTTGGGAAAAAAAAGCTAGAGAGAAACAATCTTGTGCACTGTCAGCTGTGCTTATTGCACTTCCATCCAGGAGCTGTGCAGCATCTCTTGGCTTTGCAACAAGTTGGCCATAGAGGTGGTGGCTGGTTCCTTAAAGCTTACAGGCTGCACCACCAAGTCTCCCAGGATGCTGTGATTTGACTGACTTTTTGCTGTCTGATATATTCAGCAATTTGTGTATTTCACTCTTGTCCCCTAAGCTCCTCTCTCAAGTCTTTTAAATTTTACTGGGACAGAGAGATGTAAGACATGCTCAGTGTTCTACAGCTGTATTGGGATGAACAAACTGGTTTTAAGATGCTGCTGTAGATAGTGGGACAATATGAACCTGTCTGGAAAGACTGAAACTTTGTGATTTCTCATTTGCAGTGAAACAACAAAGGCAGGAAATCTCCTGAGCAGGACACAAGGGCTTTGAGATTTTTTTTGAGTTAGAGAGATGGTTTGGAGTCATCTTCTGATTAAGTACTCCAAACCAAACCTGAGAAGAGATAGTGAGAAGGTCATTGCTTAAATATAGCAGCAGCTGCAAAAATTTGCCAAATTGAAGGACCAGGTGAGAATAGTTCAGTATGTTTTCTCCACCAAAATTTGTAATTCCCTTCCCAGAGTGAATCTGGGAGAAACAGGCCCCCAGTAACTTGCAGGGGCAGAGCAAAAGCAAAAAGTACAAGGGTCTGGCTGCAAGGCACAGAGGTGTAGTTTGCAGGAGCGTGCATCAAGCAGGAGCAAGCCCAGATCAAAGTGATGTCTGACTTTAGCTGGAGTTGCCACATTTGCAAGGAGCTAAAGCCAAAGCGCACATAAAGGACGGTGTAGCCCCATAAGGAAGCAAAGTCTATATATTCTGCCTAGAGTAGAAAAAATTAGTAGCTTGCCATGGAGAGAATACGTAGCAATAGTTGCTCCTCTTGAGGCTTGCTCCAGGGCAGCCACCTCATAGGACGGGACACACCTGGATGGAGAATGGGACCCTCATGGCTTGGATATGGCACGTTCTTCTCAAATCAGAAGTTACAGCAAAAGGTTTAGAGTGGGAGTGCATAAGTTGAATGCAGTATATGCATCATACAGTGCAAGTCAGCTGTAATACAAAATCCTGCAAAGATCGTGTTTTTTCAGAGATGCAGCAGGGAGCACGTTGGACACAATCTCATTAAAATGTGAGCGCAGAGGTGCTGGCAAGATTGTGATTGCATTAAGTGTTTGGCACTATGCAAATGTGCTTTGATTTTTAACTTAGGGTATTTTAGATGTTGGAAGAATTTCAGCTGCATGTAAATGACTTCTGAAAAAATGAGGCTGTACTAGCCATCTAAGATGCAGCACTTCAGGTGATTTAGATCTGGAAATTCTTCTGCAGAAAGATACTACAAGCATCAACCCAAAAATCCTGACTAGGCTGAGGACTTCTCAGACTTCTTTAATGCAGGTACCATTTAGAGTAGCACATCCCCTCCTTGTGTGACCACAGTGTAAGTAGAATTAATGTAATGGGGACCTCACATGTGGGCAACAAGCCCCTTCTACCAAACCATTACTTTTATGGCTAGTGGGAAAAGGAATTTCATAGTGTCTGTTTAAGGTAGATGCAGAATGTAGTTCAGCATGTGCATCTTCAAGTGTAGGTTCACTCAGTGTTGTTTCCCATGCTTCAAACTGATATGTGATAAACCTGTTATGATGTAGGAAAAAAAAAAAACACAACCATTTATTTAAGTGGCAAGAGTCCAGTTACAATAGCAAAAATGTCTGCTAAAGACCTCAAATCAGTTTGAAGTCTGCTTTGTGCTTCTCAAACTGTTTTTAACAGGTCCTGACTTCAGTGGAGAAGGGGGATGAAGAGGTTTTAGACCCAGCCTTGAGCAGAAGCTGGCTGTAAAACCTAGCCTACTGAAGGCTGGCTGTAAAACCCTCTCCTGGGTGAGGTGCCACAAGCTTTTCTGGTACCTACAGGGCTGGGTTCTGCTAGGTGCACCAGGCTTTGGTACCAGAAAGAGGCTGTTTTGCCTGTGGGATTGAGCCTGGAAAGGGGGAAAAGTAAGATTTCTAAAATAATAGAGCTGGTTCCATCACTGCTGTGGTTTAATCCCAGCTGGCAACTAAGCACCACACAGCCACTTGCTCACTTCCCCCTGATGGGATGGGGGAGAGAATTGGAGGAGTAAAAGTGAGAGAATTCGTGGGTTGAGATAAAGACAGTTTAATAGGTAAAGCAAAAGCTGTGCACGCAAGCAAAGCAAAGCAAGGAATTCATTCCCTACTTCCCATCGGCAGGCAGGTGTTCAGCCATCTCCAGGAAAGCAGGGCTCCATCACGCGTAACGGTTACTTGGGAAGATAAAATGCCATAACCCCGAATGTGTGGGGTGAGAAGCAGAAAAGGCCTTGACTCTGTGTAAGCACTGCTCAGCAGTAATGAAAACATCCCTGTGTTATCAACACTGTTTTCAGCACAAATCCAACGCAGCACCATACTAGCTACTATGAAGAAAACCAGCTCTATCACAGCCAAAACCAGCACAATCACCTTGGTATTTTTTTCTTAATATATGCATAAACAGAACTTTATTCAGAGTCACTGTTTACCATCCAGATATCAATTCCCCCTTGTCCTTTTACTTTGAAAAACAGACAGCATTGTCTCTTAGCTGATGAGTAAGGTGGTTCATGGGAGCAAAATGTGCTTATCTAGCTGTTTTCAGGCTCTAATATGGGAAGCAGGTGATGCATAAAATGCTCAAATGAAGAACAAATTGACCAGAGGAAAAAAATACTAACTTACACTTAAAAAAGGCATCTGGTTTTGTTGGTTTTGCTCACTGCATTGAACTGGTCTTTACTACAGCTGCTCCCTTTCATCTTTAACAGAAAGTATATAAAAGGTTATAAATATAGCTTTGGACTTCAGGTTAAAAAAAAAAAAAAAGGAAACAAAACCAGACAATGTTGCTTCTAAAGACAGTTTGCAACAACTATATACAAGATGTTTCAGTATTAGTTTCAGTAGCATCAATAACTTCTCATTTTTCACTGTAAATAATTCCCCAGCTGTAGTGTATCCCTGATCCATTTGTACCTAATGAGATGAACCTTCATTAATTTGTTTGACCTGCTCTACCTGAAATACATAAGATTTTGCTGTTCAAGTCAGTGTTGACTGAACTTCTAGGTTGTATACTTCATAGTGCCTTTGCAAATCTGTGGGGTTTTTAAGTATTTTTACCCCCCAAGACAGTATGAACATTTGTGGTGAGCAGCGCATGGTGCGTTATTGACTATTTTTGACTATTTCTTAGTCAAAAGTATTCAATCATTAAAAAGCCTGTTTCTAAGGAAGACTTGATGAAAACTCGTGTTGGAAGCTTTTGCAGGCAGCTAAGGATCTTTCTTCTTTGAATGGTTTCTCTGGTCAGTAGCTTCCAAAAGCAAAGGGCATAGAAGCTGAATGTACAGTTGCTTGGGATTTTAACATGAAAATGTATTTAGAAAGCACAGAGTCCTTAAGGGAAACAAGGCAAAAATAGCTGCAAAACAAGGTAAAACTGAAGTGGAAAGGAATGTTGATATTCAGTATATTAATTTCTCCCACTCAGAGATTGATAGCTCTGCTGGGAAATTACATTATTATTAAAATGCTGTGGAAATCCAAATAAAGACTAGGAAGTTAAAGGATGTTCTCCAAGAATGCGAACTTTGCTGAAAGAAAATAAAATGGAGTTAATCTCAAACACCTAAATATTGATATAAAGATGTAAAAGTTAAAAGGCTTCACAAAACAGCATGTGATGGGGATTTCACAGGATGCTAGCTGGTATCATAAAGTCAAATATTCTCAGTGTGTCTGTAAAGTAGTTGAAGCTCATATGGTGTCCTAGAAAAGCAGGTTGTGAGCCAAGTAATAAAAGAATAATAACAAAAATAATGGAGTTAATGACTGCATTGTCCAGGAGTTGGGCTGCAATAGCAGAGTGAGGAATGGGGGCTGTTTCTGGAGTCTAAAAATAGCCTCATTGATGGATGAAGGGTCCCCTGGAAGAGCATGCCTGGGACACGGCCCTGGGTGGTGGGGGATCCCTGTCCTCGGGGACTGCCCCGATACATGCAGCCACTGCCCTGAGAAACCTGTTGTAGCTGTGGTGTTGGCCCTGCTGGGAGCAGGGTCAGGCTGGACACCCCTACCCCAGTGCCTCCAGCTGGAGCTTGGTGGGACTGCTGGGTGATGTGGGTGATGCCAAGCCAGAATGACTGCACATGGTGCCACTTCATGAAAGCAACTCTTGATGGTTTTTTTAGTCAGAATGCAAGAGTCATTTGTGGGAAAACAGGCATGGAGTTCAAGGCTGCACTTGGAGGTCATTGCTTCCCCTACTGTCATCACTTGAAATTTATATACAGATCCCATAGACCCATTTTTGGCATGGGACCAGCTCACATTTGGTGTTACTGCTGCCAAATGCTCCCTTTCTAGCAAAACAGGTAATGGTCATTTTCCAACTGCTTTGTCACCTTCCTAATTTTAAAGAGCCATTTTTGACATCTGAAGTGAGTTTCTTCTTGCTGTTTACATTTGAGTTGTCATCTCTAGTGCTACGTTCAAAGGCAAGAGATCAGCAGACCCCAGGAAGGAAAAGATGGATTATACCTCAAAGTAGACTTCCACAAATACCCTCAGCCATAGTGCAGCCTGTTTTTGGAGCCAATCAAATATAAACATGGAGGATGCTCAGGAAGAGCAGCCTTTTGCAGTCAGACCTGGTGTCATCTTCCCAAGATAACCATCAGTTGTCACGCTAAGCACATTGGTTTTCTTTTGGCACTTGAACATGATTGTAAGGAGCAGAAAGATTTTTGGATTTGTCACAGATGAGATGCTGAGCATTTTACAGAAATGTTTCTGTCTCCAAATAGACTGTCGATGGCTTAATGTATTTGTGGTTGGCCAGGTGGCTGTCAGCAGCTGTGTTGTGCTGCTGAGTGTTGCCCTCTGACACCGATGTTGTTAGGCATGATACAGTGTGCAGAGCAGAAAGGATGAAGGCGCTTTGTCCCATGACTGCTGATGGTCTGCAGCATACTGGGAAATGTTAAACCTGGGCTTAGTGCTTTGGAAAAAGCAAAATAACTTTTGGTTATTCTTAGGTCCTGATCTCCTGATTTCTCCCAATTTGATGTGGAAATAAATATGATGGGTTTTTTTCTCCCCACAAACAAGCAGTGATGTGTATCCATTCTTGAGACAGAAATGCCCTGACTTGCCAGGACACAGCCATGAGCAACCTGCTGTAGCTGTAACATTTATCCTGCTGGGAGTGGGGTTGGACCAGGGACAGCAACCTTGGTGCCTCCAGCCTGAGCTTGCTGTGGTTGTAAGACTGAGTGCCTGTACCAACTTCCCTGAAAAGACCCTAAAACTTTCAGAGGAGTCCATGTCTCTTGGGTGACATACTAGTGGAAGTAACAAAATGCTTTAGGAGTGATAGGTGGACCCTCAGGCAATCTTTGGTCATCTGCATGGTGGCAAACAAAGAAGCCTTGGACTGCTGTAACTTATGACGTTGTTTTCTTAACTTCAGAGGTTTTGCTTCTAAGAGTCACAAGCATATTGAACTTGAATATGTTTCTAGTCTATATCAACAGTACTTCAGAAAGGAGACAAAATAAAAATTAGTGTGAATCTTTCCATGGCGATGGTTGGGCAATGAAGGGCTCTTACCTAGAAGCAAATAGGAGTATTTTGTTCATTTTCAGAGCACCACCGTGCAACAAAAGGAGATGAAAATATTTAAGATCTGGAACTGTATTTTTTCTGCAAAAGATGGGAGTGCTCATCTGGGAACCACCTGGTTGGTTCAAGAGAAATGAAGGACATAGTAATTCCTCAACATGGTAACATGTTGCAGGAAGTCAGAAGACTGGTCAATTGTGTCATTACCCATCAGGAAGCTAAGAGCAGCCATTTTATCAAGAACTTAACTCTTCTTACTGTTTGTCTTTTCCCCTCTGTCTCAGAAGAATAAGGCATTGGGATTTAATATTTGGGATTAAATATTTTCCATGTGTTAGAACCCCATTCACAGCAATAATGTTATTCGTAAGCCATGCTGTTGCTCATGTTGGGGAAATGTAGCTACTAAGTATGGCAGCTCATATTTTGAGAGGATTACTCTATTTTTTTGGACAGAGAAGCAAGTGATCACGAAGGCTCTTTCATTCCCGTGGCTTTGCAAGAATGAGAATGTGCTGTGATGGGTCCCACAGCAGAAAAATATATATTCTCAGGCTTGAATTCCTTCAACTCCTGAAGTTGTTCTCCTTCTCTCCCCACATGGTAACCCCCCATGTGCGTGCTGGCTCTGACTTTGCCAAGATTTGGGTTAAAAATGTGCTGTTTTGCACATGTCTTGGACAGTGTTCCTCAAGAGGCTTTGTTCCTCCTCCTGTGCATGGCCTCTTAGCATGCTTCTGAGACATACTGGTCCAATTTCTTCCTTTTGCCTTTGAAGAAATCGAGGGTTGTTTCGGATGTATCTGTACTGCTATTCCAGGTGAAGGTTGCAGAAGAGCTGAAATGCTCTGGAGAATGAGCTTTCTTGAAAGGTGAAGGGATTTTTATTATTGATTTACAATTATTTTCTATTTTTTAATTAATATTTTAAAAAAGTCTTTACAGAAAATACACTTGGTTCAGAAAAGCCTGCGCCTAGGTTTGTAATAAGATCAAGCGATGGAAGATGGTAAAAAAGGAAGTTATTATGTGGTAATCTTATGTTTAAAAGGTGAGGAAGGGACACAAGTCTGGCAGAAAGTGACTTTTTTATTGAGTTATGAGAAAGCTCTCAATTTTTCTGTATGTTCAACATTTTGCAAAAATTACCACATGCAGAATGGGAGTGAGGATACAGCCTTAAGAACCACAAATGCAGAGAGGGAAACTCTTCTGGGATAGCATAGAGGAAAAAAAACTAGCAGGAATTCAGGTGCAGACGTTCAGATTGTCTAAATTTGGATGCTGGATTTTTGTAGCCCCAACAGGTCTTGCTTGTGCAGTTTAATTTTTTTTTTTTTTTAAACTCAATATTAGAAAGAAAAGTGCCCTTTGCAGTCTATATACTGGCAAAAATGTATTGGGTTGCAGTGGGACAGTGAAGGAGGGAGAAATGAGACAGCCGTACGTCACGGCTGCCTGCGGAATGAAAGGGAGTGTGTCTGAGAGCATGTGCAGTTGTGCAAATGCCTACAGAGGGGGGAGTTAATGTTATTTACATAATAACATGCCAAAACCCATGCGGGGCCTGGGGGATCGGACTGGATAAAACTAGAATGAAATCCCTGCTATCCTTGGAGTTGCTGGAGGTTTTTTTTTCCCCACTAGCCTGCTGTTGAGTGGTCGCAGAGAGAGCTCGGCAATAAGAGCACGTATGTGATGATACTGATATACCTAAATAAATATTTTCAGCTTTCTATTTTTCCTTAAGTTAAGGAAAATGAAATCCTGTTTGTGACACTCTGATTATTTTAATTTATATTAATATGAGAAGAAATTAAACCTATGGGACTATATACAAAGCAATAAGCCATAAGCAACAGTGAGAAAACATGCCAAAAAGCAAGAGAAGAATATAAGGAAATATTTCCAGCTTATCACTGCAAGAAAAATATTTAATGTGGGACATCACTATATTTCTGTGAGCTAATGAAATTTAATAAGCCAAAATCCTAGATATCGGTGATCAGAATAGTTTTCTCCACCTCACAGTGTCTGTAATGTAATTTTGCTGGAAGTTGTGATGGGTTGTAATTAATAGCAGGGGTGGTGGTGGTGTAAATTCAGTCCAGTTCTATGGAAATGCTTGAGCAGCATCGCTGGATGTTTTCTGTGATCCAAAGGAGCAATGTATTTTTTGCATGCTTTAGTAGCTGCAGGGCTTACAGCTGTAAGACACAGCATATACATTCTCGCACACTTCTCTCTGCCCAAAGCCAACTCAAAGGCACCTTTGGAAGGTGTCAGGCAGCAAGAAAGACTGTAAGAAGCTCTGCAAGGAGCTCAACATGCAGGCTGCTTCATGGCGTCAGCTGCTAGGGGATTGAGAAGGCTGATTTTTTTAATATAAATATCTCTTTTTGCATTTCCCCATGCAAAGAAAACTGTGTTTGGATGCTTTCCACTTGCCTTCTGGGGAGTTACTGTGTGGTGAAAAGGCCTCATAGCAGTTAGTAAATTAGACACTGAGGAGGTGACACAGTTTATTAAATTACCTGGTGAAACAGGGACTAAAATGATGTTCACTGAAGACAGAAACAGCACAAAATTAATCCTTCCTCTTTATAATCTTAAAATGCCCTCCCATAACAAATTCTCTTGTGTGTGATAAGAAAAATGATTAAAAAGACAAATCTGGAAGAAGGCAAAGAGTGCCTGGGCTCCACCCGAATTCAATTAGCACTTAATCTGGTACCACCCTGCTTTTGGCATTGCACCTATTCCCAAAGGGTGATTTACCAAATAAAGCTGAAAGACGAAGGGAGAACAGGACTGCATGAACAAGCCAGGGCTGGGAGATGCTGTGACGATGTGACTGATGGCCAGCGAGGGCCACCAGCATCACACCTGGGACTTGGGGCACCGTGTCCCATAGGACATGTGGCCACATCTTCTCTTGCCTTGCACCCATGTGTCTGAAGAGAGACCCTCTAGATATTGAATATATGAAATATCTGCTGCCCTTTAAAACACAAATATCTTTGATGTATTCTTTAACCACTGCCTTTATTAATGCTGTCCCTTTATAAATGCAAGTGCAAACCCCTCTAAATGTCATAAAGTCCTACCTAGTGCTCCATCTATGTCATCTGATCCATAAGACAGCTGCATCCCTTAGGAAGCTGACACAAAACTTTAGCTGATGTTAAGGAGGGGGAATATGTTTAGACCTTTGTCACTATTTAAATAGATGATAAATACTGATTTTTAATTTTTAAATATTTTTTTTAACACGGAGGGGATTACTGACTTTGTATAGCTCCTCCTAAACACACAGCACTGTGACCTTTATTGCTGCAGAGATTCTTCGCTTGCAAAAGTGAGGTTTTTTTAAAAGAGAAAAGGTAGGGGCTGTACAGGTGGAATAAAGGCCAGTGTATTGATTTTATAAAAACCCAGCATCACCTTTGATACTCTGTTAAAGTTACACTAAGGGATAGCTGGCACTGCTTCCAGCGGGATAATTACAGCCCCAGTCTGAGTAATGTCTGCATGCTTTGGGCTTGCAAAGTGATCTGCCTTTATTAGAAGGAGCTTGAATGAGAAATGAAGGTGCTGATCTTTCCTGGGTTCGATAGCTGGCATATTTTACATATCTACTTTCTGTAAACTGTTTTCTATAGTGCTTCATAACAGAAAAGCTGCTGGGAGCCAAGAAAATAAGCTCTGGCAGTGCTGGCCAAAGCCAACAGGGTTACTTCCAGCATCATATATCGCATTTTGCCTCCTTTGTACATGAAAATTTGTCACTGTGGATGTTCACCCACAGTTGGGAGTTAGTCATGGGAATGGAGGGACTCGCTCCTTTGGGATGCTCTGGGACTGGCCTATCTGGTAAAACGTTGCCCTTTCTTACAGATGGTATCATACTCTTTCCTTGGATAAACTTTAATCCCTTGGGGTATCACCAGACAGACTCAAAAGCTGCATTTTAAAAAAGCGTGAATAAAAGGCACCAATAATTAGCTGATTGTAAAACTCTTTGCCCACTCTTGTAGGAGCTACCTGGGTTACAATCAGTTTTTCCCCTATCCTTACCACTGACAATAGTGGCAACCGTCTCTATCCTAAAAGCAAAATATTAATACCAGGGGCTATCCAGGATACATGGGACTATCTAAGATAAATGGGACTGTGTTGTTATTTTCTGCAGCTGCCTGGTGAATTTACAGGAAAGATGGGGCAGGTGTGTAATGTTTCTCCCACCCCAGGAAGAAGATGGGATAACCCTGAACCCTCTTGTTGCTGCAAGGTCACTGGCTGTGTTGCTCCAAACCTGCTTGCCCTGAAGGGTTTCCAGTTAGGAGCTGCCTTACTCCCTGCCTGTTTTTTCATGTATATGGGATGTCTGGAGGACTTAAGTGTCAAAGTGAATTAAGATGTCTGGCCCTACTCAGTGCCTTAATTCTTCTTGCTGTTGCGTTGTTGCAGGCTGTGTTTTTTCTCTGCACTTTTTGAAAGATACTCGTCTTTAGATAAAACCACAGTTGCTTTAGGCTAAATCCAGATACTGCACCAGTCATGTTCCTGGAAGGGCCAATGGATGCTGAAGGTGACTTTGGTTCGATGTAGGGACCAAAGACAGGCTGCGATTTCACAGGCTTCACGAACTGCTTGTTCTGTGTGTAACTCTTATTTGGGCTTCCCCAGGAGCTGACCTTGAAGCTGCAGCAGTTGCTGGTTGTAAAATTGGTAACGCTCCTTGGTGACTTGCTGTGGCTGTCAGTAAGCTCGTGGGTTCAATTTAATGTCTGTTCTTAGTGGCATGTACATAATTATATATATAAATATATATATATTTAGCCCTTAATCTAGATCCAAAGTGGACGACTGAGTGTGTTTTCCCTTCTGTGACTCCCAAACAATCAAAGCCAGATGGGATATTAATAATGATCACATGCTGGACTGCTCATAGACTTAAAACTGAGGTTGCATGGGCAAGAAGGCAGGTTGGGACCTGCTTCTGCTGTCCTCTGCTCCAGGGATTTTATTTTGTTTAAGTAAAAACTCCATCTATCAAAAGAGAGAGAGTCATAGGCAGTGTCTGTACTTGGGGTCCAGTAATGCAGCAGTGAAGACTGGAGAGCCTGTCAGTGCATGGTGGTGATGACAAGATATTAGCCGTTGTTTTAATTCATGGTAAATATATAATGATACTTAATTCACAGTATGCTTGCAGTTTTCTCTTTGCGCTCCTGGGCTCTAGGGCTGTAAAATGACTCAAATCCAAAAGTGCTGTTACTGGGGTAGAAACATGGAGTTGCACAGTTCCAATAAAAGAGTGTTTAGCTGGTTTTTAAAAACCTCTTTAGGGAAAGTTACATCCTTCTGATGCATGTGATGCAGAAATGCAGAAATTACAGAAATGCAAAAATTACATTTGGGAACTGTCTTGTGGCTGCTACTTGTTGGAGGTCCCTGCTGGTCTGTTGCCCTCCCTCTGCTTTCCTTGGTCAGGGCACAATGAGGGTTGGGGAATGGCAGCAGCGTGGCCAATGCGAGTGCTAAACCCCTCTCCTTGCTCTCCAAATATACTTGAGCTGAGTATATTTGGGGTTTGGTTTTTCACATGTATTCTGCTGTTTTTCTGGCAATGCTTCCAGGTTGGTCTTGGCAATTATTGAAGTGAGAAGTTACTTCTGAAGTTATTAGATGCTGAAATTCTCCAGGAGTCCTGTACCTCAGGGACCGGGGCTTTCAGCAACACCAGGGACCCCAGGAACCACGGGAGGGACTTCCCCACCATGTGTGGAGGAGCATCCCACACCCTGCGTCCTGCTGTCGCACACAGGTCACCCTGATATTCCTGGGGACCGAGGACTACCTCCACCTCAAATTAAAACCATATTATGACTGTACACTGATCTGGTATGAAGCACTTGTGTTGCTTGGTTATCATCTCTTTAAATTGTGGTTATTCCAGTATTTATCCTGGTTTCTGTTTTCCGCGTGCAGGCTGAAGCTCATAGGAGATCTTTGAATATGAATAATGAGCAGTGAGTTTAAAACATAGCCCTGAAAAGCCTGGTTTGATATTGGTGAAATCTGACTGCTTGATTATGTGTTTTATAAGAAAATTATGTATTTTCTGGTGCAATTACTTTCACAAAGGCTCCAAGGAGTGCAGAGATGGTGTTCCTGTTTTCCTAAATGAAGCATTTTTTAAGAAACAAGATTTTAACAGGGAAATATATTACGAAGGTGCTGAGCATCAGTGCGTGGCCGAGCTCCCGGCTGCCCCTCCCAGCATCGCCCCTTCCCCTTCCGAGCAGCGTGTGTGGGGTCCTTCTGTCTGTCTGTGAATCTTTGCCCCGTGCTACACAATCGTTTCCTACACGAGATGGCGCTCTTTGCCTTTCAATAAAGCAAAATGCAATTATTAATTTTTTTTTTTTTTTTAATTATCCCCCAGCATTTGTCCCCCTCAGCCCTGCCTGACCCCTTGGCATCAGGGATGCTCCTGGGCTGGGGATGGGAACTGGAAGCAGCTCTGACCCCAGAGGTTTCCATCCGCACATGAAAGACTGGGGGGGACAGATAGAAGTGTGTGAAAACACCCCGCCACCTCCAGCTCATTAAAAGAGAGGCTGCTAATTGATTTTTTTCCACCTTAGTTTAAGACTCCTTTGGTACAGCTTTGTCCTCCAAGCCCAGCTCAGATGCTTTGCCCTGTCCTTGCCCTGCCCTAGCAGGCCTGTGAGCCCCAAACCCAGGGGACAAGACCCCACGGCTGCCCCAGGTTGGGGTGTGGACACTGAGGGATTTCCTGGGCTCCTTTGGGGCACAAGGCGTGGCTGTGGGGCTAGGCCAGGCCCCACTTCTTGCCTGCAGTAAGAGGCTCCTGCCCTCCTTCCTGGAAGCAAGGGTGGTTTGGGAGGGAAATGTGATAGTGGATCTGATGGTGCCCTTTGCCAGCCAGCATTAAAAATTCATGTGCATGATGGGCTCTTCCAAATAAGTCCAGGAAGGGTGCATTCCTGCCTCCTCAGAGCTGCTGGCAAGCACACAGGCTGCCTGCCCTCCCCAGCCCCCTGCCAGCATCCCCCTGGGGGACCGGGTGCCACCAGGGCCCCAGTGTTGGTGTGCCTGGTGACGGGCTTTGCTCCCTCGTGGTGTGGGGTGTGGACTGTCCATGCATGCTGGGATGAAGGGTACCTGGTGTGTGGGAAGCTGGGTGCCTCACAGGATGATGGGGGGTGGCTGGCGTGTGTTTTGGGGTGACCTGGAGGGCAGGGATGTGGGGCAGCCAGGTGGAGGAGGTTGTGGGGCACCTGGAGGAGGGTGGGGAACAGGGAACCCTAGTGGGGAGGGATGCAGGTGCTTAAGAGGGGTGGGATGTGGGGAAGGATGCTGGGGGGGGATGTGGGGTGCCCCAGCGGGGAGGTAAGTGGGATGTCCTGGCAGGGAGGGCTGCAGGGTGGCACGTAGGGTGCCCTGGCAGGGACAGAAGTCGGGTACTCCGGGGATGAGGGATGGGGGTACCCGGGAGGGACTGGGGTGCCGAGGAGGGGTAACGCAGCAGCGGGGGTTGTGGGGCGCCCCGGGGGGTGGGATGCTGCGCTCTCGGGAGGGAGGGGCGGGGGGCGGCTCCACGTGCCTCATTAGCAGAAGGCAATTTAATATTTATGAAGTGCTCTTGTTTGAATCCCAAGTCTTCGGCTCCAGTTACAAGGAGCTGCGTCACCCTCCGATCACATGGTAATTGTTGCTATTTCCAGGATCCCAGCCTCGCAGGGTGGCACAAAAGCTCTTTTCCCTTTTCTTGTCTTCCCCCCCGCCCCCTTTTCCCTTCTTTCTTTCTGGTGTTTTCCCCCCACCCCCCCTCCTGGTTTCCCGCTCGCCGGCTGCCGGCGGAGCGCAGGACAGGGTTTGGGGATGCCGGGGCGGCTGCCCTGACCCGGGGCGGGCAGGAGCCGCCCCCCCCCCCCCGCCCCTCTCCCGGGGAGCGGATCCGGCCGCTGCCGCGGCGGCTGCCGGCGGTTCCTCGATGAGAGCTGCCCGCCCCGGCCCGGGACCGGCTCGGCACTAGCGCCGGGGGGGGGGCACTCCCAAAATGACCGAGCTGGAAGGGGACTTCACTAAGCTGCTGCTACTGAAGGAGGAGAGGATCAAGGAGCTGGAGCGGCGCTTGGGGGAGAAGGACGAGGAGATCCAGGAGCTGCGCCGGCGGCTGCACAAATGCCAGTCGGTGCTGCCGGCCCCCAGCCCGCACATCGGGCCCCGCACCACCCGGGCACAGGGCATCTCGGCCGAGCCGCAGACCTACCGCTCCTTCCACGACCTCCGCCAGGCTTTCCGCAAGTTCACCAAGGCCGAGAGGTAGGGACGGGCACCCACGCAAAAACCCCTTCCCGGGTGGGGCGGCCGGGAGGGGACACCGCATTCCCCTCCGCCTCGGGTCCCCGGAGAAGCGGCATCAACCCCGCCCGGGCGGGGGGGGTGGAGGAAGCGCGGGGCGCATTAGGGGCTCTCAGCCGGCGGGAGGCAGCCCGGGGGGGACCGGATAACCCGTTGCTGCCGGCCCGGCCCCCCTGCCCTGCCCTTCCCCTCCCCGCCGCGGCCCCGCTCCGGCTCCCCGGGGGGATGCTCGGACGGGGCTGGGAGGACCCGGCGGGGCGGCAGGCGGCGGTTCCTCCCCGACGCTGGGAAAAGTTTGCAGCGGGGCCGGGAAGTTGTTTGGTCGCCGTCCGAGAGCCAGCCCCGGGCGGGCAGCGCCCACCCGCCACCCCAGCCCCGGGGCAGGTGCTTCCCAGCCCCCCCCAGCCCCCTTTCCTGACCCTCATCCTCCCCAAAAACTAAAGCCCACGCTCCTCCACCCGTGGGCCTTGCACCGGTGCTTTGCCTCCGGTTATCCCCCTGCGTCGGTGTCGGGCACCCAGGGAGGGTTTTTTGGGGGGGAATGGGGGTTCTGTATCGCTCAGCCTGGGGTCTCGGGGAGTTTCAAGCGCGTGACTCTCTTGCCTTAAGACACTGTGAAAACCGGGGGAGCGTGGTGCTGCTCCTGCTCCTGGGGGATTTTGAGCGTGACGGGGTAGTTGCTGTGGGAGCGAGAGTTCTGGGCGACTGTAGCACGCGGGACCCCGTGTCACCCTCCTTTCGGCAGAGGATGTCACTGGAACTCGCCCAGTAAGAGACAGTCTGATTTCTTGCATGCATAGTGATTTATTTCAGCAAAATCATTCCTGACTGTATTTCTTGTAGCCGGGTGTATCTGGGTGCGGATCCACACTGCTCTCCTCAATCTTCTCACAAAACATACCTTGCCATCACCCAGACAAAACTCCTGCCCTTTGTTAAGGAGACTATAACTCATTTAAAGATAAATGAGGAGCACTTGGCTTTGGACTTTTTTTTAATTTAGTATTCTTTTTCCTGACTGTATGGGGTGATTTAATAAACCAAACTGCTATGCCCAAGGAGGTGTGTGACTGCCAGCCATGCAAGCAAAGTGTGTCAGTTCATCCTTCCCCGTGTTAGTGCATCCCTTCGCACCCCCTGCCTGAAGCCGAGGCCATGTACTGTGGCCAGAGAAGAAACCCAGGTCCAACTTTTTCCTTTGCCGTTGCTTTTTTTGAAGGCTGTGATCATCCCAGGCCTTCACTACTGCAGGGGAAGGTGACAGAGACCTGGCGCCCGCAGTAACGGCAGGGACTCCGGTGCCCGCCCATGTGTAATAACTGATTTAGGAGTTATTAAACCTGCTCACGGCTCTAGCAAGGTTTCATCCTCGCCTGAGACTTTCCCCTGCTGTTCCTAGCTTGGGCTGGCTGGCCAGCACCAGAAAACACTGCGTCCGTGTGATGTTGTGAAGGTCATTTGCCCCATCCTGCATCGTTCCTGTCACCCAGAGACGTTTCAACATGCAGGAAAAACTCTCGGTGGGGCCTGCAGGCATTTCCCACCGCCCTCCGGGCTGGCACTTCATCCCCTGGCATTGTCCCATACCTTGGCCTCGCTTGTGGTAGCCATGACGATGGTAACCAAGCCAGTTTGGGATTGCTCTTGGGTTTTAATTAAGGTCCGCTTAGTTCTTCCCCGTCTCATTGCTGGAAGAGTGATGGGCAGCTACGTGGTGTACCAAACACACTGCACCCGCAACCTGGCCTTTTTTCCTTTATTGTATCCAAATTAACACCCACCAGCGGGTTAAATAAACTTGTGTTTTCGCGAGGAGCATCTCGCCCGTTGATGCGGTTCCACGTTGCTGCTACTGCATCCTGGGTGCTGGGGGTAAAGGGCTTTGCTGCAGTCAGTCCCTGCCAAGAGGATGACGATGTTTCCCAGTTTTCGATGCCGACTGGAGGTATAAGTGAGTCTGGTGCCAGCTCCCTTTAATGTCTCTGTGGGTTTCTCTGGCTTTTTCATCTAAAAACTGCTGACAGCATTTTGGTTAATTTATTTATAGGGGTAACTTACAGACCTATAACAGTTTCCTGCGTGCGTTTTAGCAACAGCAGCTGATGGCATCATCTAAACTATTCGTTCCACAAGTCTTCAGGTCCCTGAGAGGTTGGAGGCAGGTAATACCTCTTTTCTAAAACCCAGAGACAACTTCCATACCATAAAAACCCTAATATGTTGTTTATACCCATCTGTTTTGTGCATTGATTTCAAATTAATGCCGACAGAAATGTTTTTATCCAGGTCCAGGATCACCCTTTAAATTCTTTTTCATCTCTGAAGATAAAGACATAGCTATCGACAGCGTAATTAATTTTATTTAGGGCAAGCTTGTCTGTAATATACACTGACATTTAAAACTCTCAAGAAGTTGAAACTAGTAAATGGGATGATAGAAACTCAAAAAGTAGTTAAATCCTAGCTGAAAGCAGAAAATAGAGTTTGTCTTTGGCAATATGTTCTGTGTCTTGTAAACCATCCCTGTAATGTGTAGCAGGGTCAAAGTTCTAAAGACTTGCAAAGATCCAAATAAAGGGGCTGTGAAAATAGAAAGGTATTGAAAGGCCGGTTATCTTTTGTCTGGAAGTATGTTTTTATGCTGTTATTCCTTCTAATAACCTAATTGTATAGATTTTAATGGAAGAAAGCAAAGCATTTCCATGCAGATGGTCACATGTATCTGTTGTGAATCAGTTTTTTTTTTTTCCGAAATAGTCAGGACACTGCCACTTTCTATGTCTGTTTTTCAAAATATAATTCTTCCCTGTTGTTTTCTTGATCCGTTCCTGCTAGCAAAGATTTGTGTTGAGGAAAGAGACACGCTTCTTGGAACTGATTCATGAGTTTGTATTTGTTCAGTGAGTTTTTATTCACTTTTACCTAAACCTGATAAGTGTTTTGGATCATTCACAGATTTGACGTTGTCTGATCCTGCATAAGGCAGGTGCTTATTGCAATATAAAGAAGGAAAAACAATTTGTCGTTGTTTTTTCTAGTACGGTAAGAGCCATCCGCGGCGTGACTGGATGATACAGCAATCGAGGCACTTTGCTAATGCCTTGGAAAGCGGTTCCTAGGAAGTGATCCCCAGTTGCTAAGCAAAGGCTCTGCCATGGCGCGAGCGCTATAAATGATGCAAAAAGTAAATGCCGAGGTGTACTCAAAGTGCTTGGCTAGGACTAACAGCCAGATAAGGACTGTGGGGACTTTCAAAACTGCCTCGTTCCTGCAGCAAGGTGCTTTTTGAAAACCTTGAGGGGTGCTAATCTGTGGGTTTTCAGCATCCGAAGATGCTTTGTGCCACGTGAATGAGTGATGTGAGCCATAATCCCTGTCTTTTAAATCATCTTCTCGGTAAATTCCAGCAACTGCATTCTTTAATTCAGTGGTGCAATATCTAATTCCAGCTTAACCCTGCTTATTGGGGTTGACAAGCCTTATTCAAACCAGGGCAACGCTAAATTACTTTGGAAACTGTTAAATGCTTTGAAATAGCGGCTAAATCTTTGCTGGTATTAATGTGCCAGAGCCACAACTAAAAGGCGGTCACGGCCATACAAACAATTATGCTTTACGTGTTTAATTATATCCTCAACTTCACAAAATTTGGTTTGGACCATTCCCGTCTCTGTGTTTTTCCACATCAGTTTGTATCTGGCACGGTGCTATAGATTCAGTCTCAGCATCATTTAAGAGAAGCAATGAGTTTCCCCACCCTGTTCCCATAACTTACCCATCCTTCTTTGCTGCACCAGCTAACTTCATCTACAACTTTTTAGTGGGTTTTCCCCTTTTACTTTATTTTGGGAAGCGTTTGCCACAAGATGGCAGTGGGGTCTAACGTTTAAGGCAAGGTATTGGGGTGTATTGTGGTTTCAGCTTCACAGCCCTGGCCCAGTAGTCCTGCAGATGGTTCTCCGGATGAAATCCCACGATTAATCTATTATTTTCCCCCCTTCCACCTTGCCTGAGGTGTTGGGGGGGGATGTGTTGCTGAGAGTGTGTGTTCACCCATGGTGTTTAAACTCAGTATTAAAGGCTTCAGGGGGTCTATATGGTACTGTGGATGGAGGATTGGAGCAGATGCTCTCAACTTTATATAGCTCCTGGCTCCAACGCTTGCAATAAGCTGGTGTTTGACGGCAGGATCAACCCATCTCACGGCTGCTAAAGTCAGACTTCGGGTACTGCTCAGGCCAGAACTGACTGCACAGAGGATAAAAACTGGGCAATCTGGGAGGTCTCTAGTCCAAAACTCAAGGCAAGGTCATCCTTAAAGCTGGACCGGGCTGCTTGGGTTGCACCAGCCTAAAGCAAAGGGATCCCCTGCATGACTTTGTGCTTCTCCATCACTTCTCCCTCCACCATAACACAGTTTTGGCTTACAGCTTGCCCGCCATGGCCGTCTCCATCACTCGTGGGGCTGGGGAGGGTTGGTCTGTTGATGGCTTCACCCATGCTTTGCTCTCACCACCCCAAGCCTGGCAAGAGAGAGTTTCTTCCTCCCTGGGGCAGCTGGGGCTGTGCTGCTTCCTCCCTCAGCCCTCTTTCTGGGAACTCAGCTCCCAGCCCAGTGGCTGAGTTGCATTAATTTAGACATGATCTCATCATCTGCCAGCCGCTAAAGCAATATCAGTCCTGCATTCGGCCTTCATGTGAAAAACAACCCAACTGCTTCTCCGGTACCTGTAACCACCATCCCTCGAGGCTTTGGAAGGCTGGAAAATGAGCATTTGTGTTTGGTTTTTTTTTTGTTTTTTTTTTTTTACTATTGGGGGGCAAAAATGTAACCTGCTGCAAATATGTAACACTTCAGTTATGTTAAGGTCAGCCTTTAAGCTAAGGAAAGAACATTTTGGGACCATAGCTTATCTAGTATTTGATACCACTAAGTAGCTATACCTTAAATAGTTTAAACAGGCAGATTTTGCTGTCTCCGAGTCCTCTGTGTGCCTGCTATTTCTTGTTAGCAATATCTCTGTAAGAATCAGCGTCACTTTCCAAAGCTCAGAGGAAGGGTATGGGGGACAGCAGTAATTTTGACATTAATTACTACCCTAAAAAAAATTCCTCTGTTCCCTCATTTACTGAGGGAAATCACTGATCATCACTGATCTGCTCCCATCTGTTCCTGGCGTGCTGCGAAAGCACATTCCTTGGATGCTTTGTCCCTGGGTGATTGACACAGAAGATCATAAGGATTTTATTAGGTTAAATTATATCAGCATAGGGAGAATTAATCCTGCTCTCATTGCCTCTAGTGTCAGTAGCCAGTCACTGGCCCAAAGAGAGAGGAAAATATGAAGGAGGGAAGTTTGATCAGGTGTTATTTAACTTGGGGATAGCTGGAAAATATTGCAAAGGGAGCAATTGAAATGGGAGCCAGAATCTTTGCTTGGTTAGTCTCCTCTCTAATTATTTGGATGGAGCAACTTATTCTGTGGCATGAAGCAGTGAAGGATGTTGAGTGAAGTTTGGTGACAAGTGGGTTGTTGCATGCCGTAGGAAGAGGTACGGCACAGGTCATTGGGTCCCTTGAGAGGGCTGAGGTCAGTAAAATAATCGGAAGGATTTTAGAGAGAGAGAAGAGCAAATGTTTATTGTTAATCAATTGAAACCATTTCCCTTCTTTTAATTTTTAATGGACTGAAGTTACCACTCCCCCTTCCCTGGGCATTGCTTTCCTTCGGCTCACGGGGGACCTGAAAAGTGAGCCGCAACGCAGGGAAATCGCACTCCCAAAGGGTATCGGATGGCACCTCTCTGCCGGGTATGGCTAGGCGTCCATCTGTCTGTCACCAGCAGCCCTGATGACCGACACCACCTTTTCCCTTGTATCCATTAGGTGCTTCCTTACAGGCAGAACAGCATCACTGCTATGACAGCACATCAAAAGCAGCTACACTGAGCTTTTCCTTCCACCTCCTGCAAAAATAATATCAAACATATATTTATTTATATGTAAATATATAAAATAAAAAAAAAATAGATTATTTGATATGATCCCTGGCCCTTGTGAAAAAGAACGGGCAAGATGGTGGAATTCAAACTTTTCTGGGCAGTTTTTAAGGAAAACTTGAAATACCCGGCTTCACTATTTATTGCTCGGTTTTATACTGAGGAAAACCTATAACATTGTGACACGACATCCCAAACCTGACCATCACCATCATGGCTAATGGCTCGTGCATCACCTGCTGGGTCTCAGCACCCTTGTACTGTGTGACACCGTGCTGTGCAGGGGGTGACTCCATGGTCCCTGGGGCAGGATCAGGCCCAGGATGGTCAGGAGATGAGCTGCCGCTGCCCAACGCTGGCTGATGCAGAGTTGTTCCCAGCGGCGTCATTGCAAATTCTTCCTTCTGCCTATTTTTAAATGCCTCAAGTCATGATGCTTTTGGTCCCTCCCTTGGGGGACTAAACCGCAGGCAGACAGATTTTCAGGCAGCTGCCAGATTACTGTATAACCCACCTTTTGCCTGCCCAGAGCTTGCCTGCTTTGGTTATGAATCCCTGAAAATGTGATTACATATAAGCTTTAAACCTATAGCTGTGCTCCCAGGCAAGGTCATGATAAACTGCTTTTCTCTCTCAGATATTTGATGCATCTCATTTTAAAAAAATATAAAAGGGAGACAGGATCTAGCAAATGCGTTGTATTATTTCTCTACAGCAGCTTGTGGACGTCACTTGGTTGGGAGGAGAAAAAGGGTCCTGTGTCTCACTTGCTGCTGCATTTTTAAAAGCAGCGCATAGATGTAGGCATATATGGTATTGTAAACAGCTTGGCCACAGTCGCTCTTTATTTGGCTTCTTTTTAGTCACAGCAAGTATCATTTTTGTCAGAACTGTACTATGGAAAAGGTAATTCTCTAAGCAAAAAATCCCCCCGGTGGTGAAGTGCATCAAAGTAAAATGAGATAGAAAGGACTAAAATAAGACTGTGAGTCCCTCTTTGCAGCTTTACTGATGAGAAACTTCAGAAAAAAGCCTTCCCAAGATATCCACTTGGTTGCCTGTGGAGTTGATGCAGGTCCTGGAAAATATCTAACAGCTTGGCAAGGGGCTTCTTAAAGAGCTTTACCCTCCGCCATGACCTCCTGGCTGGAAAAGATGAGGACTGCTTTTTTTTATAGGGTTTTCCTACGTTTTGCTCATGAATGTTTTTTGAGCATATTTGTTTCATTAGTAATAAAATCCTGTAGTTACAAACGAAGCATGTATGCATGGAGAAGAGGCTAAAAAAGCTGGAGGGAGGGAGGCTGAGCTTAGGACCGTGCGTGTGGCAGCAGGATCTAGGATGCTCCGGACCCAGCTGTGGGGATCTGCAAGCACAAATGGTGATGCTTATATTTTTAGAACAAATTAACTTTTGGGGCAAAGCCCAAACTTTGTGCAAAACACTACAAGAGAGGGGGAGCAACCTCCCCAGTCGTGCAACCAAATCTCTTGGTTGTGTCTTGAGGTCTTGAGTCTGAGGCTGAGGTGTTGAGGTTTTGAGAGGTGGAAAGATCAGGTGGTGGTCACGTACCTGAGCAAGAAAGGGACTTAGTGATTCAGCGCCCAAATCTGTCCTGCTGATGGCTTGTGGGCTCTTCATCCCCAGGGGTGCCCTGACTTGCCTGGACATGGCCCTGAGAAGCCTGCTGTAGCTGCGATATTTGCTGTGCTGAGAGTGGACCAGAAACCCTCCAAACTAAATCTTTCTGGGTTTTTTGAGGTGTTGGTGGCTTAGTGCTCCTGAGTGATGAGCTCTTTGAAGTCAAATCTGCCAGCAAGGTGGTTGTGGCTGTACCCAGACCTCATGGCAAGAGGGTCAACCAAAGCTTTGGTAGTCAGGGAGAACAGCGATGCCATGCAGCCGGGGAGGGACAATCCTGGATTTGGCGCAGGCTTGAGTGACATCCTGGAGAGCCTGTGACCAGGACTAGGTCTGCTGTTCCCCAGTAACCTCCCACTCTGCTGCCTCCACCAGCTTCAGTTTTGATTGCCGGTTGATGATTAGATTCATGAGATCTGCTTAGTTATCACATGGCTTCCTCTCTTCCCAGAAAGAAGTTTGAATAAATCCCAGAAAATTTGTGTCAAGGGAAAATGTTTCACTGTAGCACAAACTGATTTAAACAATGTCAGACTAAATAAAAATGTTCATTTGAATCATTCTCTACTGTTGAACCTAGCTGTATGATAAAGACATCCTTTGGTTTTGGGGGGGCTTTTTGCAATGCACTCCAACACATTCAATTCTAGTGTAACAGAGCAGGTATAACTTTCCATTTAGTTTAAACGTCAATTAGAACAGGAAATTACATATAGTCCTAAAATACAGCTGATGGCTTTCCTGAAAGATGACAAGCTCTGAAGGACACGCCAAAGCAGCTTTGTGTTGCATTTCCCCTCCCAAGGGATGCTGCTCTATCTCTGAAAGAGTGAGGGTCTATTAAAATTGTCCATTAAAGATGTGAGGAGCATTGTATACTGTTATATACACTGGAGCAGGACTGCCTGCTCTCTCTAGGGCTTGGAAACCTTTCTGTATTTTACAGGGTGAATGTATCAAGTGGAGCTTTAATAGAGGCACATTATGGGTAGCACGTACTGGTACAGCAGCAGGTGAACATGATATTAAAGTCTTCCTGACCTGCAGTGATGTACGATTTGGGTTAGAGACGGTAGAAAAATAAAAGCTGAAGATGTAACTAAGCATAAAGGAAGTTTTACCTCCTGTTTGACTTGAGTCAGTTTTATTTTGCACTCCTTTAGCTTTCTTCAAGCATTTGTGGGTTTGAGACTTGTTGGTATGTAGAATGGGGTAAAACATACACCTGCAATGTCCTTGTAGCAGTAAATTAAAATCTGCATGTGATATTATCACTATTTAATTTCTTTAAACTCTTTAATGCTTCATTAAATGGTGAGGATTGGCCCAAGATCCATACTCTGTATTATTTATCCTGCAGTGCATGAAAGCGGGAAGGATAACTGGGGATAAATTCTTGAGCCGGTAATGTGCTGAGATCCCAAACAAATATACCCAAATCCTCTGAATGGCTTAATGTGCGTGCCAAAATTTGGGTGTACAGTAGATGTCTTTGGTGTAATTATTAAGCCAAAATGTAACTTTAATAACTGGAATCAGTGGGTGTAGCAGGAAGGGATCCCTTAAGAAACACATCCTGAAGGGTGGCTTCCGGTTGGGCTGTTTTTAATGGTTTGAAGGCATGTCAGAAGCAACTACAGTGCAGAGAAAAGATGAGAGGAGAGATATGCTTTCAATAAGGCTAGCGGGGAGTTGCTAGACTGTATCACTTAAGAATTTATCTACATTAAAAAAAAGCTAGAAGGAGTACATACATCAAATGTGTTCCCTTTTGCTAAAGTCCATGGTTTTCTTGAAAATCAAAAGAAAATAAATCTGTGCACCAGGAAGACTGTTGTGGAAACACACTGAGCACAGGAAAGTTAGATTTGCAGTAATTTGGAAAGGTGGCACAGCAAAAAGCTGCGAAGGAGCAAACAGCCCTTGAGAGGTTTGGGTGGGTAATTCTGCTTTATAAAATTGCTCTGCAATTATTAGAGGGCAGTTTTGTCCCATGTCTATAGGAACACATCCAGCGCTTTGGGGCTGCGATGGACTTTAATATGGCTTGGTTGCAAGAAAACCTTTTATTTTTGTGGCTGGCGGCAAGTGGCTCCCAACTGGGTTGGGATCATTACTGCAGTCACGAGCAGAAGGAAATGCAGGCCGCAGCGTGGCAGAGAGTATTTTTGGTAAAATAACTGGAAAGTTGCTTTAGTCTGGCAAATGCATGGGAAAACGTTGGCAATAACAAGGCTGTGTCTCCAAGGGTACTCCGAGGCATTTTTGCATTTCATCTCCCAGCACTTATCACTGGAGGGCAGTGGTGCCTGAGAAGACGACTGAAGAAGAAAAGCACAGATAAAGAACATGGCATAGCTCCTGGGCGACTAATTCAACACATGTTCAAGACATTGAGCATGTCATTGAGGATTAGAGTGAGGATTTTATTATTTAAGGGTATTTCCTTGTCTTGCATTACCTTAAAGTCATGTCTCATAGCTGGGTGATGTTGGGTATGTTGTTCCCGTCCCCATCACTGCACCATGCAACACTGTGCTGACCACATCGATGATGCCATGGAGGATGGGTTGCAGCACATCTCTACCTCAGTTTCTCTGTCTGGACACCTAGAGGGCTCATGTGGCCTGGCCACATGAAAATAAGAAAAACGAAGCAACTTGTTAAATTCATGTAACTTGGGTAGAAAGTAATAAGTGTGGGTGAGTTGGATGAGCTCACCTTGATGAACTGCTGGAAGAGCAGCAAGCTATACTTCAGCATCCAGGAATGAGCTGCACATGGGATGTCTCCAACCCACCCTCATCCATTTAATGAAAGCATCTCCTGGTGTAGCCTTGAAGTTGGCCAGACTGAGTGCCATCCAAGTATGAAGCAAGCAGAGACAACCTGGATGTTTCTGTACAACAGCTTCATTTCTGCATGCAAAGTCTGAGCTTGTTCACTGCAGTCAAGGAAGGAGATGCTATTTTGGGGCAATTTGGCTGTGTGTATTCAGCATGGACCATATCTACAGGCTCCATCTTGCCAGTGCGTAGTGGGTACTGGGATGTTTCGCATTTCTGTGGGCTCTTTTAAACCTTGCAGTGCAGGTGAAATACGTTGGGATTACCCCAACCTTGACCTTTAGAAACCAGGGCTACAAATGCTTCCTTACGACATCGTGCAGCTCTGCAGAGGCAGAAGGAGCGTGGAAATCACTTGCTGCACAGATCTGGCTTGTTTTCTGTTGCCTCCCTGTGCAATGGTTTCCCCACTTCTTTCTGCCTATCCTGTCCTATTCTGCTCACACGGATGTCATCCCTGAAGAGCTACAAGATGGTGGGGTCTCCACCATTGGCAGCTCCACCAGTGTCATAGAAAAAGACCAAGAAGGTGAATGAAGAGCAGTATTTACACACCGTTGCAGGCAACAGCTTGGCCATTTTTAGATGATTGTCAGAGGGCAATGAGAAGTGTTTTGGTTTTTTGTTTTGGTTTGGTTTATTTTTAATATAGAAAACAGAATTAGAGCCGAGGCAGGCATGATGGTTCAGCTTTCTTAGTAAGGGGCTGAGCTCTGGGCAGCTGAGCATGGCAAACTTGGTACACCTGTATTTTGGGGATGCTGCTTGCTGGGTGTGCCTCAGCCTCTGGTTAGAAAAATGAGCTATCTCAGTGAGTCAGAGCTGAAATCAGTCTCATTTTTGGCTAGAGACAAAACTTGAAAGCCTTGCTCCGCTGATTCAAGTGAAATCAGTGGGTAGCTGGGTATTGTGATACCTGAATGAGAACTTCTATGAAGATGGCTGGCCATAAAATGAGCATTTGAAAACAGCAAATGGCAGTGTATTTTCCTTTTCCCCCCTTTTTTTGTTCTCCTGTTGTCTTTTATTAAGAAAATAGCAGTCATCCTATACTTATGCAGAGACAATTTTAAATTTTCCTAAAGAAAGAGACTATTTTCCTATTCCTCAAATATCAAATTACTTTAGAAGGATGAGGAAAAAAATCTTGGACTTTAAAAGTCTACTTCTTTTTTTTTTTTTAATTTTAATTTCCTGTAAAGATAATATTGGGCAAGATTTAACTAGAGAAGTGAACCCTATAGACACAAGCACTTTACTAACACACGTGTCTCTGTTCATGTTCCTTTCAAGACCAGAACTGAGCATTAAGTAATAGCATGAGATCTTTCCATTACTAATGTATATTGGTTTATTTTGCAATTTGATCACTGATACAATAAAGTTGTTTAGAAGAGGATAATGGGATAGTTATCTCCTCAAAATAAGTATCTCCTGTTTTAAGAGTCTCACCTGGGTCTTAATATTTACCTGGCAGAAATGCATTTTCCTTTGCTGTGGTGTTCACCTACTAGCAAGGAGGCGCAGCTATGTGCAGAGCAGGAGAAGCCCTTCTTTGCAAGGATCTGTTTGACTCCAGGTACCGTAACCTACAATTAAGGATTCTTTTTCCCCAGTTCATACTACAGCTCCTGAAAAAGGCCCCAGGAATAACCAGCTTTCTGATGAATTTGACTTGCCTGCTTACTTGGCCTATTACCCTCCAGGCAGCTTGAATGGCTCTTATGTTATGAAATCCAATTTTCCAGCAAGGGGGTTTCTCTGCATGGGCTGTATATTTACTGTGTAATTGGGGGCAAATGGTGGAAAAATGCCTTTTTTAAAAAAAAAAAAGCAGCATAATTGTATTAACATTTTGATGCTAAATGCAGGGAATCTTGGGGGTGATGCACATTTCGTCCCTCTGGAGACAAGGGACAAACCTTGAGTGCTTGAAGACATGAAAAGTCTGAGTGTGTCCAACAGCAAATAACCAGGACTTGATTTGGTGTAGAAAAGAAGAAACAAGGAATAATTAAGCTCAGTGAAAATGGGGAATGTTCTATGATGCTGGGGTACATCATGTTAGCTTAACCAGATATGATTTATGTGAACATTTCCACCACAGCGAGGAGCAAGATGGAAGATGCTGCAGTCTTAGAGAAATTGCTCATTCCTTTTTGCTGCATCTGCTTTTAGACCATTGAATTTAGCTTTGCAAACAGCAAAAACTCTGATAAGTGCAACGGTACCAGGTTATGGAGGATCTCCAGATCCATAAAAAGGACTCGCCAGGAGGATGGGTGCTCTATGGCACAAGCAGTAGAGCTTGTGCAAAGGGAAAGCAGCAGCAGTGATGGAGCACAGCAGCGATATGTGAGGGTAACAGAAGAGGATGGGGAATAAATATGTATACGATGATTGGATTCATTATAGCAAGCGTCAATAATGGTATGTATGTACGGGCAGTGGCTTGATGACTTGTTCCTTTCAGTAAGTGGGAAAGCATCAGCTTATTAAAAAATAATGTTAGTGTCAGCAAAGGAATTGAAACAAGGATGAGGCTCAGGCTAAATAAGGACAAATAAAGGCCGCTCATTGATGCAGCACAGCAAGACACCATTTCCATTTCAGAGGAAATATTCCATTTTACTTGACGATATGATGGATGGATGGGGATGCAGCACTCAGCTGGAGGCTGGTGTTTGGCTGGGTGCACAGTGAGGTTTAGGTTTACCCTTTTCACAAAGTCTTTTGGGCAGTTCTGATCCCATTTCAGCCTGAATGGAGGGAAAAAAAATCCCAAGATCAGCTTCTATAGGGAAAAAACAATGTCCCAGGTGTTATTAACCACAGTGGTATCAACCACATTTATGGACATTGCTCAAAAATGGAGCATTTTCCCCTAGCTGGGAAAGCTGCATTTGCCCCATTTTGCCTCCTTTTTGTGTTTCCTTCTGCTAGTGACAGTGCGTAGAGTGGGGTTGCATGGTAACCTTAAAATCACCATCTGTTTCAAGTCTTTCCACGTAATTTCTGATGCCCTGTTCTCCTTGGGTTTGGGCATCCATGAGGCAACATCTATTCACATATAATCCCAGAGGAAAGGCTCCAGTTTGCTGTGTGGGCTCTGCGGAGGCAAGATGCATACCCTGTGACAGCTCACACCTTGGTGCAGTGAGGAGTCGCTTCTTCAGGGAGCAGGTTGTGTGAATGCCCGGGTAGATGATACACTGGCCGCCTTCTTGGCAACTTTATTTCTGTCTTAAGCTGCCTCTGATAGCTCAGAAAAAGGCTATTGAATATTTAAAAAAAAAAAAAAATCAAAGCAGCATAAAAGGTTTTGTTTTGTTTTGTTCCCACATTGATTTTTCACTCTACTTTACAAAATCTGTGTCAAGGTAAAGGGTGAAATCTATATGTTCCCTTTCATTGCATAACACGTGGCTGGGGCTTTAACATGGTGTTTTGGCAGTCAGACTGTCCCTGCCAGGAGCACGTTTCTTGCTTTGATCTGCAGTTTTATTATCAGATGCCCAATTCAGGGAAAAGACTGGATTGCCTTTTTGGAAACACAGACCAGAGTGATTGGTTTCCCTTGCAGAAACCCTGATTTTTGTATCTTCCCTTCCCTGCATAACTCAGTCCTGGTGGAGCAGAGAGGGTTGAAGCAAAATTTAAATTTGTCCCTCCACTCCATGGCATTAAAATAATAATTAAAAAATAAAAATTCAAAGTGAATGTTTTATCTTCTGGTGGGGAATTGCTTGTGGCAGCTTCCACCAGAGGCTCGTTCCTCTTGGGAGGAGATGCTGGAAAAAACGGGTGGGTGTTACGGATATGAAATTTCTTACTCCATAAAACCATATGTTTGGGGGCAGAAGAGCAAAAAATGCATGGGAAAGGGAAGTGGAAATGGTGTCATGGGTCAACTGAAGGCCAGTTTTACGGAAGTTTTGGTGCCTGATTAATCTCTTCTGACTCTGCAGTTAAATCTATTCTAAAGCATCAGTGAAGATAATCAGCTCATTGCAGAGACTATTTGTACCTAGAAGATGTTGAATCACTTGTGTGTCTCCCAACCAGCTCCTTCTGCTGCATCTTATTATTAATTCTTGCAACTTTTTGACTGGGTTGACCCATAACCTGTAGTTGCTACTCCAATACCAGAAAGCAGATACAACTGATTTCCATCTTTCATGTCGGGTTGGTTGACTTCTGTATCGGGGAGGCTTCTTTTCCTTCTCCTCTTTTGTTCTGTTGCTAAATATGAAGTAGCTAAAAATCAAGTCTCTTTAAAAGGCTTTAAATAAAATGTGAAAATACGGGGGAGAAAATTCACAGGAATATATTGGTTAGTGTCCACTGAAATTATGTCATTAATCTCCCTAACTAGTGTTTCTTTGATCATTCTTGCCCAAGCAAGCATGTGAAAGAGTCTATTTGAGCTGTTTGGTTTGGTTTTTTTTTTTTTTTTTTTCCCCACAACAAATATTCTTTTGACCCCGTTCTGGGTCTGTGATTCATTAGGAACTGGAAGAAGCAGTTATTTGCGTGGGTGTTGGATTTACTCGTCATGCAATCATTTTCATATTGTGAGGCATAATACAGAGCTGATAAAGTCCATACATCTGTATTCCACGTGTGTTTCTGGACTGAAAAGTCTGCAGGATGTTGGGCTGACAGCATTTGCAAATTCAGCGCGTAACCTTGATTTAGAGAAAGAGTCTTTACAATTACATTTATATCCACTTTTGAGCCCTTTTAGTGTGCCCAAAAGATGTCGGATGGCAGAAGAATGAATGAAAATTACTTTAGCTTTCGTAAGTGAGTATCTTATAAGGTCAGCGAGGCTGGCTGTGCTCATCTAGCCTGATTTGCAGAAGATGGGCCATTAGCCTTTTCGGAGGTTTTGTTTTCACTAGTGGGTTTCTGTCTTTAAAAAAAAATTTAAAAAAATTCCAGTCATGGTTTAAAAATTTGCCTGTGACTGAGAAAGCACCACGGTCCCTTGCAAACTGTTGGAAAGATTAATTGCCCTAATTGCTCTGCCTTAAATATTTGTTCCACATTTCAAGCCTGAATTTCTCTAACTTCACGGTCCTGCTGTTAAATCCTGCCCTCGCTGTTTCCTGGATTAGCCGTCTGTTCTCACGCTTCTCCCGAGCGCTTTTCCTACAGCAGCTCGTCGCTTTTAACGTCCCCTCCACTGAGTTAAAAACCCTGGACCTGGAGACACACTCAATGAGCTCAAGTTTATAAGTCAGCCAGTTTACAGCAGCCTAATTATGTTACATCACTGCAAATGCTTTTTCAACCCAACTTGCAGGCGGTTTAATAAAACTTGCTATGTACATTTCATGAGATCTATCTTCTATAGAGCCACATAGATTGGTATTTGTTATATTGCCTTAATTTCTTCAGCAATTAAATTGAGAATCGCACATCCCAAAGGATGTCCAGGATCGATGTCAAGCCGACACGATTATCTGTGCAATTACATTTACCTGCTAAAAATCTTTGTGGAGTGCTTGCTTTCCTCTGGCCCTCCAAAATGTTTTTCTTGGTATTTCAAAACTCACTGAAGATAATAGGCAGAGAAAACTTAATGACCCTTTGGCCCACCTTTTTTTTTAAATTTGAAAAGCCAGAGTATAAAGACCTGATCCACTCTGTTTTCCAATATTTTGGCTGTCCATAACACGTCCCACTCTGTGTTTTTTCTGTTAAGATGCTGATCGTTTTTTTATCCAGGGACTTGCCCGATAATGATACTTTGCCTTTCTAAGGAAGATATGACCACTGAGTTTACCGTCCCAATTATGTGACTTTTCCTGACCCCTTCAATTAATGTGAATTAAGTGGAATTTGGGCAATTCTAGTGTTTATAGCAAGGCTGTGCTGTTGGTGAGCAGAAGACTTTTCTCTCCGGCCTGTGGTGTCCCAGCAAAGCCGTGCTAACAACTCAATTTTATTCTACAGAAGCCCTCCTTTCTCTCTCCTTTTATTTTAACACACTGCTTCTTAGCCTGAGGTGCCTGGTCCCAAAAGCAGAGGTGGTCTTTCACCTGGAGACCATCAGAATTGCCACAGCTCTCTTGCTGTGGTGGCTCTGGGTGGCTGAAGACGTCTTCATTGCTCTAGAGATGGGGCTACTGCTGGTATATTCTGTATAGCTCTCCTACATGCTAACCCATATACATAAAATATATAGCTCCTATATATACTAGCACATGCTATATAGGTCTTTAGGTATGCTATTTGCAGCTGCCATGGTGAGAACATGAGGAAGGCTGTGAGCTTGTGTGATTTCTTCTGCTCCTCTTCTCTCTGGTGGTCCCATCACAAGCATTTCTCTCCCCAACCTGTATCATAAGAGGCCATTTTAAGTAACAGGGTTTGAAGGAGCAGCTGAAATGCTGCTGTTTCAGGCTGTTTCTGTTGCCTGGGTGCCTGTTCACAGCAGAAGCTGCTTGAGCCTAATACTCTGCTAATGAAACTACTGAGGTAATGATTTCCCGGTGTGGAGGAAACATTTTCAGTGGACATTATCTTGGTTTAGCCTTCAGACCCATGCAATGATAATGGGATAATTACAACCCAATTTCATGTGCTTATGTGTTGCTTTCATTACAGACAAATGTTCCTGAAAAAGTGAAATGTCATCCTATTACTGGCTGATCTTTAAAACCTTTAGGTGGTCTCTCATTTTTGCCTTTACAAATACAGTTTTCACTTGTATACATTTAAAGATGTAGTCAGCATAAAGTAATTACTGTGTTTGTCAGCGTGATAAAGCAGGCCTGGCATGCTAAAATAAATGACAGTTTACTGATCTTTAACCAATAAAAGCGTACAGGAGGTTAAACATGGATTTTTCTTTTGAAGCGTACTTCTCATTTAAGAGCACAGGAGGAAAATTCAGGCTTGAAATGAGAAATGATGCAAGTTCGTTTGGGACTTGCCTTGTTGACACCTCCAAAATAAGATCAAGCGCCGTGTGGAGGATGTACCTCTGGTTCCTGCTCAGGGGGTCCACTGAATTTGCCTTTTGAGAAGGACAAGAAGAAGAAATTCAGGACAGCTTATGTGATGTGTTTGGTGGAGGTGAACACCAGCCGCATTTCCTGTGGACCTGCATTGCCTTCCCCAGCAGAGAGGAGGTGAAGGTACTGGTTTGGCCGGAGAGCGATGCTGTACAGTGCTGTGGGAAAGGACCAGGCAGCCCGCCACTGATGGGAGATGTTACATGAGAGGGGGGTGTTTGCAGACTGCAAAGTATATGTGCTTTTTAAACAGGTAATTGAATGGTCATGGGTTCACGTGGATGTTATGGGCTTGGAGATTTGCAGCTACTGGCCTCATGAAATTATAACACCCCTTCCAAGTTATTGCGCGGCCACAACTAACAAACAGAAAGAGGAGAGCAAAACGCCTAAGCTAAAAAATCCCAGTGACCAGAAGTATATGTGGAAAAGGGACAGTATTTCAGGTTGTGAAGAGCTTCAGAAGCATATCTCTAGTTGTAAAAATACTAAGTCTGAGCTGAAACTAGTAGCTAAGCAGGAGCTTTTGCATTCCAACTGCAATGTGCCCCAGTATAATAAGGATCTGGCTTTGCAAGCAAATGAGAGAACTAAAGTTGTGTTTGACTTCTGGGACTGCTTAGTGCCAGGAGATGGACAGAGAGTCTCAAATGATGGCGCAGTGGGAAGAAAATGGTTACCGTATGCTTCTCCATATTGATAGCTCTCCTGAGTGCACCTGGATGCACCTTGTAATGGACTCTGAGCTCTGAAAATGCTGGCCCAATAGTAAAAGGACTGGTAAAACTGGGCTATTTGTCCTGGGTTTTTTGCACAGCCAATCTCTCCCTAATTTTTTATTGCTTTTTAGCTCAGATGAGCTTGGCAAAGTAGTTGGTAGTGCAAGGAAAAAAGGGTTTGGTACCACTGTGCAGGAGAACCAGGGATGGATTGGGTCTGGACAGAGCATTAATTTAAATCAGGTTTAAGGCTGGGATTGAATAGATGGATGCTATGCCAGCTCCTTACTGGCCGCAAAGTCTTACAGGAGGGAAAGGAGACATGGGAGAAAAGAGCAGGTATAAGCACATGATATGCAGCAATACTCATAAGCACCAGGTATGAAGTGTAGCGGAGTCATCCACGGTCTTCGGTCGCTGTGGAGGACGAGGGCATCATGTACATTAGGGGCTGCTGGGATGGGTTGTATTCTTAGTGCTGGCTTAACATCTCCAATAAGGGATGTAATACTGCTGAACAGAATCAGCCTAGGGTAACGCAGAATATTAAAACCATAACAGGTTATCTCCCTTCAGTCATAAATCACATCACAAGGTTGATGGTGATCCTGAAATGCCTGGTTTTCCAGCACGTCCCCTGCTGCCGTGGTTATTTAATCCAGTGGGGTGGGGGTGACACTTGTCTTGCAGAGGGGGAGAGGGGCTGGGTGATGTGGGTGCCGTCACCAACCCCTCTCTCCATGCGTGTGCAGAAGCGACTGATGGGGAGAGGCTGCGCGAGGCTCTGGGTACCCACCACACAGTGGTAGCGAATGGGAGCATTTTGAAACACCAGCTGAGGTTACCGGGCAGTCCTTTATTGCTGGACATTAAACATATGGATTATTCCAGCATTATCTTCAATGTGATGGGAAATGTTTTATGATTAAGGCAATGACAGACCCATGTCTTGTAGCCTTGACTTAAGGTTACACGTCCCTTGAGATCCTGGTGAAGGAGGCAAAATGCAGAGGACAACTCTTAGCTTAATGCTGGGAAGTGGTTAAAAACGATCAAAAAATATGCTGCTTCAGTTGTCAGGGAATGGAGGGAGGTCGCTGCAGAGGGAAAAGCTGGAGGGCTGCACAGACCCCAAGCTTTCCTGGGAATGAAAAAACGCTTTCAGGTCTGCCTCCCCACCCTCCGCTCTCGTAAAAGGATTCATAGACCAGAAATCTTTAAACAGATGGTTTGAATAAGGTAAAGTACATAGCCAGCAGTGCCCTCGGGTACATATGGGTAACCACACCACCCGCCGAGGAGATCCGCAGATGCAACCAGAGGTTGCTCTGGCCTGGCAGGACCAGGGGAGGCTGAAAGGCTGCACTGTTTGGACACTGGTATTTTTATCGTTTAAACCTTGGGGAAGAATTCCTGGGTGAAAGCTGCCAAACCCCCAAAAACAACTGTGAGGTGAGGAGAAGCGTCTCCTGTGTGCTGGCACACATGGCTTGGCCATGCAAAATATTTTCCCATCAGCATGGCTCTTTGCAGCGGCTGTAAATGGAGGGGACATTGGATAGCTGCAACGTCCTCCACACCTGCAACGGCAGTGAGCAACCTCGAGATGGAGAGCAAGAGGGAAGATTTGTGAATAAATATGTTTGGGCAGGAAAAAAGCTGGCTGGTATGGAGCTTTTATAACATAAATCTGCTCAGCTGGGGTTGTGATGGGCACCTCGGAGCTCACTGGCAGAGCAGAGGAGAAGGTGGCTGAGGTGGCACTGCTAACCTCAGGTTGCAGGTGGAGATGTATGTGATCTACCTCTTTGCTAGGGACTTTGTTCTCATGGTTATTTGCCCTTTGTGTTCAAAATAGGTGCCTCATTTTTCATTTGAATTTACTTGTCTTCCAGTTCTTGTAATGCCTTTCCCTGCTACTCAAAAACACCATTTAATACTGAACTCGTTATCTACATTATAGTGTCTATATAATGTAATTAAATTTTCTCTTAATCTTTTTTTTTCCTCATGAGCTAAACAAATCAAGCCCTTTCTGTCCTTGATAAAGATTTTTTTTTTTTTTTTAGCTGTCTGGTATTTGCTTGCCTTCTTCAACACCATCTCCAGCTGCTCAGTATACTCTCCCACAGGGGGGATATTAGCACTCTGAAAAGCAGTTCAGCCTGAGCCACCAATAAATACATGTTGTTACTGGTCTCTAGTCATTATTTTTCCACTTACTTAGTTGTTTTCTGCTTACACACTGGTCATAACTTCATCCTCCGGGTTTGCATGGAGCCAGTTCTTCATTGAGGCCCCCACTGAAGCAAAGGAGGAAGGTGGAGAGGTTCTTCCTAGCAGGAGGAGATCGCCCTGGCTTTTTTGGCAGCTTGCAGAGGGCAGCCAGTGGGACAGGCACAGATAAAGCTGTGGATGGGTGATGTTCAACACACCCTGCCTTTTTTGGATGTTCTGATGACCATTTTGTGGCTATGTGGTCTTTCCCTAGCTAGAACCAGCGTTTTGATTACTGGAAAAGAAAATGATTGAAAGATCACGGGGGAAGGATGTCCGCCTGCTTGCAGTCTTGCCCCTTAAAATGTATTATATTGACTAACCAAAAGAAAAAGGTGCTTAGCAAGGAGATGCATTTTTTCAGTTTCCTTTGAACTCGCTGGCATCGTCTATAAATCAAACACTGGACATAGGGAGATTTAATGCGTGTTGCTTTTTGGTGGCTAAATGCAACCCTTTCCATTTCCCTTCTGTAAACCTCGGGATAAAGCAAGCACGACGGTGGAGCTGGCCCTTGTGGGGCAGCGCTTGGCTTTGTCTGCCAAGTCTAATAACTGGCATTGGCTCCGAACAACTCCTTTGAAAGAGCTATAAGGTATAAATAATTAATACCTGTTAAATTATTCAAGCTGGAAATACAGTACATGAATTCAGCAAGCTGACCAGGATACGAATGAGTAATTATGTTAATTAACCCATGCAGCTAGCAGGAGCTGTAATTAGTTCATGGTTTAGGCTGCTTTGTGTTTTTTAGGAACAGAAATGAGCTAAAAATAAATAGGAATAAACTAAAGCTATAGTTAAAAAAATATGGGTTAAACGACGTCATTTATCAAATGGCCCTTCTTTCCTTCAGGAGGGAAGCAGGTACATTTTTTAAAGCTTTAATCACTGCTCTCTGCAAGAACTTGAAGATGTTTCTGAAAACTGTTAGTAACACAATGCAAGAAGTTATCCTCTAGACACTCTGCTCCAGTCTCTGCACATTTCTACCATTTCTTTCCTATGTGTTGCTGAAGAGGTACAGAGAGAGGGAAAAAAAATATCAAGTACACATTTTTTTAAATCCATTAGCATCATGGAAGAAGTCCTAATAATGATGTACAAATTGGAGGTCTAGTTTTTCAAACACGTAACTTGCCATTCAGTGGGCAGTAAAACCTGAATATACAGTAAAGGGCTTTTCCAGTAAAAAGAAAAAAGTATTTAGTAGTTACAAAGGAAAAATATTGCATTAATCCGAAGCTCTGAGTTCAACTAATTAGCATCAATGGAGATTTTAGGACTGGAAATGGTCATTGTCCAAATGGTCTGTCTGCATTACTCTCTCCGGTGGATGAATAATACCTAGCCTCAGGAAAAGAGGTCTTTTTTTCCAGAAAGTTGGAACTGGTTGCATTGTAGACAGATAATTGATTTACACTATAGGCCTTTATATGGAAATACACCCTCTCTGATTCTTCGTACTTATTAATATAAGTGGATATATTCAGATTTGGTTCTTTTTTCGTGTGGTTTTTATTTTCCCTAAAGGCATTGTGCTGAAAACGTGTCTGGACTCCTTATTTACGTGAGGAGGCATCTGCTGTCCTGGTTCCTTGAAGGATGTTTCAGTAAGTCTGTTTGGGTCTAAAGGAAAATCTCTCAGAGGATTCCCATTTTCCTCCTGCTCTTGTTTTGTTAATAAGCATTGCTTTTTGCTGTGAAGGTAATTCTTAGTTACTATTGAATTTAAATGGATGCAGTTTGTTATGGAATTGGAAGAACCCTGTTAAAATGGGTTAATGAGAGAGAAATTTAAGAAATGCTTTTGATTTCCCAAAATGAAATGGAAAGGCTTGGTATTTACCTCTGCTCTGAGCTTTCCCTCTCATCAAGGAATTACCCAAGTGAAGTGAATTCTCCACTGAAAATCTCAAAACCTGCTTCAGCTCTAATGCTTTTGGTGAAACTTTTTAATAGGTTGCATCGATATGCAGATGTTAGTTGCATATTTGGGGTAATTGCAAATAATGGCTCTTAGTAAAAGTAAGAGAAGAAGCCACGGGTGAGAAACGGACTGGTTTCCATCAATGAATGCGTAAGAACATTATTCGAGAAGAGGGTTGTGTTGCAAAGTGGAGATGTGTGGTGCAGTTCTCGTCCATGCGGGTTCATGGAGATGCTTTAATACTCCCTGAGATTTCAAATCCAGCTCAGGCTGTAGCAACCTGTGAAGAAGAAATGATTATGGCATGTCCGTTGTTGCTTATGCCTTCAAAGGAGCACAGATTGGAGAATTTTGCTCAATCATAGGCTGGATATCACACATAGGGTTCACATCTCTAATTTCATCTCCTGGTAGATATTTTGTGGCTTATTTCATATAGATATTGCAAATATATCTTGTGGCTTAGCCTCAAAATCGTGCCTCTTTCTTCCAGCATCTTCCTCCGGCTTCCAGCATTTGCGTGTCCAAAGAAGGGCAACGAAGTTGGTGAAGGGTCTAGACAACAAGTCTTACGAGGAGCGGCTGAGGGAGATGGCGTTGTTTAGTCTGGAGAAGAGGAGGCTGAGGGGAGACCTTGTTGCTCTCTACAACTACCTGAAAGGAGGTTGTAGTGAGGTGGGGGTCGGTCTTTTCTCCCTAGTAACAAGCAATAGGGCGAGAGGAAACAGCCTCAAGCTGCGCCAGGGGAAGTTTAGGTTGGATATTAGGAAAAACTTCACCAAAAGGGTAGTCAGGCATTGGCACAGGCTGCCCAGGGAAGTGGTTGAGTCCCCATCCCTGGAGGTATTTAAAAGACGGGTAGACGTGGTGCTTGAGGGCATGGTTTAGTGGTGGACTTGGCAGTGCTAGGTTAACGGTTGGACTCGATGATCTTAAGGGTCTTTTCCAACCTTAACAATTCTATGATTCTATGATCATTATCTGGGCTAATAAAAGGTTTTACCTCTCTCTACAATGTAGGCTGGGACACGCTTTAACTTATTCTCAGCTAGACCCTGGGCTGGCCTTGCTTCGCCACCAAAGAACTGGGTACTGTACCATTTCAGCCTGAGGATAAATTTATTTCCCGAATCTCCTAATCTGTTTGGGTTTGAAACATTATTTACCCCATCTCCTGAGTGTCCCCTACAAAAATATATAGAAGCCTGAGGGGAAAAAAAAAACCTATTTAAATCTTCCATTCTAGTGGGGCTCCTGTATTGATTCTTTCCCCATAATTTAGACCTCTATGCTCAGCATTTGCTATTCTGCTGCCCAATCAATACCAATTCCATCTGGAAATTACATTAATGTTTTTTAAATAAGAGCTTGCTTGCAAAGTTTAACTTTATCTGTACAACTGAAGAGTTGGGAAGTTTGTGGTTTTTTGAGGTTGTGGATTAATTGCAATTGCAGTGATATATGTGTATGTGTATGGTGGTATTAGCATGAGCTGTTTTAATTTAACTGACTTTTCTGAGAGTTTATGAGGAAATATAAAAGGAAAGTAAAAAGACTGAGACTCCTGAAAATGGAATAATTTAAAATCTAAAGAAATGAGACTAAATACAGAATTATGGTATATAGCGAAAATGAAATGTCTTCCTTTTTCAGATTGGTCATTCAACTGGTCGTTAATACTAAAAGACAGAGATTTTTAGGTTTATGTGTCCTGACTTTTATGTGCGTGCTTGGAGTTGTTTGCATGTTATGGTAGTGGCAGCATGTACCGGGTGTTGAGCCAGCAGCCAGGAATTGGTGCGAATCAATGATTTAATGCCTATTACTGAATCAAATTATTGATTCAAACTTTCCACAAATCAATCTACTTTTGCGTCTCTTTAGGGGGAACACATACAGGTGTGGTAAAGAAAACCCACATAAAATGTGATGTCTGGTCTGCTGGGACTTGCAGGTAGTGTTATTATATCTTTGAAATAATTTGCTTATCAAGTAAACCGAATATTAAGAAGAAAGAAGGCTGTGATATAGAGAGACAGTACTGTGGTTTTATAAATGCCCACTTTTCTATAAATATGCCCCTTAATATGCCACACGTTCACTTCTTCAGAGTTGTAGTAGCTAACTCGAGAAATACTTGTAATATTAATCCTACCCTATTGCTGAGAAATAGAATATATTAATATATCAGTGGGAACTTAAAGCTGAGTTTGAGCAATACTCTTGGCCCCCGTGGTCTCTTTTGTTTTTTTAACGCATGCATTTTTTGTTTCTATATTGCCTTTTGATTGAGTGTTTTGGGGGTTTTTGCTTTGTTTTGGGTGGGGTTTTTTAACGTTTTGTTGGTTTTTTGTCGTGGTGTTGGTTCAACGAGTATTTGGTGTGAAGGTTTGCAGCCACGCACCTCAAGCCGGGAGAGCAGGGCAGTAGAGGGCAGCATTACTCCTTGTGTTTTGTGTTTTCTCCTCCTAAAAGAAATGAGAATTAAAAAGCAGAGGAAAAAAAAGAAGAATGTGGAGAATGCTGTGCCTGCCAGAGCTGCAGGCCATGTAAGGGAACAGAGCAGGGCCAAACACCCACCGCGCTGGGAGGTGGCACATGGCGCTTCATGCTACGTCATGCCCAAATCATGATCTGAAAACAGTTGTTTTGCTGATAGTCGTGACTCTTAAGCAAAAAAGAAAAAGGAAAAGAGTGGGTTTAAAAAAAAACCAAACAAACAACGTTTGTGTATCTGTAAAGGAGCAGGGGGGATTTGTGAAGCGGGTTGTGAAGCTGTACTCTTGTTCCAGGGAGCAGAAGTATAAAATATGTTGCCTTCCTGTCTGTCACAATGAAGATTTTTATGCTGCGAACCAGTATTGATCCTTCCATTCTAACAACACGAGACCCTTTCACAGCATGTCAGATGCTTTGAAAATGAGTTTATACACTGAGTGTTGCGTATATGGATTGCACAAATATGGGTATGAAGAAATTGCCCTGTTGTTTGGGCCAAGCTGCTGAAGTAAAAATATAGATGATAAAGCTTCAACAGAAATAGTTCTTGCAAGATGTAGCCTATAAAAGGTCAATATCAACCTAGAAATCTTTCTTTCTAGAGCACAGAGAAGCAGACCCAAAGTGCATGTTGCCTTCGCAGCATCATCACTTCGAAAGGATTTTTCCTTCTAGGTTTGAGGAAGCTCCCATGAGTCGGTATCGTAATTCCCCAGCAGTGAAAATTGTGCTGTTCTCCACCCAGATCAAAGATTAGGAGGTGGTGGGGAAGATGTGCAGGGGCGAACCTTCTCAGCATGTTTTATAGTGGAGAAGAGTGGCATAGGTGAACCTTCTCAGCATGTTTTATGCTGGAGAAGAATTGCGTAGGTGAACCTTCACAGCATGTTTCAATGCATGTTTTAATACTATGCAACAGAGAGGAGTCAGGGTCAGAGCAAACCAGCTGCAGATGGAGCTGGAGTCAGAAAAGGCACCGCAGCCCCGGGTTTGCACAGCCCGACTTGCCCGCAGCTGGTGAGGAGATGCGGTTGCACATCCTCCTCCAAGATGGGGTAGTGGCGGTGCAGTGAGAGCGAGGAGGGAGGCCTGCACCTTACCTGGGGTTTAGCTGCTGATTTGAAGTAGAAATTGTGCAAAGGCGAGAATAAAAGTGCTGCCCATCCCCTGATTCACCCAACACAGCAGGGCAGTCAGTTGAAAGATGTCGGTAATGCTTAGGAAATCGGGTGAACACTGGCCGCTAATGCTCTGATGAGTAGAGCAATCAGTTGGAGCAAACACTGACAATGAGAAAACTGCGAGCATAAACATTTTTGTGCACTTGGAGAGCCCAACCTGATGAAGTTTCCCCAAGCATAAATAAGAAATAGTTGTAGAAGTCAGTGGAGCGGTGTAAAACCTTTGTGGCACCCGATGTGAGCCCCTGTTTGCAGATCGTGCCTGGATGATTCATGGATATTTCCTTGGTACCTTAATGAGCCGGGTCCTCTGTGGGACGCAGCCTTTATTCTGAGCCTTAAATGATCACAGGGATCAACTTTGAGTACAAACCTTTTCTGGGAATGTTTTCTGCAAGGAAGAGTTTGCTGAACTGTGGACATAAACATTTTTAGATACTTAAAGACCGTACTTCAGTAAAATTTTTCTAGTTGCTCAGGGCATGCAGATGTCAGAAAAAGACTTCAGAATAAATTCTAGCACAAATCTGTTTCTGAAAATGAAGGCAACTTTCAGTGCAACTTACATTTATCTTTAAGAAACACCAGTCTGTTGTCCAGTCATGTAAAACACAGGCTTAAAATCTATGCTTTGTGCTTATTGTTATAAATACCTGAAACATTCAAATAATAATTTTTAATAAGCAGAGGAATTAATTTGATTACATAAAGAGACGGTACACTTGTTCACAACGCATTCATCATAAAATAATCGTAATGCACTGGTTATTTTCATATTGGTGGTAGCGGAATATGTATTTATTTCTAATCCCATTTCAAATATAAATGAATTGTTTTGAAGGTTGGATAACTCAGCCCAACAGACCAAGGCAATTATGGTAGGTGAGTGGTGCATTACCGGCAAGGAGAGATAAGAAACAATGCAGGGTCCAAAAGGGTGACGAGAGGGAGCACCTGGAATTGCAAATGCTCGGGGCTGGCAAGTGGTTTGCTACCATTAAGCCCGGGAAGTTAAGAAATGGCGTCAAGCAGCTTCAAAATCAGGCTGTAGAAATGAGCTGCTATCGATTAAAATAACTTGGGGGGAAAAACAAGCCTCTTGCTGTTCCTACTTTCCTGAGTACTTTGCTTTGCACCTCTTGCAACCAGAAAACCATGAGAAAAAAATCAGCAAGTTGCAGAAGGCGACTGAGGTTGGAGAGAGGAAAAGATGTAACTGCATGGTAACAGCTGATGAGTTTAGCTGTGTTTGTGTAGTGTTTTAAAAGTATACCATGAAGAATTGCAGGCTGGCTCACAAGACAAACCTCACTTTTGGTCAACACAAGTTTTTACCAGTGTACTACTGAATACCGATGCAAGAATCACTACTCCAAAATGTGCCCCTAGAAGCTGCTGTTGCTAGTTAGAGTCCCACGTAAAGACAAAGAGATGATCTCACACAGAAAAGGTTAGTAGGAGCAGATGAAGTCAGAAACAAAGGCAGAAAGCTGGGATTTGACCCCCAGATGTCCTAACACCCTGTTGAGTTCCTGATTGCCTGGACCGCGTAACACAGGAAGGTCAGATCCATATTCTGCCCAAGTGCCTTTCCTAAGCAACGCAATACAAAGGTGACACGCAGCATGTGTTAGGCAGCTGTAGGGTTTCTGGCTGTGTCAATGGCTTTGTAAGGGTCTTGCCTCTGAAAAGTGAGGTTTGGGAAACTTCTGGTAGCCTGCGCGCGTTGATCGTTCAATGACTGAATGAATTGCAGAGCTTTTTGGCATTAGGATGTTGTCCCTGTTGCATGATCAGGCTGGGTTGTTTTCATCCTTGGGCAGTAACCCCACACTGTTTGGTGCGTGGGCTGGGTGACGGATGAGTCGCCAAGCTCTCGCACCCCTTCACCGTGACACTGAGATATCATACAGCGGGAGGAGGAACGTATGTTGAATAGTGAAGAGAAGAGTCGCTGAGCACGGGCCGTCCTGAGCGGTTAAACTCTGGTTGACGAGAAGTGCAAGGAAGCTGGCCTGGCTATCCCAGCCGTACCTCCATGAAAATAAGAGGCCTCAAATCCAACACATGGCTCCCACCTTCCTTCTAACGTTTCAGCTTCTTCCAATCTCATGGATACGTGCACGAGAGCCAGAATTAATCTGTTTTTCCAGCTACATCAACTGAGTTGATGTTTTCTACAAACTTCACCTCCATTATATCCTGTATCTCATGGCTCCAAGACTAGATCTGCATCCTTACATTTAGTTTAATTGGTCCCTGGGTTCATTTGCCAGTAGCTTAAGGCTGAAAGCAAAAGAAAACTACATTTCCACGGCTCTCCTTGTCTAAATGCTGCTTTTGCTCTATACAGTCAGTGTCCTGGGACTGCTGAGAAAAGCAGGGGCATAGTCAGGGTCTAATTGTAGTAACTGCAAAACAGCACTAAGTATTTATGCTGGCAGTTTTCAGAACAAGTTGCTGCTTAACATGAGCCTAAAGAGACTTCTTAAGGCAGCTCAATCATTTTGAAGCCGCGTCTGGCTTAATCCAGCCCACAGGAAGATGTGTCTAAGCTCTGCTCATGTCTGACCTTGCCAGGCAGTCCAGCCCTTTCTAGCAGGTGGGAAAAAATCAACCAATCACCCGAGGTGTGTATGGACAGGAGGAATCGGGGTCAGGGATGGTGGTTCCCACGCCTGACCTGCCTGGAGATCTGCTGCTATTTGCAGCTTCTATCTAGGGGTGCACAGAAAACGTGTTTACTCTTTCCTGGAGAAATCCCAGCCTCAAAGATTTCATTTAGGCTGAGAATATGAGAAGGTGCTACCAGGAAGCCTGTAGCATCCCCTCCTACCCCATAGGGACTCATGAGCAGCTGAACCAGCACTGAAGCAATGGGATGCGGAGACCCACTGCCACCGCATGCCACCATCTGATGGGGTGAACTGGTGAAAATTCAACTTTCCATGCGATCATAGGAGAAAAAGCCTGGCTTAGAAAGACATCTTTCAACTCAAGTGTGTCAGATGCTTTTTGGAGGGCAGAGGATCTGTGGTTTCTGTAGGCACATAGGCAGGGCTGGTGTGAATAGGGCTTTGTTAGTGGGGAACAGAAGCCAGAGGGACTGTTTTGGTTGCTCTAATGGAAGGAAAAAGCTTTGAAGGGCTTGTTGAATGTGTATTCAACTTCTGGATATCGAGAATAATTTATTGTGCCATTTTTATGTAAAACTCCTGTTCCTCCCAGACAGACGACTGATACCGTTCTACGGTTTCAGCTCTGCAGTCCACCCAGCAGGACCCACAGATACAGGGCTTCCTCCAGCCTGGAAAAATGATGAGGGGAGGGTTATCTCTTACCTTGCCAGTGTGTTAGGTCCTTCATGCCATCTATTTTTCTGGGCAAAGGACCCACGGAGGAGAACAAGAAACTTGAATCTTGAATCTGATTCTGGCACATGGATCTGTGCACGAGGGAAGGAGGGCTTGAAACCACCACGTTACGTGGATAATTCTGTGCTATTACACACTCATAATTTCTCATCCTTTTGCCTTGCATGACACAAACATTCATTTTTTGTGTTATTATGTATGCCCCTAATGTGATATAAAAAGCTAAGAATATTACCAATTGCAGTACAGCACACTATTATTTTTTTTCTTGTCTCTGCAGTGAACATTTTTTGGTAACATTAATAGGTCTCAGGGTATTTTTTTTCTCCTGCACTCTACTCCAAATGATCCTCATCCTGGGAGGATTTTCCATGGCAGGCCGGAGCGATTGCATGCTCTTCACAAGAGCTACTTCTCAGTGTTTGTTACTGATAATGGAAAGAATCTACATACTGAAGGAAAATCCTTGAGATAATCCAGTTGAGATGTAGATTTGAGTTTCAGCACTTGGGAATCAATGGGATTTAAAAGAGAGCACTGACTGCAAGAGTGCCTAACCCTGGGTATCTCCATCCCTTCATTGGGGAGGAACAAACAGGTTTCAGCTTCATTTTTAGAGGCTCCAGAAAGGACCAAAATAAGAGGGAATGTCCAATGTCATGAGACAAATAGGACTTATTTTCGGAGATAAATGGGGCTGAAGCAGTCCCCAAATACTGCCAATTCCTGCTCTTTGGTCTTGGTGAGGCTGCTTTGACACAGTAGTTCCATCCTCATCCCTATCCTTGGGGGCTGAATTATTTTCCAGCTGCTCCCTGCAAATCTGTATGGCACTGTGGCCCCGGAAGGAGCTACCGGAGGCATTCTGTTTGGGGCAAAAGGCAAAAAGAAGGGCTAACTATGCCCTAGGGAGGAGTCAGATGTGTTCATGTTTCAATAGGTGGCACTCCTTCCTCTACCTCAGGGACTGGCGTGAATTTTGAGTGGAATGAGGTGGGCGGGGACGTGGCATCCAATGGATGAGACGTGGTGACTCTCCAGGGTGAACTGCAACTTGAGTTGGTTATAGCATGCTTTTTGCAAGAGTTCAGCTCATGTACGTGCTGCTTTCCTCTAGATCTTCCTGTATTTTTAGTCTTTCCTTCACATTATAAAGGTGTTGCCGTGAACGTGCACGTGGGGAACGCATTCAGCTTTGCAACTGGCTGTGTGCCATCGGCAGGTAGAGTCCCGTGGGTCACACACCTTCCCAAATCTGCACAAAGCTCCGACCAGCAGAGAAATGCATCGCAAAATCCAAGTGGTTCAACTTTCTACCACAGGCTGATCTGCTGCTGTAGATATTCTGGGAAAAGGGTAAGGATTGGCATTGGAGTGGATTAGGCAGGGAAAAAAAAATGCTTCCAGGAGGAGGAAAATGTTTATGTATGTACTCAGTGATGCCTCTCCAGCTTCTTCACCTGCGCTGTCCTGGCTGGATACAGCAAGGTGACATTTGCCTGTCAGCGATCCTGCTTGCTACCTGAGCTTTGATTGGCGAGCCCGGGGACATGTTTGCAGAATAGAGAGCTTTCAAATATGTTTTTAGCTTGGAAGATGGCAGCTGAGTGGGTGCATTTGGTGACAGATGATCCTTGAAAGGTTTAGAAGCAAAAGCTATTAAAACCTAGGAGCTGTGCAAAGAGGAAATATTGTGTATATATCACAGCCTGTTCGAAGAGAAGAAACATCCCTGTTTTGTGTGATTCCCATCAGCAAGCTGCGGCACACAGTGTTTTGGGGCAGAGAGGACGCTGTCTGCAGATGCTCTTTTTTTTTTGGCTTCCTGCTTACCCAACATCCAGGCACAGTATCTCAGTGGCCGGATCAGAAAAGGGCTTTGGGACGACTGTAGCCAAAGGCTCTCTTAACAAACCGCAAGCAGCTTTGCCCCGTCCTCCTGAAACCCAAGCCAGTTGGTGCATTGCTGCCATTCTTCTCACTAAAACCATTTCTTTCCGTTCACTGGATCAAGAAGACGAAGCAGCTGCTCTGAGAGTCTGAGATTTTTTTATTGGGAACTTTAAGTTGAAAGGAATGGGATCAGAGGATTTATTTTTATCGGAGTGGGGCAGTACCCTGGGATCCCTGAGGTTACGCACCAGCCCATGCCAGGAAAGCCTGAAGTATGAACCGCAGGGAGGAGACCTGCACTCGCCTGATGGTTTCTTTGGGAGAGCAGTGAATAGTCGAAAATAGGCAACTGCTGGCTGCCTTCCTGCGGCAGAACTTGGCTGTCAGGCTGTGAAGCCCTTTGGGCTGCTTTGGCCTCATCCTTAAATCAGGGAAGACCAACCTTAGACTTGACAGCTGCTAATTATAGTCCCAAATCTAAAACTGAGCTATAAAATCTCTCTTCAGACCTTGTAGGTCTTATGAAAATCTGCTTTCCACCTGTAAACAAATATTTTCTCTAGATACACTCAGCTAAACTCCTCACCAGTTTTATTTCCCATAATTTCTCATGGTTTTCTCCAGATCCTTTCTCATTTAGGTATTGTTGTCTCAGCCCCAGGCTGTGTACCTCTAATAGAAACCAAGTAATGTGACTTTACCGCTTGTTATTGAGAAATTATGCACAACTTTCCCCCCGGGGCTGTTACTCTGTTGAAGCACGGTGGGCTTCAGTTAACCGCATCGCCGTCTCCCTCGTCCAGAAGTTGGAATCACTTCTGTAGGGAGGAAACCAATAAAACTTTAAGCATGTCGTCTGAATGCTATTAAAATATTTTATTTATCATTGATTTCTAGTTTGTAGGCAGCAGGAGCGCATCTATTTAACGCTGGTCATCTTTAAAATGGAAATGTTCAGAAGAAATTTGATACTTTTGTTCCTAGTGAGTTATGCAAGATTGAAATGGAGGCAATATACAGTAAAAAATGCTGTCTGAACTTAAAGCGCTTTGGCAACCCGTGAAAACAACCACGGGACTTTGCTTTTGTGGCTGGCACATATGCATCAAGGGGACCGAAAACTGAAGTGTTTTACATAACCCAATTTTTTTTTTTAACGTGCATCTCAGAAAATGCAGGATGTATCAAATATGTTCAAGAACCTGCAAAGCCTCATGCTTATGAAGAGAGGCCAGGCCCTTTCAAACAACAGTGTTGAGCAGGGAGCAGTTGTAATTCCTCATCCGTTCTTTTTTTTTTTTTTAATTTATTATTTTTTAATTTATTTTATAAAGACCATCTGCAGGTTGAAAGCTGGAACTTTGGACTCAGCCAAATGCCAGTATGTAACAGTAAAAAATAAACCAAATCCAACCAAACAGAAAAGCTCAATCCCATAAACACGGTCTCTGTCTGGATGTCTCATTTCCAGCTGATGCCCGAATGGGAGGTCTAGACACACTGCTAACAGGAGATAGAAACACGTAGGTTCCACCCACCTCCAAAAAATGTATCCATGGTTGCACCCTACCTCTCTCCTCCCCAAATCAAACTCCCAGAGATGGAGCTGAAGCAGCTGCTTCTGCTGCCCTGAAAATATCTGAGCATGAAACTGTGCCGGTGCCCCAGCGCTGCAGAAGCTTTTGCGGGGCGCCAGCGCTGAGCTGGGCTGTGGAGGTTTTTACTCCCAACTCCGCCAGACTGTGCAATGTTATCAGAAACCTCCAAACCAGCTATTTTGTTGCCCACAGAACCCTCTTTCTGCCCTGGAGGGTTAAGCCCAGGAGCCGCGTTGTCACAGCGTACATCGCTGTCCCTTCTGCGCCTGGCATTTGCAGGCAAGACAAAAGACAACGGAGCCATTTGGCATCGAGGGCTCAGCCGATGCGGCTCATTTATTTTATTTTGTTATTTTTGTGCAGCAGACCTGTGGACTGTATTGCATAGGTAGAACCGGTGTGTAGCAGTTTGTCAGCACGCAGAAAATCCTAGTGCATGAGGCGTCGCGCTCGCACACTGGGAAAATCCGATTGTGTTTGGTACGGCAGAAACTAGCTCATGCTTTCATGTGGGTAGCAGGGCTACAGAGAAAGTCTATTTCCTGTATTTTAAGTTACTGGTTTTTTAGTGCTCTAAGACCCATATGCCTTGCCTCCAGGCTTTTCCAGTGCAGACATAATTGACCGATATTCAGTCAAGTAAAATAAAATCTGGGTTTTTGGAGCCCAAAGCTTGCTGAGACTGAGCAGGAGCCATGCCAGGCACTGGTTTGTGCTTTCACTCAGAGAAGACAACAAAAATTGGCTGTTAAAAAAAAGTAAATGGGAGATAAGCCTGGCAAGTTCTGTAGGGAAAAAGTAGTACCCTCGATCGGAGCGGAGGATGGGAAGGGAGAGGACCGGGGACACCCCGAAAGTGGGACGGAGAGGGCAGGTTTGTGCAGCCATCTCCCAGGGCTCGGACCTGTTTGATGGCCTCCTCCTGCAAAAGGACGGGAGGGGAGGGCTCGGCAGAGGCTGCCGGCGGCGGAGCGCTCCCGCAGCCCCCGGGGGAGCCGCCGGACAGCCCCCTCCCCGCATCCCCCGCCGGGCGACCCCGGGCGCGGGGGTGTGGGCGGCGCGGGGAGCCGGCGGGGCCGGGAAGGAGGGAGCGGGGAGTGCATGTGCATCCTCGCAGGCGCCCCTGCCTCCCTCTCCGCCGCCTTCCCTCCCTCCCTCCCCCTCCGCGTGTGTGTGTGTCTCCCGCTCCCTCTCCAGCCCAGCCTGACGCAGGCGGATCGAAATCGCCCCTAACAACCCGGCTCCGGAGCGCGGTGCCGGCGGCGGGGGTCCGGCTGCGGCGGGGGCCCCGGCGGGCAGCGGGGCCGCGCCGGGCCGGGCCGGGCCGGAGGGGGCGGCGGAGGCGAAGTTGGCCCAAGTGCGGGGAGGCGGTGGGCGGCCCGGGGGGGAAAGTTGCCGGGAGAGGCGAGGGGCGAGCGAGGCGGCAGGACCATGGGCACTTTGCGGGATTTACAGTACGCGCTGCAGGAGAAGATCGAGGAGCTGCGGCAGCGGGATGCGCTCATCGACGAGCTGGAGCTGGAGTTGGACCAGAAGGACGAACTGATCCAGAAGCTGCAGAACGAGCTGGACAAGTACCGCTCCGTGATCCGGCCCGCCACCCAGCAGGCGCAGCAGCAGAGCGCCGGCACCTTGCAGGGGGAGCAGAGGACCAAGCGGCAGGCGATCTCGGCCGAGCCCACCGCCTTTGACATCCAGGATCTCAGCCACGTCACCCTCCCCTTCTACCCCAAGAGCCCACAGTAAGCAGGGGGTTCACCCCGGGTACCCACCGCTCCGTGCCTCGCCTCTCCATCCGCCGCCCTCAGCCCCTCTCGCCCCCTTCTCCCCTCGCTGCCTGCGGGGCAGCCGGCGGACGCTTCTTCCGCGCCATCCCCCGTCCCCGCCGCCGGGGCGGGATCGGGGTGGCGGGGGCGCGGAGCGGAGCCCCGAAGCGCGGCCGCCCCGGCTGCCGCCCGCCCCCGCGCCCTCCCGGGTGGCCCCGCGGGGTGGGAAAGTTGCGAGTTCCGGGCTTGGGGGCTCGGGGGGGGATGTGGGACAGGAGCGAGCCCCGAGGTGCGGGGAGAGCCGCGCTCCCCCGACCCGGCCGGGGTCCTTTCGGAGCCGGCCGCCCCCCCATCGGGCCGGGGGCGGCAGGGCGGCGAGCTCGGGCAGGGGCGGGCCGCCGGCTTTTCCGCTGCGGGCGGGGACGGGAGAATCCTGGGGGTCTCTGCCCTCCGGGGAAGAGCGGCGTCCCACCGGGAGCGATTCACCGCGGGGCGGGCAGGGCTGGGCAGCGTGCGGGCAGGGAAACTTGGAGCCCGGCGCGGTGCGGTGCCCGGGGCTCCGGCAGCCTTCTTGCCGCCCCGCCTGGCCTCCCTTGCCCGGCGGGTGCTGGTGTCTCGGGGTGAGGGGGGGAGAAGGGCAGTGGCAGGGGCTCGTTGCAGCGTCCTGGTCCGGTGGGAGGGCGGGGGGGGGCGGCGGGAAGGGAAAGTTGCAGGGAACCTCGGCTCCCAGCGCGCCCGGGAGCTGCTCTGTCCTGGTTTCACACTTGCCGCAGACTAGGCAAATTATAGCGATTTAATGGAGAAAACGGAGACCTCGCAGGAGCGGGATCACTCCCTCCCCTTAGTATCTTTTCCTAGCCAACAAATCGCAGTGCATTTAGCTCAGCACTCCTTAAGGGAATAAAAAAAAAAAAAAAAAAAAGGAGAAAAAGAGATTATCCGCTGCTGAAGCGCCTGGCTTCATGTGCAAGCGCAGCGGAGGGCGGCAGGGGCCGGCCCGGGGCTCACCCCCCTGCCCGCCGCTGCCGGGCCGTGCCCCTCGGCTGGCGGCAACCGGGGCTCGACCTCCCCGCCGCCGCGGCCGGTCTGTGGCCAAATCCGCCTCCCCTTTGCGGCTGACATCTTCCTCGCTGAATTAAACGGCAGCGCTGGGGTCGTGGAGGATCGTTCGAGCCATCCTGGTAGCTGGGGTGTTCCCGTTTCGGGTGGGCTTTGGGATGCAGGTCACTCCCCAGCCGCTTGTTAGGGCACATGGCGGACGCGGGTCTCGGCCTCTCGACGCTGCGTCGCTCCAGCGAGGCCCCTCTGGAGCCCCACGCGGGACTTCACCAGCCCCACACGGGTGCGGGTTCACTCCGGGGCCGAGGCGATGGCGGGGCGGGTGGCGCAGGTGCTGCAGGCACGGTGGGGCAGCGGCGAGGGGCGATGCCTCGCTGCTCCTCCTTGCCTTGGCAGGAGTTTCCCGCCCGCCGCCGCGACCCGCTCATCTGCCCCGGTAGGTTATGGGCTGGGGCCGAGGCTGAAGCCGGGCGGTGCCCCTGGCCCGGCCCTGCCCCCGCAGCCTCGGCCCTTCTCGCCGCCATGGCGGGGCCCCGCCGTCTCCTGGCAACCGGCGCGCCGGGGCCGCCCGCCCAGGGAGGGCGGCCGCCATGGGCCGGCCCCGCCGCCGCCGCGGGACCCTGGGCTGGGGCCGCCCGCCATGTGGCGGGGCGGCGGCTGCCGGCTCTCCTGCCTCCCCGCTCCCCGCCCCCCCCCATTCCCGCCGCCGTTTCTCCACAGATATTTTGCCCTTTTAAGGCGAACGGCCGCGGCTCCGGATTCAAAAGGGCGTCGGGGAGAAGCTGTGGTGGACCAAAAAATCCCAAACACCCCCAAAAGTGGAGACCGGGCTCCATCAGGTGTGGGGGGCAGCTGCCCTGTGCGCAGGCAGTGGGCTGAGGTGCAGGCAGGCAGGTGGGTTTATGCAAGCCATGGTGTGTCTGGTAAACGTTTAAGGTGGGATAAGGTGGCCCAGAGGCATTAATTTCCTCAGTTAAACTGTAGGACAACATAGCACATCTGAAAATGTTTATTTTTCTGTCAGGGGGGTGTGTGTGTTCACCCCTTGGTGCCCTTGAAGTGTGAATCGAGCCCCCCGGATCTCAGGGAAGCACTTCAGGTTTCAGCAGAACGAGCCTGGATCCTCTGCTATGTACCGTGAAATACGTAGGAAGCCTGATGAAGCCTTGAATTAACGTTTTCCAGCTTGCATTTTAATTGCTTATTGCGTAAATGCCTTGCTGTAGTCTCATGTGGGGCATAACGCACGCCACCTGCCTGCGGGAGTATTTCATGTTGACCTTCCATGGTCAATACTCTTAATAGTATTTACAATATTCAAGTCAACTTGCGGCTTCAGATCTTAATCTGAAGTAAAAGATACTTGCTCACAGCTTCAGGAGTGCACGTTGCTCTAGGAAACATTTGCTCTTCTGTTTGAGCCATCACATTATGGTGAAGAGGAGCCCTCAAAGCCTCATGCCCAAGGAGGCACACCTACTGATGCAACATGATGTCTTCTGCTGACAGACAGTCATCTTGGGTGCTTGCCTACATCCGTAACTGCACTGATGAGCACTTTTAATTTGAGCATCCCAATGGAAAGGAAGATGTGGCTACCTAAATAAAGGAAAACATGAGCCATGTATTTTGCTTACCTGTAGTTCTCATAGTTAAAATACAATCCAGATGACCTGCTCTGTTAGTGATGGATGTACCTCTGCGACTGAGTGAGGAAACGCAATTGGTTTAGTTTATTTGGGGTCATTGATATTTAAATTTTGATTTTTCATAGCTTTTTCTATGTACAGTTGCAAACATGGCTTACACAGTGCTTTTGTGTGGTTGAGGGGAGGTCCTTATCTTCATTAAAGAAACGTGACACAATCTTGATGACATTTTGATGTTCAGGATAACCGTTTGTGGTGGTACTGGAGGTGCAGGTGTACCTGGAAGCAGAACGGGAACCACCAAAATATGCAAAGAAGGGTTGACTTTTTTGCCCTGTTCATGCCGAACCTCAGTGACAGGTAGTGGCATCCAACCTTTGGTTTTGACAAGCCGCCAAAGTATCAGCCTGTTCTCCAGCATTATACAGAAGTAGGAGCACCAAGAGGACACACAGGAAATCTTCAGTTGCTTGGTAGCCTGTGGGTTTTTTGCAGTTAAGTGGTGCTGGGTCTGTCCTTTTCTGGTGGAGCACCTAAGGCGGCTGGAGATTGGTAGGATCAGTAGTAGTAGAAAGTCTGTTAGAAACGAGGAGGGATCATGAGGGCCATGGTAGACTTCTGATACCTGTGGGTCTGCCTCTCCGGTGAAGTGTCTGTGGAAGCTGCTGTGATTCCACGTAGAAGATTCTGGGTTACAAAATGGTTAAACTCTGAATGGCTTTTAAGTATGAAAGTGAATTTAATTGCCTCACATGGAAAAAATACTATTAAATTTCCTGCAAGATCTTACCTTGTGCACAAGCCCCACCATTTAAGATACATATAGTTTAAAAAAATATCCGTTTCAGACAGAATGTTAAGAGTTTTAGTTGCGGTTGCAGGGTTGGGCTTATTTTGCCTCTAAACTTTTTCTTTTTTTTTAATGTGAAGTGGGACTTTGTGGGTTAACATGAAGAGTTTATAGCTAAAACCTGTGGAGGGACACATCCTGCCGTTTTCTTCCAAGTTATGAGACCAATGAGAGAAGTCAGGCATTGGCATCTTTATCAGTCTTCCTATTCAAGTAACTAGAAGCCAGTTGTCTAAAATAAGTGGCTTTTTCTTTCTGCCCCCCAAAGGAAATAACTTGCAAGAAGTGACTGGAGTAAGTGGGCACAGACTGTGGAGAAAGCTGGATGGTTTTCCATGGCAGAAAAATACCACGACAAATCCTTGTCTCCTCTTCATCTTCCAAAATTGCTGCTCTGTTTGTTTTTCCACACCTTTGAACTCTCGCAGGATATATCCTGGCTGCTAACAGCCTGTCAGCATGAAAAGAATACTGCGAGACCAAGTTTGTACCAACTGTTATTCCAATTAAGATTTTACAGAGCTGCAGACCAAAGAATAGCCTTTTTAACTAGGAAGCTGTAACTCTCGTCTCTTCGCCTTCGTTATTTTGTACTTGCCATGGGAAAATACCCAGGACTTTAATTTTAAAAGGCTGTTTTGTTTGGTGATTGGCAACAGCTGTATGCTTTTTTGGAAGACTGTGAAATCAGCATATTTTGTTTTCCAGAAGAAAAAAAAAAAGTAGAAGCAGAATGTAAAACAAAGTGGAGAGCTTGTGAGTGTGAATAAATGTATTAGGGCCCGATCTCCTCTTGTCAGAGGTAGTGTATGCCCTGTCATTAACTGAGATAATGGCAAAATGCTGCATCATTTGTAGAAAATGTTGAGTAAGATGAAAAATGACTTCTTTTTGTGAGTTAACAGACTTAGGAATGCTTTGAATGTAAAGTTGGGGAATCTGCCAAAATCCCAGAGATTCGTTTTTGGGGGGAGGAGCAGCCTGTGAGTCGTATTTAAGAGTTCTGGTTTAAAAAAAAAAAAAATACTTGGTTGCATAGCCTTGGGGAAAGTACGACATACATACAAGAGATTTAACAAAATCCCTTCAACGGCCAAATTGGTTCTTTGAAGGCGAATGTGCACATCTTCTGTGAACTAGAGGCATATTTTTAAGTGATCATAATAGTAATAAAACCCCCAGAAATATTTGAAAAGCACTTCATATTTAGAGTGTTTGCATAAAATTATCTTCTGGTGTTTATAAATGGTATGTATGCTGCAGTACCCAGGAGCCATCCACTAATTAAAATTCTCAAACTATAGTTCTAAAAAAAGCCAAAACAACCAAAACCCCAACCCCTTTTCTTAAACCCCATGCTTTCCTCTTTCTAAAATAGAGGATGATTGTTGCACCATAATTTAACGACTAGATACTGATGGTTGAGGTGATTGAGGGACCTGTGATCGGGAACTGAGACAACGCTCCCACCGTGATTGCTTCCTGAAATGTGGGACATGAGCTGTGAAATCAGATGAGGGATGGTGGCCTCTTTAGTCCTGTTACGTTCTGGTTTTGGTGCCGCACTGCAGAAAACATCATATCAAAAGCAGTCAGCAGCAATAGATATAGGGGTGCAACCTTAAATTTTTTTTTTGTTGTTATCAAGATGTAATTCAGTATGATGTGTCCAGTGACTAATTGAAATGCGTTTATCATTTGTTTGAGAGTAATTAACTGCTCTAGTTGCTTTTATGTGCTGTGTGATATAATGTTGAATCCATCTGAATGTAGTTTAACATTGTTCTGAAGAAGTATTTACGTGCCTGGAAAGATCTGCCAATTCTTGATTAAACGCTGACTTCCATTAATGTCAGTGGTGTTTTTTTCAGTGTGCAGGATTTAGGGGGTTAGGACTGTAGGGTTAGGACTTTAATATATGTGGCACGTGGTGGTGGGGCAGCATCTCTCCACTGGTGGGAGGTCTGTGAGAAAGGATGACATGCCCACCGATACAAGATGTGGCCAAGGGCATTGCCTTGGGGAACGATCTCCCTTAGGCTCATGCTGATTAGCTTTCCACTCTTCTTGGCGGCTATCAAAGGGACAGATGGACTTTTCTCCTGCCACTCTAGTGGTGCAGTGCCACTCAAACCCTATTGCGGTTTTTGTGTGTGGCTTCAGCTGGCTGATTTGCATGGACAAGCTCTTGGATGCTGTGAAGGACAGCCCGCTTCTGTAGCAAGTGCTGCTGAATCTGGGTATGTGGGACTTGTTGCCTACCCAGCAGTCCAGTCCTAAACTTCTCTCATCTCTACGGCTGGCCAAGGCAGCTTGGCAGACTTGCCTCATGAGCTGTCTCCTCGCTTCACTCCTTAAACACCCAACTTGCCCTGCTTCTGTTCACACAGCAGGGCTGAGAGCGGGGCTGCCTTGTGCTTTGCAGGGATGAGGTTTTATTGTGAAGGATGATATGCTTCCTGACAGAAGTTTTAACATGCAGTGTGTCAAGGATAGCGGCGAACGCAAGTCAGTCAAATGTTATTTTATTCTGTTTTGACAGGTCTGGCTTGGCGGTGGTGGTGGTGGATGGGGCTTTCCTCTACGCAAGAGGCACACGTGTGACTCACGCCTCGGAGTCTGTGCTGCTTAATGTGTTGTGAAGTGGCAAGTGTGAGATTGCTGGTAGTTTGGCACTTTGTATAATTCAGCCTTCTGAGGCTTTGGTTACTAGTGGTAGTAAGGAATAACTATATTGTATTTAGTTACTATGCGGAGGACAAGGATTTTTCTCTGTTGGCAAGCAGTGTTCTGAGTCATCTGTGAAGTACGCTTGTTTAGTCAGGTAATGTTTATGCTGAATGTAAACTCTAAGGACCAGAGGTGTTTTATTCAAAGGAAGGTAAAAAACAATTCACCGGACAAAGCTATTAAAGCTACATACTTGTTTTGTCATTTTCTGTCTGATTCTTGCTTTGATGAGTGATGGCAAGATTAAATGTTGCTGTAATTCCAATTATTTTAATTCTGCTTAGTAGCAACAGGCAACACATACTTCTCTGAATTTCTGCTACTGTCTGATATTACTTTTAGCAGTGTAGTGTAAATACACTATGTTTTAAAGCAAAGTAGTTCTGTTCAGAAACTATATTGAAATCTTTATGGTGGTTATATGCAAAAAAAAGTTCAGCAAGTACAGTAGTTTTAAGCAAGCTAATAGCACTTAAATGAAGTTGGTCATTAACATAGAAACTATTTTTTTAATTGTAATACATCTCCATAAATTAATTTTCTACAGAATTAACTTTTTTCCTCTTATCTGTATTACTGGGTGAATACTGTAGGTGGATAGTTTTAAAGTGCATCCACAGAAAATGAGGTCCCAGACCACGGACACAAATGTCTTCCCTCCAGACTCGCTGTGAAAGTAGTCCTGAGCTTTAGCATCCTGTGTTCCTAAACACAGTATGTGTCTTACACGTCTGAAATGAACCAAAAAAAAAACCCAGAGTGCTGCAACTGAGCAAAAATGTATGTAGTAGCACAGAATTTAGACTAGCCAGCTGTTTTGCAATGGCCTGTGTTGCAGACTCACTGGGAAGGTGAGTGGACTCCATGCTTTTACTAAACACTGTCTCACTGAACACCAGATGCAAAACATGAGTCAAGGGGAAAAAATTGTTCCTTTAGAGAGTTAAAAAGGACACAGTGACTTGATATGTACCTGTTTCTTTGGTTATCCTGCTTGGGATAGATACTGTGGGATTCTAAGATTTCAGAAGTCACTAAATACGAACCTTATCTTAAGGTAAGCAGTCCTGGAAAGCTGTGCTTTTAGAACTGGAGATGATGGTGGTTTAAATGCCACTTACTGTCATAAATTATAATCTTCACTGCCTGTGCTGCTGGTATTGCTTCTCTTTTGGCTTTTCATGGTGCCAAAATACTTGCATTTGTAGCAGGCTAAAGGATAAATATGTGTATAAATGTTTTTCATCTGCCGTTTTGCCATTTCTAGGGGGTATGTGCAGGCAGAGAAGTCCCTGACATTCATGTTTTGTGTAGCCTGTCTTTGTTTTGAAGGGCTGATAGAACAGGAAAAAAACAAAAGTATTTGCTACATTGGAGCCTAAAACAACTCAAATAATTCCTTTCTCTCAACATCTACAGGAAGTGGTTTGGTTGCAAGTGTGCACATTGCTTGGATATGTACTGTGTATACTGACATCCTAAACGTCTGAAATTGTATTAAGGTCTTTTAGAAACAGTAGTAAAGCGCCTACCTGGAAGGGTTTGTGTCACGGAGATAGCTACAGTGTACTTGTGAAACAGCGAGCGCAGGACTTGCATTTTGCAATGTTCATGCAGTCACTGGTTTCCTTGGAAACTACTGCCTGCGCACGTATAGCCGAACTTGAGCACTGGTGCCTGGTTTCAAAGTAGAAAATGGGCTCCCAGACTTCAAAATTGCAAAGTAGAGTTAGGATATTTGGACTGTACTTGGCGCTTGTTTGTTAGGAGCAATCTTGAAGTAGGATATCACTGAAAAAAGCCCCTCGTTATAGTGCAACACTTTTCCTGCCTGGAGCTGTGTTCTTTTTCCAAAATTCCCCTTTTTGATTTGATTTGTGAGCATATTTGGAGGAGGTGTTTCCTGTTAAACACACAAACTGTGTCAGGAAAGCTGTGGGACTGGCTCTGCGTTGTAGACTTGAAGTGAATTTGAAAACTACACAGCCAGGCCAGCTCATTTTGTTCACTGATTTAATATTCTGTGAGGTGGTGATGGTGGTGGGTGGTCTGGACAAATAGGAGAAATCATAATGTAGCTGTCTGGGTTGACTGAAAATGGAACTAGAGTCTTGTAAATATACGCATACTTTGTGTTAAATGTGATCTCTTAGGTTCAAGAGAAATCTATATGGACAATTGTGTATGCACGTATGTACTTATTCACATGTACGGGAGTACTGCATTAACATAAATATACGATGAGATGGATTTTTATTAGGATAGAAAACAATTAAGCTGTAATATTGGTGGTGTATATGGATTTTTTTCCAGTATCAGCTGGGCTCTGGGAATGTTGAAATGCTGTTGGCTTTGTGGCTTAACAGCCACAGAGTATCGTTCAGATTCAGGAGCGAAAGAGTAAATAACTGGTGACATGGATGTGATGAAAATCTAAAGCCATTGCTCCCTGTCCCCAGTGTAAGTGGATCCCTGGGATCTGTCAGTGCTTGTTACTATTTAAACTGCCTATTTGATGTCAATTGTGTGCAAAGATCCACTGGGTGAGGGGAATTCATTAGTGCTCTTGTAGTCCACAGGCTAAATGAGGAAAATAACTATCTTGGTGGGTAAAACATTTCTGATGAATAGAAGAAATCAATCGCTGTATGACTCAGGCAACAGCATATCAAGGCAATAGCCAAGCACTTAACAAAGGTGTAGATAAACCAAATGTGATGCAAATAAAGACATTAATTTGTACGTTTATGCTTGCTGGAGACAATAGGGATCTTATAGCTACAGAGATGCTTTGAAAATCATGACTCTTAAAAACCTGAGAAAGTCCTTTAGGTAAAATGGAAGATCAGGCATCCTTGTTTCTGAGTTGGAAATACAGATGCAGTGGAGTTAGTGTACACTTTTTGCCTGGAAGTTTCAGTGTTGCTTAAATTCGTGAAAGTCTATAACGGCTTACATGTGAGGTTTAAAGGTAGCTAAACTTGGCCAGATAGAGGAGATATACACATCTTTTGGCAACTACTGTGTTTTGTTGTTTGATATATATGTATTGAATGCACAAAATGAGAGAAGTGATTTTGACACCTGATAAATGACACGTGGTCTTCAGCAGGGTTGTTCGACATAGTTGTCATCGAGGCCACATCTGCGATAACAGCAGCTCACTTCTGCTGTCTTTGGCTAGGCAGCTGGATCCTGGCTCTGGAGACTGCAGAGAGGTGTGGAGCGAACAGCAGCAAGGACTTGGTGAAGAGGCTGGAAGAGACAAACGAGACACTAGGGCTTCTTTTCTTTCTCTTCCTGCTTTAAGAAGTGAGGGAGGAAAAACTGAGCATTCGAATGTTGTGGAAGAGGGGGCTGTGGAGGGGAAAGGAAATAATGCTTCCTTTCCAGTTTTCTGCAGTGACCTGCAGCCGGATACGAATCTGCAGGGTGGGACTGTACAATGCGGGGGTATTGCGATTCGCAGTTGCTGTGGGCTGAATTCATTGCATCTGTTCCCTTCATCTCCGCTGCCAGGTTCCCCCCAGGGTCCCCTGCGTGTCTTCTCTGTCACCTTTGTGGCATGTGCTCTGGCATTGTGTTCCCGGAGCCCTCTGCCTTCATGCCACTGTCCTTTCTGCTTCCACGGCAGGGCAGACTGCTCTTACCAGGAAAGGCCTCGCCATCCTCATCTCCCTTCTCTTTGAGCCCTCAGTTACTTCCCTGTGTCTCTTGTTCCTGCTCCTCCTTCTGCCCAACATTTTTCTCTCTTCCTCTGGGTGTTTGCCCTTCTTTTCCCTCTCAACCCCAAAGCTCTTCCTTCTACAGAGCTGTCCCATCTGATAGGGTCCTGACTTTACATCTCCCTGAAAAAGGAGGCAGAGAGCTTCTGGTGCCTGTAGCACAAGATACCGCAGGAGGCTTGATTTTCCTGACAATCTAGCTTTTCTAGTGTGCCAGTTTGTACAAAATCAGTCGACTCGTGACTGATCAGATGTGACATCCTGTGGGCCTCCTGTTACGGGCAAACAGCAATTCTATCATGTTGGCTGCCTGCACCTTGCTCGGCTCAGCTGAAAGACAGGTAATACACATCCGCTGCCCTAAAGAACTGGTGCCAAAAAGGACACAAAGCAAGACAGCGTCTGGTGTTGGGGCGTTTAGTGGTAGTGGCTTTGAGTTGTATTGACAAAACATCACGGTGCACGCCGTGTGATGGCTGAATGTCATCCTGCAGTGACTCGATATGTCTTTCTGTGCTGCTTGATGAAGTGCTGCTCCAGCCCCGGGAGGCTGCATTTTAGTGTTTATCATTACTTGTCCTTATTGCAGTCCTGCCTATGGACCAAATAACAGCAACGTCTCACTGGTGGAGAGCGTACAGACAAAAGAGTGGGCTAAATCTCAGTCAGAAATGTGGGTGTGTGTGTATACCTTCATGTGTAACTTGTGTCTGAGTGCTCAAAGGGTGCTATTTATCTACACTTCCTAGATATTTAAAAGCTAGTTGAATTGCAGTGTGTGTGTATATATATAAAAAATATTTAAGGTTTTTTTCCGTACACGTCTTTGCACATTTAAGTCCTGTTGACACAGCAATTGCACGAAGGGGAGAACACATCTCATGCTCATCAGATACTTGATTGCTTTCTGTTTTCCCAGTAGAAGCCTAGCTCTGCAAGGCACACGAGAGAAATGAAGCATGGAGACGCGATGGCTTTTCTCTATTAGCAGTATACCCAAACACAGATGTACTCAGATACCATGATAATGAGTACGTTGGGAGAGCTTAAGTAAGGCAGATACTCTGGTTTTACTTGACGTTACCTTGTTTCAGGGCATTACTGAAAAGAAGACACAGCCTCTGACTTGCCACTTGAAGTTAGACTTGTGGCTGTGGGAAGATAATTGAAGTTTCACAATGCTTCTGCTTGGAGAAGGGACACAGGTGGTGCAACTCTCTTATTTTGCTGTTTCTTAACTGGCTCTGACAGGGTATCTCGGAGTCGCAGCTTGCCTTGGCAGGAAGAGTTCATGTAGCCTTTTTTTGGCAGCGGTGCAGGGATCTGTTGCAGGGTGGATCTCGTATTGTGGCCCAGCAGTCTTTCATTAGAGGAGTCCCAAGGGAATGCTAACTATCCGTCTTATGTCCCTCCATTCATTTGCTAGATTTATTAATGTGCCTGCAGGAGGGCACACACCGTCAAGGAGTGTTTTCTGCAGGCATGGCAAGCCTGAATACTAGAGCACATTAGCCAGTAATTGCGAATGCAGGTATGTTATGTGTGCCACCGCTGTTTGTTAGGGATTAGGCACTGGGGAAAATGCCATTTGGCTCTGTATGATGGTGGACCTGACCTCTGCTCCTGTCGTGCAGAAAGCAGCTGCTCTACCTTCTGCTTTGCAAGTGTTGTTATTTTCTCATCAACTATTGTGGCAGATACTTCAAGAGCATGTGTTGTCCATGACTAAGAACAAATTATCGCTTGCCTCTTAAATGTCCAATTTTTTTTTCCTTCAGATGATGGTTACCGCTATTTAGGTAGGCAAAGCAAGTCCAAAAGGGGCATCATCAAGCAAATCTCAGCTTTTCGATTTTGTGCCATTACTCTTGCACAGACACAACAGGTGGGTTGTTTGGTTGTTTTTTTTTTTTTAATTTTTTTATTTGAAAGCCAAAAAGAGCTCAAATAGGAAACCACCAGCCTGATATTTAGAGCATCACTTAGGATGTATAAACCCAGGTTAAGGCATTATCCCAGTATTTGCAGGTACCAATAGAAAAGCTTCCATAGAGAGTGAGGCTGCCCCATCAGCATGATGAGGACAAACACATTGGAGATCTGACTGAAATTGGGCAAAGCCGGGGACATGAGTCCATGTCATTCAAATTTCACCTCCGGAGCACAGTGGCTGTTTTCTCTCGCATTGTTTCGACTGGAAATTCCATCCATGAGCTATAGAGGACTTTTTCCATTGCAGGTTTAATCAAAATGAACCTGTTGCCACTTGTTTTTTCAACTTCTTCCACCACAAAAGATACTTGATGCAGTCTGTGACGGGAAAATGTTATAAATTGGAGCCTCATTATTTGATTAAGTTCACTGGATTTAGTGGCCACAAAAATTTTGGCTGTGGGGCCAGTACTGAAGAAGGCTACTGTTTAAATACAGCCTAACAATCTTCCAGAGCATTGTGGCAGAGTTGTTAAATCGATGCAAAATTTATGAATATGTAGCAAACAAAATGTAAAGCTTCATGAACTTGTACCTTGTTTGCATGGTATAGGATCTGGAAGTGTACGTTAGGACAACCTGACTTGTGTACTGAAGTAAAGCAGATGTCTTAAGGATGGTCAAGACAACTATGTAAAATGTGGATGCTTGTATACCGTACCAAGAAGGTAGGATCTTTACAGGTATTTGAAGTTTTGATGTATGCTGGAGGAGCCTTATGAGGCTTAGATGCTAGTTCCTGAATAGTGCCTGAAGTTTAAAAAAATTACGTCTTGTGCTTGCACAGTTGGAAGCCTTCAGCTCCATTAGCTATTCTGATTTCGTTGGACAGCAGTTGAAATTTTTTTTTTTACTTTTTTCATACTGAAGAAATGATATATCATGGGGAGATAATACACCATGCTTTTTCCAAGCTTTTTAATGGAATTTTTATCAATTCAATTGAAGAATATGATGCGCAAAAAAGCTAACTTGATGTCAGGTTATTTGCTCTGTAGCTCCTTCAGAGTTGCCTTGGCTTTCCATTTGACTTCCCAGTACAAAATGGGAGATATGAGAGGGGCCATCACACCCTAAATCACAAGTGTCTGCAGCCTGACATCAAATCCCTCAGGTCCCCCAAGAGATAGGCAAGGCAGAACTGAAGGCTGCCAGGTCCTGAGCGTGGAGCCTGGACATCACCCATTGATGCTTCATATCCATTGCTGGGAGATGAGCAGCTTGACGCCTGTCTCGCTTACACTGCTTGTTTTAAACCTTTCTTGTGCTCTGCACATTTTTGGAAGACCTAAAAGTCTGGTTTTTTATCTATTTGTGTTGGCGATCCTGAGATTGCTCAGACACAGCCATTCAGTGACTTGGTACCATTTTCTCTGGATTGCTTTGTAGACTCAAGTGCACTTTCCTGCAGTACATACATTGAGAATAAAAGACAGCTACCTCAGCAAATTAGTGTGAAAGCATTGGAGAGAAATTGTAGAGGATGGGTTTTTTTGAGTAAAAAGCTCTGCTTTTGTTGCCCATGACCTGTGCTTCTTAAAAAAAGTATCATCTGTTGTGCAGGGAGGGGTTCCAAGAAGTTAAATCAATTGTCTATTTGTGCACCCATCTGAAATAGGTAAATCAGATGCCGCATTGACAGAGATCTGTCTGTACGATAAAACTCCAGCAGGCAAGGTTTGATTTAAGTGATTATGGGAAAAAAAAAATAAAAAAAGCATTCTATGTAGCCTAAGCCTAATGTACGGTAATTTTCATCACAAAAAAAGTTTTCCTCCACATGCTACAGGTGTCCAGGTATGCAATCCTATTAAAAAAAAAAAAGAAAAAAAAGGCAAAAATACTCTAGAGGGTTATAATGCTTTTTAAACAAGAATCTCAAAATGCAGAAACTTATTTTTATTTACTATCTAAAAAGGCTTTTCTTAGAAGCAGCCTCTGTTCTGAATGCATTTGGTTGAAACCTGTCTTTTACTGGCAGCTGGGTCTTGCTGAGTGAAATAACTAATCAACCTGTGGCTGATCTGGAATAGCAGCCTTGCAATGTGTCCTCTTTGATTATTAGAGGCTTGGTTCACAGGCAGGCATAGCTGAGCAGGGCTCCTTCATGTAAGGGTGAGGTTAAGAGCTCATCCTTACTGCTGGTACTTCAGCTGAAAACTTAATTTTTGTATCCAAGACTCAGGTGAGTGGTCATAGTCACTTAATGGCAGAGATTTGTTCTGGGGAACAAAAGCAAATTCCCCATCAGAGAATGTAATAAAATGGTGATGCTACAGCTGGTTCCTTATGGCCTCTAAATATAGACAAAATAGCATGTAGTAGAGAAAAAATGTTTGCTGAGTTAACTGGGCTATATTTAGGTGCCAAATAAACAGATTTCTGCTTTTGACCCTCCCCCTCACACCCTCAAAACCGCTTTTTATGCTGCCTGCAAATGTCTTGGCTGCTCAGGGCTTCTGTTCTTTGCAGAAAGAGTAATTCTGAGTGGTAGGGAAAGGACATCTGTCACAGCTGAAAACAAAAAAAAGGCAAGTTCCTAGTCACACAGCCCTTGTGTCCAGACTTGTTCTCTCTCCTTGGTTCTTTGTTAGCACTACATCCATAGGCTGTTCTAGTTACAAAACAGTTAGTGCTTTAAAAGAAAACAAAACCCTAAACCCCCCCAAAACTCTTCTCTGTGATCAAGGCCTTATTGATCTATATAAAAAGTATGAGCCAAAAAAATAAGCATCCTTATATGATGCATTTAACATCATATTTTTATCTTGCAGCAGGCTCTTTTCCTGGCACTACTGTTGGTGCTGATTGTACAGTTAGCCCTTTATTCATGTATGCATAAATTTTATTTTTTTTATAAAGGAAGCAAATAGCGTAGTCATCTTGCCAGAACAGATAAGGAGAGGGAGCCTGCAGATCCACAACAATCCTTTTCTGCATTTGACAAGGAGGATTTCATCTGCCCACATAAAGTGCTGCTTGCAACCTCAAGGGTGGCCAGAGTGCAATATGAAGTTAGTTCATTCCTTTATTTTTTCCTTTTCAGACATACTTGTGCTGTTCATATGTTTTTGCCTCCTAATTTACAAGAAGTTGGGCAGCTTGGGGCACCCGGTGTTGTACCTGAGAGGGAGAGAATTGTGGCCAGCACAAGCTTTGGTCTGCCCCCTTCATTGCAGGCTTTGATCTATCTGGCTTTCAATGCTGATTAACCAGCATTTGTAGAGTCTTAATTTTTATATCCCAGAGAATATGTTGACTATACTTTCTTCATAAGCATGAGCGCTTGGTGATTAGAAATAAGGTTTCATTCCTAATTAAATAGCAAATTACAAGGCATAGTCTTTAACAAAAACAAGACACTTAAAATTCCAGTGTGCTCATTTAAGGGGCATTGATTTTCACAGGCAGAGAAGCTTTCCCCAAGTTTCCTCCTAAATAACAAAACCTAACACAGATATAGGTTAATGACAGATTTATTTAAGGTTTTCTTTTCCTATAACGTGAGAGTAAATCGCACAACGATCTTTAAAATTCGGTTTGTTGCTATTAGACATGTGCCAGGAGTGTGAAGAGCTGACAGTTTTGAATAGTTAAAATTCAGGCTAGAAACTTTATGTATGCTTTTTTTTTTTTTTTATAGTCTAAAAGCTACACGGAGCCCAGCTTGATTCTTGGAAGGTATAGCTGGTCACTTGGGATTTCTGCTGCTTAACTTCCAGCTGGGTGCGCTGGGCATATCTGTCCAAAAAAATGAAATTAGAGCACCTGCAAGTAGTAATTCTGCCTGACACTGCTTTGTTCTCCTTGACCTCTCTTGCTGCTACAGACTTCTCTGAACTGCTTGGGGGAGAAATGTGACAACTATAAAACTGAAACTTGGGGAGATACCTTCCTCAGCTGCATTTTTGCTTGCACTCATGTTTGATGTTGGCTTGATGGCACAGGACAGCCCTCAGCACTCAGGCATTTACCGGGCCTTAGAGGCCATGCTAGGAGAATATAAAGGGTGAAACATCATCAGGAATTCAATTTCCTCACCAGGTTCAGTTGAGGAATTTCTTATGTATTGTGGTTTCAACACAAGTCACAGTGTTTAACTGTAAATGCTGTAATTTAGATTGGTTTGGATGGGGTTTCTATGTTTGCTCGTTCATTTGCTGCCTTCGTCAGAGTCCTGGATGGGCTTTTTGCAGTGCTAGCAGCTCCATAGGTACTGTTAGCTGTGTAATCTAAGTGGTCTTACACACAGGCCTCTCTGCATTTTACTATGGCATAATCATCAGTATGATCATAAAAACCATTTGTTTCGAAATTGTTGTTCACTGGATAAAGATTAAAAAACGTCTAGCTGGTTCTAACAAAACCAAGGAAGATTTGAGCATTGTCAGCTTCCTATGTTGTTGAATCCTTGTCTGACCTCCTCAGTAATTCCTGTGAAAGTACTGACCATTGGGGCATCCTTCCATTACGAGAAGATGGCAGAGGTATGGCTGAAGGCAACGATTTTGTCCCAGGAACCCAGGTTAAGCATGTAAACCCTGTTTAACCCCCTCCTTGTCCCTAACCCCCTGCGCTGTTCTTGGCAGTTTATTTCCTTGCCCACAAAATAATGCAAAGCTTTCTCCTTGCTTGACAGCCAAGCAGGATTTATAGCTGTGGCTTATCCAAACAACCTGTAAAAATGTTATAGTGTGTTTAAAAAATAATAGTTGTTAAAATTCAAGTGAAGAACAGATGTATTTGTATTCCTGTTCTCCTCGGTGTACACAAAATTACATACATACCTTAACTCAGATTGGAGGGGGAAAGACATTATTCTGAGAATTTTTTTTTTCCCTCTAGATAAAATACTCTGTTTTAATAATACAGAGATGTTAGGGCTCCACAGACTGCATACAATTTACTTGACCTTTATAAATAGAACAGCATTGTATCTCTATTGCAAAAAAACCCCCTGAAAGCAGCATGCAGATTTATTAACCACCCTATATAGGAATTGTTAGATTTTATTCCTTGAGCAGAAAGGCAAATTGCCCAAGTAGGATTTGAAGGGAATAGCACTGTATATACCAGCCCTCTCGGATTGCTGCCAAAAAAATGCAGATACATATACATAAAACTGGCAGATGAAAACTGCCTGTTGTGTTTCTAAGGCTTTGGATTTGAGCAAGACTACTTGTGTGAGTTACAGTATGGGAGGAAAGAAATGCTGTGATTTGTTAAGCACCTTGTGAAGTTAATGCCGCCAACTACTGAAATCATATACTGTAGAGAAAAAAAAAACACCACAGGAAGCCAAATCTTAACGTTGCTTTTAGCACCCGTTTAGGAACATTACACCTAATATTTTAGAGAGCTTTTGTCCTAAGGGACACCAGGGTTAAAGATGATTAAATAGCTGGTAATTTTATTATTGTAATAGAGGAGGAAAATTGACACAAGCAAACAAAACTGAATAGTTACTTTAGCTGGAAGAGATGGATGCCTGTTCTCATATTGTTTCATAGTGGAGAAACTCAGGAGTTTTCATTTCTAGAGTGAATCTGTCTCATAGAGACACAGGTAAAATTAAAGTGCATTTCCAAAGATCTGTCTTGTGTATCATAGCTAGCTAAAATAATTTTGTTAGGTGAGCAGAGGTATTTCATTTAAGATAGGTGAATCTTGCATGACCCAGTGGGTGACCCACACAGTGTGTGCATAAGGGTAAATAAGGACTGGAGCCCATTGAAAATAAAGGATGTTTCAGACTTGCTGTAAAGGCAGATGTGAAAGTGCAGGTCTCTAGATGAACAATGAAGTGTATAGATATCGGCTGCTGTTTCTTGGTATTGTCACGGAGTTTTCTTTTAGCTCTGACTGCTGTTGCTGTTTGCTAGCTAAGAGGAGATAATAGGCTGAATTTAGATTTTAAAAAAAATAATACTGAAAGTTCTGCTATTTGCTCACTGACTTCAAAGGTTTGTATGTTTTTGTTCCATAAACTCACTAAAGGGAGGTGTTTTTTCAGGAGTTTCAGTGCCAGTTACTTTCATTGCTCATTGGTTTAACACACGCTTCGGCTGATCTTTCTAATCCTGTTCTGCTCGTGAATATGCAGTGTATTAGCATATATGCAAAACACTTCTATCTGCTTTTGACTTCGAAGCAAAGAACTGTCTGGGCATCCTTAAAATGCACTTAAGTGTCTTTCAAGTAATGCTCTTTAGGACTGTCGGGGTTAAACTGGATCTGAAATTGTTTCAGCTCACTCCAGTAGTTCCTGTTTCCTATACCAAAATAATTCGGCTCCTTGGCACACACATTTTCTCCATCTCTTGTTAGCTCTTTCTGTGTATTCCTTCATGTAAATATTTCCTAAACGCAGCTTGTGGAGCAGGGAACAAACTCAAAGTGTGGAAGAGTCTTAGCAGTGCTTTTCAGAAAGGGAACAAAACTGCATTCCTAGTCCTGTAAAACCTTTGGGACAGAGGGAACGAACTGTTTCCCTAGAGCCATGTGTGCCTTATCAGAAGGACCACTGTTTCCGTCTCATTGTGATACACTGATTTACTGTTCTGCTTCTTTGTGTGTGTTTTTTTTCCCCCTTTTCCACCAAATCTGTCCCTCTGCTCCTTTCTTCTTCCTTTTGCTATTCTTCCACATTAAACCCTCAGGGTCCTTCTGGCTCCTTGCAGCCCCATTTCCAAGCTGGCCCTGTCTTCCTTCAGACCTTTGCCTCCTGGCTTGGGGCTCAGCTTTTTCTCCTCTCCCATTACAGGCTGTGGTTTCTGGTTTGCTTTGGCTGCTCTTTGCTTGCAGGACTGCCTGGTGGAAGCAGGGAAATAGTAGGAGGCAGGAACTTGCAGGGGGAGCAGGAGGGGAGAGACTATTTGGGAAGATGCAGAAGTGGAGGAGCCTGATGGAAGATCTGAGGGGTGGAAGGAAAGAGAAAAGGAAATAAAGGTGCAGCGCACTGGGAATTTCAGGTAAGGTACTCAGACGAAAAAGGAAGATGATCCAGAGTTGTAATGGGAGCAAGAATTTCTGAGTTTGAAGATGGTGTGGGAAGGTGATGAGACATAAAAGTGGTGGGAAATTGGAGAGTGAGTACAGGATAGTAATGCAAGGAAAAGAAAGTAATCATGAAGTACATTACGCATGTGAGCGAACTTCCTTTTCTGCTCATATGATGCAGATAAAGGTAACAATTCTGTGCCCTCTTCCGTCTTTCCTGTTGCAGTTCTCAGCCTTGAGACCTGTTTCTTCTCTCCTGTGCCCCTGTTTAGAGCCTTCCTATGAACAAATGGTTTTCTATTAAGAACCTGGGCAGCAGACTGGCACCGCTTTTTTATTATAAATTGTGGGGAGCCAGGGCATTGATAACTCCCCACAGCTATAACATATGTTGTAATAGGTCCTCTTAGATTGGTACACAGCAAACAGTTTGATCTGTCACACGTCACACATTAAAAATACTTTGGGAGAAATGTACATGAGTTGTTGTTAGCACTCTTGCAGCAATGCAGTATGGGATAGCGATGGCCAAGTGCTGTCTTCATTTGGATTTCACCTCATACAACAAATCCTAGATCCAGGGAATCATTTGTAATGGTGGCTTGGTTTTCCAGGCCCTACCACATGAGGTTGTGTAAGGTGACCATCCCAGAGGTTTGGGGATTAAAGATATAATCCTTCCTAAAGCTTTTGAAGCATCTTGTGTTCCTCTCAGTGGGATTTGAGTAATCTTGATCTTTTCTCTAACATGTGATTCCTTGTGCTTTCAAATTCTCATGGCTGTATGCATTCATGGATTTACCTACTGGCAAATAAGTATGTGCCTGTCTCCTTTTCTGTTATGTTTGTATAATCCTATCCCATCGCATGTGCACCCGTAATCTTTGCATTTGTCGTGGCTGAAAGGGAATTCCCCCCATCCCGTGATGCGACAGCGACAAGCTGCAGGTACCTTTCACGCACCCTGTCTCTGAGAATGGAGCCTTGTTCGCTGTCTGCAGAGCCTGTCTTGCGACGGCAAATATGTATGCTTCCCTTCTCAACAGAATGAATCTTGAGTATTCCTGTTTTATTAAAGGAATGGCTTTCTTGACTTGCCGAAGGAGGTAGAATAGCAATCTGCTTAATACATGTTACTGTCTATCCTCAAGAAACAAGCAGTGCTCTTGTTTCTTGTTGAAATGGTCCTGTTTGTAAAGAGTAGAGCTTTCCCTTGGGACTGTCAACATCTCCCACGCTGGGATTATGGCTTGCTAGGCTGTTAACACCAGTAGGTTACACCTGCTCATAGGGGCAGGTTGCTTTACTGAGTGATCTCCAAAACTTGCTTAGCAGGGTCATTTCCCTGGTGAGCATGCCATTCCTCTGCTTTACCTGGGCAGGATGTGATTGTGTTGTGCATCCTTCTTTTACCTTTGTATGTCCATTCCCATTAGTGTTCCCTGAAGACAAGCGATGCCATAAAATGTGAGGTTACTAGCATGCTGCTTGTGCAAAAATATCCTCCCGTTTGCAAGAAATATGATGTTTCCCCTTCAATGTCCTTTCAGGCTGAAATTCTGGGAACATTCAACTCCTCTGGAGGACAGTTACTTTGATCAAAGAAGGGCCATTTCCTAAAGTCCTTAAAAGCTCTTCAACTTTTCCTTGCCTTCCATCTGAATTTGGTGCCCTTCTTCTGATGTCATATTTGTCACTATTATTCTTCAAAACAATTCTTTTAAGTTCTTTCTGACTTGTGTTTATACGTGGCTGGATGGGGTGGAATAGGTTGCAGGTATCCCTAGAGTTTGTGTCATATAGTTCATGGGGATTAGGGAAATTTCTCTGATTCTCCAGGACATCTCCTCTTGCCTTCTGTAGATTGTTCTTTATTAGGTAGTCTGACACTTTATGAACACTTTGCCCTGAGGCTGCAACTTTCCAAGCTTGGGGTCATGTTGACTTTTTTGTGAGAAGTCTGCTTCTCTGGAGGTGGTTGCCTTGTGCTGCTCCCATGCCTGCTTTGTACCTGGGCATCCTTGCTGTTGCCATCAGACTGCAGTCCCACCCTCAGCACCCCTCTGTGAGGACAACGTTTGCCTCCTTCTACTTCAGATTTTCTGTAAGTTTCTTTGGTTACAGCCAAAGGCAGCATCACAAGCCTGGGATTCTTAGTAGACTTCCTAAACCAAGATTAGCAAGAGCATGTCTGAACAAAAAAGCATCTTATATGAGGCGGTTGCTGTCGGGATATTCTTCAAAGCTCAGCAGGATAGCAACAGTCAATACCCATGCAGGGCAAATAAGAATTAGAAGATAATATTTGGAACGTGACAATCTCTCCCCGATCTGACTTTGAAGGGAAAGAAACTGTCAATGGTACTGCCCTGCTACAAGCCCCATCCCTCCCTGCTTTTCCACAGACACCTTATGACCTTCCTGCTGCTGTTATTTCTTCGTTTAAACATTATCAAGTTGTATGGTTGTTTAGAGTTCATATTGTCTGCCAAAAGGTGCTTGCCCAGCTGTAATCTGGTTTATTAGCAGACTAGACAGAGCCTGTGTGATGGGGCTCCCACAACTGTGCTCAGGATGGCTGTATCCTGAAGTGACCCTTCTGTAAGTAGCTACATCAGCAGTGCTTGCCTTTAAATCCTCACGGGCTGCTTCTTGGCTCTCGGTGGGGGGGGTGTATGTTATTTAGATAATCCCATACATCTTCCAAATATTTATGTCTCAAAGCATGGCTGCTAACATCAGTTCTTTTACTGACTCATAAAGCGGGAAGAAGTATTTCTCCCTAAAATCCCTAAGAATATTTATTGAAGACTAAGGCTCCAAGCCCTTGTCTGCATTGTGCTGTCATACACCTATGGCATTTAAGCTGGGGACTCCTCCAGGCGGCAGAAAAGCAAAAGAGCTGAAGCAGCTTTCCTAGTGACAGTAACATCCATCAGAAGTGTTAGGTGAATCAGAGTAAGTGACATTAAATCTCTGTCACTTTTTTTTCCCCACACACATCCCATTTTCTGTGAAGCCCCATCCTAAACTTACACTGGAAGAAGCTATATATTTACACTGTCGTGATAATGTTCACTTGTGATGTTCTTATGCCAAGGAGGAGCAGAGTGCTTTTGCAGAGCACGTTGATTTCGCCTGGACAACAGCACATTTAGAAAAGCTTGTGACGTGTTAGTAGCCTCTAACCCAAGAGATCAGAATGATCTGTCTCTGCTCAGAGGATCTCTAATTGGATTTCTGCATCTGTTTAAATTAGGTTATCATCCACTTGGCAGATCTCCTGCTTATTCCACCAGGGCGAAGGCCATCTCCATAATGGCTATCAGTAACTTTCTTCTCCAGGGCATCTGAATGCAGTTCTGTCCACATGTTCATTTATCACTGTGAAGCCACGTAGACCTCAAAATATGCTAATAAACTTGAGGGAACTGTTTTAGTTGCCATTTAGCTAGAATCCTTATACCTGCCTCCAGTCAGAGTTCACTGTGTGGAGCTGCCAAGAGTGGATGCTTTAGTGGGTAATTGTTTGATTGATGGAGAAACTCTTGCCTTTAAAGTAGGTAGTTCTTTTCAAGATGCATTGTTGTGACCTTCAAGATGTGTTGTCTGGATCTCTGCAACTCAGTCTTGCTAACTGAACTCCTCCTGGAGGAGTTTGGATTGTTTCTGGATCCCTTGGTATTGCGACATATGGATACATATGTTTTCTCTGCTATTTTTGTTGGTGCAAAAAGTCTCCAGCTCAGTCACGCTGGATGTGAGCACCAAAACTGTGAGATGCATTGGGATAACACCCTTCAAAAGACCACTTATTTTTGGCCAGGCGTCTCTGAGAGACACCCCATTCCTCCTTCACCATGACCTTGCTACGTGTTTTCACCTATAATTACCTGCCCAAAGCTTATACTCTTTGCTTCAGACAATCAAGCAGCCGCTTGATGCTGTTTGGAGGTATTGGTAGTGGTTTCTCAAAATGAAGCTCATGTAGGAGTTCCTTGGAGGTGTCAGATATTTCAGAAGTAGGCAAATTGTGTTGGCAAGAGCCGACTTTTTTTTTTACTGAGCGTGCAAACATTTCCAGTATCTAAACCTGGGTTTTTGTAGGATGCAAAATACTAGCCTAGAAAAGGATGGTAAATTAAGATCTGTGGGGTGAGACATGTTAAAACGCGAGAGTTAACCAACTCTTGCCTACGGTATTTTTGTACTAACGATTTTCAGTGTAGGTGAAAGGAGATTTTATCATTTTTTTTCTTAAATCATTTTCCTTTTTAAATGTCGAATGCCAAAATATGATATAATGAACAGCAGTATAAATGAACTGCATGTTTTACTGATATATTTAAAAATCCTAAGTGGAGGCGTCTGATCGACACATTCTCTACAGAGCAACTCGATTCTGCAACTCTAAGTTGTATTTAAGTACAAGAAAAATGAAAAGGGGGGGGGGGTATTTTCCTTTTTTACAGGTTTAGATCAGGGCACAGTTACCTTCCCTGTAGCTTATCTCTTCAATCAAAGTGTCAGTTTGAAAAAATTGTAGTGTACTTCTCTGAAGAACATATTCTTCCATCCAATAACAGTCTCGGCTGAAGATGCTTAAGATCCTGCTCAGAAATCTCCTCTTGCAACTTGAAGACACACTGTGGGTTGTATGTTGTGGGAAAGGCAAGCACTGTAAAGAAAATCTGCAAGTATATTTAAAGGCCTTCATGTTATTCAGTCCCGGACTTGAATCCTACTCTTATTTCCAGTTAATGAGACAAGAATAGCTCTCTGGAGTTATATTTAAAATTCCCTGTAAGAAACATTCAAAGCGGTCTTTATCCATAGCCAAAACAAACAGCTAATGTAGAGTTATCAACTATTAATGGCATTACAGACCAAACAAGACCCAGATTTTACCGAAAGGTCTGGTCTTTTCTCTGCTGTTCTTCTCCTAGTAGTAAGTTGTAAAAGAAGATCCATTTGTTCACTTACAGGCTTCAGTATTTAAAGACATTATCCAGTATTATGGACTTCAGAAAGCCCCAGTTCCTATTGAGTTGCTGTCATGTAAAAAGTGTATACCGCCCTATGCTGCGGACGTTTGTTACTGCCTTTAATGCAAAACCTCCTGGAGCAGTTGGGGAGGACCCTCCACCTTCCTGTGATTGACTTGGCACAAATAATTTTTCTAACAACATAAACACTTTGGTTGCAAAACTAACTTTAATGAGGGCTATGGACTTCAAGTTGGTGGTTGAAGGATCAAATAATCATCTTGGAAAGCTCTGCTTTCTGCCTCTACTTCTTACATAGGAATCTTAAGAGATAATTACAATACGTAACACACCCTGTTGAGGAGGGATGAGTGCAAGGAAGAGATTTCAACTGTTGTCTTTTGTTGACAGTCATTTTGGTATCACTGAAGGCTTTATGATTTTCGGCTCTTATTTTTGAACCTCTCTACATTTGGCCAGGCCACAGTATTCATAAACAGAGCCAAGAAGATAAAGTATGCAGACAAATACACGTAGGATCTATGGGCCACATGGTGGATTGAATAATTTTATAGTAAGCAATAGCAATTGTTTAGTAAGGCTTCTGTATCTATGTATTTACTACTTTTCAGAAGGTAGGGGCTTTTCTATGCTGAAGGGAGCATCTCTGAGAACTTTTAAAACATCATATCCAAATTACTTATTGTGGCCATTCTTTATGTTGCTGTCCTGAGTGATTAAACATACATCCTTCTGTCAGAGGTCGTCTTTAGTTTTGTTGGTTAAAGAGGAAAAAAATGTTCATAATTGGTTACTCCAGTGTTTTGGTATTAACTAGACTGGGAAGTGAAATGGTGAGGTCCTACTCCAGAGCAGTGTGTGAGTATATGTTCTAGTCTTACATAGTCTTTTAAGTACACAGGGGCTTAAAACATGGCTAAGAGCTCTGTAAATGTGGGCTTTGAGCAAAGAGCTTCCCCAAACCTGCTAGAAACTTGCAGCCTTTGCTTTTTGTGTTACTTGGAATGGATGTCCCCTTATGAAATGGAGGTATGTCTAGGTACAACTTAAAAAAAAAAAATATCTGTTTAACACTTTTTACAGTGTATTCATATCCTGCTGAATATTTCTGGAAATCTGGAGCAGGCATAATACTTGGCCATGTTTTCTCTTTTTAAAGAAGTAATTTTTTTTCCATAGCCACATTTTGTAGAAGTAAACACTTTTAAACATTTCACGGTGTGGATTTTAAACAGACGGTTGTTGTAGGGATTGTCTGGACTCTTGTATCGCTCATTGTATTCTGGGTCAGAGGCCGCAGATTTTTTTCCATGTTTCTTATCTACTGAAATCAGCTTAATTCCTTGTGGAGGGATATGGCTATGGAAGATCCCCAAAAAGGAGTGCTTCAGCATGAATTTCTACAAATACGCTTGATAGGTTTAGTTGGTGGATAGATGTAAAGGATGTACATGTGTATTTAATTTGGATTTTTACAGCAGTGATGCACAAAAAATGTGCTACTGGTTGTGCTAGCTTTGAGGAAGGTTTATCATATGAGTAAATAAAGAGTTCTTATCTCCCAGGGAGCTGCACTTTTACTGCTTCGAACTTCAGACAGTGAACACTGTCTCTCTGCTTGGTCGAATTCCTGTAGATGTTTCCCTCCTAAATACGGGGCTTTAAGTCAGTAGTAGTAGTTGGCAGACTCTTGATGGGGGAGGCTCTAGAAAAAATACGCCTTTCCGTGCCATTAGTATTGGCATAAAAGTTCATATTGAAAAGTTTTATTTAAAGTTTGGAGAGGAACAGCTAAAGAAAACGTCTTGTGTATTTTTTTTTCTTCTTCTCTACTATTAATGCAAAATGAACTTTTTCTTTGCCTTTTTTGAGACTTCTTCCAGCCTGTCTGCCTAGTACATTGCTTTTCATTTTTTCTTGCTTTGCTCCAGCCTGATAGTTTAAAATGGTTTTGGTACATAGCTGTGGTGGTATACTTGTGAACATCATAAAATTCTGATCTGCTTCCAACTGGTCTGTGTCAGTGTTGTCTAAATTGAACTCTTAATTTCTTTTATTCTTCTTGATCCACCTCTGTTTAATCAGCTCTTGCCAGGAGTAGATTACCTGGAGAATGATACCTGTGTAGCTACCACAGCTCCCTTTGAACCTTGGGTTCCTGCAAACTCCATTGCCAGCTGACGCTGTACCAGCATGGTATGATGTGTCAAGGAGGGCTTTGCATTTCTGTAAGCGTCTCTAGATGTATACGGCAGTAGGCTTTCCATCCGCACTTAAATTCTTCCCTTCCTTAAACTCCGCAAGCAGCTTTTCCGATGTTGAAATAAGACCTTTTGGGACAAAGATTAACTTTTTGTTCTAATATTTATCGTACGTGCCAGAAGGTAGAAATCTAGCATAGAGAATGTGGGGTTTTTTTCTGTGGGTGAAGAGCATGAGATGACTATTCATTCTGCTCTTTGTAAAATGTAAATTATTGTCAGGATAACAACAGGCTGTAATACAGGGTTTGGTATTTTACTATGTACATTGCAAACCGCTGTAGCGTTAACTTTGCTTCTTATCTAGGGCTGCATAACATCTCAGGTTGTTTTTTCACATCTGCTACAAACCAAAATTTTTATCTTCCGCGTTCATGCTTGATGAGTAGCCAGCGGATATTAGCAGCAGGGTTTTGAGCAAAATGCTTGGCCAAGTTCTGCATTTTATGGCCACTGCAATAAGGCAAGCCTTTAATACAAGGCTTTTCCAGCATAGCTGAAACACAGCTTCTGTGCAGATCCGCCGTCTGCTGACACAGAGACGTGTCTGAATTTTTTTTCCAGGCATTTTGCTGCTCCTGAGCTGTCATGCTGGCTTGTTGGGGGGTTGGTGGCTGGCTCTGATCTGGCTGGAGGACTGGAGCAGCCCCCAGTACAGGATTAGGAGGTGTGTGAATTAATGCATGTTTATATGCATTGTTCTGAGAGGCATTTGCAAGCAGGCATACAGATTTTTACGTATTAAGTGTATTTTTAGCAAACTTCTTAAGGTGCTTTTTGCATGACTTCTGCAAATTACAATGCAATTAGCTTGTTCCTACTGTTGCCTTATTAATTACCGTGATGGACTTAAACTGATTTGGGAAAGGATGGATTGAGACCCCCTTTTATTTTTTTTTTTTTTCCTTAAACTGTTCATCCAGTCTCCATTGCATTTGATCATTAACCTTTCAGAAAAATAGTGATGACTTAGTGCCAGGTTCCTACCTCTGGAGAGTAAAGATGACAACAACTACTTTCTACTCTGAATGACCCTCTGCATTAGGAGCCGTTCAGTTCAGTGCTAAGTAAATATTCATGAAAATGCCCCCTTTTTAAAACGGGGTCATGTGGAAGTAATTGTATTCCCTTACAAATATTGTAGTTGATTTTGTTTGCAGATTGTTTCTATTAGAAACTTGAATCAGGAAATGCAGAATAAATACTATTTGAAAGTAAGAGGTAATGAAACAGCTGTATCTTGTTTAAACCACTTACTTGCAATAGCAAGAGTGTGTTTTTGACCATTTTAAATACCTTTTTTGTATTACTAGGTAGATTTGTGTATTCACACGTCTGGGATAGATGCTGTTTTAAAATACTAATGATTAAGGGATGGTGTGGTTCAGAAAAGCATTTGTTATGGAATAATTGTGAACTATGAGTTAATTTATATGCTTTGAGTTTCATTTCATATAAAAATACATGTAAAAGAAAAAAAAAAATCTATTTACTTGAAATTGCACCTGTGAATTATATTGAAAGAAAACCGCGTAATAAAATAATGTAGAAGTTGCTGAAGGCCTGGCATGTACAAGTATGTGGGAATGGTAATCTACATTGCATGAATAATTTTTTTGAATTACTAGAGTGACGAATATTCTCTTGCAGGGAACAATGGAGTAACTCTTATTGTAGCTATGACAATGTATTTTTAGTATCAACTAATTTTCAAATATGTCAAACTAAGCTTTTTATATTTTTTAAAGATGGATGGAATATTTCCTGATGAAAAGGTTTGTAGCTTACAAACTACGAAGTGTGATTTAGTCTGATGCAAATACACTCATAAATATGCAGTTTGGGTTGCAAGGTGCTTGTTCCTACAGCCAGCACTGTTTATGAGCAGCTGGAGGTGCTTTTTGTATTTGAAGCTCTTTGTATTTGAAGTCTCATTTTAACTAATTATCCTTAAATAATAATAACATGTATTTTGGTTGCGTTCAAGCGTGACTGAGTTATTATCCAGACCATTCTATGGAGGTACTTAATTTTAAGAAGCTTAGATGTGGCAGAGATGAAACTGCGTTATTGATGTCCTGGCCAGTGTGTTTTTCCTCTTAATGGATGTATTTCGTATTGTTGTTAAAAGGGTTTGAATGACTTGGTGGGCATCTGAGCTTTAATTTCTCTGATATTTCTATGTTGAAGAGGTACTCTTAGACTGAAATAATACTATTAAGCTCATAAATTCCCTAAGTTTGTTAATGTTGTGTACGTTTTGCTGCTTCTCCCCAAAATAGACTTCTAATGGATTTTCCTAGCCCCTGTGCTTCTCCTTCGCTGTCGTTTAGATGAAGTTTTCCGGATCCTTTTCAAATCCTTCGCTGTGCTCAATTCTGAAAAGAAAAGCATTGTTTTTTACTGAGGGCCTCTAAATTAACAGGGGAGGTCATGTCTGAATTCCCTCTGGTCTCATGTGGGTATTCTTACAAACACTCCACTTGAAAAGCTGACTTTATCAAGGAGAAAGCCTCATTTTGAGCCTTGGAATGAAATAAATGGCTGAAATTGTAATGCTAGTTGATATGACTAATGCGAAAGCTTTTATTATGCTTTCCTCTTCAGCAGGCAGTTTGAGTAATGCTGATAATTAGTGCCTTTGTTAGGAGGATTTGAGGGACCTGTGGGGGTGGCTAAGACCAAAAGAGCAGTACTGAGTCAAGGCATACATCGAAAGTGTAGTCTTGCCCTAGCACAGGAGGACGGAATGAGGAAAGCAGGTTATCTGTCATCTGGTCAGCCTTACAAATTACCAGCTTCTTGCATTACTGAAAGCAAGAAGCAACACAGATGTAGGTTTTTCTGGTGATTTTTATTTGCATGCACAAGGAATTGGAGTGGCAGTAGGTGACGACAAATTAAATTTCTCAAGAGCAAAAGGGTTTTGTAGCAGTACAAGTCTGTGTCGTCTTGCAGACAGTACTTGAAAAGTCTGGTCTGCTTCCCATCCTGCGCTTCTGCTTGGTCAGTAGTGATGGACTCTGATGTAAAGTTGCGTGTTTTGTTGAAATAACCTCAAAACTATGAAAAGCATAAAAAGCACCTTAAACATTAACAAATTGAATCTGTGCTCCATATAACCTTGCTGCATATTTTAAAAGGACTATAGCACAGGCATAATATCTCCCAAGGCTGTCTGGCTGGTTTTGGTCTTCTGAAGTCCCAATTTGGCTCTTTTTCAGGAACACATGATCCATTAATGTATCTTTCTTTGAAAACCTTGTTTCGTATTCATATTTCAAAAAGATAAAACTCTTTTGAATGCATACGCTCTTCAGGTAGCTGTCATCTGCCTGGGCTTTGTTCACATTAGCAAATAGTTCAACCTACAGAAGTGGAGCTGCAGAGTGAGAAATGAAGGGCCAAGCACCTGGTGTCCAGCCTGTAGGTGTTTTAGGGGCTTTAGTTTTGGTCTAGATCTAGATTTAGCATTCTCTGTTGTTCATTTGCACAAGTTGCTTCAGGAGTTTTTTGCAAAATGTCATAACATGGGGGTTATGCTGCATTAGCAGATGGATGAAGTTGAACTTGACAGTCTGAAGGGAAGATTAGAGGGTTCACCTGAGCATGACTCACCGTGTAGTGAGCACTTTAGTTGTAGAAATTGAAAGAATCTCAGGAAAATCAGGGAAAACACGTCAGTGGTTTTGTTGCACATTTTCTGTCATAACATGGCACTGGAAGAGGCACCTCTAGAGACAGCAGGTTGTATAACATACGCATATAGGTAGTCTCCCAGAGAATGCGTGAACTTTGAGTTCTGAAATCTGCGTCTTCAGAAACAACTCCTTCCTTACTCAACTTTGCAAAGTGGCTACTAAGAACTCCAGACTTTCAATCCAATTGCATGCCAAACCAAAACTGCATGTATAATTCTATGCACACTAATCCAACTTCAGAATTTTCCATTTAGTCATCAAAGAAATTAATTAATGTTGGTGTTATTCCTGTAACAGTGATGCAATTGAATATAATGGCCTTCGGTATTTGATTAAGACTCAAAGAATCAGTGCAGTATTGCACTTTTGTGTGCTCCAGTTTGTATAATTTAATAGAAAATATAATAAACTAAGTCATAAATCCTTTAACTTCTTGTTTGTATTTCCTTTCAGTTTTGTATATGGAAGATAGTTCAAGTAGCTATGTTATTCTTTGGTGTTATTATAGATGTGAAACTTGTAGCTAAAAGAGGATCTTGCAATCACATGAAATCTATTTTTATTTCAATACTTGATGTATCTAAAACTTATTTACAAAAAATAATTACAAGTTAACATTTCTGTAATTTTTTTTTACTTCTCTGCAGATGGACTTTATCAGATTTTTAGGGAAAATATTGAAATTTTTTTCCAAGGAAATACTTATTGGGGCACTGTGCGGTTGTGCTAAAATTCACATGCTATTAATGAGCTCGGCTGATGGACACGTGGATGAATCTTGTCTTTTTTTGCCACAGGTCCAAGGAGCTAATAAAGGAAGCGATCCTTGACAATGACTTCATGAAGAATCTGGAACTGTCTCAGATCCAGGAGATTGTGGATTGTATGTATCCCGTGGAGTATGGCAAAGACAGCTGCATCATCAAGGAAGGAGATGTGGGTTCCCTGGTGTATGTCATGGAAGGTACAGTTTAAAGAGCTAATATTTATATTCTTTTTTTCAACACATACAGAGATTAAAACTTTATTTCATGGGAAAAACCTTTTCAAAGAAAGAGGTTAAAGACATTGTCTAAATATGGTTATTGAAAAATTGTGTGGACTACTTTTGTCTGGAAAATTTCTGACTAGATTTGTGTGCCTCCCTATATAAAGAAAGAGGGTGAAAGCTGTTAACCTTGCACTGAGATCCGTTGGAATAAACCTCCACTAAATATAGTTCTTTGGCTTTGAGGCAATACCAATGGTTTGCTATATAAATTAGGGACTTAACAGAAAGAATGGTGTTACGGAAATTGGAAATGACTGTAAAACAAGGAGAATCTGGTCATGGCTCGCTGCCTTATAGGGCATTGTGAGGACAAGCTAATAAATGTTGATAAAGCACATGGGGCTCTCTGTAGAAGCAATGCATTGTATAATAGAAAATGGTATTTTTCTGTCCTGTGCACAAAATAAGTGTAGCATGTGCAGTTTAGCACATCTGATTTGTCACAGTATGTGTTGTGGCAGGGTTTTGTTTTCTTGGTGGAATGCAAGAGCGGTGGATATTCTGTTGTTCTTGGGAGCCGTCAGGTTCCTGAAAATCTTTTAGTGGGATAAGTGTCGCCAGTGCTCTGCCCCTTCAAAATGTCAGCTATTTGCATTTTGTGTCTTATTCTTTCCAAGTTCTAACTCTTCACATGTCAAGTTGGGAATATTTTATATATGTGGTTTTTTTTTAATGGAAGTGCATGTTCATCTATAGGAGTTAATAAGCTTGATCAAACCTTGTGTCCATCTACTACAGCATCCCTCTTCTGAGAGTGATTGATAATGAGTTCTGAGGCAAATGTCGCTGTTTTAATTCGGATAATGCAACAAGTGAATTCTCAGTTTGATTTGATACAATGCAAACAGATAGATGCTTATAAAATTCTTCTTGCTCCTTATCAGAGCCATCTGGTAGACTTGCAAGCATTTTGGCCAGATAACACCTAAGGGGAATGGAGGTTCTCACTTGCCCGTATCTTTTGAGCAAATATGGGAAAACCACAGGTTATGTATAACTTGTGTGTTTATATGTACATGCACAAATTCATTTCCTAAATTGTTCTTTTAAACAAAAGTATTTTCAAGGCAGTAAGCCATCCGTTAAACATGGTCTCCTGCCAAACTCTTAACGCTATATAGTTGCAAATGCTCTTCACTCATTTCCCAAAGCAGCTTTAATGTTTTGTCCTTTTAAGGTCAAGTCCTTTCTCAAGGCACAGGTTTAATTCCTTCAGCTTTTAATATTTTTACATTTTGCACATTGAAATGGTATTTTGCTTTATGAAGTACTTAGCGGGGGATGCCAAACCATATTATATGTTTCCACCCCCAGCGTTACATGGAAAGGTTTATGTTTTTCCAATGCTTCATTTGAATACAGAGACTACTTTGATGAACAGGACCTGTTCTACTGCTAATAAAAAACTGCTTTAAAATAATAGTTGAATAGGTTTTTTTTTTCATAGTAAAACGTGGAGGTTTTTTCACTGTATGGCTCTGTGCTTGCTTCCCAAAACACCACCATGTCAGAGGCACACTCACTGTATTTTTGCTGCGTGGCTAGTTTTGGATGTTGTGTTCAATGTTGTCCCTTGAAAAACCCCGTAACAACAGGACACCATTAAAATCAGCATTATACTTACCTCCTGCTCAGCCTCTTCACATTCTTTGGAGAAGATTTTGGGGGGATTTATGGGCAGAACTATTTACACCACTGTTTGGAGTACTGAACATGGCTTGGTACTCGGATGACCCTTTGTTTGATACATCTGATGATGAGGTACTGTAACTGTCACTTCCTTGAATTTACCAGATGTTTCTAATTGTTGGTCCAAACTCTATCCCTTAATTCTTGATTCTTGTCTTCTAAAACAAATATGTGTCAAAGACAACTTTTGCATCTTTTGGGCACTTGAGCTTATCCTTGCTCTTCTGGCAGCCTTCTATGTATGAGGGCATGACTTGGCTCTCCCCCAGTCTTTGGTTGGTCTTGTAACTTAATTTAAGATTATTTAGATAGCTCCGTAAATATGCATAATGCTTTACAAACAAAATTATGAAGAGTTTATAGTCTATGTTTAGACATAATGCAATGAGTGATGATGAAGTAATGGAAATGGAAGAAGACATTATCAAATGGGTTGGATTGTGGTTATGAGAGCAGGCTCACTAGCTCATTTTGGCTTATCATTCTGTGTCCTCTCAGTTATTAACACCCACCACCACCCCCCAACTATAAACTTTATTCTTTACAAAACGCTACTGGAGAAATCCATCTTTATGAGTACTACTGAGGTATTTTCTTTTCTCAAAAATCAAATAAATGCTGCAAGTGCTTCTTCCATTAATTCCTCTTTCTTTCCTTGCTTCGGCTTATAGCCATGATTAATATGGATAAAATTACTCATGTAGCGCATTTGATAACCAATACTCTTATGCTTGTTTATAATTTATGATTCAGCGTTTAGATAGAGCCTCTTACCAGAAGTCCAAGTTATATATTGGTGATGTTTCCTTAGACTAATTTTAAATCATAATTTAAGTAAGATGGATTTGAAAACATCCATCATTTTCACCGTTACTTTCTGCATTCTCATTTATCATGGTGAAGCAGTAGTAGTGTCTGTTTTAATTTTCCCCTCTAGACACAAGGACTCTACTAGTCCCGGTGAGACCTTTATAATTATGATCCCTGAATATTTTGTTTCTTTACCATGGATGTTAAAATACATACGTATGTGGCAGTGGCTGAGCTCGGTGAATCTTCAAAGGCTGATGAGTGTTGACCTCCACACTTTTTCTTCTTCACTATGGCTTTATGATGGTAATTACCTTTCTGAAGGTAATTCCAGGTTTGCTATGTTCCTTGGGTGGGAATGGCTGCAGCATTGTACCTCAGCAAAGAGCCAGCAAAAGGCTTGACTCCACTTTTCCATGTTCTCTTTGGTTCTAGCAGAAAGGTAATTTCATGCTGTCCGATACTGGGTTTCCATGTGCAGTCATTTTTATTCGTGCACTTGCCCAACCCTACCCACACTAGCAGGCTTGACTCTTTCCCCTCCAGTCATGTGCTCCCATGCATGTGATGACCAAGTAAAAACTCTATATTCTTTGTCCTATTTTTCCATGTCTTCCATCAGATTTCCTGCCCTCCTTGTATTTCTTTTTATTATCAGGAGCCAGAGCAGCACTCGTATGAACCAACTGGACTCGAGAGATGAAAAATACAGTGAAGTTTGAGAAAAGACTGAGGTTATTGAGAACGCAAGAAAAAAAATCTTTCATGTATTTCGTTATTCAACCTATTATGTGTCAAACTGCAAAGCTGGGCAGAGAGAAGTGAAACACAGTACAAGAATACAGGAGGAAACTGGAAATTGTGATTTAGATGGGGAGAGGAGGAAACTGAGAGAAATGTTCTTGGAGTAGAAATGGTGAGGTGCTATTAGAGGGAAATCAGAATGAGGTAGTGTGTTCAAAAGGAAGATGTTCTCTATCTGCAGTATGCTGGCTAGAGGCGACTGTTGAGTTTGAGAGGTAGGAGTGTGCCTCTTGCATGTGCCGTGCTTCAGCTGAATCAGAATCAGTTCCAGCAGGAGGGAAATACCCACCAGATTGAGGAGCTCTCAGTTTAAACACCTTCTGACATGCACGTGCACTGATCTGGGAGCTCGCTTTTCAGGGTGTTTGTAGCTTTTAAATTGTGCAAGGCTAAGGGAGCCTTGCACAGTACTGTTTGTTAGTCTCATTCTCTAAACCCAGTAACTGGTAATATGCTCAATCTCCTCTAAAATAGGAGGCTGCCCTAGTTCTGGTAGACTTCCCTCTCCTTGCCCTGCATCTGCACTTTCTGGGCTGGCATTGCATTTCCTGAATCTGAAAAGTTTTGTGCAAAGACTTTCTTTAAAAAAAGAAAAAATAAAAATAAAAAAAAAAAGGAAGGAAAAAAGTCATTGATTTATAGGTAGGATTTAACTGGAAACTTGCCTGTTTTTCTGGCGGGCTCCTTCCTGGGCTTTCATGAGATGCAGCCCCGAGGAGCTACAGAATGAGTTATGCTTGTTGGAGAGCCCTTCTGGGTCCCTCTCTCTGCCGTGCTGCACTGAGGCAGATGGGGTCCTAGCATGAAAGCCCAAGGATCGCTGTTGCTACCAGGTCTGAAGCCTTGGAAGTACTGGTTGGGCTGAATTTGGGCTCTGAGTCTGCAGTGAGAAAACAAAGCTATCAGTCAGGAGCCGAAACTGAAATCTCTCAGCAAGCAGAATCCCAAATTTAGGCCTGCTTTGCTTTTAGTTTTTTGCTTCTGCGCTGACTCTAGCAGTAGTCTGTGTCCTCCTCGTCGGACTTCTACCTCTTGGAAAATAAGGGCCCCCAACTTGCCTGTTTTCAGACCTTCAGACCTTGCTGGCCCCACCATGTCCCCGTCCTTAAAACACTATATTTCTCTAGCATCATCCTTGTTTACTTAGTTTAGCCGTCTGAGGTAACTGGGTCTGATGGATTTGTGGCACAGACCACCTTAGAAATGCCTTATGTATTAAATGCAGATAGTCAAGGATATATTTATTCAGTTAACAAAATTTATGAGGTTGATGCCAATGTATTTCTTCTAGAGGGGAGGGAAACCCTAATAGGAGGTACCAACAGAGAGGCACAACAACCTGACGGGCTCCATAAAAGGCACTATTAGATAGGTGCCAGGGTGGGAGAGTAGGTAGCATCGCAATCAGAGCCCAATGGAAAGAGATCTCCTTATGGCTTTATACTTTACCTGACCTCAGGCAGGGTTTTTGCTATTTACAGACTGTTCTTTGCATTTTAAATATTTGTCTGTTCCTTAGCAGTGGTGCTGTCATCAGGTATCTATCATCTGTGTGATCATTAAATAGTAACACAAACTAGGTCCTATGCACGTGAAAGACTTCTCAGGAGAGAGACCTTGATTAGGATGTGGAGAGCCGTTGGATTTGGGTGGTCATAGCAACCCGTGTTTCCCATACAAGTCGAGCATTTCTCTTTCACTCCAAAGTTTTCCCTTAAGCTCTATGGGAAGGAAGCTGGTTATAATGGACTCGAGGCAAACAGCATGCGTCCATTTGTCTTGTGTGGCTCTCATGAACTACGGAAGAAGGATTTATATGAAGTAACAAGGTAGGAACTGGTATTTCATCAGGTTCTGAAATGGTTTGGGGCAGGGAACACCCTTTAATTCCCCTATGTTCGTTAACTAGCAGGAGAACCCCACAACTTTTGCATATTAACTGAATTGGGTAAAGAGATGCCCTTAATCTGCAGCAACACCAAAAAATTTCCCTTATAACTGTGCTTTGAAGGTGGAAATTAACTAACTTATTTGTGATATAAGCAAGTATTCATTAGGGGCTGAAATTGCTGGAAGCATTAAACATACATGCTCTGACCACCTACAGCAACAGTATTCCTCCAGGGTGATGAGACTGGTAGTGAAAAGGGGGACGAGGGATGCTGTGGCTTATACATCTGAACCAGTCTATACTGGCACTCTTGACTCTGCAAGTAAAACAATTTTAAGAATTAAATAAACTTACAAGAAATATTACCTTTCTTATAAGAAAGTATATTGCTGTAAGAGTGGTTAACAGATTGTTTGTCTTAAAATTGAAGTTTCTTTCAGAGCCAAAAAAGGTTCTTGCTGGTTAATCATATTCTGCCTCTAAAATTAGTCCACCACCTCCAGTTTTCTTTAAGGGAAAAAACCAAACATTTTCCAAGTTCTGGTTTTGCAGGTTTGCATTTGTGGACTTAAAGCCTTCTTTGGGCATAACATTTCTAAAATTTTCTGAAAGCACTTAAAAATGTGAAAACTTGGAAAGGTCTGTTTCAGAGAGATCCATCTAGATCTGTACCATGTTGACAGGTTTGAGTTATGTGTGGGTGTTACCTCACACTAATGAGGATAAATGTGATATCCCACATCTGAAACCAAATGTTTCCTCTTGTGCTCCCTCTCTGTCTGAACCTGTCAACTGCAGTATGTCAAATTTGATGGTTGCATTATGAAAGGAAAATATACCAGCAGAGCTGTAGATAAATCAGGTGACAAGGTACAAGTTTTAGGCTCTCATGTGAATAACAGTCATGCTGTTATAAACAGATGTTCTAATTTTTTTAGAAACTATATTAATAGGTGTAAAGAGTCCTCCTTTTATGTTTGTTGCTATTCCCATAAAGTATGGAAGAAATAATACAGTGAGCCAGGGGGAAAAGGAAGGTTAAAGTACTTGACTTAACTGTTTTCCTGCTCATGATTTTGTATTGGCAGTGGGTGCTGTAACATCCCCCTGACTGTTTGTCCTTCTGCAGATTAATATTGGGGCTACACCTCTGCACCACAGCTTGAGAACCTGAATGAAGAAAACTAGCTCCACCAATACCCTGTGGGCTTCTACTTCTGTAGGCATGAAAAGGAAAGAAGCAGCTTTTTAAGAACCCATGTTGAGAAACAGCCTACACTTCCCCCAGCCCTTGTTTTAGCAGTTTTCCCTCTCTTTAATTTAATTTTATGTTTGTCTTCAGTCATGGAGATTCACCTGTTATTTTTAATGGAGACTTTCCTTCTTGCTTCATTCTTGGTAGCTTCTCCAAAGCAATGAAGTGTCTAATTGTGACTTCCCATGGGAACGTGGTTTTTTTTGGGGAATCAGAGATGTCTTGGGAAGGAACATATTCCTAGAAACTGCAGGATTTGACAGGATGTCAAACTTGGTGTTGATAAGGGAAGACAAACAAAGTCTCCGTAGCCATTTGAACTACAGAGAGAAATGCAAGAGGCTGTAGAAGACCGCCCGGTGGCAGAGCTATCTGGTCTCAGATGGGTGGAATCCTCAAAGCAACTCTTCAGTCTCTGGGGATTTTTGCTGTTGAATCAAGACCAAAGCAGGCATATAGATACTGTCTGTGTTCCTCAAGACATCACCTTGCTGTCTCCTGTGGGTTATCACAGCCTTTGCCCAAGTTTTGTGACCCTGTAAGATTTCATCATCAATCCATTGGCCGATGCACTTATCCTTATTCTGACTTCTGAAGGTGTGCTGGAGCGTCTCATCCTTTTCTCTCCTGTTAGCTTTTTCCTAACTGTGCAGGTATGTGATTCCCTGCCTCCCCCGCCACTGGACAATGATCACTGCAGACTTTTGGGTACTATGTGCGGTCATCCACAAATACTGCGTCCAATCGTCTTTATGTCACTCTCCCTCCGAACCCTCTTTTGTCTCTTTTTATGGACTACTCTCATAAGGATCTGATTTAATAGGATGCAATTGCTCTTCTAGCCCTAGGGTCTTCTGAGTCGGTTCCTTCTCAGAGAAAGGATTTGGTAGGACTGATTCTTCTAAATGAAAGAGAAGTGGAGGAGAGAGACCTATTAGGGATTTAAGTAGGCTAAATGACTTTGTTCCCAAGTGCAAGTCAGAATAGCAAAATGGGGGCAGTAGTACTGCCACCTCAGTGGAGAGAGTGCATCATCTCTCTTGACCTGCACTACATTTATTTTTATATTGCTGTATATTGGTACTTGCAAGAGGTCCCTTACTTTATTATGGCTTGCTACTATTGTCATTGCAAAGTCCAAATGCATGAGCTTCTCCTGGCCTTGTTGGTACTCACTAACACTGATGGTGATCACCATTCATCTCAAAGAAAACCATACTGAGGGGCTTGTTGTCCCCTGTCCGTCTGTCCGCCCCCCCCCCCCCCCCCCCCCGCTTTGGTGAAAGGATGCTGGCTGGAACAAACTGTATAAACTCTTTAGTGTGTTTTTAATTTGTTTAGTCTCCGGGGCTAAGAGTGAATATGCATTTTCCGGTTCAGTCAATTAAATCCAGAGACATTGGCTGAACTCTGTGTCTGCTGGGGTGTTTCAGGTCAGTCTCATGCTCCGGGATCATACCCGGAGAGAGGGAGTTGAGCCTGTGCAGGTAGGGATTTGCCTGGCTGCATGCTGGGTTTTGTCATGTATGCCCAAGTAGTGTCCTTGCTAGACATCCTCGAGATTGGTGGTTCTTCAGACCACCATGAAGCTCCTGCCTTTTTGGTGTAGGACCAGACATTTTTCAGTGCTCTTTCCAAATATATTCCTGATAATGTAGCTAGGTCCTCTGATATATGTTCCTACCTTTCTGCATCTCCCAAGGACACTTGGGGAGGTAATAATAGCTGCATCCATTGCAATCAGGGCTTTTCTAGCACAATTGAGGCAGTTCTGCTTCTAAGACTTGTTCTGCCTTTCAGTACGAGTGTTTCGGGCCCTACCTGAGTCTCTAAGCCTCTTCTTGAGGGATTTGGATCTGCCTTCCCAAGCAAACGTCAAAAAATAGCATCTCATTGCACAGGTGTTAGGTGGATCTCGAGATTGGAGAGCATTTGCTCGGTGTCCATAAGGAGCACTGTGTAGGAAGGAATCAATTAGACATTTATAGCAAAGTGGGATTTTCTGCCCAGTGTGCCAACAAATCACTAGCCTCTGAAGCACTTGCCTTTCACAGGACTTTCCATTAGTTTGTGAAAATGTACTGTGGCAGCAGTTTCTTCTTTGCACTCCTCTGTTTCATGTTTTCAGCTGCTTTTTGCTTCTTTTTTCTTCTTCATCCTGCTATTGTAGAGTTGGGCAGGAGTCAGATCAGGGTTTTTCCTGTGGTCAGAGATACTGCTCCTCGCTGGAATCCTGCAGCCTTCATGGGTTTTCCATTTGAATCTTTGTTTTCCCATGGACATAAGTGGTTTAGTGGTCGTCACTCCCCTGGGAAATTGTCAATCACTCATCAGTAATCCCTCCCCACATCTCCCATGTCCAGTGCTGAGATCATTACATATCAGGGCAAGACCATCTTCTAAGGCTCTCTGGGCTTAAGACATTCTCTAGGATTGCTGTCTTCATTCCAAAGATTACCCTACTGCAGAGCAGACTTCATGAAGACTTGCTGGAGAGGACAAGGGCAGAAATACCAGGTGTCATTCCAGGTACTCAAGACATCTCAGTAGCTGCCTGTGGGAAATGGCCCCTCATGGAACAATCAGCGTTGTAGGCTTGAAGACCATCCGAGTGGCATTCCAGTGGCATCCCAGGAGTATTCCTAGAGCTCCTTACGATACGAATGTGCATATGGGCCAAAGGAGCAAGGGAGGTTACCAACCAGACTCCTCAAAATGTGCTGTTGATCTATATGTTCACATCTGGCACTGCATCCCCTCTATCTGTGCTGATATACATGTTCATATCTGGCACTGCATCCCCTCTATTTCAAGAGTCCTGGGGAGGAGTCTGTAGGGCAGAGGAGTGAAGGGTTGAGATCTCAAAACATTTCTGGTTGCTTCTCTTTCATAACACACTATTTGGTTGGTATATCTCTTTGAGGATTTCTGTGGAGTTTAGCCCACCTCCTTTGGAGTAGATCAGGTTTGTTTCTGACCCTTAGTTGATGCTTTGAGACTGTTTTATGTCTAGCCTCAATATTTGCAAGAAACTTGTAATGTTACTTTGAGACCTGCTTATCTTTAAGGTAACAATTTTATTATTTTTAGCATTGTTTAGTAATCATACTTTTATATCACTTGCCCATAATTCCAGTCATGCCCTGGACTAAGCATGGATGAAAAAGGACAATTTAATACATATGTTTGTATCAACTGTGTCTTGATCTACTTGGAAATACTCAGAGCATCTCACTGTGATTTCTGAAGTGGTATTAATACCCTGAGAGTGTACCTAGGAACTGGCAGCATAAGAACAATAAAAAGACTTCCATGACTTGGCAGTTGCATGCTTTTTAGTGATGCAGTGTGAAAACTTGGTGTGCTTGAAAAATCACCATAACTTATGCACGTTCGTAATGTTTCAAAGAAGCAACTGTACATTCACTGCAGCAGTCTGGGTCTCCATCTAAATCTGCTTCAGCATTTAACCCAGGGCTTCATGCATCTTCATAGGTTTTTGTGAACTGCAGAAGTTACAAAATCTGTCAGTATGAAGCTGGAGCAGAAACCTATTTGTTAATTACTGGGGGTTTTAAACTATCACTTACAGAAATTGGGCACTATTCCAAATGCTTCCTTTTGGAGTTACTACAATTCGTACTAAAATTAGATCTCCCCCCCCCCCCCCCCCCCCCTTTTTTTTTTCTGGAAGTCAAAACTGTGGTTATTTATTGGTTATAAAAATCCACAAGTATTTCTTGCTAAGTATTTTCACATGAATAGGTAAAGTGTGGACTTCTCTGTGTGGCTGTAGTATTGAGATGTCTTGGTTTTGCAGTACTGAGGCCCAGCCTGCGTGAGCACCATTACAAGTGTTGTTTCTACATTTTTCCAAATTTGTATCAACTTAAAACCTGCTTCTAGCAGTCTTCCAGGTTATGACAAATTGAGTGTTCAGGTGCTGTGTTCATTTACTGTGTCGGTGTTAGACAGCCTTGTGTATGGCCTGTCTCCTAGAGAAATTGAGTTGCGTGCTGTTGTTTTCATATACAGGACAATAGAACGCAAATCTTCCACTGTTATCATCTAGTTATTTTAATTTTACAGTGTCTTAATAGTTAACTCTTCTAAAAGTAGTTATTTTCTCATACTAGTGACAGAGAAGTAAATATTTCTTGTACTTATTTTATGAAATGTTCATGAGATCAAATAGGATATGAAATTATGATTATCACAGTGGCAGTGTTTTATAGGCAGTGATTGTGCTCATGATTAGAATATAGTTTGATATTTGTTCTGTGTAAAGTAATTATTTTTAAAGCTGCAGAACCAACTCTTAACACTTCAAATGCAATAAGAACATAGTACTGTAATACTGCTGCAATGCCTTATGTGATAGATTCTTACTTGCCCTTTCTCCTAAAAATAACTCAAACCAAACTGCAAGTTGGTATAGATTTTTTGTAGTAACTCATATGAACCTAACAGACTTTATTAGCAAGATTGCTGAATCGGAGCAAAACAGGGTTTACAGAAGGAAAGATGATAGTGTTTTGTAAGGGCAGTGGGAACATTCATTGTCACCTGAGTCAGGGTTTAGGAAGGAAAGCCTGTATAAATCTCACAGGTATTAGAATATGAGCTTGCGAAGCAGAAATCCAGTCAAGCAGTGTTCAGCGAGGAGTAATGCGATGCTGTCTGTGACCACTGTCCTGCAGCCTGCCCTCTGCTTGGCTGAGATGCTGTGTGGGGTGAGCAAAGAATCTGTAGCCTACCTGTGCTGATCTTATGTACTAACCTCTTTTTAAAGAACAAACAAACAAACAAAACCCCAAACCCTATATAATTTATGTTAAGGAGTGGCAAGAGGATGTATGTATATTCTAAGGATATTATTTGATTAAATAATTCCTTTGCAGTAATGAAAACCTAACCTCTGGTTAGTCTAAGCCAATATTTGGTAGGGGTGGAGGAGAAAATGCAATCAAAGCTGGGAGGTAATGACTTCAGACCTATCAAATATAATTTCTTGTAGCTATCTACATCATCATCATCAACCAACTTCAAGTTTCTCAAGGTATTGCAAAATCCTGATCAGCAGAGAGGAGGGACTGTACAGTATATAATGCCTTTATATGAACACTGCCAAGCACCTGAATAGCTGAGTCTTGTATCTCTGTCTTCATTTGAGTCCTGCTGTCAGTACAAGCTTCCCCATTAGATTTGGATGAGAGAGGACTGCTGGCAGGTTCTTAATCAATGCTGCAAAAGTTTCAGTGTCAAGATGACCTGAAAATATTTTCACTGTCAAAATGAATGCCCAGCTTTCTTTGGGATCTGCTCATATTCACTCACTGCCCTTGCCATTTTCTTCATCATTATCTTAGGTTCTCTGAATCTAAAGTTCCTGGTCTCTTTGCAGTGTAGTACTGAACAAGGCTGGAGGAGATTCGTACAACCTCGTTCATCTGCAGGCAGCCAAATATTCATCTTCCCCTCTTCAGGGAAGAAAATGCATAGGTGTAACCTCTTTAAAAAGATTCCCACTGTATAGGAAACATAATGAATGTATGTTTTTTCCTCACATAAGATCATAGTTGATGTGCTATTTATTTTTGTATTTCTCAGCAGTTATGCAAAGACTGCTTTGTCGTTAAGGGGGTTTTATTTACAAAATAAATGGGTGAGAGAAAGCCTCATTCATTTTATTAATAGCAGCTGAAAAGGGAGGCACAAATGTCTTTCTTGTCTCCCCCAGGGTTCCATGACTCCCTTTCATTGAAACTCCCACAACTGAAATGTAAAATAAAAGGACTTTTCATCATAATAGTATACATGAAAGCGCCTGGATTTTGACCTTTGTTTCTGCCCATTAAAATACATGGCTATATAATTTAGTCTGTGTATGCTGACAGAAAGACTCTAGTGTTAGCAATCCAAACCATTATTAAAGGAATATTAGAGGCAAAGTGTTCCCTTTTGTTAGGCTTGATTTGCTTTGGATTGCTTGTTTACTTTGAAAGCTGATCTACAAAAAAAAAATAATCAAACCATGGGAGCCCCATGCCCTTTCTTACTGCTCTAAGTTGTACAAAGAGAGCTCAAAATAAACAGTTTGAGGAAGGAGAGAAAGGCTTCCTGCTTCTTGTTTAAACTGGAAAGTCAGGTCAATTCTACCTTGTAAGATTTTTTTTTTTTTTTTTTTTTATCTGTAGTGGAAAATGAGAGGGTGAAAACAGGAAAATTGAGAAAGAAAGGGACTTCTAGTCCATAGACATCCAAGGTCTCCAGTACTCTAATTGGGAAGTGCACCACACAAATCAGTTGAAATGGAGATGAAGAAGTTGTTTTAAGCTGTCTTGGTGACCCTCTGCTTGATGGGGCGCTGACTCAGCCTCTTGAATCCAATCTCTGGTTTATATTCGGCACGTACAGTATGATCACTGAGTGCTCGAGACCACTTCTCGGAAGGGTAAAGCATTGCAAACACCACCACTTTTAGCTCTCCAGTGATGCCAGTTGTTCTGGGTTTGATTTGAGTGGTGACTTATTGCTATTTCATACAGCAGTGGGTGAAATGGAGAAACGCAGTCCCTCTTGGTAAGACACAGAGGCAAAATTTCTGTATATATCCATGTTCCTTAAACACTTCACCTTGGTTGAACATCTCTTTGCCCCAGGTGAAATTCAGGTGAGATTTCATCTGTCTGCTCTTATCAGTGGGGAAAAACTCCGATGGATTTGTATGGCCAACTCTCTCTGCAGACCAGAAGTTTGACAGGGAGAAATCTGAGAATAAGTTAAAAAAAAGAGAATAAAGCCAGGGAGGTGGAGAGATTTTTTGATTGCATTCTTTGGCAAAGTTTTCTTGTTTTTCTTTCAGTTTAGTATGTTGGTCCTGATCTCAAACTTCTGTGTAGGCCTGGCAGATGAGTTTTGGGGAAAATTGAGAATTTTGCTTTTAGGAATCAAATCTTTAAGATATCAGAATGTCTGATCAATGTTTGCACTGTATTCTTCTAAAATAATGGAAATTACAGTGTATGCCAGCAGCTGCTATTCCTAGCACATCCAGGCACAGATGATAATTAAATGCAATCTGAATACATAGGAATTTAAGATTGAAAAACTAATAAAAATGTTTGCCATCCTTGTGCTAAGTATTTTTATAACCTCTTGGTTCTGACTGGAAACAGCTATTTTGTGAAACGACTAGAACATGAAATAACACTGGGTAGGCTTTCTCATATTATAAATAAAAGCAGCAGCTGAGGTTTGAGATGATGCAGATCTCGAAAAGCAATAATGCTGTTGTAGTTATGCAGCCGCATCCTTCCAGTAGAGATCCACAAGGGACTGTTTGTCACTGCTGAAACGATATAAACTCTTATCGTGAAGTCGGAAGAAACTTGAAGTTATTTTCTGGCTGGTCTGTGGAATTTTTTCTTCTGGTACTGATGCATAACTTCACAGGTTTCTTAAAGTTAATTGTATTTTGCGTTGCCTGTTGTTTTTCATTTGCTTCCACCTCTTTTCTGTCATTGCTCTTGGGGGAGGATAGAGAGGTCCAGGAGCTTGTAAAAGGACTTTGTTCATAATGAGGTGAAATCTTACTTAAATTAACTTTTTCAGGGTTTTCAGCCCAAAACATTGTGTTCCTTTGCCATGTCCTCTTGTGGCAGTTGTTCCTAGTGGAAAAGTGAAGTCAAGTTATAATATTGATAAAAGATCTTCAGTGGGAAATAAAGAACTGTCTGTGGCAAAGCCCTGCTAACATCACCAGTGCAAAATGGTGAATAACTCGTGAATTTTAGTGCAGATGTCCCTGGGAGAATATTCCTAAGGATCATGGGGTGATTTTTGCCCCTAAACTTGGTAGTTTTCCAATAAGCCATTGAGGTCTGTAGTAATCCATGGGGTAGATGCCCCACAGTGGCTGTCAAACTGCTAGATCCCAGTATAGACTTTTATTAGAGCCAAGTGGTCAACATGCCCTAAAATGACAACTATCTCCAGAGATCTTCTTTAAACACTGGTTTCCTGTGTTAAAATTTGGACTGAACTAAATCCATGGAAGATTTTTTAACCAAGGAATGTGTTTGTTCCCAGTCAGTACAAGATAAGAAGAGAAGGAGGTATCCTTGGTAATGTTCGTCTGGAGGGAAAAACTAGACCTCATGCATGATGAATGAAAAGAAAGGAAGTTTATTTTCTGCTTTTCATCAGCAACTCCTGCTTGTTATCATTTGTCAGCTATCTCCAGTACATTGTTTTCCTTCTTGGAAAAAACAAGCCTTTTTCACAGACCCTACTTAGTTGAAAATATTTAACACTGCAGAACTAACCTTGCTCATAACTGCTGCTCGGAGGATAATTTATTTCCTAGTCTTGTGCTCTGTTGGCTGACCAGTTCGTCATCGTCAGGGAACTGAAGCATTTGTGTTTCCTTAGGTGCTTTTCGTGGTGGCTGGGAAGAGCTGGGGAGTGCTGAGATGTCCCAGCAGCTTCCCGTGCTGCTTTGCCCGTTTAAATTTTAATAGTAATCTCAGTTTTCCATCTTACTTTTGCAAAATAAATGTGTCTTATTTAACTGTCAAAATAAGCAGGGCTGTGTTTTCTTGGTGGAAACATGCTGGGGAGGAGGCTGGGGAATCAAAGAGCCAAGTATGTATCCTCAGTCACTTCTATTTTTTTTCAGAAGTCTGGAGAATTTGGGACCTCAAAGTACATACTTGGCAGCGTCTATTCCTGATATTGGGAAAACTGTAGCGTCTGTCTTTTCTGGTGTGTAATTGCGTGTGCCGGACCAGCAGGATCGGAAGGACAGATGATGGGTCAGAGCCACTTGGCTTGGTGCAGGGCAACTAAGGCTTCCGCGATGCCAGCACAAGGGTTTGGGGGGATCATCCCGAGGGCTTTCTTTGTTCTGTAGGTGGTGATAGTTGTCACCAGGAGTTTTTTTGCTAGATCTTCCTGAAAGTTTGCCACCTCTCTTTTTGGAGTCTGATTCTTAACAGGCTCTGTCACTGGATCATCTGCAAGAAAAACCTAAAAAAACCTGTCTTACTAATCTTTTTGAAGGTAACATGAAGCTACTTATCACTCTTACTTCTCACTAGATTTGTTTCTCAGTACTGTAGTCAAGTGATTATCATATGTTAGCATTCGGAGCCAGGTCCTCGGGTGACATAAACCAGCACAGTCCCATCTGTCGGTGAGCTGCTGTCTCCATGCTCTAGGGATCTGATCATCTAGTAAGATGATCAGTAAGTTAAACCCTTCCTTAACATTTTGTCCTCAAATAACACAGCTTAAAAAGAGAATGAAAGCTTATGCCAAAACAAAACAAAAAAATGCTCGTAGTAAATGAAAGCTAATGAGAGTAAATGTACTGTAGAATAGTGTATTTATATGTGGACTTTCACAGATGATTTTTCAATGCTAATCAGGCCAAGTCAGTAAGAAGTAGAAAGGGTTTATTAAGTTAAGCAATGAGATAAATGACATTCCTTAGGGTGACTAATGTCTAAACAGGTTAAGGGTTAAAAGCTCTCACTGGGCTTTTGTTAACCCTAACTAAGTGACAACAATGATATGTTTCATAATATAGTTTTAATTTTCCAATACTTATGAGTTAGAATTGGCACTCAGTAGGCATTTTCCATAAATCTTGCATTGTATTACAGCTCACAGAAAAGAGATGTACCGAAGGCTTATTTCACTGTCTTGAGATTTGTTATACACTGTATTCACAATATTATGCAGATCAGCTGTCAAACTGTGGGATATCTGAGTTAAGAATCGCTCTGATTCAAGAACAGAAATCAGTAAGTATTCACTCTAATATTATAAATTAGTGATTTTTAAGAGCTCCATAAGGAGTAGAAAGAATCACCATTTATAAAAGCTTACCATAAACAATTTAATTCTTTAGTTTCAGCGCTGCAGTTGTCATTAACATCAGTGTTAGGTTTTCTTACAGTTCTGTCAGAGACTTATTTAGGTTGTTCTGTGTTTATTCAGAATGTTATTCCCCACAACCTCATTTTACAGAGCTATTAGTGTGAGGTGAGCCCACCGGTGACCATCAAGAAGCCTTGCAAATTTGATCCTCGGTAAGTGCAATGTGCTTTAGCCTTGAGGCTTTCCTGTAAACCTTGCATAGTTTCCTGAACCTGAAGAAATCCACCTTTAAAGTACGTAGAAAACAAAAAGTCCCACTTCCATCCTTAGGTAGGGGACTTTGCCTTGCTGACCCGTTTCGATAGCTTGTGTTGGGGTAACTGGGATTTTCAAGATGCATGTCCATGTGTACCCATAGCGAGGGGCAGGAAATCTTTCCCAGGAATACATTCCTGAAGTTGTTAATAAAGATTGCAACACTCGGTTATGTAGAAAGCAAAAAATTGTGAATGTGCTGTTGTAAATCCATCAAAATAAGCCCATTAGTACAAACGGTATCTAAATAAGAAAAAAAGTATGTAGAATTTACATTTCTCATATGAAGTCACCTCTAGGAAAAATTTGCAAATAAATTTAATCTGGCAGTCTGAGAACAGAACTGTTCCAAGGTGTGCTGCAGTGAATTGAATTAAACCCCACGCTATTATTCGATTAGCAAATGACTATTCCTAAATTACCCTCCTTTCCCTCTTGGAAGCAGCAGCATCTGCAGCAGCGAATGTCAGTGGGTAGAGAGGTGTTCTCTCCTCTGGATGGCAGAGGAAGAATGGAGCCTCCTTGCCAGTGCTGGCTCTTTAGTTCGTCGTTTCTTCTCAGATATGCTCGGGGAAGGACACTTGCAGTTGGGTTTCAATAGTAGATCATTGTGCTTCTAATTTTGCTGTTACAAAGTCTAAATGGAGCATATTTCAGTTCTTCTGTCAATTGATGAAGAGCTTTGTAGATAAAGATTAATGATTTCTTACCAGAAACTCCTCACTTCTGCGAATAAAATCAAGAAGGGAAAGAAAACAACTATGCAAAGCTGTGGTAGTGACTTAAAAATGATCACAGAAGAGAAAATTTCATTACATAAACCAGGGCAGGCTAAAAAAGGCACAACTGTAGTTCACTTGTCACTTCTTCTAGAATTTATAACTAATACATGTGAAGGCTGAATGTGTTAACTTTGTACATCCCGTGCTGGTGGAAGAGTTTTGTGCTAGCTGGCTAATCGTGAGCTTTGGAATAAGACGGCAGTTTTTACTAAGTATGTTTTTTAGGTCATCTGCTTTCTTTACCAACAAAAATAAGCTTTGCCTGTTTGCTCACCTAAGTTTTGTGGGCAGAGAAGCAGCTCAGTTCCACCCTGTCTTCTGCAGCCTCAGCAAAGCCATCAGCTGTCATCCACTGACAGCTGAATATTACCGGTGATGATCCCAAAGCTGGGACAAAATGCATTGGCTTTTACTTTTTATGATTCCAGATCAAGTTTTACGTAATTTGGCATTAAGGAAAATAGTTTGGGGATGTGTAAACTGAGCACATTTACTATATACGAGGCCTCAAGAATAGATCTGGGAATGCTCACACTTCACGGTATAACACTTTAAACAGTGCCCTAGCCAAAATGGGCTGTTTGTTTTCCTGAGCACCCGTTTGTACAAATTATGCTTTTATATCTACAAGGAATGCCAGACAGAAGATACCCATATAGGAAGTGATTGGATGATTGAAAAGGTGAAGCTTGATGTTAGTAACTGCAAAGCAGGAGCTCTAGTGGATACACCCAGTGATGGGATTTAAATCAGCTGCTGCACTCAGGAGAGAAGGATTGGAGTTGTCATTCCTGTGTGCCCTGGCTGTGCCTCCTTGTGTCCAGTGGTAAGCAAAAAAAAACCCCCAAACAAACAGAGTATTTGGTTTTACTGAGAAAGGAGTTGAAAGTAAACCAAAAAACGTCAGCACAGGATGGTATAGGATCTTGGTTTGTCGCCACGTTAAGTACTCTGTGCAATGCTGATCCTATATTAAAAAGGTAGAGTGAAAGTTTAAAATGTTGTAGAGAAAGGGATGCTCGGAGATACGGAATAGTTTCAGAAAATGCTAGGAAAGAGGCAGTGAAAGAGCAAGGAGATCATAAAGATGAAAAATATTGTGGAGAAGGTGAATAGGGAATGAAGAAATGCCAGGGCTGAGGGGAGTTTCCACAATCCAAGAATTGGGAGGAACCAACAGACGTGAACAGACAACAAGCTTCAACAGGAAAAATGCATTTTTTTACTGGTGAAGGTCATGCTAACAGGATATAAGAAGGCCAGAAACATAAATGGGCTAAAAAGGGGATTAGGTATATCTAAGCAGAGCAGTTCCACTCTTCTGTTGCAACCCATCATCTTTGTTTCGAAGTGGAACAAAATCCCGCTGGGCGCAGGCTCACGGTGTGAAATGCTGCCTCCACTGAAAGGAGGCAGTGCAGTAACGAAACAGCTAACATAGGAACAGGGGATGCACGTCCACCATCTGCAGGCATGCAATGAAAACATTTACGCTCACTGCTGTTCAAACCCAATAATACAAGAGAAATGGAATTTTGCTATAGAAGTCGAAGCAATTCTGCGTGTTTTATGCTTAAGAAAACACCAGTCAAAATTTGTACACAAATTTCACATAAGCAATTCTTCGCGGAGTGTAGAAGCACTTTTAAATTTCAAGTATGAATATATCCCTAAGGGAATATGCATTCTGGAAAATTGTAATTTTATTAATTTGACTTAGTTATTTCCTTCTATGCCATTTGTTTTACTATCTTTGCTATGTGCAGAGTATTTAGAATATATCATTGATGGCTTCTGAGACTGTATCATTGCTTGTCAATGGATGTCCTTCATGGTCCCTTGAAAATTTTCAAGTGTAGGCTCTGAAAAAGGCAATGCTTTAAGAACCAGAAGGGCAATACTTTTGATCTGCTCTTGGTGTGGATTAATAGCTACTATGTTTCTTTTGAAAGAAGCGTTTTACCAACATTTTCCCCATTTTTTCCCCCCGCTGGTTAAGCCTAATGATTACAACATAAACTTGACCGGATCAGGTTGGGATCAGGTGCGTACTTAACTGTTCAACATCATAGCTTCCTATCAGGCTATAATGAGAAAAAAAAAATAGTTTTCCTGATGGCAGACGATTGCTAATGTGCTAAAATATTACTGCTGATCTCTCCAGACTGCTTTGAATTCTAACACTATTCTGTCATACAGTCAGGACTGAAAGCTATGAAAACGCCCTTGTTTTCCTGGGGATGCTGAAGTTCTCCATGTCATGAAAGTGGAACAGACCAGAATGAAGAAAAGAGGACTGAGCTGATATTTCTAAAATCGCTCATTGCTACCATGTGTCATAGCTTCAGTAGTTTAATTGGCAGTTGTCTCACCTTGGTGAAGGGAGTGTTGCCTGCCAGAAGACCATGACTTTTATCTGCTTTACAGGCCAACCTAAATTAAATTCTTTGAGTGCTTAGCACGTGTCAGCTCTGTGAATTGCACCTTCCCTGTTCCAGATGGTGAGTTTTGCATAAAGTCTTGCTAGGACGGTGACTTCACCCAGCATATCGTGGTGCTACCTGGAAGAATGGACAAACCAGTTCCTCTTCAAGGCTTTCCATCACAAAAATGGTGTGAAAACTGTTCCTTGCTGGTAGGGAGAAAACAACTCCTAAACTTGTCACCTGGTGAAGAACTTAAACTTTGACTACTGGGTTGTTAATGAAAGAGCATGATGATTTAAGCAACATGCCTCAGCTTTCTCGTTGCTTACTCTGCGGTGGGAGAGGACGTACACAGGTGGAGCATCTGTCTGTGAAAGCCTTAAGTCATCTAACAGAGAAGCTGAGTGCTTTTTCCTCCAGTACATATTGGAGAACGCTGAAAGTCACTTTCGTCTGGAGACCTGCTTCTGCTGATTGAGTTTTTGCTCTGTATCAAGAACATTTCCACCCCTCAGGCCCTACACCCCCATGGGTGACTAATGACATAGCAAAAAAAGAAAAGGAAAGAACTGGGAAACAAGGGATCTTCCTGCTATATCAGAATATAGACAGCGTGCTTCTATTACATTGTTGGACAGAAACGGTTCATGGCATTCTGCGTTCAGGAGTTTCATCCATCAGTGCATGACTTAGGACTTGGGATTAAAACTTTGTTCTTTCCGAATTTAAAGGCCATTTACTGAAGAAGTGCTCACATCTTGTCTTCTACATCGTTCCCAGGAAACAGGAATTATTAGTGGTAGTAAGTTCAGCTGGAGGGACTCTGCAAATTAAAAACCTTGATAATGGACTCATTATGAAGGCCAGATGCTGAGTAAATTTGGATTTTCATTTGACTTGCACAGTACCTATGAAATGTGCCAACCTACTGTCCTGAAGTGAGTCACTCCCTTCTGGGTAGAGAGGCATTATTGTTTGGACAGTGACCCTTTGCTATCTTTTTGTATGATCAGAACAGAGCAGTTTTGAGCTTCATTGTAATTCATCAACTTTTGATCTTAAAAAAAAACAAAACAAAAACAAAAAACCAACCTCCAGACCATTTCAACATACCAAACATCTGGCTGGAGCAGTACTAACACTTTTTAGTCTTTGGCTAATTGATCTCTGTCTTTGAAGATATCTGTATTTTTTCCTCTACAGCCTTCCTGAATGATCTCCTGATCATAGTTATCTGTAAGTTTGCCACATAGTCCTTACTGTGTGATTTTTCTTAATGTCATATTATATTCCAAATTTCTTGGTGTGGTGGAGATTTCTGGCAGGACCTTGTAAAGGACTTTTCTCATACAATAACCAAAGTATTGCATGTAGAAATAAGTTTTTTTCTTAGCTGATAAAATTAGTTCTTTCATGAAAGATACCGATTTATATACGAAGCAATATCAGTGTTTGACTTGATGTCCAACTTGGAGGTAAGTATTTTGTAGCAATAATATTTTTTTTAGTTTACTTTCAAGTAAACTTTGGGCCACAGTTTTCCAACCTGAATGCCTGAATTGAGGTGCCTGAATATCTGCATAAGCGTTGTAGGGTTCCCGATGCATCTTTCCAGCCTTATTCCCCACCGTTAACCCTGCTACCCAGCTTACAGCAAGGACTCCCTGCATCACCCCTTCTTGTAATCTTGGCAATACACATCCTCCTCTGTACCCAGAGCCTCAAAACCACAATGTGTCCTAAACTACTGTTATTTTGAAGCCAGCTGGAGAGAGAGGAAAGGGACTTCAGGATCCATGACATGGCACTAAACCAGCATCTTGCACTTCCGAGTCCTACCCAGTTTTCCTGCCCTTGCCCAGTGGTATTTACCAAAGTAAAGCCTAATTCTTAACAGCAGGAGAGCAGCCAGCTAATGTTGTTGACAAGTTTTAACAAAGATCTCGCAGGAGATTTTTTTAAATCCTTCCTATTTTCTTCCTTCTGTAATTGTAATAGTTCCCCCCTTAGCTGTTGTTGCTAAGCTGCCCTAAGAATTTGCATTTCAAGGCAATCTGAGACTGTCTTAATTTAAAGAACAACCTCAGCAAAAGCAATTCCATAACCTAAAATGGGAACAGAGCTGAAACAATCGCCAGTACGTTCAGTGTATTAATCATACCAATGAACAACTATTTAGGCTGGTATGTGAACCAGAGGAATCCATTTTATAAGATGTGCAAAATTCTCCCATCAGCTATCCAGCGCAGGTTAATAACCTCAAAAATTATTTTGTTTCACAGCCAACACAGCTAAGGCTTGCAGGAAGGGGAGGGGAAGATAATGCTGGCTTCAGGAAAAGGCAGTTTATGTTTGTCTTTCAAAAGATATCGATTCTTGCACTGTGGGAGCCTGGAGAACAGTGTAATCCCATGTGGGACATGTCTTCTGAATGAATGGGGAAGAGCAAGATCAGTAAACAGGTAAAGCAATTGAGGAAAAATAGCAAAGACGGACAGAAGGGATCTTACTGAATACTGTAATTGAATGGCAGAATGCTATTGGTAATAAAGTCATTTTACATGCTTTAGTCTAAAAGGAAGGCAAGGCTTGTAGGAGGAGAAATTCCTTGTTAGACTGGCTGATAGAGTTTGAAAGAGGAGCTTGGGGTATGGAGTCTCTGGACTGGGTAAATGTCCAGTCTTAGCATCAGCCTTGGGATGAACAAGAAATATATTAAACATTCACAAAACCATGCAAGTGAGTAAACAGTAAGTAGGATGAAGGAGTAGGACATGTATTGGCATGAGAAGCCAATACTGTCTTGGCAAGGAAGTTGAAACTAAGTCTCCAAGGCCGAGTCCAACGTGATTCAGCAGAGTGACGAGGGTGCCATAAATCTGAGGGTTTACATGCTGTAAATCTAGGGTCTCACCAGCACCCACAGACTGTTGTGCCCAGAAAGCACAGCACTTTCCTAAAGAGCCAAGGGGATTATATTTAATCTTAAAAGGAACAAAACAAAACCCAATTGTCTTGGTTGGGAAAAGACATTTATTTTTAGAAGCAAACAGGTTTCATGCAGACAGTCAAATGAATACACAGGTTATAAGTATTCAAAGCATCTGTTCTGAGTGATCTGCAGACCAAGAATTAGTCAATGGCACCCTTTGCGAATAATCCTGAGTGAATGTATATTAGGCAATTTCACAATCTTTTCAACAGTAATCCAAATAAAAATCATCCATTTTGTTTTGGTATGCATTATTGACCCAACCCTATGGAAAGACTGAGCGGCTGAAGATTTTATTGTACTTTCAAGTTTCTTTTGCTTGGAAAGAAATCACATTTTCTCCTGCGGACTTGCACTCCATTATCTTGGCTTCCTTTTATGTGTGACAGACCGTATGCCAAGTCTTGTTTATAGTACATTTGGGTGCTGGTACACCCATCTGACAGTGTAAATCAGCTGTTCTCTAGAACAGGCATCACAGGGAATGGTTGCCCTGAAACAGCGAGGTCTGCATCAGTGTGCCTGTGCTCAGCAGGAGTTGCATAAAAGCCACATACAGAAATAAGCCTTGGGCTTGTCATTCACCTTTGTTTACCTCTTTTTATTACTTAGCCTAATCTGCTGTGGCTGTAGGGCTGCCGTAGATATCGGTGCTCAATTTGCAGGTGAATGGGACCAAGGATAACGTGGCTGGCAAGACCCCTTGGGACTGCAAAGCCTTTATCTCATTCCTCATGCCATCCCTTTGCCTGAAGTCTCTTTTCTTTTTTACTTCAGTTTAGCCTGAGATGTGGGAAGGTGCTCCTACCTTGGTGACCCTCTCATCCCTCCCACCAGGCCTGCTGCGCTGTGTGACGATGGTGGGCCACCTTGGGTTCGGCAGATGCTGCTAAGGGGACCTCAAGGGCATCAGATGCACAGAAGTGCATCTGTAACTTGGAAATTTGGCTGAAAGGTGGTTATGACTAGCGTGCTCCTCTGCTTTCGTGTAAAAGACAGTGTGTGTGCTTGCATGCAAGGAAACCAAGGCATCTTCCTTGTTTAATGTTTCTCCTTCATCCTTCCTTCCCATTTCACTCGAGCCTCGTGGAGCATGGCTTTCCACCTGCTGGGTCTTACCGGGGGAGTAACTCCCGAGGAGATGCAGATCCCAGTTTTCTACAGCAAACAAGCAGATTACAACATCTGCTTCACTTTTTGCATATACTAATATATATCATAATTGCTGTTTTGAGAACTGGTGAGATCACTTAGCACCCCATTTATTTCTGATCCAGTCTTCCGTCCCCACATCAGATGCCCACGGGGTCCCTTTTTCTTAGTCTGAAAACACTTGTGGTTCTGTCATTCATTACCTGCTTCATAATTTTGAGTGGGTCAGGAAACAACCATTTCATTTAGAGGGAGAAAAAAGCAGGTGCAGAAAGGCATTTTCTTTTCTTCCAGCTTTTTGAAGGTGGTACAGGAGACTGGCTTTGAAAATATTGGTGGGCTTAAAAATGCCTCCATCTTTCATGTGTAAGAAAGAAAACCTGTCTTTGACCTTTGTTTACTTTTTGGAGGGTACTTTAAAGAAAAAGAAACCAAGATTTAAGAGGAGTTTGCTATTTAATGGGTAGATAAAGTAGCTGATGAGGTGAGAATGTTGCTTTCTCAGCCAAAAATAAATCACACTACACACCAGCCTTACACCTGAAAAGCTCTCAAAAGCAGCTACCAAAAAAATATGTATTGGTGGGTGATTGTTCTGGGATGTCTGATAACGTCACCTAATCATGACTGCGTCTTTTCAACCACAACAGAAACGTCACCGCTGTGATTCATCCCATATTTTCTAACATTTCTGGCTAGCGTTGGGATGGTTTGTTTTCTTCAGACATCAAGGTAATTTGTAGAGGTGTTTAATAACTGATTTAGATTCGAGTTGGCAGCAATTTCATCCTTTCAGACGATGCTTGGTTTGTGCCCTTTCAAAAAAAAAAAAGAAACAAAAAAAACCCCAAATAAAAACAAACCCCCAAAACTTGTGGCAAGCTGTAGCCATATGTTTATGAGTTCATGTTTTTAAGTGGATTTGTATATTGAATATGATCTAGCAGAAAATCTGTGCTTTGCTTATGTGTGATGGAGATAAAGTATGCGGGCATTATTAGGCTGCTTATTATGTTTTTGTTTTTCTGGAAGATGCTCATTTCCAGTTTTTCAGAAAACATGGGCTTGTGTCTTGCATATTAACTGAAGTATATTGTTTTTTTCCTGCAAGGAGAGAGGCTGGTGAACTGTCTGCAGGTCTGGGGGGTAGTGATGGCAAATGGCTGTACATCATCCTGGAGATCACTTTCGGTTGTAGGTCCCTAAGGAGGGACAGAGGAAGCTGAGATAATGTTTGCATAGTGAAATAGTTATCCCCTCTCTTCTGTATTGCTCTTAAACAGTCATGACTTTCAAAACATCATTTTTGATAAATACTTGGCTACTGAATATGATATGATGAAACAAGGTCCACATGCCTACCAAACAGAGCTTCCCAGAATCCCCCAAAAGGGAAGGAGCTCGGGTTTTCTATATCATGTGTGTCTTCTATGGGGGCTTTACTGCCTGCTGTGCTTGACAGCATCACCGAGCATCTCTGACCTCTAAGGAAGGTCTATGCATCAGCACAGTTAAATGCATCAGACCTGTAAAACTTGCATTCTCTCCTTGGTTGTGCTTCAGGATGTGTACGTTGTGATGGGTTGTATCATTTTTTACCAGACTGGTAGGGAATTCATGGAATTTGGAAGGAGGGGTGGCAGGAGTGTATTTGTGGAAAACAACCTGAGTACAGTCTGAAGTCATCAGAGAGGATATATTGGGTTCATCAGCAGTGTTGGTCCACAGAAAAATGTTTGCTTTGCCAGGAATGGAATTCAGGTCTTTGTACAAGAGTAAAGCAAGGAGCTCTGTTATCTTTTTGATTATGCCAACTTTTATTTTAACCTCCCTCCTACTTCTCTGAGTTATCAGAAGTCTTGATGGGGCCAGGCATTACTTCGTCACTTGAAATCGTTCTGGTACGCTTGCGCCAAGTGGTTTTGATGAACTGAAGGACAAGTGTGGATTTTGGATCATCTTCACAGTACTGTGAATAACACCTCCTGTGTTAAGGCGTCTTAATATTTCACGTTATATTTGTGAAACCTCAAAGTTTCCAAACTTTGAGGATGAGGCATATGATGAGTTATCTATCCTCCCTTCCTCCCATCCCCAGTGGCTCTTTCAGACGCAAGCTACTGCAGGCCCTAAACCAGCCAGCCACTGGCTGATGTTAGCATGCGAGTGCAGCAGTCGTGGCTGGAAATTGATATGTTCTTCACTTCTCGGAGCACTCAGGACAATGACCTCATCAAGCTTCAGGAGGATGAACGAGGCATTGTGAAGAGAGACGGAGCCACTAGTCCAAAATTGCATCCTCACTCCCAAAGGAAGCTTGGCAATAGTACTGATAACCCCGAAGCGGGGGAGAGCGGAAAACCATCCAGATGGAGAACTCCTGCAATGCAGAGGCATTATGCTGATGTAAATCTCACCAATACAGATGTATTTTTTGTTTGAGAAAAATGATAGCTTGCCTTGCTAAATGTCTAATGTGTTCCCAATGAGAGAGGGTTGGTACAGAGGTGCATGGAAAATCTCTGTATAGGTGCACAGAAACAGTTTTCTAACTCAGATAAACCCCAAGAGAGAAAACGCGTGGCCTACGTCTTACGTTTCACCATCATGCCAGGTGTCTGATGAAGCTTTATATTAAGTATTTAGTTCCTGATTATTTTGTAAAGCAGATTTACTGGAATTTCTGACATCATGTTTTGAACCAGGTCACTCAGTTATTTGTCTGTTCTGACACCTCTTTTAATGAATTTTTTGTTGTAATTCGGTGTCCATGTGTTGAATTTCATTGTCTTTGCACCAAGCGGCTGGTATTTGCATTTGAATTGCTTTGCTGGGTCTGTCCAAACTTTAATTTTCAATTTCACAATTCTTTTGCCATTAGAGATAGCCAAATGAATAAAAGATGAAAAATTTGCTGGCTCTGTTTTGTACCCTTACAAATACTGCATTTCTGAAAACTTTCAGAATAAAGGTTAGCTGTGTTTGTGCACCTTTATTTGTGCTCTTCAAATAACTTGAGAGTCCAGAAATGACAGTACAAGGCAGAAGGTAATGGCCAATACTGAGGACAGCTGGGAGTACATAAGATAGATTACGAATTTCGGGGCAAAAATCACTCTTCTGTCTGCATATCTGCCTGTTGTGCTGAAGCTGGGGCGTTGTGTTGCATAAAGGTCTGAGTCAAACAGCTTCTGTTTCTCTAGGATGTTTTAGAGGGTTTGAATAACACAAACCTTTTTTTTTTTTTTTTTCATTCAGTAATCATGCTGTCAAACTTGGAGGAAGAAAGCAAAGGGAAGAGTTTGGTAGTGTTGAGTGCAGGCATATGCTACAGACTGCTCTGGTCCTTAGAGCTTCATTCAGTGGCTGAATGCACAAAGTGAGTAGTTTAGTAATCTATAGGAGATGTGTTTGTTTAATTAGAGAAAAGGAGACTACTGGACATCAGGTGAAAAATCACAGGGAAAAAAAGAGGCACTCTGTTGCCATCTGTATGTATTACGTTGTGCCTGGGCTTTGCCAGCTGCATAGCACTGGGAATTTACAGGAAAGCAAGTTCAATGCATCAGTGAAAATTCAGCACAGCAGTCAGTAATTCGGGCTGGTTAAGTAACGGTAATGTAGTCTCAAATGACCAGAGTGCCTGTTTGGCGAGTTAGCTTTATGGATATGTCTCCCTAAATGCTCCCATTACTTCTTGTGTTGTTTTCCTTCATTCAAAATAACTTGCCATTTGACTTCCTTAAGTAAATGTGTGCGTTGATTAAATAACCTCCTACCTAAGTCCATCTTTTGCAGAAACTGGAGTTATCGATGTACTTGTTATAGTCATATTCTTTTAAGTTAAGCTTTTTAGAGGCTGTGTCTTCTCCCACCCCTTTGTTCTGCTGAGGCAATGCTTAGTAATTCACAGCAGCCCCTGCTAATTTAACAGGGGAGCATGATTGTGAATATCTAACAGGAACAGCTTCTGACAGAGTGACACTGGAGATAACACCGCCTCTTCTCTTTTCTCTTCTTTTTCTTCCTTTAATTTGTGTAGGACGGATCTATTGACCAGAAGAAAGCACGGCAATGAACAGAGAGAGACTGTGTATCCTGACTTGGATTTTTAAAGTTTTTAGATCCTCAGGTTCTGTTTTTCCCATTGTTATTTGTTGTTGCTATTTTTTTTTTCTTTAAAATTGTTTTCATATCAGTAAACGTTGTTTATTTCCCCAAAGGATTAGCTTTTTATAGGCTCGGGACTTTTTGACAGATGTGCTTGTGTGCAATATAGATGGAACATATTCTCTTCGTGTTGTATTTACCCATAGCGTATGCTGCTGGACCCTTCCTGCAGGGCGGCTGCCCAGCCTGGGCACAGGCACAGGGTTACTGCTCCAGGGGAGCATGTCACTTAAACGCAACGATTTCCCCCCTTTTTGCCTCTCCATTTACCTTGCCCTCAAGAATCTGAGAGAACCTTCATCCACCTCGAATGGTAGTTGCGTTTTTGGTTTTCATCTTTGGGATTTTTATTTTCCCCAGGAATAAAACGAATGCCCTTTGCGCCGCGAATAGTTTTCTGTCTGAAATGAAAGCAGGCTCATTTTCCACAGGACCTAAAATCATTTCCCCACTAGTTCTAATTAAGCAGTGTTTGCACTTGAAATCAGGACTGTTTATACGAAATTAATGTTTTCAAATGTGATTAAAAAGCAAATAGTTGAATATAATCTCTGCAAGAGATTTTCTTTTTGAAAAAAGAATAAAGTGGAATGGTTTAAACCAGCTTTGTTTACACTCAGAGTTACTTTGTATGCATATTCACTGCTGGCTACACTTTTCCAAATCTAATTGCTCTTTTTCTGCTGAAGCAGCTGATAATCAGATTTACATATTCAGTTTAAAGAAACAAAATGTTTTATAAAAAAAACAAATGCTCATCCCAACCTTGTTTTTTACTTTCTGTCCTTCCAAGTTTGAGCCTGGGGTCAAGAAGCAGCAGGGCAAGGGTTGTGGTAGTAATAAGAGTTTGTGAAAACCTGCTTTCTCATCATGATATTGTCTCGCTGTCTGTCTTAAGGACAGCTAAATGATTCCCACTTTTATTGAAATGCAGCCAGCTGCATGTGTCTCCAGCCCAAGAGAAGCCGAAGCATGGTAGTTGCCTTACTGGGGTTAATGTTACGAGACCCTGCAAAGAAACTGTGCTAATTCACTTAGTCCTTCTTTTTTTTTTTTTTTTTTTTGGCTTCCTGGGACAGAAAGAGCAACAGGCCTCTCGCAGGGTAAAAAACAGAGACATGCTGATCTCCTGCAGTTTGTATTTTTGTTTGGCCGGGGAGCAGCGGAGAAGGGTTCACAGACCTTGCGTGTTTGCTGCATTCCTCTTCCCTCTCATTTTTCAGCTCAGAAGAGCCTTTTGGCAAAGCACTGCCGACATCCCAAGCCCCAAATCTGTGAACGGGCTTTCGGTGCTTTGTCAGAGGTAGATGGAGGCAATGAGCTCAACAGCTCTCTTAGATTTGGGGTGGGATACTGAGGCACATAATTACACATATATTATCTTAGATTTATTTATTAGTGTGTGCGGCATGCTCTGTCCTTGGAAATGAGGGTCGTTTTTTGTGGAGGAGGGAAGGACAATCAGCTTGAGCTACTTGAGCGATATTGGTTACACCAGGGTTTTCTTGCGGAGAGTTCATTTTCATGGTAATCTGCATGAAAGGAGCTGCTTAATTCTCTCTCTTTGAAATCAATCTGCACTTGATGCCTTTTATTGGAAAAAGGAGAGCAGTAGTGGGAAGAGGGTATGGTTGCAGTGGTAATATGAAGAAGGCGAACTTTTTGGGGAATTGGCAGATATTCTATTTTCTTCTTCAATTGAATAAAACAGAAGAGGCCCCTGCAAGATGCTGCAGGTTCCCCAGCAATTATTAGAATCACAGTGACCATCCGGGAACCATAATGTTTCATAACAATAAATAATTAACTCCAGCAAATTAACTCAAATTCTCATTCATCAGAACAACAGGGAAGAAAAGTGTTATTGAATAATCCTGAAATCAAATTTTTCAGCATCCTTCTTACAGGGGAACTTACTGAATTTATTTGCTTCTTTATATTAAGCAGAAAAAGTCCTTTGTTTCCAAGCACTAAAGGAAAAGTTGTTTTCTTCTCTTGCTCACCCAGGGGTATATGTGCCAGTGCCTGAGGTCATCAGTCGCTCCTCTTCTTGTCACCTCATTGAGACAAGTCTCTGTAAAAAAGATTTCCTTGCCTAAATTTTCACTGGATTACTTTGCTCCTCCTCAGGATGCCTCATGCCATGCTTTCTGACTGCTGAGCAAAATAAGTTGCATGCATGTGAGTATAGTTTACTGCAATATGCAGGCAGCAACCAGAGACCTCAAAATCCTGTCGGCACGTGCAGGATGTGCAGACGTAGTGGGGAGGTGCCTGGTTTTTGATGTCCTTGTGAAAGGTCTAGCAATCATCGATGGTATGGTTCTGCTTCTTTAATAAAATAACTACTTCAGATTTACAAGTGGGATGGCTTTGTTTATTCTAATACTACATTATGTGTAGAAGTAATGTGGAAGTAAGGAATCATTAGTCTTGCAACAGTGGTGTTGCCATCTGGAAAGTGCTGGCATCCCTGATCTGGAGAGGCATCCAAAGTGCAAGAAAGAGTCAAACGTTACTTCAGTCCCATCCTTTTCAGAAGCAAAACTAGAGAGAAGGGGAAGAAAATACCATTAAACTTTGGGGTTATATGGGTTATAATATATAACTTTGGGGTTACATGCACCAGCATGATCACTCTCAGGATGCAAACGCTGATCACTGAAAAAATCTGACACAGCACTTGGGTTGCAAGTATCGGGTCGTCTTAGCTGACAGAAGAGCCTGTTCGTGCAGCCACATCTATAGACTTGCAGCCAGCAGTACTTTTGTAATTATTTGCTTTTTGCCTTTCAGTTTTCTATGAACCTTTGGCTTCCTATTTCTTTTTCCTCTCCATTTTTGTCATCTGTCTGTTTGCCCTCGTGTTTTCCTTGCCTTTGCCTCTTTTGATTGATGGCTGATAGGAAAGCCCCTCTTTTGTTAACAGCTCTCCCGCAGAAGGCACTTGACATGGGAGACGTCAAACCCTAAACTTGCCGCAGCCGCACGGCACCAAGGATAGCAGCTGAATTTTTTCAGTCTCTGTGGCAATTTTGGGGCTTTTTTTTTGATGGTCAAGGCTGTTGGTCATGCCTGTTCTTCATTCAGCAGTAACGTGGGGGTGCTGGGAATGAAGCCTTCATGGTTAGGAAGTCTCAAATTGCAGGTGATAAAAAGGAAAAGGTAATAAAAAAGCAAATCTTCATAGAGCCACTTCAAAAATTGTGGAAGGGTTGTGATGTGGACTGCAGATAAATGAGCAACAGGCAGGATTGGGTTGGGGAGGCAAAGAAAACTTGAGAAAAGGGTGCGCAGGAAAGATTACTGCTGCCCACAAAGGAGAGGGCAGCTATGGGGAGATGTGTTTCGGGCAAGCAATTCCAAACTTGGACAGACGCTCTGTAATTCCTGCAACCTCCTGGACTAGAGCAGCCCAAGCGCCTGCCAAACTGATGTTTCCCAGTGCCTTGAAACTTGTTCGAACAGGCAAGAAGTATTTATTACGGGATTGATCTGAGAGTGCTCAGGCAGGAAAGGGTCTGCACTGCTTGCAGATTTGCAATCCATCTATTAGCTTATAGGGGAAAAATGAGGAGGACCTGGTGAGAAGCGGCTCCTCCTGCACATTGCAACTCTGCTCCACAGCCCAGACATAATTTTTGCAGCACGGCTTCTTATTACCCTCCTATTAATCTGAATAATAAATTGCTAACAGGTAAAATAATACTGGGAAAAATGAGTCAGCTCTTCTATTAAAAATATCATAAGGTTTGATCTGTTTGCTGCTTGAAGAAATGTTAGAGGAATTTGAAATACACTAAGTAATTGTGGCAGTTAAGGTTATGATTGTGGCTGGATTGCACCAAATGGAGGTTTTAATTTTATTTCATTTCTACTTACTTAAATTGCGCAAGAATTATGAGGTTTGCAAGTGGTGTTTTACTTTGGAATTTCCTTCATGTTTTTTTCTGTCTTGGAGGCCTGTTAATAATTTTTTTGTGGGGGCAAAGCTTTGAATGCAAGGCCTGGGAATTGCGTGTGGTTTCTGACCAGGGGGCAAGGCAGCCGTAGAGAAGAGGATGTCAGCATTGTACAGTGCCTTTTTTTTCCCCACTTCCTTCTGCGTAAGGAACATTATGTTGTGCTGTCAGAATAAAAGATCACTTTTGCAGTTGGAGGAGTTGTTTACTTTTGGTTTGTGCAGCACTTCTAGGAATAAATATTAAAATTTTCTTCCCCCCCCCCGATGTGTACTAGGATATCCATGAAATGCATGTTTCTGAGTGTCATCTTCTGGAGTAAACTAATCTGTAGTTACAAGAAAATACAAGACCCCTAAGATGTTACTTTTGGGGGAAAAATGGATCCTGCCCCAGGATGCTTTATGCTTTTATCTTCCTGTGCGATAGTGACTTCTTTTTGCGGCTGCATACATTTGCAGCCTGTGTTAGTGTAAAAATGATTACAAAGGGCACTTAATGAGTCTATCTCTGTTCGTAATGATCTTGAAAATAAAAATGTTTTTTTAATTACAAAAAAAGGGGGGGGTGCTGCTAATATAAATGAAGAAACCATCACAGTATTTTTATTTGCTCTAAATTGCATTGTGAGAATAACACTGATGTTTTGAGAGATGATCATCTTTTCCAACTTAAGCCATGGGAACGCTTTGGCGACAGTGTATTTTGCAGTCGCAGAATCCACTTCACTGTGTCACCACAATGTACAGTTCCCAAACCAGGGGGATGGATGTGACACCTCTAGCGAAAAGATGCTCGGGCTGTGAGCACAGAGGTTAAGAAAGCAAAGAGTGAAAGCACGGAGTATTTCTGTTCCCATCCTCTCCCTCCAGGCCCTGTACGGAGGGATTTGCAGTGACAAGCCCGGCTAGTTCATTCCATAAGTGTGTATTGCTGTTTAGCCGTGATTACTGCTTGGCTCGGAGAACTTGCCTGTTTGTGGTGAGCTGGGGGTTACACAAAACGCTAGAGACAGGATAGGAAATGTTTAATAGTCTCAAAAGCAGTTGAAGCTTTTGCTCTTCCTTGCCCTCTTCCTCCATCCACAAAGCAAGGTTTTGTCATGTCAAGGTCTGCAAAATAGTAGCCACCAATGAATTGGTGAGATCAAGTGGTCTGGAGGTCTGGGGACCTTGAGGAGCTCAGAGATATGCAAGAGGCAGATGACCATCTGCAAGATCTCTTACTGCTTCCAAGATAAGGCAGGACAGACTTGGTTCTTCAGCAATGTTTGAGTTGTATGAAGAGGGGAAACTTCAAACTGTTTCGATTTTATCCTGTAATGGTGTTGCAGTGTGCGTTGTGGTGCCTCCAGGGTAAGTGTTTGTCATGGTTTAACCCCAGCCAGCAACTAAGCACCACCCAGCCGCTCACTCACTCCCGCACAATGGGATGGGGGAGAGAATTGGAGGAGTAAAAGTGAGAAAACTCATGGGTTGAGATAAAGACAGTTTAATAGGTAAAGCAAAAGGCGCGCACAAGCAAAGCAAAACAAGGAATTCATTCACCACTTCCCATCAGCAGGCAGGTGTTCAGCCATCCCCAGGAAAGCAGGGCTCCATCACACGTAACGGTTACTTGGGAAGACAGATGCCATCACTGCGAACATGTCCCCCCTTCCTTCTTCTTCCTCCAGCTTTATATACTGAGCATGACGCCATATGGTATGGAATAGCCCTTTGGCCAGTCTGCGTCAGTTGTCCTGGCTGTGCCCCCTCCCAGCTTCTTGTGCACCGGGCAGAGCATGGGCAGCTGAAAAGTCCTTGACCAGTATAAACACTACTCAGCAACAACCAAAACATCAGTGTGTTATCAACATTATTCTCATTCTAAATCCAAAACACAGCACTGTACCAGCTACTAAGAAGAAAATTACCTCTATCCCAGCTGAAACCAGGACAGTGTTGTACCTCACTTTAAGGTGGCACGTGTCTGTGCATCAGTGAGTGCAAGTTTGGGCTTTCCTAGGTATGAATAATTCATTACACGTCCCATGCGTGAATCGGCGCAGCCCCTTTGCTTCTCAGTTCATTTGAAGTGGAAGTGGTAATGTTGTCTGGTTTGGGGTTTTTCTGGTTTGGTTTTCTGGTTTTTGGTTTTGGGCACAGGCACCCTGCTTCTAGTTTTAGTCCCATTATTAACCTCATCTTTCTAATCGTTTAAATTACTGAGTTATTACTAGACTTTGGGAGCTTGACTTCATTTTTATTGACCTGACTTAGTCTAAGCCAGGCCTGAATCCCCAGAGGATACATTAAATATCAAACTCAGGGTTGTTGAGGAGTGAGCCTCTCTTTGCCTCCTGTTTGGATGGTCTGGCTCAGCCTGTCCTAAATCTGTTCCAGTTTGTACAAATATTTGTTAACACCGCGGAGGAGGGAGACAGACCTCCCCTTCCACCCACTAAAATCCTCTGTCTCATTAATATGTGTCACCTTCTTACTGTTGCTGTTGATCCCTGTTGGGTTTTCTGATATTTAAAAGCTAAGCCTGTGCAGAGTGACCTTCAGCCAGCAGCATGCTGTGGCCCAATCCTGCCCCTGCACACTCAGCATCACTGATGTATGACTTTCCTTATACTTTGCTTTCTACTTGCATTGAAAATAAGTCTGTAATTTGAATTTTCTTTTCCAAGTGATGCCTTTCAGGAAGAATTCCGCAAATTACAATTCTGAAATTAGGTCAGGTTTTTTAACAGCAAAGAATTACCTTTAAATCTGAAAGCTGATAAAATATACAGCCTCTGCTCTGGCCCTCACTTTCAGTAGGGAATGCATATGAAGCCGCTGCTTTGCAGTCCTTGTGCGAGTCGTGTATTCACAGTGCCTCTGCTTTGGGTTGTCCCAGGCTTGTTTAAAGGATTGCAAAGACACTTAGTTTTGTGGTGCTAAACGTTGTGCTTTCAGTGATAAACTGCTGGCTAAGAAGAAAACCCAAACCTTAATCATTATCGTGGAATGTTTTGAAAACGGTGGAAAAAGCTTAACTCAAGATCAATGCATGTATGTTCTTCTTTGTGCAGTTAACAGTTTTAGCACTAAGTGATGTTAAAAATGACTTTTGGAGCCCACTGAAATAAGTAGTAGGGTTTCCTGTCAGGTCACAAAACAGTGCTCATTAAACATGATGAGCTCTGGTGCTGTGATGCTGTACTTCACATGCTCAATTATAAGAGGGTCAAAGAAATCTTCGAGACCAAAATTCTCATTTTTATCCCTGATGTCCTCTTTTCTAAAGAAAAGATACTGTAAGTACAGTATGCTAAAACACACAGCCAGTTTTTTTTATATGTTGTTCTTGTTTAGGTCTCATTTCCAGCTAAATATGTTTATTCCAAGACATTAAGTATTCCCCAAGTGACTCTCGTTCTTAAAATACACTTAAGCAAAGGTCCGTTTAGCCCCTCACAGCACCATTTTAAAGGATAACATGACCATGCATTTTTCAGCTTGTCTTCTAAAATAAATTTGGAAGCTTCTCCAAGCAGATCATCGGCTTAACATGTGAAAATATGTCCCAGGGTTCCCTGAGGATTTTGACTAATGTATTTTCACTGAAACAGAGAGAAATTTCTGGCTGGGGCCACAGCTGATATAAATCAGCATAACTTCATTGGCTCCAGCCGAGCCTCTTGAATTTATACTAGTTCAGGATCCAGGCTGTATGGAGAAAATTATTTCACTGAATTGACTACTTTGTCAAAAAGATTAACCTGAAACATTTCTACCGTTTCAGAGTGAATATATGTTCATAGCAATGAAAAGGTTTTCATTCATCAAGACATGATTAATGAGGGTTGGCAGCTTTTGACAGCAATCAGTATTTTTTTGTTAGAGAGCTGATCCAGTTTAAGTCTCATGGAGATATTTTATACACACATTTGGGTAGCTGAAAACACTTAGAGTAACTAATTCCTTCAATTGTAGATTTCCTCTTCAAATTTATGATTGGGGGATTTAACTTGAGCATTTTGATTTATAGCACTGCAGAATAAATAAAAACAAGGTAATATATTTAAAAAGCAGTGGACCTACAGAATTGGTGAGGGAGCACTGTGAATATGAATAACCCGGTGATGTTGCAGCAGCATTTGCACAGGTACGTAGTGCAGATCGAGGTGCCCTTTTAAAACATCCAGTTTTAAATGAAAGCCACGCTGAACAATTTAACAGCGGTGCTGTTGTGCCAAGGCTTCCAGAAGATGCATCGCCCTGACTCTGAAAGTCTTTGAACCAAGTATGATGTTGGTATGTGAGAAGAGAATGAGAGACAGTATATGAGAAGTATATGAGAAGTATATGTTTATGAGAAGAGAATGTGAATATCATTGAAATCCAAAACATTACAGTAAAAGAAATACATAATTTGAGTTAAACAAGCAAATTCATTTCTTCAATTTCCTTTTCAGTTTTTAGGGCCAGTTTTTGCCCTGTAATGTTTAATGTTTCCGGATAGTTTTCATTCAATAGTAAGTGGAGGGAGAATTGATTCCGCCTTCATTTATGTACCAGTAGTTTTTTGTTCATATGATTATTTCATGTGCTTTCTGGCATACCATATGTGCTGATGGAAGTCAACAGTAAGAGTACTTTTTTTAGCAGTATAAAAAAGCTTTGAAGAAATCTCAGCTATATCTCAGCTTATATAAAAGAGTCATTTAAATTTACCTTGAATGTACAAGTTAGAAATGTATATTTTCTGTCTGTAATTGAATTCCTCTTGGTCTGTCTCCATTTACTAGCTGAAGTAGAACATTTTTATTCCTGTTAGCATGCATCAGTCCAGGCTTGATGCTGTCTTTGTCAAAGCAGTAAGTGGGAGGGTAATGGAGACACATTTTGTGAAATGTCACCCTAGCGTAAACACATTGTTCTGATCCTTACGCAGAAGAACAGCCGACATACGTGTTTTCTTTATGCAAGGGGGGGCTGTCGTATACTTCTAATAGTCAAAATTATTCAAGGAGAACAGTTTTCAATCCAGAGGAGTCCAAAACATACGGCAATATTTTCTCTGACTTGTAGGCAGGTCTGGTTTATGTTGACTAATTGTCCACAAATTGACCTGTGTGTCCTTATGAACGTGACGCTGTTGACTTCTGAGCCATTGCTAAGCGCTTAATAGTAGATTGCTTCTTTTGTTGGCTTCTTAAATCTTGGCCCGTTTTACTTCTTTCCTTACTTCTATTTTAAACATTTGAAATCACTGGGCCACTTCAGTCCGTTTGCAAGCTCAGAGTATGCCAACGTGTTAAATGAGGCTAGTCTAGTTGGTTTAAGAAAATACTCACATTATGAAGGGAAGAGCTTCTGGATATTTGTTTTACCTATAGGCAAACAAAATGCAGGTGAAATGCTGAGTGGTCTCAACCTCTGCTGACAGCTGTAAAACATTCGGCATTTTACAAGCAAAGACCTTAATCGAGAAGCTGAGCTGATGCAGTTTCACTGCATAATAAAATTGGAAAGTACAGATGATGAAGCATCTATCAGAAGTTTGAAATTCACGTCTCAAAAAAGGCACCAAACAAATTTCAGCACTAGAGTTTTGATTTGTTAAAGATTGTGTGAGGCTCTGGGAATTGTCCCTGCTTTAGACATTTAATATTCCTCTCAATATCATGTTAATTAAACTGGTAAAGTGCCTGTTTCAAGGCTACTTTTCTTCAGAAGGTCTAAACAAAAGTCACCATCTGCTACTAAATTATTGCAGAAAAACAAGCCTCCCTCTGGTCCTGATTTCTCTCTGAGCTGACACTGTGTGAGCTTGTATGTAAACTTCCTATGACCATAATTTCAGCAAAATTTGTCCAAAATCCCTTGTCATTAGAAATTGGGAAGGTGCCTGAGGGGAAGCTGTTGAAGCTTCATCTTCCAGTGTGCTTAACAGTGGCGTCACAGAGTCCTTTTACATAAGGAATTCAGTTTTAAAACATAAGTAGAGGAATAAACTGTTAATTTGGGAACAGGACATCTCAGGCAGTTGTATAATTCGGGCATCGTCTGCATCCAAGCAATCGTGATGGAGGTTATTATCGTTCTCGCGAAGCTCCTCTGCAGTGCCCGGACAAGGGCACTTTATTTAGCTTTTGATGATGTTAATCTACTTAGCCCCCGCTTGTGCTTGTGAAGATGGGCCTTCCGGCACGTTGAAGCCCATGTCGGCTTGGATATTTACATTATTTTTCAATACTTCTTTTTTTCTGCTGACCTTCTCAGGGCTGCTTTGAATGAAAAGTCGATCATCTCCCTCTCTCCAAGAAAATTAAATGATTGTTTGCCTTAACTGGCAGAGGTTTGTAGCTGGCATTGAAAGCCTGCCTGACTCTGTTACCCACTGCATGCATTTTATTTTTGCTGCTTCTGTGCTGGAAATCAACTGTGTAGCTGTCATCTAGTTATACTCCTACGTGCTTTTGTGAACTGCTGTGCCAGCTGCCAAACCCTGACTAGTAATTTTGATTGAATACTATTTACTTGGCATTCAAATTGATACAGAAATAGGGCAGCAACTGAAGTCTCAAAAGCACAGGAACAATTTCCAAGGAGAGGTGTATGTAGCAGCCAGATGCGTGAAAGAAAAGCTTTGTCCAGCAAGCAGTCTTCACAAGGTAAAAACAACAGGGTTTACACTATAAAAAAAACATTTTGGATGAGTCTTTAAACTGTTAGTTATGAGCAAAATCCAATGCACACTTCCGTAAGTTGTCATAGTTGTATATTCATAGATAACAGAGCAGAGCAACTGTTGTGAGAAGTCTCCTGTTTTAAGAGAGAAAAAGAAATAATTGCATATGAGACAGCTGTATACTACATGTCTAATATCACTGTCTGAAATGAATGCGGGAGGTGTGTTGGATGTGATGAATATGACACATGGTTTGCTTTTTCATAATGATGTTTATTAGTGCTGGAGAAAGTGTAGAGACAATCCATGGGAATCTTTGAGCCATCCCTGTCTTGGGTGTGAATGCTGCTGTATTGCAGGATATAGGAGAGAAAATAAACCGTGGTTTGGGGTATGATAATGATAAAGCGCCTGCTGAGCTCAGCTCACAGAAGAAAATCCACAGTAATGTAGAGGTTTTTCTTTTTTTAATTTTAGATTCTGCATACGTATTTCCTGAGTTTTCTTTTTTTATATGTCACTTGACAGAACTAAGAATGATTCAGAGTAACTGGTGAGTTTAGACTGAATTAAGCTTTAGATAGACAATAAACAATGATGGACTTTTTTTTTTTCACTATGCTAGCTATGAGATGTCTGTTGTACAAAAGTACTGGGATGGCCTGAGAAAAAGCTATGACTTCTAAGATCTCCAGTGTCCATCATCTACCCATTCTGGACAAAGAAAAAAGAAAAATGTCTTCTCCTTTATTCCTCCATCCCTAGCACTTACCCGGTCACCATGATTGCACTAATTAGTTGAAAGCAAAATGAGGATTAGCCAAGTAGAAGCAAGGTAAGCTGCTGCAATGCACTTCCAGCCCCTGCTTCCTGGGGTCTTGCTCCAAGCACAACCAAAGCATTAATGATTGGCGAGGCTGGGGACATCCTAGGAGTTTTCCAGGACATGGCTGCTCAAAGTCAACGAAAGAGAGGTTGGACCAGGGACCAGCTGAGGTCCATGAACACGCTGATGATACTGTGGCAGTGGTCATTTTGTAGTCCATCCGGTATCAGTGCCCTTTGGAGAGGGCGACTCTAAAAAGCTTTCCAGTGAGACTTCATGGTTTTTTGTGTGTATGGTACACCTAGAAACCCACGTCTATAGCTTCTCTTTAGCTTTTCATTCTCAAAAGCTTTAAAAACTATTATGTGTTATTTTCTATTTCTCCTTAGAGTGAAGGAGATTATGAGAGAGCTGTCTTATTTGGGTAGTGCTTAGGAACAGAAATGGTCTTGCAGAGAAATTGTTTTTACTAAATTATCCTGGGAGACACTCTAAGAGGCTTTTCCCAAGAGACCCACCAACCAACCATCTCCATTTTTCTGTTAATGTCAGTTCAGATTCGGAACATGGTTGCTCTTCCTCCTGTGCAGAGTGACGTGTTTGTAATGAAGTCCCAGGCTATCTTGGTCTGAGACGGACAGGGAAATGTCTGGCTTCCAAACTCACTATTTTTATAGACTCGGCAGTATACTTTGCGAGGCTGTTCCCAAGGGAAGAAGATATTCATCCTTGAGAAGAGCAAGCCCTTGTCAAGCATCACCTCATGTGAAAAGGAGAAGAGTTTTGGAGAAGTGAACAATTTTCCAGGGTAGGCAAAAACCCTGGACTGCTGTCTTGGGAAACACCTGGCAGATGAAGGTCTCCTTTTTCTGCTTCCTGCCCAAAATATTGCAGATAAAGTCTCTTTACAAGCCAGGTGCAGTGATCCAGGCGAGGAGTGGGATAAAGCCTCGTACCCGTCACTGGTAAGGTACCACACCGGGGAACACTATAGATACTGGATAACACTACAAAAAGTAAATATGGGAGTATTACATGTCAAGGTTTCTTGGGAACATATTATGTGATGCAGGAAAAAATTACGTTTAGCAGGGTGGAAGTTTTTTCCATGTCTCATCTGTTGACATTTCTTCCAAAGTTTGGGTACTGCTAATATCAGCTGTTTCCTATGGGAAAAAATCGAAACAAAACATGTCTATTACATAAGAAAGAAAAATAAAGCACCCTTCAGAACAACCTCCCTTGTTTTTTACTTAACGTCTATGAAAATGATTAGTAAGTGAGTACAAATCTCCAGAAAACAAGAATTCTGAAGCCTTGAAAATGTAACTTGCTGCAGAATGATTTACTAATTCAACATAGTAGTTTTCATGCCAGAAATCAAATATTCTACAGGAGTTTTGTCCCTGAACTGGATTTACTGAGCACAATGTATTAAAAAACTCTAGTCCAAGCATTATCTCACCCGTGGAGACAAAAGCCTTCTATTCTTGCTCCATGCCTCCAAGGACCCCTTCCTTCAGTTCATTTTTAAGGTCACTGATATTATTTCATTTGCATTCACAGTCAGAAATGCCATAAATTATTTGATCAAAACCCTTCTTTCTCAGTCTTTCCACTTGTTTTATGTAATCTCAATTTGGTATTTTTGGAAAGCATGCCTGGCCTGCTGTGTCTTGCACTAAAATTGTCTCACTATGGAAGTCTGCAGAGATTCAGGGTCTCAAAAACCTGAACAGATACATCTAGTGCCCCTAGAGAAACAAGTAGAGTTTTGTGTATGGCATGTCCCTGTTTACCCAAAGGTTATGAATTTTGATGCTAATTTTCTGTCAGTCTTGGAGAAAGGCATTTATGAATGTTTCTTGTTGATCCTCCTGTAAGCATTAATTTCATAGAAAAATGTGTGCTTTTGTGGAAACCTCAGAGACTAGGATTTAAAAATAATTACTTTAATAAATTGCTTTGCTGAATGCTGCCTGAAATATTTTTTTTAAAAATTTGTTAGGAGAAAACTTCTGAGAGATATGCAGTTAGAACATAAATTGCTAATAGAAAAGATCCCCTTTCTTCCCCTTGTTTTGTAGCCAAAAAGTCTCATCCTGAAACAAATCAATCACCAGGAACTCCAGTCTAGAAAATAATAGAAGTGCAATTTTAGAGAAAGAAAAAAGCAGAACAAAGTTGCATAGCATTGCTACCAGCCAACAGAAACACAGAAAATAATAGAAATCACACAAAGAAAATCAAACCCCTCCTTTCCAGAAAGGTATCATTAGCAGAAGTACGTGCTGAATTGGAACTGAACTTCTCAGGTTTCTTGCTTACGCTAAAAAGGAATGGCTGTAGAGCTGGGTTACAAACTCCATGGATTGTAATATATTTAGGCACTTCTGGTGTTGCTTTTCTCCATGTACATCTGAAAAGCGTGTCTTTGACGTTGCAGTCGGGAAGCAATGGTCCATTCTCTCTTTTTTGATGATTCAAGAGTTTTCTCCAGTGGGAGCCGACTGAGATTGGGCATTGCTTCTCCCCTGTCATCTCTCTCCGTTTGCTATATTCTTTTATTACTTGTTATTCCTAGTAGAGAGAAAAATCACAATGGCCTTTTCAGTGACAATAAAGGCATGTCTGCATATTCCAGAAATGACAGCAGTGGAAAAGATCCACACCAAAAGCTTACACCCAAATTTCGTATAATTATGAATTAAAGAGAATCTCCTGTTAAGGGAGCAAATGACTTTGAGCCAGTGATTTCTGGAAGTGCCCATAACTTTCACATTCAAGATTTGTTTTACAACTTGTAAATGGAGCTTGGTTACCTTAGGCCGTCCTTTCACTGTGTGGTGTCATAGGAAATATGCTAGAATTTAAATACCTCCCATTTCTAGATTAAAGTCTAATAATAGTGTTATTTAAACAGGATTTCAAGAGGGGTGTCTCAGGTATCCTTACTGCCTCTGATTTTATATAGAATTTTTTTCTGGCTTGTCCAGGGGGAGAATAGTTTGTCTCCAGTGTGAAGGGAGAAAAATTTTGGAAGACATCTCTACGAAAAGGGCATTTTAAAATCTGATCCACTGAAGGTCTTTAAGAATGCAGCTATTCAAAGTGATAGAATAGGTTGAATAAAAACTTCTACTCACAAATTTCTTGGCTTAAAAAATATAGCTTTTGCAAACTGTTTTGTAGACAATATTTTGTCTTGATTTCACTCTCCATTTTTTATTTTTTTGGAAGAAAGGGTAGAATTTATTCTACTTGTGCCTTCACATTTATCTTGTCAAATTCTTTTGTTCTTAGTTCTTAAAGCTATTTGGTAGGCGATGTATTTCTAAATCTTGCCTGCCTTCTTATATTACATATGCAGGAATTCTCAGTTTAGAAGGAGGACTACATATATGGAATATACTTACCAAAAGGAAAATAAACCCAAACTGAAGATCCTTGTATCCCGTTTGGCTCCAAATCATACTTTTAAACTATGTTAGAAAATTTTAAGGTCTGGGTCCAAGTTAAACACAGCAGTTACTCTATGAAATGACTGCTATACTGTGAATAATATACAGATCCTGGGGTCACCTGGAGGACTATCCTTTGGTTTGCTGCTGTGGAGGAAAATTAATGAAAGACAGATGTTTTACCCAAAGTACTTTTATATCTGGTTCAAAAGCTAAATTTACATTGTTGCTTCTAGTTCCTTGAACCAACAGAAATGTGTTTTATATTGGTGCCAAAACTGGTTTTAAAGGCGCCAGTCAGCTCAACTCGCAGAAATTAGATCGCATATTGTTCATTGCTTTTGGCAATGACCTATAGACTTGCCATAATATTTTTGATTGCGGCGAAAGGATTTTCAATATTTTTGATATAATTACTCATAACCTCCCCTTTACGGGTGTATGAAATAGTATTTTTAAAATAAATGTGCTGTGTGGATTTTTTTGTTCATCAGAGTACAGATGACATTCTCAGGCTTTCTCAAAGTTGAGGTAAGGATATGAATAGAGAGAACTTGCTTGTTTGTAAAGTCCCTGTGTCTTGCGCTGTAGAAAGAGAGAAACAATGCAATGACTAATTAAAATCCCCATTCAGCACCATGAGTGGAAAGTCTTCCACCTGGGATTAACTTGCTGGGAGAAGACACAAGAGGTATAAACTAGCTGTTTTCATAGCAATCATGTTGAGGCTGCTAATGAAATCGTAAAACTTCAGTGCAAAATCAATTATGAAGAAAAGAAACAGGCACTGAGCAAGCAAAACATTATTACTTCAAAGCTATTTCATTATGTATTGATCGCGCAAAGTCTCCACTGTCATCATTTTCTTCCTGATACCCTGTTCAGATGAATATGGAGAAATCCAGGAAGATTCCTTCTGCCTAATCACTCTGTTCCTGTTGACAAGCTGAAATTTGCTAGGTTAAATCAAGCATCATACTTAGTACTACACAGTACTTAAAATGTACATGATTTTTAGTTGAGTATTGTCATACATTGTAGTATTTCCCCTCGTTTGGTTAAACAACTAAAGCACCCTTACACCTTTACGTAGCTCTGCTTATGTTGTCAGCTAAACAATGATCTCATTTGCAAACGATACTGAATTTTGGGCTGTGGATGAGCTGGGCAGTATGTTATGTTATCTTCTCGCGGCACAGCCAGCAGCTCCTCTTCATGACCCGCGATACAGAAAGCGCAACCACGTGTTTATACCGAAGGTGATGGTGTGGCTGTGGCCTTTGTGGCACAAATTTTAAGAAGACCAAGGCCAGTTTTATGATGCCTCCTGAGCTACTAAGGAGCTTAAATTGCTGCTTCCCTAAACCTGGGGAAAGGAGGGCTCAACAGAAGAGTTTTCATTTGTGTCCCACATCTGGATGTCTTACATTAATTTGCTTTAATTTTCCTGAATATCCCCATGACTCTTAATGTTCTTTTGACAGCGAGAGGAAGATTTAAGCAAGTATAACTGTATTTCTATTGAAGCCTATCTGAGGATAGGGGAATTGATACCATTCAGGTAGGAGGTTGTATACACTTCACCCATTGCCTGGAAGTCTTCAAGTAAAGGACAAGCATTTCTGTATGTTATGTTCAGAGGGTAACTTTGAGAGTGCCTGCTTGCATTTTGGATTTGGCTTTTATTTCATTAGGAATCTCTAATAAACAACGATTTTACTAAGAAACTTAAAGCTATGTAACACAGGCTCAGGTTTTCATAGATGTCTGTTGATCTTTTAGATGTCTGAAAAGGGAATTGACTATCAAAGGTACTGTAGTGATCCTTTGAATACTAGATGTTTTCAAGAAGTCTCCTCCTGGGCATTTTCAGAAGGTGACATATTGAAAGTCAGATGTTAATTTGGAAAGTCTTGGCTAGGTCCTGGAAGAAGCAGTGCGTGGTTAACCCAGTCCAGTGGGATAGCGACTTGCATGTTTTCTCCTGATGCTTGATGGTTTTGAAGGCTTTTGGTATTTTATTCTGAATTCTAATATAATCACTCTCTTATAGCTTTTTTTTTTTTTCAATTTCATGCCATGCTGAAATGTCTTGTTGGTTCAATAAATTGCTTAAGCGCAAAAGAAAGCCCTGTTTGGGTATTTATGTTATCATTTCTCTACGCTTGAGCAAACACTTGCTTCAGTCCAAAAATATGTGGTAATTGGCAAAGATACTGAGAAATGCTATAGAAAACCAGTGCGTGTTCATTTCTGTGATAGATATGACTGTTTTCTACAGTTTGCTCGTTCCTCATCATGTGCTTGCGTTGGTAGGAAATTATATCCTCTCATCTTATTAAAATAATTAAATACAGTTTGCAAAAGGAACCACTGGTTGAGTCTATACCGTGTACCTATTGACGTTTTTAATGTGCATTGCCGGTCATAAGAATGAAGCATTGAAAGTAAACAGGTAGAAATATCGTCTCTTTAGTGTCTTTTTAAATTACATGTAGGTAATGTAAAGAGTTTGAAAACTCTGGTTTTCATTAGAAGGAAAAGAAATTCCAATTTATTGAATACTTTTTGTTTGCAGCTTATGAAATAGCTTATTTGTTCAACCAAATACCAGGAGGCATCTGCAGTCCTGATAACCCTAGACGTTAACTCTGCTCAGACATTATTTTTGCTTACAGTCAGGAGAATAGAAGTTTGACAGGGAAATAATGTGCTTTAATGAAGTATTCACCACTTCTCCCCATTTTTCATCATTAAAACTTCCATTTCAATTTAGAAATGGACCTGAAACGTCATGAAATCTACCATGCAGAACAGATGGTTTTCACTGCAGATGGAAAAAATTCAAGCTGTTCCTGAACAGCAGTCTATGTATTTTAAGCAATTAACTGCTTTTCTGGAGGTATAATAGGTCAATTTCTTATTTTTTTTAGATGGCAGAGGTTAGTTGCCCGTAGTGATTAACTTAAAATTTTGTTTTTCAACCAGCTTAATGAAGTTCATATTTAAAATACTATATTTGATTAAACACAAGGTATACCTTTTCGGTAAGAGTTTGGGGTAGGGAAGGAGACTGTCTTGGTATTTTTGTGATTTTATCCAGATACTTTCTGCATTCTGAATGAAGACAAGACACTTTTTTTTTAATTAAAAAAAATCCTTTTCTTACAACCAGCAATTGAATTTCAAAATTGTATTTGGATTTGTAGTCTCTAATGTTCCTGGCTGCCTGCAGCCATTTGTTTTGAGCCGATTGGGGCGTGAATGTGTGTGGTGCCTTCAACGTATAATGCGGATTTGTTTGGGATACAGTCCATTGCTGGTTCCTTCCTGATGCCTGTCGATCTGAAAAGAGTTTTCCCTTTGGCAGCTCTGGCAACAGGCAGCTCTGCCTGGTCTTTCCCACTTATTTTTGGATATAATTTTGTTCTTTCATCACCTGAAGCTTTCTCCTAACTAGTGAGGATTTCTTGAGACTCCTGTTCTCTTGTTGGCCACAGTCATAGTTGAGTTTTCTGTCCAAGTCCCCTGTTTCTCTGGATGAGATTCTTCTGCTGGTTTCCTACTGCTTCTTCTGGAGGTGGGAGGACCGGTTGCGATTACTCAGTGTTTCTGTAAGACTAGCTTTAATTAGTACATCGTTTATTTGTTGTGATGCTCATTGCAGTTGCATTTTCCATATGGTTGTATCTATCAGGAGCATGACCTGTAGGAGATGGTATATATATTGCTTTTCTTTTTATCTTACGACAAAGCATTTGAGGGTCATTCATGAGATTTCACGAGATGAAATTCAGCCAGGCAGATTGTAGAAAATGGGTGGGCTGGTCTGTCTGATCTGGACTGATGAATGTGTCTGAGAGCTGGAGGCATGAAGGGATCCTACTGCTCATGCTTGGGGTCTGTCCCTCTGGTAAGGCTTGTTCAGGCAGGACCGTTGCATACTACAAGTTGCAGGAGTTCTCAAGGTTGCAATGTCAACATCTGCATAGCTCTCATAGCAAGGACTGCTTACACAAAGTTTATTTTTCATTGAATTGTAGCCTTTTATTGGAAACATAGCCAGTGTCAGCCATTTGCTTTCCTGCAGATTGGAGCTTTTAGAAGTGCAGATTCCCTTTTCTGTTTGCATGCTGGCTGTGATACAACGCGCACGATGGGGAACACTTTGCATTGCGTTTTATTCTCCAAGATGTTCCTTTCAGTCTGAAAAGGAGTGTTTTCCAAACTCTTCTGTGAGGCTTTAGAACTTTCTAATAACATGCCTGATGATTGCTGTTGAGGAATTCCTCTTTTCTTTTAAATTTGTGAGATCTGGGGGCATACTCGTGAGCTCTTGCCACACTGCAACATTAGTTAACCTGATGTATCAGCATCGATTTTCCCGAGACTGCATCACCACAAGCAAGATGGGATTTGGCCCAGGATGGTTTTATGCAAGACAAAATCCTTTCTGTTTTGTGAAAGCTACAGATCAGCTTCTAGCTTTGAAAGATTTAAGCAGTGGATGCTGTGGCCAGAGCGATTTAAAAGGTTCCAACTCTGGTTATTTTTGAGTTGAAAATCTACAGAGGCACTTTATATTCCATGTTCATCAGCTCCCAGAAGATTAAATATGTTTTTGTAGTATTCCAGACAGTGTGACCCCACTGGATTGTAAAATCCGGCTAGGGTGCAATATTTAACACAGCGATGCCTTCATTGCGGGCCAAGCACATTTTTCGATTTATAAATACTGCTGTTTTGTTCTCCCATTGTTTCTGCACTATCAGCTGTGCTCCAGCCACGTTTGAGGAGCAGACACGTAGTGGTAGCTAATAAAGAAAGTTGACTTGACATCTAACTCTTTCAATAAAGCCAAAGCAGCTCTCTGTGAAATCTGGAGACATGTTTCATTTGCATTTTTAGGCAAGGCTGGCATCTATTTAACCTATTAAAGCCAACTTTTCAAATGGTTTATTAGATTTCTGTTTTTTTCCAGCAGCACTCCTGTCTGACAGGCTTCAAATCCAAGAGACTTCAAAGGATTTTTGCACAGCTCTGGCACCTCCTCCTGCAGCAATGCCTCCCCAGCATGGTTTCACTTGTGAAAGCCCACAGCAGGGTGAGGACTGGGGGCTTTGAAGGAGACTGCTCCGCATGCTGCCCTTCTTGCTCCTCAAGAGCTGAAACATTTCCATTGCTGCTTTTAGGATGGAGGTTTTGAGGGCAGACGGAGGGATTTGGTAATGTTGTTTGGAGGAGATGTGTGAAAGCTGTTAGATTTGGGACAAAAGGTCTGTTTTTGCTTTGGACCTTATAATTGGTGCGGATCTACCATTTGATTAATGAAATTACAGATGGAGAAAATGGAGATTTGGGCATCCATGCTCTGAGCAGGATAAGCCAGGACTGCTGCTGCAGTCTTCTGCCCTCACCACATGCTTGCTGAGACAGGAAAAGTTAATCTGATCTGTAATGGAGAAGTGATTTTTGTCAAGCATTGAACTTTTCCATTCAAAACATGCCATTTAATACCAGGAGAAGTCCTACTTAAAATATAAGAATAAGCAGTTTAATAGGTCAATAACTCTAAAAGTGCAGATTAGATGAGGTTTTGGGTCTGGTCCAGAGCTGTGGTAGCTGTATTGAATTAAAGTTAAAAACAGTAAGGCGCTTTAAGCACACTAGAAGGTCTTAGAGCAGTATTGGGTATCCCAGAGAATAAAATTGCAATGCAAAGTTCTTTCCCATTGTACACAGAGAAATGTAAGTATTGATTAAGTATGAGATCAGACATTCCCATTCTGCTGGCAGTGGTAGGGAGCCCTTAAGTTACTATGGACTTCAATTCTGATATAAACAACAGATCAGTAGTCAGAAAAAACTGTGAGAGAGTGCCGGTAACTCAGCTTCTCCTTGAATTTTCAACTTCCTGAATGCTAGTGAGGCTTATAAGCAAGAAAACAATAGATTAGTTCTCCAGTTTACTTGCTGCTGGGATTATTTTGGGTCATTTGCTGGGAAGGTGAAATTTCTTTGTTTTGCTTTGAGCATTTTGCTGCATTCCTGGACCACAAATCGCAGTCTATGCAAGAAGAGCTGAAGTTGCAAGAAGAGTTGAAAATACACCTCTCTTACTGAAAGACAAAGAATACCCTGCTTGTCTAATGCTGGAAAGCTTTAGGCTTTCCATGTTTTTCTCCTTCCTGTTTTTGGGAGGTGTGTGTCAGTGCGAGGTGGATGCTGCTCCTGGGACATGTTTCTGTGGATAGTCCTAGAGAGTGATACCAGACAGCGGTGGGTAAATATATTACTTTTGCGCAGGGAGTTTCCGTTTCTGCATTTTCCCACAGGCTCTTCTCTACTAATAACTGTTGTGTCCACAGACATTTGTTTGATTTTTGTTATTTATCAACATGAACGGTTAATAAACTGTGCTCAGCTTCTGCAACACGGTGCCACAGAGTGACCAGGTATGTGAGTTTTCCTCCTCACTGTACACACAGATTGGATGTGCTGGCATAACATCTTAGCAATTAGTCATGACTCAGAATGAAATAAATACCAAATCTAAAACACCCATAAAGAGGCGCCAGGTAAATGCTACATTCAGATTCAGTTTACATTTTTTAAATTGCTCCAAGAGGAATAACAAAATCCTGTGAACATTAGGCATAAGGGCCATAAAGAGGCAGGAATCTCACATACTTTCTGGATTTTTCTTTTTACACCAATAAGCCAGTAGCCCTCATAACTGAAATATTATACCGGTATGTCAAATATCCATTTTCAAGCTAATGAAAAAAAAAGGCATCTACACCTCTTGACTGCTGTAACCTTGCACGTTTTGATAAATAGATGTAGAACAAATGCCACCAAAGAAAGTGCAAGCACTAAACCTCCTTCTCAACTTACTACACTCATTCAAAATCTCCTAATATATTTCAGTTATATAAACACTACTGAAATAAATGAAGCAGGTGGGCATATTTATTCCCCTAGTAGCTTCTTTGTAATTGTTTTCAATATTTTCACCTGTAAACCTAAAGCACTTCCACATTTTTCTTGCAAACTTACAAAAATAATCAGGAATTCAGAAATCACTGGACTTGTGAAAAACACTTTTTGAAGTTTAAAGCTTACTAAATTATTCCTACAAGTGCATTCTGTGAGCATAGAGCCCATATTTAATATAGGGGCACTGAGCCTTGCTGGAGGCAGAGCAGCCACCCATCTCTTCTCCACGAGTTTCTGGGTTGTATCTCAAGAGGTTGGATGTTCCTCCAAGGACTGGATTTTGCACTGCATTATTTAATGACTGGACGCGGGCGTTAAATCCCAAGGCATTAAATACTGTTGCAGAAGTGTTTGTTTTGCTGATGCGTCTCATTGATTGCAATGGAGGACACAAACCCTGAGGCGGGAGAAGGTCCATCCTGGTCAGTGTCATGGTTTCGTGGGCTCCTGGAGGTTATTGCTGTAGCTTTCTGCTCCTTTCTAAATAAAACATTTTGGCTGGCCAAAAATATTTCTAGACTTGCTGAAGTGCTTCAAGCCTAAGGGAGCTTGGGACAACAGGAGCTTTCATCTGTGAATAAGAAGGTTTGAAGTAACAGCTTGAAATTTAGGGAGGGAAATGGCACTCTCCTTCTGCTCTGTTTTATGAGCACCAATGCTAGTGAGCAGCGTCAGACATACTAATACTGGGAGAAAATAAGGTGAATTAGGGCTTTTTTCAATCCTGCCAACCTGAACTGGAGTTCACTGAAGAGGAGGTAAAATCCAGCCTTCTCAGTGGAGTGAAAAGGGCATTTCAAAGCAATGAGGGGTTTATTAAATCACAGATTTAAGAAGATCACAGATCTTCTGAAGGAACAGTGTTTATACATCTTTGTCTAAATAAAAAAAGCCTTTAGAGGAGGCCTCTCAAATGCTCATTTTGGAGCTCACTGCCGCCTGCCCCACAAGATGGCGCCCGGGGGAGTTGGGAGCAGGGTTTCAGCGTGGGGCAGGCAGCAAGTAGCTGCTGACGAGCTGGTGCACTTGCAGTGCCACCCAGAAGAGTTCACTCTTGGTTTAAAACAAGAGTATGAAGAAGAGTATGTACCTTATATTCACCAAGAGTGAACTTTTCTGGGTGGCACCGCAAGTGCAAGGTTAGAAAGTCATTATTTGAGATGCATCTAAGCATCCTTGCTATAAACGCCTCCCTAATTAAACTGTAGTCCTGGGGAGCTTAAAAGAAGGGCAGTGCTGTTTCGTTGTAGAAAAGCAACAGGGATAATACTTCGTTGATAAACATACGGTTTGGGTACCTGATGGCTCTCTCTGTGAGGAAGCGGTTTCCCCCGGCTGTCTCACCCTGGCGTGCCTTTTGCTGGAGGGCACCCAGTGACACCTGCCAGCTGAGACTTCTCCCATTTCCCATGCATTAACCCACAGTGAGTGTATAATAATAGAAAAGTAGGAAATTATAGAAAGTGTATTTTATACATACCTGAAATTAGACTTTTCCTCTATGTTGTCATTTCATATTTCACCAAGACAGCACTTAGCCTGAGAGGGTTGTTTTCTGGCAGGGTCAGGTTCGGGTTTCCTTGTTGGAGATACACCTGATGATTATTGAGTCTTCCGTGTGCAAATGAAAGTCAAAAGCAGGGCCTGAGTCCCACACCCTCCCTTCCCTGTTAATAACTTCAGTGAAGTACATTGAGCTGTGTGGGGTGTGCCTGAGCATGTAAATGAAGCAGGGCCCAAGTTTGGCTGGTGTCCGATATCCTCAGCCATCCAGATATGCTCATTGCTCATACAAAGCTCATCCTCCTGTCTGGGAACGTAATTGGATTGCCTTCCCTCTCCCTTCCCAGAGAACAGGACTTGTGATACAAATTTCCTCTGTGCTTTGAAACAGCTTGGAGCTTTTCCATTGTTAAAAAAAACCCGCAGAAGTATTGGTGGAGTATTGCAGACAGTCCCACAACTCAAAGGATGTTTCTGGCCTTTGGAGACTGTGGGTGATGTTAATAAAACATGGCTTGGCGTTTGGGTCCCTACTTTCCCCTTTCATTAGTTTCGGAGGGTTGGTTGCTGCAGTGTCTCACTGGAGAATCAGGGGGTCCTTTTGGACTGTTGCTCGTTCCTGGGAGCCCTTCATTAAGGTAGCGCACATTGGGACGGGGTGATAGAAGCCTGGCAGCAGAACTTGTGCTTCAAAGTGAGCATCAAAGAAAATGTCTCTAATTTTCAGTCCTTTTCTGCAAGGCATAGGAGAAGAGACTGACACACAAAATCTTGGCTTAACCAGTTGTGGCAGTGAAATGCAGCAGCATGCTCTAGGTTAGCATCCAGGGTTGAAGGACCTGAGGATGCTTGGGGCTTGATATCAAATGCTTAGTTATCACTCCTGTTTGATCTGCAGATGTGGGCTTCTGCAAGGTCACAGTCCTCCGTTTGGGCTGAGAGGATCCTTTAACTTGGGAGGCTAGACTCTATTTTTTGCCAGCTCTTTCTCTAAGATAGAGCAGTCCAATGCAAACAATGGCCACATTGTTCAATGCCCAACACCTAAAATTTTTAATGAGCCAACACCTGTTTTTAACTCTGAGAAACTCTCATAAGCCTCAGTCCGCCCAAAAGATTTTCCTGTGTACTCATGTACGTGAAAGCTGATCTCTTCATTGGATTGCTTCCTTTAAATTAATTGTCTCTCGTTTGCAGCTAAGCTGGAAGTAAAATCACTGAACTGCTGTGAAAAAGGAATAAGCTATTTTCACCTTGGCAAAAATTTAGGAATACAGGAAATCTCGCAAGAGAGCTTTTTCTCCTAGGATTTCCAGTCTGGTGTGTAGATCAAAGGAGACTTGATACACATTTGAACTCTTGGATGCTTATCTGTACAAAACTGAACCTCTAAACCTGTTGAGATTTTCAAAACACTAGTTCACAGGAAATATTTATTGTTGTAAGGGGAAAAAAAAAAAATCCCCTAGAGTTTACTTGTAAGTGACTATTTTCCAAAAGAAATGTTCCGCAGCTGAAAAAGTGGGGCATGAAAATTACTACCACACTTAGACATGACATTCTTGTTTTTTCCCACCTTCTTTTTAACCCCGCAGAGACCTTATAAGCCAATTACATGCATATTTTTCTTTCCTTTAAAAGCTTTTTAAAACCCAGAATATTGTAGAGCCGGGTAAGGGAATTGCACCCTGGAGTTGACTACTGATTGTGAAAATGCAGCCACTTTTGCTTGTTGTCTTTGAAAATGCACCGAGAGCAGCAAATGGCAAGTTGACTCTTGCCCTGCTGTATTCCCCATAAGTACATGATGGTCACAGATACCACTGTGCATTGGCTGACTTTAGGGTTAGGGGGCACAGCATATTTCTGTGCTGTAGTTTGTGGATAGCTCTTGGAAGCATCATGAATTCTAGATATTAACTGGCATAGCAGAGTAGATGCAGTACAGCTTGCAGCTGACGTGGATGCCCTTTGCTCTGTAGTCCCAGGACAACAGTGGGCTAATAGTGAAAAGTAGTGGACTTTTCAACTTTGATCAGGGAGCTGCAGTACGATCCCTCTACTCAGCCGTGGTGTGAAACACTGAGTAAGTTATAAACTTGTGCAGGCAGGAAACTTAAAGGTGTTTAGATCTGATTTAGATTTCCCCTTGTGAATTCTCTGCCCCAGTGGCAAACCTGGCAGCCGGCATCCTTCAAGAGAAGCGGCTCCCTCTGCATGCGCATCTGCAGAGCAGAGCGTTTGCTCCTCAGCTAGCACCGTTGATTCAAGCTGCCAGCAGGAAGTGTGCATGTGAAATTCTTAATTTCCCCTCTACTCCCAAAGAAGCAAGAACCAGAAGCAAAGACTGGGCCTCGGACTGCTTAGGGGTTTGAAGATATTAAACAGGATATGAATTTCACTCGGGTAGTTTGCTGGAAGCCAGTGGAAAGTGAAACAGGAGTATTAAATGCTGTAGCTCAGCTCCTTCTCTGTTTGGCAAATTCTGCTTCACGTTTAAAATTAGTCCCTAGAAGCATGTCTATATTTATGTATATTGGAGATGAAGACTTGAGGTCAATGTTTTAAAAATGTACAAATGGTTTGGGAGCGTGGGGACCTTTTTAAAAAGTGATTATGTGTGCCAGTCATCTTCAAGGGTGTTTAGGTTGGTAAGTGGCAGTCCCTCACAAGGTTTGTCTCAGCTGCTAATGCCCAGAAAACATGTGAATCCTTTCTTGCTATAGGACAGTGGTTTGCTTTTGCTATTAGTGATGCCTTACTGTTTTTTTTTAATGTGATGAAGACTTCTCAATGGTCAGCAAAATGCAAGCTGATTTGCTTTGAAATGTTTGAAGTTCACTGCCTTGTGACCTTGTGAGATCTTGGATTACAACCCTGGGATGACTCAAGTCTTGGGGGCTTTCAGTAGGATGTATTATTAGGTTGGGTTTATCTTCCAAGAAACGGCTAGCAGGACTAAGTACTATGAGTTGCTGGTGAAGCTTTTTCAGGCTCAAACAACTTGTTGGATGAGCCTCACTATCGATGTGAGCAGTAGGTCCATCTGAAATTTTGTCCATGGGGCTTAATATCTTTTATGCTTATCGGTCTTTCTGCTATTTAAAAGCTGTGTGAGGTAACACCAAGCTGAGAACTAGTATAGGTTTTTTAGTAGAGCAACAGGATTTATATCAAGTTTAGTTGCGTGAATATGCGTGGTGTTTTGTAAAGAATGATACTTTAGGCTAACCTAGACAGATCCATCCCTTATTTGCTTGTAGAGGAAAAACAGAGATTCTCAAATAAGCATATATAAGAAATATCTGGAAATGCTGCAAGAATGATAGGGCATGAAGTGAGCAAAGAGTGTTGAAGCAACTTTTCTTTTGAATAAGCTTAACACAAAACTAATGGCAAATAGCTCAAACAAGCATGCATAATTGAATGAATAAAGCTACATGGGGAGTGTCCCTTGGAACAGATCTGGCTTTCTTATGATAAACTTTTGAAGGCTTATTAATGCACACTGGGTAAGAGTGTCCCAGGAGGAGCCTGTTGATGTGGATACAACTTTCTGTCGCCATGAATATGTATTGTCATGAAGTCAGCTCTGTCGTGAGGTCCACCCTTAGGCAGCTCCCCAGAGATCACGGTCTGTCTGTCTGCTTGAATTATGCCTGGCTGTGCTCTGTGGAGCTGCTGAGTACAGGAGTACTCCCTTGCCCAGGTCTTGGCATGGGAAAGAAAACAGAGCAGGTAGCTGCTAAAAGGGTAAAGAGTTTTTCTGTGCCATTGTGCTTTTGTTGTCCATTTTTGCCATGACTTCCCTGTGGCATTGCCACCATGCTAGTCTGTAGGAGTGAAATCTAGATGTAGTATTCCTTTGCACATCAGGACCTGCACGGCTAGTTCAAGCCAAGGTTTGCAGTGCTGTTACTGCCTGGATTCAATGCAGTTGTCCAATATATATGTGAAGATGTGTGCCACAAATTGCATAACAGCTTCCCAATTTGCTACATGTCATCACTTCCCAAGCTCATTAAAGCAATTTTCTTAACTTAGCTTGAAATCTACCCAAATATATTGTGCCAGAAGGCTTTGTTTCTACACTTGGAAACCTTACCAGCAATGTAGGAGAAACGCTTGTCAATGAGCTTGGAAGTGTTGCTAGCAACTGGTAACTGCAGTAACAGCCGGTGCGGCTGGCTGCGGCACGGTGATGGCAGCTCCAGAGGTGCTCCGGGTCGGCACTGGACACAGTCTCATCATTAGCAGGTTACAGGTTTCCTGGAAAGGTGTACTGACTTTGTACTTGGTTTATGTGCTTTTTTTTTTAATTATGAAAGGTAGAGCCAAATGTCTCTTGACATGTAAATACTTGGAAGAACTGTAGCAAGACAGAGCGGTTTTCTTTCTCTGATGTATGACCATACAGAAATTCAGTGGCTGCTTGAGACTATGCCAGCTAATTGCGTGTAAAAGAGAACAATCTATGTGAGTATAGTGTCCAGGTCTTTGCATGTAGATATGTAATTTCTCAGTTTAGCAAAGTAGAATAATAATTATATCTGTAGCTGTTATGCGTCTCTGAAGAAGCCAGGTCACCAGCAATGCTCTCTAAGCATCACATTGGAGCATGATATCAACTGACTTGTGTTGCTGTTGATTAGAGCAAAATGCTCTTGCAATACAACCCGTGCTATGCATAGGAGATGACAACATGAATATTTAATTGTGCCTCTGTTAGCATCTATGTGGAAATGCATGTATATGCACACATAGTCTCTGTAATAGTGATAACAGGGAATTGTGTGTCATATTTCTCAGAGCTGTTCTCTTTCTCCGCAGGAAATAGTTTATTGCAATGCAAATTGCCTTTCAATTCATTCTCAGCCAAATCAATTTCTGAAGGGAATTTTGTTATTCTAACAGTCTCTTAATACACACCCAGTATTAAAGGTTAAGAACTTGAGAAAAATCTAGCAAAATTGAGACCAGAGCTCCATTACGAAGATATGCACCTTCTTACTCACCGTGCATTAAAAGTGCAAGTCCTAGTGCCTTTCATTAAGGCGCTATTTATGTGCATTTGTGATTTCCAGTAGATTGGATTGTAATTAAATCAATTTTCTATTAATGTGTTTTAATTGTTAGGAAAAGCTAATTAGTAAGCTTTTTATCATGTGTCGGACAATGTAGTAGCATCTCTTTTGGTATAAGGACCTGTATTACTGAGGATTCAAGGTTTGCAATATATGACATTGCTATAATTAGCATGTAATCCAGCTTTAAGATGTATTAAAGTATTCATTTGGGAAAAAAACCCAAAACATTTTCTAGCAGTTAAAACAATGAATATTTTTTCCAGAGTGAGGCATTTGTGTCTGGAGTTCCAGGAACAGGATTTATTTAGGAAAAAAACCCACATAGGCTGCCTGAGTACTAGGAATTGTGTGTTTTAGCTTTTATTTCCAACTCAGATAACCTATCAAGAGGCTTCACTTCCATTACAAGAAGTGTAGGATGTACCAAAACCCATCCTTAAAATTTTTTTCTGCTGATGAGGGCAGGAATGAGCAAAGCCGAAACTGCTTTTGTTCACGGAACAAGGCATCTCGCTCTCTGCAGGCTGATAAAACCAGGGTGATTCAAGATACTATGGAACCTTTCTTTAGCATGCATTTTCCTTCCCGGCAGAAGTAATGAAGATGCCTCGATTTTGAAGCACTGTTTAGAAGGGTGCTGTAAGTTGTAAGCAGTATTGGATGTAATTGCTGAAACAGAGCTAGTATTTAACTAAGTGAGCTCCCCAGGCATGTTCCTAGTGTCAGACCTGCCAAAGCTCATCTGCTTGAATGAGGCTCACCAATATTTTTTGGCCACTGGCAAGACCATGTGTGACTTGCTGCTCCAGCGAGGCACCGCACAAGTGTGAGGTGGGACTGTTGAACTGTGCAGTGGGTGTGAAAACAGCATGTAGAAGTTTTGTGTGAAAATGTGTTACGAAGCGCAGACATACATACGTGGGTGCTGTTCCGCTTGCATTATGTGTTGATTGAATTGGTGGATTTTCACACATGGGACTGAAGAATTTGGGTCAGATGCAGCATAGTGGCATTTAAGAATGACCACAGGATGCATTTCCAGGGATATATTGTCCTCCTTTTATTCTTCTCTTTTAGTTGGGATTTTTCTCTGTGTTCTTCAGTACAGCTCTGAATTCAGAGAGCTTTCTTGGTAATGGTTGGTTTCAAAGTTTTACTTGGGATGGTTTGCTCTGTGTTTTTGGACTAAAACTGATTTTTAAAGATGTTTTAAGAGAGTTAAGCATCCAGTCTCAAGGAAATTTAAGAGAGGAGATATATGCAAAGTTCACGTGAACCTAGAATTGTAAAGCGGTAGAATTGTGAAAAGAACTATTTAGAGCTTGATTTTGGGCCTAATTTAGTAGATTTTACTAATGCACAGATATAAATCTGCAGGTTGAAAGTAGCTGGTGCCTGGCTGAGGAGTGGGTTGAGCTGCAGTGGGAGCTTTGGGGCAGAAGGACAGGGAGGATGGAGCTGTTTCTCTGGAAGAGCTGGGGGAGATAAGCTGCGCACGAAACAGGGAAGACAAATCAGATGGGGCTTCTGAAATGGTGATGAGGATGGAGCAGCTGCCTGAGAAGGTTAGGGCTCTCTGCTAGCGAAGCAGTGATTCCTTCAAGGTTTATGAAATATAAATTATATTTGTGGATAAGGTGGAGCATGTCAGTGCAGGAAGACTATCAGCAACAGGAGAATGGGGATTTTAGGCAGAGTTTTGGTCAGGCTGTGGAAGGAGGATCCTCCTCAGTTGATTAGAGGTAACAAGCCAAAGAGAGCATCTTTTCATCTCTCCTTCCCTCTCAAAGTGCTCCCAGCAGTTTGAATTTATAGGGGAGTTTCAAAAAAGAAAAGGGGCAGATGAACTGTTAGTACATATTCTTTAGAAATGAAGTTACTAAGAACTCTTTATTCAGGAAAGAAAGGAGGAGCTAGGGCAGAAGTTAATAAATTTCAAGTAAGAAAATGCAAAGAGCAATTTCATTTAAGCAGGGCAGCTGGGCGGCCAAGGGAGAAGCAAAGCTATATATGTCCCTGCAGATGTGCCAGAAACCCAAAGAACAGGGCAGCTGAACAGGCATGCCTGGTTTTCACTGAGGACCTTGATGTATAAGAGGCCTCTCCAAGCTCGGTGACAGGTTGTGGGCTAATAGGAGAGCTGGTGTTACACAGGACTGATGGAGTTGATTGCGTTGGGGGCAGAGTGGCACAATAAAGAAGTACATGAGTTATCTGTATTGGCAACTCTCACTGACTCCTAGGTTTAAAAAAAAAAAAAAAAAAAAATCAGGACTCTCTGGTGAACCATTTAACCATTGCACGTTACAGTGGCTGTGATATGCTGAACGAGATAGGAGCGGTTGTAAGGGCAGAGAACAAAATAATAGCAGGAGGTTTTAATTACCCTCTGTGTACTCTGGGTAAATGTCGCATTAGGGACTAATCATAGTATAATAGAATAATAGAGCTTGGAAAGGGACCTCTGGAGCTTCCTACACTGGAGACTGCTACTCAAAGCAGGGATGATGTCCACAGAGGTCAGGTTGCTCCTGGCTCTGTTGGAGTTTTGAGTATCTCCAAGGAAAAAGATCGCTGGTAGGTTCCCCAAAGGGTAGACCTTCCCTGCTCTCCCCACGTGGTCAGTGATGCCCTTTCATGAGATCCCTGATCAACCTTGTGCTCTTCTGTGCGTTCATAAATGATCTGGAAAAAGGGATGGGCAGGGGGCAAAGTTTGATCAGATCGAGCAGTAAAAATGAAACCCTCTTCAGAGAGTCGTGGTAGGATGCTTAGCGACTTGGCAACTGAAATTTGATGTCAGTCAGCACAAAATACTATACATGGAGCAAACAAACCTATCTGTAGATGTACAACAGTAGGCTCTAAATAGGCTTTGCCACAAAGAGGGGTTTTGGCATCACTGCGGATAATTTTGCAGAAAACCATCAATTTAGTGTCCTCTTCTCTCTGTATCAAAGCTGGACGCATTTTGTGATAGAGGAGAGGATGCTGCAGGATGCCTGCCTTGCCTGTGCCCAGGATGTGCCACTGCTGCAGTGTTTGGGCTTCACATATACCCCAAAAGGCTAAGGCGCCAAGGGGGAGGAGATGGCATGTCGCAAGCTGGAAAGCACTGGGTCAGGGCATGCTGAGAGCTCAGCGGCGCAGCTGCAGCCACGTAAATGTGATTTATGACAGCATTGCTGAAGCACCTGGGGCTTTGAATACCAAACGTGAAACTGCAAGAACGTTTGCAACAGCCTAGGGATTGCGATCGCAGGTCCCTGTGGGCATTAAGCATTCAAAGGGATGGCTCTTCTCAGGCACTGTGCTCTGTCTTCGATGTTTCTGTATTTACTAACAAGCAGCAAATTTTATACGTTCTTGCTGAAGCTTTTCCAATGGATTTCCGTATTGTTTTCTATTTTACTGAAACCTACTATTTTATAACACCACCTGTGAGAACATTTTGTTAAACATCTGCTGAGGACTAATGCAAAACTAGTTGCTTTTTCTTAAAACAAGTGCATCGCCTGAGTTTTATGTGGTGTGAAAGTGAAATAGCCTTTTGCAGCCTGAAAAGCTGTACCCTGTAACACAAATTAGCAACTGTTTTGGAATTTCCTTTCTTAAAAACAGAAACTTTTTGGGACCTAAAGCATGAGTATGTCCTTTTACCTGCCCTGCTATAGTTCTGCAGGCTGTTGGTCTTTCATAGCCAAGCTCTAAAATGCATGTAGGATGGATGCAAGGGAGTGCACTTTGGATTTCTTGGACTTGAAAAGCATTGGAGTTTTGCTTGCAGTTTTGAGGGGCTGGGCTTCATAACACAGGTTGTGCCTGCTGATCTTCTGCCGATGTTGGAATAGTTAGTGATTTCTGAGAGTGCATTTTTCTCCCTCTGGAGGTACGTGAGCTTGGTTCCCAAGTTTGCCAATCAAGGCAGTTGCAGCAGTGTTTTAGTTTATTAAATTAAATTCGTTTTGCTGCTGCTGGCTCAGGTCCTATATTTCTACAGACTGCACTGCAGGAATCCAGCTCTGCAAACACCAATTAAGAGGGACAGTGGACAGCCAAGTAATTATATGAATACCCTAAAAGACGTTTGGCTTGGCTGTTTGCAACTTGCAGGCTTGTTGCTGTCTCCGGTACCCTGCAGACAAATACTACATGTGGCTATTTAAAAGTCAGCAAGCAGAAGTGCAACAAGTTTTGATGTTAACAGCTTATTAAAATGAACAGTTTACCTGTTTCATATACTCCTGTTTTGCCTGTCTGTCTGCAGGCTTCATTTCCCCTTCACCTTCCCCAGCAGCAGCCTTAACCTCTCTGTTCTTCTGTGCTTTCCTGTGAAGACTCACTTAAAAAAGCAAGCACACAAACCCCACCCCAGCAGAGGATTTTGCACTGTAACATTTTTGCCCACAAGGCTCACAGCTTCATTTTTACTTTACCCCCATGACTCAGTGTTTGCAGAGTCTAGATGTGTTTGACTGGATTAGGGATAGGCTCAGTACTACAGCATCCTGACTTAATTTCCAGCACAGCAGAGTTGAGGAGCAATGATCCCCAGGTTTTGATTTCTTTTTTAGGAGGAGCAGTTGGGATCTGTGGACATCCTTTGCCAGACCTTTCTTGTCATTAATAGCAGTAGTAGTAATGAGGTGCTCATCTGTATGTTAGGTATACAAGCATCTTTGAAATGCTTCTCTGAGTCTCCTCTTGAGAACTGGTGACAGAGATCTTAAAACACAGCTTTAGCTGCTGCTAAACTGCAAAGTAGGCTTGTCGATTTGGCAAATATTTTGTGTGCCTACGTTCACTAAGATCAAAAATATATTAAAATAATAACAAGTTATATTAATTAAATAACAAAATTTAAAATCTTCCCAATTCACAAAACTTACAAGTTGAATTAGACATTCCAGTGTTGTTGTTTAATAATTTTAATGGGAGTTCATGGTGAAATACTCTGACAGAAGGATGCAACTTCTACTCTTTCAAACATTGCATGGAAAACTTCCTTCATTTTCAAAAGCTGCTATTGTGGCTACAGTACAACACTGATTCTGCTGTGCTTGCATGGTATTAGCACTGATGTACAAATACTAAAGCAATAAAAAGTACTTGCTAGTATTTAATATGCTTATAATATTAAAAGAGATGATACAGTAGAAAAGGCTACCACAATCTGTAGAGCTCTGTCTTTTTATGTATGGTTTCAAAGCATCATATTATATCTTAAATAAGATGCAGGGTATAACAATCACGAACATTTTGTGGAGACATGTATAAGCCTTTTTTCATTGAGGTAGTTTAAAAGAAAGGATACTGCAAAGAAAATGTCAGGTTAATTGCCATACATAATTGTATTATAGTAGAGAAAAGAATTGTAACAAGCCCATGAATTAAAGCGAACCGTTTAGCTGGATGAAGGTCTGATTTCTGTGATTTGTTGAATTAATTTAATATAGTGTAAAATTTTATTAAGCTTGTAAGAGCCCTCATATTCAGAAAACTTTCTTTGGTGGGGAATGTAAGAAAGACTGAGATATTTCCAGTTTAAACAATGGAGATGGTGATTTGTGTGCTGTTCAAGGAGAGCAGCCTGACAGCTTTTTAGTTGCAATAAAAGTAGATAAGATCCAGCTGGTACAGCTAATAATAGCAATTTTTTTTAAAGGAAGCCAACCCTATCTCTTTGTTTCACTAATGATCTATGCAGCTTAAATACAGTGATGGGGAATGAGCAAAAAGGGCACATGCTGTTTATCTTTCCCATCTGTGGTCTCAGGCTGTGGTTCCCCAGATGCTGAAGGTGGTCTGCTGGCTGCTGCACCACCACCCTCCTTGGTTGCCCTGTGCGGTCCTGCTCTCCTCCTTAGGCCACCTCTTCCTCTCCTGAGATCCTGTTTAGGATCTTAGGAAGACTGAGACATAACAGGAAAAAAACCCCACAAACAACCAAAACAGAGCATATCTTGACAAAATCAGAAATTACTCCAGGCTGGGGACAAAGAGATGTTTCAGGTCAAGCAAAGTTGTAGCTACTTCTCATGATTTTCACATGCACAAATGTTTCGACTATTGTACCAAAACCCATGATGTGTTATGACATGGTTCAATATCATGGGGTTTTTTTAGGGTTTTGTTTGTTTGTTTGTTTGTTTGTTTGTTTTTTTATGATTAGAGTGTTGTCATGTTAAAAGAAAAAATGGGGGTGGGAAAGGAGTGCTGTGCAGGGCTCATGGGCTGCTCCAGGTACGTTGGTTCCTGCCAGTGGTAGGAGCTGCTGTGGATCATGAGCCTCCTTCTTGCCTTTCCTGAGCTCTGGCTTTTGCAAGGTTTTGCAGGTGCTGCCAGCCCAGATGAGGAACAGCTGTTAAACAGCAAAGCTAATTTTCATGTGGAAGAGCGCAGGAATACTTTACAGTAACCAAAACAGAAGAGTAAAGCATAGGAAACAGTCCCTTTCATGGTGTTACCAGAACCATCATATCCTCTGAGACTGTCAAATAGTTGGACAGTTTTATTTTCTAGGATTATGGGTTTCAGAGGGCAGTTGTCGCTTACTTCACTCCGTTGAAGTGTTTTGCAGAGGGCTTTTCTGAAAAGCCCCTGATGATGTTGCTTTATGTCCACACTGGGCTGTCGATGGTGCTCACAGAAGGCACTGCTGTTCCCTCCTTCATGCACTGCCATTTCCATGTGCCCTGCCCTGTTAAGAGTGATGGCTCTTTACTCTGTAAGGTCTTTCTAAAGGTTTCTCTTGGGTATCCTCTGTTCCTGGTTGCCTGACAAGGTGGTGTGTGCGTTGACTCTGACTGTGTCCCATGCTTCCTGCAGGTACCAACAATGACCAAATTCTTGAAGATCTCAGGTGGTGATGAAGTATTTCTGTTTGACATCCCACATCTTTTGCAGATGCGCAGTCAACGTACCGAAGGCAATGGTGGAGCTCTCTTAGAGCCAAGTGGCTGGCAACAAAGTTGGATTTGTTTTGAAAATCCTTTGTTTTGTCCACCTTGAATTTGGATACTCTTGAGTTTAGGAAATGCGGAGGCTGCCCCTTCTCTCCTTGCTGTGACTTTACCTTGCCACTGCTTCTGGATTGCATGGCCTGGGACAGGAGCCCTTCTGCTTTCTTGATGGTCTTCCGCTTTGATGATACCGCTTGACAGCCAGGCTTCAAAGACAGTTGTTGCGCTATAGTGGACTTGGAGGGCTGTTGAGCTTTTTTATTTTGGGGACAGAGTCTGGCAGAGGAGATGGGGAGTGGGACCTCCCTCTCTCAGCCACAGAGATGGGTTCAGCTCAGCTATGAAGTTTATCTTCCCTCTCTTTGACATGGTATCATTAGCCCAAACGAAGCATCTGTTCATGCTAGGGCTAGATTTATGCTACCCATAAACTTCTTCAGACCACAGCAAAACTAAGCAGCAGTGGAGAGAATCAGCTCTGTTTCATACTGTCATGATGAAACACTGTTTTGTTGTGAGGAGATCCCATAATGCCAACACTTGAAATTGTTGCCATCTTGTGTCTTACGCTTTTCTCCTCTCAAATAGCTTTGGTATGTTTGCATTTTATGTGCCCTTGAATACGTTAGAGTAATAGAAGCATCATTCACTTCCTGATCTGTTTCTCTCCTTGTCCCTGTGAAATGAAGAAGAAAATATTTTATATTCCCAGTAACATTTACTCCCTCTTGCTGAATTTGTGACAGTATCTTTCAAGGACCTGGTATTTTCACTCAATGGGTATTTCTCTCTTTGCTTCAGTACTCCTTCCACTGTGTAATCTCTTTCTCCCTTTCTGATGTCCCGCAGAACAGTCATGTCTCTTCTTTACTTAATCATTATCTTTGCTTAAAAGCAACAACATCATCATCTCCTCTTTCAGCTTGTTTTTTTTAGTATTTTCCCCCTGATTTTCCTTTCTTCTCAGCTAAACTACCCCTTTCCTTGGTTCTTTCCTGTTTGTCCTTGACATTTGCTTGTCTTTCCTTTTAGTACTTCTCCCATTTGTGCTTGTTGGTGGTCAGCAACTCTTGGACCGATACTGGAATATTTTGGGATAGTAAACAGATTTTTACACCATGGCCATGAAAGTTAACAATCTTCTCTGTGTCCTAAGACTGTCGCAAACATGGTCTGTTTTCAACCCCACTGTCTCTGGGTGTGTCATGAAGTTGTGGTGCAATATGCTGCCCCTTTTACTTAGCGTATGTAATCCCAGTTAAAGTGTTGCTGTTTCAAGGAAAATGTGTGTAGGTGTGTCTTGCACTCCCATCCAGAGTTGCATCATCTATTCTTCACTTGTCGTACTTAATTTGACCTGTGTGTGGATTGCAACATTTACCTTATTGAAGGAACGTTTATAATTTCTCTGCTGTTGCATAGGAATCTACTGTATAATTTCACTTCCAGATGTCTTTGGTTGCACGTGTCTTTGATACACTGAAAGCCTCAGTGTCCTTTACTGTGTTTTATTTTTAATGTCAGACACTTTGCCTTTAGGCACTGGCTTGGTTGGTTAAAAGTCATCAGGCTGTGGTGGCCTGCATTTTTGTATTGAAGTGCATTACAAGGATACTTTGAGCGAATTATATTGGTATATTGGTTCTGCGGTGTAGTTAAAGCACTTAGTGATCAGTATCTCTGTAGACCATTTTAATTTTTTTCATAATGAAAATAATGGAGCAGTTCTGCTAGTCTGGGACTAGAGCATGGGGGAGAAACTTGAGTCTGTTGGTATTTTGGCCTTGACTATGCAAAAGTTTGACCAAAGAGCCTTGCACTGTTAAAAATTTCATCATGCTCATATGTACTTGAATGCTAATAAGGAAACAGTAGATGGCAAGATGCTAAAAGATAATGTTACTGCCTAGTAACAGTAATTTGCTTTAGGGAAGAAGAAAAACAGCGGCATAGAAAATTACCCACTGGCTTTTGGCAGTGAAGGTTGCATGTGTTGAGAATTCTTCACGCTGCGCTTAACGCGTGCTGAACACTTATTTTAGGGGTGTTACATGCCTTTAGCCTCAATTTTGATGTGAATACAAACTTTACTTTGGAAATAGCCATTAAAGGGCATTTCTCCTTGCTGTTTTGTTTTACAGAAGGACCTAACCATTTTCATAATGCTAAGGAAAATAATAATAATTATGAAAGGAGATTGTGCAAGGAAGGGCAAACAGAAAACCACAGAGATGTGGAGGTGAACCGATTTCTTTTTACGGTGGCAATATTCAAGTTTCCACATTGGCTGGCAAGAGCAATATATTTGGATGAGATTTTATAGGTAGGGCTACCTGTGGCTTGGAACACTTTTTTCAAGTTTACTTAATTAAAGACTAAACAAATGAGTTTGAATAAGATTTATCTGTGCTGGTATGGTTATCCCCTTCTTTGTATTTGTTTAATTCATATTGTCTAAAGACAAAGTCCTTCCTCTAGCCTTGTTTCTCTCTTCTGCCCTCCCGTTGGTGAAGGAAGAGGTGCCTGGCACTAACTTTTGCTCCTTACCCTCTCGTTTCCCAAAGGCAAGGGGAGGACAGTGCTGACTTGACACTACTAAAACTGTAGTGGTTGGGGCAAAAACCACCCTTTTTCCTTGCCTTCCATCCACAGTAACATTTCTGCCCTTACCCCTTTGCTGGGACAGAGCTGATGGGATGATTTTAAGTCCAGAGTGTAAAACTTCTAGCTGAGCTGAGACACAGCACTTGGTGAGGACAAAATACAGAGGCTGATGTAATTTTCAATTTCGGCAGATTTCTGATGATGTGGTCAAATGACACACTAGGTGTTTTGCAACACCAGGCACAGGGTCCCAAGCTGTACATGTGATGTGTGGGTGTCCAGGAGAGCTAATCCCTGGGGAAAGGGTGTGAAGGATGAGTTACACCCCTGCAGGGGTATTGTTGTCTGGATTTACAGTCTCCCTGGCTCAGTTTAGTGTGGCTCACCTGCAATGCCAGTGAAGCAAACCACATGAAAGCCACCCTGTTCTGAAGGAGAGCCTGTGCAGTTGTTCGAGGATAAATAACTATTCAATATTAATCTGGATTAATTTTTCCGAGTGTTCCCCTGTAGGAAATCTTAGCTTGGGGTTTGAGGTGAAGGGTTTAAATCCCTGAAGTCTGTGTACTTCTGCAGTGTGATTACTGAGATAAGAGTATATTAGAAAAAAAGCTCTTAGCTGCATCACTGATGCTTTTTTTTGCCCTTTAACTTGTCTGTCTCATTCAGCCAGAACTCTCTTTAATTTATTGAGCAAAGTATTTCAAACTGTAATTGCTGTGCAGGGATCAGAGGCTGGGGAGATTTTTTCTGGAGTCAGGGCAGTTGAGATGAGTGGAGGAGCTTTTATATTCCTATGGAGACTGCGGCTCCTGAGCTCATCTGACTTCAGCTGTGGACCGGTATCGGCAGGCTTTATAGTTTGCTACAGGTTGTATTTTCTGCATGGCTCTTCGTGTATCAAAGCTGATACCGTGTGATATGGGGCGGGGGTGTGTTAACCATAGCCCTTCAAAAGCGGGCAGATGTTTTTTGCTTCTTGGCCCTGCTGTTCCGTCCAAGTCCTCCATAGCAGCCTTCTGGCACAGATGTTATATGAATTGTAGTGACATTGCATTGTATTTAATCTGGAGCTGTGCCAAAACTGCTTTATGGTATATAGAGATGAAGCAGTGAAGAAAAACTTTTATGACACCTTGACCTTGAACCTTCTGAATGCTTAGCATATATATATGTGTGCACACACAAATATATACACACCCCAAAGAAATTCTTCAGTGGTCTTATCTGAGCAGAAATGAGTTTGCTCTGTTTTCAGCTCCCTGCTCAGGGGGTGTGTTTTGGCTGCTCCATCACATGGATGGGCTGATGGCACTGCTCAAAGCTGTGCCATTATTTTTGGGTGGCACTTGCAGATGGGAGCATGTTTCTTTCACTGGAAACCATAACAGAAGTATTTTTCCCTGGTGCTGCTACTGTTGGTAATGTGACGTGTTTTTGATTCCAGTCTGGGTCTAATTTAGATGCCTTTTGCTCCAACCGTTAGGATGCCATCTGTTAATAGGCTCTTCAGCACCCTTTTCCCTGCATGTTCTTGGCCCCTCCATGGCAGGATGAAGATGTTGATATCATCTGTCATCGTGCCAGCTACTCTGCCACTCATTTGCATTGCTTCACTGGGTGGAGGAAACAACTTTCCTATATCTTGGGAAGTCCATGTTCAGTAATGGGAGGAAGGAAAAGCTCATCTAAAAGATGTGTTTTTCTGTTGTCTGGGAATCTTTTTTTTTTTTTTTTTTTGCATGGGCTCACAAAATAAAAATTCATTGGGTAGTAATGATAGCAACTGCTGTTACAAAACATTTATTTTCATCTTTTGCTTCACATGGCCTTGTCTTCAAAGAAACGAGCTGGTGTTATTCCTCTTGTCCCTTTGTCATTACATTACGGTATGGCTTTCTCACTCTTTCAGACTCTCTGCTGCCCACTCACTCCTCAAATATTGAATGTATTAGTTCAGGCACTTAAATATTGGGAAGACTTACAGGGATCCAAACTAGCTGTTGGATGAGAGGTACTTGCACAATAATTGCAAGCAGAAAAGAGGTTTAACTTGTGCCCATGAAGCATTAAGCATTTTGTGGATATACAGAGGGAACATAACTTGTCATCTTGTGTAACTTTGCACCCACCCACCTGCTTCAACACAGAGAAGATGGGGGATGTCAGGGCTCTTGTCGAGAGTCTCTCTCTCACTTTTTCCAAAAATACTGACTTCTTGCTTTGGCGTCTGTATGGTGCAGAGTTGCATCTTTACTGGTGGCTGATTTGGGTACATACACAAGCTATATGCTAAAGTGTTTGTGTGCATCCATACACTAATTTAGCTTAAAATCTCCTTGTCTGTTCCTTTCTTGCAGAAATTCTTGCGTTTATAAATCTTGTTCACTGATATAATTTGGTGTAACTCATGAGGGTGTAATATGTGGGGGGTGGGTGTTAGTTCCCCTACAATCCTTATGTCATGCTGAACCTAGGATTTCTACTGAAAGTCTCGTCTTTCCTGGAGAACATCCGCTCTTTTCCAGTATGTCTACAATGCTTCAGGTGACAATTAACATATGACATTGCTGTGCAAAAATTCAGAGATGTTCCAAGGAAAACGTGCTTTAACCTGCCATTTTAGTGCTGCAAATTCGCAGACAGGCAGAATCTTCTTTATTTTGCTGTGGGATGCTTGTCCACCCTAAAGCAATGTTGCTGTGCTGTGTGAATGTGTCCCGGGACAGACCTTTACTGGGGAAGTCTTATCAAGAAATTGAACTACACCAATAGGTTTGGTAGTGAGGACAGTCCTAGTTTGGTATTTGGCTGTAGTCTATATGTGTAAGTTTAGGTGTGCATGTGCATTGACATACATCTGTTCCTACAGAAACCCAGAGGAGGCTCCTGGGAATGACAAGTAGCTTTGCCTGCCTGGTCTTTGCTCTAGGGAGGGGTATATTTAATGCAGTTGTTGATACAAGGGGTTTTCTCTGCTCCCTCTAGGACTAAAGCCACCTAGCAATGTCCCCGTGCAGTGATGTGTCAGGACCCGCTGCCAAGCTCCTCCTTATCCATGCAACTGCCTCTTTCCAGCCCTCTCTGCTGGAAGCACCTGTTGGGCGGGCTCTAGCATGAAATATTAATATCGTAATGCATTTTGATTAGCTTTGCTGCCGTGGAGTCACTTGAAAACCACTTTAGAGAAATGAAGAAGCTGCGTAAAACACATTCTGGATCCTGAATAGTGTTGTTTGCATGAAATGGTCTTGGTTTTGGAGACTGCCTGCTTGATTTTTGAATAAGCAAACATGACTTTGCAAAGTTCATCTTTGCTGATGCTTTCCCATTCATTTTCTGGCAGATTCATATAGTCCTTCCTCACTCATCCCTTTCCCCGTTTCCCAAGTCTGTTGGTGAGTACCCCTAGACACGTATATCCAGGGCAGATAACAGCAGGGTTCTGGTTTTGGGATGTTTACTTCCACCTGTGTTAAATACACTTATTCAGCAAGGAAATTAAATAAGTCAGTTCTTGGCTATAGAAAGGTATCTAAATATACAATGCATCCCCAGGGAGAAAGTAATCAAATCTCCTGACCGTACAATAATCAAGTGTTCGCACAGAAACCTATCACTTTAGCAAGTCTGTCTGCATTGTGCCAAGCAGTAGCACAGTAATGTATGTTTGAGGCAGATTAAAAAAGAAAAAAATTAAGCTCTTTATATGAACTAGATGAAGTGTTTATTCCATGGAAATCCAGAGAAAACCTTCAGAAATGTTGATCTTACTTTGGCAGAAAATCTTCCAGTTTGGAATAGAAATAATAGCTTTTTTTGCTACTTAAGAAAACAAAACCTAACCCTGCAGTAAAAAGTTGATTTTTTTAAACAATAGAAACTAGTAATCATTTCTGCATCTTTGCACACACTGTCACGTGAAGCTTTTTTTTTTAAGGAAAAAAAAAAAAAGAAAAAGGCAATGTCTTCATGGCTTTGTTGGCCTCCCAGGCAAAGGCCCTTCTGTGGCTCATTAGCTGCACTTGTATTCACACCAGCTCTGTGTGGAAAGACAAAGTTTGTGTTCCTTGTTATAATGCTCCTTTTTGTCCATTCAAATAACCGATTAAATGACATAACATGAGAAGCATGACTTTTTTAAAAGGATGTTGAAAAAGGAGCTAGCAAAACTAGTTTGCTTAAGCAACGGCTGAGACAGGAGTTTAAGTGCTGTATTTGCCATCGGTGAGCATTGCTGGGTCTGCAGAGTGAGCACTGTGCTTTCAGGCTTCCCTGACATCACATTTTCAGAGGTGTTAAGTGGTTTATGGTTGTAGATGGCTTCTAGTTGCGCATCTCAGAGGACCTAGGAGCTTTTTTCCCACCGGGCTTTTTTAAACCATCTGGATTTCTAGTTCAGGAACGTTTTGTGGCTTAAGGCATCTCAGCTTCTAGTACACTTGAGGAAGGTGAGCATACAAGGGATTAGACATGAAGGTCAACTATATATTGATTTTCCCCATGTTCTGGAGAAAAAAAAATCATTTTGCTTCCCTTTTCTCCCAGGAGGAGACTGGAAACCAAATTGCATCATGCAGAAGCCAGTTGCTTTTCTCTGTTGCTCGAAGGAGAGAAGGGTCCCAGTGAAGGGAGAGTGGTTTTTCTTGTCTCTGAGCTGTTGGGCTGGGGCTGTAGGGAGACTGTGGTCTCCTCCTGTTGGGGCCATCCGATGTGTCCCTACACTCCATGCTTGCTCACTCTTCATCCTCCTTCTCCAAAGGTGGCCCAGGCTAGCAGAGAGAGGGGAGCAGAGAAGCTGATGTTTCAGAGAAAATAGAAGATACTGGTTTCTGGTACTCCTCATAATGTCTACGTGTAACTACATCTTCTCCCTTATGTTTTTTGCAGTATTTACTGACTGTCCTCCAGTTTTCCCCCAGACTTGCCATCCCCTTTCAGACTCATCAATGTGATCCTTTAAATTCAAGGGAATCAAAGGCAGCAGGCTTTGTTCTGTCCTTACTGTCAAAAAGAGAGGCTATCACAGACATTTCCTTGTGATGTCTAATCTGCATAAATGTACTTACGTTTAATTCATCTCTGGTTTGTTTTTAGTAATATCTTTATGCTGTTGTGCCTACGCTTGAGGAAGCTGCTGTCATCTCAGCGTGTCTGGCTTACCACTGTCAATAACATTCCTCTCAGTTTGCATGCAGGAGATGTTTGCAGTCATCCTGGTCCTTGAACATAAGGCAATGAGATAGCTAAAGCGACACACTTCATTAGCAGCTGGTATTTGTTGATCCCTCTTAAACTGTTCTCTAAAGAGTTTTTTCACTGTTTTGTTTTTGTGAGCAAAAAAGCACGGGGAGAAGAATCTTTTTGCTAGTTCCAACTGGTTTGTCTCTGTTCTGTTTAATTAGTTGAGCAAGTGTGCAGGTTTTGGAAAATCACCTTTAAAGCAGAATGTGGCTCATTTTTGGCCACTGTGAACCCCCTGAGAAAATGTACTGTCAACCTGAGGCAGGGTTTGCATTGGATGTGTAAGAATCCTCCAGATGATTTGGACATCGTCTTTACTTGGTAGGATCTCACAATACATTACTCAGGACGAGGGATGTCCTCCTGGCTGTAAACTTCTCTGTATGTACCTACCTCTCATGACATCTCCCCCTTCCCTAAAAAGTTTGAGTGTTGTTGAAAGAGGGTGACCAAAATGTCCGATGTTCTCCCCTCTTGTCTATCTCTATCCCCTTTGGTTACAGGGACATACTGAGAGGCTGCCTGCTTTTAGGCGCATGAATTCAGCATAAAACAAACTATAAAAAGGACAAATTTTCTGTTGTACAGTTATATAAAGTACAGTTTCTGTAACAAAAATTACAGCTTTTATTTTAACTGCCCTCCTTTTTCAGGTAGTCCAGAACACGTGGGTAGCAAGAGTGGCAGAAATCTGTTGTTGCCTCACTCTTACTGATCACCTAGATCCAGTAGAGAAAAATATTTTTCCATTTCTGCTTTTTTGCTTTTGTTTTTAAATATTTTAGACAGGAATATTACATCCTTAGCTTCTGTCTGAAGATGAGAAAAATAAACCTGAAAAAGAGCGTGAAGAGAATACACTTTTTATGCTGTAAAATATTTTTCTAGCTCTGCTGTTCCCGTTTTGAAAACTGAATAGGTGACGTGTCTGGGGCTGATAATGGCAATTCAGACAAAGTCTGCGGCCGAAGCAGGAGAAATCACCGCGTTTGTCCAGGGGATGCAGGAGCCAAGTATCTGCTGAAGGTGTGCGAGATTGTGGGGCAGCTTCTGAGAGCAGTCATTTGCCACAGATCCCCTGAAATCTAAGGAATTGTCCCCATTTATATCAGGCAAAGACCATGCCGACATCTCTGCAAGCTAGTGGAAAGGCTGCCTGTTTTTCAAGTGTTGCTTTTTCACATGCCTAAGATTGATGTTTTTCAAAGCAAACAAAATCAAGTGAAAAGTAGGAGAGCTGAGCACTCGAATAAAGTAGTCTTGAAGTTAAGGTTTGCATGCTATTTTTCTTGCTACCTGTATTCACGTTTAGTTTGATGGATTATTTCTGTACTGGATGTTCAGATTTCTTTATTTAAAATATACTCCTGTTTTAAACTTCAAATATATGTGCCAGTCAGGCGTTGGAATTTGCTTTTACAAGAAGTAGGCTGTAGATTAATTCAGGTATGATATGCATAAAAATAAATGACAGGCTGGATTAAAAATGAATCAGGAATTTATAATTTATTAATGAGTTGAATCAGCAGCATCTGAGTGCAATATACTCTTTAAGTAGTATTTTGATTATAGATTTGTCTAAAACCATATATACGCCTATAATATACCCAGGAAAAGCACCTGCAATGTGAAATTATTGTAATTATTTATACATTAACTACCTGACGCAACCATACGGTTATTTGATCCTTTTCACAAAGGAAAATATTCTTTGTGAAATTATCTGGAGATGGAAACATATAGTATTTTTTATTCATTTGAGATTAATGGATCATCCTCTTATTTCTACATGAGCTTTTGTCATAGGTGCTGTGTAGCCTGGGAAAAAACAAACCCAGTCAGCTCAGATCCTTTCATTTTACAGAGCTGATTTCCTAAAGTGTTAGTGCAAAGATTTTTTTCTTCTTTTCATCTGTTCTCTTGAAAATCTGTGGTAGCTAAACCTTTGTTGTCTTTTCTATTTGTCTGCAAATGAGAGTAACACTGTTTCTTTGAAACTGTCTGAATTTCTTTCCCTGCACTTGTAGACAAAGAACCAAGAAAAGGCCAGATCTCTGCAAGAATTCCATCTGAAAAATAGCTACAATACATGAATTGTTCCAAGACCAAAACCTCCCCGTACCTATAAATAATAAACAACCAGAAAAGAAAGAGATGTTTCTATAGGATCCTAAAATATCTCTCGGAAAGTTCCTGGCAAGTTTTCTAATATAATGCATCTTTTTTTCTAGTTTTAAATAAAGAAATAAATTTTACTTGCATATTTGCAAATATAGTGCCAAAACTGTACAAAAATGTGAAGAGAAACACGATCACAGCTTTCAGTTTGTTGTAGGTTCTTAATATGACATGAAGTGACGAATTCCATTGAGTGTGTGTTACTAGTAGAGATTTCCAAGGTAACTCGCATTTTTGATCCAATGAATATACAATGAAGGCTGTTAAAGCTTTTCTAATAAATATATTGCAAAAATATATGAATACCTGTTTCACTTTTAACTATAATTGTAACTAACTAGGTGAAGTTGAGAAATTTGAGGTGTTTTCAAGTGTTGGCTCTCAAATTGAGTGAAACACCTTTTTTTTTATTTCATGAGCATGAGCTGGATGAAATAGTAACAATCAGAAGGCCAGAAAAATTATCTAGATACCGCGGGGAGGAGGCTGATCCGGTTTGTATCCAGATGAAAGAAGATACCTAGAAAGGTTGTAGTTGGTTACCAATAGCTAGAGATGCCACTCATGTGGCTGCTTTTGTCAGGCTTCCACAGTGTTCTCCAGGTGAACATCTTCACCGTGTAATATTTTCACCCTAATAAATTATGTGTCCTTATTCCAAGGGGGCTCCATGTTCTGTTTCTGTGGAGGAGCGGGTGTGCAGATAAATGCTTCTTGAACCCTGAAGCCACGTCTGGTTTGGATGGGTTCAAATAACTGGTGGCTGTCCAGTTTTTCTGCCAAAGCTTTCAAATCTTTATGGCCATGGTGCAGGATTGGGTTGGCATGTACCAAGGGTGCTCGAAGCAGATCAGCGCAGGATTTTAAACCTTTCACTGTATACAGGCTCTCCTAGAGATTGCTGAGATGACTGAGTTACTTGCTTGGCTTGAAAACCATCAGCCCTACAGTATCACTTTACTGTTTTTTGACAGGTTTGATTTTTTTTTTTAATTTAGTACCAAGTGATTACTAGAAAAATGTCCAATTAATGCAAAAAATAGCCTCTGCTGAATATTCTGTATAAGCCAGATGTGTCCTGATGTAGCTGTGTCCAGGTCACGTAGATCCCATTTACCCTTTGGTGATGATGGAGAGTCAGTCAGTCACTGGAGTGAATTTGCTGCCCACAGAAACCAGCTTTCAGTATTTTGGTTTCTGTCAGCTTAATTCACTGTCTTAAACTCGACGCTATTTAATAGATTTGCGTTAATTTGGTCTTAATAAAACAAACCACACAATTTCCCAGCCAAGGTACAAGGACAATTTGTGGCAGGCACCGTCAGTCTTGCAGAGACCTCAAGCCTGTTCTTATGCGGCTGTGGTGTCTCCATCATCGATAGTTTGCATATCATGAGTCAAGCCCCCAAAATGCATTTACTTGTTTTAAAAGCACAGTAAATCAACTTTAATAGGTTGTGTGACTTTTTTATTCCTTTTTTAAATGCCTTGATATAAATACAAGCATACATGCGTGTCACTTTTAGCCTCTCTAGCATTTAAAGTTACTGTTAAGGCATTTCTGTCCTGTGATGCAAAAGGCTGCTTGGTGCAGCCAGTGAGGAGTTAAAGTGATCAGAAAATGCACCCTCTGTATGGTTTTTGGAGAGTTTTTGTGTTTGGGTTTCTTTTGTTGTTCTTGTTGCTTATTTGCTTTGTCTCCCCTCTATTTTCACCCAGAATAATATGAAAACATTACTAGAAAGTGCATTGGCACTTGTGATTAAAGTGGAATAGAAGTTTATAGTGGATCGCTGTAGCCCTTGGAAAATTCTCCAGTGATTTCTTCTTAAATCAATGCTGCTTTATGAGTTAAAAAAGAAATAAAATACGAGTTAAAAAGGAAATAAAATCCAAACATGTCAACAAGGTCAATCGGTTTCTAACAGAAAGGATCGATTTTGGTGAAATCTCATTTTCCAAACTCTCTCTGAGAGGGTACTGAGCACATACTTTCCAAAAGTTTCCTTCCTGCTGCAGCAGGGAGTTGGGGAGCTTTATGTTTGGCTGTGCTTAAGTGTCTTTCCTTGGACAGCTTTTCTTTTCCTCTCTTTTATAGGGTGCAGTATTTCATGTGGTGTTTTGGTAAGTTAGTCGAAACTGCTCCTGCTAGCAAGAGCATCTCCTATCAGTATCTGATGGGTTTCACCTGGAGTCAGTGGCTGAGGGAAATCACTGCTGTGCTTAGCATGAGAACAACATCATTTCTTAATAAAACATAGCAGCAGAGGAAGAAGCACAAATAATAATGTTTATTTTTAAACAAAACTATTCTTTATCCCTGTGTTCTTCAAAGGTGGCATTTGATGGAGCATTACGGGAAAGTTGTCTGTTGCCAGTATATCACTTTCCATCTGCGCAAACACAAAAGAAAAACCCGAATTTGTCTCTCTGCATGAGAGGTGAAATTTTGTGCAAGCAACAGATTCTGTAGAGTTTCACTTGTAATTTTTTTTCCTTTGCTCAAAGAGGATATTTAGGAATTAATTGGAAGTCAAAATTTTTGCTGAGAGCTAAAACATGATTGGATTCTTAATGATGATTTCCCCCCCCCTCATTTTGCTATTTAATGGCCTTCACCGCTTTTACCTGTTACTGTTAAGTGGGTTTGAAAGACATCTTTTCCACCTTCATTTACAGAGACAGATCATTTTGCTCGACTTGTAAGGTGTCTGTGGTTTATTTTTAACAGCCTATAATTTTGTGGGCATGAATTGGATTACCGCTGTGTTTTTCTAATGTCACTCTTGCTGGCTATTCTGTCACAGTTGTGTGGTGGAAAACAGGCATAAAATACAAATATTCTCGTACATTCATTTCTTTAAATCATTTCAGGGTTGTGCAGGGAGCAGGGGGCAGATCTGCCTTGGAAGTTTGATGTCCAGTGAAATACTTCTTTTAGCTGGCTAGTGTTATCAAGGTGGAATCTGTGGTCTCAGCTTTTGTCTCTTTTGTTTGTTTGTTTATTGTAGCCCCATAAGAGTAAAGTCTCTGACTTGGATTTGTTCTGTTTGCACTGAGCATATTAGCAGGAGTTAGGCTTACACAGTGAAGCAAGAATCACAGGTGAGCTGATGTGGTACATTAGTGGGGGCAAAATAGCTCAAATATTCTGCTTCTGCTGTTCATTTTCACAACCCGGTAAAAATGGATACTCAGCCTTTCCAGCTCTTGGCAAAAGCCAGGCCAGTAGTGTGCTCAACCCAAAATCTGGTTCTTATCATCATTTTGAAGCATTTGGTGTTTCGCTGGTCTTTCCAAAACCTTTCACTTACGCTTAGATATTCTGGTGTCGTGTCCCCCCCCCCTCTGATTTTCTTTGGGAAGTCTTCATGCTAGCACTTGATGTAAAAGAAAGGATTACAGCTTTGTAGGTAGTAACACATAGCAACTGTTTCCAGATTGTTTGATACCACCAAAGTACTACTGTTAATTTTAGTCCAAGTATGTTCCTTGTTAAATACCTCCTTTCTTCCACTAAGGAGCATAGAAATTGTTAGTTTATTGCAAAATAAGAATTTAAAATTACTTCTCAAAGGTAAAGCTATGGAGCAAAATCACATGCTGGTTTTACATAATGGAATTGTTCTGATTTACACTGCTGTGGTTGAAATCAGGATCAAACATTGTTTTAAGTTCAGGGAGTGGAACTGAAAATTAGATGTCAGCTCCCACTGTGGCATTTTTTTCAGTTGGTCAAATGCGGAGAGAAGTTTTTAATCCCACCGAGTCCTGAAAATACGCTAAAATACCCACATGTTTTTGGGCTACCTCTTCATGGGAGCATCTGAGCACATAAGAATTTATCTGATTTTTACCTTTAAAATGTCACTTACACTAAATAAAACTATGTAAAGGTTTACATAAGTCCTCAGAGCTTTGCACTGTGACAAGCTACTCATTACAAGTAAATGTCAATCCAGATGCCATGACGAGCTTGAAATTTTGTTGCAGTTTGCTTTGCAGAAATTAAGCATACATGAAGACACATTCTTCCTTTTAAAACCAGATAAATTCAGCTCTCTTAAGGTGACCGATTCATTAGTATCCAAGTCTTGAATCCTGTAATGAGTACTAGTGTGCTGAGTCCCGCTGGGTGGCCACAGCTTTGCCTTGTTTGTACAAGAGCACTGAAGCCTTTTGCTACCAGTTCTTGCTGATGTATTTCTTTATCGACACACATAAGGAAAAGAAATCAGGTAGTTTTCTCTTTCTGCATCTTTGGCAACTGTCGATGCAAACCTTGTATCCCTTCTGCAGTCAGGAATTGCTGGAGCAAATTTTTGCTTCCTTTGCTGTGGGAATACTTATTTTTCCCAAAGATGACTGATGTGTTTTGGGCTTATGCCACATGGACATCCATCTGCAGGAGGTCCTCCTCATTTTTGCTGTATGCAATAGCTACAGCATCCGGGGATGTGAAGAGGGTTTTAGTTGCAAAGTTCTACAGTAGCTGCAGTGTTAAAATATGTTTCTGGCTGCCAAATCAGCTGGCCCCAACCCTTGCTCAGGACAGGTTGCAGCAGCCTCCTGGGGAACCTGAATAAAAATGTTATTGATTTACTGTGAAATAAACAAAGCAAATCTCAGAAATGCCTTTTAGTCCTATTTGTTTTTATTATAAGGCTTATTTAGGTATATACATAGCAGAGCTTATACAATTCATTTGCTAAAAAAACCCACAACACAAACCTCTTGGAAAGCTTTCATAGTTATGTGACTGTCTCAGTGTAGGTGGAAAAAAGTCTGGACTTAAATATGTAATTAGTTAAAAAAGAATAAATTATTATTGCTGGCAAGAGGTAAACAATGGGATTGTTATTTCAAGGTATCTTTCTTTTGAGAAAATAATGATGCTATTTTTAGTTGCTTTGGAGTAAATGCAATGATGAATTTTGTTGGAAATGTTTGGATTTTTTTCCCAGCCGCTCAGGTGTGGTCTGAGGCAGAGGCATTTCAGTGTTAGCAGTGGGGTTGGTTTGCAACAATCACTGCTACATCTCGGCATTTTTCCTTAATTTGTTACGGCATGAGTATCTTGTATAAAATGGGGATGTTACGTAGATGCTTCTTTTCTTTATTTCCCCTTCTGTGAGAGGCTGCATGATGCTTGAAAACACTGCATTTGCTGTGAAGAAAACTAATGGTTTCTAAATGTGTGTGGGTTTCACCAAGAAAGGCTTGGAAGCCACACTGCTGGTAAAAGTGAGTGTTAGGCATCTATTTCGCAAAAGTGTCAACTTAATTTGCCTAAAGTGCTCTTTTTTCCTCCCCCCTCCTATAATTTCTTTCTGTCATAGTTGATACTGGAAATGATCACTACCTAATGCAATAAAACCTCTCAGACGTATTATAAAATACACAGTGTCTTTGCTCTTCTGTATATGTATGTATTTTGTATCTATGCATCTCTTAAAGACTCCATTTCCATGTGGCTGACAATTCTGGTGTGAATTGTTTGCAGACCACACCAGGTTAAAATACAAGCAGTTTAGACTGCAGTTTAGCAGAATATCCCTTTCCTTCTCTTCTGAAGGCACTAGGTGGTTTACCTGCAGTATCCTGCTGTACGGCCTGCATTTCTCAGGCGTCTCCTGGGATTAAGCTGTGTGGGTGCTGTTGATGCTCCTGGGAGCCATGGAGGTAAATCACACACAGCTCTTTGAAAGGAGATAAATAAAAAAAACTATTCTGTCTTCTCAGCTGCACCGAGACCAAGAAAGAATTTTATTTTTTTTTAAATTAAAAAAATTAAAAATTTAAAAATTTTAAAAATTTCTGTCTTAGAAATAAAAAGGTGGTAACACTTACAATAGCAAGAAAAGGGGCTCGCTTTGATCTTCCTTTCCCCTCTCCCTGTTTCTACTGGCAGAAAGCAGTTGTTGCAGAGCGGTGCCACCTCTACAGGTCGTGCACTGCTTCTGTGTCGCAGGTGCACTTCTAAACCACGGACATCACAACAGCCACTTAAATTCATCTGAAGCTTGTGGTGCTGCCTGCTTCTTGTAGACCTCCTTTGTCTTACAGAAGACCATCCCCCAAAGATGAAATTTAGGAATCTGCTCCCAAGCGCTTGGGTGTGAGCCAGGTAGCAGTAAAGGGGTAAACATGTTTGAGGTACCCAAGCTGAACAAGGCTGGCTGTAGGGTGCGTGAGAGATGTTGTTGTGGTTTAACCCCAGCCAGCCGCTTGCTAACTCCCCCCTGGTAGGATGAGGGAGAGAATCGGAAGGGTAAAAGGGAGAAAACTCATGGGTTGAGATAAAGACAGTTTAATAGGTAAAGCAAAAGCCGCACACGCAAACAAAGCAAAGCGAGGAATTCATTCACCGCTTCCCATGGGCAGGCAGGTGTTCAGCCATCCCCAGGAAAGCAGGGCTCCATCACGCGCAACGGTTACTTGGGAAGACAGATGCCATCACTCCGAATGTCCCCCCCCTTCCTTCTTCTTCCCCCAGCTTTCTATGCTGAGCATGATGCCATACGGTGTGGAATAGCGCTCTGGCCAGTCTGGGTCAGCTGTCCTGGCTGTGCCCCCTCCCAGCTTCTTGTGCACCCCAGCCTCCTCGCTGGTGGGGTGGGGTGAGAAGCAGAAAAGGCCTTGGCTCTGTGCAAGCACTGCTCAGCAGTGATGAAAACATCCCTGTGTTATCAACACTGTTTCCAGCACAAATCCAAAACATAGCCCTATAGTAGGTGCTATGAAGAAAATTAACTCTATCCCAGCCAAAACCAGAACAGATGGAAACCCAGGAATTTGCAGGTTTTGACCCCAGTTTGGGCTCTGTAGAACTATAGACATTATAGAGCTGTGAGATTGTTAGTTTGGATTTTTTTGTAAGCTGTAGTATGTTAGCACATAGGAGAATAAGGACACATGACATCTCAAGGCAATGATGTCTTTAAGTCACTTCACAGTCTGAAATATGACATCCTGGCAAGGCAAGATAGTATTTTGAGATAGCTTTCCAAATGTTCAGTATCAGAAAGATACCAATATATTTTTTTCTATGAGAAGAGAGATAATTGTAGCAAGTAAAAAGCATTTGATGGGAAATTTCAGCTTGAAGCACAGGAGAATACTCCATAAAAATGGTAGACAGGGTAGACATTTTTAACTATTTTGTTTTCTTTGTTCTAAAACCAATTAGACAGCGAAGCTTCCCTTTCCAAAAGATTTTCTTTTCCTTCTCTTTTAGCTTGTTAGGACCCTAGCAAGAACAAATGCACATCACTTGTCCTGGTTTGAACATACGTGGCATATCCCTGGTTAAGCATGCAACAGAACTGTCTGGTAGCAGATGCAGTTTGCCCCATGGTTGTGGTGGTTGACTTCACAGTGTTGAAGGGCTTTTGGTGTAGTGTGCTCTGGCAGGCCCATCATTAAAATGACTGAGTAATTAGGTCTTTAAAATAAGCTTAGCTCTTCTTTACAAGCCTGTGTTTTGGGGTAATTCAGTTGTCCCAGGCTTCCTGGCTATGGAGAAGTGCAATATTCCTGTGCTTGGATGTCTAAGAGTTGAGGCAAATAGCTGTCTGCAGTCTGCAACTTCAATTACACAGGTTTTAATTAGCCGTGCTACTCTGGGAGGGCTTTTTTTCCTATGTAGACCTTCCAAAGGAAACTGAGGAAGTTTTAATTTCTATGCAAAATTTTCTCCTACTTTGTTTGGCATCTGTGGCTGAGGAGGACATTTCCACAGACAAAATCTGCCGCTGGGGACAGTATTTAGTCCCTAAGAGCTGCTGGCAGAAATGGAGTAGGAAATGCTGAACAGGTTTAGCAATTACCAGTTCTGGATCGGCCAAGAAATGAGAGTTAACACCATCTATACTTCAAAAAATACCAAGGGACCTTTAGTGAGACATTAGACTCTTCTCTCATCCTGCAAACAGCCCTTCCCAGCAGTGCTGCTGGTTCCCAGCTGCTGCTGGGGCAAATTCAAAGGGACAAATCCAATTTGCTGATTTACAAATACCATGCCCTGCAAAACATGAGGTGCTTGGAAGGCACCATCTCCTTAGCTTGTGTGATGAATTGTATTTGTCGAATCTTCGGTTCACAGCGGCTAGTATACATACTAGATGAATCAGCAGTGGGAAATACAGTAGTCCCTCTGCAAAAAGCATAATATTGGGCTGGATTATTTGTTGCGTTACCAAAATGTTTTGTAGGTAACCTATTTCATCATAAAAAGCTGTGCTGTTTGAACCTAATAGGTTTCAGATACGGCTTTAAGTTACATTAAGCTTAGCACCAACACCAAGTTTCTATTTACTTCTTTGCCTCTTGTTTTTTCAAGCAGCACTTGATGTGAAAGTTAGGCAGGCTTGCTTGTTCTTGCAGGCATCAGCAGTAGCTGAAGGTTTTTATGATAATGTCCAGGCTTCCCACTGTCCATTTATCTAAAATCTGATACAAAAGCACAAGGGAGAGACTGCCTATTTCTTACTCTTGGGGGTGGGATCGGATATCTTCCATTCCCAAGCCTCCAGCATGGCTGATTTAATGCCTTTCCAGCACTGCTGTAGGATGTCGGGACAGATATAAGGGAAAAAATGAATTTTTAATGGTAGTTATGCTCTGGGAGATATGTTGCAGGTACCATCATTCTTTTCTCCTTTTTTGTCACTCTTTGCCTTCCTAATAATTTCTTTTGTTGATTGATGGGGCAGAACAGATGAGATATTTTCCCTCCGACCTGTACAGCTGAGGAAGAGTTTGTCACAGACCAAGTACGATCTTTGGTGCGCTTGGCACGTGCTGCAGGATCAAAGTATCACAGAGGAAATCCAAGATTTGATAGCACAACTTCTAAAAGAATGAGAATATAAAAGGTAATAATTTTCTGTTGCTTGTGTGATATCTATCACTTGATGTCTTTGCTTCCTTGCTAAGATACCTTGTCACTGAGTGCAGGGCACATCAAAGCCTGGGACTGACACTTGCTAACCAAAACCAATGGTATTGTTGGCAAGTTTTTCCTCGAGTGTGATTTTTTTTTTTTTTTCTTTTTCAAAGAGCAAATGGATACCCTCTCAGTCACAATTAATTTTGGTTTAGATCATAACTAAACTAGAATAATATAAAGCCTTCTGATGAAGCCTGGAGTGTTTGCTTCCTTTGGTGGGGTAAAAGGCATTACAATAAAATGGTGGCTGAAAACAGGTAGAAACTCCCAGATGCACTAGAAAAAACCAAGATACATGGGCTTTGATTCACCTTCTCTAGCATACACCACTTGCAAGTCAAAGTCCTTGGTGTTTGGAATCGCTTCCAACAATGATATGGAAATTTTGGAAGAAATCTGGCAAATCATAAGTATTTTATATATTTTATGTATAAATTCTATGTGTTACTGCAGTATTGTTCTCACTGGATTAATTTTGAGGAAATCTTGAGCCTTTAGGTTTAGTGGACTGCCCAGGATTATTACATGGTTTGCATGAACCAGTCTCTAGTTTCTTCACTGAATCAAAATCCACCTATAAGTGTTCTTCCAAAAAGTGAAGGAGCAGTAAGCATGAAGGAACCATCATTTTGATCACCTGAATGTGAGACCTGCTGAACACGCAGTAGGTTTTCTGTAGTGTAAATGGTTGTGTCTAGGCTGCCTTGTTTTGGGGAAGGACGGGGAAAGGAGGGCTTCTCCTACACGAGGTGACCAAGGACGGGGGGAGGTGGGAGAGAGCTACCCATGGCATGAGCATCCAAATGCAAAACAAGGCTGAAGGTTCGTTTTAAGGATACCACTCCAGGAGTAATGTCTGATAATTATGGGAATTTTTTACCCTTAAAATATGTCAAATACTGTCGTGGTTTAACCCCAGCCAGCAACTAAGCACCACGCAGCCGCTCGCTCACTCTCCCCCCAGTGGGATGGGGGAGAGAATCAGAAGGGCAAAAGGGAGAAAACTCGTGGGTTGAGATAAGAACAGTTTAATAATTGAAGTAAAATAAATTAGAACACTTAGATAGGCAAAGCAAAAACCGTGCACGCAAACAAAACAGAACAAGGAATTCATTCACTACTTCCCATCAGCAGGCAGGTGTTCAGCCATCCCCAGGAAAGCAGGGCTCCATCACGCGTAATGGTTACTTGGGAAGACAAACGCCATCATGCCCAATGTCCCCCCCTTCCTTCTTCTTCCCCCAGCTTATATATACTGAGCATGATGTCATATGGTATGGAATAGCCCTTGGGCCAATCTGGGTCAGCACTCCCCCTGGCTGTGCCCCCTCCCAGCTTCTTGTGCACCCGGCAGAGCATGGGCAGTTGAAAAGTCCTTTACCACTGTGAGCGCCACTTAGCAACTACTTAGCAAGAACAAAACGTCAGTGTATCCTCGACATTGTTCTCATCCTAAACCCAAAACACAGCCCCATACCGGCTACCAAGATGAAAATTAACTCTATCCCAGCTGAAACCAGGACAAATACATAAGGATAATTGCCCGGCACCACCTTGAAAAGAAAGACTGGAAGGGATGATTCCTTCATGAGCCCCTGGAAAAAGCGCAGAGTGAAATACTCATTGAGGGTTGTAGATGATGTTGCATAAAATTCAAGGAAGAGGAGGAGTGTTTATTCTAAGTACTGGATAATCTACATAAAGCTTGTGAAGGCTGTATATATCCATGGGGAGCCCAGGAGGACAGGTAAAGCTCTCTGTCTGATGATCTGACGGAGTAAATTAAGGGAAGATGCTAGAAGAGATTTGAAAAGGAGAGAGGTGGCTTGGGTGATGCCGAGCTTCTATACAAATATCTAGAGAATTGGAAAAGTAGATATCTAGTATTAAAATAATCACATGAAGACCTTGATGAGTTTTTCCTTTCATTTAACTTCTGAAAGATTTCCATGGAGGTTATCTACAGCAGAATGACAGTTCCTGTTTTAGTCCATGCTTAAATTAATAGTAGCCCATTGACACAAGTTAATTACATTTTAAACCATTATTAACATCCGCTAAAGACAAACATCTCTTCTGCATTAAAGTTGCCTTAAATTCCTGCTGCTAGACAACTGGTTGGTTGGTAGAGATGGGCTCCTTCATGAAGTCTAGATATGGTTTTGATATACTTTAAAGTATGAAAATATGTGTGCTTGGAATTTTGTTGTTTCCTGTTGTTTTTCTTGCATGTATAAAATTAACATACAGTGGGTGTTTTGATTGTTCTGGTTTTAGCAGTCAAGCAATTTTGCCATGCCCTGCTGGGACACTACTTTTTGTTCAAATTTCAACCACGACATTTCCTTTTAAAAAGAGTTTGTTACCAGAGTGTGATAAATAAGATAAGGAAGAACCTGCCGGATTTTAGTATCTTCTCCCATTTTCTGCTCAGAGGTGACTGATACACTTTTCTTTCCTTATTTTTCCCCTTTTCTCCACTGTCCCTCGGTAAATTACTATAATCCAATTTTGGGCTTTATTGAATCATAGCCTTTTAAGGAACTAGGTAAGCCAGATGTTGAGAGGTATACTTTGAGTTGCACTGTAAAGCTTATAAATATCTGGGGAAAAAGAGATTGCTGAGCTTCAGTGAATAATGTTTTTGTTTGCTCTAACAGAGTAAAAATGCGTGGAAAATCTTTTGGTAAAATGGCACAAGGGAAGGCATAGTTCTCAGTTAAAGACTCTTTTTGGAGTTCTTCCTCACCTGTTTTGATTTTAATATAAAGCAGGATTCCTTAGTCCTCAGGAAACATCTCAAACTTGGGTACTCTCCAGAGTATAACGGCTCTAACAAATGAGTCTCATGAATTTGGTTGCTGATGCAGTGCGGTCTTCACCTCTGGGTTTTAATATCTGCCACCCGTCACTATGTTTTGCTCTGATTTCTCTTAAAAAAGAAAAAGGCGATAACCAAAAAGATCAGGGGCTTTTATTGTTATTAATCACATATATTAAGTCAAAAACAGTAGGGAAGATGCCCTGTTGTTTACCTGCAGGCAGCCCGACGCCATGCGTCTTGCAGCAAGACAGCAGTCAGGTGAGAGAGCGAATATAGGACTTGTTTGCTCTGTAAGTTTTGGCATAAAATTCTATGTAAAGGCTACAGATTTTATTATTGTTGGCCAGACCTACTCTGTCAGGGGGAGAATAGTGCCAGCAAGGGCAACGTATGGAGTCAGCTCAATGACAACGGGCAATGTGGCATGTATAATCTCACACTGTCTTCATGCATACAATGGCCTCTTAATATTCTGGCATATTAAATAGAGTGAGGAGAGGACTTTTTTCTCTGTTGCCAACTCCGGCCAACGTAGCCGGTGTAATTCCCCCCTCTGGCCGTTTCCCAGGCAACCGGCACACGGCTACAGCAATGAGCAGCGAAATACCTGCACCCTGTCCCTCCTTGAAATGCTAAAAATACTATAAGACATGAACGTATGTGAGAAATGCTATAGCATAAATAGTTTATTAAGCAGATGGGCTCCTCTGACTCATCCGGTGGGGAGGAGTTGCGATGCTTGTGCAGCCGATGTCCCTTTGCTGTTCGTTCAAGGGGCGGGATGTCAACCGTGCGAGTGAGAGTGCACTGATCTCTGTTGTCGCGGGCATGTTTGCATATCACTGGGTTGTTGTCACTAGATAAGGAGAGAGTGTTTGTGTGTGTATATTCATATATATTTAAGGTAAAAAATAGTCTTAAACACCATAGAAGTTGGTGGTACAACAGATGGCAGTTGCTTTTTTGGGTCTTATTTCATGGCTCTTGCAAAATGGCTAATACAAACCCTTGTTAGCAGCTTATGGTGAGGGCATTTTCATGTAGGAGTGTTGTTGCCATGCCCACAACTTGGAAGGGGACATGTCTGCTTAACCTCCTTCCTCTGGTACTCACACGGCTGCATGAGTTTGGGATGTAAAGTGTGGGCCCAACAGTGGTATCTGTAGTTTGGTCCATCAGGATCTTATTACCTTACCCTTATGGGTAAGAAAGAGCCAGCTCTTGTTTTTATGCTTGCTTTTGGATTTTATTTCTGCGGTAGCAGCGGATGTTGGAAATAACTCCCTTGTTTTGAAGGTAAGATTTCTTCCATGAGCAAATTAAGCCTCATCTCACAGGCTCTTTATCTTTGTCACAGGGCAAGGTCCTGTCTTGATGGCCTGCCCAGTAAGGCTGATGAATCATTTCAGTTTGAGCAGCATCTAAGAGATGTTAGTGCATGTCAGCTGAAACCCTCTGCTTCAGCCGTAGGGAATATAACAGTCATTTATCCGTGGCCACTGACAGCCGGAAACCTGTGTGCCCCCTACTCCTGCGTGGTTTTCGCAGGCCACCATGCAGCTAATGAAGTGACAAGGAAGGAGGACGGCGTGGCGGTAGCAGGAAATGTACTGCAGGTCAGATTGATTACAGCACGGGGAATTTGTATGTGCCAGACCTGCGAGTGCGACAGAGACGAAAAACAGTGTTTGTCCTCATGCTGCGACTTGGGAGAAGACACCGCTGGCAGAAGAGTTTGGGGCGACAGGCACCTGGTAAAGTCCAACTTCTCAGGACTGTTGGTTTTTTTCATTGCCAGCTTTTCTGTTTCCCTCGAAATAAAGGCTTGCTTAAATCCACCTGGGAGGAGAAATACTCTAGAAGAGGTCCCAGAGGAGGTGAATCATTTGAGGGCTTGTACCAAGAAAGGTTTTTATCTGGGTTTTCACATTGAGAGATCCAACAAAATCTGCTGAGGATAATGCTTACCCAAAGCATTAATGAAGGCAATCAGTGAGACTTTGGGCTTTGTAACTGCTACTTTTTGTATGCCTGAGCTTTCTGCTTGGCAGCAGGGAGTGGATTGCCTTTAAACAGATGATCAATCGACCTAAGTAGCCTCCTTGACAGTACCTTCATTATTTTTTGTTAGTGAAATCATATTCTGTTATTAAAAAGCAGAGTAGCAAGTGGTTTTGGAAAAGCTTTACTCGTATCTCGTCTTTTCAAGAATATCTTGTATGTTTTCTGCTTTAAACAGCAAATAATAGTGCTTTCTATGGTTTGTTGGTTGATGGCGGTCTAATAACTGTATTAGCATCTCTGATATTAGCCTGCTCTCCTATGTTGATGAATGTGTATTCTCTTTCCATAAGTTCTCCCCAAATTTCCTGTTAGCCCACTTAAGAGGGTCATAAAGTTCTTGGCTATAGCTATGTGCTCACGAGTTTGTCAACGTGGGTGGGAAGGTCGAGGATGGAGATCCTGCCTATGAGGTGCTGTCTGGCCACGAAGAGGGCAGGGATATATATGCAGTGGAAGGGCTGTGGACATCAGAGCTGGTTTCTTTCAGACTGTGTCCTGTCGAGAGTGGAAGAATTTGTTTTATTTTCAGAGAACGATGCAGATTGCAGGGCAAGACTCAATTTTGACTTCTTTTAGCTGGAAAGAGAAAAAAAAAGAATACGGAGTAATGTGTACCTATATGCTGTAGATGTAAAACTTCTGAGGCTGTCATCCTCCCCACATGTGAATGTCTGCATTAGGTCAGATCTGTAGTCTTGTGTTTCTTGCCCCCAGCAGGGAAGATGCCATCTCAGAGTGATGATATTCTGAGGCTGAGCCCCTTGCTCTTTAGGTGTGCCCATCCCTGTGGTTTCCCCAAATGCAGGAGGACTCTGCAGCCTTTTGGCAGTGGGAGGGGGCTGTGTTTGCATCCTCCCTGGCAAACCAGAGGCTGGGGACATGGGGGAGAATTAGTCATGCAGAGACTCTCTCCTGTAGAAATACCATTTCATTCATCATCACCCATGCGTAATTTAGCCTTAGTACAAGTTTAAGTAGCAGGTATGTGATTTGGGGGACACCTTCAGGAGGAAAAATGACTGGAGGAACTCAAAAATCAAAATTAAAGCAGTCTTCCAGTGAAGCAGGGAGGGGAGTACGAGCACGGGCATTTTTGTTTGCTTAGTGTAACTTTTTCGTTTCCAATTTCACTTTAAGGATTTATTGGTGTTTTCCCTGGGCTTCACCAGCCTTTGGATTCAGTTGCACAAACCTCTGAATGGCTCTTGCCATCCTTCCCTGCACTGTCCGGCAGGCGGTGGGACGGGCTTTCCTTTGGAAAGCTGGAGTCAGTGTCCCGCCAAACCCTGTGCCTACCTCAGAGCATGAGGTCTTTGCTTGCTTACATGCTTGAAAAACTTGGCTTGGCTTAATGGCAAGGATTGGCATGTTTATTTTCTTGAAGCTGAAGGGTAGCTGTTGTGTTATAAGAATGCTTTTTATAAATGCAAAGGACCCTGATGCCAGCTGAAGAACATGAACATCAGTTTCTAGGTAAATTATTTCTGCTCCCTAGGTCTTCGCAGTTGCCATTTGGCAGGCAATTAACCTTACAATAGAATATGTGAGATAACTGGCATAGTGGGTGAGAACTGAAAATTGGAAAGATTTTTAAATTGGTTTTCAAATCAGCGTCATCTAAGCCTTCCCCGTTACTCTATTCTGCAATGACTCCTCAGCTGTTGTTATACAGCGGCCAGTAAAGGGGGTGCTTGACACCCACCCCCCCCCCAAAAAAAAAAAAAAAAAAAAAAACAAACCAATAACTTTGAGATATGTGTCTCCTCCTTTTAAGTCCTGCACATTCAGGCGAAGAGATTCCTGTGCTGTATCAAAGCATGTAATGTGCCAGCTGTCATGGGTTGGCTGAAGAGACTTTCCTGCTGCAAGCAACACTGGGGATTTTGGATTTCTTCCAATTTAAGAGTGCGAAATGGTTGGTTTGAAACAGTGTGTAATTTTTCACGTACTTACTGTTATTACATGCTGCAGAATACTTTTGGAGCAATTAGCTCCATTATCATTTGTAGAGATGAGTCATTCGTGGGAAACACTGCTAGGAAAGAGCATGGGCTTTGTATGCTGGAATGTGCTCTGTTTGTTGCTGCACCTGGGGATCACAGGACAGGAGTCGGGTAGTACCATCTAGATCTGATCTCTTCATTTTTGTCCAGTCATTCCAAGTTTTTAGTTTTCTCTTTGCTCTATAGCATCCTTGTAAAGGGACGGGATTAGCAGAGAGGGATTTGTGCGCACCACATGCCCATAGCATCTTCAGTTGCTGCTGCCTTGATTATATGTTGTGGTGAGGTGTTGTGTTGTTTTGTTGCTTTTAAGTTGAGAAGCTGACAAAATAGGCAGATCTGGGACTGGAAAACCTCCAATCTTGTCCTTGCATCTGGTCAAAAATTGGAGAGGCAACTTAACCCTAGGGATTTGGGTTTGAATCTGAATGCTTTTGTTCGGAGCCTTGCAAAAATCAAAGGTTTTAGACAAGAGAGTCTGGTTCAAGTGCAATTTAAGTCCAAAGCAATGAGTGGGAGTTGTGCATACTATAAAATCCTGTGAATATAGGATGCATACATTTAATGAGGAGTGCTTTGGCAACTTATTCCATATGTCTTAAAGAAATTTCACCTATTTCTCGGTAACCTTTTTTGCCTGAGTTGTAAGTCTATTGAGTGCAACACCTGTAAGTGTACATATAACACTAAATGAAAGTGTTGTAATACTAAATTGGACACTTAGATATTAAAGATAAAAATGACTTATTGATGTGGCTCATTGAGAGCCCTGGTCAAAATGGCAAGAAACTTTCTAACATGATCTTGGGTGAAGCTTGGGCTATGGAAGAGAAGATGGTCAATAAACTCTGTTTCCATTGCTCTTGCTGCTTTTTCCCTAGTTTAACCTATCTGCCACAGCTGGCCCGTGGCCCTGTTTAACTCCGAGTACACTCCGCATCCATTAAAAGCTGGAGTTAGGTCTAGCTGCAGAGTACATGCGTCATGCTGGAGTGCTCTGGGTTTGCTTTCGTTAGGGGTCCCTGCAGGACAGTGTTTTAGTCTTCAGTTCTTGTTGATCTCAATGTCATCTTTTCCCAAAGAGGTATTAAAGATGATGAACAAGTCATGACAGTAATAAAGGAAGAGCTGTGCGCTGAAATGAAAGGGTTTCCCCCAGCTACCTTGGAGGTTGAAAAGTGGTTGTCACTGGATTAATGAACTGATGAAGCCCAAGACACGTGAGAAGCTTCCTATCTGCTGCTAGGCTTATGTTTGGATAAGACTTTGCTGAAGCTGGCGGTGGTAACACCAAATGGCATTGGGATGCAATGGGTGTTGTCTGCCGCGAGATGCCTGGAGGAACAACAGTGTCCAAACCAGATTTTTTGGGAGTCGTGGCTGAGTGGGTTTCGCTGGGGTCTGGATTAAAATGCAAGGGGTGAGATATTAAATTAGAGCTGGGAACTGTGAAAGGCAGCAAAGAAATGGGATGACCTGAAGATAAAAATGGAAAAGCACCAAGCCTGCCCAAGGAAAACACAGCGAGAGCTTTTAGGTAAAATCATGGCAGAAAGGGCTCTTAGAAAAATGAGCGAAGCAACCTTGCACTGTAGTGCAAGGGAGCAGGCATTGCTCCCGTGCCGTTCTGCCTGTGTCCCTGAAAACAGTGATTTATTCTTTGTGAACAAGCAGGATAATGAAAAGAAGACTTGATTGTTTATTATCAATATTTGAATTATATGCAGAAACACAATGGTTCCTAAATACAAGCTAACGACTGGTAGAGTTATTGCTTACTAGAAGAGGACTTGCAGAACAGAAGTAAAACTCTCAGTTGAACAGACAGCAACGCTAACCAGGAGCCTGAGTCATAAATAAGGGACTAATTTTTATATGGTGTTCTGCATTTTCAAAACATTGAACCAATGAACACATTTTGGGAAGGGAGCTAACATCAGCTTTTTCTAAACTGATTGGCGTGGCTGCTGGAAAGAGGACGTATTATTCTGTTGTCTTTATTTGCAGAGTTGTGGCAGTGGTACATGGTGTAATAGCTGTTTTTACTGTACCAGTGACAGTAAAATTCAGTTTTGAAATGGAGAGTTTATTTTCTGCCTCCATTTCCCTAAGCTCTAGTACAGAAAACATAATTTTATTTTCTTCTTCTGAATTTGTAGTCTCTCTTTAGTACATGACCTTGTTCACTGTGTGAAACCCATCTGTATTTTGAGTAAAGCTAGTCTTTCTGATGGGGCCTTCTTGAAATCAAAAGGTCATTAAGACATACTGAACATCACTAAAACATTTTGTTTGATGTAGTCAGGTTAAAATGTTTGATATATCACCAGCTTTAGTTGTATAGGGGAAGAAAAAAGCTGAAAGATGTTGCTCCTCTCAGCTTTGGCTGAATCTGTTGGTTTTAAGACTTGTGTTTATAAGGACATCTGGGTCATAAGTATTACTGTGTAATGGGAACATCTGAAAAAGCCAGTGTTTGCTCTGCAGTAATAAAAGAAGCTGGTGAGGAATTACTCCAGTCAGAATGAGTAATTTTCAGGTAATTTGAAGACTTCTTTAATTTTCTTTTCCCTTTACTTTGTGTTTTGAGGTTGGAGTACCCATTCCTGTTCAGTGCGCCAGGCATCACTGACACAGCTTTTATGTGAAGTGTCAGGCTGCTGCTGTCCCCTCTAAAACACAGGAGTGACGTGGTGGTGGGCTAATTTATCAGTACCAAAACAAATAGTTGATTGTGGCTTATTGTGCCTATCTGTTGCTTTCTAAGGCACATGTCTTCACAGGCACTGCAGTGTTAACACTGGTTTTAAGCACAACGTAGCAGATTGGTACTTAAAAGTCATCAAAGATGAATATTTTAAATCTAAAGACCCATCAAAGCATCATCTTGTCACTGGAACAGTATGTTATGGTGGCGTAAAGCAACAAAGCAGTTGCACGAGCTCATTATTGTGGAATTCCCTTTTAGCCTTGTTTGAAGCGTGTTGCGGTGGCAGTGTCTTTGTAGCCTTGATGGTCTGCAGAAATGCACGAGTGAAAGATTGTGTAAAGAAAGACGGAGCAGTGTTGAGATCAGAGGATGTGTCTGTGAAAACCCAGCGAGCTTCTGCGTACACGGTACATGTAATTTCTCAGTGCAGAGAAGTTCATGCCATCTCTAGCAGGGAGCCACTGCAGTCTGCATACCACATTTCAGATGTCTTTTCTGGGGGCATTATTGTCAGATACATGTATTCATCTGTTTAGATGGCTTTGATTTTACTTTGAAAATTACTTCCTTGTGTCTTCTGTTTGAGTATTTTGGAAAGATATCAGTCATCACCACCACCAGCAGTAAGAATGTTTATTGAAGATGAAGAAAATAAATCAAGGAATTGCTAATAAAGTGCTGAGTTAAAGCAGCTTTTATTAAAAACAAAACTTACCCTGTTTGATCAACACATCAATATATCCATCAACTGAAATCCATTTGAAAGTTTAGCATTTTTATATTCCAGTTCTCTTCAAAGATCAAAGAAAAGAGGTACGGTTGCTCTGAATGAAGCCCTTGCTGTATATCAGGTTGCTCCAAGTTGGGTTTATTGCTCATTTTTATAAAACAAAGAATATGGCTGCTTAAAAAATAGAATTGTAACAATCCAACCACAGTGCAAAAAGATAAGCTTGAGAAATGCATTAAAAAGGATATTCTTAGAAATAAAACCTTTTGTTACTCTTTTCAGCGTCTGGGTTAGCTTCTGCCTCTTAATTTAAGCTGGGCTCTCCCTCTTTTATGTCATTTAGTCTAGAGGGAGGAGAGTGGCACTGACCAAAAATGAATCCGTCCTATTCTGTGCTCCGCCAGCCTGCGATCACCTGCTCTTCCTGACTCCACAAAAAAAGTCCTTTGTCCTGTGTGACTGGTTTTTCTGACAGCAAGCCCAGGCAAGGCAGGGGTGACCACATTTTTTTCCTCTTCCCCTCTCTTCTTTAAGGTCCATTGGTTAGCATTTTATTCTGTACTTTCATATGTGTGCTCTTGGCTTCAGCCTGTGCATCTCCTTTGTAGTGCTCTAAAAGTGCCTTGCTAGGACCTCGCACATCTTGTCAGGAAAGTATTATATGGGCTCCTTCCTGCTAGCTTTGTAACCAGTCTCACTTTCTGAGTTTTGTCCAAGTATTAAGCAAGTTACTGTGGCTGAGGTTGAGACTGAGCTATTGAATTTGACCGACACCGCTTCCATCTCCCAGACAGAGCTGTGATTTTCCAGACTCCCTCCTCCGGGCTCCATCTGCCCTTCCCTTTGCACAAATGCGTCTCGCAAGGTACCAGCAAATATGAGTTTCTTGACACGAAATCTTGCTGGTTTTGGCAGGCCCACACACAGCAGACCTGGAGCTATGCTATTTACAGTCGCTGCTTTCAACTTTCTTTGATTTGCAGACACCTAAGTGTTTTCTATTAGAGGTGCAGACCTTTTATTCTGACCTTAGCCTGCTGATAGCAGGCTTGCTCTTCTCAGTCACCTTCCAGTGAGTGATTCCCTGAGGAGCTGTGGACTGTGGAGCTACAAAATTGTATTCATTTCTGTACTGTTCTACCATCAGAGTAAACTTTTATCTGTCCCGTTATTTATGGCACCTGCCTCATACACTGAGCTTTCTCTCTTTACAAGTCTCATCAATCTCTGGAAGTACAATCATTCATTTTATCTCAGAGGACATATTCTCTCTCTTTAATTTTTTTTTTTTTTTTTTTTTCCTTCTCTCCCCTGGAAGAGATACAGGGCATCAGTATGTTTTCAACACAGGCAGCCACCTTCATTTCCCACCTGTTTCCACAGGGTCCTTCACTGTAGCCGTTAAATCTGAGTGGTCATACTGTGACCAGTGAAAAACTGTATATGAGACAGTATGGAAACAACCCACTGTAGAGACAGCCTAGTGCGGCAAAGACAGTGGTGGTTAGTAGAAAAACCTGTTTCAACAAGGAAAGCTTTTACCACCTGTGATCCCGTCATCTTCCTTGCTGGCTGGAGCAGAGGCTTTATCCCACCAACTTATCAGCCTTGCAAAACTGCAAATTAAGAGCAGGAAACACCAACCTCAGACAAATTTCCCAGACTTCTTACGTGGTAAATCTGCACCTTCTTGTATCGTGATTTTAGCACCAGGCAGGGCAGCGTGTGGCAGGCTTGCAGGAGCACTGGTCTTCAGCAGAAGGAGCTGTGCCCCACTGGCTCATATCTGCTGAAACCATCAAAAGAATAAGGAGGTGCAGTTTAAAATACCTTCTCTTAAAGGAAAGCTGTTTGTTCTGTTTAAGGGGAGGGGGGGAGGAAGACTTCTCAGGCTCTCAGGTTTGCATCTACAAGTGCTGTATGCTGGTAGTGGAATATGCTTGGATCAACTGAATTAGCAATTTTTATCAAATAACTTGAGCTTACTAATAAATTTCTTGAATGCACTGAAGAGTGACAAATAACCTTATAAAAAGAAAAGCTGGCTAGGTTTTCTTGACAGATACTGCCTCTTCTTTTTGTGGTGCTGTTTTTCACCAGCCAGAAGAAGAAATGTCAAGACTTGATTTGTGGGTGCATCTCTACCTGAATTCCCACTGGTTTCATTACTGCAGAAAAGCGAGAGAATGGGGAGGCATGTGAAAATACCGTTCCATGGTGCAGTGATCATCTAACTTAGCAAGGCTGAGACAGTTACAGTGCTCACAAATTTCTTCAGGAAGATGAAAGATGTTTTCTTTAATTAGTGCTCATGTCTGGAGTCCTGGTTTTGGGTCCAAGAAACAACAACATGGAAGTTTTCTGCTAGTCTCTTAGCTGCATGCTGCACGAATTGATGTTAAAATCCAGCAAACACAATCCATGCCCAATCCAGTTTAGTCATTTGAAGACAAAAACAAAATAATAAACTGAATGAGTCCAATTAGAGAAAACCATAAGCATGGCTTTGCTGTATCCTCTGAAATTCTGGTTCCTGGTGTGTCTGTTACTGAAATCTGGGATTTCCCTTTAGCATGTGGCTGCCATGCCAGTACCATCTGCCCTTTAGTAGGTAACCTTGCTTTATTTTGTCATGGTATTTTTTAAAAGGACTAGTGAGAACTTCTGTATGAAACCAAAGCAGTCACGAGACTGATCCTGATGGTGTGACTGAGAGAGCAGAAGAATTTAGAGACTTCAGATCAGTTCTCCCTTGCCCTGTGTTTCATCATGAACAAGCTTTATTTTGCCCACAGTCAGTGTGGCTTCTCAAGAAGACTTGTAAGGTCTTTGCCATGGTGTTAGTTGCGGTCAGCGAGGTGCTTGGGAGGATATTTGAGCTCTCTTTTTCTAACGGGATTAGAAGCAATGAAGAGCGGTTCAATGGAGGTTTTCTCTGCTAGCACAGATACCAAAACAAGGACCGCATTGTTCCAATATCTTGATTTTATTTTTTTTTTTCCCCTTGAGAACATGCCTGCCAGTAATATGCCAAGCAGGATGCCAGAGTTTTGTTTGTATCTATTCTTCTTTTTCCTTGTTGTGGGAGGAGTCAGCTTTTGAAGCACCTTAGAAGTGGGGCTCCAGTTGCTGCTGCAGTGGGAGTCATTGGTGTTCATATAGGAATAAAGACAGGGACTCAATGAAAAGAGGGAGAGAAGAAGTAAGCCTCAAATTCAAAGCAGGCTCAAACCAGATATCCTTCCGTTCTGTTTCTCACAATTGCCCATCACGATTTTATTTAAGAGAAACCAAGGTAGGGACAATTTGCCTAGGCAAGGAACATTGTTAAACAAGTCAGTGCAAGAGCATATATATGCCATTTTCTACTTTACAAATATGCAGTTTTTACGTGAGCTTTTTAAACATCACAAGTTCTTCCATCTGAGCCACTTTGGGAGGTTTGGCCAAGGTTTAGGTCTGCTGTTGTGTTCAGTTTCTTCCTGCTCTTGGTAGGAGACCTGTGTGAGGATTGTCAGAGTATTTAATACACAACTTTTAAAATTGCAGTTATATCTGTGAATTACAGAGGACAGTCAGTCTTGTTGTGTAAGGCAATTGGGGAGTTGGGGTGTGTAAAATATTATTAATACATAGTCTGCTTCACAAAATTAAGAACAAATGTGAATACTAAGGTTTGTTTATCAAAACTTCTTTGTTGTAATCATATTTTGTAAGAAACTTATGCAAAATAGTCATGCTTAGTTAGGAAACCAGCTGTAGTGTTCTGCAGTGGTATCTGCTGCACCCTTCTGCGCTCTAAGATGGCACCCAAAACCTCTCACCACTGGAGATGTGTGCAGAAATTTTGACATTACAGTAGATGAAATAGCACTTCAGGCATCAAAATAACTAACCAACTATTAATGTCAGTTCTTCTTTAATGTATTTTTTTTTTTGTATCTATTATAACATATGCTCTGAACAGAAAATATTTACCTAACTGGCAGTTTCTCCAAATCGGTCTTCGGAAAATTAAGAAAACAACAAAAATGAAAAACGTCTTTTAGCTTTCATGTTGACTAAAATACACTTGATTGGCAGGTAGAAGTAGTATTTGCCAGGGAAGAATATCCCAATCTATAAAGTTTATTGCTTTCTGCCAGCATAAGTGCTCGTTTTGTAAAGCATGCAGTTCTATTTTAGTAACAACACAAACTTCTCAGGAGGAAGATCTCTCTCAACTTTCAGAAATACTTTAAATTAATCTCAGCAAGTGATGGAAGACCTGTTGCCTTGTCACGCCTGACACTGGTGTATACCCAGAGTAATTCAATGTGCATGTACCCAGGGCAGCGCTAGCTTGGGCTCTTAACCAGCTCATCACCTTAATTCTCATTCCTCTCCGTGACTTAATTTACTGCACTGAAAAGCATCACGAAGCTTGTACCCAAAAGATCTGGTGATGTATGTGGAGTATTACAGTGTTGGTGAAACCTCTAATTGGAGTAGGCTGCAAATTGGAGAGGCTAACCCTGGGTCCTCATCCGTATAGGCTGGAACATGGTAACTTGCTCGGTTCAGTAATTACGGTGCTTCACACTGGCATACTCAACAGGAATTTTGGCAATTGAAAAATACAGTAAAATAACTAAAATGTGAGGTCTTAGAATTCTTGTTTCATATATAGTGGTGCAAACCCGATCCCCTCCTAGTTAAGGACTGCGTGCACAGTACTTCTTCATTTTGCTTCTGTGAAGGATGTTGCCATGAAGCTTGAGCTGTGATTTTTAAGAATCTGCACTAGCAAATTGGAAGAGATGAACTAGTAATTGTGGTTGCTTAATGTGGCATTTAGATGTTGAGTGATCGCACAATTCCCCCCTCCCCCCCCTTTTTTTTTTGCTGTCATCAAGAGCAATTACACAGAATTAGTGATTGGTGAAAACGTAACTACCTGCTTCTCTCTATAAATCAGAGCTGAAAAACATTAACATGAATTGTCATCAGATGAAATGGGCAGAGCTCACGGTATTTGGAAACTGTTCTGTGTGAAGCAACTGCTTTTGTCTCATATTGCTCCTTGTATTTCCGTAGGCTTTCTTTCTAGGCATAACTTCTGCCTTTCAGACTCATGTAAAGAAAACCATCATGTAAAATGTTCACTGTGGCTGATTTTTCTGTGGTCTGAATTTGGTGGAGCCGCAAGCTGTAGCAGGTATTTTGGAAATCCCATTCTCATCCTGATGCATCATCTCCTATTTCTGTTTGGTACAGTCATAGAGGTTTCAAGTCTGTTATGGACACAGAATTTCCATCTTTGTGTTTCAGTAGTAAGAGTTACATATCCATAAAACTGTCTCTTTCTTTCTAAAGCAGAGGAAAAGCTGTGCAGCTGTAACACTTAGTAGACCTACAGCTGTTCATGCCTATTCCTCTTGGAAAATTAAGAGCTGACATTTGCCGCTGGCAGCTGTATAGGAGCAGCAGTGAAAGGTAAAGGGAAAAAAGAGCTCAAACAGAGCCGTAGCACTGTGTTAGTGGTTAAGCGTTGTCCCTGGGCAGGGTTCAAATGTGGGAGAAAGGTCTGAATATTTCCAGTGCCTCAGTGCTACAGCAAACATAGCTGCTGCATCAATGAATCGTGGTTCCCAATTCTGCTGGTGTCAGCCATGGTGGTGACACAGCTTCCTTCAGTGTGTGATCTGCTTTCAAAAGTCTTACATGGTGAAGTATGAAGGTCCAAACTGATAAGGTTTCACAGTGCTCAGCTGTCATCTGGAAGGATTACAGGCTGCCTGGGCTCCGAATCGCGGCTCCTCCGGATCCTTGTGTGGCAGTCAGTGCTCTGTCACATGTTGTGCTGCGATGTCGTTGCCCCCAGCTCTTCTCCTGACAGCTCAGCCCATCCTGCCTCTCTGCCTCATCAGGTGCTGGCATTTCAGCAGCAGGTTTGTTATAAATGCTTTCAGACAGGAGAATGTTTGCAAAGAGATCGATCTGCAAGCTAAACTTCATTTTTCTGGTGTTCCCTGAATAAGAAAATGCAAAGCCTATAGGGCTTTCTTAAGAACACCTTTTAACCAGAAAAATCCCGAACTATGCATGACTCTAACAATTACACTTTGATTTTTGCACCACCACTAACAACCGGCCGAAAGCAGCATTTTCCTCCAGTCATCTTGCAGGTCTGTAGTATAGCATTAGCACTGGGGATCAATTACTTTGTAAGTGTCGGCTAAGTCATGTCAAATTAGAGTATGTGCCCTAACAACCACATTATATCAACACTTAACAGGGGCCTACCTCAGAGCAGGCTTTTATGAAGTGCTGCATTAACCTGCTGCCTTGTAAATGATTTGTAGTGGTCTGTGAAAGCAGGTACCTATGTAGCCACATGCTCTTTTCTGGTTTCCTTAATTCTCCTCTACCTCAGATTGTTTTTAGGAGTTGGGACCAGATCTCGGGATAACCAAGGAAATAGAGAGCTTGTCTTTGGATGGGAGGTAGAGTTTGGCACTATTAATCTTAAAAGAGTTGATGTGATTAGACCCATCATGTTAAGAGTAAGACGAAATAAAAGCTAAATCAGCAAAAGGGTGATGCTGGCTCAGGAATCGCCATCAGTTTGAAGTGGATACTCAAACAGATGTCTCATTACTGGAGCATGGTGGTTCGGGAAGAGTCACCAATAAGATGCATAAGAAAAAAGATCAGTCTCGGGATGTTTCTTGGCCAGGGCATAGAAAGGATGAAATGCAACATGATAGCAGAGCGTGGACTTGGTGCGCCTGAGTGATTCCGTCCTGGGCCTGGGATAGAGCACATTGCTACTGACCCCGAAACTGTAGAAGGGATCTAGAGCTCCAAAATGTGTGCTGCTGGCTGTATTTCTCCCAGACTTTGTCTTCAGTAGAAGGCTGGTGTAGCTGCTCCTTGTGACTGGGCAGAGTTGGTCCAGGAGAGGGGACCTGGTCTCAGTTTTTGCTGTTGCATGTTTAAGCATGCTATTGAAGATTCATATGGAGATGATTTGAAGTATAACGCTGCTTTGGGATGAGCCAAAGGGTTTGCTCACAGTATTGCATTGTATGAGCAATTATAGCTGTGTAACATGTTGTGGGGGCTGTCCTGTGTTCTCTCATATGCTTTTGAGCAAGGAAACTCCTTGTACTTTCTGGATGGTGGAACAGCAGTGTCTGATTTGTATTTGTTCCCATTGAAGTGTGGTTGGCTGGTCGTACGTGTATCTTCTGAGTTTGTGTGAATGTAGGACTGAGTTTTACTTTCTCAATTGCCTGTGAAAAGTAAATATTAAATCCTTGTGCTCAATTAAATTAGCATAGCAAACTGTTAAAAGAGCACTGTTAAAGCTGTAAAGTCAAACATACAAGTATTAATGGCTGTTAGTTCTGGATATCCTTACCTTCAGTGCAAATGTTCTCTACCATGTTGCTGCCGCTGGCCGATGCTGAGTTCCAGGATCGCTGTGTCGGAGTTCGAGCCAAAAGGTCCAGGTTTCAGGTTGGGTTATGGGTTAGGATGCAAGTCTTGTGGCTTCCCAGGAGGACAGTTCCCCACCACAACACCAACCAGGGTGGGAGAGACATGGCCTAAGCTAGACCTGGCAGGTCTATCCAACTCCCAGATTTATCTTCCCAAATCTCCCTTTTGATCTCTGCCTACCCAGTCCCAGTCCACTGGGGCTTGTTGCTTACATCTGCAGCTTTCCACCCTTTCCCATGGCAGCAGGGAGAAGTATCCTCAGCAGGGCTGAATAGTGCTTAACTACTAGCTGTCCCTGAGCAGATCCATTACCCTCCTTTCCTTGTGGATCTGACCCTCCTGAACGTGTGAGTCTGTTTCCAGTGGTTCCCCAGCTTCTGTGAACTGAATTGTTCTGGTCCTTCCTAGGCCTTTCTTCTAGGAGTTGTGCCCAAAAGCTACGATGTCCCCAAAACTGAGGTAATACATACTTATGGGTTGTATGTCTAGTCTATGGGTTGTATTTCTTAGGTGAACCATAGAAACCCCTAGCTTCTGAGAAGTGAACCAAAAAACCTGTTCTGAGTCTCAGGAGAAAAAGCAGGTATGTTTTCTAAGACAACTATTCCAATAAGAAATGGGTTAAGTAAAAAGAATCAATTGTAGGTTAAAATTATGCAGTATGTTGTTCCAACAAATTCAGATGCACTGAATAGCTACTTCTGGAGAGGATATACAGGGACAAACTGTTTGTAAATAGTATGCAAATATGGCTCCCACGTTAATTTGATACTCTGTCAGCAGCTTTGTGGCAATCCTCAGAAATTATTCTTAATAAATTGCTCATAATTGGTTCCTAAATGTAAGGAAATCATCAGCCCTCACTTGCTGAATATTTTAAGTCATAAACAAGGAGTGCAATGGTGATACAGATCTTGGTTCTGTAACCTGTACGTGTCCATGGAGTTACATGTTCAACACCAATAAAAGGTAGAAAAATTAGAGTGGTATTAATTTGATTAAATTGAGCTCCTTTAAATGCATTGATATTAAAAAATATTGACTGAGCAGCTCTGTGATCAAGAGCTAAGCTTTCAAGAGAAGTAAAACAAACTGTACTGCAAACCGTGCCTACTAGTCTGAAAATATTTCAGTTTTTCACCATCAGTGGGGCACATGTTCTTGATGGTGATCGTGACTATGTAGTGCTTGTTTTGTTATATAGCTTTAATTATCTTCTAAATTGCAGCGCAGCGCTTTTACTGTAAGTGTGTGTGTGGAAGGTAAGAGTTGATGAAGTAAGAGCAGTAAATCTTCCATGACTTCCTTTCACTACCAAATTGCTCTGAAAAAGAGCAAATAGGAGGATTTGTAAGAAAGTCTTCCAGTGTTCGGCATGCAACAGGTTTAAAACTTCAGTGCAAACTTACTATTATTGTTAAACCTTTTGGAGACTTCTTGCTTTGCCTTTTGCTCTCTTAGCTTTTGTCTATTCTTCCCTTAAATCGCATTGGATATAAATGTGTGTGGCTATTAATGGACGTAATTGCACAGAGTAAATAGCAGTTGATTGTGGGAAGGATGGAGCCTGTACCCCTGAAATCCCTTTAGCTGTGCAGCAAGGGGAGGCCTTTCCTCCTCTCTCCTCTGTGAGAAATAGGTATGAAACACGTGCATGAAATTAAGCACATACCACATGCCTTTATTTTATACCATTCCTATTTTCCAAATTGCCGATAAACACAATTATCCAAGTAAGGAAAATGTAAATAATAATAGTAAGATTTAATTTAAGTAAGCGTATAATAAATGCTTAAAGGTTTTGCCTTTCATTAACATGCTTTAAGCCTATAAAGGAAAACCTGAATTTCAGTATGTGGAATACGGAAATGATTTTCAGGTAAAGAGAGGTGGTTTTAGTGTGAAGTAACTGTAGTTGTTCCAAGTTACTCATCTGCAAACCACTGATGTTTATTGTTAGAGTATGCCGAAGGTTGAAAGTCAGATTTCAGTTTCCATATTTCCTGAGACCCACTGTACTAAGCTGTGTATCCCTGCTTTTTTCACCTGTCGAATGCTTTAGGCACATCAAACACTTAAAATGCAAAGTAGAGAACATAGCAAATTACAGAACCTCAGATCTCCTGAGTTGGGGAAGGATCCTTCAGCTCACGGTGAAATTTCTCTCATTGCTTCTGCCTCCCAAATTGTGCCTCGAGAGAGAGGGAGGATAGAGACAGAAAGATGCACTTCTTTGTGACCTGAAGGTAACCAAATAAGGAAGATACAAAGTAATATCTCTACTCCCCCCCCCCCCCCCCCAACTGCAGGGATCCATTTATCATCTTTGTTGTGTTAATTGGACATTTGAGCAGTTGTTTGCATCTTACTTTCTGTTAATCAGCATATCCAGCACAGTTTGCCAGGAGCCAGGGTTCACTGGACACCAGCTTGGGATCCAAGCATGAGTGCACTGGTATATACTGTCATTTGTCTTGACGAAAGGAGCCAGGAATTAATGAATTAATTGATGGCGATGCTAACTCACTACTGTCTGTGGTCCGAGGTTTTCTTTTACAGCTGCAGGGTTGCATGGGTGAGAGGCCTGAACGCATCCTGCCTTGGCTAGACTGGCTGTACATACAACAGCAGGAATAAATTAATGTGTTCTCCATATGTAGCAGCTCTTACAGGCGGTTGTCTTTCCGATGAAATGCCTTCTGGACCCCTCAGGATTTAATGACTCCCTTTCTCCCATCTTAAAGTTTCCAAAATAAACTGCTTTGCAGGAACAGGCAGAGGTGGAAGGAGAGGGGTTACACCTTACCCCCTGTTTCTGAGTAGAGGGGTGCAGGGAAGCAAAATCCTCCGTATTTCTCTGCAAAGAGCCTCCCTCCCCTGCAAACACCTGAAAAGCAGCCAGCAGGAGCAGCTGTGTAAAGCCATGTGGGTGCTCCGGTCCTTCCTCCCACAAGAAGCATGCAGCCAGACCTGTCTGCTGCTTTCGGGAATCAGGCTCCTTTCTTTTCTTCTTCGAAGGCGATATTTACTGCTTTGAGGGCTCTGGCTGCAGGGGTGATTTGCGGAAGCAATGGTATTGCTAGGCATGGCTTTTTGGCACGTGTATTTGCTGCACATTGTTTCAAAGGGCGCTATGTGTGGTCCTGGAGCTAGGCTGGGTGGAGAGACGGCAGAAGGGTGTAACACGTTGTGTTTGATCTTAAAAATCAGTAACTGCACTGGTTTGATCTTGGGTGGTGAAATTCAGGAGTGTCACTTTGACTATTCATGTTTGCTCTGTTTTCCAGTCTGGCAAGAACATTTCTTCCCCCGTCGGTTCTCTGTCTGCAGCCTGTTCCACAAGTTACTCTGATGACAAAGCGAGGCTGTGCAACCTTCCCCTCCTCCCTGCTTTTCCTCTGCTCTTAAACTGGCACAAAAATACACTTCATAAAACACAGCAAACATGTCTCTGCTACTGAAAAAGGCAGTAGGCACTAAAAAAGTGCTTTTAAAGTTGTGTCCATGTAAATTGTTAGGTGGCATTTAACATGTTGGAATACTTGGACTGGCATTTCTGGGGGCATGATTGAGGTTTGCATGCCTTCTCCTGAGACATGTGCTAGGTAGACCATTCATACATGTTTCTTTTTTCCCGGCATTTTTATTTCCTTTTTGAATCCTGCCATCTCAAGGTATCCAAAGTAATGTTTCCTCTCATATTAGCCTGCTTCAGTATCATCCAGTCACAAAAGTGCAAAAGCATTCTGCTGAAAATGTTAATTTGGGATTTAAAGTGTGCTGGAAATGGTGAACACTACTCTAGCAGCTCTTTCTTTGCTTCTGGTTTGTTTGGGAAATCCTTATTTCCTTGTGTTTTCAGAGATTCATTAAAAAAAAATGCATCAGCAACAACACAGGCAGATAAATATAAAACCAAAAAGCAAGTTGGCAAGCAAAGTGCCGGCAGAAAGGAGAAGGTATCTTCCCTTTCTTGGTGCTCTGTGGAGACTGGATCAGGGCTGGCAGCAAAAATGTGTGCAAATGTCAAGGTTATATCTGTTAAATCCACATTCTGTCATAGCGTTGCACAAACTAAGTGTACTTTTGTATCTCTTGCTTTTAAAACACCAGGAGGAAAGCTTGAGGAGTATGGAGGGAAAAAGAGGGGAGAAGGGGATCAGGAATGCAAGAAAATAGTTTGCCTTCTGCATAGGCCAAGATTTGAACCTAAATCTTTGACGCTTAATCCCAGACCTTTGGTATGTTCATGGGGCATTATATATCTGTTGCCATAGCCATCATTAACTGTTCCCAGGCTTTCAGTAAGGGACGAGGGAGGACAATCCTATTGCTTCCTACTGTTGCCAAAGTGGCCATTGAGCGGCATAATTAACGCTTTCTCACCATGGGTACTCGGCTGTGGGATCTGTGCATTGAGAGACTGTTCTCCAGGTGACGCTTTCATTAATCTAATCACTCAAATGGATTACATGCCAAGGAATAATTAACCAGCCTTCAGCCTAGATGATATTACAGCTTTTTCAGCAGGAGGTAGGCAGCCAGCATCCTTCCAAGAGGTGTTTTAGGCTCACGTAGCCGGTGGACCTTCAGGTAGTTACCAGCACAGTTAGGTCATCTGAAAAGTGGCCGAACTGCAGGTGGGATTAAATAGCTTATTTAAAAGGTGTAAATCCCTCCTAAATCTCTGAACTGCTTGTGCCATGTATTTCCCGGTTGTGGCTGTGTTGCTCTTGGCAGTGGGGAAGGCCGGAGGGAGGATGGAGAAGGAGGTCTTTAAGAGTAGCTGAAAGTGGTTTTGCTTTTGTCAGCCAGCTCGCTCTCCTTATTAATGGCTCAGCATGCTGTTGCTTACTAGGTTTCAGACCTCATGTTTAAGCTGGCGGCACAATGAACTACCTCCCTGCAATTCAGCTGGCGGCTATCCCATCCTTATTGACAGCCAGAAAGTGTGAGTAGGAGCCATCTAGGCTCGTATCCTGCACCGGGTGCAGAGTCATTGTCATCGTTTCCCTGTGGAAAACATCAAAAAGATATCTAATGCACCCCTTCACCTCTCCCGCACAGAGACAGCAGCAGTTTTGAGGATGCTTTGCCAGTGGAGAGAAATGTCAACATGCTCTGCTGGCGAATATCTTCTTCAGGTTGGTGCTGCCATTTGGTTTTGCTCTGCTTTTCATACTCTGAGGTGTGTCCTTGCCCGCAGATTTTTGGCAATGCCAGGTGTCATCCAGAGTTTGCAGCAAACGGCTTTGGTACTGCACTGCCTACATCAACGTCCTCTTTACTCCTCCCTTTAGCCTGTGATTTCTGGACTTTGGTAGCCTCCAGTGGTATGGTGTTGTGGATGCTGAATATTGCTGTGTCAAGCGATATGCCCTTCTTGTAGGATGTAGAGCAGGGAGGGCTCACTTGGCTTTAGGAGGCAGTAACATCTGCATTAGAGGTGAATCCTTTGCTAATTCATATTGCAGAAGGTGAGCAGGGTTTCTAGTTACTATTCGTTATAACCTGTTTTACCCAGCAGAAGTTCTCAACTGTAGTTGCTTTCAGGCAGTTTTATATGCTTTATTTTATACAATCAAATTTGCAACGTCTGAAGCTCAAAGGTGGATCAACAATGGTATCGTTTTCTATTTCCAAAGGGTAAATAATGTTAGTGGCAGTGTTCAATCATGAGACCAGGTGGAAAGGGCTTGCCCATCCAGAGCTTAATAAATTGATTTTTAGGGAGCATGGTTTCTTCCCATGGGTGTTTGAAGTACCCTCGCTGTGTTTCAGTGTGAGATAGTTTGCACCACTGTGATGACAAACACAATGCACTAGGGAAACCAATAATTATCATCTGTATTTACGGCTCTGCAGTATTGTGCAAGGTACAGTTTTCTATCCACTAGTGTTCAATATAACATTATATACTTGTTATTAAAACCCTTGAGAAGTGTCAGGGCAATTATAGGTTGTAGGAGGAAGGCAGCCGCTTGGAGAAGTAGAAAAAAGCTTTATTCAAACTGCTCAATGGAAGAGAAATGAATATATCCTCTTGCGAAAGAGATGGGAGTTAGCTCGTGAAAATACAATGGTGTTCCTATGAATAGGAGTAAATAATCTCCCTCAGAGGAAGATATCTATGTAAAAGTTCAGCGTTGGGGGACCCTCTGGCTTTTTTTCCTCCTTCTCTCATCTCCCTCTGCACTCACAGAGACATAAAACAAAGCACATGAGATTTGTGGGTGGTTCTGTGTTTCTTTTGCTTCTTTTCAGAAGCTCTTACCCATAACCTTTCCAGCTATTTTGTGTATGTTCTTCCTTAATTAATGCTCCCTTCTGCAATTTTAAGCTTCATCCACAGACTTCAGTCTAGTGTGAACACTCTCTTGATTTATGCAATCGTGCGTATTCACCCAGAGCTCTTGGCACTGGTGTGTCTGCTATATATTAATTAGGGCTTGATTCTTCCAAGTCTTCTGAATTTCACACCTGAAGCACCCTCTGAGCTCTGTTCATCGCTTCCTTCCTCTTTCCCAGGAAGAGGTCCAGGGCACAAATGGCCATTGCAGCATGAGGGGCTGAGACACGCTTAAACTCTTCGGCAAACTGATGCGGATGAGCAAATGTGCTGCCTCGTGGTGAAGCCTGGGCTGATAAAAGCTGCTGCTTTGCTTGCAGTGGAGGATAGAAGCAGTTTCGGAAATAAGCAGAAAGCATCCCATGCACTGCTGTCTGAGTATAGATGCTTTAAAGTGCTGTTTCAAATGGTTACATGGGAAGCTGACTCCCTTCCATGTAATGCGTTCTAACAAATGCATTGCCTGACTTAGCTGAGATTTGCGAGAAATTTTGAATGGGGAGGGGGAAAAAAGCCTAGGTGTGAGTGTTTGCGTGCACGCTGGGGAGAAAAGCCTGCAGCCTTTTAGCCTTCACAAGTGAGAACAAAAATATGTGGTGCTGGCAATTACCCAGCAGAGCTCCTGGGTTTTGCTCCAGGAATGACCCCGGAGAAAGGGGCTTTTTTGCACACAGAAGGCTTTGTGGGTAAATAAGTGGTGCACCATTTTGCATTTTAGTGAAATACAGGACAACTCTTGGGGATGTGCTCTTACAGTAAATGGTGCAGTATTCCAAACAAGCATACAGCTTCTCGATGTGACGCGGCGAGGCATCAAATGTGGATATATAGGAGTTAGGAAGTTTCTAGGCAGGAAGAAGTGTGAGGCCAAGCAGAGAAAAAGGATTATAATTGCCACCCTTTGGTGGTACTGAAAGAGAAGTGAATTGCCAATGTTTAGCATCAGCTGCTCACGCTTCGGGTTTCTGTGTGTTGAAATACCGTTAGCATTTGCAGGCTGTTCCCCTGCGGTGTGGACATGAAAGCGTTTGCCCTGTGAAAATAATTTCAAATATGCCAAACCTGTTTCCCATCCAAAATCAAAACTCCTAGTCTGATTTTGTTGGCCTGTGCACTGGTACTTGATAAGTACCAGTTTGGCTTTAATGTTTGGCCCTTATGTTTTTCATGTACTATTCGTTTGAATAGAAATACTAAAACTTTCTTCTGGCTTGCGGAGGAAAACTTGCTTCATCGCACCATGTAGTACGAAGCTGCTGACTGTGAGCTGAAAAATTGTTTGTAGGCAGATCATCAGATCTGTCTGCTTTGTTTTCTGAAATTGCATGCCCGGAGAGAGCAATATCAGTTGTTTTTTTTCCCCTTTTCCACAGTCAAGAGACTGGCGACATAATGCAGAAGCAAAATGGGACTTGCCAGTCTATATTACCTCCATCAGTTAATGTCAGTGCGCTGATTCTTGCTTTCCTCTGATGTCTACAGACAGCAGTAAATCACATTTCACTAAGCCAACGTGCTGATTTGCAAACATGAAGTAGCATCTAATAAAAGTATGCATTTCAGGTTTTTAAAGAGTAGACATTGGATTAACCTGGAGTAGTGCAAATTGCAGCTGCAGTGAGTAAACCGAAGCTTTGCTACTTGAAAGTTCAGCGTATACTTTATGTATGCAAAACTAATTAAAACTCAATTTGTTTTCAGGAGAGACTTCAAATATATTTGACTGAGAAATCACATCCCTCTATATTACAAGGTGTTTCCAATCTTGTAATTTTCCCATTTGTCAACTTTGTGGGACGAGCTCTTGTTTAAAATCAAAGCAATCTTTCACTAGCAGTGATCAACCAGCAAGCCTCATAAGAATGAATAATTATTCTTACCTTGATATTTCAAGTGGATGGTACCCAACAGTGTATAAAATGTCTCCAAATATCCTAACAGCCCTTTTAGGTTGTCTTGCCTATGGAGGAGGGGGAATGTTGTCATGTTTGTGCAACATGAGGAGCCCCTATTAGTCTGATCTCCAGCCCCTAGGGTATTTATTCCCAGAAATGCCACTACCCCCTACCCTAAGCTTTCTTTTCCAAAGTACGGTGTAGTTTTTATATATGGACGTTTCTTCCCATTCCTTGGTGTGGTTCAGAAATCCTCAGTCACTTTGTGAGCTGATATATCTCTGATAACTGCAGAGGTGTATTCTACAGGGCAGGCTTTTCTGGCGCATGTTTTCCATACTGGTATGGGTTTGGCAACATTGGATTTTCTAGAGAAAAACAGAAGTGAAAAGCAGGTCTGGTAAAAATAAGGTTGAAGGGAGGATTTCTAAGTGCTTACAGCTGGCCTGGTACATCTGCTGAAAAAAGATCTGCTCTGTTGGGCTTTCCCAGGACACCAGACAAACAGACTGGCCCTTCTTTTAAGAAGAGTGTAAGTCTGAGCTAGTTCTAGTCTTATTTTTGAAAGAAGAGGCTACACTTTACAAAAACTAAGCTAGACGTGCCTGTGCTCTAGTTTCTGTGTATGGAAAGTGTCTTTTTGGACTCACATGTTGCTCTCACTTGAGCCTACCAAACACGTAACAGTGCAATTTTACAACTTTGGTGACACCTTTTAGCAGTGTGTGTGTCTTTGCTGCTGTAGGAACAAATGCTATATAATGTAAATATGCAAGTCTGCAAGAGGAGGGGAAGAAGAATGAAACAAACATTTAGTTTAGAATAAGCCCTGGTTTCTTGCCTCAGACCTGCCATCCTGATTCTTAGGTGATGGCATTTGATCGTCTAAACAAGTAGCTCCTGGATGATAAATTTGCCTGTTCTCTGTCTCAGAATAATGACTCTATTTTACATATTTAGTTTCTCTCACTTTCTTCCTGCTTTTTATTCTTTGAACCAAATGACCTCATAAAGTTCATAGTGCATGTATTTTTTCCAAATTATTAACTCCTTAATGTTCTCCAAAACAGCTCCCCCGTTCCCTTTCTCAGGTGTCAGCTGCCATCTGGCGCGCGGCATCCATACGTGGCCTTCAGAGAAACGCAGCTCTGTACTTTTGCTGATATTTTCAGCCTCATAATCCTTGTACTGGCGGTGAGACTGTCTGATCTGTAGCAAGGAAATGCAGATGGTCCTTTCTGGCTGGCAGAGAATATGTTCAGCTCAGCCTTCGTTTTCCTTCGAGTTGCATGCAAACCATTTCTGCTCGCTGCTATCTCTTTTGATATTTTCTGTAGTGATTTCATATCCCCGTGGAGAAAGCAGGGACAGGATCAGATTTAGCTGAGAGAAAGGAAGAAAGTACAGCCTAAAACATCTCATTTTCCCAAAGCGTCCCTGCTTTGCCTGTTATCATGCCTTTTTAGGCACAGGCAAGGCAGAACGACTGTTTGATCCAACTTGTATGTCTTGCATCCTTTCCCTGTTGCTCAATGAACTCTTGATTTTTTAGAGCTGTGCTTGTATGCTGCAGAAGGAAACAGCCCTGTCAGCTGAAAAGCTCTGGATAGCCATGGAGATTCGAGAGCTATGCTCATTTGCAGTATAAACAGAGAGTGAATTTGGGAAATGACGCTGGGCAGTACAGGAGCAAAATCTGTTAAACAAGTGGAAGTCATTATTAGGTATGTGTCCTCCACAAGTTTATGTTGAAACCTGAATCCTCCAGGCATGTGAAGGTCTCTGAGGAGTCAGCGGTTTGGTTGCTACCGTTGGTTTTTTCATATCCTGGTTTTCTTCTTGATTGTTCTTGATGGTTTATGACACACTTGACATTTTTTATAAAATTTGTGCTGAGACAGTGATGCTATTTTCCCCTCTCTCCCTAGCAGAAAAAAGCTATAAACTGTCCTTTCTTCACCCATAAGGTGCTTTTGTGGTCTTAAATCAGAGTTAGGAGTCTTCTCAGTGCAAAGTAGACTAAATAACTGTCTAAAATAACTAAATAACAGGCATTCATCTCCCTGTGAGGCTGCAGTATAGAAACTGGAAGGGGAACAGCTCCCAAGTCCCCTCACTGCACATTTCTTTCCCTGTTTACAGAGCTGAGAGGTGTTCAGGCTCATAGCAAAAAAACCTCTGCCATCTCGCTTTGCTCCAATAGCGTATTTCCCTGCGTTGCATTACCAGTGATAGCCCTTTTCTTGAATGCGTGGCTGGCTGCAGCTCTCTCCTCCTGCTAACCTTGCTCTGTTCAGTGAATCAGATGGTTTTGTTTTCAGCAGATGTTTCTGCCTCAGATCAGTGGAGAGTCTCTAGATCATTTCACTCCTTTCTGTAAAGTGATTGAATACCAGCCGGAGGTGTAGCAAGAATATTCTCACCTGCCAAGATGTAAAACAGCTCCATTCATTACTGTATTCACTCATACAGTAGAGAAGCCTTATGCGTAAAGCTTGAAGAGAACAGCATTACTGCTGTACGTGCCTCTCCTGGAGGCTGATGCTGATGTGGCATAAGGAGAAGTCCCATTGCGGTACCTGCAAGGATCTCATCTGCTTGATAGGAGCCCGTCATCATGCCAGCACGGTGTGCCTTGGCAGATGAAAACGGATAAGTCTGTGGCATTAACCACCCAATCTCCTTGTCTCAAGGGTCTTGCTGCAGAGCATGACTTGGGGGAAGGTTGAGCATGTATCTGATATTTAGGAAGGGCTGGCAACCAGCTAAAACAAGGAGTGACCCCAGCGTGTTGGTCAACTGCTTTCCCAGTTCAGAAGCTTGAAGTAACAAATGGAAATTCTTCAGTTTGTTTTGAAGGTGGCTGGGAATCTAGCAGTGCCCCTATTGGTAGAGAATTATTTTTGTTAAATGGAAAAGGATTTGTTTTCAGGAGAAATTGTTCACTTTTTGCCTTAGGGGAAAAAAAAAAGAGTAAAATTTTGAAGTGCCTATTTTATCAGTAACACTTTGCTGTCAAAAATGCTACTAAGTTTTATTGATCAACTATTCAAAACCTCTTGTGTCTTGACAAGAAATGAAAACACCAAAATGCTACTGGTTCTGTGTAACTCAGAAACCTGGGCTCATTGCGAATGTCAGCTGAAAACATTGATTTACTTGAGACCTTTTCCTGCTTCATCCGAGTCACTCAACTGAGAACTTTGCCTGTTGGCTCAGGCTGTGGTCTGAGCTTTCCTTCCAGCTCCCAGGCCCATGAAGGGGGCCTCATCCCAGGTATTTATTTACCAGTAAAACATGGAAAATAGGGGGGAGAGGAGTTGTGCTTTGTGAATGTGAGGTTTGTAGTCGTATATGTAGACTTACTGTTACTTGGCACCCATAGCACTGTGTGATAAGGTGCCACATTTCCAAAGACAGTAACAATGGAAATACCAAGAATACTTGTTTTTTTCCCTTCAAATGTGCATCTTTAGTTAGTAACGGTAATAATATAATTGTACAGCCCTCTTAGCTCCTCTTCTTTTTATAGATAGAGGAAGAAGATAGGCTTGTAGGATACTTTAGGTCAGAAGGGACCTTAGGAGGTCTCCAGTGCAGCTTTCTGCTCAAGCAAGCTCTGGGGTCAGAGCTGGCTGCTTGGGGCTTTGTCCCATCTGGTCGTAAAAACCTCCAGGGATGGATCCTGCACAAACATCACATGCTCAGGCTGGAGTCCTTCATGTTACTTGCCACCAGTGACCATCAGGCAGGTAGAGAGCTGCAGAGGCGAAGGCAGATGGCCCAGGCTGGCTCTGGTCTCACTCCTCAGCCAAGAAGTATGGGCTGGAAGGACCAAATAAGTCTTAATCTCCAGATGTCCCCCAGGTGGATTATCCATACGGTTCTCCACGAGTTGTTTAACATCCATAGTAAGGAGTTAAGGGAGGTAGTAAAGCAGCACATGCCACATCGCTAATGGTGCAGTGCACTTCAAAAGCATTATAGCATCGTAGCGCTTGAACGACTCCAGCTAAAATTGAGTTAATAAAAACCCCACGCTATTGTGGTACTACCTGAAAGAGGTAGAGACTCTCCTGGTTATTGCAGGGTCTCTACCTTGAAACTTGGTTCAGGTCTTGAGTATTTTTGGACTGGTTCACGCTCAGTCTTCTGCTAGCTGTAGGTGAAGGGTACATACCTCCTCATCTGGCACGGACCTCTGTCCTCTGATCTGCGTCTTTATATGGGGCTCAGGGGTTTGAACGCTTCTGGTCCTTCAGCTACCTCTGTGTTAAGCCAGAAAACTTGTAATTTGGGGACAAACTTTGTTTTCTTAACTCTGAGATCAGAACTGAGAAGGGTGTGTATGTTGTCTGGCTGATGTCAAGGTACTTCTGAGCCCAGTGGGCCTTTGCACTTGCTCCATGGAGCATGTTTTAGCCCCACAAAGTGTCTTTCAAGGATGTGGCCAGTATAAGAGGCTGGAAGAGCTACTCATCCAGGACTTCCCTTGAATAATTTTTTCTTTACAAATGTGATTTCCATTCAGAACTACAGGTGTTTGGCAGTCAATTGAATTGTATGTTCTAAACAGTATTCAGAATGTGGCATTATACATGGTAGTATACATGGGTATACACGTGTATAATAGAGTGTAAAATATTCCTGGTGTGTAAATTTTTTCAATTTTAGTCTTTTCTTATTTTTGTGGATTTCCAACTTACGTATGAAGTGCCTGTCTCTCTTTTTTTTTTTTTTTTTAATGTATGTGTTCTTTTATCATTGCCTTTCAAGCACATGATTATCATGGGTAAAAAGGGAGAAAAGGAAATGATGTTACTTCTGTTCAAAGGGATCTCAACCTCTGGTTTTGTTCTGTTGTGTTTAATAAGAGATTGCAACGATTACATGTCCCACTATCACTTATCACACCACAAAAAGAAGTCTGGTTTTCATTTTAATTAAAACAATAAATTAAAATCGGTCACTTCCAGTGTTTTACACATTTATAGCTTGAACCTTTTTTTTTGGCTAACATTTTGAAATACTTCCAAAATATTTTGAAAAGCCAGGAAATGAAAGCCAGAGCTCTAAAGAGCATGGGAGGAGGATTGTAACTAGAAAATGAATTTGGATAGGATAATCTAACAGCTGTTTAGGGCAGGTGAACAAAATATGTCTTTTCTCAGTGTATTCAACAGAGAAAACATCTCAGTGTTTTAAGAGAGATGAAGTTAACTAAGTGTCTTAGAAGGCCTAAGGAAAAAAAAATAAATCAGGGTTTCTCAGCATTTGAAATACATCAGTAACAGGAGTGTTGTTATGGAGACCCTGAAGATGAGTGTAAATTTTCTTGTCTTTTGCTTTGTTTTTTGGACAACTAAGTCTATGCAGTTTGGAGACCGTCATAAACCAGAGATGCTCATACCGCTGGGAGCAGAGCCGGCCTCGGGGTCAGTGCTCTCCATCCATTTTCACCCAACTCCCAGCCCACCTGCCATGTTACGGACCTGCCTTCTTGATTCCTCCCCTCTTTATAAATCATAAAACAGGTTTCTTACTATTCTGAAAGGTGGTGTGTCATTTATTGAAGAGTTTCAAAATGTAGCTGGAGCCTGTTTACACTTCCCACCCAAACTCAAGGTTGCCTGAGGGGCTTCTGTGGCCCATTTACTAAAGACTGTGTTGCACAGCTTGAAGAAACAAGATCTTGTATAGAAATATTCAAGTGTGGATTTATCCAAAAGGATCTTTGATAAATACCCTGATGTGAAAGCCCCCGTACCCGAAGGCGAGCTGGCTTGTGAGGCGTTCTTGCACCATACGGGTTTGCTGCAAGTCAGGGTAAGAAATTACTCACGGGCTGCATTTATTTTTGAAGTGCAATCTAGTTCCTGCAAACCTCCCATCGCAGCAAAGTCCTGTTCGTTATATCTATCAGTGTACGGATGCACCAATGGGTTGTGCTCACAAGAGACTTCGAGTGCCAAAAGGGGCAATTTGCACTTGTGGCATCGCAGTCCCAATTCCAGGTTAAGAGCCACTCAGCCAAAATGGGAATTTGAGACAAACATTGCAGCTTGGCAGAGTGGACTGTATCCTTCCACAAAATCACCTGCTCAGGGGAAAAGCAATCTGTGTTTGAGGTTGTTGGGTTTGTTTGCTTTTGAGCTTGAAACGTACTATTTATCGAGGTAAGACTGAGTCAAATTAGACAAGCAAACCCAATGTTCCCTGAAAAGTATTCGGGCTTTTCAATATTTTATCTAGGATAAATATGAAACTCATCTGTTCTCTTTGATCACTTTTTTTTTTCATATATAGGTTTCAGAAGCAATGGGGTAACTGTGTATGAGGATGAACCACCACCATGACCTGCATGCACCTCCCACTGGTTGCAGGAAAACTGTTCTCTTGAATTTTACTTTACCTGTTTGAGTTCCTCAAAAATCAGAAACTCAAACTGAGCAATCCCCAAACACGTAAATCACAATTGACATTTTTCTTGGTACACTCTGCTATCCACTAGAAAATTGAGAAAGTGTTGAATTAGCAGCTACAAACCCTCTTATGTTGAAGTTGTTTCTGTACGGGTGCTGTACAGCCGTTAACTATTGGTACAGTGGGGGGACAGTGAAGAATTCTTTAGTGTTTAAGGGAGGACTATGTTTTTTATATATATATTTATGTATGTATACCCTAAATATGCCTCTCTGCACCCGTCCCCTCTCCCTGCCTCCCTTCGCGCTGTTCTGCTGCGCCTTGGTGCATCGCCTTCTGGCTCCGTGGCTGCTCTTACCCCTGACATCCAGCTGGCCGGGGCTTGGGGAGGTGCTGCTCCATGACTGGAGCAACAGGTCTTGTTGCATCCTGTGCCAGACCCTGTCTATTGGCCTAAGTGGTTGTGGGCTTTGAGAGCAGGGATAAACATTTATGCAAACTTATATTGCTTTCCCGAATTATCCCAAACTGCATCAGGTGGGGTTGTTTGTAATCCTTCAGCTGATCCTTTGGGTAGTAAGGTTTCTGTAGCCATGCAATGAATGCGGTCTACTATTGCTGTCGTTACATCAGTAATAGCGTAGTCTGCCATGTTGAATCCTACTCAGGAGCCCGCGTATCTTTCCACCTGCACCCAAGTCCATTGTTTTATGAGCACCTTCAGTGATTCAGGCAGACTTGTTAATTTTTTGGGAGGCCCTCCAGTTGAGGGGAAGAAACTAGAATCAGCGCAGGGTAGACAAGAAATTCATGCTGATGTTTAACAGTGCTGTCACAGACCAAAAGTGTCTGCTAATGACTTACAGCCAAGGGAGGAGGTGTATGGCCTTGCGAGGCACCTGTGTGACTCCATACTTCGTTAGTACTCTCTGCGCTGACTGTAACAAATCTATCCCAGACAAACATTTCCTGTCTGTACTAACTGGCTTCTTGTTTCTTCTGTGGTTTTTTTCCTTAATTTTTTTTAAACATCTGAATAATCTCCAGCAATATTGTATATAAGACAAAATTTGATTTGACTTTAATTGCATTTTTTTCATATTCTCTGTCTGCTGAATAGCTAACTATCTCCTTGAGTCCTTGTTATCTTTGTTTGCCAACTCACAACCTACTTTAAGAGGTTTCTCTAGCAGCTTTTTAAAAACAAACAAATTCATTATACAGTGCTTGCCAATGCAAGTTACAAAATCCTACATGCACACCTTTAGGTTGAAACAAACCTTAGATCGTAAGTAATTTACAGTCACAGAATAATTGAGGTTGGAAAGAACTTCTGGAGGTCACCTATCCATCCCCCTGAACATATATATTACAGTTGTAAGGATCTTGGAATTTAAGCTTGGAAAGAGAGGATATATGTATATATGTGTGTATATATATGTATATATTTTTAAATGTGTTATATTGTGTTCGAGGATCTGTATCTCCACTTGGGACTGGGTCCTCTACGTTCCACTATTAACAAAATCCTTAAAAACAACAAAAATCATGCTAACAGAAAAAAACGCCCAAGTTTTAGATCCTCCCAGACAGAAGCCACCTGGCTGGAAGTGGAAGATACCCATTTAATTTGCTTCAGCTGCAGAGTTCACTTGTGAAGGTCACAAGAGAAAGTAGCTGAGAATTAACATCTCTGCACGGGCAGAGTATTTCAGTATCAGTTCATCCCTTTTACTTTTCTGAAGGTGAAATCTTGCTTTGAATTGCTTTGGGCAGATCATTCGTTCTGTTAAGCCGTCTCTAGCATTACTTTTCTGTCCAACAGCCTTGTTTGCTGCTTTATTTGTGCATGTCCACAGGCTACATTGCCGTGTGGTGGTGTCTAAGACAGGCTGACTTTTGGGACAGCTTTGATTGCTTCCAAAGCTCTCTTCCACCAACCAACTCAATGTGTGTTTACCTGGGTTGTTTTCTCTCTGCCGTGCCACACTTTTGTCTCTCATTGCTCTGCATACTTACTCCCTGCACTGCTGGGTATGCTTGTGCTCTATGCTTTGCTTCACTTTCCTGCCTTCCTCTCATCTAGGTTTTAATTCCTACCTTTAAAGCCCAGAGGAAGTTTCTTTATCCTTTATTCAGATGCTCTCAATCCTCCGAGCTCCTCTCTGCCCCTAGGCTGCTGTTACAGATTTTGGCAATCAATCACCTTTATTTCCATTCCCTATTTTTCAAAACATTTCTGCAGACAGGGTAGAAACTCAGATGCAAGATCTGCTCTTATCTCCAGTAATCCTTTCTCTAGAGTAAGTCTTGATTTATATCCAAGAAGTGTTACTGTTATTCACTGCTTCAGGCCTCTGAGATTGCACACGTTGATTCACGGTTTCAAGCACAGTTTCAAAACTATTTCTTAAAAGCAAACGTCAAAAACTAGTCATAGCATGTCATTTTTGAAAAGGCACAACAAAACTCCCCCCATGTTCCTAGCAGGTCCCAACCAGCGAGGCAAGGTGGGGCAGCGTGGGTTGGTAGATACTGACTGGTTCTTGGATATCTCTTGTGGACATCGCAGTATGGATTTCTGCTGATGTTGGAAAGGCTGGTGTCTGTCCTCTCTGCTTAACTCCCCCAAATAAATCTTGGCACTGGAAATCTCCCCAGACAAGGTTATCCGGTCAGGGAGCCCAGCAGGTCCCTCTTCTCCACTGCCCCAGAGCAGCTGGCGATGTGCAGTCTTGGGGGAGACTGTGCCAGTGGTCCATCAGATTCAAACTGTATCTCCAAGAGTGTTTTATAGGAGGTGAAATAAGTTTGTTCAACTGAAAAAGGGTTTCCTGGAGCATATGAAGGGACTTGTCGCAGTTTCACCGGTTATGCCAGCAGGTTTGAGAGTCATAACTCTTCATGTCTTGCTTCATTTACCTTCCTCTTGTTAGATTTTATCTAACAAGCAAAAAGAGGTAAAAGCTTACTTTAGGGCTTTTTGTAAGTATGTTACAGATGAGACTCCGCAGTGTTATTAATCTCAAGACTGACCAGGTACATCGAGCCTTGCGTTCAGTTCCCTGTCATTTGCAAAACTTTAAAAGGTTGAGCTTTAAGCTTCTGCTGCAGATGCCAGCTTAGAGTGAAATAATTCTCAAAAATGTCGTCAAAAGTTGTTTAGTCTTTTCCAGGGAGGCGTCTAAGGAAAAATCATATTTTTGGTCATATGCAAAACACTCCTGCAACAATTTGCAATGTTGCCATGTTTTGGAACACGATTTAAAATTTGGCCAAATGTGCATTTTTTTTTTTCTCTCCCCCTTATTACAGTTCTTCTGTCAAAACTTACCCAAATTTGGGTGAGGGATAAACATATCAGAGCTTACAGTTCCCACGTGTACGTGGGCTGAGAAGTAGCACAGGCTCAGGGTGAGCTCTGGCTTGGTGAGGGCAGGGGATGCTGGGGAAAGGATACTGGGGTGGGGTGGGACATGGACCAAAGGGACTAAAACTGGTCTTTGCAGCTTGCTGGGAAAGTGATGGGAAGTGGGACAGGGAAGGAAGCAGCCTGCTGTTGGTAGGAGCTGCTGGGTTAGCTCAGCTGGCGAGGTTTGGTTATAAAAAGCCTACTGTTGCTGATGACTAGCTGTAATGCCGCATCGCCTTTTTGTAACTTCATAACCATTGACCTTGTGATATTAATGACATCCCGTTAAGGCAGATTACTGGTGCGCATCTCCGGGCTTTGAAACGGCAGGCTAGAAATCCCTCCTATTATACAGCTCCAGAGTGAGCAAGGAGTGCAAGAGCATTGTCTCAGCTTTAACCACCCCCCTAGTTTTCTTATTTCTCCTCTTTGCCCCACCTGCAGATGTATTACTGTCTTCACATGGATTGTGTTTGTGAGTAATCCATGGAGCTGTGTATAATGAAGCAGGCTGTTGTCAGTAAAACCCTGGAGAAAATGAGCTTTCCGGAGAAGGAGACAAGGCACTGCTTGAAGCTGCTGGCTACTTTCAGGGACAACTCGTTTCCATTTGGCATCTGCCACAGGTGAATGCCAGTAAGCCTGAGGCCAGTTGGTGGTGGAAAATTTGGATTTAATAAAGTTCCCCATTTGCTGAGCTGAAACTATGATTTGCCGATGTGCTGAATATTTGAAAGCTATATCTAAAGATGGTAGAGTTAAGCTTTCAGAATACGAAGTGTATATGATAAGTATTGCTAAAATAAATGAAATTAAACTCAAAATTGAGTCTTTTCTATTGGACACTCCAAAGTGGGTGCTTCTGACCTTAATGCCCTTGTTGCTATGTGATGGGATAACTCCTGCTTCATCTCGGGCATGATTTTTTAAATATATTCAGTATTGTTCAGGAAAATCTACAGACCCATAATGATATTTCCTAAAGAAAACTAATTACAAATAATTATTCTGCCTTCAGAGCAAGTCTTGAATAGCATCCAATAAATAAAGCTGCAGTCCAAGTGTGAAACAGCATGGACAAAACAAAATATTGAATAGTCATTCATGAATTCTGCAGTGAATCAAGTGGGAATCGCCCTCCCACCCCTCCTGTCATTTTGGAGTTGTGTGATGAAATCTGTATCCTAATGAACTTGTGAGCTCACACTGAACCTCGCTTTGTTATTTTCCGAATTTCTGCAATATAAAGTGTTTTTATTTTTAAACCTTGCATGGAAGTGTAATAAACAATTACAGTACTCCTGGGAGAACCTGCCTTTTTTTTTTTAAAGGGTCCCTTTTAAAAAGGCACCAATAATGTGAATAATGACAAAACCGATTACTCTTATCCATGTCTCAAAGGCATTGCTAGCATATGCAATTGAAAGTAAAGAATTAGGCCTTCCAGTTGTCTCCTGTTTATACCTCAGAGGAGAAACAGAGAAAGACAAGCTACAAATGTCGCTGCCCCATTCCTGATGTTAAAGGCTTTACTGGAAGACAGAAGAAAGTATATGTTACTGAAACCTGATGCTGTATAGAAATGCACTTTGGATTCTGAGGTATCCTCTTAGATATTCTTCTATCTTTAAATAAGAAACTAAGGGACTGGTTTGGGCTTGGGAGTCATGGAAGACTTTGACTTGAAATAGGAAGTAGCTTTCCACCCATGCCTCTAAGCCAGGAGGAGAAAGAGAGAGTCGGTAACGTACTGCAAGAATTTTGCCCATTATATAAATTACACACAGGCTGACAGATTCCTCAAGTCAACTTAATCTGTTTTCTTCTGTGCCCGGAAAGAGAAAATGACCATTTAATTATTGGGAGAAAAAATTATCCTACTAATTGAGAGAGTCACATTAGTGCAATTTAGTTTATAGTTTGATTTATTTGAGGAACATGGATGCAGTTGAGCCAGAGATGTTATTTAATGTTTAATTGGATGGACTCAGAGTGAGAAGGCACCGAATGTCCTCATCAAAACAAGAACGGTCTGTGTGCTTTGCTGGTGCTTTGCTGCTTTATACAGGACAAGTGCACGCAGTTTTCGTAAAATTGATCCTGCTTTGTTCATACATGCCTCAATCATCTGTGTTTTTACTTTTCTATGCTTACAATGACCTGTATTTAACTTTGCATCCTGGGGAAGTTATGCAATAACTTCTAAGAGCAATAACTTCTCAGGGCAAATGCTTATAAGAGCGTTTTCCAGATATAGACTATTTCCATTACTTCCTGAAATGCAGCCTCGAGGTGTGAACCGTGCCCACTGACACCCATGGTTTTATTTTCACTGCATCACCTGAGCACAGGATAGCGATACTGCGATCTAGGCGGACACCGCAAATGTGGGGCTGGGAAAGGAGTCAAGCCAGGAGCAATTAAATGTTGGCCTATTTTAAGAAGGGCTTTAAGAAAAAAAAAAATCATGGATTTACTTTTAATATTGTTAGTATTTCTCATTAGGAAATGTAATACTCTACAGCCACCACAGTTAAGACATACAGTGGCTTGGGAACAACCCCATGAATAATGCAGACCATTACCAGTCTGTATTTTGAAACAAACAAAAATATTAACAAATCTCACTCGGACTGGCTCTGATGTCAACTAGCCACTTAGCAATTAAAGTTTTAATTGCTCCACAGTTAAATTTACAACTACAATGTAATTAGCACGTAGAGTTTAATTTGCCAAAGCAGGGCTCTGGCCGAGGGTCCGAGGGCTCGGGGAATGTGTGGTGGGGAGCAGGGCAGCAAGGGAAGCTGTTCCCTCTTGGATTTCATAGGAAAAGCTTCTTTTCCCAAAGTCTTGGTGCATCTCCCTGAAATCATGCAAACCAACTCCGGTTTTCAAACTGTCTTGAGTTACAACCAAAAGCTCTATGTATAAAACTGCGAAATTGGCTGTTTCAGAGCTTTCATGGAGCTGCCCTTGGTGGTGGGGTGCAACATCATCCTGGTGATTTGAGGCTGCTATTTTTGTAACACACTCGTTTTTTTTCAAAGCAATGCTTTACTGGTAGCAGCCTGGACTTACTTGTAGCTGCCGAAGAGGAACATCATGCTTACTATGAGGCTTCTGTTCGTTGTTCGGAGGAGTTGCATCTATTGGAGTTGAACAGTGCATTTAAGCACAAGTAATAGTGCAAACAATGTTCCAAGAATATATTAGGAGGCAGCAAGAATGGATGAATTTAGCTGCACCTACCACAAATAATTTTCTGTTTCCTCAGCTAATTTACAAGCTGCTAAGAAAAGTTGCGAGTTCTGGTTGACAAGTGAAAAAATGGATGGGAAAGAGGGCAAAGCGTTTGGCAATGCGGAAATTTTATGCCTAGGTGAATGGCATTTACGTAAAAATTTTGTGTGAAGGAATGAGGATAAGGCTTTAGCTCATATTGTCCAGGAGGATCACTGGGGAAAAAATAAACGCGGATAAAAGGGGAAGGTTGCAGGTCTTTGAATCCAAGGAATGAGGGTAGAAAATTTCCATCATAAAAATTTCTTTTGCCAAAGGTGGGATGTGATTCAAATAACAGAGCCTGGAAAAAAGAAGCAAAGAGCCTCCTGTTTAATTGAGACTTCTGAGCATCTGCCAAACGCAAAATATTTTGAATTATGCATGGTTAAACTGACTTCTGGCAGCTGTTTCTGTTGGGAGCAGGCTGGTGGCTTCTGGAGGTATCATTCTGTTCTGTATCCTCACACCGGTCACCTTCTCATGTTCATTGTGAGAAAGCCAAATGGATGGCACTCTTTGAGACAGAGAATTGATTCATAAAACTTGCCTTGCTGAAAGCATGCGTCAAAACCACCAACGTGATATGGCAAAGGCCCACTTGTCACGTCCCACCTGGGGAGGAGTGACCAGGATTCGCAAATCCTCTCGGTGTGGATTAAGGTGGACCAACACTCACGGTCCATACACAAACACCAGCTTCAGTAGAAAGCTTTTATAGAGACAGAGATGGAGTACAAATATTCGATACCCACCAACCCTCTCACGATTATATCTACCCCAGCTATGCGGCTAAGCTACGCGGCTTTATGGAAAATTGAGGTAGGCTGTGCAGTACTCTTAACTACAGTTTAGCAGCTTAATAACCTTAGGAGAAGTGAAAGAGAGAGAGGGGAAGAATGAAAGAGGGAAGGAGAATCAGCAGTCCTGGATCCAGCGTTGGACCTGCCAATGGGGGTATTCAGTGGAGAGAGCCCCCGAGAGAGAGCGAGAGGCCCTATCTATAGATTTCAGTCTCTGGACTTCTGGAACCTTCTCTTGTCCCAGTTCCAGGAGTGGTAGAGATACCGGTGGAATTAAGAGGGGTGACCAGTCAAGCCAAGAGGAGCGATACCAGGGCTGTCCCCCCGGCAGCAGGTGTGGGGGGGGGACAGGAGGCTTCCCAGCCCCGGGGGTATGGGGCCGAGGCAAGGCCGCCCTGCCTCCACAGGGCTCCCTCCCTCACCCTGGCTCCAGGGGCTGCCCGGTCCTGGGTCCCAGCGACCGTCGCTCTGCGTTGTGGTGTTAGCACCCAGGCTGTTTGAGACATCTCGTTGTTTTCCTCTAGCAGTTCTCTACACCATTTCACTGCTTGTAGGACCATTAATGAAATAACTCATCAGTCAGATGATATCAGGGCATATTTTGTCCGTGTGGGAATGGAGAAGAATAGGGACTTGAAGGGAATCCAAAGTATAGCCACCAAAATACAGCTGCCAGCCTTTACTTTTGATAGGTCTTACATGCTAGAGAAGACACAGAGATTTTTATTTTCTTTTATGCTCTGTCTATGTGAAAAATAACTTGCATTGTCCTCCATCAGTATGGAATAGTTTCTTACAGCTGACATAAAAATGCATAGTTTGGATGCAAACTAAAGCTTCACAAAATCAGCTCAGCCGTAAATTAAATATCAACGTTGAATTCAATAATGCTCAATACTTCGGCAGAAGCGCAGCATTTTCCAGTCTTTTCTTCTTGCCTCGAGTAACGCATCACTTGCATTATTTAGTATTTGCTTTACGGAGATGTCAAAGGAAGTTGCAAATTTATCTCCATTAACTGATCAATATTGTATTGCATTTCTTTTGGTTTCTTTATCTGGTTGATACATGAAAGAAACCAATTTATTTCCTACATGGAAAACTGCACTGTGTATGCTGCCAGCTAGGAAAAGAAAACAGGTAAAATTCCTTCTGTTTATAGCTGTGTTAGACCCTTTATTTCCATGAGAGGTGAATTTGGCTCACGGTCTGGCGAGTTTATTGTTAGGTGTTTAATGTTCCAGATTGCTTAATTACACAACAGGAGAATGAGGGACTTTCTCCAGTACAATAAATTGTAATTAAACAGCACATTTATTACTAAACGGTACTGAAAGAGAAGCAGCCCACCCATATCTCTTCTCTTGCTGTAGTGTCACAGATCGAATACCTTCGCCTTTCAATTCCAGCCTTCCTCAGGCTACTGTCCTGTTCAATCTTTCTTTTATGTACTTCGGAAAAAAATAGATCTATTTTCTCCTGCAGCAGCTGAGATTGTCTAATGAAGTCTCTCACGGACTGTTTTGTAGCTTGGTAGAAGAATACAGCTGTCTGAGGACGACGGGGGAGCTGCTCAGCTCTGGTATCAGAAGCAATGCAGAGCTTTGGAAAAGGGGAGAAAGAGCAGCAGAGTTGGGCCTCTGCAGAGCAGAGCCTTGTAGCTGGTGGTGGTGGACCAAGGCAAAGGTTACTCAAGTGGCTTCTTGCGCTCTGATCACCTCTTGAACCAGTCGGTTCATTCCTGAAGCTCTTCTATTCGGCTGTGTCCAGTGGTTGTGAAGCTTGAGATCAAGGAGCAGCTTGTTCTTGCAAGGGAGCCTTTCGAGGACAACCCTATGGCACCCTGTTAAAAACTAGGAGGGGCAGTGGGGAAAGACAGTGTACTTTAACCCAGTTACTTTAACCCAGTAACTTTAACTTGGGTTACTTGCGGTGCAGAGGTGGACCAGGCTGCGGTGGACTTTGTGCCCTGGGCTTAGCGTGGGGGCAGAAGCGGTGCCATTGTGAGCTGCTGTTTGCAATAGTAATGCATCCCCAGTGCCAAGGCACTGCCTTTTGGTAGCAAGAAGGTCACTTGGGACTAACCCAGAGCTGCCATTCAGTCACAAGGCGGGAATATAAAAGACAGCCTCGCTAAGGCATTGCTCGCCTTCCTACGAGTGAAACCTTCCTGTTGAAGAACGCTGTGGGTCTGCGTGAAGAGTTTCATCAGTGCTTTGCATGTACAGAGGTTACTTTCATGTTCAAACTGATTTAGGGAGGCTTTTCTGAAAAAACGTCATTTCTGTCATTGTCACATTATTGCATTCCTTCTGATTGTTTCAAGTAGAAACAGGAGAAATTTTATAATAGCCATTTCATCTGTGAGTAGTAACTTTATATTCAAATTTGCAAAATAAGAAACGGGCGCTGGAATCAAAACACTTCTTTAGCAGAACCGGTAGAAAATGCTTTTAAATGACTGCATATGGAATTAATATTCTTTAGCTTTCAAAAAAGCAAGTTTTGGTTTTGTTTTGACAAACAAGGCCTGTGCATCATTTCACATTATACTTCTGGAAGAGTCGGGTTTTGTAGCAAGAAATGCACCCAGAGTCTTGTGTGTCTTCTCTGCAATCTATGCTTCAAACGTCTTTACTAGGAACAAAACTAATTTGAATGCAAATGTTAAATGAGCATTTAGATAATTCTTGGTTTTATGTAAACAAAGCACTTTTAAATTGCTAAGCAGTTAAGAATAGTTATTGGTAACTGCCTCCAAATTTGAGCAGTTCCCATATAGAAAATCCTTATTGAATTAATCAAAACAAATGCTTGTTGTCTTTTTTTCTGACTAATATCCAAACCCTTACACCATCTTGGGTCATGAGAAATTTTAACTATAATATTTCACTTAATGTCAATGGCTTTTTGGGTTTGCTGTAAAACAGAAAGTATATTGAATTTGAGCAATTTGCTTGCCCAAGGATTTCCTGAAGCTTACAATTTTCTGCTCAACTCTGTAGCTGCTGCTTGAAACTCAAAGGTGACAGTGGGTGGTGGGATAACTACATACAAATGTAAATAACGTCTTCCTTTTGGAAGCTGACCCCCTCTTCTGTAAGTGAAATTAGTTTGCTTTGGTTTTGTTTTTGTAGAACGTGATCTTACATATTCTTGCCTGTATCCACAATATTGTGCTGGGAAATATTCTCCATGCTTCTTAAATGAGCATTTTAATTTCATCACCAATATGCTTCTTGTATACTGGGGGAAATGGTTGATGCAGTAAAAAGGTCATGAAGACTGTAGTAAAATAATCTGTGCAATATTGTGTTTTCCATCTCAAATGTCGAAGTCCTTTGCCATAATCAGGCAGGAATTTGTCATCAAGGTACGGCGACGAGAGCTCAATTTTGTACATGTGAAAAATAGGCTGTAAATTGATTGGAGCTGAGCTAATATTTTTGTGTATTAGTCCAGTGAGCTCTTTCCAACCCCAAGGCAGTCCTTTCCAGCATCGTCACTCCCTTGTGGGGATTTTCATCTCCTCTTACTCTTAACCCTTGGAGACCATCTGTGGATGATGAAGTATTGACTTGTAATCATGCATGATCATGAGTGAGCCACTTAAATTTTTAATACGGTGAGAAGTGCTTCCCCCGAAAAAAAACCCACTGAGCTGTAAGAATCAGAACCCAGCTTCTTATTTTTAAGTCCTTATAAGAAAATAAATGGGATATGGGAATATATGTAGCTTTTTTACAAAGATGAATGGTCAGCACGGATTGCTTTGGGAAGCAACAGATGACATCTTGAGCAGTGAGACGTATCTCAAACCAGTTTTGAATAATGTGATCTATTTGTGCATTACTGTTCTGATTTGGCTGTCTTTTCTCTGGAACTGGTTACGACTCCATGAGCTAAAAGTGAGGTAAACTCATTCCCTTTGCAGATATTTGTTGTAGAGCTTTTTGCAGAAATATCCCCATTTCAGCTCTGATGAAACTCAGTTCTATTAAAAAAGAAATGTATTCTTCGAAATCATTTAGGAGTCTCTGAAGTGTGTAAGGCACCAGTAAAGGTTGATTTTGCTCATTCTTGAGATAAATGTCTGGGTTTGTGCTTCATATTAGATTGATACTTACTATGAACAAATGAATCAAACATTTATAAAAATAATAATAAAAAATAAATTTACTTTTAAAGGAAAGTTAGCCAATACAAGGAGTGGAATTGGGGTCCATTTGAAGCTAACAATAAATCAGCAACCTCAGAATTTAATTCTGAGGGTTACTTATTAGCCCTGAAGTATTACATTGCATATTTTAGTATTTCTGTGATGGCTTTACTGTGTGAATATAGGTGAATGCATTCTTGGCAGACCTTTGATGGGTGCTAACTGTGCAGTGTCAATGGCTAGTATTAATACTCAACATGACGGATGCCATATCCTTATACTCCCCTTTGCCTTTACACATTGCCATCCTATGTATTTCTCCCTGCCACGATGGGAGCCTCAGAGCTGTGCATGCTGCGACTGCCAGCCCACTGTAAGTGGCCAGCATCTCCCAAAGGAAATGGCATTGTGTCCTCCTTATGTATGTGTGTGTGTGGATGTATCTCTGTATTTATGTACTTGTATAAGTAATCAATCATAGGTATATTTGCTGCTTTACTAGTGATAATTTTAGAGAGACTGTTAATATTGAAATCTATACTTGCTTTCTGGTAGTAATTTTATAGTAGCATTATATGTATGTGTATATATATATGTAGACACACTTCCTTATTAGTAGTAACTTGCAATAAAGCAATTTTAATAAACACCACCCCCCGCCAACGGTCTGTGCTTCTGTATTACAGAATACACTGCTGCAATCTTTACATACCCACAGGCCAGATAACCTTTAGGTCATGACATTTATCAAACAGTAATTTTTAGTTTCATAAATAACAAGATTTTTTTTTAATTTAATATTTTTAATCAGCAATAGATCTTGATCTGTTCCACCAGACAATGTAAGACCTCTCTCCCTCCAAAATACTTTGTGCCCTTTAAAGGCACCCTTTAAAGTTGGCTTTGCCTTAATAAAGTACCTTCTTCTGTTCACCTCTATGTAATGTTACCCTCTTTCTTTATTCTGCTATGGAAATATTTGAAGTTTTCTGCTCAATTTGAATTACCTTGTTATGTGTCTAGTAGGTATATGGTGTCTACGCTTATTTCAGAGTCTTCAAAGTTTGATTTTTCTTGTTGGTGTGTCGTTTTGGTAGAGTAGCAAGGCTAGACTGGAGTCATTCTTGCTTTGAGGGGTATCGTGGGTATAGTGGTGTAGATTTACACGTGTATACATAGGGCTGACAGAACTGTGTTTTAGAGTGTGTATATTATGTAGGAGAAGTTTCTATTTGTGATGGTGGTTTTGCTTTGTGGTGAGTACCTCTGGATTCCCTCTGCAGGAGGTAGGGTTGTATAATCTCTTTTGAGATTAATTGGCATTATTGATTTTTGCAAGCGTTTGAGACCCAGTTTGGTATCAAATATATATATATATATATTTTGGGGCATCTACCACCTCTCTGGGCAACCCGTCCCTATACATATATATATATATATATATATATATATATCTCAAATATTTGGACATACAAATGCAGATAGGACAAGGGTTTTAAACTAAAAGAGGGTAGATTCAGACTGGATATAAGGAAGAAATTTTTTACAATGAGGGTGATGAAAGACTGGGACGGCTTGCCCAGAGAGGTGGTAAATGCCCCATCCCTGGAAACATTCAAGGTCAGGTTGGATGGGGTTCTGAGCACCATAAACTAGTTGAAGATGTCCCTGCTCATCGCAGAGGGGTTGGACTAGATGACCTTTAAAGATCCCTTCCAGCCCAAACTATGCTATGATTCTATGAGATAGCCGTAGGACGGGTAAGAGCCAGTAAGTGCTGACGTTCCCTCTTGCCACATACAGACCCACAGAGAGCAAGTCAGTGATGACCTGGGGGCTGGTGGAGCAGGATTCCTTAACCATCTGCTTCCCAGTTCGGGGTGAGAGGAGGCTTTTTAGTGACTGATAACATTTGAAATTCTCACTTTTCTGTCTTGCACTTTTTGTTACAGCCTAAATGGTGGTCGCAGGCACGATAACCCCACGTTCCCCCCCACGCGTGTACTCTGCTTCTTGTCGTGGCATCACTTTTGTGTGTGCACGAGGTGGTGGGGCCATCTTAAATTCCTTCCCTTCTCCTGGCTCTTGTTCCTCAGATGTCCTTTGAAACCCTGAGATTGGCCCTGCGCTGCTTTCTTTCCATTCAACCTTTGCTTTTAAATTCCCCTCCTGTGTCTCCTCCTGGTACAGTATTGGTAAGCAGATAAAGCAGACTTGCTCTCATATGATGAAATGTTCAAAAAGGAAAGGTACGCTGAGATGGGAATTAAATAATGGCCATGGGTCAAAGTAATTTTCCTTTTGATAATAGCTGTGTTATTCATGGATGAGTGTTCTCGGGGATTAGTTTCTCAGTGAAAATGAGCAAAATTACTCTGTGGTTTTCACGTGTGGTGTTAAAGACCTAAATCTTTTCCTTTTTTAACACAAAAATTGGAGAAAATTTCACCTGAAAGTGTAATACATGAAACAAAGTTCACATTGAGCTTAGTGTACTAGTATTTCCTGACTGTACAGATATTCCTCTAAGAAAACTCAAGCGTTGAAAGCTTATATATGCAAAGGTGGTTTTTAACCTTTTTCTGTGTTTATGCACTCTCTTTCATAATACATTTAATTGGTTTTCAAGTTGTAGGACTCCTGGTGGTTTTTTTCACAGTATAGTCGAATACTTTTTAAAACTTAAGTCTGAAAGAACTTTCCCTTTTAAGATGGTCTTTTTTTTCTTTCTTACAGATGGGAAGGTTGAAGTGACAAAAGAAGGCGTGAAGCTGTGCACCATGGGACCTGGCAAAGTCTTTGGGGAGTTAGCCATCCTCTACAACTGCACCCGAACAGCAACTGTCAAAAGTAAGATCATTTGTGAACTTTGATGTTGCCTTGGGATTTGGTTGGGAAGTAGGGTTCTTCTCATCTCTCCTTTGGAGCTGCAGCCTCTGTTAGATGTTCCACTTTCTTAAGTAATTAAACTCTTTATGGCATGGATTATAGTATAGAATTTAGCCACTGTGAGCAGGAAGAAGATGGAAAAGAAGTGCTTCACCAGATTCTTTGGCTCAGGTTTGTTCCTGGAGGGAATCTCCTATATTAATAGAGCAGTTGATGCTACCTTATGCATATGAGCCTGTAGCTAATACCATAGCTTTTCTTATGATTCCTGCTGAATCTCATGATATGGGTGTTGCTTAGAAGACCATATCTGACCCTTGTTAAGTTTAAGTCTTCAAGGGGAACTCTGTAAGTAAAGCTTATGTATTTTTTCAGGACAAGTCATTGTTTTTCCCCTAAACTGACTAAACAAAATGGGGGGAAAAAACCTGGATGGCACTGATCTCCTGCTCTAAGTCTTTGGCGCTTCTCCTGTAATCTGGTTTCTTTTATGAATGTTTTGGAGAAAAGCCTGGGTTGTACAATAAGTAGAGGGAAATCACTTTGCTACGTACAACATAAATATGTTTTTATTTAAATTTAGATTAATAGTTGAGATTTAGAGTACGTGATATTATAGTCCTCCTTGATCTTGAGGGATAAGAGTTTATGGTGACATCTTAAACAGAGAGATTTTATAGGAGATGATAAATAGTTCTGTGGTATAAGATGCTGTGGGGGAGAAGTTAGAAGGGTACAGATGGAATAGAATAGTACAAAGACAAACAAGTGGTACCAAAATAATGAGGCATGTGAGTCCCTGTTCAGAAGAAAGCCTTTTAGAAATACCTAATTTTGCTTCAAAAAGAGAGAGAACAAATAGGCAGAAATGACAAAACCGGAAAAGATAACTAGATTTTTTTGTGAAGAACATGCTGTTCTCCATAATCCTAAAGAATGTGACTGATGTACTCTATTTTCACCTGCACAAAACTTGCCTTTTTACAAGTACGTTTATTGCAGGTAGATCCTTGGCTACAACATAGTCATAGAATCATAGAATGCTTTGGGATGGAAGGGACCTTTGAAGGTCATCTAGTCCCTCCCCCCTGCAATGGGCAGGGACATCTTCAACTAGATCAGGTTGCTCAGAGCCCCATCCAACCTGACCTTGAATGTTTCCAGGGATGGGGCATCTACCACCTCCCTGGGCAACCTGTTCCAGTGTCTCACCACCCTCATCGTCAAAAATTTCTTCCTTATAGCTAGTCTGAATCTACCCTCTTTTAGTTTAAAACCATTGCCCCTTGTCCTATCACTACTGGCCCTGCTAGAATGTCTGTCCTCATCTTTCTTGTAGGCCCCCTTTAAGTACTGAAAGGCTGCAGTAAGGTCTCCCCGCAGCCTTCTCTTCTCCAGGCTGAACAACCCCAGCTCTTCCAGCCTTTCCTCACAGGAGAGGTGTTCCATCCCTCTGATCATTTTTGTGGCCCTCCTCTGGACCTGCTCCAACAGGTCCATGTCCTTCCTGTGCTGAGGACTTCAGAGCTGGATGCAGTGCTCCAGGTGGGGTCTCACCAGAGCAGAGCAGGGGGCAGAATCCTCTCCCTCGACCTGCTGGCCACGCTTCTTTTGATGCAGCCCAGGATACGGTTGGCTTTCTGGGCTGCGAGAAAGTCAGTTCATCAGTGACACAGCTTATGCTTCGGAGTAGTCCAAATGATTAGTAAATGCTTTGGAGTAATCCCAAATGATGTAGCAAATGTGCATATTGCACAAGTTGCACCCAGCCCCACAGAGACAGCCCCAGCCCCAGAGACCTCCGGGCTGCTTCAGACAGTGTGTTGTGCTGCTCTTCTATAAGATACTCTATCTCCTTCCCCCTAGTCCACCAAGGAGAATATGAGCATGAATGGGAAGCGGGTCTTGATCCACCCTCTCCTCCCCATACCTTCCTGCCCTGTAGTTGCATTATCCATGTAGCTGTACAGCCTGTTTTTCTGTCCACTTAAAGGTTTGGGGGATTGGTGATGGCGATGAATTCAGATAAGCTGCAGGCTTATGTGATAATACAGTTATATAAAGTTGGAAAGAGGGGGAGATGGTCGAATCTTAGAAAAGGAAATGAGTGGATGGTTATTGTTTAGTTCCTTTTAGAAATGCAGTGCTAAAAGGGTCCTGATCCAGTGGTACCATGAGCACTACATCATGTAATCCTGCATAGTCAGACTGTTCTTGTGTCCATTTCAACCTGTTTGTACAAGTGACTCCAACAGGAAATAATACTGGCAGCAGTTTTTACTATCAGTTTTGCTATTACGTGCTTTCTCATCTACTAAGTCTCTTCTCTTGAGCAAACTTCCAGCTTGCCACTTGGCACTTAATTTTACCGAATCCTTTTTTCCTGGTTAAATTGGGGGCAGTAGTAAGGTCACTGCTGTAATCGTCCTCAGAGAGATCTTTCTTCAAGAAAGAGGTGTCTTCATTCGTTGTTATACTCTGTTCTTTTCCCACCGGCATCGTAAAATTATGATAATTATGCGTCTTCTTCTGCCGGCAGCTGTCGGGCATGTAATCTTGTTTCCAACACCAGCAAGTGACTTTTAGGTATTTTCTCTCTTACAATTGCACAAGTAAGTAGCAGTTGTGATTGTAATTGGCTTTATATCCTTTCAAGTACAGTGGCACGCAAGGTCACAGCTGGACTTCGGGGAACCATTTCAGCTAGACCTAACTGAACAGAGGTCTGGGAGGTGTGCGGATCAATTTAGGGCACATTACTGACTTCAATCGTTGCTGCTGCTGCTAACAGACAGCTTCAAACATCTGTTTGTTCTTTTGACTAAATGATAAATAAATGTTATAAATCTCTAGAAAGGTGAATGCTAGTAAATATTCCATTAAGTCTGATGATAACTTTGATCATTAAAAGGTTTATTTCAGAAGAAATGAACAGTTGATAATTGTAATGAGAATAGACACCCAGTCAACACTGATGCTGGAGGTGGTGAAGATATGTCAAGGGGCATCATCCAGCTTTCATTTAGAGAAACACTTTAAGCCAGGGCTTCCCAATTTTCAGGAGATAGATTTCCATTACCTCCAGAGTGTCAGAAGTGGTTTTTGATGTGCCTGCCAATACTTCGTTACAAGGACGTTAAGTATTTCTTTTTGAAAAATGAAGTTGCAGCAAAGACTCAATGAAGGATGCATTATGATAGTGTGAAGCTCAACAGTGCCTTTGGGCTGTAATGATGTGTCAGCTGTGTTGACATCTCTTGCTGTAACTCGCTTGTACGTGTACTCTTGCTTTGGCTTTGTAAATAATAAAGTTTTTAGTGTCATTACTCGCTGCATTAGTCTACACGGGCACTTCAGCTGGTGCTCGCTCTGTAGGAGATTGCAAACTCAGCATGTGATCCAAATATTAAAAATATGCTGTGTTTTTGTTGTTGTTTTTGTTTACCTCTGCTCTGGCTGACTACTTTCTCCCTGTAACTCGCTGCCACCTATGTAGGTTAATAACAGGCTGAAATCTCTGCGTTGGTTGCCTGTTAGCACCTAGGCAAACATCGTGGCTTGCTGAGGTTGGGAGCCTGCTGCCCTTCTCTTCCTGTCCGCGGGTATAGCATTAGCGCAAGAGTCTAGTGATGGTAAAGGAGGCTGGACAAGAGATGTGCAGGTGCACCTTGGCTCTACCCACACCACCCAGCTCAATATTAGCTCCGTTAATTAGGAATCTTTCTTGTACACCAAGAAAAGATTTTGTCTTGCTCATTGGCAAGCAAACAGGATTTCCAAGTGTGTTATCACAAGAGTCTGAAAGAAGCAAAAATGTATTAAAATTCAAATGTGGTTTTGTTTATTAGTAACATGGGTGATAGAAGGAACTATGAGATGTCAGAAAAAAACCAAAAAGGATAAAAAAGACCCCAGTTGAATTCAGTTTGTATATAAAACTTTGTAATTCTTCATTTGATAGCACAAAAGATCTTCGTAGTATGTGGAAATTTATTTGCTGTTAATATTGTGCAGTAGTTCTCATTCCTCTTAAAGAATAATCTGATGAGCAGAGTTAAGTAGTATTTTTGCAGGCAGTTTTGGGGAGCACTGATTTTGTGAAAGGAAATCATGCACTAGCGATATTGTATTTATTTGAGAGGTGGCCTTAGCATCTGAAATTATGTTCTCTTGGGGGCAAAATTCTAATAAAAACTTCCCACAAAAACATCTTGATGCAAGGCTGCTGGTTTCAGTGGTGTTATACTCAACACCAGTCCATGTTTTTAGGAAAACAATATTAGTGAAAAAAAGAAGGCACAAGCTGAAGTTGTTAAACTGTAAATTATGTAAACCTTTTTTCTGGTGAAACTAAGGGTGTTATCAGCAATGCTAATGGTACAAAGCTCAGTGCCGCATAGTGTGATTAAGGCAGTATTTTATCAATTTGGTGCCAAGCTTGGTTGAGTTTGAATTTTCAACTACTGTTTTTTTTTTAATGGAGTGCTATGAAAATAATTCCCTAGCTTGCTAGCTGCAGCTCCAGAAATTACCCTAACTTTACAAGGAGCTTGGTAACGTGGATAATTTGCAATATAAATAAAGCAACAGTCAGTTGCCAGTGAAAACTGCAGAGACTCATAAAAGCCTTTGAGAAGGATGTTGCATTCGTATGTTCTCTTCTAAGAATTATGGGAGCTCAGGTAAAGTTTGTTCAGCTCTTCTTAAAACAATCACATATGTCAGAAAGAAGTTGACTTTAGATACTCAGCCATTGGATTACAACCTTTCTGATATTACTTATAGGTATGAAACCCAGGTTGGTCAAGCCAGAGATGATCAGGTTGCAGATCAGTCTGGTGTGCCTAGTGGGGGATAAATGTATATATCCCTGGAGAAAGTAATTTAAACTCTCCCTTGCACTGCCTGTATTTTTTTTCTGACCTTTACGGTTTTTGCCAGGTAATGTGACAAAGTAGAATAGGATTATTCCTTCAAGGGAAAGACAACAGGAGAAAATGATGTTGAGGATAACAGACAACATGTAGCAGAACTTTTTTTCCCTTCTTCTCGTTCAGTAGGCAGGAGCATCTTCAGTATGGTATCTCTGTGGCTCAGGAGATACAAGCGTAGGGAGGTCCTGGCCATGCAGCACAGGGCAGTGAAATTTTAACCAAGAGACAGTCTAATCAAAGAGAGAATAGTCTGAGATGGGAAGAGCAAAATGAAGAATTCATACAACACCTGGGTTCATTGTGTACCTGAAACATCAACAGGCTTGCTGACCTCAATGGCAAAAATAAGAGCTGGTTATGGAAACAGGGCAAAAAAGAGGAAATAGGGAATGATTTATCTTGGTGTGTTTTGACACTTCCTGGATTATTAGTTATTTTTAAACAGTAAGGAGTACAGTGGCATGGTGTAGACAGGAATGACCAACCATGGAAGGTTTCAGTCCAAGGTCGGGCATGCTGTGTCCTGCCTGGTGGCATGCAGGAAAGCACCCACCTGACACAACCCTGGTGTGAAATGATATGTTGTCGTTCTTCTCTACACATACATCTTTTCTGAGTGAAAATAAGAAGGTCCAGAAGCCAGGCTATGTACTTGATGGACAAATTCTGGTACAGTTTGGGGCATTTCAGGCGCTGCAGCTTGCTGTTGACTGTAGAAACCAGCCAAGGCAGCTTGTTCCTTTGAACTGTGCTTTTCATGTGGAAATGGAAATAAAATGACTGAGAGAAAGAAAATAAATTTGGATTTGGTTTTGGGTGTGGTTAAGTATCAAGTCAGTGCTAAAACTGGTTTCCTTCCCATACAGTGATTTTTTTTTTTTCATCTTGATGCCGTTCTGGTGCCTCAAGATTCAAGTCACCGCATCAATTCTGAGAGCTGTGGCAATTCTGACTATCTGTACAAAAGCTTTAAGGTTATTGCTTATCCTGACCTTTCTTTTGACTTATTTTCAATCATGTGAACTTCAGCTCGTTTCTGGTGGTGCAGCAAAGCTGAGCAAAATATTGCAAGCAAGGTACCATCAAAAATAATTGGCAGGGGAAAGACATGTTTTCCAATGATGAGTGAGAATGATGCTGATGGTCTTACAGAGAAAGCTGGTTCAGGGAGCGATGAGGCTGTGAAGGAGCAGATATGGGGCTACTTGGTGGTCTATTTGTAAGCAGCACTTTACTGCTTTGCGTTTTGAAGAGGTCATGAGCTTGCAGAACTGCATTGCATATACTTTGTTTCTCCCATTTCTGTGTGTGACCTTCCCCCCCCCCCCCCCCCCCCCCAGCTGTGCATATTGACTTCTGATTATTATTTCAGGATTTTTTGGACAGGAGGGTTTGATCCTTACTGCTTCAGGAGTTTGAGGAACACAGGCTTTCACCACCGAGAAGTCTTTAGTATAGAAAGTTACCAATCCTATCTGGCAAATAGATGCTTTCTGCTGTACATTACATTTTCTACCCCTGGTAACACAGAAGGAGAGGTAGTGTCTTATTCTGACTTAAACGCTATGACCCAAAATTTGAAAGTTTCAGTCTTTGTTCTTTTTTCCCCCTTTCAGTATTTCTAACATAAAAGGTCTGAAAGGAAAGAAAGTCCCATATAACCAGTTCCTAAGAATCATGAGACTGAAATAAAAAATTACTTCTAAATAAGGAAGGTGCAAGCTCTGGCAACCTATTATTTGATTCTCTGAAGAAACGCTTTATCTATCCCATTTTATTGGATCAGTGTTTTAATTTCAAGGCTACTGTGTTGAAACACACTGAAGTTCCTGGGTTAGGAGCAACTGCAATTTGAGCTGAAGAACAAGTGAGGGATGAGTGCAGCTGCTATGTGACTCTGCTGGGTTATAAAGCACTGGCCCTGCCTCCAGAAATAGTCAGTGTGGATTTTCTTTCTTTGATTTGAGCTGTTATTAAAAACAGGAAATCCGTAGCTCTTGCTTGCTGCTTTCTTAAATGCGCTCACCGTTGGGGTGTTTGCGTTGCCGTTGTGCTGGAAAAAATCTGCCTTGTCTCTCAAAGTATTTTAATTAGTGCTTTTAATTCAAATGAACTTTTTTCTTTTTTCCTTTTCTTTGGATTTTGTTTGGTTTTTTATTAACAATATGGTTTGTTTAGTTTGCCTGCCTTCGGCATCTTCAGCATTTTGTCAGTCTTTTCAGGGTGGAAAGTGTTGCAGTTTAGGCGGTTTTTTCCTTACATCTTTTTATGTGGCTCATTTGACTGGAATTGTTTGTTTTCCTTTTTTTACCTTTTTTTTAAACTGAATGTTTATCTTTTTCTTCCCCCCCTATAAAACTTATTCTAGATTAGTTTTGTCACAGTGCTTACCCAGTAGCTGGAGTTTTCCCCTGGGTCCCTGTAGTTGGTTTAGTATTGCTATTACCTTTATTGGCTCACCTGCAGATGCTTCAGAGGAGAGACATCGATGTGAGTTGTCTTTTCTAGCAGCGCTCATTAGATCAGAGAGACAGAAAGCGGTGATGACTTCTGGAGCCAGTTGAGCGATTTTCCTCAGTGAAGACACTGCAGTCTGTCTTGGAGGCAGGAATGGAAGAAAGATGCTAAAGCGTGGTGGATGGCTTTTATTGGGAGTCTGTGAAACATAACGTTCCTGTAAAATCAAAGAGAAACTGCTTCAGTACAGTATTTTGGTGTGCATGCCAATGTGTTGGAAAGAGGGCAGGAAACAAATGCAGCAGCATCCCATGAATCTCTTAGTTTTCCTCTCCTTATTTAGATTATTTACTAGTTAATTGTAGAATAGCTTTAAAGTTTTAGTCTTGGAGTACTCGTTTTCTGTAACTCTTCCTTCAGCACCTACTTTTAAGTTTTAGAAAAGGTATTATAAATTAGTACCTGGAACACTTACAAATCAATTTAAATTAAGAGACAACATTAGGAATGAGACTTGAAAACTTTTTGTAGGTAAATTTACAGAACGGAGCAAGGAGAAGACTTGAATGCTAGTTTTATTTTCTAATGAGGTTGAATACCTGGAGAAATAAAGGTTTGTAAAACTACTCGGCCCAGTAAAATTCTTGAACAGTGTTCATCACACATGCTGTCAAGAGCAGCTCCCGTATAACACCTGGGGGTTTAGGCATCGTGTGCAATTCTAAGGCTGGTCTGCTACATGGTAAAGCTGGAGTGGAGGGAGTGATTCAGCCCAAATGTAGCTGTGGTAGCCAGGTAGCCTGGTAGCCTGGCTGCCCTCTGGAAAGCCATGAGTCCCCTGTAGACCCTGAGCTGTATCTCTTTGTCCCTGGATGATGTCTGGGGTAGACTGCAGATGTACAAAAAGCTGTGAATAGCTGCATTCAGGCCACTGAATATAGTCTCACAGTCTGGGATCGTATCCTGCATATAACATGTTCCTGTTGCACAGAATAACCTTCCTCTCCTTCAGATACATAAAATTATTTAAAACTCAATAGTATGAAACAATTTTATTATAGGAAAAAACTTTCAGTGTAAGTCCACATTTAAAAACTATATAGACCTGTTTGCCAGAGCTCAGAATGATGTATTTGTTGTGCCTGATACAGAAGAAGTATGGTCATCATGCAGGGGGAATGAAGCACTTGAGTTGTTTTTAAATACTCCTGAAAATAATTTTGTTGATATTTTTCATGTTGTTATAATTGCGGAGTTGGATAATCTGAGAAACCATCACAGCTAAACACATTTAGAAGTAGATTATGACTTTCTCCATGCAACCCTTGAAGAAGTAGTTAATATTAACAGCAGCTGTAAAACAATTACTTCACAAGAGCTTCCTTTTATGCCTGTCTCCGAAAATGTTACTGATGCATGAAATATGGCTAGTGCAGTTTTGATAAATGAGAGGACTGGACTTTGCTAATGATAGTAAACCTTCGCTTTGAGCAGAGTTTGATAAACAAGGGAATGCAGTAGTAGTATTTGCCATTTATATTAATTTATGGGCTCAACAATATATGGTGTTTTCTCAGACTAAAATGAAACAGACTGCACAGGGTCTGGTTTTGACTAGCCAATATACCAAAGTTTCTTGTTTTAGACTATTTCCTGGTACTAATTGTGGAACAAAAAGCTGCTTGGTACTAAAACATTGACACAGAAATGATCAGTTTGTGTTTCAGAGCCAAAGCAAGCATCCCCTTTTGTTTTCTAAAGGCACTTTCGAAGATGCTTGATGAAATGAAATCACCCCATGCTGCCTTTCCTGGTGTCCATAAAAACATAGTTTTTAAAGATATTTTTACCCTTCGTATTTCAGAGTTTCTTTCTGAGTTACAATGGATTAATTTTAAAGATTTGATTATACCTTTCTGTATTGGAGGAGTTGCTCTTCCCTATATTTGAAGTCCATCGCTTTCAATAAACTTCCATTAAGGTGATCTTAAAACAAATCTCCCACCAGTAAGCTCAAATACATAACTAGTCAGTAAATGTTACTGCAATTTATGTTGCTTTCAGCCAATTATAGCACCAGCATTTCCACTGACTAATGTGTTTGGTCCCTTTTGGACCGTGCTTATCCTGCTGCATCTGTCATCTCTGGTCGCAATGGGCTCCAGATCTTCTTGACCCACAGGGAAGAGTAGTATTTTTTTCAATGTTAAACCTATCTGCTACAAGTTTCATTGATTCTTTTTTTTTTTTTTAGTTGTTATTCCGCCCCACCCTTTGTAGTATTGTGGGGGTTTGTGAAAACAGTTTTGCAGTCATTTTGTTCTCTGCCTTGATGACACCACACCTTCCCTCCAGATTGCCAATCTGTTCAGCCTGTCCTTGTAAGGCAGCTGCTCCATCCCAGGAAGATGTTGTTACCTCCTTTGGACTTTCTAAAGTCTCACTGAGTCCTCTTTGGGGTGGGGAGAACAAACTGGCTCATAGCATGGGGGATATGGGAGTGCCAAGGGGTTATTTAGCAGCAGGTGATACTCTCAATCTTGTTTATTGTATGATGTTCAATCTCCACATCAGATTTTGGTATCTGGTCTTGTTTAAGAAAACACAAACGTTGTTAAAAACCTAGCTGTGGAAATAAACGGGGAGGTTTTCCATTCTAGACTGTTGAAGGAAACGGGCTGAAAGCTGGACCATGGTCTGTGTCGGTGGGAGCTGCGCAGCAGGGAGGGGGTAGGGATGAACTGGGTGGTGGGGCGCGTGCCGGGGCGCCGTGCCTGTGCGGGGGTCCGCAGTCAGCGAGGCTGCGGCCCTGGTTCCAGCAGAGGATTTGTGCTCGGAGTGCAGCTCATCTGCTCCTACCAGCGTGATTTGTGTTGGGTGTTTCTGATGTCCAACTTGGACTTTGAAAATCTAAGGAACACATAATGCTGACATTTATAACCTTAACATTACAAGTAAGGAATACAAAATTTCTTAGCATATAATACTTTTCTAAGTAAGTTTTACATTGTGGTTCTGTGAAATGATGTTCGGACTTATCAGCTATTAGTTACTCTAAAAAAAATGAAAATTAATTGCACTATTCCCATTGTGCTTCCAAAATACTAGCAAGAAAGAAAAAAATGAGTGAATTGGAAAAAAATTTTTTTATTGCTGTATTGACTTTTTTGTTCTCCTCCAACAACTAACAGGTCAACAAAGAGTAGTTGTATCTACTGTGTTTTGGTATCTTTTAAATTATGAACTCGTTCTCCCTTATTTAGTCTTTAAAATTTGCCCTGTAACGGTTTATGGTAAATTCTTTAGCTTCTGTAGGATTTCTGACTGTCTAATTAAAGTAACTGTAGAAGTGTGCACTGTTTCTGACATTTTGTCCATATTAAAAACTAAGGAAATATTTTAGCATCAGGCTGCCTCAGGGTGGGCTATCTATTAGTATAGTTTACAGAAGAAAAACTGCAAATAAAAATGTGGAAGGTTCTAGGGCCATTATAAAGGTGAGCAATACCCCTGTACAGCGCTTGCTCCTTGGGTAATGATGCCCTCAGCTTCTGGATGTGAACGGTCCTTTTTTCTTCTGGGCGCTTGCAGGAAAGCAGTTTGTCTCCATAGACAATTAGCTTGAAATTAGCTTGAAACCTACTTTCATGCTTCTCTGGAAAGCTCTTTAGCAGTAAGTTTGTCTTCTCCCTTCCCTTTGCTTGTCATACTCTTGCTAGCTCTGCTTCTGAATCTCGAACCGAGGCACTTCATCCCTTTGCAAAGGATGTTCTCCTTCCCGGGGCAGTGCCTCCGCAAAGCAGCATTAGTGTGCAGCACAACATGAGCAGTAAGATTTATTCTCTGCGCAATTAAAGGTCATTGATAGATCTCCGTAGATGTTTAAAGAGCACGTAAAGGATGCCCAAAGTGCTTTTGTTGACAAACTGGTGCTGCTTGTTGTCCTATATAGTTTTACAGCGAGCAAAATGGAGACCCGGAGCGCATCCAGTTCAGTCTGGAGATCCAGAGCAGCGCTCCGGCTTTTAGTGCCTGTACAGTGAAGAAATATGTGTGCAAACACTGAAACAAAAAGTATTCTTCTCTTAAATACTCCCCAAGTATAATGCTAATTATCATTTCCTTATTTTGCATGCTTTTTTAGCTATTGCATGGCTCAAAATAAGGTTGGGCACGTCTGTAACAGTGTTGGATCAGCGAAGGGCATCTTCCCATTGTATTTGTGGACATCCCTGGAGGCACAGAGAGCTCGGCAGCAGGAGAGGGACAGCGGGGAAATGGGGGAGAACAGCAGACAGCAGGTGTGGGATTAGGCAGGAGGGGATGGAGAGTGGTTTTTGTGGGAAATCGGGAGGGACTGTGGAGTTTGTTGTGACTGACAAAGCTGCTGGAAGTTGCTGATGGGAAGTAGGTGTCTCCTTCTGAAAGAGATCTCCACTCTTGTTTCCATTGCATGGGTATTTTCAGAGTAAGAGGTGTTGGTGCAGCAGATGGGGATGCCATGTGCTGTATTACATAGTGTTTGAGGTTATATTTAATATATGGAAAAACAAAATAGAGATGAAAGAAAACACGTCTATCTACTACACTGCCGACTTTGCTAGTAGATTTTTTTCCCCCCACTATGCACCATCTGTGATTGCTGATTTACCTTTAGGAATTGTGAATTCCTTCAAGCAGGGTTGGTGTCCTCCTATACATTACCATGCTCGTTTTTGGGGCTGACACCCAACTTCTCAGCACTTCCCAAAATAATCAGCTGGGCCAGCAGCATGCAAGTTATTCGCCACCTCCTATTCAGGGAGTATAAACACCACATAGCTGAATTCTTGAACCAGTACTAATAAACAGGTAAGAACAGCTGCAAATGTTTTTTTGTTTCTTCTTCCTTTCAAGCTTTGCTAAATTTTCAGCTGGCCGATAGTAGTGGGGCGTTAGTTCATCAAACGGAGAGAGGACTAAGAGGAAAGGGTTCCCCTTCCCTGTGGCAGACATAAAGTGGAAGGTGTTTATGGAGATGACACCTGATGGTGCATTGCACAAAATGACAACCCCCAGTTATTTCTCCTGGGATCTTGTGATCAGCTCGGTCAGGGGTCTGATACCAGAGTCCAGGCTTCAGTTTTGCACCTGGCTCACATGGGCTATATTCTCTGTATCCTTTTAATTCCTGCACATAAACGTGCAGTTTGTCTTGGTTTAAAAAGTTGTTCAACGTGAAGACACGATACTGCTCTGTATCATTGTGGGGCCTCTTGCCAGGAAGCAGCCTCTAGAACAAATGCATAGCCACCGTGGAGATTGGTTTTCCGAGCAGACCTTCCTCTGATCGCCCTTGTGATGTATTCTGCAGGCATGAAGGTCCCTGTAAGGTTTTTAAGGGCATGGATGTGACTTTGCATGCAAGGGCTTCATCTCTCTCTGTCTGCTGTCAGGGATGAAACTCAAGTCCAAGGGACCAAGAAGCAGCCCTCCAGTTGTAGATGTCTTGCAGACAGTGTCTGTGTTGATAAAAAAAAATACATTCGTTATTTAGTGTTTAGTGCACAAACTTTATTCTTGACGATACATTTGCGTTGCTTTGATCGCCTTTGCACTTTCATAGCTGAGCCGTTCAGTGTCTCGATTTCATGGACGTTTGAAGTGGGATTTTTTTACATAGACCAAGCATTGTGGGAAAACATTTAAAGTTAAGGAATGGCTGCTTAGGGCAGCTAGAGCTGTATACTAGCAAGCCTTTGTCTGCTGTAGCTTTGTATTACTGCTGTGATATATCAATTTAAAATAGTGATTAGTGCTGCACATCAGTTATAGTTCCTAAAAGAAGCAAAATGCTCAATAGGAGCTGAAAAATGCTGCTGTGTTTTTGGGGACTGTATACTGTCATCAGACTTACTGGCCTTTTTCTTCTGCAGATACGCAGTGACAAAACAACTGAAATCTTCTCTATTATGTAAATCTTCTGACCATAAATCCATTTGCTAGTGGCAACTCGGTTAAGTCAGGGAAAAAAAAAAAAGGTAAGCTTCCAGTGTGGTGTGATACCTTAGATGGAGTCTATAATGACCAATATTTATTCAGGTTTATGATGCTGTAAAGAAGGCTGTAATTTACTTGCACTTATCTGCTCTAAAGGTTTCTGGCAAAGATGGATTTCATATTATTTAAGTGCCAGTGTTTAAAAGCACTTGGATACCAAATAAATCGACAAAATGGCAGATAGGCTTTTTAATTAAAAAAAAAAGCAACCAGACAAGTTCTTGGTATTGCAGGTCTGAAAAACTCATTACATTTCATGAATTGCATCTTCTTTCTGAATGTAATCAGAACAGGAATGCTTTTATTTGTCTTTAGACTGCAATAAAAACCATTCAGACAACAGATTCTTGACAACTGGATTCACTCCTCCTAAGTTATTTGCAAAAACCTTTACTTCTGAATTTAAAAGTAATCAGTGTTTGAAATGGGTTTGGTGAAGGTCTGCTCTTTTCAGCCTCTGCCTGACGCCCAGTATGAGGAAATGAGATTTAAATAGTGTATCATTTTTAATTAACCAGAGCAAAAAGCAGTGTGTGAAGAGGCTCGACCATATTGTGTTAGTTCTTTGGTTTTTCAGGGTAGTCTGAAGCTTCTCTAAACAACCTAAAGTGCAGATGCGACTGTAAAGCTGTCTTCTACTTTCCTATGATATGTCCTGGACACCCTAAATTGTTATTTTGATGGGAACTGAGTTGAAGTCAAGACATTTGAAGCCAGCTGAGCAGTTCAGATAGCATTGAAAATTAAATGCAGACATCTAAACAAGGAAAAATCTCTGCTAGCTTTGAAGAAGTAGAATTGTCTTTATTTCTTGTGTTTGTTTTTCAGCTCTCTGGTAACTCTGCCTGCCTTACCTGTAGTAGAGGGCAGAAGTAATGATTGATTAAATTCACACAACACGCCCAGCTCAGAGTGTCTTTTTAAACTTAGATTTTCTTTCATGGACAAGGCAAAGGGAAGAATTTCTTTGTGGCAGAGTATCAGTGTTGAAGAAGGCAGCATTTGGGAATTTACCAAAATTTGAGGGTGAGTGGTTTCTGGCATGCCAGGCCATCGAGCTGCAATGCTTGTAACACCATCAGACACAGAGCCACTCAGAGCAAAACGTTATTTTCTTAAAGAGATCTCCTAGGTGAAGCGCTCTAGAAATTACATCCCCAATGTGTAAGCATGAGGATAACACTTGTGAAATTACTCTTACAGGAGTAATTTGAGCATCATCAAAAAAGTCATGTAGAGTTGCTCTAGTAAAAGGGCACTTTGTGTAAATGTGTCTATGAAAGTCTTTGGGAGAGGACCGTGTTCCTAACAGCTTATACCAGAAGAGAAGAAGAAAATCCAGCGAGCTAGGATCAAATGGCAGTGAGTTCTCAAAGGACTTGTGGTGGGAGCTCAGTAGGATGCCCAAAACTTTGTGGTTGGGCTCATCCTTAGAGGAGAAGGGAGCAAGCTGGAGGGAGGAGCACTTGCAGGGTGGGGAGTCAGAGTGCGGGACGGGAGCTGCCTAGGAAGCAGGCTAAATTGGCTGAGCTCATCATCGTCAGATGTGAAAACGCCTTATGGGGGGTGCATCAATGTTACCAGCCCATTTCAGAAGGGCCGAGCGCTTGGCCAGAATGGGATGTGCTCTCCTGCCTTCCTGGCCCATTCCCTCCTTGGTAAGACACATTCTCCACATAAAAAACTGTTTAGTATCTGATTAGATCCCATATTCTCTGTTTGACAAGTCTCTTGAACCACTTCAGAGTCCTTTTTTTTCTTTGAATCTCTTCTCCACATTTTCCCCTGTGCTTTTATAGTCCTTCATCATTTTCACACACTTCTGTGATTCTTTGCAGAGTCATTGCAAGAGATCCCGAATATAGATTTATTGTTGTCAGATACACTCTGCAAAAGAGCAAAGTTTGCTTTGTTCTGTATTTTCATAACACCTCTACTCACAGATATCAAACATGAGTTGCTATCAAAGCCTGTCACGTCTCTTCATGCCCTGGCAGAAATATAAACACTGATGGTTTTATAGGTGTTGAGCGGGAGCCGCAGCAGCCGTGGATCGGTTTAGCATTGCTGGAGCTACTGGCGACCGCAGCACCTGAGAATGTGCGGCATCGCTCGTGGACCACACGTGCTCCTTGCAGTGCACATCCTGACACAGTAATTAGAGCCTGATTGGAATTGCAGAAAGATGCTTTTTGCTGCAAGGGAATAATTAGGAGAAACCATGGTTCCACTCCTGTCTCAGCTTTACTTCAGAGTGGTTTGTTGCTCAGCAAATGATGTATTTCTTCTTCTGCGAAGCTGGTGGAATTGTGTGATCTCTCTCCATCCCTCTGCCCACAGCCACCTTCCGGTGTGCGTGTTTGTGTGTAGGTATTTAGAACATGTTCAGTAGCATTCAGTGTTGAGCAGCTTGTACAAGGGACTCTCCTAGGTTGTGAAGCCGAGATGGGGATATCAAACTGTTGGGGCAGAAATTCAGGTCTGGAAAGGAATACGAATAGTGGAAAACTCCATGCCTTGAAGGTAACCTGTTTCCAGGTTTTCATTCAAGTTACCTCTTTTTATGGCTATTTGTGCTGAACTTTATTTTGGCTTTTCAGGTGAAGGATGAGTGTCGTTTTGCCTTTTGCTGCCTCTCCAACCACTGATCCAAATTCAGATAATTGTTGCCTCTCTCATTTATCCCTCTGTGCCCACTCAGGCATTGTAAAGCCTCTATGTATTTGCTCAGCCCTCTAAGTGGGAAGCAAATTTTGCCTAAAGTCTATTGATCTTATGTTCTATATATGCACATACTCATATATAAATATATAAAAAAAAAAGATGCTCACAATAGCCACCATTTTAGCCAGTAGCCTCAAACAGCACTGTAATGCAAAAATAAGAAAATTGCACCTCATTCTCACAAGAGGAGGGAGCTGATTATCCCCCTTTTGCTGAGAGAGGAGATAAGCAAGATGGACGTTTTACAGCCTTGATGTCTATGTGACATATTTGGTCCATAGGCTCATAAAACGCTAACAACTGCTGAAAAACATCAATCGAGCTGGCCACATCCACAGCTAGAGCAACTCATGGGCATCCAGAAAAGTGCATAGCGCCAAGAAAGAGAATAATAAATCAGAACTTAAAGGTGTTTTAAAAGGATAAATATATTCAGATGATTGATCTAAAAAAGTTTATTCTAATTCCTTGCTCTAAGCAGCTTGCGCAGCAACTCTTTAGTTCGCTGTTTTCATTGCATCTTAACTGCTGGTTTTGAGGAGACCTCATTTGATGCACAGAGATCATTGCGTCATTACAAACCATTAGCTCGGCTTTTATGTCATCCTAAAGGGAACTCCCCCCCTCCTTTGATCACACAGGCACTTGTCGATTTGCAATACAGTCGCTAACATTTCTGACGCTGCCTGTGGCACGCGCTGAGGCTGATGCTCCCATATTGCAAGTTCTGGTGGCTAAAATAGAAAGTATTCTCATGGGGATGTTGCATGCTTTCCACTTTGCCCTTGGTGATGGGCAGTCCTAACTTTCCACTGTTAAAAACGCAATGCAGGAAGCTGATTATATTAAATGGAAGGGATTACATAGTGTTATCTATTCCTGGCAGGAGGGAGGAGTTTACTTGTATGCCAGATACTGAAACCTACTGAAAATGATGCATACTGTTAACATGGAGACCAGTAGTACGTGTAAGGCCACCTTGTGTTTACACTGCAGGTAATGACTCCCATTTCCCCTCATGTGGGATAGTGCAAAGGTGTAGCTATAGGGAGAATTTAGGAAATTTAACTGAATTAGGGAAGAAGTTGAAGGCTGCCATGCTTTGGGTGTAAAAACTCTTTTGGAGAAACTAAAGTGGTCTGTCTGTGATGACCAGACACTTCTGTATTGATGCTAGGCTTGTGTTGTTGGAAAGGACCTCAGCAAGTCTTCTCCAACCTCCTTCTTGAAGAGGGACTACCAGGGCAGCCATAGCTTTGTCTGGACAGGTCTTCAAACCCTGAAGGATGGAGATCCTCCACTTCTCCAGTGCCCAGTCCCAGAGGGACACTCGCTTGGGGAAGAAGTTTTCCTTCATGTCCAGTCTGAACCTCTCAACCTCTGCATCTTCTGAACCATAGTCCCTAGTTATAAAAGTTTGGCAACATCATCTTTGTAACTGCCTTCCCAGGGGGTGTAGGATCAGTCACGGCTCGTAGCCTCTGCTGCTGCTGTCCCCTTGGCAGGAGCAAGGCACAAGGAGATGCAGCTATTTCTGCCCTGTCCGCCTCCCGTTATTCAGGTGCACACCTCTGTGTCCAGTGACATGGGGACTGGATTGGGAAGTAATCTCGGTTAAATATTAACTCCCCCCAACATGCAAAAAAAATAACCCCTTAGGTTATTTTTAACTTAAATGTGCACTTTTCACTGCAGCTGGATAAACAGTTTTGCTGGCAGGAGGGAAGGGGAGTGCATGGGAATGGGAAGTGTGGGAGAGGAGGAGTGCAGTCGGGACTGCTCCAAGTAGCAGTGAAAACAAAGTTAAAAGTGCATAAATCCTCTTTATTTTGCATTATAATGTTTGGGTAAGATTTAACAGGCTTTAAAGTGCTCTCTTGCTTCAGACTATGAGCTGTTTGAACATATCCTGAGCTGGCCCAGTTTATATAGGGAGAAGTGAGGGCATCAGGGGACCTACAGAGTTTATACTCAGTGGTACCATGTTTCACGTAGGATGGCATTTTGTTTTAGTTGAGAGAAAATAAATATATCTGGAGTGAAGCACAGAGTTTAAGAACGACCTGAGATTTCTGCTTTGTCCTGGAAACGTGATGTGATTTTGGATAAGCCCTTCTGTCCTTTAGCGCGGGTGTACATAAAACTGGGATAATATGACTTTCAGGGATCATTGCCTGAGATTGTAAGCTTTCTGGGGCAGGGCCAGTTTCTACGATACAGCCGGCACCAATCTTGTTTGGGGTTTCTAGGCTGTGTTCTTATGCAAGTAATTATTTGTATGCAATTGCTGATGACAGCGTATTATTGAACAAAAATCTTACGTAGCCTTGTGATGTGACATTGAATCTCATTGTATATTCTTTTTGTATGAAGGACAATTATAATTGCATCATATAATTTTGTTACTGACAAATTTAGATCTTTGATTAGCTATTGCCATCTTAATTTACTAAGAGAAGGGGTTTTTAACCTGCCATTAACTTCCCCCGGAAACTGTGGACACTAAGCATTAACAAATTTTACTAGCAATAATATGTAATCTGATTAGATTGTAATTAGGTAGTTACACCTGTCCAATAGTGTTTGCACTTCCATATATTCATTATAAGGAAATGTATACAGCCCATTAAATGGAGTTTTCTAAAATGCATTTTTAAAATCAAGTATTTTAAATCTTCGGAGGTCAAATAATATTTCAAGGTTGATTTGGAATTTTTTTGCTGCTGTTCTACACTGTGCAAATCTTTGCTTCAAATTAATTACAAAAGGGTTACAATATTTGCTTAAGCATTGTTGCATTTTTAATTGTTGCTTGACAAACATAGTAATATCTAAAAAGACATACTAATACCTGAGCATTATGAAGCGGTGGGAAACACGCTAATCTAGTTTTGGCTGCTGCTACTGTAGACTTTTTTTGTGGTTTAAAAGAAATCCTTCTTCCTTCCCTTCTGGGTAGAGGAAGATGATGATGGTTGCATTCAACAGCTGGTATTCAACTCCTGCTTTATTGATACAATAATTTCCCCTCAATTATGAGCAAATAAAAGGCTGCGTCAGTACATCAGCTACAGTAAGGGATGTTATCAAGAAACTGGGAGACTCCCAGGCTTTGCTGTGCCCTTGTTTCTTTGTGGCTCTTAAGAGAAGCATGGAAAGACATCAGTGAAAGCATATTTTTCTCTAATTGGCCCTATATGAATGTATTTGCTGCTAGGATTCCTACAAATATTTGTCTGGAATTAGCTTGCAGGCAGGTCTGGGATGCACTACGCAGAGTGCATTGCTGTTGCCGTGTCTCCCCAGTGGTGATTATAGCCCCAGGAGCGACTGCAATTGCACCAGCAAGTCGGGCTCTCCTTCAGCTGGTTTTGGAGCACAGTATTTTGGCTGGAGAAAAGCATGGATGTGTTGCACTGTGTCCGTAATGGGAGTATATAAAAAATTATCTATAAAACTAAGCATCAAATCAAGAAGACGACCGCATAGTCCCTTGTTGTTGTTTTAATGCATGTGTTAGACTTTGACATTAGCATCTAGCAAATAGTTGTTCCATCCTTGCTGGATTACTGATGGGCGCTACTGAACAGAGCCCCGTACCCCTGTCCCATTCCTCTTTCCAAATACCCCAAATACGTTGATGTATCTATATCATGTTGATGTATGTATCACAGTGATGCTGTGGTGTCAGTATATTGCCCAGCAATACACTAGTCTTCAACTGGTTTTGTGATGGCTGTGGCTTTTTTTTTTCCATTCTGAAGCCTGCGAAACGGTTGAAAGGTTTTCAGAATATTCTTGACTTGCTGTAGTGATACACAGCGTGAAGGCAGTAAGGACAATCCTGAATTTAAGAGTAAAAATTAACGGATCTGGTTCAGTTCTGGACCAGAGCTGAGTATACAAATTGATTAAAAGATTAAGGACCCAAATCCATTAAAGACTGCAAGGTTTTTCTTTCACTTCACAGGACTTAAGATTATACGCCCAGTAATTTTTCGGCCATATTTACTCATCTCTATTAATAAATCTATAGGGATTTTATAATAAAAAAATGTCATGTTGAGAGTCTTTTTGAATTCTGCTGGGCTTGAAAGAAAAGTCTTGAAAACAGATTGATTTTGTGGTGCTGGCAGCCCAGCTCATACCAACAACTAGATAGGATTCATAAGATTCTTCTCTCCCAAAGCACTCTTATCTCTTATTAATAAAATGGAGCAAAAGCAGCTGAAAATGCTGCTTCCTTTTCAGTAAGTCAGAATACAGATAGCAACATATTTATACTTAAAGAAGCACGAACAAGTATTGCTGTATGCGAGCGTGACTCTTGATTTGACTGTTGCACCGGGTGTACACGGTGCATTAGCATTAACCTCAGTTTCCAGGGGAACTGCAGCATCACGAACGTCGGGCAAGATTCACCTCCAACCTTGTGCCGTCGGTATGTAATGCTCATTGCAGATCACAGTCGCACAGCGCAGCGTTTGACAAGCTAAGTGCTTTTCCTGAACTACCATAACAGCTAAAGCAGACCATTTCCATTTGTAGTAATTTGCAGCTTTGTGTAGAATGATCTTGTGAATGAAGTGGGTATGATTTCATTTCAAACTCTGCTCTGCAGTGTCTGTAGGGCTGGATAAAGATTTAACAAATTCACAGCGTTTCGCAATTCTTTGTCATCACATCCTCTGTTATCCTAACCTGTTTCAGTAGAAATGAGTAGGCTCAAATCTCTCCATCTTTGAGATTGCATTTCAAAGTCAGTTGGGTTTTAAGGTGAGAAGGTGTTTGCATCCAGTTGTTGGTATGTCTCTGTGTGAGAGTTGGATCTTCCCTCTATAGAGAAAAGCGATTGTGTTTGAAAGAGTCCCCAGCTGGGAAAGGGCCAGGCCCAGTCCTCCCCTGCCGTGAGCCACCATGTCCCTCCACATGCCGTGCACCAGCACTAGGAGCAGCTGATCCTCCTGTGCTAGGGAGCTGACAGCGATTTGCCCGAAAATCCCTGCAATATCTCCCTGAATGAAGCTCCCTTGGCTCCAGCTGCAGCTGACCTGATGGTGTCGTGGCTCACTGGGAGGACGGTCGAGGGTATCCACCAGCGATGTGAAAGTCCTGCCCAAAAGTGTTTTCCTGGCCAGAAACCAGAGAGGTGGTAGAGATGCAGAAGATGGACGCTTCTAATTCCTGCAGAGGAGGTTCATGGCTGAGATCAACCAGAAAGACTGTGAAGCATTTCCCAGGCATTGAGATTTTTTTGGAGGAAATGATCTTACTTTTTCAACTTATTTTGGAAATTAAATCTTTTCTCAATGTGTTTGTTACACATGCTGTGTTCTGAAAGAGGAAAAATAATGTTATGAAACCATGTTTAAAAATAGTCCTTATTTGCTGTTAGTCTGATAAAGGGAAAGTGTTAAGATCTTTGTCCTCTAGTATCAGTTTATCCTTGAACAGCATAGGAGCAGAACCTGGTAAAGAAATGATTCCTTGTGGAAAGAAATACTCATTTCCATATTGCTTCCTTTTTTTTTTTTTTGTGTTATAGTCTTAGTTAATGAACTACGATGGATTTTTATGGGCGATTAACGCACAGATTCTGAATTCATCGTGTGTCTGATCTCAGCTGTCATGTTAAAAGTGGAACGACGTAAATGTCTTTTAATTACTATTGTAATTCTTACTGCAATGGAGTGTTACAGCTCTCCGGTGTGTTTGAAATTAAAATCTGATGCAGAGTAGTGTGAACCTTTCCAAACCAAAATGTTTCAGGCTGTTCGAGGAGATATGCCTTTCCACAAACCACCTTTTGCAGTGTTTTCTGGCTTTGATAAATGTGAGCCAAATAAAAGCCAGCTGTTATTTTTACTTACAAAGGAAGGGATGCAAATACTATAGATCCACATATGTATGCTTTACCTAGTGTCCAGCTTTAGTATGACTTCCAGTGGAGTGACCTGCAGAGTAGGGAAGGTCACTGCATTTTGACAAGGCTTTTTTGAAGCTCACTGTTAGGCACAAATAATGCTCTGCTAGAATTTCCTTCTTTCTCTAATTCTTGAGACCCCAGTGCTTTGGCGCTGGGACAGGAGCAGACATTAGTAGCTTAGGTAGCTTGTATTTGTATTGCTGACCTGGGAGTGCTGTGAGGTCCTCCGTTGGAAGCACTTCCGAGCTGCATCTCCATCTAAAAAGCGAAGGAAAAAAAAAAGGCCCATTTGTGGGTCTCTAAGAGATTCTGGGTCTGGAAACGAGGAGGACCCAATGTTCGTCTTTTAATCTTATCTCTGCTTTTGTGTCATCCATAGTTTGCTCTCTCCGGTCCTTACAGTCTCCTTTGGTGAAGGTCTGTGCTCTTGCAGGGAATAACGCTGAATGGCTCACACGCTGTAGGCGAGGTATGATGCGCATGATCCTTCGTGCTCCTCGATAGCTCTTCCGTGACTGACCAATTCATTGTGAGCCCAGTGACGAGGAGAGCTCCCCACGACTCGCTGGAGCTGGAGAGCTCCCCACGACTCACCCTTCATTACCCAAACACCATCAGTCCACTTCCAAATTATACACTGGCTTTAAAGAGTGTCTCCACCCAGTCAGAACATTGCTGTCGTCACAGGTAGTACAAAAGACACCTGATAGAGGAGGGAAAAAAGTTCTTTCACTGCACTATAAAATACAGACGTACTTGGGTACATGGATTTATGTAGCAGAACGGCATAAAGGCTATTCGAACTATTGCTTGGCTATGCAGTAGTGGTAATGTTGGTGCAGCCAGGGCTGTCTGAGACCACAGGCATGTTCCTGTCTTGTAAGTCTTCCTTCAAGGCTTGAAATCAAGCAGCAAACCTTGAAACTAAGGCAAGATTGAGAAAAAATTGCCTGGAGCATGATTAGTTATATATGTTACGCTGCTGAGTCTAGTAAAATATACTATTGCACATACAAACCTGGTCCAGATGGAATTTAGTTCTTTATAGAACCTTAATTATTCTCTGCAAGCTGCTTATGTTTGAGGCTGATGATGTATCCGCAATGATATGTCCAAGCAATGTTGGTGTCGTAGGAGGCAGTGAGGGACCAGCATGGACATGCATTTCCATGCTGGCAAGGGCAACAGGAGCTGGAAGAGCAGCCACTTTCTGCCTGCGGTGAAAGCTCAGGAGGTGCTGCCTGCCAGGTTCTTGGCTCACTGGAGCCACCTGTATCGTTTGGACCTCTGTCTTCACAAGGTTTGCTTAATGGTGTGTAAAGAGGGGGAAATATTCCTGATCCCAACGGGTTCTGCTATGGTTCTAACAGTTGAAGGATATGCTGATCGCATTATACCCTAAACTCACTTCAGCTGCCTAATGCCATTTAGCGATTCCAGCTTCTTCTTATGCATTATATATTCACCAGTCTGCTGGAAGCACCGCAGAAATCGTGAAGACTCAGGCTGGGGCTGAAGTTCGCATTTTCTTCACTCAACTTTTTCTAAAATGTTGAATTTTAGGACATAAAGGTTAACGACATGAGAAGTCAGCCTCTCTGAGCCCGCACGAGGAAAATGGCCTGTCTAGAAGACCTTTTGCTGGATGAATTTTGTTATAATGTGGAGTTATTTCTCAGCTTCTCTAACTTATTTTCCACCAAATATTTGTCAAGTTGCATATAATATTTCTCCAATAGTAGAGGCATTAACCTTTATTAACCACTGCAGAGACTGTAACTGCTTAAAGACTAACATGATAATTAAGACCATATCTTGGGCTAAGTTCAGTCCTACTCAAAGTCCATTAATTTTTATGACAATGATGAATTTCAGTGAAGCAGTAATTAGTTTCTCTCACTGTATGGAAAAACATTATGTGAAACACTGCTGTAAATTTGATCTTTCTGAGTCCAAAGGGCTAGAAGACATCCAAACTCATGAATAATACTGCAGTTGGTTTAGCAAAAGTATCATAGTCTGACTGCAGCTTTCTAACAACGCTATTATTTTCATGTCCTAAGACATGCATGTTTAATGGAAAAGCAAAGATACCACAAGCTGGGAAAAAGAACACAGTTGGATATACCAGCTCCTCCTGTAGTTATACCAACACTGAAATTCTGAATTGCAGCGCCAAGCAAAATGGCTTGGGATAGATCGGTCTTCTTGCGTTTATACTCTGCCGAAGTTAATCGTAGCCATTTCTTAGATGTTTGTGCCTTGAATAACAAGGGTGCGATTTCCAGGTGAAGCTGTAGGAAAAGATCCATCGGGAAGGGCTTGCTCAGGTTCTGTTTGCTCTCTTTGTGAAACCTATTCTGACTAGCATTGAAAGCTGATCATAATGTGCATGCAATTAATCGTCTCAGAACGATGGATAATTGCTAAATACCTTTTGGTTTTGCATCCAGTTTTAAGGAACAACATTTCTTACTGTTTTTACTACAGTTTCCAAGCCTGTGTAAAGTTTACATTGTAAACAGAAGTGATACATGTTGGGGGAAAAAGTATTTTAAAATACCTGGGAAGATTTACTGTGTAGGCAGGCAGTGGAAGAGTCTCAAAGCCTGCCACAGGCTTTAGCTCACAGCAACAGGCATTTTTGCCTACGAGACGTATGATTTAGCTGGTCACATCCTCTTCTGATTTGTGCATCCTGCTGGCATGGGAATATTTTCTCTCCTCTGAAGTCGAATCATGTTCGTGTGAGATGCTGGGGATGGCAGGTAGCTGTCTGATCTTCTTCTGCAGCTCACCAAAGAGATTTCTGGCCAGGACTCGCCAAGGGTGATTTTTTTTCTCCCCAGACGTTGCATTTTCTATCACCTGCCTACAGCCATGTCCTTGTGTGATGGCTGGGGTGTGCTCTGCAGAATCTGGGGAACCGGCACATCTAACCAGAGCATATAGATCGGAGAGTTATCCCGTACTCATTAATAGCGCTTCCTGATCACTGAGGTGTGGAGAGCCCTGTGTTTATCGTGTCATAGGGAGTGAGCTTTATGGACAAGATTTAACCTTAAAAGAATATGTTTCTGCAAAGATTCTGTTCAGGCAGAGGTTAAACCAGGTAGATGTAGAATAATGAAATAAGATTGTAACACTATAAGGTGATGCAATGTAATTCCAGATTATATTTATCAGTGGAAATAATTCTTTGCACTTTGAATGTCTCAAGCATCTCACTGCGCTGTCTCCACCCCGGGCTGGTGAATCCTTTCCTGGTGTCGTGGGGGAAGGCAGCCGTTGCCTTCCATGTCTGCTTTGCAGGGAGGGAGAAATGAGAGGGGAAACAAAACGGAGAGCTCTGTGCTTTGCCATCGAGCTCCCCCCAGCTGGCATATCTTGGTTTCTGGTTTGCATAGAAGAGTTGTCCCACTGTTGACAGAGATGGGGTCCCGAGCCGCTGCGTGGTATTGCAGAAGTCTTCCTCCCTGCCCATAGAGAAGTCTGGATTAATTGGCACACTGTTGCCTTCTTAACCTGACATGTTCTAATAAGGAAGAATGCTGATAAAATCTTATAGATTGTGTATCTTGGCAATCAACAAGCTGATGGTCACATTTTAAAACGAGTGCATTTATTTTACTGTGCACAGAGTCTGCTTTCTATCAAACAAAAGGCAAAACTATATAAATAAGGTGCTTAAAACTAGTGTCTGCCCATAGCTGTGGTGGTGGTAGGTCCCTCCTGGAGACCCTATCAAAGAGCATGTTCTCCTAGTGCCCATTTTGTGTTTTCCTTGTTATCTTGGCCTTATGCTAGGGTCAGAGCATGCACAATTATTGTTAATTCAACCTGCAGGAGAGACAATCTAAATGTGCACCCGGGTATTACTGTTTTGGCTTGGGGAGTTTATATTTTATGCAATTTTATATTTTTTTGTTGATACATCTATATGTACATGTATACATAGATTTATACAGGCTATAATGTAAGACCATACCTATTTGCCAATGCAGATCTGTTTTTTTAATTCTTCTGTTCCATTCTCAATTGCTTTTCCTAAGTATTTGAAAATACTGTGTTTATAAAATGGATAAAATGGTCTGAAAATTTTCTGATCATAAAGTCAACGCTTTCAATTCCCATGGAAATATTTTATTCTGTTCTTTAAACTTCAAGATGTTATTTACGCACACTGGTCTCTAAATGTTTATATGTAATAGAAATGCACTAAAATACTGAGAAAGGAACTGTAATCTGAGAGGCCTGCATAAAATAGTGTGGAGGAGATCTTACAGTAGATTTGGTTAAAAACATTTTTTCTATTCTGTTTCTTACTAACCGCTGCTTTCACTAATTACTTTTTTGTTTTGAGTAGCTGCTTGAAACAGCTCCACAAAAGCCAATTTGTTGTGTTCATAATACAAAATATACCACGACTGATTACACTGCATGAGTGCCATATGTTTAAAATATAATAAATCATCAGAATTTGTTTATATGACTGCACATACGAATTAATCCACAATTTTCATAAGATTATTTTATAGGTATGCTGGCTTCCTGTGCTATAGCAGCACTTACCAGGGATTACTACACACATTTATAATGAGTAAAAGATAATAAATTCTAATTAATTTTTAATTAAATGTTAGTATATAACTTTTTAAGAAGGAAAAGTGCTCAAGTATAGCCCTCATTGAAGTCTGATATAAAATTTCACAGTTAAGAGTTATTTTGATGTAGGATCTAAATGCACAGTGAATAGAGCAATATCTGATCAAAGCTTGAAATGAAGGGTTAGAAATGGCAAATGGCACCATCAGATATGAAAGCTGGATCAGATAAGGTCAAGGAAGAATATTACAGAAACAAAAACTGTCTAGAAAGCAAATGAAATACCACTGAAGGAAGATTTAATGTGATGTGCTGTAGTGTCCTGCCACACAAGAACTTTTTGCATGTTCCCTACAGCAACTGAAGGGAGTGCTTTGCAGGGTGAAGATGGTTTGGTCCTTAACTACTACAACTCACCTACAGAGGTGAACAGCCAGAAAAAACTGTATTTTGCACCTTTTGAAGTTTTTTAAGTATTTGTAGATTTTTGCCTACTTATGCTGTAGACCTTTTTTTGTAGTTTATCTGACTCAAGTGGTGATGTATTTTGGCTCGAGTTCACTGAAACCTTTTGGACTCTTGAAAACAAAACATTGTTTGGACTTATGTGACTGTGCCCTTACTCTTTTGTCTTTTCTTGCTAGTGAATATGTTATGTATATATATATGTATGTGTCGTGGTTTAACCCCAGCCAACAACTAAGCACTACACAGCTGCTCTCTCACTCCCTCCCCGGCCCCGCTAAGATGGGGGAGAGAATTGGAAGGGTGAAAGTGAAAAAACTCGTGGGTTGAGATAAGAACAGTTTAATAATTGAATTAAAATAAAACAGAGTAGAAGTAATTGTAGTAGTGGTAGTAGTAGTAGTAGTAATAATAATAATGATAACAACAACAACAACAACAACAATAATAATAATAACTATAATAATATACAAAGCAAGTGATACACTATATAGTTGCTCACTACCCACCCACCGATGCCCAGCACATCTCCGAGCAGAGATCGCTGCCCCCCGGTCAACTCCCCCCAGCTTATATACTGAGCATGACGCCATACGGTATGGCATAGCCCTTTGGCCAGTCTGCGTCAGCTGTCCTGGCTGTGCTCCCTCCCAGCTTCTTGTGCATCTGGCAGAGCATGGGGAGCTGAAAAGTCCTTGACCACTGTAAGCACTACTTAGCAACAACCAAAACATCAGTGTGTTACCAACATTATTCTCATACTAAATCCAAACCACAGCACTAAACCAGCTACTAGGAAGAAAATTAACTCTATCCTAGCTGAAACCAGGACAGTATGATAAAGAGTGGTGCTGTGCTTGCACAGGGTTCAGAGAAATGGTGGGATCTCCATCCTTGGAGATACTAAAAACTGGACTGGCCAAAGCCCCGAGCAACGTGGACTTGCTTTGGGACTTGCTTTGTGGGGGTGGTTGGCCAGGGACCACCAGAGGTCCCTTCCAAACTAAATTATTTTATGAATCTGATTCCCTTCCATAAATAAAATCAATGAAAAACGTCTTTTAGTTTTATTTCAGTGTGCACATACATTGGCTAACTTGTTTTCTCATTCTAAAATGTATCTTACCCATTCAAAAGAAAATATATTAAAGTACAAGCACAATTGGTTACCATTTCTTAAATGTGCTTGGATCATATATTTGCAGTAGTGGAAATTGCATACTGTGAGAAAACAGGCTAAGAGAATGAAGATGTGAGACCAAAAAAAGGAATGGAGATGATCATGTGAATGATCACATTAATGGGAGAATTAATTTTCTCCATGCTTTAAGTATATTAAGGCTGGAAACATGCCTTCTTAATAGGTCAGCTTTCTCTGCATAGATGCAAACTTGTGTGCTTGCTTTGCTGGCTTGTTTAAATTTTTCGTGTTTTGTTTAGTATCTTTTAAAATTATTAAAGTGGTTCATCTTGGGATGACAAACTAGATATTTTTAGCAACTGCTGGAATAACTGCTGTGAGCAGAATAGACTGCAGACACTGATGCATAATGGAGCAAGAACCCAGCCTGACTTTCAGACCCCAGAGTGATTTTGATGATTTCATGTTGCTAACAGATAAGCTGTAAAATGAGACCAGTGCGATAGGGCTAACTTGGGAGCTCATGATACTGCTACAACAGATATTCTAGAGTTTGAGAGCTTGCCTGCCTTTATTACTTACATCTTTTACAGTTCATTTTAGCAGATTCTTTATTTGCCAGAGCATCTGGAGGCTTGTGGCTGATTTTTCACAGGGTGGAAAGTGCAGTTCATTTAGCCGGCTGCTTATTTTCTTGACTTTTATTATTAGTTTTATCTGTCCTCCTGTTAGAGGTATATGTATGTGAAGGAAGGAATGGTAACTGGGCTACCTAGACCTGTAGTCACATAACATGGCTCCTTCCCAAGAGACCAAGGAGTTAGGGAGAAAGCAGGATAAGAGGAAGTTGCTTTTGAAGCAGACAAGAAACTCAAATCCTAAATAGGAGTGTGGCTCTGAAATGTCTTTGGAGATCAGCATTCCTCCAATGAATTCTTGCAGTGAGACATGTGGACTCAGCGGATCCACCACTGCCTGTTGTGGTCCCCAGTGCACTGGGGCATGTAGGGAAATGCCATTTATCAGCCACATATAAGTATCTCTAGTGGGACATTACAGTAAAATTAACATAAACAGAATATGTCATGGAGCAGAATTCTTGTTTGGAGTTCATGTTGTCCTTGCGTCCCAGCTGAACATTGCAGCTCTTAGCTCCCTGGCCACCCACGAGTTCCTCCGCAGCTACTGCCTTGTGTTCAGCCCCTTGTCTGTGTAGCAATTTTAGCTTCATTTTTCATGAAGTTTTCTTAGCCAAAGACAGTAGTGAGCACTTGGGTCTCATGCTCTGCCCCAGTGATGATGGGGACCAGGACTGAAGGTCCACCATGGAGCACCCTTGCCTTGCCACTTACTGAGTCATTGGGCCAGATCCTGCTTGTGCTGTGGTGAAACACATTAATGTCAATGATCCATGCCAATCCAAGCCATGGTGGGCTTTGGAAACATTTCCATCAAAGGTGTGTAGCAGAGGAAGGAGATTTTTCAGACCTACCAGTAGATCTGGCATCTCACTTGTTGAAAAAGCCCAGCACGGTCTGTCCACCTACACGTGATCACTTCAGTCCATGAATGCAAAGCCACTGGGAAAATAAGCCAAAATTTATATTCCTGTTCAGTACACCTCCAGTGGCCTTAGTTCACCTGACTTTTTGTCTTTCAGTGGTTGCTGTCATTTTGTACCTCAGCATTCTTAATCCTGCTCATTAAGTAGTTCATTAGTTGCACTGATCCCTCAGTTCATCTGTGCTACTCAAAAAAGATAATTGAATTTAACTTAACTTCACAACCCACCTATAGATAGATAAAACTCCATGGTAATATCTTGGTTTGCTTGTATTATTTTTTTAATAGTTTTTATAATTAGATTGAGAATTTTCTTCCATCGACATGAGATTTAAAATATTGCTCACCCAAGGGAAATATCTTCAAATAGTGCAAATAAATGCAGTGGTACAAAAGAAAATGCTTTTAAAATAGGATGTTTCTGTTTTGGTTTGGTGTCTGTAGGCAGCTTGAGAAGACAAAACATATATGGAATGTTTTTGATGTCCCATCTCTGTTTTGCTGAGAAATACAGTTGTATTTAGAGCTGTTCGAAACTTGGAAGGTATATGCAGGGGTTGTTAAACAGAACAAAACAAACAAAAAAAATACAAAAAAGTTTCATTTGGAAAAGATTTTCAAATTTTCATCCTATGAGGTTTTCTCACTTTTAAAAATCTGTATACTCTTTTTGATATGTATAATGAAAATAAAATCCAAACAGATTCTTACAGCAGCGATCACTGTAATGTGTTATAGTATATAATCTACAGCCATGAGAGATGGAAATTAAAGACAAATCTTCATAACAAGAAGAGAATCCCCAGAAAAATTGTTTCAAGCAATAATAGGCTTCAGAAACGCAATAAGCCTTTTGTCAGGAGACTTTATATTGCCCAAACTATTTCCATTGCAGACAGGTAACAACAGGTACACAGATTTCTAATGTGTTACTGTGTTTTAGAAGATTCTGATAAATGAGTGGCTGTGGTATGAATTCATGAAGAGCTTTAGCCTCTTGTTTGTCTTCTAAGTGGGCAACCGTCTCATTTTGGGGAGGAGGTAAGAGAGGAGGAGAGCTTTCTGCCCTTGCACGCTTTAGGACAGTGCAGCTTTGATTTTGTGGTGTTGTACAAAGTTATTTCACTGAGAGCAACTATTAAAAGTCACTTGCAAGCTGAATATTTGCAAATAATTTCAGCTTTAATAGCAGCTGGCTATTCAAATCCCTTATGAGGCTTCAGGATCTCATTTAGAATATTTAGCGTGTTATCATGTAAAATCATAGTGGAGTTTCACATAATAGAAAATGAAATGTTGCATAATCCCTTCTACTACGATGAGTACCAAAGCCTAAAGCAGTCAAAATACAGATATACGTGTTCCTTTTGCTATCTTACATATCAAATAACAAAAGTAATTTGTGTTTTATGTTGTAAAGATCAATGAGAGGGTGGAAAGCCCCATAAAGCTTTTGTTACTTATTACAAGTTTCAAAAACCACTCCCAACTTGCCTTCCCCCTCCCACAGCCCTCAAATTGCACGCGCATCCTCCTGGGACGGCCTTTCATTTCAAAGTGTTTATGTGCAATACTCCAGGGAATGGAAACCACTTGTGATCCTGAAGTTGATGGTTCTGCTCCATCTGCATATAAAGGGAACTGATGATTTCTGCAGCGTGGGGATTTCCCAGCTTTTTCGAATTTCACTCTGTAGGTTCACTGCTCTGAAAGAAAAAGTCTTTGGAAAGACTTTTACAATCATGTTACTTATTTTTAGGAAAAACTATCTTGTATCCTGTTGAAAGGCAGGGGTGAGGATGAGTCTGATTTCTTATTTCCCATGAAGCAGATGGGTATGGTATGTATAGCTAATGTTTTAGCTATACACGAAACATGAACATTTTTTAAATGAAAGAAGTCCAATAGGAAAACTGATACATACATTTCTGGGCAAATATCTCCTGGGTGCCATTCACTCAAATGCTGTGGACAAGCATCAATCCCTTACGGCGAAGACGTACTTTAAAATGGAAAGGCAGCTTTGCCATGGGAATATTACCCTCAAAGGAAATGTCACTTTTTTTCCTGTAAGGTATTAATTAAAAAAAAAAAATTCATAACGCACAGAGCAAACTAAATGCACCACGGGTTTATACCTCTATGCCATTCTAGTAGTTTTTTTGAAGAGCAATGTTAATAAATCAAGATTTGCAGAAGCAAATAACAAGCTTAGATTATGTTTTTATTTGGAGTCATGCGTTTGTTCAAGAGAAGTAGTATTTGCAAAGAAATTGAATTCTGTCATCGATCTTGCACATCACATTTCATTTGCGATGCTGGCAATGTTAAACTCCACTAGCATTTACTCCCCTCTTTTGCCATGTGAGCAGCAAGTGATGCTCCCCCGGCTCCTTACTCCTGCCAGCTCGCCGGCAATCCCTTCTGCTGTGCAGCACCTCAGCAGCTCTTGTAGGAAGCTGAAGGGAGCAAGCCAGATACCACATAACAGTGTAACTTGAATATATGCAGGCTGGATTTTTTTTTTTACCTGCTGTTTTGCTGAGTGATATTATTATGACCATAATGTTAAAGAAAGAAAGGAACGATGGAAATAATTGTGGGATGGAAGAATTAGCGGGAGAAAAGCCTGTCTCCTCTTCTCTTTTTGATGGAAAGGCTTTTCTAGCATTCCTTGCATGAGGGCAGCTCCTCTCCCTGTCAGTCTGTTTCAGTCACCGTTTACAGTTGTCATGGTTTAACTCCAGCCAGCAGCTGAGCCCCACCCAGCCGCTCGCTCACTCCCCCACAGTGGGATGGGGGAGAGAATTGGAAGGGTAAAAGTGAGAAAACTCGTGGGTTGAGATAAAGACAGTTTAATAGGTAAAGCAAAAGCCGTGCACGCAAGCAAAGCAAAATAAGGAATTCATTCCCTACTTCCCATGGGCAGGCAGGTGTTCAGCCGTGTCCAGGAAAGCAGGGCTCCATCACGCGTAACGGTTACTTGGGAAGACAAACGCCATCACTGCGAACGTCCCCCCTTCCTTATTCTTCCTCCAGCTTTCTATGCTGAGCATGATGCCATACGGTGTGGAATAGCGCTCTGGCCAGTCTGGGTCAGCTGTCCTGGCTGTGCCCCCTCCCAGCTTCTTGTGCACCCCCAGCCTCCTCGCTGGTGGGGTGGGGTGAGAAGCAGAAAAGGCCTTGGCTCTGTGTGAGCACTGCTCAGCAGTGATGAAAACATCCCTGTGTTATCAACACTGTTTCCAGCACAAAACCAAAACATAGCCCCATAGTAGGTGCTATGAAGAAAATTAACTCTATCCCAGCCAAAACCAGCACAATGATAAAATTAATATTTGTGCTTTTCCAAATGAAAATGGGCATAATTCACTGGGAGGTCTGGAGACTATTTTATTAGAAGGCGTGTGAATAAGGTAATGGGGAAGAGGAGGACATCTCTATTTATATTATTCACTATTTTTTTGATCATTAAATGCTTTGTAACTCCATCTCTAAACTTCTCAACTGGAGTAATAAAATTAATTGTTTGCTCTTCCGAAAAAGGCAGTGTTCATACATCATGGGTTTGGCAGCTGTGATCACAAATGCAAAGCGAATGCGAAAGTAATTTTGCTTTACATCACCAAGTCGGCTTTGAAAGCATACGATAGATGATGGATGACAGAAATATCAGCAGTACCTGACTGCTATCAGGTTACATTTTTCTAAATATAACTGTCAGTTAGCAACTTCCACAGTGACACATCCTGTATCTTTGTATCGGCCTTTCCTGTTCCTGGCTGATGGCTGTTGTTGAGTAAAGCCCGCGCACATACCATTTCTACATCCGAAGAGAGTGGGTGGCTCATGACGTGATGTCCCTATGGCTTCTCTCAGCCTTCTGCAGCAGGTGGTTGGCAGTAAGTATCTTTACTTCACCCTCGGGTGTTTCTGCACCTGAAATTCCTGCAAGTTTGGCTTTGTGTACAGATAAAGAGTAGTTGGGGCAGTGTATGTTTTATTCCTTAATATAAAGCCTCCTTTCTTGTCAGCCTGGAGGCTGTAGCTGTTCTGCCTTTGACTTGATTTAATTAGCTCTTAGGTAGTTTTCAATATGGTTTTGTTAAGTAGTGAAAGCTGTGGTATAACACATCTCAGAAATGCATTGCTGCTGGGAGAAGCAAGCCTGCTAATGCGTGTTTTCACACCCTTGGGTTGGCTTATCAAGGAGGGAGAATACTGGTCGGTTGATAAGCCTGATCCACATCCAAGTGTTTTGTTGAAAGTGATCACTAGAGTAAAAAGAAATTAAGATAAGGTGTGCTAAGCAGCACTGTGAAACAGCTGGGATTTTTTTCCCCCTTAGTGCTGAAATAGGATGCACTGCAGAAGATGTCCAGTGTGTCTGTGCAGATGAGAAGGTTCAGAGTTGGGTACTGCTTTCCTGATGGCAGGTTGCTTCGATGAGGTGACCTACGCTGCGGTGAATATGGCACCAGCCTTCTTGGTATTGAAGTCATACTGCTTTTTAGGCTAAGATCTATGGGGGCAGGGGGGAAGGGATAGAGAAGCTTTTGCCAAACTTAATGCTTTTCGTGTGTTTTTAATATGAAATACAAGGCACAAGAAGTGAATGCTTGGAGAGGGGAAATTAATGGTAAGTGGTATGTCTGGACTGTAAAATGGAGAAATTAAAAACCGCTGAGATTGTTTCCAAAGTTAATGGCAGTACACTGTTAACAGACAACACTTAGAAAAACATATTGAGTAATTGTATTGAATACCATGGGACAAGGGAGATGATTCATGGTGAAGTTTCTTGGAAGAGGCTATGCAGAACAAATCAGCAATGGATACAGGCCATTACAAGCAAGCTAGACACTAAAAAACTAACGAACCAGATCATAAGGTCCTTAAAGATGGTGCCTGTTTGCTTAAAGCTGCTGGGAGTCATACAGATGGTGATTTGGTAATGATGAAAAATGTCCCAGTAGAGGACCTTCTCCCAGGAGGCTAAAAATTGATGCAGGGCCCCACATCTCCAGTTAAGTTGCTAGCAAGAGCTTTTGCACCCCATCAGGAAATACCCACTGTTGCTTGTGAGAAGTTTGTCCTACAGTGATAGCTTTTGCTATGAATTGTGGCCCCTTTTACAGCGAACCAGCAAGCTTCTCAGAGTCATGTAGCGGCAGCTGTGGCAGTGTGTCTCTGGGGACACGTGGCAGGTGTGCATGGAGGTGGCAGCTGCTGTGTCTTCTCCTTGAGCACTGGCTCTGCATCACAGCTCTACCTCTTCGTTGACTATGACCCATACCGATATTCGAGGAGTGGATGTGAGGAACATACCAGAACAATGTTCCTTCCAACCCAACCAGGGATGTGGGAGCTTCACCCTCCAAAATCTCTTCTATCTGGTTTTTAAAGCATCTCCAGGGAAAATGGATGTGATTTCCAGTTTGTCATAGCAGTCAAATAATTTTTGGCAGTGCTGTGAGTGCATCCAGCCTACCTTTCTCCACCAAAGCTTGCTGAGATGTCTAAGTTTGCTGCAGTTATGCTCCCACCTACTCTGCAGGAGGATTAAAATCCTCCACCACCCTGGTCTTGTCCTCATGGGCAACAAGAGCAAATGTCAAACCTTCAAAGTGGCCAAAAATTTGTCTTTTATCTTCACGTTTTGAAGGTGCTCAAGCGTTGGCTGGACTATAGATCAAATTATGAGTAACCCAACCTGCAGGTGACAACACCTGGTAAACGGTGAGCCCTGGGAAACACTGACCACGTCCATTTTCCATTCCCTCGCCATGAAGGGAGGTGAGCCCTCAGCTGTCCTTGGGGCAGACAACGTAGCAATGTGCTTCTTATTCTTCCCCTATGAGCTGAGAGACAAAATCTGGCCTGTACCCTGTAATTAATGACCTTACAAGCACGGAGGATGTGCTGCCAAGAGACGGCTCCTGAAAAAGGTGAGACAGAAACGTTAAATACTGTTAATCCAGACCAAAAGGAAGAACTTCATCAGGTCCCCAATGGGTCTGGCTCCAAAGTAATATTTCACGGTTGATTGTGGCTCATCAGGAACTGCCAAGCGCCATGAAAACAGGCTTTTTACATAATCGAGTGCCTCTGGGACGTGTTTGGGGGGTCCTTGTGCACACTCAGGGCTTGACAGCAAAGCTTGAGGGTCATTCAGGGGGAGGGAATCACAGCTCGTTTTGGCCAAGGGTGCAAAATACTACCACCAGGAAAGAGAAAGGAGCTTTAAATAGGGAGTTAAACAAAAATAAGGGAAGTAACCCAGAGATGCACATCCACAGACATTCTGCTGTGAATTATCAGCGCCTTTCCCTCCAAGTGTTTCGTAAGGATCTCACACTCAATTTATTAAAATAATACAGCCTTGATCTTAAAATGCAATTTCCAGAGGTTAACACTTACGAAATTGTTTGCTGGATGGTTCTTAAATTGAGTGATTATGTTATTATTAAATCAAACCTGTTAATTAATTGATCAGATACAATGTGTTACTCTTTCCAGTAGTGTGACGGAAGCAGGTGGCAGGTCTGCCGCCAAAGAAAGAGGAAAACTCTCTCGTTGACTATAGAAAAGATGGCAGTAAACTTTTCCTGAACGTTTTGTTTTGTTTTTCTTAAAAAAAAAAACAACAACTCTTGTTACTTCTGGCAGTGCCTCTTATTTTCTAGGGGTGATTCCTCTTGTGCTTACATTAACAAATTAATTAGAGAGGAGAACCGTAAGACCCAGTGATGCAGCTTGTTGTAATTAGGCTGAAGGGCTTAAAACATGCAAACCTCCCCAAATTAATTGCAAAGCTATTTCATATATGAGTAGCTAGAATTAATCATTAACCTAATAATTCCCTTTCTGACATTATTTCTTTGTTAAAAATGAGTAATTTTAATTGGATAATGAGGTGCCAGTACGACTCATGAATTGTACATTACCCAAGCTAATGGAAAAAAAGGGAGCTTATGCAAGTAGCGTTACAGATGCCATTACAAATGCCTCCACAGTGAACATTTCATTCTGATAAATTCTTAATTTATTTCCAGATGGCTTTTGAATTTCTAGAACATTTACTGTATGCTATCATTTTCCCATTTGATATTCTGTTATCTAATTCTTGTGAGCTGTATGGGTGAGGCTCAGACCCTTGGGCAAGACCCAGTCTCTGGTTCCAGGTGTCTCAGCCCTCCTCTGGCAGCAAAAGAATATGAGCAATGGGTGCGTGAGAGATTACTGGATTAGCAGATTAGCACCAAATACTGAGGTTGCAAGAGGATGGGAATAATTTAATTTTTCCAGACAAAAGGAGGGCTCTAGTTTCAAAAGCCTAGAAAATGCTATTGGAGGGATAGTCAGAAAAAATACATGAGACTATTCTTTAAATAGAGTTGTCAGATATCTAATTTTTAAGAGCCTACTTTTCCCATAAAACAACTTGATTTTTTTTTTTTAAAGAAAGGATGGCAATGTGAAGAATACTGAGTATGATATTTCCTGCCCTGAGGGAGAATAATTCATAGAAATAAAGAAGCCTCCATAACATATTGATCACCATTGGAAATATATTTTATTTGCAAACAGGAATCATACCGTACTGCCTGAAATGAGAGCTTTCTTACTTCTGTCTTTGCTAAGAGGTTGCTGGATGACATACAATAAACTTACAAAGATGCGGCACCATTTGAATAGCTTTCTCCAAGCTATAATATGATGAAGGCAAAATAACTGGGTAGGTAGGTGGCAATTCTCCTGTTTATCAAAGAGACCAAGTGGAAGCTTTTTATGTGTGAGCTGGCTTTGAAGCCCTTCTCCTGCACTGCTTTTCCCTAGCTCTCCATGCCCAACACAGCTCCACTTTCGATCCAGCTTTCCTTGTACTGAATCTTTCCGTGTAGCAGCTGAGATCAGCGAAGGGCTATTGCTCTCGGCCTTGCCCAAGCCTAACCCAAAATCTGCTCATGCACCGACGGCAGCCGCTGTGGTTCCTCCTTTCCTGCCCTGCAGCATCTCTTCTCCCTGTACCTGCTGCTGTGCCAGCCCGTACTGCTTCTCCTGCGCAGCCGCTCTCATCTACCTCTCCTGGCCTTGCCTCCCCTCCTAACTCCTGGTTAGAGTAATTGCACTCTTTGAAGGTAATTAGAAACGAGTAAGTTAAGTGGAAAATTATATCCCTGCATCAAGGTGCATATAGGTTAAATGGGTAAGCGCGCTCTGCAAGGAAATTTCATACATATCTGATAATTGAAGAAGGCTATCGACTCTCTTAATATGTTTCTGAATGGCTTTGTATGATTTTTTTTTCCAATATTAATTCATTTTTATAAAAGAACAGCCTAAATCTGTAGGATATCAGAATAGTTTATGAGAGTCAGGAGCAGTGATCTCATGGACTTTATGAGGAGTTCAAGGGTTAAATCCATCTATAGGGCTTTAAAAACAAACAGTATTCTGTTGTAGTTAATAGCTGGTTTGGTTTGGATACTCCCACTAAGCATATTAAATAGGTGGTTTTATAATTGCAGTCCTCACTGCTCTATTGCTACTGTATGACACTTTTTTTAACCCAAAATATTCCATTTCCATTTCTATTCCATTTCTATTCCATTTGCTCAGAGATGCATGCTTTTAAGCTTTTCAGTATCACTCTGAGCAAATGGAATAGAAATGGAATATTTTGGGTTTATTCTTCTAAAATTTCAACACAAACTCCAGGAGTTACCCTTTAAGGAAAAAAAAAAAACAACAGACAATTTGTTAAATGGAAAAGGTGCCGGGTGGGCAGTCTTACTCTCTATGTGATGGACTGAGCTATCTCACGTTGTAGATATGATGGGCATACTGCACAAATAAAAAGGCTTTTCTTACACAAGGTAAGTGTTCTAGCAAGACACAGAGACCAGCCCTGTTCTCCTGTATCCCTAAATGAATTCCCTAACTGTTGCTGCTTTCTCTCTCAAATTTTAACTGGTTATAACTTCCTTATGAAAAAAATGCCCTATTTCTGAACATTTCCAAACAGCTCAAGGGTGTAGTGACAACAAGCTGTTGCTTCCCATCTTGTTAAAGGTAGATATTGGTGAGAAAATACAGAGCCAAATCTAGAAAAATTGTTGGAGTTAAGAGAAACATTTGAAAACAAATGGAGGGAACATAGGTACCAAAAGTCTAAGGAATTTGATTTTAATTATGTCATTTCCTATTGGGGTTTTCTAAACAAAAGCTAAAAATCCCGAAGTGGATAGAAATTATCAAATGAATTTGTGGTGAGAAGTGCAGTCCTGAAAGGTGTGAAAATGTGTAAGAGGTAGGTCATTTTTGAAGGCTTACCTATTGAACCTGTAACAGAGGTTGGAGGGGGAAAAAAGTGATGATTTCTTTATGAAAGTGTGATGAACTTTTTAATTTCCCAGATCTAATAAAAAGTACAGATAAAAGCCACAGTACATCTTGGCAGTTAGAAATTAATGTACATTTAATATTTGCCTTTTGGAACAGCACACTGAAACCTCATCTGTTTGCAAGGTAGGTTTGTTACACAAAACAAATGGCCTGCAATAGAAAGAACATTATCCTAAAAATAAAAATTCATGTTAATCAGCTACTGCTTTACTGTCTTTTGCTGTTGTTCATTTTTCATAAAATTGCCTGTAGAGCATGTGGAAGATTTCCTTCTGTTGCTGGGGGTAAGGGCCAATTTTGTCTATCATGGTTTAAGAAAGATGCGAGCTAATTTTGGAGATTGACTCTCCATCCATACTTTTATATGATTTTTATGTAATTTTTCAAGCTTTTTCATTTTCCCGACACATTTCCCAGGTCACAGAATTAAAGTTTGCAAATCAAAATGGCTTTGACAACCCCCATAGGGCAGTAGCTGGCTTCGAGGCAATATGGAGCAGAACAAAATGATCTTGGAAGAGCAGGGCATTGCTCAGTGGCAGCAACTGACTCGCTTCTTCAGGTATAAAATCATGTTTCATACCTGAAATCCATGTGGACCCCAGTTTTCATGGGTTACTTTGCCATCTTCTTATTAGCAAGCCAAGTGAGACGCCAGGTAGTTGGCCTCAGCTGCTGCTTCTGTAAATGCTGGTCGTAGTTAGATTCAGACCACGTTTTGTAGCATTAATTTTATTGAAGGAGTCAGGGGGTCATGGCTTGATGCGTAAAATTTACACAGGTCAAAAATCCTAACGAGCTTTGATGATTTCAGTATTTTTTATTCATCTCAAGAGGAGCTATTTCAAAAGGTGGTTTATGATTTATCGAAGACGTGAACATGGCATCAGCAGCGTATTACTCCTTAATGCTGTAAGAGAACAACATGCTAAGCGTTACGCTTGCAGTGGCACAGCTGCAAGATGCCATTTCTGCAGACTCCCTGGTGTGGTCTTCTGGTGAAATTTGCAGTGGTTTGGGTTTGTGTGCTGACCCGAAAACAATACCCTTGACTTTATCTTGGTCTCTCTCCTTGTCTGCCTCTATGGTGGAGTAGTGGGAGGTCAGAAATAAGAGTGTAAGTGTCATCAAGAGCATTCCTGGTTTTGGAATGATATTTTCTCCAAATCACTTCTGATTGCTGTCATTTTTTCCCATCCTGATAGGCATGGCTGGAATCAAATAGCAGGTTTTAGTCTTTAGGCTTTGCAGCATTTTCAGTGCTGTTACTGGCTTTTTTCGATCACCAGCTGTAGACCGAAATTATTATTTCCTTTGCACCTCAGTAAGAGCTATTTTTGATATCTCCAAACGTTTTTGCGTAGGGGTTTGTTGGGTGGTAAAAGGAGCAAACACGTTGCGTTATAGCCACCACGCTACCTCTTTGTGTAGCTTTCCATATTATAGAAATACTTTATCTCTGTGATGCAGTGATGCAGTGATACTTTATCTCTGTGATGCAGTGTAATTGTAGACATGATAGAAGATATCATTCAACTTCAGCCTCCCTGTACAGTCACTGGAGAGGTGGAGATGGCTAAAAGAGATGCTGTAAGTCACCTCCTGGAGAAGCCTATGTCTCTCCTTCGGGATATGCTGTCCTAATGAGGCATCTTCAGCACCTATGGTCCAGCAGTGAATACCTCTGATAGTGCTCCAGCTGCTGAGCAGGCTTCAGAGGTTGAGCTCAAAATGTACATTACCATAACTTGAAACCAACATGGTGTAGTGCAGATTCCTTACTTCCTAGCTCTGCGCCCAGCCTCCGCCATGGTGGAGATGAGCAACACTCATGTCCACCGTTGAAAAGAGATCTCTTTGAGTAGCTCCTGTGGCTCCGTGTGTGAGTTCATCTCCCATAAGTTTAGCTTCAAAAAATTCAGAATATCAGACTATGACTATATCAGTACTCCTTTCTTCTCAATGAATTTTGGTGCCAAACTACAGACCTGGATATGTTTTTACTGAGCGCATTGCAGGTTTTACTCAGAAATGTAGTAGTCTTTAGTGAATCTCTTCATTTATGTATCCAAGTTTGTAAAGACATCTGTCTGCTGGCAGGAAGATTTTGCATGATTTTATTTTGGTTGGGAACAGCTTTCCAAGCAATGATTCCTTACAAAGTGATAAAGGATGATCTCTTGGACTGAATATAAGCCTCTAAAGCTCTTTTCCTGGCTCTGTGCTGTGTGCTCACGGTTGCCTTTAGCAAAACCCTTCCTTTCTGTGTTGTTTGGTTTTGATAAAGATGAGTTAATTTGTTAGTGTTTGTACAGTACTTTGGCGACTTTAATTTTCATGCTTCCTAACTTCAGTAAAATGTGGGTTTTATTAAGAGTTTTAAACTAAATTTGTCTCATTACGTCCAGCCTTTCTCTTGTTTTCCAAAAAAATTGATGCTGGTAACTGCAGTTTTATGTAATCACTGATAAAGGAGAATAATTGCTTCTGAAGTGATACTTTATTTTAGTACCATTTTCTTCATGGTTTCTGGAAGAAATACTTCCACTTCTCCACATAATACCCTTCTCTGTTTTTGGTTTTGTTTTGGTTTTTTTGTGACTTGAAAATAGCTTTCAACTGGGCATGCACACAGGCAAACACTTAATAGCCAGGATATAATGTTGTTAACAATATTTCTGTATTACAAATAAAAATTTAGGGTACAAAAATGCAATTGAAATTGCAAAACCAGACACCTCAGAAGTTTGAGAACACCTCTTTATTGTGCCTTTAGCCACTTGCTTTTGATTTAGTGTTTAATTAAATTATTATATGTACTGGTTTTGTTCAGACCTCTGGAGTAAAGCAGAAGACCCGAGAGAAAAGTCTTGTGCAGTCTAAGTGTGGTGCCATGTTGTGTATTCACCAAGGAATTAGTGATGCATGTACATTTTTCCTTAAAGTCGCCCTCTGATTTTGCAGTACTGTGTTTCTTAATGTAGGCTTTCTCTTATTACCCAGGTTTCATAGAAAATCAAACCCTAACAAAGCAGAAATGCCATCATATGGCATCAAATGGGTTTCATGAGCAGGTGATCCATCAGACTGACTTCCGAATGGGTAGTGACTAGTGTACTGTGTTATCCAAGTAGCAGAAAGAGAAGATACATTTACAGGGGCTCTTACAATACTTCCTGAGAGGAAAGAGATGAGGGTCTCAGGAACTTTTTGACTTTCCGAGTGTAGGCTCTAGCACATACAGATAAGCCGATTCTACATAGAGCAGCCACTTTTGGTCCAGTCCACAGACCTTTCCCAGCTGTTTTCATCATGGGGAATCCTTCTTTCTTCCAGCCAATGCAGATGAAATTCTTGTATTTTTTAGATGTCAAACTTCTAAGCCTGTACAAGACTGCATCCTTGTTTTTCAAAGCTTACTACTGTAATTTGGGCAGACTTTTGGCGAGGGAGGTATCTCAGAGAGGAAGCCTACCTCTTGAAGATGCCAAGTCCTTGTGATAAAGTGTGAGTGTACCAAAACGTTTAAAATAAATAATTGTGAGAATATGGGATGACAAATGGTTTTTTTATTAATGACGGGAGTCCCATTGGCTTAAACCTTCCTAAAAAAGATGACAGTGACCCAGCATGAGGAAGAGCACAGCAGTATTAACACAGGGAAAAGCTGGGAAGTCCAGAGCTCGTGTTTCCAATCATCTTGGCATATTCACCTTAACCACCCCCCCAAAATACTTAGAGAGGAAATACCATAATCTTTGGATAAAATGAATTAATCCAAATTTCACCTGGCAAGCTCATGAGCTGTGTTACAGAGGCTCTGTTGTTTCTTGTGTTGATGTAGATGGCACAGCAAGCATTACATAAGTCTCTGGCTGCCTCTTCGAAAAATGCTGTGTTGATAGTGACAGAATGATAGCTCTGGAGCACAGATTGCACAGGGAAGAAATGGGACAAGTGCCTTGCTGGGAGATTGTTTTTTATTAAATGCCCATTAAAGTCAAAGGTGAAGTTTCCTATTGACTTTTATGAGTCCTGGATCAGTCACTGTAGTCACAATTGAGATGCGCGTTACTGGAAGAGCTCTGCAGTTAAGAGATGGCGTTGAGGTTTTGGAAGAGATAATAAAAATGTTTCTTGTGGTTAGAGAGAGGCAGAGAGAATTGAGTCCCCCCACAAAGTCATAGTCTTTATGGGGTAGGAATTGTTTCTGCATTCAGTCTATGTCCAGCTCCTGGGAAGCGGGATCTTTACGTGCTGCCGGACAAGTAAGGGCAGCCCTTTGTTTTTGCTACATCGCCTTGTGCCACGCCACCCGAGAAGTCATTTGTTTGCCATGGGCAAAGTTTGAAAAGGCATTTTTAATGTTTACAGCAGTTTTTTCCAGTGATACCACTTTGCCCGCGCTGTGGTGGAAGAGCACGGTGGCTGCGCTCCCCCAAAGCCGGTGGCTCTTCTGCTTTAGCAGGGGCACGGTCTCACCCGCTGCCTTTCTCTTGTAGATGCAGCAGCTAACCAAAAAGGTGCTTGGGGCTGGCCAGCCGTAATAAAGCGAATTCCAATATGGGCTCTTCTCATTCTTCATGTTCTGGTGGACACAGAAAAGGGGCTGCAAAATCAGTCTGGTCCGATATGCTCCCAGTCTGGTTTTGTTTTTCATGGGCTGCGCCTGAAAGCCACAAAATTTGTAGAGCTCCGTTTTCACATGTGCATCAGGCTGTAACATGTAGCTTTAGGGGGAAAATGGTAGTTTTCCATAAATGGGGCAAAGTGTACCTTCAGAGTGTGGTTTTGGTTTGGGGTTTTTTTTAACCCATTGACTGTTTTTCATAATCGGAGCCCAATAACGTATTATAAATATTTTTAAAGCACCTGCCTTTATTTTGTTCCCAATTACTTCTACTTTGAAATGCTTGTGGCCATACATAAATGGCTCATGAGAATAAAAAAATGGATTACCTGCAAGAAAAGTAGGTATTGTAAGTATTAATAATTGTGCTATCATTACAGCCTTTTCATACTTGAGCAAACATTAAGAGAAGATATATGCACAAAGCTAGTTAGTTTTCCAGTTATGTTCTCTATTGGTTGTTATTATTTCTCTTACAGTGGGTATCTCAGCCCTCATGTCTGGTTCTTCTATTACTGTGGTCTACAATAAAGTTATAATCTTGTGATTCTGCAGTCAAAGTCTGTGGTTAAGGACAGGACAGTGTTGTTGCTAACTCTGTACTTGCTCTTCTGTGTGCAAGAATTAGACGTGAAAAGGTATAGACTGATGGGCTGAGGAGCATCTTAAATCACTCCCATCTGTGGTTGTGAACAAAAAGGATGATGCACGCGTTTCTGCCGGGTGAGGAGGGAATACTGGAAGTCTGATTTGTTACTCTTGGTGTTCAGAGGCATAAAGGGTATAGGGCTTTTCAGAAGAGTTTGTGGAGTTTTTTTAGAAAGGATTGGGCAGTAAACTGAAACTTAAAATACATAGGTCTGATACCTGCGATGTCACAGACTCCCTATTTAACTAAATAAATAGTTCAGCTTTCCTGTTTCTTAGATCTCTGTCTATAAAACTGACACAAAGATCTCCCATCTCAGTCTTTTAAAAGCAGCAGATGTGTGGGGTGAACAGGGAGCAGGGCTCCGTCAGGCAGTAACGTGGACCGTGTCAGTGCTTGGCATGTAGCTCCACGGATGCAGTCGGGGGTTATTGTTTTGGGGGGCTGCCAAAGCCCAGGGACACGTGCAAGCAAAATCAAGAGCGATCGATGGTTATTTGAGGAGGTGTGAAGTCGGGTGAATGTGCAATGGTTTCTCGTGGCAAGTGGTGAGGGCGTTTCTCTGATCTGAGCATCCACCTGGATGAATTTCAAAGACTCGAAGAAAACACTGGCAACGTTATGGCTCCTTAAGAACATACTGCAATAAGCTTTTTTTATTGAGTGAATTTATATTGTTTGATCGCAGTTGCCCATATAATTACCTTGAAGAGAGAACAGGGTAGGTAAGAAATCTTTACTAAAAATATAGAGGAGTGAGATGATTTTCAGCTCCCCAGTTTTCAATTCCCAGGAACTCTGCTAAGTGCCTTGATGCTTCATTGTAGCATAAAAATTTGTAGGTTTTAGCATTCAGCATTGTGGTACAGGCTCTGTTGTAACGACAACATGATTTGTACTTCCTCCTAAATGAAAGTAGCAATTTATTCTTTGTGATAAGGGGAAAAAAACAAACAAACCAGAAACAAAATAACAGAATAAAGGCTGAAAATAGTCTTTCTGTGAGTAACAGCCTTAAGTAGATGGATTTAATCATAACCGGGTGTAAAGATTCACAGGCAGTTTTGTCCTGCAGCTTTAACAGTATCAGCTGGGGCTGCAGTTGATTCAGCATCTGAAAGCCAAATTGGAAAGCTTCTCAAAGAAAAATAAAAAGGGGAGGGGAAAAGAAAAGAAGCTCAGCACAATTACTTTTTGAATAGTTCACAAGATTAATCCTTCAAAACCCTGTTTTAATGTGCAGCCATATGGTTAGATATAAAAGGCAGAAATAACATTACCATCCCTTCTAATCAACAAGAAAATCCTCACCTTACCTTCATCTCAACATCCTTCTATAAATGTATGTTTTTTGATGTCACGCATAGAGATGGTTATTTAAGCAGATATAGTTTTTTGGTGCCTTCATTTGAAACCTATGCTAAATATTAGGTTTGGGGAACATATGATTATGGTTATCCGCCCGAGTCTCCTCCAATAGCAATAGTTGTTGTAAAACAGAGGGTCAGAAATTAAATTTCTGGTGATACCACAGTACTACACTTCAGTAATTCACTGCATTTCACAGACCCAAGCTCAGGCACTTCAGAAAGTCCAGAATTGATTTCTCAGTGGTCATTTTTAGACATTGATGTTGGGAGTCAAGATAGCATATGTGATTATTGTGATACTTGTCGTTGCTATTTATTGTCCATCTTTAAAATCAAACCAGGATGTAAGATGTCAGGGCAGCTTCCAGCCACTGAATAGGGAAAAGGAGGAGAAAATCCCTGCCAAGAGGAGTATTAATCACATTGCTGTTATATATAACACCAGCTGAAGTCTTTCCCGGTTTATTTCCTAGAACAAGGATTTCATCCATTTCTTACTCACATGATAACTTGTTACAAGGTAAATAATTTTTCTTAGGTGTGGTAGCCAACCATAGCTGATTCCCTGCAGTTAGGTACCTAGCAGATTTGGTTACTCTTCTGTTACCAAAAAATACAGAAGCAGCATCCTATAAATATATTCTTAGCACTTTTCAAAATCTGTAAATAATAGGATTTTGTTTAAGAAATTATGTTTGTAAGTACATTGCATCTGAAGCAGTAAATTTCTAACTCAAACAATTGCTATAAACCTTAAAAGCCACCGTTTTCTCTATGGTGCAAGTGGGTGGTTTTGTATCATTAGGAAAAACTGTGTTGGCATCACCGTTGGTTGCTGATGTCGTCCATGTAAAATGTCTTTCTGGTTTCCCCAGTGGAGAAACATAATTATCCCTATTCTTTAATTATATCAACGCAATTTCACATATCCCCAGGAGCCAACATTACAAATTCCCATCTTGGTAGTGTCAACAAGTCTGGCGGCTTATCTGAGCCTTTTACCCTCCTGAAGGTGAAGTTAATTCCATGACATCTTTTGCTGTGCAGAACTGGAGGTGCTTAGACAAGCAACCCTAAAAAAATAAGCACATAAAAAATCAGCTGCCATGCTTATTTATCCCAGCAGGTTGTGATGTCCATACGCCTATTAGAGTGATGTTTGGCCGTAATAGCTCATAAACCTTCCTGCAAATTGGAAGTGCCTAAAATGCCAGTATACCAGCAAACACTGGCCATCTTTATCTTGGTTGAGAAATAAACTCCTCAAAGTCATACCTTCTGAAAAATAATAAAAAAAGCTTGGCAGGCAAGTAGCTTATAATGCTCTTCTACTGATGTTTATTTTGATTTTTTTTAAACTTTTTAGCTGTTGTCCTTAACGGTTGACTTCCTTCAAGTACTGAACCAGTAGTTTTTGTTGTTTTTTTTTTTTACAACATTGAACAAAATTTTACAACATTTGGAAGTCTCTGATTCCCTGTATTTATGTGTTTTGTTTTGTTTTTTTAAATAAGTTCTGAAGTCAATCCAATATTCCTACCATGGCAAAGGGAGCGAGAGAAGGTGATGTGTATGGAGTCCTCATCTCAGGCAGGGCCTCTTTGCAAAATCACAAGACATAGTTGAAAACCCATCAAACTTAACAGGTCTCCTCATGTATCCTCTCTGTTTGAGAGCATGCTATTTTGCCGGAACATGCATATAATTTGGGATACGTCCCACCATTGCACTCAGTTCAGCAGAAGATCCCCCACACCATGGCACTGTGGGACACTAACCTGCATAAGAGAAGATGTTGGCACCACCAAGTCTGTGTTTTGTTCTAGTACCAGAAATGTTGATACACAAGAGGAGCAAGTTCATGCAGACTTTTTCCTTCTGCTTTCTCTCATCTCCTAAATCCCCACCTTTCATTCCTCCCCTGCTCCATTCCCACCACACAGAGGGACCAAGATGGTGCCTCATGTCAAGCTGGGGGCGTGTATCTCTTTGAGGGTTGTTTTTGGTGTTCATCTTAATGAGCCATGCCCTCAAAATGACTTGTACCAGATGAACACCGTTTGGGCAGCTGGGAAGGTGTGTCCTTTGGAGTTGTCCAGCAAATGTGGATTTGCAGACGGCTCCTTCAGGGCTATGGACTACTGTGGGGAAGGGAGGAATGCAACAGCAGTTGCTTAACAGCTGCAGAAACCGTGCTGATGCATTTGGTCCTGTATCATTTCATGCTCAAAGTGTCTTTGTGGTAGTGTATTAGCAATGTTAATTTATATTTACATAAAGCTTTAAAAAGGCATAACTCTACACTGGGACATGTACTTGTGCCTGCTTTGTCAGGGCAGTAGGGCTCTGAAACCACTTGAGAAAGATTGTTTTCATGTGTGTTGTCTAGAATAAATCACCTATCTTTAGATAACCACCTAAAACTGTCATCAATGTCAAACCTTTCATTTAAAAAACCCCAACATTCATTAATTTGATGATTTTCCAAGCTAATGAAGGATTTTGCTTTCTTTTGCTGTAAATTCAAAGCACCCATTGATTGTTAAGTCTCTGCTGCTGGCTAACCCCATTTTAAAATCTCACCTTGCTTTGATGTGCATGTTAATATTTAGCAGAAGAACAGAGGGAAAGCACCAGGCGTGAAAATTAGTTTCTGGAATGGAAATAAGAAGATGTCAGGTGAAGCCACTGTGGTCTGGTAGTGTTGTCCAGCACATAGTTAATGATCAGTCAGCATTTTCTTACAATTTCCTAATTTTAGTGAATTAAGCAAAATTAAGTATGGCTTCAGATAATAGTAGCTGTTTGAAATTAAGACTGATATGGAATAAATATCAGACCTTTGTGGGGACAGTTTAATGATGCTTAGAATTTCTTATGTATCTGGAAGAGGAGGCTTGGCAGACGGTATTGTGTAAGGCCTTGGAAAGCATGCATCTCTAAAATAGTGGTGGGGTTTTTTCCCTGCCCAGCTGAACCTAGGATGAAAGAAACATAATGTCTGTGTAACAGAGCTTAGTAAATTAACAAAAAGATTTTGGAATAAGGAGTATATACTGAAAATACTGAATCCAGCTAGGCTAGGAAGTGAATACTGCATCCAAATAGGGACTGTAGGAAGGGTTTTAAATTTGAGCTGCAATACTTGGTTAAATTCCTACGTGCAAAACATCCCCTGGCTCGGGGAGCTGCCACCTTTGAAGTTTAACAATCAGATTTAGTTAGAAAATCAGGTTTTCCTGGTCTCTCATGTAGAACCGATCCTAGTAATCAGATGGTGAGGAATTTAATTATGTAGCCAAAGAAAAAATGTTATTCATGGAGTCGCCAAAACTTCTTGTATCATCTAGGCCCCCAAAGACCTTCCATCTCCAAATTAATTCATCTGATTCTGATTAACCATGAGGTCTGAGAGCATTAGAAAACAAGGTGGTGAACTATTTTAGTTTATAAGTGAATACTCTGTCAAGTTGTTAACATTATTTCAACATCTTTGTTCCTGGAAAATAGTATTTCAGAGTTATCCTGCTTCTTAGAGCTGGTAACAATAAAACAACATTCACTCTGCAATACTAAAGATAACATGCCATTTATAGGGAAAGAAGTATGTGCCAGTGGGAGTTTTAATTTTCTTGTGGTATTACCAAAATTCATCTCTTATTTGCTGTTTTTGGATTTCCCAGGGATTTGGTAAATGTACCATTTCTGAGAACTGGGTGCAGTTTTTTAACCAAGTGCCACGTGAAATTTACTGATTCATTTACTAAAGGAGCATAATGCATGTGAACGCATATTTGAAAATTCATGACCCTTTTGTGCTAGAATTACAAATAATATAAATAAGATGGTCCAACTTTGTAGCTCTCGGTTTTATGATAGACTAATGGGTATTAATTGTAAAAGTGGGTAAAAGAAGAGTATCTTCTTGTATACACCTTGTTCTTGTAAAAGATTATCTTCACCTGATTTACTGGTAGTATTTGTAACTTCAGTAGTGTAGTATAAAAATAATTTGAGATAAATGCTAAAATTGTAAATACATATGTTTATGGTGATGCTACTGTGCATTTTAGATTGTCTTTTCTCCCTGTGGTACAGTTTTTCCTTGTTATTCTTTCCTTTCTCTTTTTGGCAAACACAGGTTTTTAACCTCTAGTTTTTGAATATAAAACTTCCTCTTTGAGTCCCTTATCAGGCCATACCATCACTGCTTTCCAGAGATGGGTCCGGCTAGTCTAAATTCTATGTCATAGTCTGGGCTACATTTCAGGTCAGTACTTTTATTTTTCAGAGAAGAAAGAGAAGCACGTGAATCCTTTTAACCATGGGAAAATATGTCCTTTTTAGGGCAGAAGTGGAATAACCAAAGAACAAGTTTTTCTCGTTATCTCTGCAATAGCCTGTAGCTAAACAGTAGGATCGTATCTATCTGTTCCTCACTGCTCAGGAGACAGCATCCAGGGACAGGCACAGCACATTGCAGCCAGACCTCTGCTGAGGTCTAGCGCTCGTGTTTATATCCTTAGGGGTCTTGTGCTTTGGTCCTGGAAAATGTATTTTAATACCAACTTGGACAAAAGTGGAGGAAATAATAACCTCAGTACAATTTCTTCTCACCTGTGCAAACTGGGAATGGGATCTGGTGGAGATGTTGCTTCTGTTGGCCAGCTGTAAATCAGTTTTCTCCCCTCCAGCCCCAATATTTTAATAAAAACTAATGTCGGTCCTCTTCAAATGCTGCTGTGAATGGGCAATTTAATGGCAATCTCTGCACATGAGCTGCCTTGCTGGATTTTTTTGTGATGGTGGAGTACGAAAGGGCTAAAAGTTTTCAACCTTGATGTATCAGTGTGCATGTCCCCACTGCTACCAGGCTGTCTTGCCCATCTGCTCTCTGATTTCCAGCACTGGAGCGCTCCTACTCTGGCTTTGCTTTCCGCTCGCCTCACCAGAAGTTCAAGCACCACTAGATCTCTGTGTCGAAGCTCTCATTCAGGAATGAAGTGGCCTTAATCCTGAAGAGGATTAAGTTACAGTGCACCTAAAGCAATTTAACTCCTGGGTAAGAGCCACCGCAGACAGATGTAGCGGTGCTTTAATTTATGTCCCTTGGCTTAGCTGATGGATGAGTCTCCATGTGCCTGAGTGCTTGGAGTACCCTGATCCTTGCAGGCTTTGCAGATAGACCCTTCTCATCTGATTTTTGCCATCTTGGTTTGATACAAGTTTCTCTGGCAAAGAGGCATTCTCCCTAGAACTGTCTGCACAGGGTTTTTCCCCTCTTCTGAACACATTGATTAAGCCCTGCACTTTGAAGTGTGATTTTCAGGTGGCAGATGAAAGCAGCAGAAAGGTGGGAGAGCACTTGGGCTGCTTGGAGAAAGACCCTTAGAGTAAGCCTTAGGGCCAGAGGTGGCCTTTCATGCGGTGGGCTATGGCTGCAGTTGTTTTGCTGTACTGGGAGCATGAAATTTGAGATCAGGGGGTGCAGTCCCAGATGGGATCGCATCAGAGCTTGAACAGTTAGAGAAGAAAAATCCACCTCCTGTTCATAAATCAGTTAGACATGGAGATATTTTATGTGTTTTTTATCACTGAATGATAATATTTTATTTTCTTGAGCAGTATTTGAAATGGCAAAGAAACCCACCCCAACCCACTACTTGGAGATAATTTTGATACAGAGGCAGCAACCACTTACGTCAACATGAACTTAATGTAGACCTAAAGAAATTACAGGATTCATTTTTTAAATTTCATTTGGCAAAGATGAATTGATTGTAACATTGGAAATGGTCACCTCAAATCCGTACACCAAACCTCGGTGTATATTACTTACAGTCAGGAATTAGATGGTAAGTTGCATTGCACGCCGGTGGGCTTTGATCACGTTCCCCGGTTCATGCAACTGCCTTGGTTGAACACCGCGCTTGAGCACCATGCACAAATCAGTCCAGCATTTTTCCTTTTTCCAATGTGAACTTTCATAGGGAAAACAAATTACCAGCAGGAAATGTTTGTCACCACATGACAACACAAAGATGAGATGATCTGTCAAGTCAGTTGACTTAACGCATAAGCTCCGTCAACCTGCTCTGAGTGACGGGGCATTTACAAACAAACGATGCTGCTGAGGGAACATCATAACTATCTGGTTTTGCGTTAGGACGTCATTTACATTCAGAATGACACAGAATGCCGCTGTGGTTCGAGGGGCTGGGGAAAGCAAATGGGATGATGTGAATTCATTAAAAAGTGGCTCTGGCCAGAGCTGCGAGTGATTGATGAGCAATTAAGTGGCAGGGCTCCCGCGGTAGCCTGCTGCCTGCTGTGAATACTCAAGAGGACATCTATTTTGGGTTTCTCTTCTTACGGTGATAGAAATGGGTTATTTACCCTTCTGATTCTGTTTATCCAGAAATAGTGATAAATAAGGATTGCTTCTTTCAAGAAGCTGGTTAGGATGAGTTTGAGCAAGAAAATGTATTGTTGCTGTTAAAGTTGTCGTAGCAATTATTAATGCATTTCAGTCTGGATATTAGCATTATCCCTGTTTCTTCTCAGTGCTCTTTGGTGCTGCAAATAACCACTTTAAAGTGGCATTTCATAACTTCTGTGTCACTTGAATCTGCTGCTTTTTGTCTATTCGAACAGCTGAGTGCACTTGAATGCAACGGGGAGCCTGCGCCAGGGAGAGCAGCGCCTTTCTCTGCGGTTTGAATTCGGAGGGACTGACACCAAAGTTAAGGGCTCTTTATGGCTGTACCAGGAGCGCCAACGTGCTGCTACTTGGAGGAGATTGATAGCATGAATGTGCTGCTTGTGAACCTGCAAGAGAAGAAATTTGAGAGCTAAATCCTCTGTTCATCCATCCCAATGACAGACCCACCTGCACGCTTCTTCCTGCTGTTGTGCCAAAATAATTTAGCTGTCAGCCTCCATGTGAATAGTTCTCCGTGCAGCTCTGTCTTTTGGGATTGCTGACAGTGATGAAAATAAGCATTGTGCAGGAGAGTTGATAGTAATCGAAGCTCCATGAGCTTGAATCGAGGAGCTGACCAAATTTTCACAAATCCCTAAACTGGTATCAATAGTGACAAGTAGTAAATTGGCCTGGCTGAGACTCCACATCCTAAAACTCAGACTGGAATGATGGGAACATGGTGTCTTTTGTTGTTTCCCATATTTTTTAACCATTTTAGAAAGGCTTTGGCGATATTTGCAGTAAACTGGAGCTTTAAATGGTTTGGACCATGAGGAAAAGTTAAGTTTCTTTGTTTTTCCAAGTTGCTTTATTCTAACAAGTTTTTCTAGCAGTGCATTAATAATGTTTTTAATTTACATGATGCTTTTCTGCTTCATCAAGTGCATTACTACCACTCTGATAATGCCTGCAGCACTCCCATGTGTTTAAAATGTGCTAATATTTCAGTTTTAATCAAAGTAATGAAAAGCACAGAACTAAAGTGACTTCTGTAGGACAGAGGTCAAGGCAGCAGCAAAGCTGTGTGATACTGATGCCCATTGGCATTCTGAAAGATTTGGGACCACCTGAATATGCTGTTATGTTCTTACATACGTGTGTTGGTTTTGGACCAATATACCTGGAGGTCGCTGTGCCTTTTTAGTTCACATTTGTCCCAAAATTGTACTCAAAAGTAGTTATATAAATACCCTGCTCAAGTTCATTGTGAAGCCAGCAATAAGCCAGAATAATGATTTGATACTTGGTACAGTGTAATGGTTAAATAGCTGATCCTTTGTTGTGTACGGAAAACTCAGCATGTGGTTTCCCAGAGGAAAATTTGCCATTATAATAAATTCTGGAAAAAATCCTTTCCCCTGCCTAAAGTGAACCCACTGGCATGGATGGGCTTCCGTTTGCCCTGTGACTCAGGTGGATGTTTTCTGCAGGCATATGTGTAAGCTCTCCTGCAAAATACCCCCCAAAATATGCATTTGCTTTATCAGTTTTGTAATATTTTCAGGGAAATAACAGGAATACTTCATTTTGTACCTATTAAGTGTACTTCAAAATACCAACCATGAAGGATACTCTTTTGTGATGCCAAGGAAGAACCTTGAATTGAAGAGCAGCAATGATGGTTTAGCTCTCTGGATTGCAAAAATGATGGAGAGAGAGTGTTTTATGTTGATTTTAGGCAGAGGGTGAATGGGCAACCTGTGCTGGGCAGGCATGTACCTTCACAAGCTGCAAGAAGACTATGGGATGAGGAGGATAGGATGGGCTGAGGCAAGGAGTATGGGTTATATGGAACATATGACTGTTCCTACTGCTGGCACAGCCTCCTCCCTTCCCTCCCATCTCTCTTCAGATCCAGCCAGCAAAACCCAAACCTCTTCTAGCTGCTTGTCAGCTAATCCATTAAAAATAACAAGTGGGGAAACGGTGGTGTAGAAATAAAAGCTGTGGCACCGCAGGAGAGGCAGGTATGTAAAGCCCCTGCGTTCCTCTCTGTTATGTTTTACAAATAATGAACCACCAAGGGCAGGTCGGCAGTGGGGATAAGTGGGTAGTGTGCATTCAGAAATATCTCTTACAGCACTATTCTAACATCAGATCTCTACAGCGCAGCTTGGCAGCGCCAGTTGATCCACTTCTTTGATGGGATACAACCAACACGTGGACTTGGCCCTCTCTTTTGGCTCCTACAATAGCTGCTTTGTGTCATGGGTGCTATCTATAGCAAAATCCTTTTGTGGAATCTAAAGTTCAGAGAAAAACAGATTTTGAAATAGAGATTGAAATGCAAGATTTACTTTTTGGCTTGTGGAAAATGCAATGGAAATAATTTTGCTAAATGATTCCCAATCAGTTCTACAGCATCCTAATTTTCACTTCAGATTCTGCTGTGTTGAAAGAAAACCAGAACTTGGACTAAGAAGAGGTTGGGAATCAATAATCTTCAGGGAACATTTTTCTTAAATACCAAAGACACTTTCTAAATGTTTGAGATTTTCTTCAGAGTTCAGGATAAAACATCACAACATAGAGTGAACAAAAATCTTCTTGGACCCAAATCATTTTTTTCTTTTTGTTTCTGATAGGTCTTGGGTCAGTTCAAAGCAAAATTTCCCCCCAGTTATGACTTAGCTGCCCTGCTGTACATGGGAGTGCCTCCTTCCTTTGTTTGAGAATTTTTTTCAGACATGTGAAGTTTTGTAATTTATTTTCAAACCCTTTTGTTTAACACAGTCTCCTCTTCTAACAATTCAGCAGAAGCATTGCCAACATTTTTATTGTGTTCTTGTTCACCTGGGGCTCCTCAACATTTAGCTCATTCAGAAGTATTTCAGAAACGTTGGTCTCAGCACAAAAAAGCAGTTAAATCACTCTTACATCTTCCAGTATTTTCTGTAGTTCATACCTAACAGACTTCTGTTCTCCTCTTTGCCAGATTCACAAATCTATCCCTTTGCTCTCAGGCTGGTAAAACACCTCTGCAGCTTTCATTCGTCTCCCAGCTCCAGATCTTGTAGCAAGGTGCACAAGAACTGGCTTTTGCTTTGTCTCACCAGTCTTTTGGTATTTCTTTTGGCTTCATTTTACCCTATTTCTTAGTCTCTTGCTTGATTGGAACATCCCTGAATCCACAAAACTCTGCTTAACTGCTACCTGCTTCTTTTTTTATTTTGCATAGCTCAAATACTCTTTCTTGAACTAGCAGCCTGTTGGGTTTATTTTTTGATTTACTGTAGCAGATCTACTTCTTGTCCTCTCTTTCCAAAACAGTGACCAGCATCACCAGAAGTGGTTCCCTAAAGTGTTCTGCTCTCCTGGTTTATTCCCTTTTTCTCTAGAATTGGTAAATACATAATTCACTTGTTGTTACCCAGCTCTAGCACCCTTTTACGTTTACAAGTTTTCTGATGATTTTTAGTGCTATTCATGATCATATTGTCAAATGTGGAAGACTCATAATTTCATCACTTACGTGTTTTCCTTCAAGCAACTCTGAGACTTAAATTAAGAGCTGAATAACTGGGCTTTTAATGGGCTATAGAAACCAGCCCGCATCCTTCCCGCTGTATGGCAGGCCAGTGGATTGCTCCTTGCACTTTCTTCCCCCATCCTTTGGACTTTCTGGCCATGAAGTCTTTATTACTTGTAAAATTAGTGCTGTATTAAACTCTTAGCATCGTGAGAGTACTATGTGCAGCTTTTTCTATACCAAGGGCGTTCAGCCCCTCTCGAGTGGGAGGCCACCAAGGTCTGCAATGAGCTACTTCCTAATGATGATTACTGTTCATAGAATATAGAGTGATCATGGCAATGAGTAATATTTATCGGCATTTCTATAGGTAGTTTGAAGCAGAATTTCTTTTTTTCAATGGGTGAAGAGCCTTTTCAAAAACAGCAAAGAGGAAGGCCTTTCGATACAGTATATCTTTTCTCCATCATATATTCCCAGCATTTCTTTAATGTTGGGAAAGAAAGTTGATTTTTTTAGGGCAAGATCATCTCTATACCAGCCTGATGGCTTAGACGCAGGATGTGACCTCTCAGACCCAAGTGCTACTTGTGACTTCTTTTTTATTTTTAATTCTAAAAATACATATCCATATTCATATTCCTTAATAAGTTTCCACAAAACTCCTCAAAGTTTATCATTTACTGGAAGGATTTAAAATTTTCTTCCAGTTTCTTTAATGTCGTAATGTTTGTTTCTGCAGTTGCTCATTTTACTGTTCTCCAAGCATGATGCCTGTGACAACTTAATATCTATAATACCAAAACGCAGTGGAGGCGAAGGCAGCTTTTTTAACGCCTCAGTATCATCAGAAGAATTGTTACTATTCACTATTTTAAATCAACATTTAAGCATATTCCCTTACAGAGCAACAGCTTGCTAAGCACGCTTTATGGTATAAATGGATGTCATTGCTGTTAATGATCGGCAGCGTTGGCTGCTTCCGTGTAATTAAAAATACCATTGACTATATTAATACGTGCAGTTGCTTGAACGTTTGCATCGTTGTTGTTCAACCTTGAATGGCTGAGCAGCCAATTAGTCATCGAGGAGACGTGCAGCAAAACAGAAAATAATCATGGCAACATCCTGACATTGCATCGATTAACTTGTCAGTGTAACTCAAAGCAGCAATACAAATATTGCAGAACAATGTCAAGACAATGAATATTTTGTGTTCATCTGCTATAGCAGATGACATCCAGTTTTCTTTCCTTCTCCAAAAATGTACTTTTCATACCATTCCCTGGGAATACTGGAGGAGATGGAGAGCTCTGGTTGTTCTTTGTGGCATATTCCAGTCACCTTTGGAGGTATTATCTATTATAAATTTAGACAGTGCTTTTGAGCTGGATTTGCAGTGTCTGCTTCCATAATGATGAAAATTGTAGGTTTACCATGTCGCCAAGCAGAGTCATGGAGGATAAGGTGGGGCTCGGGCAGCTCCTGATCTCATTTAGATTTCTTCAAATCACAGCAAATTAGGCCAGTCCCGATCATATTTCTTTTCTTCTGATACACACACACACAAAAAAAAGAGGTTTGTTAAGGGGATAAGAGGAGAGCATCTGAAGGACAAGAAAGTCCAGTAAAGGAGGGATTTTTGCCTTTGGGCAAGGACAGTGTCCACTTTTGAAGTGTATTAGTAAATCAGTATAAGTATAGCATGGACTATATTCAGATACAGTACATCTTTATTTGAACAAAAAAATAGTGGTTTTTTTGTGTTTTATTTTGTTTTTTAAGAATGAGGCCATGTCCTTGATAAATGCTAAATCCTGTGTCATTCTCCTCACTTCCCTGGAAACTGTATGGCAGCAGTGATGAAAGGAGCACAGAGAGTTTGTTTGTTTGGTTGGTTTTTTTAATTCAATCAATTATTTTAGTATCTACAAGATATTAGGCAGGACCAAATCGCTATAGAAAATATTTTAGAGGAGGAAGGTCTACATCCTCCTCCTTCAATGATCAGTCTAGCAGTTAGGATCAGAGAGGTAAGGATGGAGGGAATTGTGTTTTATTATGGAATCACATCAGATTATTTCACCATTTCCTTCTCCATCAAGTCAAAAGTTGGTCATCCTCTGTGTAAGGTAAACATACTAATGGGATTGGCAGTATGTTTGCAAGGGTATCCTACGTGCACCTCTCCAACGTGCTTTTGTCCTGGGCTTCCTTCAGGTAACCAGATAAAGCGTTGGTGGATAAGCTCAGGGACTTGCCGCCACCCAAGTTCACGCAAGACATATTGAGCACCCAGGGGTGCTTTTGGTTGTTGTGTTGTTAAACTAGCTGACTTAATTCTGCTTATCGAGTTTACTAAGATCTGCCAAAAGCAATTTTGTACAAAATGCAATCATATATACTCTACTTGGTCTTTATCTGTAAGTAGGATCATGGAGCTATCTAGAAGTAGGATCATGGAGTTGGTTTTTAAAATAAGTTTAAAACCTCCACTGTGTGCTATATCTTTCACCCATAGGTAATCTTTTATTTCATAGCAAATGACAGCAAGCTGGTTTCTCGTAGTGTTTAGGCTCTGTTTCTGTAAGCATTTCAGCAAACCACTATGAGTTTATTCAGTGTAAAGTGCTGTGTCTTCAGGTACTCTCAAACAGCATCCAGCGTGGCTTGGACTTGGCTGTCGTGTTACAATCTGCAATAAGGACCTATAGCCAGTTTCCCCATTCCGGCACCTAAGGTCCTTGTTTTCCCTTTCGCATCCAGCAATACTTTCTGGTATTTTCTAGGGTGCCTGAAATGTTTGAACATCGTCTGCTTTTTACAGGAGCTGAGAATACATGAGTCTTCCAGGAGATGACCCAGACCAAAACTGAACATCGCAAACAGTAATTGAATCCCAATAAAATCTCTTACTGCTGTAGCTTTCAAGTTAAGCCTCTGGAAGGGCTTCCCTCCTGCCTCAGCATTCAATGATCTAAATGCAAGTGTTCTCTATTGCTTTAAAATATACATTAAGTGCTTTTAATGTGAATGGCCTCCTTTTTCATATATGGTGAAATTTTTACTTCGGAGGAGTAAAGAGAAAATTAAATGCCCAAATAGTAAAATCAACATGTATGTGCTTCTGAGCCTTTTAAACATATGAAAATGAACACTTTGGATATTGCAAAATAACCTTGAATTTTAAAAAAGGTCCCACATCAAGGAGTTCTTGGAATTTTGGGGTTTAAACTTGTGTGGAGTAGCCTTGGTGGAAGGGATGCCTTAGCAGTAAGCGTCAGAGGGGCAGTACTGCTCTCCTGGGTTTTCTCAAACCTTTAAAATGAAAGGCCAGCAAATGCTACCAGCACTTGTAACCTGTAAAAGCACATTTGTTAATGCTTTTTGAGGTGAGTAACAGTTGGGTTTGTTGGTTGTGTTAGTTTTTAATGCAGTTTTATAAAGAAGAAGGAAATGTGTCAGTGGCAGTTCTCATCAGCTGAACGTAATCAGCCGCAACAGAAATAACGGGGCGGCCTTTGTGGAGAGTTCACAAGACGCTTGGAGAGATGCAGTGCAGAAGAGTGGATCCTCTGCTGGTACAAAAATCATCTGTCTTAGCCTTGCATCAGCGTGTTCAGCATGCGTCGGATGGAGTCGGCTGGGGATGGGTAGAAAGATGCACGTGAATGACTTCAGGGTGGTCATCTCTAAATTTTAAGTTTGTAGCTGCAAACTACTAAGCTGCTGCTGCTGCTGCTTCCCGGTTTGTGCCTGCGCGAGCGCCTCCTGCCCTCGCATTCGGCATCCAAGCCAGCGCAGGTAACCATGTGCAGTGACAAAACAGCTTTCTCCGAGGGACGTCACCCACTTAAAGCCAAGGCCCCTGTCCAGTGGAGGACCCTGCAGACCTCTCTGCAGTTTCAGGCTCTGCTTTGGCAGCATCTTCATGCTGGCAGGTAGCTCCTGTGTGAATGCCAGAGGTTTCTTCATTAGGTAATATTGCACCATCCCCGGTTTATTGCTCGGAAGAGACAACGCAGTTGCTAGGGAAACCGTCTAGAAAACTAAATCTTGTTGGCTTCGTATTTAGGATGAAAGTGCGCGCCTGACTGTCAGGATTAGTACCTGTCCTGTAACTTTTCCCTGACATGGGTATTCTTGTTTCTGACTTAGGGGAAGTGAACTCCATGTGGCTTTTGTCCCTGCTGCCACCTAACAGAGTGGCTTTTCTTTAGAGCATCACAAAAATTCATGTGGTGTTTTTGCAAACCTGAAGCCACACTGCCTGATTTTCCCCTGATTGTACTAGGAAAACATATGTCTAGGAAAGCATATATTCAGACTGAAGTTTTTCTCCTATTTGGGGCATTTACGGGCTTTCACAGAGTCTCTAATAATGTTTGAGCTATTTTCTGGTACGCAGTATCATGCAACCTCCTCTTCAAACCCAGTCACCTGTTGGCAGAAGGCTTGTGTGATTAATTGCTTTTGAGCGTAGTTTAATTATACCACCATCATATCTGAACAAAATTGGCCAAAAGGTCACTGGGTATTTGGGAGGGACGGAGGCAGGCCATGTGCCTGCATGGCTGGGATTCCTTCGAAAAAGAGACCAGAAATAGAATTTACATTTTAAACAGCTAGAGGCAGTTATGCTACTTTTAAAATATCCATCAATTAATGAAGTTAAATGGCCTTTTTTTGTTCTCGCATGCAGACAGGCACACTGGAAGTTTTGTGGAGTATGCTGATGCTTAGATACAAATGAAGACATGAAAATGCATTAGAAGAAATATATTGGGGGGGGAGGGGGAGAAGAAAAATATATGTGTAAAACCTTCCTTATTTCAGAACTGTCCGTAAATGAAAACCCTGTACCGCAAAGCAGGCAGCATGCTGAGATCTACATCCTGGAAACGTTTCTAGTTAATACTAAACTTTTAATACGGATTCAGGTGAATTTTTGGGAAGGAGAAAGTGATGTTGCAAAGGTGCCAGAAGTGTTGGGGGCTGGTCATCAGCAGGCATCGTTAGCAGCGTGCTCTCAGTCGGGACAGTAAATGCTTCATTCGTACGAGTTACCCAATTCCAGCGATAAATCTCTGCCATTGTGTTTTCTTACCCATCTGTATCAGCCAGACTGCCATGTTTATTTGTATTTCTGATTATTCCATAATCTTGGATTAAAAAGTAATTGTTACTTAACAGGGTTGTGCTGCCAAGTGAGGATAGGTTATTTTCTGCACTTTTTAAAACCAGAATACATAGGACCTCTTGGCGCTATTCTATTCTTTACAATGCAATATCTCACTGGTTGGGAGACTTTCTTTTAGGGTTCTGTATTTTTACAGAAGGACTACATTTTTGTATCTTCTGCACACACACAACTGAACAAAATGTATTCATTGGTCTAATTTTACCATAAATAAAGGGGGTATATTCTCGGTCTGTACAACACATCATGGCTATGTGCTGGCATAAAGTGTTCTGCTGCTGGTACTGAATTATATTTATGCAGTATGCTATGTTAAGTTTTAATTGGGATTGAGCAGTACTGTTGTCATCAGCAGTTAAAGCTCAACAAATCTATCAAATACCTGGAGAAGGCATGTTCTTTGATCCATTATATCTGGCTCTGAAAAATATTTCTTGTTTACTTCTTTCCTGATTCTCAAAACCTGGCAAAACGTGCTGTTTCTAAAATCTGCGTGAAAATTAATGTTATTAGACAAATTGCACGGTGCATCTTGGATTAAGGCTGCATTTAGTAAAGCAAAATACTTATTATAACTAATTGTTCTCCATCAAAAATGTTGCTCCTGGCATCAAACTTTTTACAATCTCAATATCGTGATTAGTTATGAGTCTTACAGCAATGGTTTCAAGTTGGCACAACAAGCATCCCCTTTCCTTGTGATCCACAGTTAACGGTCTCGTCCACAAATGAGCACCGAAAGTAATTGCTTCATTAAATCACTACGAATGTTGCTTGTTTTGCAAAAAGGCAGAATATTCCGTCCTTTTAATAAGAGCATATTATTATATTGGAGTGTTTTTAAAAATGCAAAAGAAAAGAGAAAAATCTTTAAAAGCAATTACTTGGAACATTTTTGTTGCTATAACGACGAGATGCAGCTCTTGATGAGCTATCATTTCCGTAATGTTGTTAAAAAGTTTAGTTGCCATAACAACAGAATGCATTTTTATTTTCAGTAACGGATACTTTTGCTTTTTACCCTATGCTTGTAGAAGCAGCCTGTATTGGGTTTTTTTGTGTATGAAATATTTAACACCTATAAGTATGCAATAGAAAGCAGTTAGTGTTGTGCTACTGCACTGGAGTGCATAGGAATGAACCCATTCATTTCTGTATCTTCCCTTTGTATGTCAAATTTGGTTTTTAATAACTACTAGGAACATGGAAACTTCTTGGGGTCTTGGAGGAGAAAGACTTTTATTCTTACAGCTATTCAGTGTTGCTTAATTGAACGTGTATCTGCCATACTAGGGATGCTGTGGAGCATGAGTGGAGGTGTAAGGCTGGAGGTCGATAGAGCAGGTGTGCTAAAGCGAGCAGTTATTGCACTCACGCATTTAGTTGTTGGCGCTTGCCTGCTCATATAAAAATGAGGACTGCTGGCACCACAGCATCACATTGGAGGTTGCTAAATGGTCATCTTGACCCCTTTTGAGCCCTTACAGAAAATAAGCTGCTTTTCAGCTTGGTTTCCTGAGCATGTATGTATTATCCTTCCACCAAATTATTTCCACCTAAATAATTTGGTCACTATTCAAGAAGAAGAAAAAATGTCAGCGTATTAATGTATTTTCAAACCTACTTCTATTATTAGGTGTATTAGCTCTGTGTTTTATGTACAGAAGAGACAACACATTTTGATAGCACTGTTTTTCCATACCATATCAATTCTGGCTATAAGGCCTCGTATTTGCTGGGATCTCCTATTTTGAAGTGACATCAATCCATCCTACATTTGCAAGAAGTTATTTGCCACAGGTAAAATGCTGCATTGGTAAATACTGCATTTTAAAGACTCACATTTTCCTTTGTGGAGTTACTTGCATCTGGGATAGTGCTGGTATGGGTTGTCTGTGCTTTAAAAAAAAGGTAGGAAAATCACAGGTTAGTTCAGAATGAGAAAGGGGAAAGAGCAGATCCTGGGGAAGCGCTCAGTGCTGTAGAAAAACTGTGTTCACATCAGCGTGTGACAGCTTTTTCCAGGCTATCCAGAGAAACCTGCGGCAAAGAAATAAATAAGACCAAGTAAATTATCTTTTCCAATTGCTTTTGTTTAATTGCCTGATAAGGTGCTGCTGCTGCATCCTTGGCTTGGCTGGATTTTCTCATCGCCCCCTCTCCTCTCTCTGCCATCTCTCATTTTCAGGACAGCGGGTCAACATGAGCCGCGGGATTGCCGTAGCATGCAGGGAAGGATGCTCAGGCTTTCGGCTTAATGGGCTGTCATTTTTCATCACTGTTAGCTGGGAAATAGAAGAAGGGCATAGGACGAGTGTTGGGGCTGGGTAGTTTTTCCTGGTGAGTGGTTAGTGTAGGTGTCTTCGCTCATCCTGGAATTTCAACCACTTCTTGAAACCTCTTTGAGTGGAAAACCAGCTGGAATTTGAAATTAATTACTGAGAATATGAGATTCACAAGAAAAAAACAAACCTTTAAAGAAATATATAGCAATTTATAAGTATGTATCTGAATAGGCCTGCTGTAAATGTTGAAGCTAGTACAGAGCACAGATGTGTTGCGTTGGCATTGTAGGGTTGAGCATCAGACTCTCCATGGGAGAGCCTAGGAGGAAGTTTTGACCAAACAGGGTGGAAAGGCCCTCTGCATTTTCCCCTGGGCACGGAACCCTTTCTGCTGCATTTTTTTCCTTCAGAATAGCAGAGGAGGAGAGTGGTATAATCCCCAAAGTGCCTGGCTTTGTTCCTTCCTCTTCTTCCTTATCCATTTTCCTCTTGGACGAGAAAGGAGGAGTTTGATTGCATCTGTATATGCCTAAAGAAGAAAAAAATAAATTGAAGGTCTAAACATATCCCTTCGATACCCAGGACTTTCTGACTGTTAAAAGGTTTCTGTAAATGCAGTTTGGTTACGAATAAAACCCCTAACAAGTCTTTCAAAAAAGCCTTGCTTCTCAAATTCAGATGCACAATGGTCCTGCGTGCAATTTAAGCATGCTGCCCAGAGCTTTTACTGGCAATAGGTAAAGATTGGTTAGATCTGATAATTTTGGTTAAAGACCAAAAAACCTTTAGTCTAGATCTTCTCTCTGCTGTGGCAGAATGGGGCAAACCTCCATAGCCTGCAGTTGTGTTTAACAAGTGCAAGTTTGGGAGAGTTGCAATCGTTTTATTAAACATTCAGCTCAAAGAAGAGGCAGGTGCAGGATTGAGGAGGTAGATCTTTCAGCTTTGCCACCCAGGGTCATTTGTATAAAGTTTAATTTATAGAAGTTTTAAAGAAGGCATTTATACCAATAATCTAGTATTAGATTTCAGTCCTGATTTACCTTCCCAAAGTCGGCATGCGTGTCTGCAAAATGTTGTGCTTTTGGAATAAAGGCATGTAATTAGTGGAGAGAGATTAAAATAAAGGGAATTGCCCTTTCCCCAGTTCCAATTATAGTTTGCCAGGCAGCGTCTGAATTAAAAAAAACCCAAACAACCCTGAACTGTTGTTCCTGATATTACTAATTTGCACTAATTTGCGGAGAGCCTCTGTCTCCGATTACCCTGTGCTTCCCCCTGCCAGGCTCTTGTCCCCAGCAAAAGCAAACCTCAAATGGCACAACTCAGGAGCAAAAAAGAGAATATTTTTGATCTGCACATATGACCAAGAGCAGCAGAGGGATGAAAACAGCTTTCTGAAGCGCAGACGCAGGGGTCTCACCAAGTCCAGCCCTATTTTTAGCCAGTGGGGATCATTTTAAAGAGAGATTTCAAGGAAGACAAGGAGGTAGCATCATTATTCCGTATCAGCCTGGGTAGCCCCGAAGAGGGAGCCTGCAGATTTAGATAACATGCTCTTGAGTATTTCTGTGTGTTTCCAGCATGTGTATAAACATCGTTTGGCTATTAAGCATGAAGAATATTGCTATCTCTTATTACAAGCATGATTATTTTTGATGCATTCAGGGAGGACGAGGTGTGTCGTACCCTCCAAGAGCATAGTGATAGATGCCAGGAGGAGCAGTCCCCTTCTCATCCTCTCCTACAGCATAGAAGTATGAAAAGCTGGGAAATGAGACATGGTGTAACCATTTTTAAATTAATATCTTTAATTACAAGGTGCAATTTATAAACACTGTGCTTATTAGCTTAGTGTTTATGATTAGTACTTATTACCTAAACTTAATTGCCTCAACCTCCTCCATCTTTTTTCCTTTTTCCATTTTATTTCCTGGCAATTTAGTATATTGTTATGTTTTATTAAAGCTGTGATGGGATCTGAGGGAGAGACAAGATAGGACGAGCCCAACCAGGATTTATCCTGAAACTAAATTTCCAAAGTCCCAGCGCAGTCTTTACCAAAATTTAACCCTACCTCTGTAGAGCATGGAGGAACGAGGTGTGCAGATAAGCGCTTTCATCGTAACTCCTCTCCCTCTCAGGTGTGGGTTTTTAGGTAGTGTTTTCTGCTATAAATTATACATAAAAATAACAGAGCTCTCCATATTTGCAGCTGGATGTATTATGGGCTTCAGAAATTTTTTTGGCTCCATAAAGTTATCTTTAGCCGTATTGCAATTATGTTGCAGAGTCTGTTTCAAAGATTTACTGCATAGTACAAATTATTTTAGGCTTTCTTTTTTTAGTATTTCCTCTCCAGCCAGCCATAGGAGCTGTTTACAAGAAAACAGTTTTTCCCATGTAAATACTGCTACATTTTCTTGACAGTAAAATATTTTACTGATACATGTAGATTTTGTTGAATTACAACCTGGCTGGTTCCCAGGTTGTTTAAAGAACATTTCCTGGGGGGAAGGTTCATTTGCAACAATTTTTCACTGTAACTTGTTTTAATTGGTGATATTAAGAATGATTTTTTCATCCAACTCCCAACCAACAAACCCACTGTCCCTGCTCTGTGTTTTCATTATATCAGTCCATAATATGAGGGTAACTAAGTCATCCCATAATCATAATTCTCATTTTCTCTCCCCTTCATCATGATCCTAATAGCTGTTACATTAATTGCTAACGTCTTTCATAGGGATAGAGCCACATAGGATAGTCACACTTGTTCCTTTGGGACTCTATAGCATTTCTGATGGGCAAATGTTAAAAATCTAGAATAAATGGCATGGATGTATAATTAAAGTCTTCAAGATCTAGAGTTTCAGCAAGAAAAGCCAGCCCAACGCTGCTTTCCCGCAGTTGTCGCATCCTGGCCCTCAGCGAAGCTGCAGGGCCTGGGGAATCGCAGATGAGTAATGAGAAATTATCCATGTTGTGGGTTTGAATAAATACAGAGTTATTTAGCACAGGTGTTCCTATGATTATGACGTATTGAGAAAACGTGCTGCTCAGCAGACCTGAAAGCTGCATTTCTGCTTGTTTGGGGCGATGCTGGGGTCCAACATGGGGAGCCTTAATGCCAACCAGGACTGCAAAGCTGAGGTTCGCAAGGGTGGGTGGATTGCTCTGGTTGTGTTGAACACAAGGTCATCTTTAAGTCTGTATTAGTTCTGTACGTTTTAAGAATGTAGCATGTTTTCCCTGGAAATTTTACATGGAGCAAATCAATATATAGCCATCTCCACCGTTTTGGTGCAAGCACAGCTGGGAGCATCGCTTCTGGAGAGCAGAAAGTACATTTTGCTGGGAAAATATTTAGACCTCCTTTACCGGGCGTCACAGGATTCTCTGCATAGATGCAAATATGATGCTAGTAAAGAGGGCTTATTTTTTTGAGTTAGAGTTTTGGGTATTTTTTACATTTTCCAGGTACTTACATTGGATACATACTTAATCACATGAGAAATTCCTACGTAGCCCTTGTTATTCAGAAAGAGAATGTTTTCTCATAAAAATATGCTTGCTGATTAAAATACTTATGCTCTGTCATGGATAACTAAATGAAAAAATTATACGCATCTGAAATAGGAGACAATCTGTGATTTGCAAAAGAATTAGAGGAGGAGGAAGGTATTGCAGTGCGACACGCTGTGAAAGTGCTGCTAGGGAGGATATGGGGAACATCTTATGGAGTCTGCTCTGATTTCCCAGGTAACTTTGTCCAGGATAAGCCACTCCAGTCCCGTGAGCTGCTTTACTTTCTCCTTTTCCATCTGCCATGTCGACTTTTCCATGCACAACCAGTGCAATCTTCCCATGCTAAAGATTAAACAGGCACTAATCTTGCAATTTATTTTGAATTAAAAAGAAAATCTATCCAAATGAAATAGCAGAGATGATCACTCATAGGATAATACAGGGGTCAGAAGGGACCTCAGGAGGTCTGTCCTGGTTTCAGCTGGGATAGAGTTAATTTTCTTCTTGGTAGCCGGTATGGGGCTGTGTTTTGGGTTTAGGATGAGAACAATGTCGATGATACACTGATGCTTTGGTTCTTGCTAAGTAGTGCTAAGCTGTTGCTAAATAGGTGCTAAGTGGCGCTCACACTGGTCAAGGACTTTTCAGCTTCCCCTGCTCTGCCGGGTGCACAAGAAGCTGGGAGGGGGCACAGCCGGGGGGAGGGCTGGCCCAGACTGGCCCAAGGGCTATGCCATACCATATGACGTCATGCTCAGTATATAAGCTGGGGGAAGAAGAAGGAAGGGGGGACATTGGGTATGATGGTGTTTGTCTTCCCAAGTAACCATTACGCGTGATGGAGCCCTGCTTTCCTGGAGGTGGCTGAACACCTGCCTGCCGATGGGAAGCAGTGAATGAATTCCTTGTTTTGTTTTGTTTGCGTGCACGGTTTTTGCTTTGCCTATTTAACTGTTCTAATTTATTTTACTTCAATTATTAAACTGTTCTTATCTCAACCCACGAGTTTTCTCCCTTTTACCCTTCTGATTCTCTCCCCCATCCCACTGGGGGGGGAGTGAGCGAGCGGCTGCGTGGTGCTGAGTTGCTGGCTGGGGTTAAACCACGACAAGGTCTCTGTTCCAAACTTCTCGAAGCAGGGCAGCTCTGCGGTCAGACCAGGCTGCTCAGGGCTTCATTCGGTTGGGTCCTGGGAACCTCTGAGGATGGAGCACAGCCTGTTTGGCAACCTGCTTCACTTTATTCCACCTGAAAAGGCTTTATTTCCTCACCTAGGAGACAGTCTGGCCATACCTCTGTAATTCTTTTGTAAGTTCTTGATAGAGCTGGGACATTTTGGGAATGATAGTGCATTCGAGGGTACCGATCTGCAGCAACTTTCTCATGGGGGCAGCGTAAAAAAAGTGCCCTGGGACTCTCTCAACAAGCTCTACCTGCTTTCATTATTGTCTTGCCGCACTTCAGCACTCATAAATTCAGATCTAAAAGCAAATGCTGTGTCAGGACATCAATATTTACAACCACTTAAGGAGATGGAGAATAGGGTGTCGCGGATGGAGTGAGAGTACACTTCACTTGTAAGAGAGAAGCAACAATATACTTTATTGATATAAAACAGTGAGTTTAACAAGATTCTATGGCAAGGTACACTTGATTATTTACTGCACGGAGGCCAGGGTCAGACAAAACTGTCAGGGAGACCATCCCGTTGAGTCATGAGGTTCAGAAAGGACCCCCTTGCTTTCTGAACTCCTTCTCGGAGAGGGGTCTAGGTGTGGCTGGATCCAATCCTAGTCCCAGACTTGGTCAGTGGTTTATTTCTAAAGGATCACATATGCGCAATCAATCCTTTATATCACTTAGCTAAGATTTCAAAGTTTAGCATGCTATTAGTCACTTACCAATGATCTGTTGTGGCAGGGAATCTCTCAGCCTCGAGGAGTAACCCTGATAGGTGTCCCTACTCAAGGGGAGATCCTGGTGTTCGGCCCGCTGCCGTGCAGGAGAGCTCAACGGGCCCTGGGCTGTCCACTATTTATGGAGCAAGATGATTGACTTATAGTCATATTTGCATACCAGCAAGATGTTTGGGTCTCTGCCCCAGACAGCCCTTGGCTGCTGTGTTGCCATCCATCCCCAAAGTCTGGCATGAGCTGGGTGCAGCCATCACCACTCCCACTGGTGGTTACTGCTTACGCTGGGCGGGGGGAGCACGCCTCCACATAGGGATGCAGAAAGCGGGGAGTGATGGACAGGGTTGGGTTTATGTTTTTCTTTTTGGTAGTGGGAGGTTTGTCCTGAGATGTAGTTCATTCCTTCTGTGGTTGAGAAGATGTGCTTTTTGATAACTCCAGTGTCCTGTGCAAAGGTCAGTTCTCCAAGGAACGGTTTTCCATGATACAGGGTTGCTAACCTTTTGCTGCTGTTGATTGTGGATCTGTACCAAAAATTGACATGGGACTGATGTTGTGTATAAGCCTCTTGACTTGTGGTTGCTGTTTAATGTAGGGAAGTTTTAACTTTCTAAACAGAAAGAGGTCAGTCTGAATGAAATGCTTTCTCCAGTTGGGGTGTTTCACTAAGCTCACATGGTGCTTCCTTCTGAATGGGTGGAAGTGGAAAGGAGTAAATTTTATTTGCAGTATGAAAAATCTACACACAAATTTACCAATACATTGAGATGCTGAACAGATAGATAGTTTTGTAATTAATATCACAGAAGCACTTTCTACTTTATTTCATTCTCTTCTGGCAAAGATACTCAAAGCATGCTGCTGCCATTCTGCATGTTCAAGGTACTTTACAACTCTTTTAAAGGTCCAGTTGGAGAATAAGACATTTTTCTATTTTAAACCAAACAAACTGCATTTAATATGAATGTGTCTACATGAATTTCAATAAGAGACAAGCAAAACATAACCTGTTTCTCCCTTTCTGTCAGTACAGCTGTGTACGCTCTTCCAAGCTCTAGAGCCCAAGCCTGAAGCTGTGTGCGTAGCTCTGCCTTACCCTGTGTCCTCCATAGCTGGAGAAAAGAAAGGGATGGCGTTCTCAGAAGCAAGTAATGTGCCCAGACCACAAAATAAAAAAAATCAATGAATCCATGCAGAATTCATGGCAATTAAGATACAATGCATATAAATATACTTGTTCCCTGCCAGAGCAGATGAAATGTTGTTATTGACCAGAAATTGCTAGTTTTATTGCAAATATTAGCAATGAAATTTTAAGCTCAGGCTTTACTGTTTCTTTTCGTTATATACCTTTTTTATTTTTTTTTAAATTCAGCTGGAAGTCATGAACAGCATGGTGAATATATTCTATAAGACATTATTTGAAATTTATCGTAAAGCATTGCTTTACTGGTAACCTCAGGGTAGTAAAGTCCAAAGTGTTGAGGTGATGCAGAGCTCTTGCTGTTGGCTGGCCGCAGGTGAGATTAGCTCCTGGGCTGATACATAAAAGCGAGTTTATGGTGTTCCCAAGGGGGGGGCTGAATAGCTTTGGTCTCAGACCGTAGGTAAAAGAGGATCCAGACACTTGGAAACATCTTACCATATAAAGTGGGTTTTTTACTATTTTCGTGTCATTTAAAGACTTCTTAATCAGCCATCTTCAGAAGTGACTTCTGAATCATCTTATAAAAATACCGTGCCAGGAAAGAGAGTGGCAGTAAGGTTATAACAGATAATACTTCTTCCTATTGCAAGGACGCAGGCAGGCATAGGTAATGCAGTGAACCAGCGTCTGTTAATGGCGTCATTACAAAGAATGTGCTGAAATACTTAATTTCCAAGAAGACTACTTGCCTCCTATGTTGCAGGAGGCAATGAGCTACAGAGAAGTGGGGTGAGGGGCATCGGCACATTCATTTATTTTCCAGTTGAAGGAACAGTAATGCTAAACCACGCTTCAGTGGAAATATTTGCAGAAGTCCTACCTGGATATCATCTTTTCTTTCCCAAAATCATTATTTGGAAGTAAGAAAGAAAAAGAAACTTCGTTAATGGAGACTGAGCATGTGATATATGTGAATAGTCTGTGTACCTGCTACTTAGTGCAAGCCGGTCCAGAAGCAAAACTAAGTGCATATGAGTCCCTCGTGTATATTCTTTTACTGGGGTAATTACTGGGAGATTACTGGTCAAGGGCCTTGTAGAGAGTTGAACATATCAAACATGGGGTTTGTTCTTTGCAGCAGTATAAACCAGTGCAACAAGAATAGCAAGAGGAAGGGCACTGAACCAAGAGGAGGGTCAGTGGGAGTTTCTGGTGTAGGGAGGTGTGAGCGATGATATAATGATTTTGATGCCTTCATATGAGAAGCGATGTCTCTATGTTAGAAGTTTTGGAGAACTGATACCTGAAATGGTAAACACATCTCTCTCATCAAAGATTGCACCCTGTAATCAAAGAACAGCAAATATAGTACCTTGAATTAAGGAAGGTTTAAAAAAAAAAAATGGTGTAGTAGCTCATGCTAGTAGCCTGAGATCAAAAACACACAGAGCTTTAGAAGACATTTTAGTGGAAATACTCAATTGAAGACATGGAGTTAAATACAGCTGAGTAATGTGGCAGCTTCCTTCGAGAAGGGCGCCCGTCCTGCCATTGAAGGGAGGTGGTAAATCTCACCTACCCAATCTGGAAGACGTGGATTCTTTATTACTGTGAATTTCTGATAGAAAACCAAACGCCCTTCCCAGGCTGATGGAAACAGATGCTTGTCAACATCTACCATTTCTGCTAGCGAGTTTTCAGCAGATGTCCATTTTTCCCCCACAATGATGAATTTAATCTAAACAATATAAAAACTCGAATGTAAAGCATTGCTAGGTACCATTAATTATTTAAAATAATTTCAGATGTCAGATTTCCAGTTAACAGTTACTTGCAACTCTCTGGTGATTCTGGAGTCATCATGCTTGAAAAATAACCCATATTACATTTAATAATTCAATACCATCTACTTTGGTGCTTTTATATCAACTGTTAGAGTGACATTTAATGCTCATTAGAAGGTTGTTGGGTTTTTTTAATACAATGTTATGCCAAGACTGCTGTACAGGAACATGTTGATTTTAATTGCACTTAGCTTTGGTTACAAAAAAAGTAAATAAATCACGAAGAAAAGGTCAGATTTTTCCATTTGCCCTCAAGCTGTTTTTCTTTTAAGAATAGATACTTTATTTGAAAATTTTGTTCTATGAATTATATTAATTATAAAACAGAAATAATGCCAGTTAAAAATGAAGGCAAATTTGAAGAGTCTTTAATGGATATGAAATATTTTCAGAGCAAATTTCAAAATTAAACTTTTTTACTTAATTTTTTTAAATATTAGAATTTACTGTGAAAAAATAAAACCAAGTCTTATACATCTCTAGTGCACTGGTATTACAGTGATATTGTATATTACGTGAGCAAATGAAACCCCAGTGAAGGAAGATTCCTTAACTATTCCAGAAATAGTGAAAGCACCCAGTATTTCTAATCTAATGTTAAAATAGCTGAGTTTTTCTTTCGTGACATAACAAGAATCTTACAGAACTCTATTCTGGTGCCAAAAAGGTAACATCCCATATTGTACATATAGAAAATAATTCCTATTGTCTTCTGTATGACTTTCTTCTGTTCCCCTTCTCCCACTCCCTCTATTTGAAAGAGCTGGTTCTTCCAAATAAATTGGATTTGGCCACATCGTTCCCATGATAATCAATCTCCTGGCCTCTGAAAGAGTCTTGAAAGCCTGTTGACAACTCCTTCTAAATTGTAAAGCACAGAGACTGCCCCGATGCATGTCAGGGTTGGGAGACTGCAAAAGGGAAATGCTTTGTCCATAGCTTTTAGATATGCCGGAGCATTACTTGAACCCCAAAGACAGCTTTTATTAATCCAAGCGCTCAGACGGGAAGCTCCTTGCCAGCCAACCCTATTAGTTTTTTTTCCCGTACCAATTGATTGAATCCAGTTCTGTAGACTGTATCATTTCCCAAATACAGAAATCTTTGGTGGAAGCGGGTTTTTGTGAGGTCTCCTCCTAAATTAGCAAGCTGCTCCCTGATGCTCAATGTTGTGGTTGTGTATAACAAATATATGGAAGAGTTGGGCATATCCCAGACTTAATCTGCTTTAAATTGATTTTGCTTGCAATTCTTGTGTTCATTACGGACTCAGTAACATGTAACACTTTATTTTCTGTTTGTTTGAGCTAGAACCTCAAATACTTTATGTATTTGATGGAAGATGATGACCTGCAGAGGACCTAAATTACCTTGTTGTTAGCAAGTGGGATAAATCTCCCACCTTTGTGAAATCCTTTTTTTACCTGGGTGGCTTGCGGTGAAGATTCAGACCACATTGAAATCCATGGACTGTAAATTAGGTGGTTTTGGACCGAATTAGTTCATTCCTGTTCCGTCCTCGCTATTCTAGTCAGGTTGGGGCGTCGCCATGGTTTGGACTTTGAAGTGACCAAATGGCCATCTCAGTGCTTGAAAATGAACAGCCAAGAGTTTGAAGTCTTTCCTGACAGATGTGTGAAGAAGAAGATGCAGATAAGCCATGTGTGGTTATGCTGAATCCCAAAAATACGACTGCTTCTGCCATCCAGATCCTGGAGCTTTTGGTATCGTTTTAAAAATCCTCTTTCCTAACCCACCCTTCTTCTCTACCAAAAAGGTGCCTCTTCAAACCGATGCCAAAGCTTTCCTGAGCCCAGCCTGACCGTGCTGAGCCCAGCCTACCCATGCTGACCCCAGGACAAAATTGGCTTGATATTAAGGGTGAAGTGAGCCCAGTTGTTGCTAGTCTGCATTTAACTGATTCTTGAAATCATTTTGCTGGGAAGAGCAGCCCAGGGCAGTTTATTGCAGCAGAAAGGATTTTTGGAGGCACAATAATGTGGTGCAAGAGCAAGGAGTGGGTTTCTGCTTGCATGTTTGTCATGAAGTCCTGCTGTTTGTCTCCACGTCATGGCATTTTCCCCAAATCCAAGGCAAAGATGCCCTGAGAGCTCTGAGCATATTAACTTCAAATGAAGTTACTTGACATTTTATATCCAGTCTATTAATGGTGTTAGGATGCAGGTGAGCAATGTAGGAATGTGCATAATTCTATAATTTCTTTTATCTCCACCAAAAGTGTTTCTGCTTTAGAATTTATTGCATTAAAGGTTTTCCTTTAGACTTTTCAACTAAAAAAATCACTGCTTGCAATGAGCGTATATCCAGGTAGCAAACACTGGCGTCAGGGGAGGGTGGCGTAACTGGGAAATCCTTTTCAGAATTGGGAGTGCTGACCCGCAGCAACCCTCTGCAAACTCAGCCCTTCTGCAAAGGGAGATCCAGGAGGGGTCTGTGGTCCTGTAGCTGCTGGGAACCTATCTAGCAAAGGCAAAGATGGTTAAACAACAGCAAAGACTTGATTGATGAAGGTTTGCAGAAGACAGATAAGGGGAGAATTATTTTTTTGAAGGCAGAATGGATTCATGCTGTCCAAAAGGAATAGAGGAAATAACAAAGTAGACTTTTACTGCCTGCCGCAGTTTCCCACTCCTGGGGTGTGCACTGAGCTGGATGCTCATGGTGTGTTTTCATAGTGCAGTGTAAATGAGGGATACCTTTGCACCCCTTCTTTCAGCACCCCTGCACTTGAGCTGGATAATGGCACAGGACATCATCTGCTTTCTAAGCCCAGGCACAGGGCTCTGTGAACATGGTGCCAGAAAGCCACCAAAGATGAGGCTGCAGCTCCTGTAAATACACCCAAACAAACAGTAGATATGCTGGGGCAGCGCTGGCTCCTCTAGGACTGGGAGGCAGCTTCCAATAAGTACAACTGGGGTTGTGCAGCAGTCATACCTTTCATTTATTTCGATTTTATATAAGTTGTTAGCAGGCAGGAGAAAGGGCTGCTGCAAAAATTAAGAAGTAAAAATGATGTGGTTTGTTTGGTTTTTTTTTTCCTTAGAAAAGATTGTATGTATTTCTGTCTATCAGTATATATATACTCTGTTTCGGGTTTAATGGATTATCCTCCTAGAAGCTATGCTAAGGCACATGGAGGACAGGGAGGTGATTCAAGACAGCCAGCATGGCTTCACCAAGGGCAAGTCCTGCCTGACCAACCTAGTGGCCTTCTATGATGGAGTGACTGCATCAGTGGACAAGGGAAGAGCTATGGATGTCATCTATCTGGACTTCTGTAAGGCCTTTGACATGGTCCCTCACAATATCCTTCTCTCTAAATTGGAAGGATATGGATTTGATGGGCAGACTGTTCGGTGGATAGCAAACTGGCTGGATGGTCGCATCCAGAGGGTAGTGCTCAATGTCCAGATGGAGAACAGTGACGAGTGGTGTCCCTCAGGGGTCTGTATTGGGGCCAGTGCTGTTTAATATCTTCATCAATGACACAGACAGCAGGATCGAGTGCACCCTCAGCAAGTTTGCAGATGACACCAAGTGGTGCAGTTGACACGCCTGAGGGACGGGATGCCATCCAGAGGGACCTGGACAAGCTGGAGAAGTGGGCCTGTGTGAACCTCATGAGGTTCAACAAGGCCAAGTGCAAGGTCCTGCACCTGGGTCGGGGCAATCCCTGGTATCAGTACAGGCTGGGGGATGAAGGGATTGAGAGCAGCCCTGAGGAGAAGGACTTGGGGGTACTGATAGATGAAAAGCTTGACAGGAGCCAGCAATGTGCTCTCACAGCCCAGAAGGCCAACCGTATCCTGGGCTGCATCAAAAGAAGCGTGGCCAGCAGGTCGAGGGAGAGGATTCTGCCCCTCTACTCTGCTCTGGTGAGACCCCACCTGGAGCACTGTATCCAGCTCTGGAGTCCTCAGTATAGGAAGGACATGGACCTGTTGGAGTGGGTCCAGAGGAGGGCCACAAAAATGATCAGAGAGATGGAGCACCTCTGCTATGAGGAAAGGCTGAAAGAGCTGGGGGTGTTCAGCCTGGAGAAGAGAAGGCTGCGGGGAGACCTTGTAGCAGCCTTTCAATACTTAAAGGGGGCCTACAAGAAAGATGGAGGTAGTCTTTTTAGCAAGGCCTGCTGCAACAGGACAAGGGGTAATGGTAACTAAAGGAGGGTAGATTTAGACTAAACACAACGAAAAAATTTTTCATGATGAGGGTGGTGAAAACTGGAACGGGTTGTCCAGAGAGGTGGTAGATGCCCCATCCTTGGAAACATTCAAGGCCAGGCTGGATGGGGCTCTGAGCAACCTGATCTAGTTGAAGATGTCCCTGCCCATTGCAGGGGGGTTGGACTAGATGACCTTTAAAGGTCGCTTCCGTCCCAAAGCATTCTGTGATTCTGTGTGGTCTAGAAATTCCATATAAATTTAAATATTTTTGGATAGGAAGATCCCTATTTGACTGAAAACGGAAAATAAAGAACTAAGATAACAAAGTAACCATTTGAAATTGATATTAGTACAAATGCAGCCAAATTGTATTTACCTTTAGTCTTTTCAGGGCTTCATGTATTTACACAGTTTACAAGAAAGATTGTGACTAATCCTGAATCTTGAGAAATTTATTATTTTCAATGGAGAATTTTAATGAATCAGGTTGGGTTAATGCAGAAAGTTTCTAAAGCCTTAATAACAGCAACCTTGCCAAGTAGTTAATACATTTTTAATGTCTCCCACGGTTTTTGTGCTTGCTTTAACTCCAAAATCATAGTATCTCAGACCCATCGGTGGTCCCTGCCACCTCTTAAACTGCCTGATACTGTTGTGTCCGGAGGGATACGGCTGGGCAGAGCCTGCGCTGTGAAGCAAATGCCACAACAGGGATTTCAGTCCAAGGTGGAGGTTGTGCATAGTATATGCCTTTTGCATTATGGTTGCATCAGCATAATCACTTCAATATCTTTTACCTCCACATCTAACTGAGCATTAGTAATATGACATCTCTGCTTTGATGCTTCCCTCCTTGCTGCTCTGCAAGTTAAGCAGTAGTGTTGTCTTTTAGAGGATGATAACGGAGCTCATTAGATGGCAAATAGAAGTCATTTGGGCAGATACTGTTCTAGGGTTGTATATAAAAATGCGCAGAATAAAAACCTCTTTTGCTGCTTCTCACTATCGTGGATTTACTCTTCTCTAGGACATGTATTTTCATTCGACATTGTTAAAATGATAGAATAAGCCTGGGCTGTATTTTCTTATCTTGATTCTTACACACTTTTCTGTGTATCTGTATAAATACATATTTTAAAAAATCCCAGTGTATAAACATTTTTACATCAGTAGCTATATCCAGGCTGTTTACTCTCAGAAAAAAAATAGGGTGAATATGTATTTTCTCATACTCCCATGTTTTTGCATGTTGGCACCAGGGAGTCCTCTTGTTTTCACAGAGCTGCCATCATCACATAAGAAAAGAATCATCACATAAGAAAAGAAAACCGTCAGATATACTTCTATAATCGAAGTTGGTTAATGCATTTTTTGTCTTAAAACAATGTTGTAATGAAAAAATGTGCTAGATAAAGCCTTGACCTCGTAATTATTTCTAAATTATCAAAGTAAAATGGGATTTCAGTAAAATAACTCAGACTAAAAGCATAAACTTCGCACGTTTGAAAATAGAAGCTGTCAGGATTATTCCCAGGCAATTTCCCTTTAGCAAATCTTGCTTCCAGGCATGCTGAGCCCAGTAGTACAGTTTTGTCCTCTCTGCCTAGGAACAGTCGCTACTGCAGCCTAAACCCAGCATGTTCAACTCAACAGGGCAAGATGCTTTAATGGTGAAAGAAGTAACAGAACATCTCAGCAACACTATAATAAATCAAACCTCTGGGGAAGGGAATCCAGTAATTTCAGTGGCTACATGTCTGACTTGTTTTTAGAAGACAGCAAATCCTTCAGGATCCTATTGAACATCGAAATTTCATCATTTCCTGAAATAGTTTCCTGTAAAATACACTACAGCAGTAACTTTCTTTCAGCTATTCTCTCTATTAATTAGTTACAATGGGTATAAAACTTCTATTTAAACGTTTTACAGATTTTACTATTGATTTACTATAACCCAGCTTTTGAGCATCCCACTGACTTTAGTCTTCTGGACCGCCACATACTCTAAGATGGGGAGAAGAAATTTTGCATGGACTGTGAGATTTTTTTGTGCATGTATACATTTTGGAGAATCGCCTGTTTTTATTAGTTATTCTTTTCTATGGTTCTTACAGATTTGCATAGTTTCCTGGAGAGCTTTGTTGTCACTCCTGAATAATAGGAGAATTCACTGAAGAAAAGCAGTATACGCTGAAGTTATCCTTTAGAAATGCTTATCTGAAAACTGGAATAATAAAATGTATTTGAGAAACAGAAAGGGAAACTTAAGTTTCACTTACACAGTACTGTTCTCCAGTAATACACTTCACTCTATTTTTTCCTGTAAGAAGCTATCTAAAATTGCAGAGCACACTATATCTGATGTTTGTTTAATAAGGTGATGATCAGAGCTGCTCTGTTGAGAAATATTGGACAGAGTCCTCAACTGCTGACCGTTGCTGATGGGAATAGTATCTTTACAATAAAAATGAAGCTATTCATGTTGTGGGGAGAGGTGCCCAATAGTACGCAACGCATCAGGCTGTAGCCTGTAATAAATAACATTTCCTGCCAGCACTCAGGGTTTTGTTCTGCTCTGTTAAGAAGACTTCTTATTTTAATCAGTGTTGTCTTTTGATTTAAAAAGAGAAACAAACTTTTGACTAAAAGACTAAAATAAATTTTTGACTTAAAGACTAAATTATAAACCTAAATTCTCAAATTCTGCTTCTAGATCATGTTGCTTTTTTTCTCAAAAGACCCAAAGTCTGTGGATTCAGCAACGGTGGTTGGGTTTGGGTTTTGGGTATGCCGTTGTTCTCAGTAATTCCCCTCCAAAATAGGCTAAGCCAACCCACAAGTCTTGCAGTGCATTGCTGGACTCTGCAGGAAAGGGCAGACAATTTATTTCATCATAAACCTAGAGGGACAACATCTGTATTTTTAAAAAAGATGGTAAGATACAGCTGAGAAGCAGCTAATTTATATGTAAAAACTATGTGTGTTGTAAAATCATACACTAATAGAACAGTCCAGGGTGAAAGGGACCTCGAAAGATCATCTGGTCCAGCCTTTCATGGGAATGGGAGCCTGAATGAGGTTATTTTGCACCCTGTCCAGTCATGTCTTGAAGTCCTCCAGTGTTGGGGACTCCACCACATCCCTGGGGAGCTTGTTCCAGTGAATGATTGTTCTCACTGTGAAAAATATCTTTCTTAGATCTCGATGAAACCTCTCCTGGTGCAACTTGTACCATTGCCCGTTGTGTTTTCCTTGTGGCTTCTTGTGAAGAGAGAGCCTCTGTCATCTTTGTAGCCACCCTTTAAGTTCTGTAATACTGAGGTGCCCCTGAGCCTTCTCCAGGGAGAAGAGACCTAACTCCTTCAGTCTTTCCTCATAGGGCAGGTTCTCCAACCCTCTGATAATCTTCATGGCCCTCCTTTGGACCCTCTCCAGTCTGTCCATGTCTTTCTTGAATTGTGGGGACCAGAATTGGACACGGTACTCCAGGAGCAGGCTGACAAGCTCTGAGTAGGGTGGGATGATCCCATCTCGTGTCTCTGCTAGTAATGTCCCTGTGGATGCAGCCCAGGATCCGATCTGCCTTCATTGCTGCAGCAGCGCACTGCTGACTCGTGTTCAGGCTGTTGTCCACCAGGTCCCTCTCAGCGAGGCTGCTTCCCAGCCACACAGATGCCAGCCTGTACTGGGCTCTTCCACTCCGTCATCCCAGGTGCAGGACTTTACACTTGGCTTTGTTAAACTTCATACAGTTCTTGCTATCCTATACTTCTAGCCTGTCCAGGTGTCTCTGTAAGATGGCTCCCCCTTCTGATGTGTCCACCTCACCACTCAGCTAAACTGTCAACAAATTCAGTGAGGGTGCTTTCAGTCCCATCATCCAGATGATTTATGAAGATGTTGAACAGAGTGGGGCCCAGTATCGATCCTTGGGGGACCACAGAGATCACTAAAGTCCAAATACCAACGAGTTTCTGATGGTTATGGATTGACTCTTACTGCTGCAGGTTTGGCGTTGGGCTGTCATGTTTCCATGGCTCATTTGTACCTTCTTTGGGAAAAGTCCACAAAAGCGGCAGCACAGAATGGACCTTCATCAAGTTTTCCTCAAATGCTTTTTTTGGAAGAAAGAAATGCCCTAAAGACAAGGTTTTGGATTCCTTGGTGGTCTCCAAGGGCAGGGAACATGGGCACAGTGTTAAATGAATGGCAGAACCAAGCTGTAAGTGAGACCAAGTCCTTTGCATTGTGCCAGTGTGGGGAAATGTCGCTCCAATAACTTCTATGCCCTAAATATTATGCATCTTTTGCTACCCATGAGGCAGATCTGGTTGCTTTCTATTTCACATCAGGAGGAGATAGGGATTTGATGTGTCAAACTGCGTTTGACTTCCATCAGAGGATCCCCGTGAAAGTCTCAATGTGACTCAGTGCCTGCTATTTGCACAGTGGTTTTTTTTTAAATACTTTGGGAACCGCAGACTCAAAAGACACATGGAGAAAGATCAGTGGATGAGATGCTAATCTTGGACTACTAAGCCAAAGCTTTGAGAAACTGAATTGTTGACCTGGAAAACAGGCTCAGATTAAGAAATGTCAAGTTGGTATGATGCCCTAAAAGCAAAGGGATAAGAAAATTGAGATATTTGGTGGTAGCACAAACAGAATGGAAACGGATTAGTTTGGACTCCTTTTGATGTGTGCTGTCGGTGCAGTATCAGAAGATACGGGATGGGTGTTGCTTGGATGAGACGTGGAGTGAAGAGCAGGTATTTTTTGTGTTCGTAGATGGCCTGGGAATTGATATACAGAAGGGTGCTCAAAAATCTATTTATGATGTGTACAAGTCACAGGAAGGGAACAGGGATGGACAAAATCATGTATTATCTTGAGTCAGGAAAATATGAATCATGAACATTTTGCATGGATGAATTTTTGAGTTACACTTACTTACAGGAGTATACAGCTCAGTGTGACCTATTCTTTTACACTGTGGCGAATGAGACATTCAGTATTAGAGTGATCAGGTCATCAGAAATGAATGAGGGAAACAATTTTGCATACTCTGTAGGCATTCGTTACAAAAATTATTAAAGGGAATTGAAATATATACAAAGGACTAGAGAAAAAGGTGATACAGAATGAAAAATAAAATATATTTAACAAGGTGTGAAAATTCATTCATACAGTTTTGGTCATACCTTCAAATGCATAGCAAGGGAAAACACAAAAAATTAATTACTTTGTATTTCCTGATTTAGTTGCCTATTAAACACAAATCTCTTCTTTAAAATAAAGAGTCCTATATATTTTATTTTTAATTATTTTGGTATTATTATTTTACAATAAAATATTTCTGTTGATATGATGTTACCTACAGATTTGAATTAAGCCCTGTGCATATTATATTCAGAAATTGTCCCTTGGATAGTTCACAATCAAGGACTTCGTACATTACAGACCCATTTCAGAAACAAGACACAAAGTTTAATAGTCGTACCTATTATTTTTTTTTTAATTACTGGTAACGTAGCTTTGGTCAGTCCCAGAGATTAGAGGCTCTTTGGTTATGTCTAAAAAGTCATTTTTCACCAGCAGGAGGTAATATCTTGGCTGGGTTTGCTTTAGACACCAAAGCACAAGGTTGGACCCACGGTCAGTCTTTAAATTTTTATAAGCCGTGAAGCAGTGATTTGACAGAGCCTGTATTTGTTTCAATCTTTGCAATTGCCTTTTATTTGGAAAATATGCCAGGATGGGGTAGGCAGTTCTGAGGTTTGAATGGGCTGATGTGAGTGAGTGAATACAGCACAAATTTATCATGGGTGTTTTAGGCTGTAGGCCGAGCATGTGATCTGATTTAAAGGAGTCTATGGTGCAATTGGATTACCAGTCCCATTTAAGCTAATAAAATCAGGAAAATTCAGAATTAAGGTGATTATTGAAATTGGTGGGTTTGCCTTAACGGGAAAAGCACAATTCATAGAGGAGGATCTGAGCCCTGAGCTGCTTTGCTTTGGGGAGTTTGTCAAAATGCCAATATATCAGCATATATATGTGTATGTATGTATGTATGTGTGTATATATATGCTGAATATATATTTATACTTATATATTTATTTACATTATATTTATATAAATGTATAGATAGATAAATAAAATATTTTTATATAGCATATATATTTTGGCATACATATATAGAACATATATTTAATTCTGTTGAGTGATGCTTGTGGAAATCTGCTGGCTCTGCCAGTTTAATAGCTGAGCATCAGGATGTCTAGCCTGGAGTACAGCTCTTACTACTGCAAACATTGGCAAATACTTGAGTAAAATGAATCCCAAAGGGTAACTGAAGTCTTTAGTTGGATTTAGTCCCTAAAGTACTCTCAATGCGTCAAAAAGTGTCCTTGTGGCATAATTGCAATCCTTCAGACATAACGTCAGTTTATCTCACCTGTTGGCAACAAAGAAATTTTCTTTTTTTTCTTCTTTTTTTCCCCAAAATAGACATTTTAGTAGAGAACCTACTCTCTCACTTAGCAAGTGTTAATTGAGAATAAGTCTACTGCAAGAAAATTTATGAGCTGCAAGAAATTATAAACTAGTGAAATTAAGAAAAGTCGGATGAACTGCTTCACAAATATCATTTAATTCTGTTTCTACACATGTGAAGTGAGAATTTCTCTAGATATGAATGAAGAGAAAACTCATTGTGCCAATTATTAGTAAAGCTTATGATATTGTGCATATTTTAAGACTGAAAAGCAAGTAGTTATGTGGATACCAAAGGAAAATATTGTTTATAGTTAGAATAAGGTATTTGTGCTGTGATGCTGATCGCCAACTTAAGCTTACGTGTTCTCTGGTATGCCTATGATACGTTCTTAGCCATTCTCCGATCTTTCCTCTTTTAATTCCCCAATAAGGCATGTTTTGCCAGTTGGTTGCCTTTTATATAAGTTGTAATATCATCACTTTGATCTTGTATCATGGCAGATGAAATCTAAGATACTATTCCTCGAAATCTAAACCACTGAAATCTAAAATACTGTTTCTGTAACCAGCCACCTCTCCTCACTGATTGATTTTCTCAAGGCTTAAATATTTATTAAAACAAACAAACAAAAAATACCCAAAGCCCAGTGTAATCAAGTACAGCAAGCATCATTTTTGGAATACCATACAATTTTAACTCTGACACGAGAACCATGATTATCTTTAACACCATCCACTTGAGAATAGAAAAATTGCTCTGGTTTAAATGAAGGTAGGCCTTGGTCCAGTATTTTGGGAATCCCTCACTTCATAGATGCAGATGGGTGGGTTTGCTTGCTTTTTGCCACTGTGAAGTCCTGCTGGTATGTTGTATTTCCTAGATGTGCTGCATCCTCGCAGCCTCTGTTGTTAACATGATCTCACTCTTCAGTGAAAATACACTCAAGCAGGAAAAGAATTGGATCTATAGATCACAAATGTGATTATGAATTACCTTTAATACTTCATAAATCAAGTCTAAGGATACTTGAACTCAATAATTCTTAGCCGTGGGAAGCTTTCTGATGAGGTTGGAAGTGTCAGGTATCTATCCCCATGATTAAAGTTGGTGCATATTATGTACCAGACATGAGGAAATAATATAATTAAAAAACACACTTTACATAAGACCAGAATGGGGCCTTCCATCCAGAAGGAAAGAGATTATTCACTTTGTTCAATGCTTCTGCCTTAATCCAGTGTCACACAAACAAAACTCTAAGCTCTTACAAAACAATTTAAATGGAAGCTAATTTAAACCCTCTAAAATAAACCAATATGGTGTCTTGATGGGCAAACATGGCTAATTACTTTAAAATAAATACGAGTGAAATCATCATCTCCAGTGCAGAGGTAATCTTAGTCACAGCATGTTGACAGCATCGAGACCCCATTAACATTGGCAGTGAAGGTTTGTGCAACGTTGGGTCCTTTCCTACCTGGGAGACCTCCTGCCCATGCTCAGGGGACTTTAGGCAAAGCAGGGCAAAGAGAAAGCAGGACTGAATGTGAATCACTTTCACGATTATTGCCTTACTGCAGTGTAATGAAGTACGAATATATGTTTCTGGAAGGAGAAGTGAGCTCTCAGAAGTTGAACTATAGTGTAAATGATATGCTAAGCTCAGCAAATGTAGAATTTTTCTGAAGATATTAATAGGTGTGTTAATTATTACCTAATTCCGGTTTGTTAAATATTTGCCTAAATTACTTGCCATTTTAAATCTCAGGTTCTCTTGGGTTTCTCTGTCTGAAATTATATGGAGCTGAAAATCAAGCACTGGTATCTAATGAGAAGTTTAGGGTTCCCTCTTGAGAACTGTAACTTTTGCCTTTAGAAAAGAGCTGAGCACTAGCATTTTTAATCACAGAATGAATCCTGTGCATGTGTCCAACAAATAATATTTATAATATTAACCATTCATGGAATGGTATATTGAAACCTTCTGCATTACTTTGAAAGTGTGTTTATTTTTGCTCCTAGTAGCATTTCTGTCATGGAAAATTGTTCCAGCCTGTCAGGCTGTAGATCTTGCTGATACAGGAAGGCTTGTGATTTTTGTGTGTGTGTGTGTATGTATACCCACATATACCACCTATGGATACATATATATACACACAGAGTCATAGTAAGACTTTGAATAACTTATCCTCACATCAAGAACTCCAGACTGACAGTAGCTGAATTCATTAGGGTTGAGACTGAGCATCCTCTGCCTCAGCTGACTCCAGAAACCGTTAAAAGATGCTCAGAATATCACAGGATTGTATCCTTGGTATGATCACTTTTTCCAAAGTTATCATCTATTTGACGTACTTTATCAGAGAAAGATTTTGGGAGAAATAAAACCTTTAAAAAATCTTTTTCTTTTTTTGCTATTCAAACATATTCTAGTAAAAATTTTTTACTTCTTGGGTGACCATTGCAGAATTTCTTCAGCTGTGAGTAAGACGAGTACAGGATAAGTTTGTTTTTGATGAATAGTGAAATCTGGATTGCTTTATAATAGTCATCAGTGCTTTCTGATCAGTGCGGACCAATGTATTTCTATTTCAGTTTAAAACTATTTCAAATGTGCCTTTATTTTGCCCTGAAATAAGAATAACCTCGAAAAGTTGCTAGACGGTGAATGAATATCTTGCATATTTGTATGCTAATAATGAAGAATAAACAAGACATTGGAAGGCTGAGTACATAATCAATGTTATAGCTTAATTCCACTACTGAGGCTTGCTGAGATAATTTACATTCCTGGAAAATTGATAGAGAAGGATGCAGCTTGTTCAGGAGAGCTGAGGCGAGGAAGGACTGCCTTCTGAGTTAAGGAGGTACAGACTTTCTGCATATGAGAGCGTGTGATATTTGAATAATAAAAAGATGCTGTCTACCATAGACTACTCAGAAAACCAAGAAAAGGGATTATTTTTGCTAGTAGTCAGTAAGGTCAGAAGACCTGTGGATGACATCTCAGGAAAGCAAAGCAAGGCAGAGGTGTGAAAAAACCCTCACTTGGACTTTCCCAAACATACCTTGCTAATAAAGAGGAAGACCACACTGAGAAAGAGCCCAAGAGGATGAGATTATGGAATCTCTGGTATCCTCTACTGCAATGGGAAGTCATACAAAAAGCAGAAACAACCTTAAAGTTTCACTGATGAGTGTGAGCATGAGCACCTTGGCATCAATTATAATACGAGAATAATGGATGGTGTCCTGGAGTTTTTGGAGAAGAAACCTGTGTCAGAAGCCATGGTAATTGGTCTAGTTGTAGCTGAGTTGTCTCTAAAAAGCAGTGTCATGTCCCACCATTGTTTTCCTGTAACTTCAGTGTTTTGCTACTTCTTTTCCTTTGTTGAGGAAGGGAAAAAGTAATGGTAATGTAGTCTGCACTACGCATAAATGCTTAAAGATGTGGGATCAGCTAAAGTGCCCGGCTCCCATTTTCAGGAGCACCAGACATTTAGGAACCAAAGTACCATTTAAAAAATCAATGGGACTTCGTCTTCTTCCTTTATAATGAGCACTGGGAAATGGGACTTTGGTGCCTAAATCAATTAGACAGATTGTAACATTTTCTTACAGGCTTTCTGAAATACTCAGCAAAGTTTTGAAAGTTGATTTAAATGCTTTAAGCAAAGTTTACCAGTTTGATGATTGCTTCTGCTCATAATCAATGTCATTCAGTAGGTAGCAGTCCTGTTTTGAATACAAATGACTATTGATGAGTAGCTTTTGGAGTGCAGGAGATGGTGCTGTCACTTAAGCTTGGCATTAAATTATAAGGAAGCTAAAGAAGCCCCACAGCTCTGTCTTCTCCTTCCATCCCACTGCTCCCTTAGATACTGGCATGTCTAAAAGAAGTGTTATTAAATGCTTCCTAAAAAAGGGAGTGACAAAAAAATGCAGATCATAAGCTAAAATCCAGGTTACAGTTACTTCCAAACATTGTCATCTTCAGCAGTTCATAAATGCTATGTGAATATCAGTAGTATTTAACACATAGTTTTTACCTTGCTTTTTTGATGAAAGCGTGAATTAATAAGCTTAGCTTGGATCAGTGAGCAATAAAATAAAGTCTTATAAGTAGCAAAACAGTTCTACTCTGACATTTTAGTCTTTGTTTTCATCTTAAAAGTTGTATTTGTTATCAACATTCATGAAAGACCATTTAGCCTGTGCTGAGCCTTGGGGTCTCGGTAAAAACTGTGCACACGAGGGATTTCTGTGGGAGAAACTGTTAGGATATTTTTCTTGTTCTGGGGTTAAGTACTGTAGGCTTTTTGGATTTCAGGCTAGATTACAACTGACAGAGTTTGATGCCAATCCAAAAATAGACTCCTTTCCTGGCGAGGAATAAGAAATTTAAGACCTTGCAGTAATTGAGTGATTTTTGATTGACTCCCAGATCAGATCATCGTATACTACACAAGCTAAAAGTAGTGACATGGCCTCAGAGTCCACATCCTAGGTACTTAGCGTATGTAAGATTTGCATATTTGGCTGAATAAAAATTAGCTTAGTTCAACTGCTGAAAACAGAGCCTACAGGTAAATTTGTACAAACAGAGTATTTTCTTTTAGATATTGTCCCACTTGTAGCATCTTCATCACCCACAGCCTGCATAACTGAATTTTTTTTTTATCTTGCTTCTTTACACTGACAAAGGAAAGGGAGATGAGACATGCTGATGTTTGACAGCCCTTCAGTTTGAGGGCAGTTGTTATTCCTGTGTGACTTTATGATGTTGGCTATCAAAATCCCTTTCCTTACACATCCATCAACATTGGGTCTTGCTTCGATTTGCTCATGGAAATTTTGACATCCTTGCTTAGCTGCATGAATAATAATCCAGAAAACAGAGCCCCTAGCTTTATGGACACGTTTTTTTATATTTTTCGTACACACACACACTACATTCATAAGTGTCTAGATAAGTCTATATGTAGATATGTATATTTGTGTCCATATGTGATATGTCTGTATATTGATGTAGTTGTATCTGAAGCAATGCATGGACCTGTATCCTTTCTGTCCACATTGACTTTAGGAGTTAATAGAAATATTTCTCTGCTCTATGGGGAAATAATGCTTGAAAAACAGTAAATGTTCCATTGTACCATTGCTTCAGGTTTTCCATGAAATATTTCAAGGAAACGTGATGAAGCCATCATTGATGCATTTTATCTTACTTAAATTGCAGAAAAGTACTAAATGTCAGCAATAAAGTTTTTACCTATTTTATTATGCCACTGAAATATGTAAAAAGCCTTGACTTATTAAAAACTACAAAGTTGTAGCTTATTTTTATCTAGATTATTGTTGAACACAAGCCAACTTTCACTTTGATTATCCTTTTATAAAATCCAATAAGACCAAATACAAAACAGAAAATAAAGGTACAGAATATGTACCACAGAGGGTACTACTGTATTTTGGGTATCAGGCAGACCCTGGTGTGTTGCAGACAGGCTGTGGTTGGGAAAAAACACACAAAACCTGTCTCAAGCGTGTGCTTGCCCAAGAGTTTGGACTATGCTGCAGAAGGAGCAAGTCACCAAGACGGGCAGCAAGATGCTGTTGAGTCTGCACGCCCTTCCAGCAAACAAATACAGTGTTCCCATCAGTTCTAGTGCTGGGTTTCACTGTTAAACTACCTGTGGTTTTCTTACTAGCTAATAGCTGAAAAGAAATGTTAAGGATTCAGCAGCTGTTATTTATTTATTTCTTGTAATCTTTTCCAGTACTTTTTTTTTTTAGGTAATTCCTCGATGTTAGAGGTAGCCCACAGGGAAGAAGATACGCTTTAATTGGTGTTTGTGATGGTCTTGATGTTCTTTCTGGCAAGAAGAAAGCTGCAGTTTCGTGTAGTTTAGGAAAGGAAATAGTGGAGTGACTCTATTTTTTTGTTCTAGATATATTCCAGTGAGTCGAGTTCTCTAGTGACAATATATTCATGTCACCGTATCTTGACAAAAATGGCTCCTTTTCAAGGAAAGACTCATTTCCTCCTGTACAAGAATGAGGGGTTAAAAATCTGAATGCATTTAGCTGGCACAGATGGATTTCTACAGTTGACAGTGTCATGGCCATTCTGGCCTCAGCTGAATATAATTGAACTTATGTAAAAATTATGTTCATTTACTGTGCTTGTAACGGGCTGGAATATGACAACCACTAAAAATGGCTTTTTAAAAATACTTTTGCTTGACATTCAGAATGTCTTTATGCTGTATTACAAAGTGGAGACCTTGAAAGGTTGAATGGAGACACTGAACTCCTATGCGAAGGGAGAGAAGCAGCAGCACATGACAAATGCAACAGGACCCAGTTTGCAAAAGGTAGATCCCTTACAGTTTTCCGCTGGCTTTTTTCCAAAGCTAATTAAACACTGGTTAAAATGTGGAAATTTGAGGGTTGCAGAAGAATGAGACCAGTAATTGCAACAAGAACCGGCATTTGAGCAACTGGTGCTTTGACCCTTATGTTGGATGGGACCATTGGTGCATCCTGGGCGTGACTTTGCCTAGTAATGGAGATTGTGGTGAAAACAGTGATGTTTTCTTTATAGGCAGAAGGAGCTGCAAAGATTTTGGATGAGACCATTGCGTTTTTTTCAGTGCTGTCCTAAAACTGAATTTTGGGGAGTAGGGTCAGCGTCGTACAACATGAACACCCACAGGGACCCATCCACTGCCCCATGTCACCCATGCATGCAGGTTTGGTCTTCACGGACTTGGTTTATGGACGACATCTCAGCCATCCCAATAGACATCTTCAGCACATGGTGTTTCTGAGCTGCTCTGAAATGTTGAGAAAACAGAAATATTTAACTGTGTGCAAATTTTGTTACTCTTTGCTTATATTTTGAACTTGGAGATGTTCCAAGGAAAATATCTATCTTATGTGGCATGTCTAAACTTTGTTCCATGTCTCCTGTTTGCATAGCCTGGTTAAAGAAATGTAGGCTAGGGAATAAATATGATAACTAAATATCTAAGGCATGAATGAGGTTGATGAATTTAATACTAAGGCTCTGTCCTGCAGGCAGTCCAGGCAAAAAATGTTTCCAAAAGCAGCTTTGTCAGGAAATGGGTGGTAAAAGCAAATCCCAGTTGATTTTTTTTGAGGCCTCATGGTTTTAATGTTGAATCCATCATTAAAAGTCTTGTTTGGATTTTTATGAAGGGCAGTTTATGTCCACGTAAAAATTATGGAAAAGGGAAAATGAGAATAATATGTCCTTACATTGAAGGAAAAATAGGTGGGTCACAACTCATCTCCCCATCTTCCATAACATTTTCCCGTTATGCCAATTATAATTTTTTCTAAAAAGTTTTTTCTAACCAGCTAAGAAATGACTGAGAAGGAGTTGACATATTCAAAGGATAAATGCATTTATTACAGCTTGGCTCTAACAAAGCATCAGTTCACAACTGGACAGTTCTCTGGAAGTCTCATAGGTTTTTTTGTTGTTTATTTAATGAGCGTTAAGTGAAAAACTTTCCTGCAAAAATTACTTTAAATAAATGCTTTCCTAAAGAAGGAAGCAATATTTCCAACATTTAGGACAAAAGACAGTATACGAAGAATAAAATAGCTATCTTCTTGAGATATAATTCTCAAGAAGGCTCCTAGCCAATGCTAAACATACACCCTTGTATAGTTTGTTTTTTGTTGTTAACTATAGAAATTTTAAGGTTTCCCTACAGGCTTTGTAAGCCTAAAAGCGATGTTTAAAAATCTCACAGGATGGGCTGTGGTGTACCTTTTCAGGTCAGACCTGGCTGGCAAACTCTGGGTATGATGCTGAGTTATCTCCTTGAGAGACTTGAGGTTTGGACTGAACCTTCCCTACATTTCAGTCTTCTGTCCTTTAACCTTTATGTTCTTAAGTGAAAATTATTATTTTTTGCCAGTTGTGAGAAATGCAGCATTTGAAACACATATTTCTCCAAAGCTTTCACATGTATGCTGTCTCTGGGAAAGGGGCTGTTGATGGAAATACGGAATTTTAGTTTAAAGAATTGCATTGCTTTCCTGTTTCTGGAACTACATTTTCTTATCATCCATAGCTAAAATGTATTTTCATGAGGATGTATCTTTATACTGAGCATCCATGAAGTGATTATTAAAAAAAAAAAAAGAAACACCGAACAACCTCCCCTGCATTTCAGAGGATAATTCTAGACATCAGGAAAAGTCTTCAAAAGTCCAGCTATCTTAATCTGCTTAGCATGAGCTAATGCCCTGTGCGCTGTTTGTATGCTCAAAATCAGTCATTCTCTAATCAGCAAAATTGGCTGTCCATATTTTTTAAGCTGTTTTCCCTGTTTGTGAAATCTTTTGATGCATTTCATATCAACTACAACTTTACACTTGTATTGTATGAATTAGCTTCTTCATACGCTGTCATTAATAAGCGCAATGGCATTTTGGACTCCTGTTGACCTCCATGAGAAGTTTCTTGCTGCTGAACTTAATAGCAGTAACTCCAGAGCTCTGCACTTCTCCTTAAAACTTCTGCCAAAAAATAATGATGAAAAGCAACTAAAAAACGCCCACAAGAAGCAGGGAATTGATACTGCAGATCCTTAATCAGTTGTCTAAATGCGAGCATCCTCACTGTCCGTCTGAGCAAAGACAGTTATCACGGTGTGCCCTGCTGCAGTTGGTCTGTAGATGGATACATCCTTCAGCAAATACCATGTATTTGGAAGGCATTTATTGCTCTGATAGTGGGCAGGAGAAACTATTTCTGGTCAGTGATAAAAGAGCTTAGAAGAGAAGATGCATTAACTCCAGATGGATCCAGTGCAATACAGAGTGCACTTTTGGGGCTGAAAGAGCCTGGAAAGAAGACTTAATTAATCTATTTCTTCTTCTTTGTATTGTGTGAAAGCCTTCCATCGGCAGAGAGTTTGCAGGGTGTGAAAGCTCTTCATGTCCTGTCTGATGTGAGATGGCGGATAGCGCAGCTGAAGGTGACATGGTACAAAGTGTGAAGTTTTTCTTCTTTTTTTTTATTGCCACATATTTATAAGAGGTTTTCTGGAAGTTTTAAATACTTGAAAAGGGATACTTTTTATAGCTTTCCTTAAATCTGAGCTAGGAGCAACAGTGCAGGCTCTACCTGGATCTGCTTATTACTCTTGAGTACTAAGGGAAGCTGTTCCCAAGTACTTTACATGTCTTTATTCGTTCTCAGAGTTGCGTTGGAGTACATGTGAACTGAGGAATTTATCCAGTTTGGCTTCAAACAAGCATTTTTCTGCCCTTTTCAAAGAAAAACACTGTTCCACATGCTTCCATGAGGTAAAACAGTGGAGAACGAGTGGTAACTTCAGCATCTTTGACCATGTTAGTGTTTAGTGTGCCATTCACCTTGGGTTTTGTGACCAAAACCCAGTTTTCTAACGCAGGGATGCTGCTTGGGAGTCACAGCATCCAGAGGCACTGTGCATTTTTGGGGGGACCTCCACTGGCTCTTTCACACGGACGCAATAGGATGCTCCTGGCTGCCTTTCGCCAGTTGCATTGCCTGATTCTCGACCTGGGAGAGCGGCGGAGTTTTCAGATAAACTCCGCATGACTTTTCCGTAAGGGGCATTTCTGCAAGGTGGCGATTTGATGCAAGGTTTGTGCTGATGGACTCCGACAGGCTCAAGTGGTTAGCATGCAAAGGGGGAGAGCCCTCTCCCTGCTTCCCCCGGGTCTGGCGTGAGTACACGATGCTTTGACAGTGCTTTCAAGCTCAATTAACTCTTTAAAAACATATTCAGAGGATGCAGTTAGTGCCTCTTTGGAGTATATTTCAGCCTCTGAATTTTATTTGGTTGTTGAAGTTTCCTTTGAAGGGCCCAGGTCCCTGTCCCTGGTGGTAGTGGGAGTTTTACTGCTAAGTCTTTCTTGCTTTCTTTAATTTTATATAGTGGATGTCATTAATATAAGAATTTATTTAAACAGAGGCGATAAAGGAATTCAAGCTTTCATGAACACATAGCAATGATCAGTGTGTAAGGAACAGGATTAAGTAGTGACAGTATTCATGGTATTGGTGAAATCTTTGGCATCCCTGAATGGTATTATGGTAGCTAGTATTTTTAATGTTACTTATTTCCACATATAGCATGTTAATGCTTCATATTCCTTGTACAGCATTTGAAGGTCTTTTTCTTCCCAGGCTGAATTATATGTCTCCGGGTAGAGTTTGCTCTCAGGCTGCATACTCAGTCAAAAAGAAATATCATCTTGTCCCGGGAATGCCTGCATAATGCTCTATAGTCATGACTTAGTGTTATTACTACCGTTATTTTCTGCAATAAAGACATAGCTCTATGTAGTTTAGCTAATTTGTAATATAAAAAATTAATTAATGATATTCAGAATACCTTAGAACAATTTAAAAATTCTTCAGCTGAAGAGTTCTTCAACTTGGTTAGGTGTTCATTCTTCAACTTGGTTAGGTGCAGTTAGGCAAAAAAACACACAAGGTGGTAGAGAACACGGTGCAAATACAAAGCCTGTGACAGCGTCTGAGGTCCCTCTAATTACTCTGTAAAATGAAGGTTCGCCTAAATTTGTGTATTCTTAGCAAACTGCAGATTACTGTGATTGCTGTGCTTCTATCCAAGGAGGGAATTAATTGCTAGCCTGAAATCCAGGCAAATCTTCTCCTTCTTCTTTGCTTTCCTTCTTCCCTTTCACTCCAGAAGCTGACTTGTTTCATCGTGTGCATTACACAAATGTATCGATCCATTAAACACTCAAAGACATACATTTAATTTAGATGTTCTTTACGTTGGTATACAAACTAAAACCCACTCTGTTGATACAACCTTGGCATACTGGACAGGTTCTTTCTTTTAAACTCGTACTGAATTTTTCATCTCAAGGTTGCAATCCATGCTGCTGAAACTTGGCTGTCTAATGAACCCACTTTGATTAAAGAGAAGTTCAGCTTTATGATTTAGCAATTAATTGTTTTCCCCTTCTGACGTTCATAACATTTCACCCAAAGCTGGCAGAAACATGGCACAAATAGGTAGATTAATAATAAGTCTGCCTCTTGAGGCCCTTGTCTGATGAGAAGGTTGCAGTGGATTTCAGCACCCTTAGACTTAAACTGGTGCTCAAACAGTGATCTTAAATTTTGTCTGCAAATGAGTTTAAAACTAAACCTAATCTGGGACTACACACTGCTTCTGGAGCTCATATTTAGGTATGATTTTTCTTTTATTTCTTTTATTTCACGTGGAGAGCCAGAGCTACTCTCTGTAGTCAACAGCTTGCCAAAATTGGCATATGAAGGTTATTAAATTGGAAATACATTTTCATGCACAAACACCAGAAAAATACTTAACAAACGAATAGCATTTTGCATTTTAAAATTTAGACATGTTCTTTTCTTAATAGCTTGCTTCTTTCTGAACTAGTCCAGCCTATGAAACCGAACAGCGTGTTATAGATCATTTAGTCTATTTTGTTCCATTCCTTAGATAACTTGATATCTTTTGCTAAAAATAGAACCCAGAAACATGAGAATTTGGGGGTTTCTGTTGTCTGGATGTGCTGTGGCTCCCAAGGAGACCAAAACCCAGCCATGCATCACTATCCAAAAGGTTGCCATGCCTAACTGATAATCGTGTTTTTACAGCTGGATCATAAAGTACTGCCAATTTAAGACAGTAATTTCTTCAGTATACAATTTTGAGTCTTTCCCCATGGATTCACAAGGGAAAGGGAATACAAATTTAGTTTAGAAACTGTTAAACCTCAGGCAAGCGCCTCACTAGTTTGTAGGTGTAGTCAATGCTGTTTCTTTCAGCCGAAGATGAAATGGTGTGAAACTCTCCTAGAGCTGAGTGTAACTGGGGTGGGGATAAATAACCTTCTGTCATGAATTACGGCTTAGAGACTGTCCTAGGAAAAGCTCAGTATTATGTTAGCAAGTCATAGCATCCATGACGGAGCAGCTGTTGGGTGTGCTTACAACTCCAGGATCCCGTATACAGTGGGGATGTAGCATGCTGTTGTTTGATCTCTGCATCATAGATATAGAGGACCATCACAGACTTCCCAGGACTAACCTAATTTACAAAAAATAAATTAAAAAAAGAAAACAAAAACAACCCTGAGAGATAGGGGAAGGTTGTTCTTGGTTATTCAGGGTGGATAAAGTGGGCTGAGCTAACATAAAATAGGGCACTATTAAAGCTTTTTTAGCCATGTTGTATGTTGTCAGAGTAATCGGGGACATCTGTTTTTCTTACGCTCTGATTACGATCTTATATTCTGCAATTAGCATCTTCTGTTTTTACAGATACACAAGAATTTACTGGCTCCGTTAACAGATTTTTTTTTAATAATTGCGTTTTATTTTGTTGGCAACCTAGCATAGTTACTGTGTAGTGATACCCCAGACCAAAGTTATTTCTGAGTCTTAGCACAGCAGAAAGCCGATAGCAATATATGGTAGTATAATATGTAATATAGTAGTATAATATATATATAATGCTGTTGTCGGACATTATATCTGTGTAGCACCTGAATTCCCAACAACAGAGAGAAGAATATGCCCAAATATTGGTTTTGCCCCGTTGGCACCATGATGACCCAAAATGGTGAATGTGTTGCTGTGATGGATCGCAGAAGGAGATGCCCATCTTCACGTCTTGCTTCATTCGGCGTCATCCAGGGCACTCGTTCTGTCACCCAAATCCTTCTGCGGCATATCTACAGATGTTAATTATTTCTGCAGAGATGGGATATAAAAATGGCTTTAAATGTAGAAGCTTCTTCCGTGAAAAGTTAAATCGTACAAAAGACTTATCAGCAAACAAAGTGGAATTTAGCCCTGATGGTCCAGATCCCATTTCTCCGTTAAAATAAGTGTCCCCTCACAAGGGTCAGGATTTCACTGTGAAATTTTTGGCTTTGAAAAGTGGTAGGATTGTAACAAAATACAGTGAACACTAAATAGCAACTAGATTATACAGTAAAGTGTAAAATCTACGATTAAGTAATATTGTGGGTTTAATACAAAAAAGTCAGCAGGTGTTTACTTTTTATCACCAAATGTTTGAGTACTGATTACCCCATTGCAAAATATACGGCACGGCCATCAAATATTTATCCTGCTGCATGTTACTTTGTGTTCTTTTTTAATTCCCCTGATTTTATAATCTGAACATATGATGATGTGAATTATTTAAAATGGAATCTTATTATGGAATAGTGAAATAGTGTTTGTCTTTGCAGTAGTTACTTTTAAATGTAGTAAATAATTTTAAAAGCATCTCTATAGGATGACAAATGCCTATAAACAAATCTCAGATAGCGAGAGAAATAGCATGTCACTCAGCAGTCATACATTGTCCAAGTCTCATTTGCTTCTCCGCTCTTTGAAAGAAGAGGCTATTTTTAAACTAAGATTTTGGCTCTGTGCTGCAAGTGGTGGTCTTGCTGGTAAATGCAAAACAATTCTGTATCTTGTCATCTTTAAGCTATCGCAATCAATCAATGGCACAACTGCTGAAGATTGTTAGAGAAAAAAAACACCAAAAAATCTCCACTATCAGTAGTTTGTCATATATACTGGGCATTTTTACAATATAACCATCCCAAAACCCCTGCTGGCAGCCCCCTGCAATAAGTACATTAACAGAAAGAGGCTCCAGTGGAAGTCTGGCAGGTCCAAATGGAAGTGCCCCAATCCAAACAGATTGACAGTCTCCTTTAGTATTTTGGGGGATGCTGTAATACTCCAGGTTTTTTCACTGTTGGCACATTGGCTCATAATCTGTGTGATCACAGCATTCAGCTGATCCGTTGCTAAAAGAGCAGCAAGAAACGACGGCTAAAACAATACCAACAGATTTTGTCTTTGACTCAAATTTGTAAGGCCAGAAAACATCTTTGTGGTCGTGTGGAGCGTCTGGGAAGGATGCAGAGAGGTTTCCTGCCTTTGTCACCTCTGCACAGCCCCCCTCTGTTATTGCCATGGTTAATCCAGGCTAGTCTTACTTTTTTTTAATCAAAATGGAGTGTTTTGAGCAGTGAGGAGTGTTGTGAGCGTCTTACGAAGATTTGTGACTGAGTGTTAAAAAGGAGAATGAAGGCAGAGAAGTGGAAAGCTCCACAGAAAATACAGCATTTCTGGTTTTCTGTGTAAGCTGATGGCCTCTGAGCTGAGCATTACAATTTAGAAATGAGGTCTTGAGTTTTTGATATATTGTGCTGTGAAAACATCAGCCCAATGGTCTCTCAAAAAAGTCGAATTGAGCACTATTGAGCACTATTTGAGTCGGTCTCTTCTCCCTAGTAACAAGCGATAGGACAAGAGGAAATGGCCTCAAGCTGCACCAGGGGAAGTTTAGGTTGGATATTAGGAAAAACTTCTTCACTGAAAGGGTAGTCAGGCACTGGAACAGGCTGCCCAGGGAAGTGGTTGAGTCTCCATCCCTGGAGGTATTTAAAAGATGCATAGATGTAATACTTAGGGACAAGGTTTAGTGGTGGACTTGGCAGTGCTAGGTTAACGGTTGGACTCAATGATCTTAAGGGTCTTTTCCAACCTTAACGATTCTATGATTTTATGATTCTATGACTATGAGAGAAATAGTGATTTAAAAAGAAAAGAGAAAACAAAGGTCTCTCTAGCCTTATGTAAATCCATGGCTTGCATATGTCTTGAATACTGTGTACACTTCTGGTTCTCCATCTCGGAAAATCTCTAGTCAAACTGGAGAAGGCTGGAAGAAGAGTGAAAAGGGTAATGAAGGCATTTAACAGCTTCCATACAATAAAATATTAAATAAGCTTACCACTCTTTCACCTAGAACAGAGATGACGGAGCACTGATGAGCAAGATCTGTAAGATCACGAGTAACATGAAGACTCAAGGACAGATCGGTTGTCCGCTTCTTCTCTCAGTACAGGAATTTGGGAGATGTGAATGCAGCTCCTAGCAGAACCAACGGCGTGGGAGGAGGTGGACCTTTGGTCTAACCCCGTGTGGCCGTGACTGCGCTCGTGTGAGCGGTCGTCACCTGCCCAGCTCACCACCCGTAACGCTGGCTCAGCTTGCTGGCTTTGCATTGATTTTGGGAGTCAGGGCTGCAAACTCTGTGTTTGAGCTTTCCTGGGGAAATAGAAAGATTGTTTTATTTTCAGGTGTCAGAAAACAACCTAAACTAAATCAGCTCTTGAAGCCTTTGAAATTTTTGAGTCTCATTCTGTGTGGCTTTGGGCGGGGCTACAGAAAAGAGGTTGGACTGTGATGAAAACTGGATTTTTTCTCTTTGTAGATCTAGTTACTGCTTTCAGTGCTTTTCCTGAGGTGTGGAATTGAGTAATACTGTCCTACGAGAGCCAGGCGGCTATTGTAGGCATCCTCTCACTTGCTCCCTGCGTACCGCTGTTATAAGGGCTCACTAAACATGAGTCCTTGTATTTCCATCCCTGTATTGATGCTCTTTGGGAGGAATTGGCTGTGGTGCGGCATCTGATGTGGGCTAGAGTTCAGCTGACAGCTTATAGGTGTCAGTACAGATGGGAATAGGGAAATTCTCATTAATTCAGATAATACCTAACAGCTGGCCGTTGTGCACACATGTAAGTGGCAGAAACATAAGGATCTGAAGAGTAATTGAAAAACATAAAGCTAATTGCATGGGCTACACTTGCCCAGTGTAGCAAGCTATCCTTCCTCTGCTCAGCCTTTTTGCTTGCCCTCAATTTACCAGATTGCACATGCAATGACCTGAAGATTGCCTTGCTGTCCTAAGCTGCGAGAGGCCAGGAGGCTGTTTTGGGACAGAGATTTGTAAGCTCTGCTTTGCTGTGGTTCTGTACCTACTTTAAAAAAATGTGGTTAGAGAGAGTTCAGTATGCCTCTGATATGTCTAATGAACCAGGAGTAGGTGGAAAGACAGTAAAATTAAAGAAATTGAAGAAAAGGAGCATAATGAAAGATACTATAAGCCTTGAAACAAGCTTGTTGGAATCAAAACCCTTTGTGTGTCAGCATGCACCAAAAATGGTGATGCTTTTCCTCCCAAGAGATTGGAGTCCTATGTTAACGGTTGTAGCTGCAGAGGAGCTGTGCTTCCACTTCATGCTGTGGTATATTCTTTCTGAGTCTTTCTATAGTGTAAGAACCCGGTATTTTGACAAAAATGCATTTTATAGACAAATATACTTAACTTTATTACTTGCCATTGATAATTGTAATCTTGGGAGAGGATTAATCGAGATTAGATAAGAGCAACCGTATAAGAATGGATTTTGACTGTCCAAATGATCCACAGTCCCAGCAATTTTCTAAAAGGATTCCAATAAAAGTCTTGTTAAATAAAGCTACTCACAGCTGTGGAGTACGGAGCTGCAAGCAGGTCGATACTAAACTGATGCAGAAGTGGGTGTGATTGCTTGGGAGGAGCAGAACTGCTCGCAGTCACCAAGGTTTGAGGCTGTCAGCGCCGCAGATGGGATGAACCATCGCGGCACTGCCGCTTAAATGAGAGCGGTCAAGTTGCAACACTTTGCTTGAGCTTTAGAAGACTTCCAAAATGTTTATGTGAAGAGTTGGGTCGTAGCAAGGGAGCAGTTTCATGCTTTGTGTAGTTTAGCAGAGGCTGCTGCTAAAGAACTCTTGCACCTCCCGTATCACGTCCATGCGCTTCTTTGCAGTAGGTCTTTGGCTATCTAAGAGCTTATTGCCGTTACTACCAAAAAGGCAGTATTAGATGCAGAAAATATTGGAAGAACAATGTGGTTTGGGAAGATAATTATGCCTTGCCCTGCTCTCTCAAATAACCCATCATCTAAATATTTTCTAAACAGATTTCAGCAGAGCCAAGCACCTGACCCCATTTTAAAATCTCTCTGCTGAGCTTGCTCTACATGGACCTGGAGCAATTCCTGATAATTAAGAAGGATGTTAAAAGTTGTCTGCTAGATGTGAGCATTTATTTGTGAAGCAGTAGGGACAGCCACATGGCCAGCAGTCCTGGCATCTAGGAGATTTAACCCCCTGGTGCTTGTTTGGGATTAATCTTGGATTTCTGTCCAGTTGAGGCTGAAAATGGGTTAAAAGCTGTTCAAACAGGCAAATGGGTAATGTTGCTGATATTGATGCTGGGTGAAATAATGGGAATATTTCTATGAGATCCAGCTGATGAAAGATTAAAGGCTAGAGATATTTGCAATGCCAATCAGTATGTATTTATGTAAACTAGAGTTGGTCACGCGTGCCTGATTTCTTCCTCTGGGAAGATTTACATTTGTTGCAGATCCAGTGTGCTAAGGCTGGTTTAGGGTGTTTGATTTGGTGTTGCTCATCATTTTGATTTCCAGCACTTAGCGCAAGGCAGAATTAGTGTGGGCATGGGTCAGCCGTAGATATTTCTTAGTGATCCGAAAATAAATCTCAAACACTTCGGTGTTAAAATTTGCAGATGACTGGAAGACTATTTGGGTTTAGAGCATCCAAATAAGGATGAGGACAGAGTAGTCATGTTGGTCTCTCAGATCTGGTCAAATAGTCTGTCATACACATGATACCATAATCTGTTATGGCCTTTTGCTCTTCTAATTGCAATTCACTTTATAGGAAAATTGGGTTTGTGGTAATCTGGTAACAGAAACCACATTTAAATGCATGCTCTAGAATGAATGTTGAACATCTGAAATGTGAGGCTGGTGGTCCCTTCTCTGCAAACCTAACTTCTGTTAGGGAATTATGAAAAAGCATGAAAATTCACATTTTTTAAGAAAGGCGTTAGCTGCTTTTGTTAAAGAACTTTGGGTTAAGTCTATCCTGAAAGGGCAATATCTTCATGGTAAAAAAAAGTAAACCACCTACACCATTCATCACTTTTTTATTGCTTGTCTGTGAGGTGGGCAATGTTAATTTAATTTGACAGAATGACTTGTCCTCCATGGCACAGGGTTGTGTATGTTTTAAATATAATGCAGGGCAGGACTGCATGAATACATCTCAAATGAAATTATTTTCCCCCAATGACATTGATTTTCCAACTTTGGATATTTTGTGCAATTGAAGCCACAATGACAAAGACCCCAGTAGCTCGATCTGGGAGCTGTAGCTGACCTACTAACAGCAGAATAGTGTTTCCAAAGGATATTTTCTGGTTGCACCTATGAGGGGAGAGGGGAAAGGCATCAGTGTGCAGTGAGTGTCTGTAGAGCTTTGTACTGTAAAATACAGAAGAGCAGCCATTCCTCTATATTTGCCTGCCATTTATTCTTGGGCTGCTCACAAGACTCAAGTTGCATGTGGGTTTGTATGGGTTCTTACCTGATCCTTTATCTCGTTTATGTATTAGGTTTTTCTCTTAGGTATTTAATCATGTGAAACCCTTCGAAACTCTGCCACTTTCTAATCTTGGGCTAGCGTGTGAGCTATTTGAATTGCTGTCATTATTTTCAGTGTCAATTATTTTCATTGGTTTTGCTTACATTTTAGTTTTCTCGCATTTTTTAGGGGAGGATTTTAGTTGTCAAACAGTCATGTCACAAGAATCACATGGAAAAACCTCTTTGCAAGGACGGTAATTTATCCCTTCTTTTCTAAATAAGAACCAAGGGTCCTTTCCACATTGATGCTTTTGGCAGTGCCATTGATGCACACTTTTCTGGCAGGCGTGCTCATCAACAAGAGGCCTCTTTGGATTAATGAATGTGATGTTAATCAGCACCACGCCACCCAAGTCTGCAGATGCCGGGGCCGTTATAATGCTCGGGGACAGGGAAGGACGAGAGCACAGCAAATACACAGCACTGCTGCTGGCGTCCATCAGCTGGGGGCTACTGGCAGCTCAGTGATGCCCTGAGCTAGAAGAGATGTCCGTAGCAGTGCAGTATCCCACACTGGTTTTCTCTTCTTCTAATTTTTGTTTTGCAAACAGCATCTACATTTGGTTCCTGTAGGCTGTGGCAGTGAAGTTCTTGTTGCCATTGTGTTTTGCGATAGCACTCCTTTTCTGCACTCGCTTTCATATCTTCTGCTTCTCATGTCAGAAGGTGCAGTAATAAATTACCCAATATTCAATCAAAATTCATCAATTTAGATGCCATCTTATTTTACAGACAACCACCTATCCCTACCACCTCTTTCCAGGCTTCCCAGCCTCTTTCCAGCTTTTTCTGAGCACATCAGGAGTAGGCTGTAGCTCCCTTCCAGCCTCCAGGAGTCCTGGAGGAGGTCCCTCACACAGGAGCCAGATGCCCCTAATCCTCCTCCCCTTCCCTTTTCTGGGCTTCTTCGTGGGGATCAGGGCTGCGTGTGGGATTGAAGATAGGGACCGACAGTGGTTTTTTACAGCATCACAGCAGGATTTTCTTCTTGGTTCTCTGTTTCTTTTCCTAATCATTTTGTCTTTTTGACTGTGGCTGAACACTGAACTGGTGACTTCTGCATGGCCATAACACTTTTGTCTGTCTGTTGGTAAGTCAGCTTCATGCATTATTTTGCATCCATCGGCACTGAATCCAAGCCCAGATCTATGTCTGGTTACGCAGTATTCATCAGCAGCTCCTCTTCAGCTTTTACCTCCAAAAAGTTTTACGTGATCGTCAAACTTCGTCCCCTTTTCTTCACACTCACCTTCCCCTTCTTTTTCAGAGCATGTTGGACAGCAGGAATCCTGTTACAGATCCCTGGATTCCTGTACGCTTTGTATTTTTTAATCCTCCTGCAGAAGAGGATATTACTTTTTTTACCCTGTGACAGCTGAGTTTCTCTAAGAGCCTTTATTAAGAGGTTATGTCAAAAATTTACTTGAAATTCAGATACACATTACAGTGGGGTCAACCCTGTCCACATCGCTAAGTTTAAGGAGCCAAGGGATTGATATGCTGCTCAGACACTCAGGAAAAGTTGTATTGACTCCTCATATGTATTCATACCTACACTGTGTTGTAATTTTCACTGATTGGTCTGGTACCAGAAGTCAGACTGAACAGTCTGGAATTTTCTTAAAGCCTTTGGGTGTCATTTAAAGAGCTGCATTGCATTTACCACCCCTTTTTGCCTTTATTGCAAAGGCTGATCTAAGCAATGGACTACGTGCTAAAATTATTAGGTTAACAGTCTGAACAGTGTGTGTTCATATATGTTAAAGATGGCACGAGTCAATCTAGGCAATTCCTTACCCTATCTATTTGCTGTAAGTCTTTTTGCTGACCCTTTAATTTCTTTTTGCATGTCTCCTGTTCATAGTAAGACAGCCTGGGTGCTGCTGTAGCTCCTCTCGGCCGAGAAGCAGGGTCTGGTCCTGATCCAGTTTTTCTGCTCTGACTTCATCTGCTTTCAATACTTGTTTTAAAACTTGGCATTATCGGTCCTACAGGTTCTCCAGAAAGCTTCCTAGTTCTGATGTGCTTGGCAAAGGCTTTACTAGCGACCTTCTGCCAGATGCTTCTCAAAATCTCTGTTGGGTACCACATCGTGGTTTTGCATTTCTCTTGCTAGAGTCTATGCTCTTCTATATTTTTTCTTTATCCAGGTGCAATCACCATTTTTAAAGGCTGTCTTTTTACTTCTCATACCTTTCTGCACTTTGCTGTTCAAGCACTGCAGCTTTATATTGCTTTATTTAAAGTTATTTGGGGGATAGCCAGTATATATTTCCTCTAAAACTCTCATGGATGCAACAAGACAATTTTTATGCCACCACTAATTTTTCTTTTCCCTTTTGACTGCTCTTTTTCATTTCATTTTAACAAGTTTCCTCATTTCTGTGTTATTTTCTCTTTTGAGGCTATCCATGAGGTAGCAGTAGTTTTGATTTTTCACTTTCAAGGGGATGCTAAATTTGAGTTTGGGTGACTTTTCAGCAGAAACCTTTGAAAACAGACCTTTTGCAGCAGTCTGAGAATTGTTTTTCAGCCAAGACTGCTTTAAGAAGACAACTTCAATATTATTGAGACAGCGTTGGTATTCACTTGGTCAAAGAAGGATAACTGAGGTCTTCCAGTAATTCTGACTTTGCCGTTTCCCAGGTATTTTGTGTTACAAAATCCTTTCCAGCAACTTTCTGAGATGCTGAGTATTTTCAGCTTAAAATAAGACATTGCAATTCATATATCTTAATTTACAGATTTTCAAGCACTTGTGTAGAAAGTGTCTGCAGTTGGTCCTAGTTCTACCTGGTTTTGCATGGTTTGTTTAAACGCAGCTTTCTGCTGTTTCCTACTTGGCTGTTACTACTGTCCTATCTTTTTTAGGCTATTAAGTTTTTAAGCCCCTCATGCCTATGGAATGTATAGTTCTGAAATGAATGTTTTGCACTCCTGTAAGCTGTCCTTGTTCTTTGTTGTAGAAAACTTTCCAATGAAATCTTAATTTTTTGGGGCATCAGAAATGAGTGGTCACTATTTCTGGGAAGGAGACCTGATCTGCTGGTTAGAAGTCCACAGAGAGAGATGACTGGAGTAGGAGCACAGATGCAGCCTGTCTGCTCAAGGTTACTTTTCATAGCTTTTGATCAGTGTAATTGTAGAAATTTGGCAAGCTGTGAGGCTTGGGGAGAAGAATATTTGGCTTTTTTTGTGGCACAGGAATGACCGAGGGTGCTTTGGGTGTACGTTGCAGTTATCTGCTTTGCTTCCTGTCAATCAAATAATGCCTTAAGCCATTTTTTCAGATGGATTGTGGAAGAGAAAGTAGGGAAGAAAAATTCAAGATCCAAATTAAAAGAAACTGCTCAAAAGTCTCAGACCTCAGTAAATGAACTGTAGCTGCCTTCAGCTCTTTTCTATTAAAGCTCTGTTAAAATAAGCCTGTTCTGAATCCCCTTTTGAATATGTACTGAAAAACCATGTTTAATAAGCCTAAAGCTCATCTCTGACAACACAAAAATACACACTTTGCAAAGATTCAAAGTGATAAAAATAAACATTAAGTATTAAATTCTCCCTGGCCAAAATCACTGGGGCCAGTAATGTACCTGCCTTATTCTGTTGACAAAAGCATGGTAAAGAATAGCTATGGAAAAAACAGTTGGCATTGCAGTTATTGCTGCAGCTCTTGCTGTGTCTCATCTCAGTCTGATTTCTTTCTTCATTTCAGAGCTTGTGGATTTGCAGAAAACAATTTCTTTCTCATTAAAGCCCTAATTCAGTCAATTCTCGGCACTTTTGATAGTGGGATATGGCCCACAGGCCAAATAAATTGAATACATGGAATCGCGGGGAGCTGTAAGCACATAAGTAATGCTGCTGAAGTCTGGTTACTTGCTCTCTTAATGTATATATGCACGTACATGCTGCTTTGGATCCTGTCCAGCACGTTCCACGTCTTGCAGAATTGAAATCTTAGGGCATAAATATGTTATAGTTCCCTGAATTAGAAGAAATATGTGCTGCAAAGGTATTTGAAACATGGCTATTGTGGAAGATTAAATGTGTACTGGTAGGCATCATTTAATGTTAGTGTAGAAAAACGTATGATAGCAAATTTCAGGGTACAGGCAGGAAGAAATTACTGTTTCAATAAGGTTTGGCAGTTTGTTGGATCTGGTTGTTGGAGCACTTAAAGGAGGTGTGATGCCCGCTCTCTGTTTAATAAGAAGTTCAAGCTCCTGTTTATTAGGGGAGAAATATATACCTGGAATTTCTCCAGCCTACTTGGCAGTATAAGCTGAACTGCTTGAATTGTTGGAAATGAGCTGTAAAGTGCCTTCCCTATAGATGAGGAGAGTAGATTCTTCTTTAGCATCCACCTCCTCCCTCTTTCATCTTTCATCTCAAAACCTGGGCAGATGCAGAAGCATGACTGCTGTGTGCCGAGGCTCACGGGCTTCTCTTCATCATGTCTGCCACGCTCTCTCCTAACTCTACCCCAAGTTTACGTTAAGTTGTCCTAAGAGTTATCTAAATTTACCTTAAGTTGTCCTAAGTTTTATCTAAGTCTGGTTTTCCCTGTGATGGCCACCTTCTCTTTTGCCCTTACTCCTTGGCACCCTCTGCTTACCAACTGCAAACAACCAAGTCCAGCTTTGATTCGTGTTTTATACCTCCATGATTGTTAGCTCACTCTTTTATGTCTTTTTTTCCCTAACAGCTGGGCTCACTGCTGGCTCTCAAAACTAAAAACATAAAAGAAATCCTGAGCAGCAGCAATGACATTTAGTTAGCTCCAGAGTAGATGAACAAACTTTCCAGGGTAGGCAGTCTTCAGTGCATTTTAACCTCAATTACTGCTTGCCTTTGGGATGCAATGTCAAGTGTTGTGTGAATTATGAAAAATTACTGCTGTCTGGGGACTGGAGAGATTTTAAAATAATTAATATACGTTATTATAGGAAGAAAAAAGGCTCTGTAATATTCAGTTTTTAAACAGGATTTCTGATCACTAAAGTGCTTCAGTACAGCCGAGATGCCTGCTACCACAGCTGGTTTTAAGTTAGCAGCATTTTTCATCAAGGTTGAAAAGATCTGTAATGATGGAATGATGCTTCTGCATATCAGCAAGGGATTTTTATTTGATGTATGTATTAATCAACAGCCATTGTAGCTGTATGCCCCTTAATGACTTCAATAAACGCATCAGAAACTTTTTTCCCCCAAACTGTCCCTTGCAGCATGTATTGAAAACCCACAAGTTTATCTAATGAAATACACAGTGTTATTTTCTTTCTGTATTATGTATTTAACAGCTTGGAAAATAGCTTCTCATGAATCACATTAAATACGCTGTCATCCAAAGAAAACGAATGTCTCCCTCCGCTGAGACAAAATGTTCTTGCCACCTAGATCAGATGGTTAAAAGAGCAAGATTTGGAGGCTCAGGACAAGTGTTAGTAATTTTCCTGTATGCTGATGTGCTGCTATCTTTGAGTGAGGAATTGGGGTCCTCTCCTCCAGGCAGGTTGGTGGGTTTTCCAGGGTTCAGGGATGGAAAGGGAGGCATCAGCATGTTCAGACAGCAGTAGTGCCTTTTGATGTGTTGCAGAAACAAAGCTGCAAAACTCCGTGTGCTGCTGTGGAAAGGGGAGTTAGCCCATGCCATCATTTTGGGGGGATTCATCTCCCAGAGGAAACAGATTAAGAAAAGAGAGAAATTGCAGTTTCTTTATGTGTGCATCCTTGGCCATTCACTCTGGGGCCAGTCCTTTTTTCCCAGCCTTGTGTGCAGATGAGTAGTGCAAGGCAGAAAACCCACTGCAACAAACGTTGCCTTAATTTCTTTATATTCCTCTTTACTTCTGCAGAAAAATTCCTTATGTTTAGGGTTTTTTTGCTCTTTCTGCCAATAAGCAGCTCTACTTAAGCAGACTTTATGCTCTTTGCATTGTCGGTGGCTCTACCTCCAAGTTTGGTTCAGAGCAGTAGTCTGGTATTGAAGGGAGTCTTGCTTTGATACGCGAAGCAGTTTCAGCATGTGCCAACTAGTTTCCTTTCAGTGGAGAGCTCCCATCCATGTGTGATCCAAGTGTGGGTGGATCCAGACCTGCTCCTTCAAGCCTACAAGGTCCTCCCACGTTGACTTATGAAGCAGACACCCCAAAAAGGCTCTCGAGCGATGAGGAGTGCCTGCACCACCCCAAAGTGGCTCTCACGCTGTCTGAAAGGTGCTCTCCTATTTGCTCTCTGCTGCTCCTTCCTGTGCCTTCCTCCTGGTGTGACATCCCTTCTCTTCCTTCACTTCTCCACCTCCCCAGCTCTTCCTGAAAAACTGCTTTCTTTTTACTGTTATCCTTTTTTCCTACCGTTATCTTCTGCTGTGGCACCATCTACCCTTCAGCCCTTGGGTGGGTGGGTGGGTGGACGATTTGGTCTCTGAGGGCAGCAAGGGGGTACAGAGGTGACCTGGCTGTGGGCCACATGGTCTAGAGGGACCACCATACTGTTCTCACCTGTCTCACCATCAAATTCTCACTTGTCTGACCTGAGCGTTTGAACCAAACACCTCATTGCAGAGCAAGAGGAAGGTTTCTCCCCAGAAAGGGAGGAGGGGACAGGATAGATGCTGTCCTGTCACCTGGGGAAGGAAGGCGGAGGAGAAGGTTTCTCTCCCGGTCCCATGTTAAATGCTACCTGGAGAGGTCAGCCATTGCTGTTTGTGCTTAGGAAAATATCAAGGTGGTAATGTTTTTCAAGTTCTCAGGGTGCTTTAAGGCAATGTCATATCTTCCACCTCCTGCTTTCTCATCGGGTTAATAACAAGACCTTGTTTTCAAAAGGCATTAGCTGACTGAGCGTTAGCTCAGTCCTTCCGTTTCATAAGTGGTATTTTAAAATTGCCCTTTTCCATTTCCCTGCCAATGCTCTTCAGGATCCAATGTTATTGCTGCTGTTTGACTTTTGCTTTATTCAGACTGTGGTTGTGCAGTGGTTTCCAAATAGAAAAGCAAGAAAAGTCCCTTCCCAGAGATCAGGTCATTTCAGGAAGATGTAGGCACAGAGACTGGAAAAACAAAGCAAATGGGCTAAATCATGACTGGACGCCAAATCTTACACAACATTCAGGCTACACAGGAGAAGAAATATCATTATATAATTATATATGATGCTTGGCAAAGGGTGGGTAGGGAATGGTGACAGGCAGGAGAAGCCTTTGACAGTCCCAGAGTCAGTTTGCCCATCACATGGCTAGTGAAAACCCTTCCCCTGGAGGACCCATCAGTTGTACAGGCTATTTTTAATGATCTAATCTGTGGGCTTTTTGCTATGATCAGCACACTGCAGAAAGGAATAAAAGATTTACTAGAGAGGAAGCTGTTTGCTAATTGCTCACACAGTTATCTTCATGCAGCTGGACTTGAAGCTACCATCTCTTTTTACTTGAGCCAGCAAACAACGAGCACATGGTTCTAATTTTTGATCCCCTTTGACCTATTTGGATTTCAAGCTGGACACCAAAGGGAAAAAGCTCTGCAGTCTGTTTCTAATTTCTCTGCTGGTGGATTGCACTCCCAGCGCCGCTTTGCTGGGGAGGAGGAGGAGAGATGCTGGAGATGCCTCCCCACCGTCCCCACGGTCTTGGAGGCAGCCAGTCGCACTAGGGAGACATGGGATAATCTTGGTGTGAATAAACAAATTTAAAACAGCATTAGACGAAGGAAGATCAGCAGCAGGACCCAATCACAGTTATCTGCACACTCGCTGGGAAGTCTGGATATGGGGAGGAAATAATCCCCCAGAAAGACATTTTAAGTCTGATTAATAGGTATCAGGTGCTATCATCTTGTTTTAATAGGGGATGCTTGGGGTAATAAAAGTGTGGATACTTGGGGCTGGACTGTAATTCTTCCCAAAACCATTTTTTCTGAAGGAAGGGTGAGCCTTCAATCCCTGCCTTGGCTAGAATTACATGTTTATCAAGGAGGCAATGATTTGTTTAATAATTATAGCCAAAAATATTAACTCTGGTACTGAATATAGTTTAATATAGACTCCTGAATGTGATTGCTTGTTAAACCTTGTTAAAGTAAATGTGCTGTCATAACAGACAAATAGCGAAGCAGCTCGAGCGAGGGAATTTTCTGACTCTTGCTAGAAACAACAGTGCATTTCAGCAGCCATACCCAGCTTGCAGCAATGATGTCCACGGTTTTGTTTTAGATGTTTTTAAGTGACTGGTTGTATGTTTTACTTTTGCCAGCTCTTCCATGCTGCAGAGCTAAAGTTGGTCGAGAACTAAGCAGAAATGTGACCTTCTCTTTGCTTTGGCAGCAGAAGTGAAGCTGCGCTTATATTTCTTGTTCTCGTAGCATTACGTTGGCATTGGCATTGAATTAATGGAGCTATTAAAAGCTTAACAATATTTTAGGCTATGCAAAGATGTGTGAGCCAAAAGAAAAAGCTGTAGCATCCCAGCTTTTTCTCCCTACTGTCAGTTTAATTGCTCACAGCTTTTCTTGATGGTGCTTTTCCACCAGCACAAGTGAGAATGACTGTCCCAGGTGCCCTACGTTGTCCAGGTACCACCAGCAGTAGATCCCTAATGTAAAGACAATGACCAGGGCAAGCGTGTTTGATAATTCCCCTGTAATAATCTAATAATTAAAATTTAGGGAAAAACCATAGGGGCAGACTGAATTACCTGGCTTGCACGTCTCTCAAGGCACAGTCCCTTCTCTTTGAAGGCAGAAAGGCTCTCACACAGCCCTTGTTGCCTGTTTTATTGGTCTGTAGATATGGAGGTTGTTGGTAGCTCGTTTGCACTAGCTTGTATTGTTGCTGATTTTTTTTCCCCCAGCCAAATGCTGTAGTTGGTGTGCTCTTCCCATGGCTCAGCACTTAACAGCTTGAAGGTGTCAGAGTTAATGAGGGGGAGAAAGAAGCTGCAGCGACTGGAAGTACAGAAAAGAAGATGTAAAGAATGGGAAGATGAGTATTTGAGTCATAGCTTAAACCTCAGATGGAGTGTTAGAAGAATATTATCTTGTCACGTAATTCAGTTACTTCTATACAGCACAAACAGTGCTTCTCAGTACCCTTTTTTATCTCTAAGTGTTATTTATATTACACCACGAGTGTCTGCCTTTGGGTCTTCTGCCCTTTTCCACGCAGGTATCATCTCAAATACATCTTGCTACCTCAGATACCTACATCTCCTGTGGATGAGGTCTCTCCTGGGTTTTCAATTTGTTTGATAGATGAAGTCCTCTAAAACGCAGCTTTTCCTGAGGGCAGAAACACATAATCCTGGGGAGTGGATGTGGCGCAGAGGCATTATTCCAGCCCGTACTCTGCACCCTACTCCATGCTATTTAAGCACAGTTAAACCATTAGGACAGATCTTTAATACCCGGTGCATAACACCACAGGGTTTATACATGGCTTAGATTCTCGAAAAGCAATATTGAGAGGGGAAAAAAGGTTTTTTTCAGTGTCATAACAAAAACAGTCATTTTTTCAGGCAGGTCTGCAGCTTGCCCTATGGGGCTGGAGGTGAAGCGGTTTGTAGGAGGGGGTATCTCCAAACTGGGGAAGCTCCTGGGTCATGGGGAAAAGTGTGCAGACGTGGACACCCTGTCTGCTAGCTCGGGCATTTACAGGGAAATGAAAGAATTATGGCTGGGCTTACTTCTTTAGGCAGTGAGAGGTGATGAACAGCAGGAACAGAGGGTTTTAAGCCTGTCGTTGGTGCTCTCATGACATCTATAAGACACCCTTTAAAAAGCAAATGCAAAGTAAATAGATCTAAGAGATAGCTGATGGGACAAGTTTCTAAAAAGTGTGCTTGCTGCAAGTAGTTTGTGCTCAAGAGAGAAAAATCTTGAGCCTTCATGCAATGAGGTTTGTGTGAGACCTGGGGACTCATATATTTTGATGCAGCAAAGCAAAAGCTATTAATCCTCATTACCTGAGACGGCAGGGAGCTAGGGATGAGTTATTTAACCTTTGTTGGAAATACTGCTTTTGGGAAATACAGAAATATGTAAAAAATGTGGAATTATTATGAAGTTCAGTTAGCAAACTGTCTCTCTTTAATCACAGAGAGAGCAGCTTTTGTGTTGTTGAGGTTTCTAGTTGCTTAATATTCCTAGTGCGCCACCAAGGTGCAGTTTAACTTTTGTGGAGTTCTCAAAATATCGTTATTCAAACTCATATCTGAAAGTTTAGCGTTATTTGCAGACAGCAGCAAGGTGCTGTGTTAAATTTCAGAATTATATGCAGTATTTTGCTGAAGATACGTAGCTGAATATGGTGCAAAGTAACCAAATCTTCACTTCTGTTGCTGTACTTGGGCGAGTTTGTGCTGATTGAAGTTTATGTGACTAGGGGTTAGAAACTCAGGTGACTCAATTTAAATGGAAAAAATCCATTTTTTTTTCTGCTAATAGCATCACAGAGAGTAATTAAAGGTCTGGTATAAAATAACATTTCAGGTTTGTAGTGAAAAGAGAGAGAAGGTCAAGGAGAAGGTGGCAATAAGAATTTAAATAGTTGGGTCCAAAACATGTCAGGGCTTTGTTGTAAGAATGATATTTTCCTTACAGCCTCTGAAAGGTGGGTACCTTGTCCATCTGTCCCTTTTCCTCGGTGTCCTTCTCACGATGAAAAAAATATCCCAGCTGGGGAGCACCAGCCCTGGAGCCTTGTGACTCTCAGGCAAGGATTGTGCCCTGGCTCTGCCTTTCTCTAGTTAGGAATGTGCAAATATCCTAGCATTCTGATTATTTCCATTTTATAGTGTCCTGTCAGGGCCATTGCTGCATAGTGGATTATAGGGCTCAGCTATCATCGATTTTACACTATTCACAGAATACTTTATTCCATTACTTTGCCTCAAATTGTCCAAAAATTCATCCTTCATTTACGTACATGTCCTTTTGCTTAGCAGAGTAAGATTGCAACTGATTCTGGTAAGATAACTACTGTATCTATATTTACTAATAACATCATGTAAAAAAGAAATTCTTTACCTCACTTTGCTTTCATATGGACGGCCACAGTTTTGCTTTTCCTTTGTATTTCTATTTTTTGTGCCATCATTTCAGAAGACATTTTAAGTTTGCGTATCAAAAGCCCCAGTGAGCAGCTATGAGCTTCAGTAGCAAAATAAATTCGACACACGTATTTGAACCGTCTCGTACGTAAAAGGAGTAAAAACATATGACAAAGCCCCTTCCGTAAAAGCTACAAAGCAGCTCTAAAAACCAGTGTTGTCATCCTCCTTTTGGAAACTCGGGAGACAAGCGTATGGCAGATGCTGCTCTACGGATCTGACCGTGTGATGCATCCCAGGGGCGGCTGCATAAGAAGGGAAGATCCTGGAAATGTGAATGGGACCCTGGGGATCCCACTAGTTCCTGCAGCAAATTCTGTCCGCTGGAGCTGTAACGAGTTTTTATGCATACCAGGGCTGAGAAAGTTAGCACAGTGGTATTTTGGTACTTGTTACATAAAGAAAAAAAGGCACTCCTCTATTCTATACTATGTGTTGCTTTAATTAGGCTTTTCAGTCAATAAAAAGCATCTTGCCAGAAAGGTGTCCCTGGTCAATTAGTTACACCTAGTGAAGGCATATATGGCACTTTTCTCATCCTCATTGTTGTTATTCATGAATTAAAGCGTCCCGTGGTGCAGAATTGTAAGTGAGAGTGTCTGGCTGTGTAAATGGATTTCCACATGACTTCATGCTGATCTGTCTGGTTGAATAAGCTTTATGGGGAGTTGGCCATAGGAGCTACTTTTGTAGCTGAATAGCCAACTAGCACCTAGAACTGGAAAAAAAAAAAAGCAGTAAAACAATGGTTTATTACTTTTTAGAAAGTATCATTAATTTTGCTATATGTGAACAGCTCTTTAAAAAGCTGTCTTCCTTACAAAACCATTCTTGATAACTCAGAATGGAAAACAGATTTCTTGGACCTGTATCATGTTGTCCTTTAGAAAAAAATCAGTCGATGAAGCTGAAACTCCTGCTCATTTTAGGTCTTTTAGTATCAAGATCTGTTGCAGAGCTCAGTGAGAGACCCTGGAGTAAGGATGGAGGAAAGGACTTCATTGCGCTGTGGCTTGCTGGGAAGTTAAACATTTAAACCATCTTTTTCCCCTTTTTCCATGACTGCTGGAGGTCTGGTGATGACTCTGTGGAAGGAAGGGGGTAGCTTCCACCTGGCTTCAGGTGTTACCACTACCTTGGGTGGTAATGGAGCAATGAAAGAGCCAATGCTTATTTCTGAGGTGAAGAGATGGGCATGACTACCGGAGAAATAATGAATTCAGGACAGCTTAGCAAAAATTCAGAGTCTTAGGAAAGCTTTCTAGCAGCGGCGGCAGAGACACTTTCCTCTCTTCTTTTCCAGTGAGATGGATAGATACATATATATAGTGCTTTATAGCTTTCACAAACATTGTGAAGCATAATTATTGCTTGTAAAGTGCTTTAGCTTTCTTTTTAGAAAAGGCATTACATGTGCGCTTCTTTTTATTATTTTAACAAGCAGACAGTATCTGGCAGCACTATATCCTTAAAGCAGTGTTTTCTTTCGAATAGAGTATAAAATCTCTTTTGTATTTTCCAGTCGTTCCTAAAATACTCAGCCCCATTGAAATTTTCAAGCATATGTCTCTTTAGGATACTGACCGCTTGCTTTAATCATTCATTTAAACCTTTACCCCCTACGAATAATCAAACTAGTTCTAAACTTGTGCAGATCATCTTAAAAATTAACCCCAAGCTCTGCCCTGTAGGTTTGTGTTTTCGTGCCCGCTCATTGTGGTTTTTACCGACTAGCCCAGCCGCTGTACTTCCCAAGATCATTTTTCAGGGTGAACACCAAAACGTGTGTATTTTTCAAATGAGAAGTGTGAAAGAGGCTCTTTCAGCAGAAGGACTGTCAAAGGGATGCTTGTCCAGCCTTGCCGGCTTCAAGAAATGGAACAACTTGCGGGACATATTTATACACTCTTTGCAGATTCTTCCATAAGGCTCCTGGCAGTGTTCCTGGTCAGACCCCAGGAGCTACAGGTATTGCCGCCTGGGGTTTTCCTCTGCTTTTAGAACCTTTTCTCGTTCCACCCTCATACCACAAAGTCACATGCAATTCTTCTGGCCCATTTTTGTTTGCTATCAGCAGAGTAACTCCTCCCTTCCTGAACTGTAGGCTGCTGGTGCAGCCCCACCTGTATTGCAGGATGCTGGTTTCCACACTGGGGAGTCTCTGAGATGCCTCATCTCTTTATTATTATTTTTTCCATTGCTTTTTTAATGGTCCCCCAAGCTGGCTTCTTCATTTATCAATGCCTTCCCTTCCAAATTAGGTTAGGATTAAGATACCTCCTTTAATTTGGTACATTCAGTTTCCTTGTTCTTGGGGCTCCTTTAGGCAATGAGCTAGAACTGATTTGTAGATCTCTTTAAAATATGAATATATTACTTTGCTCATTAATCTTAGGCACAAGGTTTCTTGGTAACGTTTTTATGATCTTGGCATGCCAATGAGGTGATGTGTCCCAGGCTGACTCTCACACCCCCATGAGAGGTTTGGGTTGTTTTCTCCTTTTCCTTTTGCAGATAATTGAAGACATTTTGCTTCAACCCCTCTTGTGTTCCTTGCATTAAATTAGTTGTTTGAGCAACTAAATTTTATGCTTCTGACCTGTATTAGACCCTTGTTGGTTTTCCATTAATCTCACCCAACTGACATCACTCTCTATCAAACTCAAAACAGTACTTGAAAGTATTTTTTGTGGCTTTCAAATTGTTCTGAACAGATTCTTCCTAAACTACTTTAATGACCTATTTCAGCTTTCATCTTTTATATGGACGTTCAATACTATAATGAATACAATTTCTTAAGTGGTTTGTGAGCTCTTGCTCATATAAGGTAAGTTTAATTAAAAACCTAGAAAAATTCTGTATCACAGGAATGTAAGAAGAGTAGAACTACACTTACACAGAAGGGATGAATAAGAGATGACATGGTAAAGGTTATGTAAAATAGTAGTTAGCTTAAAAAGAGCATATTAGGACATCTAATTAGCAGGTTTTGTAATACAAATGATGTGGATGTTTTGAAATTCCAAGGAAAAAGACCTGATACAATTAAAGACTTTCATAACGCTTAGTTAATTCTTGTCACGACTTCTCGTTAAGGCCAAGAAGTTGTGAGTCTTCAGAAGAGGACTGAGATATTTTTGGGGGGCAATAGGAAGATTGGGAATTACGTTAGATAGATAAAAACAAATGACAATATATATCCTCAGCCAAACACTGCGGGCCTTAAACTAATAAAAACACCCAGGCTGGGGTTATTCCTGAATAATTCATTAGAAGACATGTAGTTTTCTTTGAAATGTTGGGTGAAGGTGGTTGTTAGGGCAGAAAGTTGGATTACTCGGTTCGCTCTTCTGGCAAGAAAAGTCCTGGGATCCTACATAGTGTCTAATACGGATTATTGTATTTAGTAGTGGCTGATAGATGTTGTCAGATCTTAAATGTAAGGGTGTTTTAAGTTGTAAGCCATATGATGGAGGAGTAAGGATAAAATCCTCTCCATTGAAGTCAACCAGTGTTTGGCTTGAAGCTTTACAAGGGCCTTGGGGCTTGTGTGAGTCAGCCTAAATGCCAGTTGCCGTTTCTTTATGCATATTCATTCCTCTCCTGCTGCGATACAGGATTTTCATGGGGGGCATCACCCACAGCAAAAGAATCAAAGAGGCAAGACCCCTCTGGGATAGACACTGGGGGAGCTTGGCATAGGACCAGCTCTTCCTCTGAATCACAGGTACGAATGGCAGGGACAGCCAGCCCATAGCACACATGGGAGAGGTCTCCCCTCGGTGTCCTTCAGACACCAAATGCATCCCTTCCTTCAAAGAGTAATAACAGCGTAACATGGGCAATGGGATGAATTGATCCTTTTTTAATTTTTATTTTAAATAGACCATTTTGTTGACTCTGCAGAGCCCAATCACTTCAGTGGGAGAAGGAGTCTGCCCGCATTTTCCAGCATAACATAACAAAACCACAGTAAAACTAATAGTGAATTATGTTAATTGTAACTAAATGTCAACGGTGTTATTCTATTTACTGGTTTATTACTAAAGATGAACAGGAAGTGTGGTTGTAATTTCCACTGAGTTATTTCTACAGTACACCTGCAGTGTTTCATTTTGTTTGCCCTGGTTTTCTCTGGATGTCTTCATAGCTAGTGTTACTACCCCTAAAATTTGGTTCTCTGACTCTTTAATACTAGAGGTGATTTTATTCAGATGGAAAAGAACAGAGTTCGTTAATAACCATTTCCATCAGTTTCTTTTCTTAGTTGTATCTGATCTTATCCAGGCGTGTTTCATTCCTATGCAAAATGTATACAGTTCCTTGGGATGTCCGGGGTCTTCATAGTTTATTGTAGCAAAAGCAGAGCTATCTGGAGAACTGCCATTGAGTCATGTTCCTCCTGCTTTGTTTCCTCTCCACGTAACCTGTATTAGTCACCACTGAGACCAGTGCTTAAACAGCAGCCAAAACTAGGCCTTTAAAAAGTAAAAAAATTCTGAGACATGCCCATTAATGAATGTTTTATCCATTTAGTATGAAAAAATGCCCTTTTTTGTAAGTCTGCAGCAGTCTTGATTCCAGAATGTGATTCAGGACCAGCTTGTACTTTGAGTACTATGATACTGCAAACAGTGCATAGTTTTCAATAGAAAAAGGGCTTCTCTCTCCTGCAAAGAGCAGATTACCTTACCTGTATCTACACCACGTGTAGGTGAGCATCCAGCATCACCTGCTAGGAAGCTTGGTAGATGCCTTAGAGGTGACATGCACAGGTGCAGCATCCTGCTGCGAGGTTTCTCATGATTGCTAGCTCTCTTTAATGACAAATAATCCCAGATACACGTGCAAGAGCATCTCTTGCTTTAAACACTTGGGTGCAGTCGTGACAAAGTGTTGAGGATTTCCTTGCCTCCCCTCCTCAGCGTTAGGCACTGGGATGGGGTCTGGTGCCAAGAGGGAAAGGCTGGGGTAGGTAGAGCATGGTGATAAGTGCACCCTTCACTGCAGTGTCCATAGCAAAGCAGAGGCTCTTTTTTATTGAAAGATCATGCAAGTCCGAATAAATTAATTTTATTTATGGCCTGAAAACACCTCGAGTATTGAAGCAATTGTTGCCTTTGAACAGCAGTTACCCTCATTCTTCCACGTCAGCAGCACAGCCCACGAACTTCTGTGCAATGGGGTTTTGTAATATAGGTAATACAGATGTTTTTGAGGGCAAAATTCAAGTTAGTAAAGTTCAGGGAGGGAGACAAGGAAAAAAAATGTGAAAGATCAAAGGAAAGATGAAACTTGGATCTACCTACTTCAGGTCACAGTAATATGCTGATTATTTCAGGCACTCGCACAAGTGCATATTTGACCTCTGCTTTAAAGACCATTACCAAATGGGCAGTCTGCGGAGAGGTGGATGGAGATGATACAACCTCATCTTTTATCATGCACCTACACCGCAGCACAGAATTGCCGCTGTGCAGGCGAAACAAACCCCATATGTGGCCCAGCATCATGAGAAGGACCACGGCTGGGGTGACCTGCTGCCATTCTGACACTGCACCCCAAAAATTCGCTGCACGGTATGAAGCGCTACCATAATGCCAGCAGTGAGCATAACACCGCGCTGAGTGCTGGGCATCCAGGAGCACCCTGCACTCCATCATTAGGATGAGCGTTAGGCCTGCTGGAAGTTTTTTGCCTTTTTTTTCTTCTTAATTCTCTTAAATTCCTGTCCTGCGCTCTGTGTACCAGGAAAAGCCACAGCTCTGGCCCAAGAATGCAAAAAAAAAAAAAAATTCTGCTGTTTCTGTGGTTATGTTTTCATTTTTTATTACTAAACATTCTTTTTAACAAACTGTCGCAGTTTAGGAGCACATGGATATAAACTGTACTGGGAGGAAAAACATCTTTATCTGTCTCTGCTTGAATGCTGCATCTTTCCTTGGCCAAACGTAAAATTACTCCTTTGCACGGTATGAGGTAGCAAAATCCCCCTGGGGACTTACGGGAAAGGACCTATTGAGAAAACAGATAGCATGGGGATGAAGTCGTCATTGTACCAGTGCCATTGTTGTTAGAAACTTGAAACAGAAACATCTGAGAATAGAGAAATTAATTCTTGTCCAGCTGTTAAATACATCCCTTCTGCATTGCTCCACACCGTATCCCGAAACAGAGTCTGCTGGGGCCTTGTTCCTGATTCACAGTGTGTCTGGTGGGGTAAAATAATTCAATGTGCTCCTTCTGTTTAGTTAAATCATCATCACACTTTTCGTCATCATTTTATATGATACACATGACGAAACTCAAGTAGCTGGAAATGACTGTGTTCTCCCCGACAGTAATTTGGACAATAACCCTGCAAAATCAAACCCAAGTGGGAAGATGCTTAAATTTGAGTGGAAATTTTACATATTGTTGCTGCTAGAAAGGCCCTAAAAACACGAAGGTGCCACTGTTTCTTTGCCTGAGGCTTTCCTGGGCAGATAAACAAACAGATATTTGAATAAAATAGCCTAAAAGCAAAAGCGAGGTGATGAATTCTGGCTACAGTGCAAAGCAATAAAAAGTTTCGGGTCCATTAATGACACCAGCAAGCACCTGAGCTGAGGATGATTCACTTAGTGATCCTTGAAAAACTTGGAAAGGCTTCACTGAGCATGTAAAAACTTGGAAAGATGCTAAAAGTTTGCACGGCCATATGGGTATTGCATTTAATTTTGAAATAATACACCTATCTGGGCACTATTCTGGTGGTTGCTCTGATTTTAAGGATTTAAAGCATCTTCTAATGTTTTACTGATCAAGCTTTGCTGCACTGGCTGTGGTTAAAAGGACATTTTGTGATTGGCCTGGCTTTGCAGAAAAGCAGCCTGTGCTTAAAATCTGTGTTGGGAGGTTGTTTTCCCAATAATGCTATGCAAAATCTTAGCAGCTGCACCTAAAGGACTTCCCCAGCTATGCTGACATATAAAATATAATATTATATAACACATATAAATAATACTTATGTTGCTCTTTTGTAAATACTTTGTTCACTTAAAACTTTGCAGTTTCCCCTCTATTTCACTGCCTTTGCATGTGATACAGAGAAAAGGAGTAGCTGGGATCTGAGCCCAAAGTTCAGGATTTTCAGCTGCTGGGTCCACAACAAGAAATGCAAAAGAGCAAAAACTTTGTCCTTCAGCAGGCTGGGGGCACAACAAGAAGTATAAAAAAATCGAGGTAATTAAGCCTTGGAGAGGATCAATAATGCATAGTCCCTATAATTTAGTGCAATAAATGGAGGAAATCTGAATTCTTTCTCTAATCTGTATTCTACCACTACTGACACCAAATTAATACTGTGTAACTGGTAGCAGTATATATAGTAAAGACCAGATAAATAAAAATTGCAGTTTAAAATGCGGTGCTGTGGTTTCAGAAGGAGACATACCGAAGCCAAAATGTTGCAAACATCTTTCCAGAGTGCAAAGCCAAGCAGGAGAAAGGTGACCTTCTGTCCGTCCTCTCCTCGGTGCCATGTCCTGTGCCCATCTGCTGTCCCCGGTGTCCCTCCGGCTCCGACCTGGCGGTGCAAAGCACCGGGGTGGCCCCGTGGGGACTGCAGCTGTGCACGGGCTGGCAGTAAAATCCCACTGGGTGGTGGGAAGATCTGCGGGTTCAGCTCAAGACTGGCTGCAACCTAAAAATCTGCTTTTAGTTTTCCTTTTGCATCACCCTGAAATTGTGCCCTGCCTTGGACAGGGAGAAAACACTCAGAGAGAGTCTGAGCTGCTGAATCCATCAGGTTTGTGCTGCATCGAGAAGGACAAACACATATGATCCTTTACAACGAGAGAAAACACCTTTATCTTGCCTTGCTTTATGTTCAGACACCTCCTGGCACACAAGTGAGCCAGGGGACGTGGATAAACCAGCCAGGGCGTAGTCCAAGCACTGTTGGCCTATGCTGAGGACTCTGTGTCCTGGGGATGTATTTTCACCTGTGTAAAACAGGATATATTTTCATAGGTTGCCCAGATAAATGAATAGGAAGAAAACTTTTTGGAAAAAGTTCTTTTTGGAAAAGAAGTTTGAAATTGTTTACTGAAATTGTTTATTTGCTTAAATCAGTGATTTTGATGTAGAGAGGGGTCTGACTCATATACCAAAATGATTGATTTAAATAATTTCAGTCAACTTGTTATCAGAAAGTAAGTATTGACCACGATGAACGCTTCAAATTTAAACTTTAATGACAGTATCTCCACCCTGTCCAGTTTTGACCCACGAATTCCTGATTCTTTTGCTTTGGCTCTCACTGCTGTTCCCTGTTTATCGAGGAGCATTTTGCTTTGGTTTCAGCCCTTGCACTGACTTTCATCTGGAGTTTTGGATTCAAATGAACCCATTTCTCAAAGGAAATCCTGCCAGAAAGCATAAGAAGTTGTGCCTTTGCTGAGGTTAATTTAACCACTGTGCTTTAACTATGTTTTTCTAATTATCTAGCACCTTTGTTAGAAGCTCACACTGAATCCTCATTTTGATGTGATTGCTCATCTATGACGTGCAATTAAAATATCCTGCAATGACTGCAGAATGCCCAGCATCATCTGAGACCCTCACCTGGAGAGCTATATCATATAATCAGTCATTTAGAGGTCCCAGTTCTGGCATCCTTATTTTTATCCGTGCCTCAGTGGAGGAGTGTATAGGACAGTATATATTTTATAATATGCCTTAGTCAGTGAGCATGCATATTGTTGCCTTATACTGTTGCTACTTTTTTTGCATGCCAGCCAAAACCTTGGTGGCTTCTGGGGTGATCGGTGATTGCATTATGTGCTGTTACAAAGATAAAATGAAACCCCAGCTATAACATTTTATTATGAAAATGTGTAAAAGAGGCAATAGAGTTTAATTGCAGTATAACTCCAGTTTAGCTGCTTTGATTGCAGTGTGATTATATTATTGAGCAGTCTTAGGAAACTCCTGTTACAGATACATGTACGCACATCTGTTTTCATAATGTTATTTATCATATTCCTTTATGGTTGTAGTTCTTGCAGTCAGAGAATAAGGTATTCTCCTGAAATCATACTTCACAGAAAATTTTTCCTCCACCATCCAACACACGCTCTTTTCAGAGGGACGGACAAGAAAATCTCTGCATCACCTCTGTCTGTATCTGTTATGACTCAGTTATTCACAGCGGAATTGACTTTGTGGTATACATCCCATATACATATTTTTCATCTCGGGGCACTCATAAATGTACCTCTTTGAAGTTGTTAGTATCGTCAAATCTTTCTTACAGAATTTTTGCTGTTGCTTCAGTAACCCTCTAACACATTTACAGAAGATTTTAAGCATAACAGGAGATGATGCTCACACCCGATTATTAGGGTGTTATTATTACATTTAAAGCTCTACTGTGATTAGCCATTATTAAAACACCTGTTTATCATTAGGCAGGAGAAATGTGAATATAAAGTTCGAGTAGTGAGTATAATTAGCAGTGCAGAAGTGAGTTGTCTGCACTTAACTTTTCTTGAGCTGCATGGTCCTTGTTAGCACAGTTCGCTAGTACACAGCTATATGTATAATTGGGGGATGTATATATTTAAAAAATAATGAAATATATATTATATATTATATAACTATATTTTATATATACTCTATATAAAATCATAAATAATTATATATATAAAAGTATGTGTGTGTATATATGTAAATTTGTGTATATACATTCATATATAAAAATATAGTTGTATGTGTATATAACTTGGGTTACTAGGGTGTACCTTCAGGGGAATGTGACGTGTCCTAGGCTTGTTAAGTAAGCCTGTGGTCCTGTGCTCCCATGATGATTGCCAGCTGCTGAGATTTGTTTTAACAGAACAATTTCTAGCAGCAATAAATAGATCTTCATTTTCCTCGAGAGGTACTAAATTATATTTGCCGTTTACCTAAGTGCATTAAGAGACCGAGTGAGAGCCTACGTAGCATGGGCCATGCAGCAACGATTCTTTCTGGTCTTTGGGGAATCAAATACGATGTAGTGCTTCATAAAGCATCTGTGGATCAGAGGAGAATGAGTAAGTGTTTGCCACTTACCCGGCTCTGTGATGCCCTTGTGGACCTCAGAGATAGGTGGTATCTATCTTTGCAGCTATATCTGAACCCCTTGCAGGAAGGAAAATCCATTGAGTACCTTTACTACATACATGTTTACTACATACATGTATGTTTACTACATCCATGTATGTTTACTACATACATGAAAAACAAGAGTTAGCTGATTGTCACCAGTCACTGATTTAACACATATAACGCATAGCCTGTAGATGCATCTGACAGGCCAAGGATGGGGACTGTGCCATTCAGAGGCTGCGCTCTTACATGCTGTGGTGGACTCCAGTGGGAATTTGGTCCCAGGTGCCGATCAAATGTGTCCGTTAAGGAACAGCTGGCCAGGATTGAGACCCGGATGAAACTTTTTATTTTTCACATCTACTTGTTTGCATAAGGTGATGAATCCATTAAAATACACTGGGAAGCAGAAGTAGATAAAGTTATTTATAGGAAGGATGCCTTATCTTTCAGAATTGCATGAGACAATAGAAAAAGAGGTGAATTTAAGTATTTGCTGTCTTCTGACCTTACTCAATTAGTGGTGTTATCTTAAGAGTGATGCCTTGCTATGAGGACTGTATGAAACAAATACAGGTGAAAACTTGAATTTTACTCTAAAGGATGGCTGTACTTGGAAAAAATATTTCTGATGAACAAATAAGATGTGCTCGTGGTACACGTTCATGATAGGGCACTGGGATGCTGTTGGATATTTTAGTCCAAACAAAAAAAAATTATAAACTCCTATTTCATCCATTCTTTTCACATTCCCTACATCTTTTTTTAAAATATTCAATTATCACTGGTTTTGCCAGTCATGACCAAGCAAGTCACCTTTTTGCCTTGTATGATAATCATACACTACACTGAATAAAAACCATCCTGAAATTGCCAGGCTGGCTGTAATTCCCTACATTTTTTCATTTCTGATAGAAAGCACCTACTTCACAAGACCATCTTTTCCTGCTCTCACTGAATTTACAGGGATTTTACTGAGTTTTTAGTGACTTGATATCAACCCTCCTCATCATCAGCCAGTACAGCAAGAGACCATCCTTTTCAGTGAATGCGTCCAGCATACCCTGTTGAATAATATTCATTTCTTCCTCTAGGATAGAGCTCACCTAAAAATCAATTAGAACCCCTATTTTGAAGAAGACAGTAAAAAACCAGAAAAACAGAGATCCCATTCATATCAGTTGTCTCTTCCACTCTGAAGAAAGTGAAAGACTAGTGAAAGAATATTTTTTTACAGAAATCTTGCATACTAAAGCTGTAGGTCATTCTTTCCCATCAGTTTGATTATAAAACTAAAAATGCTTCTCAAAAAGGAGTTTCTGTCTTGAAAATGAGAAGAGGCTTTAAATGATGTGATGCATTCACTTAGTTTTGCAATGCAATTTGAGAAGAAAAATTTAATTTGCACATTAAAGGTTTTATATCCTGCAAATGCAGTTAGGGATAAAAACTCATTAACCAGGGTGTTCGTGAACTAAAGGGCCAGCAAATAAAAGCAAAGTAATTTCTTGGATTTTTATTTGTGAGAATATTTGTAAATATTTTGTTGAAAGTAATTTTGCTCATTTGTGTTTCCTGTAGTGAAATGGGATATGGGGATGAAATTTATTGCAATCACTCTCTGAAAAAAAAAAAAAAAAAAAAAAAATCAAAATGTTCAGGTATTTAGAGTAGCTTTGTTTCATTAAACTGTTTCCCTAAGGAGAAACTCTATTGTAAACTGTATGTATGCAAGCAATGCAAATGTCTAAGCCACATCTGAGATGAAAATCTGGACCATTTGGGGTTCTGTGCATCCAATTCACATGATCCTGTTTCCTTTGAGCATCTGTACTTTATGCAATGGTAATCTGTTATGCTTGTTTTACAACGGGACTTTGCTTCAGAAGTATATGATGTAGTGTATGGTATGTAACGTTGAGGTCTTGGAATTTATCAGAGACCTGAAAACTGAAGTTGGAAAAAAATGACTCAAAACCTCTGGAATCAGCAGGTGTTCAGTTATTAGGATATAAAAGGACTCGGTCCTGGAAAACCTCTCGAGGTCAAGGAGAAATTTGTCATTTACTTTGGGAGTAGGGTGAAACCTTACTGAATTTTGCTGTCTCGGAAACGGGATAATCCGCTAAAAATTTCCCCACGTCACTCGGTGTCATAGGCAATGATGTGTCCCAGGTTACAGTGAACTGACCCCTTATGTCTTGTTTGCTTTCAGCCTGCATTGATTTCTTCTCATCTCACAGTTGCTTTTAGGCAATCTTTCCAAAAGCCCATGTACTACAGCTAAAATTTCAGATATTTGGGATCATTTCAATGCATGCTTAGTCCATTGTCCAGTGGCTGAGTTTTATGTTACTGTTTTGAAATGTGTACCCATTTTCATGCTTCCTCATGAATGAATTTGTTTTCCTCCACAGTTCACAACAGGTTTTTCAAATTTTGACATTTTGCTAATTACATTTTCCCCTTGTCTTGTTTTTTCCAGCTCTCGTAAATGTGAAACTTTGGGCTATTGATCGGCAATGTTTTCAAACAATAATGATGAGGACAGGCCTCATCAAGCATACTGAGTATATGGAATTTTTAAAAAGGTATGACACTTGTTTATTTTATCAAAAAATACAGTGAATCTGCCATCCTCATCTTTTGTCTTTTTTTGTGAGTGCAGTATTTGATTTGTTTCCTTCTCATCTCTTTTTTTTTTTTTATTTGCTGTTTAACCATCTGTAAGCCATATCCTCCAGCTCCAGGAGGAGTCTTGCCACAGTTTAGTTTTGTTCCCGTTGGGAGTTACTCATTGGCAAAGAGTCACGCAGCCGAGGTGTAAGAGAAAAAGCTTTAATACGAGTCATTTGAAGCATACCTTATTAAAGAAAATACCACGAGAAAAAAAAACATCCTCACTGGGAAAAAATCTGGTTCATAAACTGTTGTAGAAGCAAGTCCATTCAAAGTGTGTTCTTGTGCTTCTAGAGGTAAATTGCAAGTTTGTAGAGAAACAAAAGCTGTAGGTTGTGGTAAAATATGGGTTAGAGAAGTAACAAGAAAGACATAAAGCCAAGTCTTTCACTCCTTAAATTTGCCTCTCTCAGACTTTCCTTTGGTTTGTGCTACCATTTCAAACTAGAACCAATCCTCCTTACTGAAGCAATGCCTAATATCCCAATAATTCAAGTGTGTCACAGCAGTGAAGAACGGGCTATGTTTCATGTCAGCAAAATAATCCCAAATAAAACCATAATGTCACTGAATCCTGGAGAAAAAAATCACCCAAATCAATGTGACGCTGCAAGTAATCCCATCATTATGAAGGCTTCACTACGCCAGGCTTGTCCCAGATCAAAACATCCCACACTGCATCATTTCCCCCCTGAACCGACAACCCCGCTGTGCAGAAGCAGTGCGAGGGGTAAAATTATACCCAAGAGATGATTTCTCTTGATGGCGGATGGGGATATGCACAAAATCCTTCAGATTTGGGCTCCTTTTCCCCATCTCTCTCCAGGGGGAAGCGGTACTTGATTTCTTTCTTTTTTATTTTGGGTTCAGCTAGTTTTCAATATATAAAAATATTTTAGAAATATTACTTCATTTCCAGAAGTTGCTTCTTTTTTCTGAAGAGGGGGTTTCAGAGAAATGTGCTGTTGTAGGATCTAGAAGATCTTACAGTTTGCAAACTAGTGACCTGAGTAATGATACAACCCCTTAAAAAGGATGTTTGGGATGAGAAATGAATCCCACACAACCATATCAGATGACAGGTAACAGGTCTCCCTAATGTAGGCATACTAAATTTTACCATGCCATGTCACGTGCTTGATTTAGTTTTGTTTCTGACCTGCTTTTTTATGTGTTTTCAAACTTAAGGCTGTTAAAATTAGAAAAACAGGCACAGTACATTCACTTGGGCATTCAGTAATGTAAACTCAAGGGGTAGCCTGTGTTCATTCAACTTGAAATTAGTTTTTCTCCAGTTAACATTGGAGGAAAAAGGGAGTCAGAAAAAAACCAATTATTATTATTTGTTATGTATCATATGTAATAATACAATATATATGTCTAGTAATATAGAAATATATGTATATACTAACTAAATCTCTGTGATGATATTGTCAGGGAGTCATAAAATTGAGGTGTCCCACAGGGTGGCCACAGTCCTGTGATCTGCAGGCAAGGCTTTAGGAATGGGGCAGGGCAAGTGGAGCCAAGGTGATCCCGTGGGACCAATACCCTGGGCACGAGTGTGGCTGTACCGCAGCTGAGCCAGGACCACGAGTGAGGAATTACTCGAAGATCAGGCACCATTAGCTGCTTAGCTATGGGAGCAAAGAACTGCCCAACTCACTACACTGGTTCTTGGCTGGGTTGACATCCCACCTCCTGGTCTTTCCTTGTGGCCAGGAGTTTCACCTATGGTTATTTTCAGTGGTGAATAGAAATAATAATAAAATAATGAAACTAAAATAATTGGCCAGGCAGCATGGCCTCTGATGAAGACAAGGTGTTCCCTAGAGAGGACCAGGAGCTCCATGGAGATGTTCTGCTGCTCAGAGATCGCTTGAAATTGTAGTCATGAAAGTCTAGCTTTTTCCAGGTGTCTCAGTTTATGGTTATTAACAACCAACCTTGGGAGAGACAACAAAACCTGTTGCCATACTGAAAGGGTGTTAAAAATTGTAAATTTAAACATTAACAAGCACTGGCCTTCCTTGTGTGCTGGTGAATGAAACCAAAAAATGAATATAAGATCAGTTCTGGGGGTTAGAGCCTCTGGCTCTCTTTCAAAGCAGAAACTATGCACACATTAAGCTCTTAAGCTTTGAGCTTTAATAGAGATTTTCTAGAAGATTGTCGAGATTAATTTGGATGCAGGTTCCACAGAGCCTGCCCAGCTTTAATTTTGAAGCAAATAGTGTGAGGAAGAAACCGAGAAGCGTTTTCCCACACTGTGTCTGAGCTTCTTTGACACAGTGTATCGAGCTGCATATTACCGCTCATTAGAAAGGCCTAAAGCAAGCATTGTTTTCTTTAAATCTTACAGTTTGAATTTGGGAAAAGATTTCTTCCTATGCAACAATTGTAGCATGGGGCACATAGCTGTAGGAAGGTCATTACAAAATGGTGTGTACCCATTGTGTCTTACAGTTGCGCTCTGTCCATCAATAGCTATCTTAAGCTCATGTTAAATTCCATCTTAAGCTCATATTAAATTCCATTTATTACATTAAATGCTCATTTTAAAGGATGCTTTCCTTCTAAATCTTTTTAAGGAAAAAATAGGTTAAATCTTGAAAATAAGGAGTATGTCAATTGTTGACCTTATTGTTTGTTCTTTTTTTTTTCTTTCTTATATTGATAAGTGAATGAAAATGCTCATGTTAAGAAATCAAATGAAATAGAAACAAAGGTTTAAGTGGTACCTGTTCACAGAAAAGTCAGTGGGGTTGGACAGCATTCTTTTCTGCTGACATTGGTCTAAAAATGTTACCCTTTCTAATCTTGTCGTTAGTCACAATAACGTCATGGTCATTGTCTTCAATAATATATTTTCACCTATGAACAAAATACAATAGAAATTAAGCTTTTGGGGATGAAATAAGACTATTCATATATTCTCATTTATTTTGCTGAAAATAAGTGCAGTTTGAGCACTGGTATCTGCAGGGCTCCTTGTAGTCATTGTACAAAGTATTACCACACAACCAGCATGGTTGTTTTGCCGTGTTTTTCCATAGATGTGTTTTCCGTGTTTTTCCATATTGATGACACAGGTCAGCTACTGTTTTCTTAGTTTCACCCTTTTATGTCCAGAGTATGTATAGTCCAGTCCTTTCTTCTGAATGCCCTGAGAAAACCTTAAAAAGTACATTTCCTGGTTAAGAAATCCAGCTCTACCATCCTAATGGGTCCTGAGCCAGAAGGCTGTCTCCTGGTTTGGTCCAAGGGGTAATAGTACACATTAATGGGCTTATAAAACTTGAGATAACTCTTCTGACTTATATAAATCAGCAGCAATATACTGGAGTGAGGAGCAAGTGAACATCCTCTTTTTCATAGTATTTATGAGGAACAGGTCTGTGTATCCCTTTCTGCTGCTTGTAAAGTCAACAGATGATCCTTGAAGTGATCAAAAGATGGCCTAATTCCTGAGCAGCACCTGCTTCAAGTAAGGGATGGAAAATCCAGACTATTTTTTGATCCCTGTGTATGTGCTGAATGACAAACAACAGCAATGATTCCCTTTGAAACACAGATTTTTGGTAGCTCATTATGTGGCTAAATCAATGCTAGATCGAGCTAGTTTGTAGTGCAGCTAACAGTAAAAAGTTAAATATAATATTATGCTGTAGATTTAGTAAATCCTTATGGTATAGGTTTTTGTTGCTGAACATTTCTTTAGTTTTTACCCAACTTAGTGCTTTCTGTACATCATTGAATATATTTGCCCTTACACAAGCAAGAAAGAGCATCGTTCTGCAGTGCAGGTTACAGCTGTATTAAAATCAACTGTACATTTCACTGCAGTGTTCATTGTTATAATGTGATTTCCTTCTCAAACCTGTACTAAAATAATTCTATTTAAGCTAGATCAGAATTTTTCAGTTAAGGAAACAGCTATTTATAAAACAAATTTGTCCAGGAAATAAAAGATGGGGAAAAGCCTTATACTGTGGCAAGTGTATTAATGTCCTGCTAAATCATAGAAGTTTTAAGGAGGGGTACAAATATCCACTCTTCAAAAACACCATAATGCCTTGGAAGAGTAAATGTTGTATTTTTTTTACAAAAAAACTTCCTAAATGTTCCATTAAAAGAGGCTTCATGTTCCGGTCCACTGTGTAAACTCTGATTCATCCAAGACCCTGGAACAGATCAGGAGAACAAATGATGAATACTCTGTGTCGCCTTGGAGGCAGGATCTAGCTTTAGAAGTGGAAACTTAAAGGAAGTTCACACATACACACACAATCTTGAATCTTATAAATAAAAATTTAGTAGTGCTAATAGAAAGAAAATTGAAGTATCTTGTTAGCCCAAGCTCTTAACTTAATGTCACTTTCGTCTGGCTGAAGAAGTGCCCACTCTTCAGCCTTTAACATTTTGTCATAGCGCTCTAGCTTGATCTTGAGTCTTGTTGACAGTTTTATCCGACTCCAAGTTGGCTGAAGTGGGGAGTTTTGATCTGAGCAGACATGGCAGAACTGAGCTGGTTGTATCTAAGAAATGGGAGTTTATGCACCCGTGGCTTGTCTGTGTGGGGAATTAGGCTGGTAAAGTTTTTTGTGTGTAGTCATGTATTTAATTGTGGTGACACGTACTGAAATTGGTTAATGTGAGTAGCGTGAGGATTTCAGAGTGAAGGTTTTGCATTTCATGCAAGTCGTTTGTCAGTGAGAGGAAAGCAAATACAAAAATGTGTGAAGCTTTGTTAAATGACTGTCTTTGTAAGATTGCCTGCAGTTTCGCATGAAATGTTTCCTGAAGTGCATCTTAGGGTGAAATTATACTGGATAGAAGTGGGAGAGAAATTAAGAGAGTGAGGCAAAGGGAGGAGAGACTTTGGAAAAGGAAAGTTGGAGATTGATGGTGAGTTGGTGAAGAATGTATGTTGTTTCAGCTGACTAAATCTGCAAAACGGGTTTGGGCTTAAAGAAGACCTAACTTTTGTGGAGCACTGGAATGTAGACAAAGCAAAGAGGGGACAGCAGAGAAAGAGGAAAAGGTAAATTATTTCTATAAGGCAAATAAATGCATCTATTCTTAATGCAAAGCCAAATATAAGAACAGATGTACTGGTTCAAACCGGGAGCCCACCTGGACCGGCATCCTTTTCATCCCAAGGTGTTGCTCAAGGCCAAAACGGAGAAGACCGTCCCCACTAGGATGGGTGTGCAGTCCAAGACTTTGAAAGCCAAGAGCGTCATCTTGAAGGGTGTTCACAACCACAAGATCTCGCCATCACCCACCTTTAGGATGTCCAAATTTTCAAAGACAGTCCAAGGAGTGTCTCTCAGGGGAACAAGCTGGACTCTTAAATCATGATCAGGTTCCGTCTGACCTCAGAGGCAATCAAGAATTCTGTCAAGTTACCTCGCTTTTACTTTCACTGTTGCTGTCCAGGCTGATGAACACCAAATCAAACATGTGATCCATGAACTGCGCTATTGAAACAGGGACAAGAAAGCTTATGTCAATTATGATCTGCTGGATGGAGCCGGGAAGGCTGGAAACATGCAAACAGCATCTCCCAAGAGCTGTAGATGAGATGACAAAACTTGTAAATCAGCTCACCTTCCTCTACCATGCCCCATACTGTCCATAATAAGAAGCCTAGGAAAGAGTAAAACTAGGGAGAGGTAATAGATACACAATTTGACTGCTTTGCAGCTGAGCTGGCTTTCTGACTCCTGTCTGTGGAAAGCTCTGAATTGTTTCTTTCTTCTGAAGCATTCACACATGACATTTTTCAGCCCTCTCTTTCCTGTTAGCATAACTCAAGCGAGGCGGATCGTATGCCACCCACAATTTTACTCCAATTTGCAGAGCTTTCAAGTAGTATCTTCCTTTCTCTCTGAAGATGCACTGTTCCTTATATTGTCTGACGCTGCATGAACACCACAGGTCTGCGAAGAGAGGGAAGATTGAATGACTGATCTGCATTAGAGCATGTCTGTTACATGGCAATTTTAGCTGGAAAGCATAAGTGAATGGAGTCTTCCCACGTTACAAGAAGGGCCAGCTTTGAAGAGGGCAGCTGGAAACAATGGGGACTCTTTCAGAGCAGACATCCACCTACTTCATTCTTGGCTGAGGTCTACAGCCACCTTGAGTCCACAGTAAGGGTTAAAATTATACTTTTTTCGTAACTGTGAGCAAAAGGATAGGCAAGAGAGACTATCAAGCAGGCAGAAAATCAACTCAACTTTGAGCACAATTAGTGCAGGAAGGTTTAATGGTGTTGTAGGACTCCTCACTGATCCTCAAAATGAAGAATGAATTCATGCTTGTATGCAACTGTCCTGGTTTCAGCTGGGATAGAGTTAATTTTCGTCTTGGTAGCTGGTGTGGGGCTGTGTTTTGGGTTTAGGATGAGAGCAATGTCGATGATACACTGATGCTTTGGTTCTTGCTAAGTAGTGCTAAGCTGTCTCTGAATAGGTGCTAAGTGGCGCTCACACTGGTCAAGGACTTTTCAGCTTCCCCTGCTCTGCCGGGGGCACAAGAAGCTGGGAGGGGGCACAACCGGGGGGAGGGCTGGCCCAGACTGGCCCAAGGGCTATTCCATACCATATGACATCATGCTCAGTATATAAGCTGGGGGAAGAAGAAGGAAGGGGGGGACATTGGGTATGATGGTGTTTGTCCTCCCAAGTAACCATTACGCGTGATGGAGCCCTGCTTTCCTGGAGATGGCTGAACACCTGCCTGATGATGGGAAGTAGTGAATGAATTCCTTGTTCTGTTTTGTTTGCGTGCACGGTTTTTGCTTTGCCTATTTAACTGCTCTATTTCATTTTACTTCAATTATTAAACTGTTCTTATCTCAACCCACGAGTTTCCTCCCTTTTACCCTTCTGATTCTCTCCCCCATCCCACTGGGGGGGAGTGAGCGAGTGGCTGCGTGGTGCTGAGTTGCTGGCTGGGGTTAAACCACGACAGCAACACATCAGAAAAAAATCTATATACTGCCCCTTTCAGTTGTTTTTGGTTGGTTTTTTTTTTAAGATGAGTTGGAAGTACAGGTTAGCCCTGGACTCTCTGAAGGTCATGTTAAACTCACCATGCCATGAGGAGCTACACTGAGTTATTACACCTGGAGCTTTAGTGGAAAGGCTAAGATGACTTGAGAGAGTTTGCAAGACTGAAACTTTAGTCTTTTGCATTTTGGTTGGATAAATCATGTGTTATAGCCAGCACTGGGGAAAACAGACGTTTTAGAAAACCATGCATACCACCACTAGCTTTGTGTTTCTCAGCTTGGATTTCTCACTGTTAACGATAAATTGGAGTGCACAGAGCACCACATCCCAGGTTGTAATTCATGCAAACTGCCACGAATCCATGCATGTGTCAACAGGGTGCAGCTAATGGGCTGCCAAGGATTGCCAAGCTCCCCCGAGTAAGAGCAAGTGGGACCAACAGCAGGTTGGAGCTGGGCGGTCGGCCAAGATGGACACCGCAGGGAAGAGCATTAATGAGTTACCGCAATGGGGGAGGACGGCAGCAGCCTCTGGGATGCAAACCAGAGAGTAAATAAGATGTCAGGAAGCAAGCTAGGGGTAGAAAGAAGGAAAAGGCTGTTGTATTTCCTTGGGCGGGTGTGGGAAGGATTCAGGGATAGTTTTATGTGAGAAGCTGAACGTAAGGCTGCAGACGGTGAAGATACCCAGGATGCCCACGGGAGCTCTCAGGAGGTCCTCGCACCTCCTGGGCTCATGCATAAAGTAAGAAGACAGCCTGTGATACGGGTTTTGTGGTACTTCAGTAGCCCTGCGTGGGAAAAAAGCTGTGTTTTGGCTTTGGACATCACACCAAATCTTGTCTGTTCTGTTTGGTTTTTACCGCATTGCTTTAAATTCAGTTTGTGCTGGGGACACTTGAGGATATCTTGAAGGAAGTTTCTGTTTGCAGGTGGCTGAGTGTGAGGAGGTGGTTTCACCGCACCACGGTGCACAGGCAGGCGCTGAAGCAGAACTGAAATGATGTGCCATGGTATCAAACTGTCAATTTTCTTTTGCCCTTTAGCAAGAAAAATAGTCTTTCTCATCTGTCGGTGGAGGGAAGGCCAGGTTAAGATTTTTTTAAAATACTTTTTGTAATTAATTATTTTAGTAGCCACAATCTAGCCTCCATAATCCCTTGTGAGTGCTATTAATGCATGGGGCTGGGGCAGATATTTTTTAAGTAATAGAAGTTTAATATTGACCAAGTATGTTTTAATCTAAGCGAAAACTTTATTGGAGGCAATGCACCACAAGGAAAAGGGAAGAGAAATGAAGAGAAGGTGAAAGTCTCATATTCCTGTTGATTCAGAGCGTGAGGAAGAGGGAGGAATAATTGCTATAGTTTTTTTTTATACGGGAGCATTTCAATCAAGGCAGCTCCAATAACGCGATTAAGTGCATTAAGAGGACTGAAGACAGCAGCTTCGGACCACCCTGAAGATAGCATTGGTCTTGGTGTCAGCTGTATTTGAAATGTAGATTTATATACATGGGAATAAGTCTATATTTCATTTTAATGTCATTGAATCTTAGACTCATAGAATGGTTTGGGTTGGAAGGGGCCTTTGAAGATCATCTAGTCCAACCCTCACTGCCATGGGCAGGGACATCTTCCACTAGATGAGGTTGCTCAGAGCCCCGTCCAACCTGACCTTGAATATTTCCAGGGATGGGGCACCTACCGCCTCACTGGGCAAGCTGTACCAGTGTCTCACCACCCTCATCGTAGAACATTTCTTCCTTATGTCCAGTCTAAACCTACCCTCTTTGCACAGACTATTCCTTTGCACACCAAAGTGAGTCTCGATGGGGCGTGCTGTGATTTCCCTTTTGCTACTTACTGCTGCCGATCTGCAATTTGGCAGTAAATCACTTACCCAAGGCAGGTGACAGACAGTGACTTTGCTCCCAGCATCCATCCATGGGGCAATTTAGGGCTTTGCAGAAATGATGAATTGATATGTCTAGTGGGAAACAGCCAGTTGCGGGGACCAGGGGGTGCAGAAATGGAAACTGTGGGCTGTGTGACGGAGGCCACAGGTGGTAGCGGTAATAAGACGTCTGAGGATGGTGAGGATTTTGAAGCGTTTGACTTTGCCCGTTTTTTTTTTCATTCAACTCGGAGTTTTCTTGGTGAGGTGAAATCTAATGTGCTGGTAGGATTGCTGTGCTACATGACACAATGTCTTTACATTTCAAAGGAGAACAAAGCCACGTATGTCCTTTTTCCCCCCACAGTGACTCCATTAGTAAGGAAAAACACCTTCGAAGATGCACTCATAATCTCAATAGACTCAAGACCTTATTTTGGTTTAAATCTATGCTCCCTTCTTGTAGATTATTGTATTGTAGTGGTTCCAAGTCAACATCATCCAGGTAAAATCTATTCTGCCGGTACACGTGTAGCCATTTGGGCTCTTCAAGCTTAGAAAGAAAAGAGGACAATTCCTTCATCACTAAATGTTAAAAGGTAATAGTGATGAAGGTTTGTGACCTTGCATAGAAAGAAGGGAGGAAAGATCATGCATAAAGATTCACTGTTGCAGGGATAAAAAACAACACACACACAAAAAAAAAAGAATTCTGCTGAGTCAGCAACCCTGCCATCTAAGTTGGAAGACAGAATTTTTTTTTTAAATGAGCAGAAAAAAACAAGAAGCAGTTGAGAACTAAAGAAATTTCATGATTCAGATCAGTTAAAATACCTTTACTTTTTATATGGTGAGTCTCACAAACCAGATGCTCTCAGGAAGACTGATGGAGTGTCTCATTCTTTAGCTTAAGAAAAAAATGAATTCGAAACACTATCCAACAGCAGCTCCAAATGGTTTTATTGCAGTTTTCCCAGAGGTAAATGCAAGGATTGGGCTGTGCGTCTCTTTTGTAAAACTTGCTGAAGATAACCAGCCTAGGAGCCGTGGGAAACAAGCTGGCACAGGGATCAGTGTCTGTGGGGAAGGCAGAGATGGCAAAAAACTGAAATCAAGCCAGAATAAGGCTGTGACTATCAATAAATTAATCCATTCTGTATGGTCAGTTAACAGAAGAGCTTTTCTTGGTGATGTTTTGTACTTCTTGCAGCGTTATATGAAGGCTGGAGCTCCAGGGATGCTTGTATTTCTGGAGTGGTTTAGCCCTGTGCTAACAGCTGCTGATTCATCGAGAAGGCGAGGTGGTGTCAGGAATTAAATCTTGGACTTTTTCTTCTTAGATGGTTGGCTGCTAACCTTTAAAATTAATGGTGTTGATTTTTAATTTTCGAATCCCGTTGTTTTGGTTTTTTTTTTTTAGGGTGAATGCTGTCTTTTTTATTTGTCATCAGTTATAGTTTCTTCCCATGATAAGAATCACGTTTTACTTTTCAAGAGCCTGATCTCAGGTACAGATCAATCAGCAGGACGTAATTACTGGTAAACCAGGAGGTTTTCCACCTATACAAACGGGACCAGAGTCTGGTCCTCTGTTGTTGCAGTGGTGCTTCAGAGCCATCAGGGATGGTTACATCTGACATCCTGCCTGTTTGGAGAAAGAAAACTCTTGTCAGTACTTTTGCGTCAGGTCAAAACCAATCCTGGCTCGCTGCCCAACTATTAGTTCCTGTCATGATTCGGAGGACAGCGGCTTCCTGAGCTCTGGTGCAAACCGGGCTGAGAAATGACTTAGATATTTGTGGTTTCTGCAGCAGCGAAGAAATCAAGCTCTTCACAGCTTGATGCAGAACATTAGGCATAACTGGAGATTTATTAAGGTGTTAGGGTTTGTTTGAAGTAATTCGTCCTTACCAAATTAATATTTTGTATTGTAATATTATGTGGATGTTTGTGGCTGTGTATACCGAGAAGATTGTTTTCTATTGGTTGCTCAAATGTAGTGAAGAGTAGGCTGATTAAGATTTAGGGTTTATACTACAAATACTAAAACAGATCAAATTATTAGATATTAAGGTTATTTTATTCTGATCACATTATAGTGTGACTTAAAATTTAGGATTCTGGAAAGGTAGCATGATCTCTGAGTCAAAATCTGCAGCACTTAGCTACGTCCTGGACAGCCTTGGATGGCTTCGTCTTCTCTTACAAGAGATGAGCTGAGGAGGCAGCCCAGAATAACTGGGCAAGACTTGTTAGGTTGTTATTTTGCAGATGCTATATGGTGATAATCTCTGGGTCTTTGATCTATCAACTATTTAAAATGCCCGGGTTAGTCGTTCACTCCCTAGCTGCGGCAGAATAGAGCTGAACAGTGACGCTTGGTATTAAAGCGTTAAAGATGGATGAATTGTGATGAATTGCAGAAGATGAGACATTTTGGAGGTTTTTCAGAGCATGGTTTATGCTTCGTGTTTATGTTTTGTTTCAAGATGAGCGATGATGAGCAGCAGTTGTGACTTGTAGTGGATGGATTAAGTAGAGAGATGCTCTTCAGAGCTATAGAGAGATGGGAATAGGCAGTCTCTGATTTTGTAAAATAGAAGATATCCATGATGTCATCATGGGAACTAGAAAATACCCCTGATACTTGACCAGTTTGGTGGCATGCAGGTGAAGCAGCATAGGATGGCCATTCAGCCCAACCTGAACCAAAACCACCCGTGGGCTCCCAGAGATACTCAGCTGTCCAAAGAAGCCAGTTGGGGACAGTCCCAGTTTGGGATCCCATCCCAAATGAGTGGAAGAGATAGAAGACAAAAGAACATTGAGATGAAATGTGGTATTTAGGAGATGCTTAACTCGACAGACAGCTGCTGAAACATACTGACATTAATGGCTGTCTTTTGGGATATGTAAGGAAGGGTAGTGGTGATGAAGTAGGAACTATAGAAAAGTAAAGTATAGACGTGATGAAAGAAGGAAAAGCATACAAGAAAAAATACAGAACTAATACTGCTAAGGGCCATGCAAGAGGAAAAAAAACGATAGTTGTGGTAATATTGGTCCCACTCTGAGCTGTAAGGTGTGGAAATGGTAATGCTGTCTAAAGAAACAAAAATTAATTGGAAGTGGTGGAAATACGCAATAATCCAACTGTTCAGTACGTTGATGATGAAATTCAACGGCTATTAGAATTAGTTATTTTAAAATCAACAAGTCCAGGTAGCTTGCATCAAAGAATTATTTTAAGAGTTGTTGAGGGTGGGTTTTTGGTCATTAACACTGATTTTAATGAATCTTGTGACAGCTCAGAGGTTCCAGAAATGGAAGGCACAGTTTATGTCAGGCTGCTTTTGATTAAACGTGCTGATATTGATCTTGAACAAAATATATAGCAACTGAAATGGGATTCAGGTTGTAAAAGAAGATGATAGGATTGTGAGACACAGTGGGCTTGTGAGAAGTAAGCCTTGGAAATTTTTTTTCTGGTCTTTTATTGTGGAAACAAATCTGGATGATAAGTGTGGAAGCATTGACATTCTGTAATCAGACACCTGTGAGGAGCTTGACAGGGTATGAAGCAGCTGAAAGCTAGCTTAGAAAAGGGTTGGAGGGTCTGCATCAGTGGCTGAAAATGAAACCAATGCAATGCTTGGCCAAAAAAGACTAAAGAAGTCCTTGGACCGGCAGTCAAAACCAGGACAGTTGCATGAGCTTGCATATGGTGTGCTCTCTGCAGCTGCAAGGTCTCGCCCAACTCAGGTGTCCGTAATTCAGGAGGGACGCAGACAGGTACATTGCGTAGAGTTGAGAGAAGGGCCATGGGAGTGAGTATGGGGTTACAAAAGATGCCTGATACTGAGGGATGCAAGGAGCTCAGTACATCTAGTCTAACCTAGAGAAGGCAGTGGAGTAATACGGTCACAGTTTATACGAGTCTTTGCAGGGAAGAGTCTTTAATAAAAGGCTCTTAAAAAAAGGAAGGAATGTGGCCAGAAGTTGAGCTAGGATAGCAGTAAGCCTGGTGTTATGGCAAAGGTAATTCTTAACTATTGAAATAATATGAAAAAGATTATGATGGATTGCATCATTCATTTCGAAATCAAGTTTTAGTATTTTCTAAAAATTGTGTTCTACTTCAAGCAATTAGTTCAAAAAGTCCTAAGACCTGTATTGTACCAGGAATCAGAGTACACGGTTTATTATGTGACTTTTATAATTTACTAATCCTCTATTTGTAATTGAACCGATACCCATTTAGAATGATTCATGCAAGTATTGATATGAGTCTTAAAGTTTAGGAGGAATCACAGAAAACTTAATCCTGCGGCCTTTATTCAAGCAAAATGCAATAGTCTTTACCCCTTCATTTATAAAACCATACTGATACAGTTTACTGGCAATGTAAAAAATAGCAGGGGGTGTGATGCTCATCCATTTATCTCTCTTTTATGGCCACAGGTGTTCCCAGTTTGTCATGCTGCCTGTGTGCCCACATGTAAGATCGCTCACCAATGGTTTGACCAGGGTGGCTGAGTTGGGCCAAGTGTCCAGAGCTCCCATCCGAAGAGGTCAAAGCCCTTTTAAGTGATCAGTATTGGATTATTAATCCATTAATCAATGGGCTGGAAATCAAAGTGAAAGCACAAACACAGCAGATTTAGGAGGGGTATTGCATCTGACTGCTCTCAAAGTCTCGGCAAGGTAGACTGACCTTGCTGGGTGAAAAGCAAAGACAACATGATAGATTTGAAGATCCAGGTCTGTTTCTTAACCTTCTTTTTCAAGGGTAAGTTTCTCATGACCCATTTAACTCACTTCCCTCGTGGGCCCCAAAGCCAGTTTTGGAACCCTTGGTTAGCGTGCAGCCATTTGATAGTCACAGACATTTCAGAGCTCGTCCTTGTGTCTGACATTTCTCACAAAAAAAAAATTATCCACCTATCCAACATGTTATTGCACCAGACAGTCCCTATTCTTGTGTCTGTTTTCATGCTCAAATTACAAATAGATGCCTACCAAAGCATCTGACAGTCTCCTGTCTTCAAAGGAGTTGTACCGCGTTGCCCAGGAGAAGGATTTCAGCAGTGAAAGGTGTCTGCTTGAAAATGTTTTGCTTTTTGACCCGGCAAACTGAGACTAGTCTTCTTGGTGGCAGCCACTCTGAAACTTTTTATATACTGTTAGAAATGCAGTTGGAGGTTTCCAAACTTCATTTCCTTTTGCTCTGCTAATAATCAGATGTTAACATGTATCAGCTCCTATGTGAAAGGAGGTTTATTATTATTATTATTATTATTATTATTATTATTATTATTCAAATGAGTGAGTAACCTGAGCATTTCTTGACAGGTTAAAGTTTAGCTTCTGTATCTTTTTTTTGGTCCCATCTTCTAAGAGATGGCTGAATTTCACTGTGATGTATTTGAGTGCATATGGAAGCCCTCAGCTCCTAACAGTCTTGTTAGAAGGCTTGGCAGTAAATAAGATTTTTACGTGCCTTAAATTATTTAATGGATTTTCAAATACAATTGATTAAGCACCTTCATCTGCAAACAATGATGAGTACTTTGATGACACTGGTAAATATTTTGCTCTCATTTGCCCAAATGAGTCAGCTTTAGAGATGCTTGCATGCGACTGAACAGTCTATCAACTTGCACCCCAAACCAATAGATACTGAAAACTGGGCTGTAAGTAACGCCATAGATGTTCTTCATTAGTTATTCTCTATGCAACATGGCTTCCAGAAATCAGTGTCCGTCCATTATTGCTTGTTCTCTTTTCGTCCAAAGTGATAGTTAAATAGGCAGTGGACAAGTCATGTTAAATGAATCCCATTGTTTTTCACCGATGTTGGTTTATTAACCATGAAAGTCTGTGGCAGAGAAACGCTCTTGCCAGTGCTCATATGCAGGCCTTGGGTCTGGCTGGGGTCAATCATGCCTTTGGGTTATGTTTGCCTGTACTTTTTCTCCTTGCTATACTATTCATTGTCTTGAGTTGGTAATTGGAAAACCAACTGAGGTTGCCAGTGGAAACAAAACTTCTAGAGAATTACTGACAGCCTCCAAGGAAACCATGCTTATCTGCGTGCAAACTGAAATGCTTAAAATACGTGCAATATTAGGGAGAGAAAGTAGTAGAAAAAGTGCCTTTTTTTCCACAGCTGGTGGAAAAGTTTGAGTACAGACTAATTGCTAGAAGGATATCTTAGGCATCATGTTTGAAAACTGTGTATCCAAACTGTCTTTTGATCCTAATGAAAAATCTGAGTTTGCCTGGAAATACACAATGCCAAGCGAAGCATTTTGGCAAATGATTTATTTGATGAAAAATGCAGCTCTAGGGCTGAATAATTTGTTGACGGAATATTTTAGAAATAATGAAAGAAATTTCTACTCTCTCAGTGATGGATTCCTTGCACAATGAAATGACTATGAGAATGAGGGGAGAGCAGCAGATGCCATTTGTTTTCGGTTTAGAAAGGCTTTTGACACTGTTGCCCGCAGCGTTGTCATTTGGAGCTAAGAACAAATGGGCTGGACACATGGATGGTTAGATGGGTTGAAAGTTGGCAAGACTGTCGGGCTTGGAGAGAGGTAATCAACAGCTTTCATGTTTAGCTGGTGCAGTGAAAAGCAGAGTATGTTAGGGGTTGATACTGGGGCAGATAATCCATGTCTTCATTGACAGCCTGGATGGTGGGACAGAGTCTTCTTCAGCAAATGTCCATCCAAGGGTAAATTAGGGGAAAGGAGCTGTTGGTGCAAAGTCAAAGAGTGGACCTTTGTTTGAAAGAGACCTTGAGAAATTTGTCTGTTGGGTCACAATCAACCTCATGAAACTCAACATGGAGTACAGGGTAGAGGTTTTGTTCCTGCAGTGGAACAACCCCATTCATTGGCAGAGGCTGGGGACTGACTGGCTGGACCAGAGGTCTGTAGAAAAGGACCTGGGCCGTACAGTGGGGGCCAAGTTGAATAGAAGCCGTCAGCAATAGTCCATTAGGAAGAGCACAGCTGGCAGGTCAGGGTAAGCATTTATTCCCTCTACTCAGTGCTGGAGAGGCCACACCAGGAGCAATGCATTTTGAGCCCCAGATAAGCCTCTTAAGATTGACACAGAGGGAGTTAAGGGGGGATTTAAGAGCAGTCTCCTATTACTGCAGGGGCAGTTGCAAAGTTATGGAGTCAAACTCTTCTTGGTACTGGCAAGTGATATAACAAGGGGCAACAGCCATGAGTTGAAGTTTGGGAGGTTTGGGCTGGACATGAGAGCAAATACCTTTCCTGGAAAAATGGTACAGGTCAGGGCAGGTCACCAGAGAGGTGGGGGGGGATCTCTGTCCTCAAGAGTAGGACATGTTGAAGTATATGTTGTTTGAGGATACTGTTGTGGAAAGATTTCAAGAGGATTCTTATGGGCCAGTTTTGGATTTGTTGGCGTCTCTGTGTTTTGGACAACTGGCACTAGAAAGAGTGAAATTAAATTCAATCTGGCAGCAGGTGGACAGCCATGAACTAGCTTAGAGCAATAGCTGGTTCAAGATCAGTGGAAAAGCCTGCCCTACTGCCATGCCCAGCAACAGAGGAGAGTGGTGGCAGAAGACCGACATGGGTATGCTGTTTACTCGGCCAGTGTTGGGTAGTCCTCTTAAATAAAAAATGCCGCTTTCTTAACAGAAATTGTACCCATCACCTTTGTTTTGCTTTCTAGTAGACTCATGGTGTATAGTGGTTTTGCATCACCTTGCTATCTTCCTTTTTCAATCTCTTTTTTTTTCTTGCAATAATGAGCACTTCTAAATACCTTTGGCTTCAAAGTGGTGGCATGTGTTTCCTATGACTTCACATTTGAAATAAAGTCTAAAAATGTAAACTGCACTTTAAAAATTGACTGTTAAATAAATATAGCTAGGACTTTTGCATTCAGTAGCCCTGATGGAAGAAAAAGGGGGGGTTTAATGCCTGAGCAGTTAAAAACCTGATCTTTTTATTTCAAGTTTAGATATTTATCAAGGCAAAATGCCACAGCAAGAAGTAATACTTCACATGATGACCACCACATATAGGAAAAATAGGTCAGGCAGGATCAGCTTCATTTCCATGGCAACTGCTTAATTGCTAGTGGAAAAGGCTAACTTGAGCCTAAGTGCTGTTTCTTTACATTAGTTTCATTGCTGGGTCTTAAACGGGCTTCTTTTTACAATGACCTGATGGCCATTGAAATCACAATAAACAGCAGTTACCTTCCTAATAGCCTGTGTGTAGCTCAACATCATATTTTAGGCTCTTTTGTATAGTTCTGCTCACTCAAGGTTGCAGTTTGCCAACGCCGGAGCTTTCAGCTGAAGGGTGTGTGGGGATTTCCTCCTCCTGGCCAAGGCGACACCAGTGCAGCTTGGCGGGAATCTCAAGCTGTAGCTGTTTGTAGCCATCCTGCCTTAAGGACTGGGAGGTTTGTTGTTTTTTTTTTTTTTTTTCCTATTCAGAGATCCAGCTCCAATGTTAAAACTACATGACAAAACAGGAAACATGAAAGTCTAACTGATGCACTTGAGGAGGCCACAGTGGCAACAGGGCTTACATATACTCGAGTTTTATCCTTTTATTTATCATATCTAGAACTGAACGGACATGATAAAATTCCTAAAATGATAGCAGCGTGTGCGAGAAAGCTGTCTGAGGCTTCAAACTGTATTTAGCTACTGTGGGATAAAATTTTCCTTTACTCCCAGAACTTGCAGGGTGGTTTTGATGAAGCTGCAGGGAAGACCTTGGTATGCGACTTCCACACACTTGGCATGAGTGAAACATGGTGTAATTTTATTATCAATCAGGCTTGTTACGTTACTCTGACAAATTCAAGTTGCCACTAATAGATTCTTCTACGACGGTGAGTCCTAAGCATCAAGACAGAGCCAGGAAAGTTGAGATCTGGGAAGGAAATGAAAACATGAGTATAATTTCAGACCTTAGAGGGCAAATAGTAAATATTTAATGTTTGATGACTGAGTCTCAGCTGACAGTGTCCCTTTTAGCTGGTCCCTGAATTCTTGTCCACACTTACACCATTCCCAAACCCGCAAAGTCGTGCCTCAGGTTTGAGTAGAGAGAGAAGGTTTCTGATGACACTGAGATTTGGTTTGAAACATTCAGGCAGGACTTACAATGTCCATAAGTAGTTAGCAGTGCATTAACTTTTTATGACAGATTCATTGCAGTTTAAATTTGCTGTGAAGCTGTTTAGTATTTAGTAGGTGGTTTTGCAGTGCAAAGACCCAGCATTTTTCCACGAGGCTTTAGACTTGATGAAAACAACCTCTGTCATTGCTGCTTTCTCCTGGCACCGGTTTTAGTAGTGCTTAGTAACGTGGTGTTGGCTAAAAACATGCTTTGGGCTCCATTATAAAGGATGCTTTAGAAACACAGATCTAAAATGGGTCGCCTGGTCTGAAAGATGTGCAGCCTGAATCAGAGCATGGAAGTTAAATTGTCATGGCCGGGGAAGAGAGGAATACTTGGGATAACTGGAGTTACGCCCCGTAGAGTAATGTGGTGCTTAGGTGGTGCAAGTTCTTCTTTTAAGAAATAAATGGTCGCAGGATAGGAGGCATATCAGCAACACTTTTGTCTGCCAGCCACAACCTTCCTCTAATGGAGTCAGTAAAAAAGATGATGGCAAAAGTCAAAGAAAGTTGTTATTTCTTCACATTATCTAACTAGCATTTATTTTCTGTAAATCGGAAAGATCCAAATACGGATTCACAAGTGGAGGCATTTTGATAACTGTTACTTAAATACATTTAGACAGATTATGAAGAAGTGGTTTTTCTCTCTGCTGGTAAAGGCTGGCTGGTACTTTTGAAGAGAACTACAGTGAAAAAAAAAAACCAAAACCCATATGGTTTTGTAAGCAAACTTGCATATCAAAGGCTTTAGCCTTCATTTCATCTTTCCTTATGGATGGCTGACAATTATCACATTGCCCAGCTAACCCAGCTGTGGATGAGAAACAGACTGATGGAAAAATGAAAATTGATGTGCCACTTGTCCCTGAAATCTTTTCCTTTTTTTTTTTTTTTTTTTTTCCCGGGCCATTTGGTAAACCTTTGCGAAAAATGTATTTCAACAAGAACAAAGATTTCTTCAAGAGTCTGTAACTGTCACTTCAGTTAACTCTTAATAAACAGAAAACCCTTCAGATGTACACATTTGAATAAAGATCATGTAATCATGTTTTGCTTATTGGAAATCCTTTGGGGATTAATACGTGTCGAAGTCTACGTTTATTCAAGCAAAAATGAAATAGCATGTGCTGGCTCCTAGGAGCTTTGAAATAAAATGAATTATTACTTCCTCTGCAAATTGGAACCATGCATATGGGAGCATAAAACACATGAATTGGTCTAGATCCTTCTGAAGGGGTGATTTTAATCTTCGTTAGTAATCTGGATGAAACAGTTGCTGACTGCAAATAAACCATGTTGCTGAATACAAAACAAACTGTATTGAGATGAAGAATAGGGACATGGTCTTTGGATTTGTCTTGTTGCAACGCATAACTCAGGAGCACATCTTGTACTCTGAACTGTATTAGAATTTAAAGGCCAAATTAAGTAAAGAACTGGGCATGCTTCCAAATTAATAGCTCATTAAACTCCAGCCCTCCGTTGGGTTGTCTGCTAGGAAGCATGCAGTGAGGCCACCCTTTTCATACTCTTTGGCAAGGAATAGCACATCTAATTTTGGCCTTGACATTACAAAAAGATGCTGTAGCTTCTGCTAGAGACGTGAAAGCACGCTGCGTTGGAGATGAAGCCTCGGCATAGAAAAAGCTGCTAGTTTGCTATTTGGGTGCAATTAGAGGTGTGAGTGAAATATTGTGATAATATTGCATTATATTCATGGGATAATAACAGTGATTCATAAGGAAAAGAGATCCTTTCTGTATTTAGATTGTATCTCTGCAAAATGTTCAGGATGAAGGATGCTTAAATGTGTTATACTAATGCAATCGTGTTTATCCACTTTTATATCCCAGATATTGCAATACTATACTGATTTGTCTTACATGCCTGCAGCTTGGGGAGCTCATCTATTGATGAGCTAATTTGGCAGGTAAAAGAAGAAAATTGGCTTTAACAAGTATTCAAAATAAATCTTAAGAAGGTGGCTTAGGGAGCTTCAACTCTTTCTTTGCTCAGCGGCGGGTTCTTCTCCTTGTCTCCTTTATACCCAAACAAACCCTTCTACAACCACCCATGACTATTGACGGACCTAGGAGCAAAGGGAGTATGTCAGATATTTCCAGAATTAATTTTTTCTATCATTGAGTTTAACTTTCACTGCTTTTAGTTATCTAGTTCCTCTTAATTTGTTATCACTAGGGTTATCACTGTGCTGTGATAGCAGTGGATTTCTGAGTTTCACCCAACAGGCTGAGTGAGAGCAGCGTGAGATTACCATCATGGTCTGGACATGGGTTGAAGAGCATGATGGATGGTGGTGGCTCATAAAGCTTGTCCTGCTACCTGGCCAGCCGCTGGGGATATTTTCTGTATCTCTTTGTGATTTACGTGGTTCCAAATGTTGCATCTGTCCTCTGCGTGCATCTTTCTCTCTGTCCTGTAACTTGGAACAAGATGAGAAATACAGTGAAGGTGATGGTTTTTATACTTCTCTTTAAATAATGCATGGAATGAAATTGGACATTGATCTTCAAAGGCAAGACAGAATGTTTGCAGTGTCTTTTGGCATGAATCAATAGCCTTTACAAGGAAGAAATTCACTCCAAGGGGAATGCTTTGAAGGTGATGATACTCATGCCTTTAGTATTGTTTCGGCCTGAGTCCACCATATTCTGAGTATTTGAGGTATTTGTAGCTTCTGATGGTCAAACACAGCTTGTTTGGATGGACAGTGCAGCTTAGAGGCATGCAAAGTCTGCAGTCTTGGATGGAGACTACATCCACTGATGTACAAAACCAGTTGAAGAAGGAGTATGGGGGAGTTGAGAAGTCAAGCAGATAAGACAGCAGTGGACTCTGAGTGCCAGAAGTATTCATAGTTGCAAGAGAAACACCATGTTGGTGCTAGTTTGAACGCTGTGGTCCATTGTTACGGGGTCGGTGTATTATGATAATGTGAGAATAGGAAGGTTATTTGCACATTCAAATGTGAAGATGCTTTTCCAACAGGAAAACAAATTGAATAGGGTAAGTTCTTGGTTTTATTGTGGTGTGCTTGAGGGGAAGAAAAGGCCCTGTGTGTGCTGTTCTCCAAGCACATCTTCATTCATCTCTCTGAGTAGAGTACATATTTTTTACCTGGTAATTGTTGTGTTTTGTATTAGCAAAGTACAAGAAAGATTAAGTACAAAGCCTTTAATGTGATTAGAAATAGCTGCTTAGATGTGTATCTCATTTATTATTTGTAATTGTCTTGAGACTTGGCAATCTGCCTTATACATACAAATAGTTTCCCTTCAGAATGGTTTAACAAGCAGTATTAACAACAAGTATGAAGATATAGAAAGTATTGATCTAAAGGTAGGCAAGTGTAATTAGCAGAAAACAAATTATTACAGTAAATAGCCATTGGCATTTACGAGAACAGATCTCATTCAGAAGCTTTTGTTTAGTGTGATATCCTGCCGAGTAAAATTAACTTATTTGATCACTAAATTCCCACAGATTATAGGTTTGGTAAATTGATTATCTTGTCTTCCTCGCCCCTAATTCACGGTGTCTCTCTTTGTGTCACAGTATGTATGAAAATATTCTCTAAGTGATGAGAGCCAATTTTCTGATGAGTTGCTCACATTACTTACGTGTGCAAGGCTGGGAGTGCTTGGGGTTGGGGGATTTTGGTTAATGAGCTGACCAGAAAAAAGGAAAGGCTTTTAATGAACTACATTTTCTCCTTTATTGAATTGAAAGTGTTAAATTCATGTTGATTTGAAGAAAACAAAAGAAGCTGGCTCCTACTTCCAGCTGAAGTGAAACTGAGAGTGACCGTAGGAGCTTTCACCAAACCAGAGAGAAAGAGAGGTCTGCTTTTTCTTCAGTCTGCTTTGAGCCAAAAAATACAGACTTGTGTCTGATAGTTCAAGATCAAGTTCTTTTCTCATTCTCAGGCTGACCTAAACCTGCTTCTCAGGATAATGTCCTAACCATGGTGGTGCCAGATACTTGGGGTGGCCCATTCTCAATCTCTGCCAGTGAAGAGACTCCAAGCAAAGAGACTCTCCAAAAGAAGTGCAGATGTTCACTCACCAATGCTTGACCTTGATCTCAGGAGACTCTCGCTTCCATGAGATTTTTTTTTTTGGCTGGACAATTCAGGCATTTTTCCATGCCAGACGGAGCAATTTCCCCAGGAAAGGCTGAGAGCAGCCTTCTCGGCACACTCAGTGTTTCCATGGTGCAAGTATTTTCCTGAGATCTTCCAAGCAAAACCATACAGCAAACTGCAGTAGCACATAAGAATAGTTTTTGAATGGCCAAAACTGCATGACTCCTTTTTAATAAATATTGCATTTGGAGAAGCAAGTATTCTTGGCTTTCCTGAGCAATTGTAAATGAGTTTTAATTAAAATGATGGTTTGGTTTTGGTTTTGAAATTATGGCATTTGTTTGTTGCATGTACTGTGAGGATCTGGGGAGAAGGTTCCTGCTCTGAGGGTTTTTCCCCCTCTTTAGAAGGTACCAGCTGCATCTTGATGCTGATACTTAAAAGATAAATCCCCTATTAGTGTAGATTTTGGTCAGAAAATAATCGCTCAGAGTGAGTAGATGAGGGTGCAGAGCCAGGGACCTCCAGCAAACCTGCCTGCTGCTAAGAGTGTGAACTGAGATATTCTGCTCGGTTAAATAATTTCAAACTATTGTATTTAAATAACTCTACAGAGTATCTTAGGAATAACAAGCTATCAGCACCACAACAACATGGAGCATAGAAAATCCTCAATACTGGATTCCTGGAGGCATTTGCATTTGAATTAGGGCAAGCAGAAGAGGAAAACTCATCAGCCTGTGCACACTTGGTGGTGCTGCCAATGCAGGGTTCTCAGCAAGGCTCCCAAACACAACAGCGTGGAACGACTGGGGCTTGGCCCTGGAGCTGCAATAACCAAAATCAGTCAGTTCTCATGTGGGAAAAGGAGGTCGTACATAAGATTTCGTGCTTATGAAAAATAATCCATATGAGCAAAAGACGGATTTTAATTTCTACTTTTAGACCCAATTTTAAGAAGTATCCTGGGAATCTTGAGAGGAGTTAATGACTCACAATGTGCTTAATTACCTGTTAATGTTACTTTGTGCTGAGCAGGCAAAAACCAAGAGTTGAGCAGACTGCCCTGAAAGGCTTATTGCTTCTTTGGTTAAGACAGATAAAAATTAAAGAGGGAAAACAAAGGCATTGTGATGCAACAGCCAGTTGCTTGAGACTGGCTCAAGTCAAGAAAAACAGTTGGGTTTTCTTAATGTTATTTCCATGCTCTGTCCACAGGGGCAGGCTAGCTTGAATCTTTGGGTGATTTTAATATAAACTCAGATGTGAAAAAAAAATCTAAATAGAGAGATATGAACCTAGAAGGTGCACGTAGACAGCATTTCAGAAGAGAAAAGACAAATGACAGCATCTCCATTGGCCCAGTTTCATGAAGACAGCTGTCCACAGCAAACTCAGGGATGAGTTTCTGAACCTCAAATAAGTGTTGAAGTTCTGTTCTGAGTGGGAATAGATTTAACATGCTAATAGTCTCCCCTTTGCTGCTATATGTTCATCTGAAGAGTAGTCATGCAGATAATTTGACTGTCTGGATAGGATCACCTAACATGAAATTGTGTATCTTTTTGGTTTTTATTTCAGGGAATTAATTCTGATTTCACACAGGGTCCGCATTCTTGTTAATACCAGTACAAATCACATTTTTGAAGCAAATTGAAGTGGACTTAGTCAAGTTACTAATAGGAGCATTTTTCTTTGGCAACTTTAGAGAAGTTCAATAAATACTGCCATCTGAGTGCAGATCTATTAAATGTTTTTACGTCCAGTCAGAGACCAGTCTCGTTTTCCTGTATCTAGTACATTTGCATATCATAATGATCATTTTATGCATTTGTCCTCTACTTGCATGGGATGAATTTTTAATGTGCAGGCAGAAAGTGACATTTTTATTGCTTTTATGAGCATCAGGAATGCATTTTAAATTCAATTATATACTGTCTCTGGCAATATTACACAAGTGACTTGCCAGTAAATACAACTCATAGATTACTGAAAACTAAGGAGGGCAGTAATCACCAGAGTGACTTAAACTGTGGGAACTGAGCAGCGTATTACTTGTGACTTCAAAAAATACAAGGGAAGAATAATTTAAACGTCATATAGACACAGATTAACCAGCATAATTGTTTGCCGAAGAAGATGAAACAAGTTTCTACAGCTCAGTGAAGACAAACTCACCATGTGCCCCAGCAGTTCACAATGCAATTAGAAATACGTATTTTAAAGTGTAAAGAAAATAGAAAGGGCATTACATACAACGAAAATTATCTCAAAGAACATACTTGCAGGAATTACGCTGTTGAATTGAACTATAGATGAAGACAAATAAGGCTTAGGCTAAGGTGCCCTCAGAGGGATAGTAAAAATCCTTAACTTCTTAATAATTTAGAAAATTACAGCTGACCTGCAGTGAATTAGTATTCTGTTAAGCTGCTAACAAGGAGGCTAAGGAGGCCCAGCTGGCCAAAGCACACTACAAATCAATAAGATACTGATTTTAACAAGAAAATCCACACTGCTAGATATACAAAACTTTGAAGATAACTCTCAAAGGAAACTGGAATATGCGTGTGCACGAACACACACATCCATATACACAGGATATTTAATGCTTTGCACTAGGGTGGAAAGAGAAAAGATGTTATTTTTAAAAATCAATTTGGCTTGATATTCGAAACAACTAAATAAGTGCAAGCCTTACTTCTCTGGAGTAGGTAAATACAGAAGAAATCGGCATTTTCTTTCAGATCATAGAATAACAGAGTAGTTCCTGTTTGAAGGGTCCCTGGGGTCATCTGGTCCAAACCCTCCTTCAAAACAGGAGGTGAGGTTGAGCTAATCAGACCAACATAGAGAAGTCTGAAGGGAGTAGATATCATGACCAATATGGCCTCTACTCCACTGCAGTTGTAGGGAAAGGAGATGCTCAGCATCTCCCGGATCCTCTGTTGGAGGAAACCAGGGCTGCAATCCATGGCATGGATTTACAAGTCCAGGCTAATGGGATTTACCCTTCCAAATGGCACCAGAAATCCAGGAGCTTTTGTTGCTCTGTGTTCTTAGATGACAGGTTGAACTGATGTTTCAGTAAATTTCCACCCTTCATAAGCAAACTGTTCCCAGTGGTGTCTTCATGAGGTCCTGGAGGGCTAAGGGACAACTGAAAAGTGACAGCCTCCCTAAGCCACTAAGCTCCATCACAACCTCCATAGACATATTCCACCGAATTTTTATTAGAGAAAGGAGAAAGCACGTCTTTGTGAGAAAATGTCCTACCTTGTCTTATAGGCTCCCAAATGAAGACAGCTCTGTCCCAGATAATGCTGTTCTAGTACTTGCCTTATTACTAAAAACTGGGAAATGAGATAAAAATCTTGGTTTATCTAATTTCTAATTCCACTGGACCTTGCCTTCCTTCACCTGTAAGATGATCTTCACCATCTGATCTTTCTCCCATGTAGGTAATAATTACTCTGAATCCATATCGAATGACAAATTCATTATTTCAGCGAATGTTAGCAGAGCTTTTTTGGAGGAGGTTATCAGGGAGGACCTGGCTACCTTGTTTTAAGTCAGTGCTTGCGTGCTTGCTCTGATGCTGCAGCTGTGATCTGCATGCCTGTTCCAAAAATGAGTTGTCGAATACTCGGACTATTAAAGGGCATTTTGCTGCTGCTAATCACCTGAGAGGAGTAAATTGCCTCATCTGCAAACTTGAGGAATGATCATCAGTAAAATAGAAATGACAGAAATGGATTTATGGGAAGTGCTTTCAACAGCCGTTGCTCACTTCTTTTAACTATATTTTCGTATCTGTCAGCGAGTCAGATTTTAATCTAAAGTGTTTCCTTCTAAACATATATAATGGCATTTTTAATCAAGATGTCATGTGGCCTTGAATAAATCAACGTACAGTAAATAACCACATTTGCCTTTGTCAGCCAGAGCCGTGATCTTATCATGATGACCTTCTTTCTATGAAAAAAAAAAAGCTGAGTGGCATAAATTATACTTTAAAAATAATTTTTGATAGGGTGCTAGATTCCCTGTTTCATGAGGACAGGCTGTGCTCATAGCCAGGCTCACTGGATGCTGCTATGGGCAAAAAGGGGCAGCATGGTGCGTCCTGGGTTACAGGGCTCAGGACAAAGATTCAGCGCCAGAAATTACTACACCAACTTCATACCTTTTGGATCCATCTCCCCTGTCCTTTATCCTTCACTGACATACCTGTGGGCTAATTTCAGGGTCAGGTTTCTGTTCTGCTTGTTTCATGTAGGCAACAGAAGTCCTGAAGTTGTGTTCTGCCTTCCCCATGTATTATTTCTCTATCTAAATATCAACCATGTTGGCTCAGAGAGTATCCACTAAAAATTCCCAAAACTCAAGCTTCAATATTGTCTTTATCACTCTTTTGAAACATGACAAGTGGAAAAGGTTTAGAGGTTCAGCCATGGGCAAACGACCCTTGAGTATCAGTGATCTCAGTCCCCTGTCAGCTCAGAAGGATTGACATAGTAGCATGCCTGCGGAGATTTGTTCTTGGGATACAGAAGCGTTTGTGTTACGTGCTGATCTTTTGTAATCTGTTGATTAGCAATTAATTAAACAAATTGATAGAAGTTAGTGAAGCTTTTGTGTTGTAGCGGAAAAAGTAATGGAAAAATAGGACGTGCTGCACAGATCGAAGTTAAACATCTGTTGCCATTCAACTGGGGAAAGATCCAACGTGTTGGATCCAACACAAAATTTCCTGAGAGTTTCCCCTCCGGCATGAGAGTGGCCATTACATGGATCAACCAACCCACGGCTGGTTGGTCTCGCTGCTTGCTGCCTGCCAAAAAGTTTCCCCCCTTCTCCAAACCACTTTGTACCTGGAGTGCGTTGGGGATCACGGTTCATCCACACGGCTGGATCTGTGCTCACACTGATGCTCATCCAAACCCGAGATGCTCCAGTTGGAGGCTTATGTAGGTTGGGCGCCATGCCCCTGACAGGGACTTTGGGATGAGCCTGGGTGTAGGGTTGCACCTGGTCTTAACAGAGATGTCTTCTAATCAAGAGTCTGGGAGCCGGTTTTAGGGTTGCGGCCCCTAGGTGGGCTGTTCTTCGAGCAAATGCAGGGGAAGCGATAAGCAAAGATTGTTTGACAGCAGCTGAACAGAGTTGTATTGAATAATTGAAATTGTCTTCCTAGCATGTTTTTTTTTTTGCTTTCATTTGGGTTTTTTGTTACCTGCTTGCCTGTTGTAATATTCCCAAGATTGTGTTTTCTTAAACAATTGAATTTTCACACCTTATTTTGAATCTGTCAAGCTTATTTGATTATTTCTCCAGTACAATCCAAGCCACTTGACAATCCTCAACATTTAATTCACTTTCAGCTGCGTTCTATTTTCAGCGCAAAAAAAATGCTACAGAGGCTTACTGTGCCTAGCAAATTTTGGACTCCCGAGATGTAAGGGTTTTACTGAGGGGAGGAGAAAATCAACAGCATTGTAAACTCAGAGGTTAAATTATTCTTCACTTTTCTTTAATTCAATAAGGGGACTGAAGCATATCCTGGAGAAAGAGAGGTGTACCAGTTACAGCTTTAGAGGCATTTTAAAAGTGTTTGGTATGCTGAGCATCCTAAAACATGTAGCATTACACAGTTCAGGTAGGTCCAAACTCAACACAAGTAAAGGTCCCTGTAACATCTATAAAAAGGCATTCAGAGATAACCGAGCTCTTCTACAAAAAGACAAAAAGCAACAGAAGCAGCATTCCCAAGAGTATGAATAAAAGCCGTTAGAAAAAAGGAATTAAGATGAGCCGCCATCTGTTAGCCTTCAGAGCTTCGCAGAGGATAAATGTCCTGAATTATGCCCCCAAATCAATAACACGTGTGCCATCCTTTCCGCTGCGACCAGCAAATGAGCACACTGCCAAGAGAATGACTTCGCTTAAAATAGGAAGGGATTTGGTGGCTGTATATTTTTGCCTTAAGCAAATCTCAAAGTCAGTGTTCCTCTCTTGTCTCCAACTGAGTAGTAATTATTCAACTCTGCCCCGGGGCTGTGCAGGTTAGAAATTGGGAGGAAGCGGTTTTTTGCCCATCAATGTCTTGGGTTAGAATCACTGAATTAGGCTGATTAGGATGTCCTGGATGTCTTGCAGTAGTTGCTGGTGTTACCTGGGGTTTGCACCAACACTACTTGTTTGTAGGAAGGTCTCAAGTGCCTCTATCAAGCACTCTGAGATGAATTTATGTGGGGCTACTCCCATAATTTCATGCAAACGTGGTTGTCCTAGGTTTCCACCATGAAGAGGAACAAGCTGTTCTGGACTCTGATGCCTTTTTTTGTAGCTTATTTCTCTGCAGAAGAGGTAACTAAGTCAGTACCTGGAAGATTATTCTTGGTGATGATCTACTGATCAAAAGTGCTTTTGTTTGAACTTGTCCCTCAGTAAATCATCTCAGATGCACTGATGCAGAGTGAGGAGCTCAAGATTGCCCCTGAAGCCAGTTCTGCTGCTTTTTGCTGCGTCTGGCAATTGATGACGCTGCCAGCCACGGGGTCACCCCTGCCAACTCACTACATAGGAATGTGTCAGGCAGGATTTCCATATTTTTTTATCCTATATTATTCATTTGCTATAGTGCAAAAAGTCTTCTGACTGTTCTTGTAGTAATTAACAATACCAAAAAAAGAAGATATATAGATATGTAGCTTCAGTCAACATCTGTGTTGGGGAGTAATTGTTCTTTGAAAGTTCAATATTAGGGACCCAACTCTCAGGTCCCTTTGGTTTGGTGTGCACTGAAAGAAGTTGCTCGGGAAAACATGAAATGCTTGTGATTCAGATGACCTTAGAAACATTTACGGCTTATTTTTCATTTGTATATATGTAATTATGAAGACAGAAAATTATGGTAATCTTTTTAATACGTTCATTTAATGGTGATGGCTAACAGGAGGGAGGCAGGAAGCAGCGTTACAACAGCAGCGAACATTGCAAAACAAGGCCCATGGTTTGGAAATAGTATTGTCAGTGTCTTCGTGAAAAAGAGATTATTATGACAATTTGCTGTCAAGTGCAGTAGACATCTGTTAGAGACAAAATGCCTGGCTTCAATTGGTTTTGAAGATGTTGTAAATACCCAATTTGGAGGAATGGGACAAAACGGACTGTGCATGCAAATGCAACTTGTCACTTCTTTAAACTCTGTCTTCAAAATATTGATCAGTGTTTAAGGATCTCTTTTGAGACACAGCATGAGAGTCAGTTGCAAACATCTTTCATTTTCTAGGCATGGTATTAGCATCTTGTGTGAGATAATGGTTTTTGTTTGACTTCATTCTGCTGCCACAATGATGCATTTGTAGTTTCAATCAAGATGCAGAAGCAAAAATGGGGCTCGGTGCACCCTCTCTGAGATTGTCCATGCAGGCTGAAGGGTGAGGGTTCATTTCCCATGAAATCTCCCAGAGAATGGGAAAAAAATGCTGGAAAGAAACTCCTTGACAGTAAACTGCTTTGAAGAAGTAATAATTACATTGCAAGCCAAGGACAATTTAATTTTGGCTGTATTGTGAATGCCGGATCGTAGAAACAAAACATGCGGGGTACAGGGGTGTGAGGCTTCTTGCGACAGCTAATATCTTTAATAACCTATATAATAATGTTGGAAAAGACGGGTGAGTTGGAAGGTACAGAAGCTTTCCTTTAGGACTATAGGTATAATTTGATTTGCAAATATGAAGAAATACCAACTGCTACGGCAGAAAAAATCCCATAACATACTCAAACAGTAATAGCAGGTATAGGTTTCCTCCGTAGGCTGTCACAAGGGCAGCACTGCTGCACAGTGTGAATCCTCTGTCTTGAGATGAGTAACCAAAACAGTGCCTGCTTAAAGTTTAGTGATGTTTCCAAAGTAGTTGCTGCTGTTGAGCATTTGTAGCTCTTTGGGAGCAATTGTCCTTTTCAAGATGAATAGTCTTGAGTGAATGCATGTAAAATGGGTGAAGGGGTTTACATATCTGCTAATTTCTCTCCTTCCCTCTCATCGTGACAGCAACAATTTAATTTTTTTTAAAATTGTACAATCTGCCCGATGACTGCAAAATGAGATGCAGTAGGAGGGCTGTCTCTGATAATGAACTCCTGTCAGGGAAAGACAGGGATTGACAGAAGCAAGGGAAAATAATACTCCAGAGTACCTGAGCAGCTTATTGAACATAAACAGAGCCTGGACCAAAACAGGGTGTGCAACTGCATCCTTTTGCGGTCATTTGGCATGCCCTATGTGCATTCCCGGCAGGGAAATTCAGAGTTTTGGCTTCGTGATATCAGCAGACCACTTCATCCATTCGTGTCACTATTATCTTTTCATCACAAGAGGAAAAAAATGCAACCCCTTGTACTTGCTTTACTTTAGTCTTTTGCTCATAAGGAAAAAGATCAGTTCATTTGCTTTGTGCATCTTTCCCATTTTCATACGTATAGTAGCTCTTAGTACATAACCAGATGCCTGGGAGGAAAAAATGTACTACAGCCCCCTTTAAGGAGTTTATTTACCAGAATATGGTCTGTGTTACGAGTGGGAGAGCTTTAAAAATGTAGCTATAACATTTTTACCCTCTCTGAGATTAAAAATTGCAAATTATTTTAATGCTTTTGTAGCTTTAGCACAGCAGACAAGTTATCTGCAGCACCTGCAGAGCAAATCTATTCTCTCTTCCTAAAAGTTGCATGTATGTATGAGCTGCTTTCAACGCCAGACGTAAGTGCAATTAATGCGAGCATGAGTGACTATCGCTCTCCATCTCCCTTTCTCCTTTTTCTCTAATATTCTTTAAGCTAAGTAAAATGTTCAGGAAATCGCTTCAGGAAAACTAGCCTTGTCTTACCAATTGCGTTTGTAGTAGGGTAGGGATTCAGTTGCTGGAGAACTAAATAAACTTTTTCTGAACTTATTTTCTGCCACTTCTATTGTGGTGAGTACTACATATGAAAAAAACCCAAAAGTTTCTCCTCCAAATAATACCTATTAATCTGGTGGAAAAGAGGAATTTATTTTGATGCAACAGTTTGCAATACAAAATGAATATACAACTCTCTCACTCCACACACTTGCCTCTCTTGCACGCTGGCTCTTGCACAGAGGCATCCAGCAGCTGTGTTGGCTTCAGGCACTACTTGCAGGTGTTCTCACTCTTCGAAAGAGACTCCCTATCCTACCACCTCTGCAAAAATTTTTGCGTTTTCTCCCCAGTAGGCTGATACACGGTCTAGTCACTGGATGATCTCGGTGCTCTGGCATTGCCAGGCACTTCCAGCACTGGATAATCCCCATGGCATATCCAGGCACCCTGGGAGGTGGTGCCGATGATGATCTGAAACTCAGCGTGCAACTTGCTTACCAGGGTGAAAATGCATTTTTAGAGTCCTGGAATGAAATGCCACATATGGGACGATGCAAAACATAGAACCAGGTCTTGCTATGTGCTTCTGCTCTGTGCCTTCTTGGCTTAGGTTAGGGTTTATTCCATAATCAGCACTTTTTTTGCTCTGTATGGCTGTATTAACATACCTGACAGGGAGAGGATCTGTCCCCTAAGATATAAGTGTGGTGTAGGAGCAATAGAGATTTTTTATATTTTCTTTCTGAAACTATCTTCTACAAGATCCCACCTTAACTGTTACCAACCAGACCTCAGGACAGATGTCAATACGGGAAAGGTGGGACTATGTAGGTTTCTCTGCTGCAATGTATGCCAGTTTAAGAAGGCAAAGAGAAGACAACAATAAAGATTGCACAGTAAATTTGTGTAAACTTTCGTGAATAAGGCGGCAAACACGTTTCTTAGTTCTTTTTTTTAAGGCCAGAGCCAGCAGTCCCTACCTGACACAACTTGATGGCCAGTGAGTGGCTGCCTGTACATAGCATTTCCAGCCTGAGTTGTTCAAAATGTCAGTTTTTGTGAGTATCCTAAGTAAAGCCTGAGCTTCTGCTAGGTAAGATTTAGCCTCAGTTCTTTCAGAGCAGAGCGACAGTGCTGTAGGAGCATCCCAAATGTGGCAAAGCAAGGACAAAAACGTTAGCGTTTTCCAGCCTTCATTCCAGTTGGGTGCAAAAAAAAGAGTTTCAGGGAATGCAGACAGACTTCATTTCCTTTTACTGATCTGTTTTGATTTTTAAACTATGCTTACCCATCTGGCCCAAGGCAGAGAACAGTGACAACAACTGCATTTGTTACGGTGCCAGCCAATAATAAAAGATAAAAGGTTTGTTTCAGAGTTAACCCACGAGGACCATCTGCTGCCAACTGCAAAGCTGGATGAACGCTTTCCATAAACACCCTTCAAAAGTTTGGGAAATGCACCTTGAAATGCATTTAGAAAGTGAAGAGAGCTGCTTTCGTGTTGGGCTGAGGACAGAAGACAGCCAAGGACCCTGCACAGTTTTCATGTGTGTCAGAAGACAAATGTCCTGTCAGAGTGCCGGCATCTGGGCCACTGAATATATTTTAGGGTAAAATCAGTCCCCTGGGTTACAGCCAGAATTATTTGGAAGCCCTTGCTGGTTTAGTACAGGAGTAATCCCATGGGATGAATCAAAAGGATGAATCGAAGCGTTGCTAATGGGGGATGTTGCTTCTACCTAAAAGTTGAGAGCAGATCACCAGGGATGGAAACCTAACCTTTCACGCCTCCTTCCACCACCTTCAGTTTGGGCACATCTTTGCTTCTATATCGGGACGGAGATTCAATGTGGACATTTTGACGCAGCTATTTTCCCTTATTTTGGCAGCCTCTGTTCAGCATGTTGAGCTCTCTGTGAAAACGTGTCGCTTTCAGAGCCAACCGAAATAGCTGCTCTGCCGTTCCTGCAGACAGCAAGCAATTCCCCATGGTGCCCTCACCAGCTACATGGACTGCCGTCACCTACAAAATATTCCGTAGCTGAATAGCGTGGAATGTAGCCAGCAAAGTCACCTCTCCTTGCCAGCGTGAGTAGCTCCTCCACCAGTGCAGCTACTTCTTTTTGTGCTCAAAGGAGAGTCTAACGAGGCTTGGGGCAGGGAGACTGGAGAAGGTCAGAGGTTGCTCCTCAACCTGTTACCCCTGGTGGCAGTCACATATCTTTTGTGGTAAAGCATTGTGATGTTTGTGGATTGATTAAAAAAAGAGATCAGGTTTATTGGCGTTTGCTGTTAAAACTCAATTTCCTTAAGTTATGGATCTGGTTTCACCTTGTTGTGTGTTACCAGCACCTTTGTAAGGTGGCCTGGAGGCATCTCTTCATGTGGACCTTGGACTGTACTTCTGCAAAGCGGGCATATAAAATAGACATAAATAGTTTGGTAGAAATACTAAGAAGAAGAGTCATGAATTTTAAACTTTGTCGAGAGACATCAACATTAGATACCAGAATACTTTTTTCCTACCTGTAGCAGTTGTTACTGTATAGAGTAGACGATATGGATGTTTTAAAAACTTCATTGTTGATGGGTTTTAAGAAGCAGCTGGAGAAGAACTTGTTAGAGAAAGTCTGGGTTTGCTTGATCCTGCTTTGTTAGGTACAGATCCTGCATTGCTAGGGACAGAGCAAGTAATTTCTTGATGAGATTAAGCTGCATTTGCTGGGATTTCTTTTATCGTAAATAATGAATGCATCTGAACTCAAGCGCTGAATGTTCTCTTATGTGTATTTTCAGACTTTTTGACAAATTTCACAGGAATGTGGAAAAAGGAATATAATTTTTTTAACTGTTGCTGTGCTGTAACATCTTCAAAGATTTCCTTTGAGTGTTCTGCTCCTGTTTGTCTTCCTAGCATGTGTTTTCCCAGTTGCAGCGATCTGCTGCTCAGCTGTTCTCCTCTAAGCTCTCCCTTTAGAGCTGACGCTCCATTTTCCTTTGAGTGCAAGTACCCACATGGAAATAATCTCCAAAACATTGATCTTTGTATGCAAATCTTTAAATAACACAGGCAGATTTTGGGGGAAAGCAAGAATCTATTTTATGAACCTGTTTAATGTTGTCATGGAGAGAGTGGGGGTCTATTTTTATTGACGTGGAGAATCAAGCCAAGCATTCAATACTGTCTTATACACTTGGGCATGTTTTCAAATCTTGTTCTTCTATCAGTGTTATCATCAACTCTGTTGGCCTGAATTTGTGACATCTTTTAACAGGTCAATAAATGTTTTCCCTCCACTAAGCACTTGTTGAGTACGGGTTTCTTTGGTACTGAAGTGATGGGCAGTCCTGTAAGACCTCTTCTTATGAGACCCAAATATAATTTAGCTGTATTGTCCCTTCCACCTGTTTAGAAAGATACTGGCCCATCATAAACCACCTTAAATCTGTGATATTAATTGTGTAATTCTGTGATGTGATGTAGTTGAGATTTGTTTTGCCAAGAAGTTGATTTTCCGATTATCTGCTCTGTTGCTGTGTTAAAGTTGTAAGCGTTTGTCTTGGGAAACTTTCCTTGTTTACTTAATATCCTAAGTTTTCAATAGTAAGATTTAGAATTTGTTCAGAGCTCATATACTGTTTCCCTGTTTCTCAGGCATTTGGTCTATAATAGATGTCTTCCACTACCCTCCCTTGGATTGCACAGACATAATTATCTGTAAAAAATATGCTGTGATGCATTCTCCCCCAGTTTGGAAGTGCAATGGTGCAACCACAGAAAAATAGGTCCAGATGTCTGGGAGTATTATCTTCTCCTATCAGTTTATTCCTCATTTGGGAATGCTAGAGTTGGTATAATGAACTTTCATTTTATAGTTAGGCCCAGACATCATATAATTCCTTTTTAGTTGCTTCTGTTTGCTCTTGTTACATTGTGGACCCATGTGTTTCCAGTGAAAATGAGTGTTTCCTAAGGAAAAAACAAAAGACATTATTGAGAGCATGAATGATCACATTTTTCTGCACTTAGTTGGCCAGTTCTGTCTTGTAATCAATTAACACATTCAGCTGAAGTTTGGTTTGGTTTTTTTGAGTTTTTTTTTTTTTTTTTTAAACACAAATTATGAAGGCTTCCAAACTTTCTAATTCCACTGCAGCATAGCATATGTTTAAGCTAATAACAACAAATTCTGCTTTAATTGTGCTCACAAATTAAGTTCACCAGGCACTTCATGCTTGGCCCCAGACAAAATACTGGGTTTTGCTATCGAGCCCTCTGCAAGGTCTTTGGACCTCCCTTTGCTTTTATGGGTGGATTTTCTCTGGGTGCAGAAGCAGCCACCAAATTGTGCAGCCAGAAAGTGTTTAGAGCTCATGAAACATAGGTGGGAGATTACCCTAAAGGCACCTGCCAGGACTTGCTCTCCAGAGTTCAGGATTGCAAAAAACGTATGGGTTTGGTTTGGGTTTTTAGCTCCCCAAAACGTGGAGAATAACTTTTATGCAGTTATGTGATTCAAAGTGAAAAGTGAAACCCTCTGTGAAAAGAAAAAACATGATTTGTTTTGGGTTATATTTACCTCTCAGCAGGGAACTCCTCCCAACAGCCCCCTCCCTCCTCGCTTCGCACCTGATCATCAGTGTTCCTGAAATCAGAGCAATGCACTGGGGATCTGAATGTAATATTAGGAGCATAGGACTATGTTTACACCATGTAATGGACCATGATAAAGCAACTCTTGAGCAAACTGTTCTTGGAAATAGCCTTGGTAGAGCTGTTATCAGCTCAGTCCTAGACTTGGGCTAACATTTCATGTAGACACATTGCTAATTAGTCTACTGATGACAAGCATTTTTAATTAAAGCAGGTACAACTCTGCTTTCCTGCTTCTGGAATGTACAGTGTGTCTATGTGTTTCGCTTAGCGTCACTTGGAAATATTGATGAACATCAAGTTTGTATGAAAAATAGAGAATGAGAGACCAAGGTATTGCAGAATCACAATTGAGGTTGGGAGGGACCTCTGGAGGTCATCTGGTCCAACTCCACCTAGACCTGGTTGCCCAGGACCATGTCCAGATGGCTTTTGAGTATCTCTGAGGAGGGAGACTCCAAAACCTTGCTGGGCAGCCTGTAAGGTAGCGGTGATACAGCTTCAAGGTCAGGGTTACTTGCAGGAGATTTGGAGACCCAACTTCATATCACTCATCCTGCCCCAGACTGAATTGAATCTCAGTCCTGTGGACCCTGAGCCAGTGGGCTTTTTATTGCTGCATCGCCCTCTCACCTTGACCAGCAGGTCCAGCCTGGCCTGGGAGACTGTTGCTGAGGGAAACACTACCAAACAAGAGGAAAAGTTGCCTTTTTGGCAAAAGAAAACAAACAAACTTGAATGTAAAGTTCCCGATGAAATCTTCAATAATTCTAACAGTCCTTCGCTGCTGTTTTGTTGCTGACCCTGTATCCTTCGTGGCTTGGTGCTCTGCATTTGTTCTGTCTGTGTGTGGTTTCAGTCAGTCTTTTATCTGTTGCTGGTTAGAGCTGATCTTTTCTTCCTTTTTTTTATTATTTATTTCTGGTGGGATGAAAGCAGACAAGGAAAAAATTTGCACAGTCGTACATGTGACTGAGCAAGTTTGCAGCGCAGATTAATTCCAGTAAATCCTTAATTGATTCTTAGTTGATTACCAGCTTTACGAGTGGTTCTCCAGATGTTTACTGCAAGTGGTCTCCCATAATCGCAAAATACATCTTGGCTGCTAGAAGAAGATGAGATTTCCATTATATATGCCGCTTTTCTGGTGAACTCTTGTTCAGCCCCAGGCGATGAGGGCAAAATATGTCTGGAAGATAGATGAGAGAAATGCAGCTAGATTTATGACTTGTATAGAGGGATCCATTAATTGAGGTTTCTCTTGTATTGCAGTGTTCCCACATTCCAGAGCCTTCCTGAGGAGATACTTAGTAAACTTGCAGATGTCCTTGAAGAGGTAAGTGCTTTTAATTTTGAGAGCTAATGAGTTCAGAGTCTGCGAGCCTTCTGGTGGCAATATCCAGGCTCTTTTTTCCAAGAGAACAGCTTCACAATTTTGCTCCCAGTTACAGTTGACTGTTCCAGCATGTCGAGACAACAAGAGGGCCTCTGTGAAAAATGAATCCAGTTTTGAACAGGGCTTACGTATTTTTAATTGGATTTCTATCCAATTGGGGAGCAAAACAACCGTTTCCTGTGGTGCGCAGAAGGGAAACCTTCTTCTCCAGGCCCTGGTTCAGTGATGGAGAAGGGGGGGATGTGAAAATACCATCTCCTTTCAAATTTGATGGGACACTTATGTTAGAGGGCAATATCACGCCTTAAAGGAGGTGTCATGGAAAAGCTGCTTCCATAAGAGTTACAGCAGAGAGGGGCAATGTAATAATACATGTTGAGATACTTGATGGTCCGGATGGAGTTGTGCTTTGCCTACCTGGCTATAACTAGTATCTCATTAGTGTTAGGCTTTTAGTGAGTCTTTATTTAAAAAAAAAAAAAAAAACAACACACCAAAAAAACCCAAACAAAACCCACCCATACACACACACACCCTACCCCCCCAAAAAAAAAACCCAACCCCCCAAAACAAACCAAAACCCCCAACCTTGCCCTGTAAGTGAACATGTAAAATGGATGTAAAATATTTGAGTTGCATTGCAGGCAGTATGTCCACGTAGTTTATTCACATAGCGCTCTGTTCTGGGCCTGCAGAATTGCATGTGATTAAATATTACAGAAACTGTTAATAAAACCTTTCAAAATGTAGCCCTATATGATTTAACTGTGGGATATCTCTGCATACAACAGTATTTTATTTCATTCCTTGTTGGTTTTTCTCAAACGTGCCTTGCCATCATGAACGACCCTAATAACTATGTTTATAGAAAGATGTTCATGTGTACCACCTCTGCCATTGATTTTAAGAAACGGTGCTGCTGACATTCAAGTTGATATTTTTTTTTCAGAGCATTGATAGGACATTGTAACATCTTTGCTTTGTTATTTAGTATACAAATAAATTTTGTGATCCGAACAAATGAGCTGTTTGTCATACAGAATAATTGCATATTCATAGATAAGCTTTATTTCCTTTACTGCCAGAGAAGTGTTCAGATTTAGAGAGAAAAGGCATATTAACTCGATATGCTATGAATTAAATTTGCCTATCTCAAAACTGCATGCCTAACCAGAAACAGAAAGTTTAATTTGCTTGGATCGCATAACCAGCATTAAACTCCTTATCAAGAGTTAACGAAAAGAATAAAGTCAGTAAAACTTTCCAGGGATACTTAAAGTTTCATGGCAGGAGAAAAAAAAATAAAAAGCATTAATGAAGAAATGAGGCATGAAAGCAGCGTCTGTGGGGATAACTCTGTACCGTTAGGGTGGATGCTATGGCAAGAGAGGCTGGTCATCCCAGTCTGTACTGGGATATGCCTCCCAATTTCCTACTTGGAATCACCCTTGTTATTCCCTCTGGTTTTGTCTTTGATTTAACATATCATATTTTACATAAACTAAAAAAAACCCCACTCTACTATGATACTATGTGTTTTGTATTTAACAGTATCCAGTGTATTGAAACTAAGCATGAATAACATTATCCTCTCTGTTGCTGTAACAAGGATTGGATAAAAGTGACTGATTTGGCACAGTTTGAGGCGGGGGGGGAACTCTTAATGTCAAGATTTCACGCAGTTTTTCTTTTGATACAGTGCTGTGAATAATGCAACACTTCTGTCCTACATTCTTTAGTTAACAGTTTCTAGAAATTATTTGAAATCCAGAAGCAAGGAAAAAAAGCTCGTTTAATTGCCCATTACCCAAATCAAACTTGGAAATGGCATTATAAAGACAGTGGGGAGGAAAAAAGGTCAGTGTTTGGTAACATAATTTCATTTCTAGAATTGATGGAAATACCACAACAAGTTCCTTGGATAACTCGAGAATTAACAAAACCCAAGGGAATTTCCTTTTCTCTTGCAGTGGCTTCTGACCTATGCGAGATCACTCCCATCAATGAAATTGCTCATAATTTATATATGTGAGAGTGGAAACAAGTCTATAGAGTTCAGTTTTAGCACATTCAAACCCAAGCTACTGTTATGCTGTGTTTTTGCCAAGAACTCTTCTCCCAGGAATTAGCTTTCTAGGGCCATAATTTACCCTGTTTCCAGGCCCTTGTTCTGGGGATGGAGGTTTCTCCAGCTGTAGATCGCTGCAGTTGACACCAATCTCAAAGCAGCTTTAGGTTGCACCCCTAGCCCCAGTCTGAGGATTTGGGAATCACTACCCTGGCACAGCTTTTCCCAGCATCCAAACCTGACCCTTCTGTCTTCTTCCATTACATTTTTAAATTATATTAATATTTCTCAACATTACATATTAACAAACCTCAATGTAATGTATAGCTGACTTTATTAACATATCTTAAACCGTTGGGTAACGACTGTAGTGATTTTTCACCACAGTGGGAAGCCGAGCATCTTTTCCAGCACTGAGGTTGATTTAATTTGGTTGTAATCCCATCCCTGCATTGTTTATCCTCATGCTTGCCAAACATAATGCATGAGACAACAAGTAATATGTTTCTGCAGCTCGAGACTTAATTCTTGTATTGCTTGAGTTTTGGTAGCTTAGTGTTTTAAGGAGATGAGGCTTATGTCTGCCTTTAGGACAGTCCTCTCATGTCATTTGTAATTGCCCAAAACCCATTTGATGTGAAGTTCCTGCGAGATTCATCCAAATTATGGGGTAGGACGAGAAGAAAGATTTAAATTAGTGGATGTTCAGTCAAAATAAATGCACAGGTCAGCTCAGGCTGCGCTTCACATAAACTAAGCTATTCGCAGGGGGCTGCTGTTTGGGAGAGGCAGGGAACCAAGGGCTAGTGGTGCTCATGCTGTGCAAGGGATGAAGGACCCAAGTTCATCAGTTATTCTGTACAGAGAACAATTTTTATCTTTTTTTTTGTAGGGTGGTGCATATCACCCCACGCTTGCCGTGTGTCTGGGCTGCGAGAGGCAACACATAGCACTAGGGGCTAGAAATTTTAATAATGATATTTTTAATACTGTCCCCAATGTTTTCCTAGTTTTTCTTCCTTAGTGACTGGTTTTTCATATTTTTCTTCAGTTGAAAAAGCCCTTCTTGACCTCCCTCTGACTCTTCAGGCATCATGCCCTGAGCTGCTCCTTCTTAAAAAGCCTGTTTCCCGATACCTCTGGCCACTGGTGTGCGTGCTCACAGCTCCATTGCTTAACCGCGTTAAAATGGTGGCAAAATAGTTTCACTGTACCGTATTTTGGTAAAAAAAATCAACATGTTTATGTTTAAATATTGGAGGATTAATGTAGTTGGAAAAGATAACAGCTGCCAGGATGCTGCTTAAACACAGCTGTGTGCCTTACCCCCATCCAAGTGCTGCATATCTCGGATTAAATACCTGTACTGGTATTTATTGTGTAAATATCTTTGCTCTGGATGAACACAAATCTCCTTTGGAAAACAGTAAAAGTGCCTTCTTGCACATTATTTTTATTCATGAAACATCTGCATAATTCTAGTTTCCTTGGGTAAAAGAGGGGAATTTGTTTGCAAATTGAAAGACTCGCTGTAGATGATTAATAGCTAAGCTTAAAAGTCCTTTTTGTAATAAACCTGAAAATCTTTGTGAAAATGCAAAAACCTGACCTTTCTTTCCACACTTTCGAAGGCTTTGAAACAATTTATGGTTGTCTTTTCTGATTATAGACTTTCTGATTTTCTTAGAGTTAAAAAAAAAAAAAGGGAAAAAAAGTCTTTTTTTTTTCTCCATTAGGCACCTTTAATATGTATCAGTTATATATCATAAAAATAAATGGATTTTTGGTACTAAACTTCTTTTCTAAGAATATGTAGCCTTAGCATTATGGCACTTCATTATAATGTGGGCAGTTTATAACAGAAAGGAATAAAGTATTGATTTATTTTTATTTAGGAAACTAAAGTGCATCAAAACACCCATAGAATAACTTAGAGCAACTGAAGTGCCATCCACGTGCTCCTGGCACCTGGGAATGGAGAAGCTGGTGTCTGTAAGGACGCGGGGGTATTGTCAAAAGCCCCGTGGGTCATGGCACTGTTAATATTACCTGGACAACATGCATCTGTTTTTTCACCCAGTGATTACCTGGAAGGTACTAACGTTGCCAATATTTTGAGTCTTTAAAGATTAACTCCGTTCGTTCAATGAAATTAAATCCTTAAGGGAGGAGGATGGCAAGTCTGTAAGAAGTGGATCAAATTGCCAGGAACTACACCACAGGCGAGAGAATAAAAAAGGGAACTTACAGTCATAGAGGAGAAAAACCAAACAAAAACCCCAAAGCACCCAACCTCTAGTATAGTTTCTCAAGATGTGACTCCTCATGGTAAACGTATAGGTGCTTTGTCTGCCTATACCACAGCAAGGTGCCCATAGGATATGTGTTTGCCCACTGTTAAGCACCTTTGCTTGGTCTTTGCAGTTAGGAGGGGGGAAAATCAGACGAGTGGCACTTGGCCGGTGGAGCAAGGGTGGCATTTTCCCCTGCTGTGCTCACAGTCGAAGCGCATCGCCTTTTGACTGTGTATATGAGAACAAGTAGGAACCGCTGGAGACGCACGTGGGGTGGCAGTGGATGGACCTCCTATCGGTGGCCTTCAGCTCTGACCATGCCTTTGGAAGAGCTTTCCAAGAGCTCAGCAGGAGGAAATTAGTACTTCTGGCAGGAGGCAGAGCAGATGCTGAGAAAAGGGAAACCAGTGGGCAGGCAGAAGCACAGTTGAGCTTGAGAAGATGTTTAAAATGTCTGGAGGAAGATGAATGTTGGTCTGGGGTCTGCATTCCTGGCATGGCCAAAGAGGGGGATGAGCTAGTAGTGGGCATGGGCAGTGCTTGGAGACTCTGGGCTGGCATCTCCTTCTCTCTTTCTTTTTTCCTCCTCCCCCCTCCTTTCTCTCTCCCCCCCCCCCCCTCTTTTTCTCTTTGGGGCAAGAAATAGGGATTTATTTTCCATCTTGAAACTGGTTCACTTTCTGGTAGCCTTTCTCTTCTTTCAAGGGTATCCTCTGTGTCATTCAAATGTAAAGCTTATATCCTTGGAAGATTTATATCTAAAATCAGTAGCTCAGGTAACAATAAGTATAATTAAGGTTGCTTGACCTTGTCTCTTTTGAAACCATTTCCAGTTGCTTATGATTTTGATGACTTATCCATTTGATCTAAAATTATTCATTGCTGCTGCTGGCCTACAGTGATTTGTCTAATTCTTTTTTCCCCAACTCAAGCTACTAATCCTGTTTCAAAGAAGGAGATTGCTTTGCCTGTATGTCAGGGGTGGACTTGTTATCTGCCTGAATATCTGTCCCGGCTCTGTTGAGTTATGTAGGGCTTTCAAGTTAGGGGAAAGGGGCGGGAAATCAGAGAGCCTGGGGGAACTGGAGAAAACTACATGATTTAAAAGTTTGTAGTTATAAATACACGGGAGGGGGTTGAATTAAGGTTTCGTTGGCATTTTTCAACTCAAGCATTTTCTAAATCCTGTGTACTTGACGTTCCTTTGCTGTTTGGGATTTAGCGTACTAATCCATATAAGATGTTATATTTATGAATCTGAGCAGTTTGAGCGACAGAAAGCAACAAATGCAATTTCAATTTGAATCCATATAAGATGTTATATGTATGAATCTGAGCAGTTTGAGCGACAGAAAGCAACAAATGCCATTTCAATTTGGTTACCAAAATACTGGAGATTCTTTTTGCGTAGATAATGTCAAATCTAAACTACATCAAATGGTTCTTCTTGTACATTGTGTGTCCAGAACTCTAGATAGCTTTGCCATATATATATTATTGCTATATGTATATAAATATATGTAAATAATATTTTATGATATATTGCAAATATGTAATATTATATACGCAATATAAAATAGATATTTAAATAGAATATAAATATGACTAATTGCCCTAAATCAAGTAGGCAATCTACTTCTTCATTAACTAGTCCTAGGTTTTCCTTGCTGTAACTGTACAGTTTGGCTCGGGAGTGCATTAGGGCCTTGGGACTGCCATTCCCCATGTCTCCCAGTGTGCATTTTGGAAATTATTTCACTAGAAGCGTTGATACTTCAAAATTTTAATTTAATTTAATGCATTACGGAGGTCCAAGTGCCAGTGATGTGCTTCTCCAAACCCAGGCAGCTATGATTTGGCTTCCTCATTGATCCCAACGCATATATGGTCATAGACAAATGGTGCTGCCAAACTATTTGAGCAGTACAAGCGAAGAGAAATGTGTTAAATACCACAGGTGGATGATGCCAAGCCTGAAATCTGTGTTCTTGCAGCTCGCTGGCTGCGTGCAGAGCACATCTTGGGAGTGTGATCTCAAAGTGCTGAAAGCACGGATCACAGCGCCTGTCTGCAGCCATTTCATTAATGCCACTGTAAATTTATGTGACAAGGATTGCTTGACGCTCTTTTTTTTTTCCTTTTTTTCCCCAATTAAAGAATGAATCAAACAAGACACGAATGGTAAAAGAAAAATTCATCTCTGTTGCTAGTCATGCAGGTCCTGATGAAGAGCAGCAATCTTGGAGAAAGTTTCATTGCATAGTTCAGCTTTACAAGCTGGCTTGGGCAGACCTGTCATGTTTTGCCAGCCTTCGTGCGAAGATGCCAACCATCCTTCCTCTACATTGTGAAATTAGTATGGATCAGAAATTCTTAGGATGCCTCCATTTAATTAATAGTCTGAATACAGTCCTCCTTTTATGTAGAACTGCGTGGCAACAGTGAATAGAACAGGAAAAATACGCAAAATTAATTAGCTTTCAATATAATTAGTATTTTTTTTTCTGCCTAAATAAGACTGAGGATCAGTCTCGGGTAAAGGAAACCAGGTCTAATATAATCCTTTGCTGATCCATCCTGCAAGTGACAACTACCATTATGTAGAGCTTGATGGTAGGTTCTGCCTGGACCAAAGGTGATCAGCAGCAGATAAATATTGATCTGATTTAGAGGCACAAAATAGATTTGAGGGGGAATTCAGGGAAGAGTAAACTGTTTAGATTAGGAAAGAGTTATTTTTATTTCAGTATTTATCTTTTCTGATTAAAGCTAGCACTCTGTTGAGGTATATTTACCAAAGGAGCTATGGGATATAGTTAGAGAAGTGCTGCCTGTGGGGGCAACAAAATAGATTCAATCACAATTGATTCAATCATACATGGACAAAATTTCAACTTGATTTGTACTTATATTAATTTTTCAAATGACATTCATGAAAATACAGCTTTGGTTTTGCAGGTACTCCAGGAAAAAAGCTTTTTGGGTCTGCTGCAAATAAAAGGCATTAGGAAAATAAAATGCAGTTGGAGAAAATGATGTGCAAGAGTAAAATAAAGTACTCAGTTGCAATGTGTAGAGCAATGGAGCAGAATAATATCCTCTTCTCGTGCCATTGATGAATTTTTTCTGGCCTTTAAACCTATGGAATATGTGTGTATGTATAGTGCACATATGCTGTATTTTCCACTGCAAATCATAGCTGTTCGAAGAATTAAAAGCAATTTCTTCCAGTATGAGAAACAAGGAGTGCTGATCTAATTGGAAAATATCTCTGCCTCTTTCAGTTCTTATCACAGTACAAAATGCAGATGAAACACCTAAATCTAATTCTAAAAGATATTAGGGAGAAAGAGAATAATGTGGTAATATCTCTGTACAGGATGATGTGAGGCTGTAGTGATGCTCGCTTTAGAAACTGCTCTATCACTTGCATTGGGAAAAAGGTGTCATTTTGACATAAGTTTTTTTTTCATTTGGTTTTCTTTATTGTGGGCACTGACCATTTAAAGGCAGTTATAAATAAGCTGATGCTTAGTTACCCCAGCAGAGTAAAGGATTTAAATATTCCCTGATCCCTGCAGATATCTGTCACGAACCTCATCATCCACGTGTGTATTGTCACGGTCATCGTGATTGCTCTGTTCTTCTGCAATGGTAGAAATGAAGGAGGTGTTTCTTCACACAGCAGTTAATAGATCTGCAAAACTTATTGTTAGAGGGTGATGCAGGTGGAGAAAAGCTTTGTGGGTTCAAGAGGACATTTGAAGCATCCCTTGAGATTGCTAAATTGAGATTCTCAATGCTCAGGCAGAGCTTATGGGCTCAGAGCAAGACCAACAAGGATCTAGCAGGCTCTTCATACAAGTGACAAAGAAATTATTAAAAAAATAGGGAAAACTTTCTGAAAATACAGATATAGGCTTTACTATAAAGATGGGATTATTAGGAATATATGAGATGGCAGTATCTCTGTCCTTTCCAAAATATAGATATCATAATGAACATAGGGAAAAGGTTCAGCATCCATATGGCTGGGACTTCGAATGAGTTGTACATTATGTGTCTTGAGGGGGGGACCAAAACCAAAAAAACCACCTCACCTGTGCAAAGGCTGCTGAGGTTGGGTCCCTGCAGACCTGTGCTAAGACTTAGCTGGATTTAACAGTCCAAAAAAAAAAAAAAATCTATTAAAGATAGCAGGATTTGTGCTGAGAAGCTCCTCTGAATGCCAGTTTTCCTTTTCTAGTTTACTTGGGCTCCTTGCTGGTGGTAGGTAAGCTCTGGTTTGAACCATTGGTATCAGTGGAAACTAGGGGTTGATTCACCCTTCAACAAGCCCCCTAATCAGTCAAGGGGTTACTTCTCTGCTCCAGTTTGTGGCAGAGGCAAATGAAGGATCGGGCTGATGCTACTGAGTAGAAGTGGGGAGAGGGAGTGGGACAGGACGTCTCCCTTTGGGTTAGGCAGGGTGAAATGGACCATATAATTGCAGCCTCTACTCAGTATAAAGGGCAGAGATGATTAAAGGGCACTGATGAACCAATGATTAAAACCATTGTTTGCAAAGAAATACCTTAGACCTCAGATGTGAATATTTTTGTGTACAACTAGGGTGATCCTTTAGTGCTGGGTGTACTTATCCTTTTTTCATGTGTATCTCTAAAATACATTACACTTGTGTTCTGCTTATCACAGGAATGTTTTCTTTAGAAACAGCATAATATTTCCATCTTGGCAAGCCTTGGCAAAACGTGTTAAAGGTTAGTTTTGAAATTCTTTAAGGCATGTTCATCTTTCTTGGGCTCCCTTTCTGTTCATTTCCCATCCCCGGGCTGCAAGGGATCTGCGAGGTCCTGTGGGCATCGGCGTTGCAGGGTTTGCTGTGCCGTGCCTCCAGTTTAGCAAGAAGTACTCTCTTGTCCCTGATGTACGCCGTTGCCTACCGAGGTCTTGGCTATGTCCTCCCTTGGCTTTTAAAACCTTAGCTGCTGCCCTTGCAGTTTTTCTGAGACTGGACTTGTTTCCAAGTTCCTCTGCTGACCATATAGGCCAGCTGTGTCTTTCTCTTGCCTTTTCTCCACAAAATCTCCATTGCCTTTTCCTCCCCATCCCTTCCACCATTTGTCATCAAAACCCTTTTTCCTCCGATGAAATGAACACATGGGAAGCCATTTCCCTGACTTCCATCCCCTTGGCATGATTAACAGATTCAGGCCTTCTCGCGGTGGGACCTATTGGGTGTTTGCAGTGGGTGCAGCCGTTCAGCAATGTAAACCTGCCGGTTGCAGAGGGCTTCTGCCAAACACGCCTTGCAGTCAGAGAATTATGTTCTCTTTTTAACTGATTTTTATGAAATGAATTTTAAAATCTCTCAAGAACCAGCTTGCATTTACACTGAAAATCCCAGCGGCTTCACAGGGATCTTTTTTCGCAGGCTTTCCACAGGGAGCCAGATTCCTCTGGAGACAGCAGGAGTTTATTATTATTCAATTTACTGTCAGAAGTACGGCTGCCCTTTTCTATGGGCTTATTTCCTAAACCACAAACACAGGATCTGGGTTGTTCTTTTTTCCAGTGCAAATTGTAAAATCCACTGAAGTTAGGTCAAAGCACCCCAGCTGGAGAATTGCATCCTCTACGGCTATCCGAAGCATGTGGATATACGTATTAATGTAAATCTCCGTGAGAATCCCAAAGGACACTCAGAAGTGTAAAAGTAGAAGTAGAAGTTTGGGGTCATAAAGAGAAATTTCCTGAGCTGCTAATGCAGTATGGTAGCTTGCCATGCTGTTGCGGTGCCACCTGGAGAAGCCATAACCTGCTCATTAGCATCAAATATTAGCTATGCTGTCTATTCAGCAGCACCCAGCAATGAAGATGCAAAAGCCAGTGCTGGAGCCTGAATTTTCAAGTGCGGTGTTTGTATTGCAATATTTTTTTTTTATGTATCCTCCAAAATAGTTTTATAGTTGCCTGTTTTTCAGCTGCCTCTTGAGTAGCATCATCCTTTCCAGTTTATTACACTGTCCCCCTGCATTAGGCATCCTTCTCTCATTAATAAACACCCCTCAGCCAGATCAGTGGGTAGAAAAAGCCATTCCAGCAATGATGTAGTTGATCAGGGCACATGGCAACAGCAGCATTGTGGAACAGTTTCCAGCAGAAGAGAAGAAAATACCTGCAATGCTGCTTTGAGCTCCAGTATTTTATTTTTATTATTATTTTTGGTAGCAGTGGGTTGAGTGGATGTTAAAGTTTTCTGTGATAAGTCGGTGATAAGACGGTAATTTATAAAGCTGCTGCATTTGCCGTCGCCGCTCTCAGGTTGTGCAGGTTTTTGGGCATAAGCGTTTGCTCTGTGACAGGTTGGATTAAACCCAGCTCTGGCCTATCTGGAATATATTTTTATGCTCTCTGTAAGCGGATTCTTCAGACAGTCTGTCACAGCTATAAAAGAAAGGAAAAAAAAAAAAACCAAACCAAAAAAAACCCCATGAAATTATTTTTGTTCATAATCCTAGATGTTTTCCAGGGTTTCATAGATATGAAAAAAAGGATTTAAGTAAATCGTAATTTATCATTTGCACTGGCAGATTTGCAGACTCTCGTTTAGAAACATGCAAGATGGATGTAGGACATCAGGGAGGTCACAGGATGCAACTCAGGAGATCCAAGTAAATGTCTCCTCCGTGATCCAGCCATGTGCTTAATTTTCCCATATCCATTAGTTCACTATTTCCAGTTTTAAGAGGCTTTGCAGCATACATTTGGGCAAAGCGCACGTGCTTTCTGTTTTTCTATGCATTGTATTTGTTGCTTTTGCCGGCAAACAGGTTGGGGCCAAGGGGCTGGTCGTTGCCCTTCACTTCTCGTGTTGGGCAAATACAATATATTCAATTCAAATTGAAATATAATTCAAATTTCTGCATCTGGGAGTTTCTGCTGCAGCCGATGCGGCTCAACTCAAGCCCTTCTTCCCAGCAGTGCCCTGAGCCAAGGCTGCTGCTGCCCTTGGGACATGGGTAATGATGCCTCTGGGCCAAAACCACTGCTGGGATATTTCCCTTTCCATCTGGGTAAATTTAAAATTGAACTGGAAAATCTAAATCAGACATTAGGTAAGAAATACTCTCCTAAAAGTCCATTTGTTTCTAGTGATGTGAATATCAGCAGCAAGGTAGGGCGCGGTCTTGCTCCAACATGATGGGCAGAGTATAGATTCATATAGCAAATGCTTCCATTTTAAATATAATAATAATAATGCTTTGACTACAGATTTAAGATGAAACAAAGCTGTATAACGTTAATGAACTACACCTATGAAAAAAGCACATGAACATCTCTAAAGGTCCCGGTTCCTCCTGCATCAGCCACCTAAGCTCAGAACTAGCAGCCTGGTTTGGACAGAGAGTGTCTGGGGCCTGCTATCAGAATTAAAAAGGAGCCTTTCTGACAACCTGAGCTCTCTCAGCCGCCTAATGATTACCAGGTTGGATCTCCCCATTGATGAGGTATTTGCTCAGTGATATGGCTTTGTGCAGGCACAGGGGAGAAGGAGGCTGGGGGCTTTGCTTTTGCCGTGCCGGCTTCGTGGGAAGCCTGGAGGGAGAGCGTGCATGTCTCTGGTTTGCTCAGCATTTCCTTCTGTGAGTTTATTTTAATAGCAGTTGCCAAAAATCCCTAATTTTAACCCACATATCACTAGTTAAATAAATACATACATACATATATAGGCTAATTTTGGTGGCAATGAACCAAAGAAACGAAGTCCAACCTTGTGCTTACTTGGAAATATTCAGTGATTTCCAGTCTCTAACCCTGAATGGTCTGAAGCAGAAAAAGTGAATTGTTTCTAATAAAGCTCCTTTTATCTGTGAGGTGCAGACAATGCACTTTTATCTGTAAAAGCAGAAAAATATAATTAGCAATTATAGTAAAAAACAAATATTAATTAACTTGATGGGTTTTGTTTTCTCGTTGATTCAAACTTTGTTCCGCTGGTTTCTCCTATACCATTGCCCACAGTGACACCTACTGGCATTTTGAACAAAGCTGGCCTGCAGGCTGTAGCCTCATGAGCAAGTCGTGCCAGAGACTAACTAGGGAAAATGAAGAGAACAGTAAATGTGGACGTGGAGACACCTGTGGCCAGCCGGGTAATGGCCACCAAGCTTTGAATGCTGGCCTTCTGCTCTGCTCCGGAACATCAATCTTTGAGTCTTCCTGCACCAGCTGAAGAAGACCCTCTAGCAGTGGAGCCAGTCATAAAATCCCAGCTTCGTGCTAAGCAAAAGATCAGGCATTGCAATGGGGAGATCTTCCTCCCTTCCCCAGACCTTGTTGGCTTCTCAAAGTACACCCTGGCTGACAGGTGTTTCTTTTTTTCAGGGAATTTATTTTCCTTGGCAAATGAACTTACAGTCATTTGAGTAGCTTTCATTTTTGTGCCTGTATATTATTAAACATTCAATTAGGGTCTTGGGGATATATTTGAACTAATTTCTTGTTTCCTGCTATTGGCGTGTTATTTGCAGTATCTCCAAGTTGTAATGATAGTAATTGAAAACTGTCTTTATGATAGCACAAAGCCATTTCACCCTTAATCCATGAAATAGTAGGCATTGGATGTCCTAATGGATAACCAGAAGACTAAGCCACTGGAGGAAGGGAGAAAGACATTAGAAATGGAGTTACTGGTGTGGTAAAATTGAAATGGCCTTATTTCCATACTGCACAGAATGCAGCAAAACACCATTTGAGCTAAGTTTTCTTATTTACATTTTTAATACCTTGTGGCTTTCTGTCCTTCTTAATAGGGAATTTCCCGTGAAGCTTCCCAAAGTGGAGTTTCTTACCACTGTAGGGGTCAGATCCTGTCTACCAGACTGGGCTTGTAAGGGGACATGAGGCCAGAAGAGGTAATGGGTGATTGCAGGGCTACCCACTGATGCATAAGTTTATCAGCCACTAGGACAGACTGCTTGGTGATGGCTAAGTCACCCTCCCGTGCCGCCTTTTGCTGGAAATGGGATGTCTTTCTGGAGGAGAAGCTTTTTGGTTTGACTGCGTATGTGTTGTCAGCTTAGATGAAGGGGCTTTTGGTTTTGGCTTTATGTGTTTATGAGGTAGCTGATGGTTCCTTCTGATCCTAAAAAGGTATGAAATTCAAAAATGTGTTCCTAATCTTCAGAGCTTCTAGGGAGCTGAGCACAGCTTGGAACTTCTGCCTCTCACTTGAAGTCTTTGGGGGTTATGGAAATAAGAGCATAGGACTGTATTTGGGGGTCATACACAAGTTTTGGGGTATATAGGTTCAGAGCCTGTAGTAATAGAACAGGGATGAAACTCATCATCTCAAAACATTGTCACCTGAGGCGACCAGTTGTGTAACTTAGGCTTGGAGATGAACCTCTTCGTAGGGCATTCCTGTAACATCTCTGACTTCAGTACCTTTTTTGGAGCATCCCTTGAAGGAAGGGTTGGACTGGGATGGGCTCCATAACCTGCTGGTTCCTAGGAGATCCTTGCCTGTATTGCGGAGCCAAAGGTAGCACCAGTGCGGTGCCAATTGACATTGATAACAGGTATCTGGAATAAAATCAAGGTGTGGGCTTTCATAAAAAAAAAAATCTCATGATCAAAATGTATAGAAATTAAGTATGCTAGCAGAGAAATTAGCCTCTGAAGTGCTTACTTGGACCAGAAAAATGTATATTTCTTCAAGAATTTAAAAGAAAATGTAAAAGAAATAGAGATGTGTATCATTTTGGACTGTGCATAATGCAATATTGCTGTAGTATATGGCAAGGTGTATTTAACCTGATCTTTCTGACCTTGGAGCGGAGTCCAGGTTAATATACTTTCTGGTACAATTTTAAGCAGCCTAGTAACTATTTAGGGAACCTGAATTGCTGGCATAGCCCATAGCATAAGGAATTGGGACTGACAGTTTAATCTTGTGATGCCCTCTCCTTGTATGCTTTGCCTCCCTCACTGGTGAGGGGTTTGGAAGGCAAAGCCTGGTCCTGTAGTACATGCCCAGCAAGAACTCTAGGGGGGATTTACAGGTTTTCTTTGCACCATTGAAAGTCACATAAGGTCACTCCTTCATTGCTTTCTATCAAGTGGAAATACTAAAAATATTCAGACCTAACTTACCAGCATGGCAGGAAAACTAATGCTATTCTCATTTAAAAAAAGAGGAGAGTTTTGCAAACATGAGGGATGGTGAAGAAGTCGGCTATTTTTTCTGAAAACGTTTTTTTACATAAGATGATTACTTGTAGTCAGATCTCGGAGATGCGTTGTGGACAAGAAGAAAACCCAGCTTTGCAATGGGTAAATGCTTGTTGTCCCTGGTATTATGCACCAGATGGGAGGTGAAGGGTCAGAGCGCGCTGCGTCTCCAAAGCGTCCTGCTAAATGCGCTAAAGAGCACTTTGATCCCCTTCTTGAGTCATTTGATTCTCCATCAGCAGCGGGCAGCTTTGATAACAGATGCCTAGCATCAGAAATGAAATATTAGCCGCTGTCACGCTGCCGTATGCTCGGGGCATGTAGCACAGAGAGGCTGCTTCAGTGTTCATCCTTGAATTTCCCCCACTTGGGTCCCCGTGCACAGCTGGGGTGTCAGGAGGTTGTCTGACCTCAGCACAGCTCACTGCATATTTGGGTATCCCAAAAAAGGGGGGAAAATCCCTCCTGAAAGCCAGCTACATGTTGGGAAGGGCTGAAACTCAGCTTCCTGCTTGGCTGCAGGCTTCTTGGGATCATCCAAGTTGTCTTTGGTTCTTCATCTGAAAGTCATTGAAAAAAGGCAAGAAGGGATCTCTTGCTGGAGATCTGTGTCCTTCAGATACCCTTCCTCCATTCAACATTAGACTTGTGCTGAAAAATAAGACCCTAAGTATCTCAAAATTAATATAAAATGAAAAAACCTGACTATATTGGTAATTCAGAGAGAAGGCAAGTGCAAAAAATAGCTCATTGCTGGAAAAACTTATGATACCGCTGCATGTCATAAATCAGGGCATCAGTGGAAGAGATGTGCTCTGCTCCTTCTGTCCCTTCTGATTTCTGTCCACTGTAAGAGATTGGGAAATGTAAATAACACAGCTGTTACCAGCACGTAGTTTTATGCTGTTCTTTTACCAGGATGAAGGTTTTCCTTGGCTGTGTAGGAGTGGGGTTTATTAACTGTGATGATGGGCGATACCATCTCTTTTGCAATAAGGCTCGGTCCTGTGCTTGTCTGCTTGTAAATCCAAATTGTAACTTTCCAAATTCCTTGTAGAGAAAGCCGCAAAAGATACAATTCTCTGTGCTTTGAAGTTCAAAAAAACTCTAGTGAAGTAATCTCTGGATCAATGTGCTGTCCTTGCCCAGTAAGGAAATCGTCAGCTGTCCATAAGCAGTGCTGCGTCTTGTGCCAAAAATCTGACCTAGATTACATTTCCCACTGTCGGTCTGGTTTTCTTTTCAGGACTGATACTAAGATGTACTCAAAAAAAGCTGCTTTGAAGCACAAAATAGATGTAGTCAATCAAATATTTATATGTCTGGTCATTGCATGAGAGATTGATGAAGATGTTACCGTTGCAGGGTTAATTCTTGATATACTTTACCTTTTAGTAATCTAAACTTTTACCATGTGTTTACCACCTGAATTCATAATGTGATTTTTTTTTTTTTTTCTTACAGCTTCACGTTTCATTATTAGTTGTGCAAAAGCCTGGAATAAGTTGTAGGCAGTGGAAAGGTCTGGTAAAATTTTCTTTGTGACAACTTCGTAACAAAGTTCAAATTGACATGGCTGGAGTTGCATGAGCCTATTTTAACAGTAATAAATCTATATTAACAGTAATAAATACTGAATTCTGTGCTTGGGGAGGATAGTTTGCATTTCTATAATAAAATATGGTTTTTATCTGAATTGGGAAAGTTCTGTTGTCAAGAGGACAGTTGCAACCCAGGTTAGGGTGCATGGCTCAAGACAACTTCTATTTCGTAGAATCATAGAATCATTGGGGTTGGAAAAGGCTTTTAAGATCCTCGAGTCCAACCATTAACCTAGAGTTGTCAAGTCCACCACTAAACCATGTCCCTAAGTACCACATCTACCTGTCTTCTAAATTTCGATTGAGGAAAGTTGTTATTGCTATTTAAAATAATAGAGCTTTTGGGTTTTCCCATTTCATTGCACACTCTGAGTAAAAGTTCACTTGCTGCTTTAATAAATATATTTCAGGCAAAACATTTTATCTTGGTTACTCCAGTGTAATTCACTTCCAAAATTCCCTGTAATCCAGAGTGCTTGTTGGCAGACTGGGAGTGGAGTCTTGAGTTAGGATGCATGCAGGCTGATAAAACTCTGCTTTTTTTTCCTTTGTGCAGTTAATGAAAGAAATTGAGGGAAAAGCAGAATATTTTCTAGCAACAGCCAAAATCCACAGAGGTATAAAAGGGAGTATAAGCTGCGATAATGTTTAATTCATCTGGTGGTGCACGTCTCACGTGTTAAGTCAGAACTGGTTGTTACCTACACAGACCCCTAAAGAAGTTGCCAAACTGGAAGCAACTGGTAAATTCAGGTGTTTGAACTGGGCAAATTACCTGTTTCAGTAAAACTCTGTAGAGACTGGCTAAATCAAATGATTTTCATGATTGTGCTTCCACTAAAGTTGGTTTCTAGCGACAATTTAAAGAAGTGCATTTGAATATGGAAAGGTAGAGTCTCCTCTTTGATTCAGGCTGCGAAAAGAAAATATATTTCATGACAGGTTACTTGAAGAGTGGCTGAATATATTCAATTAATATGCCTTTTTATTCCTCATGGTAGATTAGAAAATTAGTTTGGATCCTCGTGGAAATGCGAATAACTTGTCTGAATAAACATACAAAATTTGGAGCAAATCAAGAAAAATATATGAAACAAATATGTTGATTTATGTTGTTTACTTCCAGTTTCGTTTTTGCAAGGAATTGATTGCCATTTTAATAGTTGAAGAACTGGTCTTTGGATTTATGGAGGGAAATTAGTGTTCCATGCACATTCTTCCATTATAAAGAGAAAGACAAATCAGAGCTATTCAGGAAAGAAGGAGAGAAGAGCGGCTACTTTTCTTGCATTTCAATGAAATTTAATTAAAACCCCACATACTTAAGTTGCTTGCGATTGGAGAGACATTTTGTGGTGCAGTGACATAGTGTGATATTGGTTTTGGTTGTATTTGCTCAAAACAAAGCTGTCAAAGTCAATATGCTGTTGTATCGCTGAGGGAGACCTTTCAATCTCTGTATTTAAAAAACAAAGTGTGTTTCTCTTCCCAAACAGTCTATTGAAATGAAGCAATCTGAGTCACAGCAACATGTTAATGTTCAAAGTAGGCTGGAAGTGTCATGGGACGGGGGTTGTTCAGGTAGAGATTTCAATCCTACAAAAGCTTATACTCAAAATTTAAATGTGTGTGGCTGGTCGTGAGCATACAAACTTTCTTCTCTTGCTAATACTTCCAATTTCCGATTGGCAGTTTGATTCCGTTCCCCTCAAGTCAGCATCAACCCCATGCAACTTTCTATATAGTTTTTTTTAGTTCTACTCTGTTGCCAAGGTATCCTTTTTCTAATTACTTATTGCTCAATTAATTCTCCACGTTTCACGTTGATTATCTGTGAATCAGTTGTTATTTTAGCTAGCAAGCAAAGCGTTGGTTTTTCTACCCCAGTTCACTGATGGCTTGATCTGTGGCCTAATACCACTATCAGCTTTCACCTGACTAATTTGCTGTCTCTCATTATCACCATCATATCTCATGGGAATAAATCCTATTTTTTCCATATTGGTTCCTCTCTCGTCTTCCTGAGCAACACTCTGCCAAAGCTCTTCTCCCATTTCTCCTTAGCCTGTCCCAGTGTGCTGCTCTCACCCACCTGTATCATCTCTGTGCTCTCTTAATCCTTGAAGTACCTCTCCGTGAGTTCTCCTTCTTCATCTTTGAGGTTTGTCTTGACCTTTTATCCTCTTCATCCCCATCTGTATCTCTTTGAACTTTACAGCTTTTTCAGCATCCTTTCCTTCCTCCATTTCTCATCGTTCTGAAATTCCTGTTTCATCTTGAAAGATTGTCCTGCCCATTAATCTTTTATTTCTCTTTTCCTGTTTCTTTGCATTTAAGGAAATTAAGCTCACTGACAGCACTTCTGCAGTTGATCTCTTCTGGTGGCCTCTCGTGATACCAAATAAACGTGTGGTGGCAGGGCTGAGCTTCCTTCTCTGATTCCCTCATCCTTCCTTTCGCCCTTTCTCATCCTTCAAGCATCTTTACATGTGGTCTTTCTCCAAGAGCATCAGGACTTCCAGTCATCATTTTCATCCACTGCCACCTGCTTTGTCTCCTCTTTCTCCTCTTTTATTTTCACATCAATCTTTGCTATGTATGTATGTGGATAGATAACCCGCTTTCCGTGGCTATGCCTCCAAAAATCAGTACTTCTGAGCTTCTGCTATATTCCTGTAAGCTTCCTTTATAAGAGGATGTTGGGCTGCAGGCAACAGCTTGGGCATCTCTTGAACCTCTGCCCTACGTGCTCCCACTCAAGGAGGTTGTCATTGACCTGTGGGGGCAGCAGGGACAGTGTCGGGCTTGGGGGTCAGGAAGGCAGTGGCCCCTGCACCAGCTGGTGACAGCATTTTGCGACTCGATCTGTTTTCCAGGCAGAAAGAGAGAAACAGATGTTTGCCTCAGCACTGCGGAGAAAAAGTAGCTGAGAGGTGGTCGCCTCCCAGGCTGTTTGCAACTTAGGAAGCCTGATCACTCTCCAAAAACAGTTGTCAGGCTGCATTACAGTAACAATGGGGATGGAATGAGAGTTAAAATGTGATTTCTAATGCCGTTGTCTACTTTTAGAGCAAATTAAGGTAGGAAATTTATTTAGCAATAATGCATTAAATTAAGTAATGCTTTTTTAAGATTCTCTTTCCTCCTCTTTCTCCCTTAAAAGCACATGGTGCATTTGGGAATCAAAACTGTATCTCACATCTTCATTACAAACCTTAATGGACTCATCCAGTCCAAATCATCCTGGCTCACAGTCTGTGGATGTCTTATGATCTACTTGATACTTTGCAACACCCTTTAGTCTTAGAGGTGGCTGTATAAAAATCTTTGAAGCTCAACAAATATTCATCTACACAGGACAGCTTCTACTATACAGCCAGTCCCATGGGCGTTCAATCGTCCCTGAACATGCTCAGGTTTGCTAAAAATTGTTGGTTTTGAGAGTGGGCTGGGAAAGAAACTTGAAGGTGACAGCAGGACTTGCCTCCTGCCTGAGAAGTTTTTAGTCATGTCAGCTCAGAAGGTTCCGGTAAAGGAAGAGTTAAGCAAACCTTATGATTATATGGGAGGGGACAGAGGAGCCTTCTTTCACCACAGGACTCTTCGCTGACTTTCAAGGAGTACAAAAGAGAGAAGAAGCCCTGGTAGAAAATTATTCATTTGAAAAAGGCATGGGGAGCACAGAAAAGGCATTTCCTCCTGTAACAGTGCCGCCCACTGTCTTGGGTGGTGAGGAAGATGCTCAGGAGTGGGAAAAGGAAAGGGCCAAAAGCTTCTTCCATCTCATGCACGTGTCTTCCCTTTTGAATACAGGAACCTGGGCCAACATTTGCCAAATATGGTCCCTTATACATTGTATTGCCTTTTATGTATCCCTGAAAATAGCACTTGATAAGCACTGGGTTGAGGTCCAGTGGAATCTAGGAGAAAGATGTTAAAATCAGAGCAAAAAAATGTTATGTTTTTCATGACTAGAAGATGATGCCACTGAAGTTTATCCCTACTTCATGCCCTTTTCTGTAGTATTGTTTGGTTTAGGGGACATCTTTGATGAGACATGTTTGTTTAGTGTCAAACCTAATCTTGTTTGAGTATGTATCTCACAAAAGTTACAAGTGGTCCTATTTATCCACTGTTTATTACCATAAGAAGAGTTGTGTTAAGCTTGGATGTTCTGGTATTAAGACCTTAACTTTTATGGTGTAAAAGGAAACCAAACTGATCAGCTGTGTGCTCTGGGTCATCAAAATGCCAGAGATGTGGCGCTGCAGCTTCTTTCCATGCGAGAAGTCAACCATCAGGAAGCTCCTGAATGATCACAACTGTAATGTCGTATTTACAGGTCAATGCAGACATCTTGAATTCATGGTGAAAATTCAGCCTGTGTTTCAGGACTGGCAGTTTCACCTAAGGAGTCGTCAGAGCTCTGGTCAGAGTTGGAAAAAATCACAGTTTGGAGATTGTCTTTTGCTCTAAGCTGAGTATGTTGAGTTTCTCTCTTCCACAACTTCCATTTTTATAAGCTTATTTCCATTGCCTATCTTGCCTTGTCCCCAGCAGTGTTGGTGGGTACCACCCAGCAGCTCCTATGGGAGAGGACCAGTTCCAGCTCAATTCACGGATGTCTTGTATGTCTGTGGGACACTGAAATTGGAGGAGGTTTTGAGAAAAAGGAAGAGAAGGAGGGTACCACCCCCAGCTCCATCCCTACCTGTGTCGCGCGCTGCCTCCCTGCTGGCTCTCTTTCACAGCACAGTGAAATTCAGATTCATGGAACAGTAGTGCCAAATCCCAAAAGAAACAACCAGGAAATGAAAACAATCATTTAACCAAAGAACTTCAAATTAGGAACATTTATTGCATCTTTACATTTCAGAAACAGCAGAAGATTGTTGTAGGACTGCTGTTTTATTCATTTCATTTTGTACCCAGTGGTGTAGTGGTGTAGGCTGTACTTCCTTTTGCTTCAATGAAATAATTGTTGAATACCTCTATTTAATATTTAATACCTCTTTGCTCCCATGCATCCTGTTATATTCCTTTCACCTGGAGAAATCAATGTGACGGAGTTCTCAGAAGCACGTATTATATCTTGATATTACGAGGTATGCCACCAACTGTTTTTTTTTTTAGTCTAAGGAAAAGGCATTTCTTAGCATACTGGTTGCTCCTTGTTTTGATTTGTAGCTTGTTTTGTTACCAGGTCCTCACCTCCTATCTCAGGAGGATGCGAAGACAACCTCAGTCCATGACAGATAAACCCACTGTTTGGGGTGATTTGTATTATTCTGTACGCTGGACTTGAGCATCCACACACAAATAGTCCCTTTAAGTGCTCTAAGACTATTGTTGTTCAGGGGATGCTTGTATGGGAATCAGAAGCAACCTGTAAACTGCACAAGACACCATGCTTGGAGAAAACACTCAGACTGTCCAAAATGTGCCCAGGAGCATGTTGTTTTCTCATCGCTGTCACAGTCCATTAAGAAGCCACAGTGAATTAGCATGGTACACAAGGCTTTATCAAGGCAACAGTCTCCTATAACTATTACAAAACAGCTCTGACTTTAAGATATATATAATGAAATACCTAGTTTGAATTCAAATAGCTTGATTTTTTAAGAAGGAAGAGTAAGTTTGTAATCCATTAGTGAGAAAAAGAAAAATTTCCTGCAGAAGATTGCAGCTCAGTTAGAGCCAGCTGAATCTGAAAATAGGGATTTGCAACCCCAGGTTGCTGTAGGGTCATCCACAGGTTTCCAGCTCAAGTTTACAACCATTTGGGATGGTGGAGGTGTGCTAATAACATACTAATTCCTGCTGTGATCTCCACTACGGACCAGTCTGTGCTCCCTCACCCCCCAATGTACGGTGGCAGGTGGACATGGGATGAGCTGCTCAGCAGCATCCCCCATCTGTTGGGTTTATCCTTCCTCATCTGCTTTCTCAACCCTGTGCTCCATAGTGATGTTGAATTAAAAGTCATGAGTTAACCCTCGCTTCCCATCAACATGCGTCTTTCTCATGTTTTGATTTCCCACTTACTTAGCTTTAGTTAAGCTGCTGTTTGGAGGTGTATGGAGACGTCTTGAATGTCAAAAATCAGACCCACCCGCTGGGCTTTGATTCACAGGATAAATAAGGAGAGGACCACAATATGATAACTTTGCCCTTTGGCTATTTCAAGGAGCAGCATTTTTAAATAATTCATGGGAGTGAGGCACATCATAGTAAAATAAAGTTTTAGGATTCCTAAGGAATTCAATACAGAAGACGAATATTAACCTGCTCGGTTTTGAAGCGTTTTTCAGCAAACACACACTTTTTTTCAGAATTCTATTTTGTTAGCATTGCTGTTGTCATTTCAGACTTGAAAAAATGTTTAAGGCAGAAAGTACAGAAACAAAAGTATTTTGAAAGCTGCTTGTTTGGAGTTTTGCTGGTGGTTCTGTGGATGGTTTTTTTTTAAAACTGCCAGCAAAATAACTTACTTAAATGTATTTTTTTTTTTAAAAAAATACACCTTGTGGGAGATGGATTATACATTGAGCACTGTCATCAAACCTGTGTTACCCTCACTGGTTTATGTGGTGCAAACCTGGCTGCAGGGAGTGAAGCTCCTCATTTCAAAGCCACCTTTGTGTTTCTGCTCCCCTGGTGTGACCTTTGGCAGGGTTTTGGCCTCTCAGCGCTGCAGCTGACGTGGGTTACGTAGCACTCCAAACACACAGTCTATTTTCCACCTTTTTCCAAATGTTCTCAGTATAAACATAGCAGTCAAAGGCATCCAGCTGGAGGAAAAATGAGGTTTTCTGAAGTTTAACCATTGGGTTGGCCTCCAGCATCAAGGTTTCTCCACGAAGCCTGTGTCAACACTTGGTCAGGCTTAAAAGCTTCTCAGTTTTGGATGGTCGTCAGGAACAGAAGCTCCAATTGAAGTTGCCAACTGACAAAGTAAGGTCAGTGGACCAAAGCCTTCACCCAAACATGAGTGTCTGCAGTTGCAAAGCTCATGTCTTCTTTGCACAGTGGGTGAGGTGTCCCCTAACATGCTGTGGAGGAGGACTTCGTCGCAACGTGGTGGCACATGAGGAGTCCCGAAAGGGTAAGGTGTCTGAAGCTCTTGTGGTTGCCACAGATGACAGTGGCACCAGGTTAGGTCCTGCACAGTGCCCAGATGTTGTGCATGCATCTGGCCACCCTTGGCGGCATGTCCATCTGAGCTGCTCTGCTTTGGCTGTTCCCACCAAACAAAGTTTTGGCTCTTTGGGTGTAGTGCTGGGAAGTAAGAAAGCTGATTTTTCCTCCAATTAGTGGAATATTGTCTGTTTATGAGCTGTGAGTCATTTCTGTGCGCAATGGAGGGTTTGTGATAGAAACCTCTCTGGGAAGGATGAGGTGCAGAAATTCAGATTTCAAACACTTGCATCTTGTTCTAGCCACAATGTCACTATTGCAAACAAAGAAGGAGAAAACAAATGCAATGTGTGATGCTACACTTGTGTAATGGCTAGCAGAGGAAATGAATTGTACAAATAACTTTTCTGAGAGGGATGGTATCAGATGATTGCTGAGAGCACACGATCTGGTTTGTACATGTGTTCAGACAAGCCCATTCATTTGTGTCTTCTATCAGTGGGAGGTTTTGGTTGGTGAGGACTTGTGGTTTTCGTCTCAGGGAGCACAGTGACTCAAAAAAGCAGTTATTGTCAAAATTGGGTGCTATTTGTTGTTGCAGGTAATGCCTCACTGTTTCTAATTTTGTCAATATTCAATGCAAGGTTGGTCTCATAAAAATCCAATTACTTCTCAAGAGAGCTTTAATTACGTGGGGTGTTTCTCCACTCAAGGCTGGGACAGCATGTTGGCATTCTGCGCGGGATGGAAGTTTTCATAAAGCAAGATATTTACTTCTCTAAGAGCATAATCTGACTCAATCATGGGATGCTCTGCACCTCTGCTAGTTCTTCTGGGGGGTACATTGAGCATATCAGCGAGGCTTATCAACGTCTTATTCTATCAAACCCACTGAGTAAACATTTTTTTTCCCCTTGGCACTAGGATTTTTTCTTAGCTTTAAGTAAAATCGACAATAAAAGAAAGGTGGGGAAAAAAAGAGATTTTTATAGAAGCTGCTATTACTGAGCAAACTGGGGACCTCCTGGAGAGAGGCACTTCTTGTGCTGATGGGCCACACAGGAGGACTTTAAAGAGGAAGAGCTTCCAGGACTTGTGTTAATTTAGCTTGGAAAAGATATTTTGTGAAAGATTCAAGCTTCTCTGTATGCCAAGGTTGACTTTAACCTGAACATGTGAAGGCCATTTAGACATAGAGTAGTACACGTATTGGATTAAAATCTGGCTCTGGTTTTGCATAGAAACTGGACTTGTTTAGGGTTTGGTTTTTTTAAACAACTTTATTTCAATTTTATCTTTTTTCTAAGGGGAAATGATAGTTCAGAGCGATGGTAACAGTTAATACAGAGTTTATTGACTGACTGTTTGATACCTAGATTTCAGTACGTTTGATGTACAGTGGATATTCACTATATCTATATCTAGCTTTGACCAACCAAACAGCTTTCATTTATACTCGAGTAACATTTTCTAAGAAATCTGATTTCTGTTCTTTCACTCCAGTAGTGTAAACTTAGTATGTCTTTCCACTTTCAGCTATATTCTAGATATGCTTAGGCTTTCACCCTAAGTATTAAAACCTGAAGTAGTTGAAGATGATGGCAGTGGAGAGCTTAAGGGTGGGAGCAAGAGGCACTGTTCACTACTTGATTCCAGTTCAGATGTTGAAGTCCTTGCTCTTCCTAAAATGAAGATAAATGCAAGTCTGCTGTTCTGTCTGTATTGTCCAAATTCCTTTTAAATCAAGGTGTTGGTTTATAGGGGCGGTATTTATCAATCCATAGTGATCTAAGTTGATATATTTTACTTTACATTTGAAAGTGGCTGAGAGATCGTGTGGGTCTCTCATGCTTTGGGAGAAATACTTTGTTTTCTGCTGATCTACCTGGCCAGCCACACAGGGAAGCTATTCTTTTTAGCAGACTGCGTATCATAAGCAGCTCATTTTGGAGATTTGGGGTTGGAGTTAGGTCAGAAATGAGATCTGACAGTCTCTTCCCATTGCTGCTTCCTAAAACAGGCCTGCACCAGGAGAACAGACAAGTCACGGGTGTCACTGGGATGGCTCTTGGCTTGTTGATGGCCAACAAGATGGCCTAGCCAGAAACCTTCATGCTAGTTTTACAGGTCTAGCCTAGAAATTGTTTCAAATTTCTCTTGAGTTTCATTCAGTTCAAAATCCATGTATTGACCCCCTAATCCATCAAAAATGCTGTTTAAACCCATCCTCTCCCGCATTCCTAATGTTACGTGATGTTATGTGATATAGAAGCATGAAGGGAAAGAGTTGCCCAGATGGGCTGTAGCTCCCACAGGTGAGATCTAGCCCTTTCCAATGTTACTTAGTTGAACTCAATGATCCCTTTAAGTTCTTGGTAAGAAAATAAGGAGTATAAAGGAAAACAAGTGATTGCACAGGTCTCCTTGTTGCAAAGGTTTTCTAGTATGCTGTATTAGTTTGTAACAAACCAATTAGATTTAAAAAAAAAACCAACACCTCTCAGTTCAGCTCCTTAATTTTGTGTTAATCAAAAAAGATGTTTTTTTGAAAAAAATCCCAGGTATTGTTAAAAATAAGGGTGCTTCTGATACTGAAAACTCTTATTTAACACTGTACAGGAGACTGGAAGTTGGCAGTTGTCGAGGCAAGGATCTGAGGGTTAACAAATTGGCATTATGCAGAATTTGCAAGGGAAAAAAAAGGAGATATAGAGAAATAAAGGTTGAGGGGTCAGAGGATGGGCTGGTCTGAGGTGCTGGAAATGCTCCACTGATGCTGTGCTGGCTTATGGCAGTTGAGAAACGCTCTAGGGACTTTGAAATACTAATTGGGCTGGTGGTCTAATTTCATTTTTTTATTTTCTGCTCTCCTGTTGGGCTTGCCTTGGTGTTGATGAAGTAAATTTAAGGGAAATTTGAGTTGATGCAATACATAGGTGACTTTCTCTTGCTTGTACATATTTCAAGTGTGTTTCCTATTAAAACATTTTGATTAAGGACTTGTTCTTCTTTCCCTGAGACAGCTAATTAGAGCTTTGTCTTTTTTGTTTTCTTTTTCCTGCCTGATACATTCTTTCTGTAAATATAATGCCGTGGCTTTGAGTTCAGAGTTGAGCTCCACTGGAAAGACCTGAAACCTTTATTTTACAAGTATTTAAACGCTTATAGGAGTTAAACCATGTATAGGACAGATACTGAAATCAAAGCCATGAATATTAATGGAAGAATTAAAACTTTCTTTTTAAGGAAACCTTCAATCTTTAATTTCACATGTGTTGCATGTGCCAAAAAAAGCAGAAAAACGAAGACAATTGTTTTATCACTTAATTTTATTTTATCACCTATTTTCTTGGGAAGAAACCTCTTATTGGACCACTTAACTATCCTCTGATAAACACATGAGCATTTGGGTCACAAGCTTGACTTGAACTCTGCATCCCCATGGACATCTCTGCATTGCTAAGGTTGCAATCCCTTACTGGTTTATACTGGGAAAATTTTTTATTATATAGGAAAATGGGGTACTAAGGGTCTGGGGGTTTATTCAAGAGGTGATAAAGCAGCTCTTACTCTGTAGAGAAGTACCTTAAGGGCCCAGTGTTACTTTATAAAACAACAGTCTAGTTAGCATGACAAATGCTCTAAATTTTGTAGCATTTATAATTCATGGAAGCTGAGCCTTTATCCCTATTTGCCAAAGCTTATAAAATATGCATTTGTGGCTTGCTGGTATGTGAGTGTTCCCAACAGTAATTTCTTGGCTTTATCATCACTGTTTTCTTTACACTGACTTTCTCAGACTTTGATGCCAAACTGGGACCTCGATGCCTTAGCTTATAATCTTCCCAACACCCCCACCCCCCCACCCCCCGCACACAAAAACCTTTGTAACTATTAACTTTTCTGCCTGGTTATCTTGACCTTGGCAGGTTGTACAGCTGTATTTCTGCAGCCTGCGTTTCTATTCGGGTTTTCTCACTTCCATTTTTACACTGGATTTCAGCTTCGGTTTTCTGCTGGAGAGAAGGAAATGTAAGAAAATTTAATATAGTCTGGTCAGCTCTTCCAGCTAGGAATTAATTTGTGTTTTGCTTTAATTTTGTTGTGGCCTGAAGGAGCTATGTCTTAAGTATGCTCAAAAACCTATGTGTTGCTCAGGTTTCAGTGAAATCTATCTGAGATATTAAATTAGCTTTCATCACTGAACTTTGGTATTGCCTCTGAAAATACAGTATTCTGTCTAGAGTTCCTTTCTCTTGGGAGAAAAGTCTAACACCAAAAAGATTCAAGTTCTATGCCCAAATCTGGGGTGTTATACTAGTTGCATAATCTTTTTATTCATTTGCAACTGCAAAGGTGGGATAGAAATATTTATTAGCTATTTTAAAGGTATTCTGGAAATTCTTTGACCAGTATATACAGGGCTTTGAAGCTAGAATTTAAAAAGGTGCCAACAAATTGATGTTCTCTCCATTAGAAGGATCCTCTTCAACAGAGTCTGGCTTCCAACAGCTTGCTGGAGCTCAGCCATTGAATTTAATCTTGCAAATGCAAGTCCAGAAGAAGCAGTGGGGTCAGTCTAAAGCTAGTGAAGATACATTGAACCCGCTTGCTTTACTGCTTTTCTTTTTTGTGATTTTAATTCAAATAGTATTCCTTTGCCTGTGCCACCACACCATTGTAAAGCTGTAGGAATTGTTGATTTTCCTCATATTGTTCTTGGACTGGTTTTCTCTAGATGAAATGGAGCTTCTGTTGCTATACCATGAATATGTGCAACATTTGCCAAAGTGCTTCTTCAGATAACTTTGTATAATGGTACCATATGTACCTGAGAACATATTGCTACCTTATACGTGGCCAGCGAAAAGCTTGTAATTATTCTTATTTTCATGTGTCATTAAGTGAGCACTTAAACACTCTGCCTGCTTTGCACAGTGTTTTCAGTCTAAATGGGCAGAGATAATTCGGTTAGAAGGGCGAAGCACACGGATGAGTTGATTTGTGTTAGAAAAGGAGGATTTAAGAGGAAGAGCGTTGTTAGAGGATGGGGAAAGACAGGTTGATTCAAGCAAGAATAATTTCAGTAAGGCCAGGTGGAATTAGCTGTGAAAGAAATGGGCTGAAATACATAAAGATGAAGATGTGGACTGCAGGAAGGACATGGAGAGAGGTGCTGATGAGGAGGAGGTCAAGCGAAATGAAAGCTCTGCACGTGGGCACTCAAGGAAGGACTAGAGGAATATGATTTGAATGTTGGAAGAAGGACTTGCAGTGTTTTGAATGAGATTAGAGCCCAGGAGAAAAAAAATATACAGTAGGCAAGAGATGCTAAAGTAAGAGGCATCTTCAGATCCTTCAAAGCTCAAATTTGTTCTCCTTCCATTCCATGTGTGGAAGCCTGGGTGGGAAGGTTGGGGGGAGTCATGGGTGGGAATCAGGTATGGCAGAACTGTGAGACTCAGTGCTAAGCGGTTGGTGCAGTTGTAACTGGTGAGTAAGACCAAGAAAAGGCCTTTTAGGAAGAAGGTTTTCTCATGTTGAATGTGTTATTTGGCCAGAAGTTCAGAGTCAGCTATAAGGCAGTATCAGCTGAAAATTGCACAAAAGTCATATAAGCAGTAGCAGTTTAATATGTCTAGTGAATATAGGTTGCCCGTACTAAAATTGGAAACTTTTTTGACCGGTATTTTCAATCATTAGATTTTTGGGTGCCTACAAGATTCCACTTGAGAGGGTTTGAACCCAACACCTTATAAAATTGAGCCCTTTCAAGGAGTCTCAACCTAGATGGTCAAAAACAGGCATCCTCAAAATGTGCTGTCCAGAAACACCCCACATAAGAAGTAAAACTCCACAAGTTTGTGTCCATGGTCTTCTGCAGGCTTTTTTTCCTCTTCCCACTCTGGCACATGGAAATAGGAAAAATGCTGCGGTTTTTAGATCTGTCAGAGCCCATGCAGGATCAGGGCAACCCGCAAGTTCAGTCTTCCTGACCCACCTTCTCTGGTCCCTTTTCTGAAGACTGACATGATAATATTCAGTATTTGTGTTTCTGATAGACAACTTCAGTTTTTAATTTATTAGTCTTCTGAAGAGTCTGAAGAGTATTAATAATTACATACTGCTTTGACATTTTGATTTTATTTACCCAGAATTTTTTTTAGGATGGTGTAAGTACCCACAGCCTAACTATATTTTAAAGAACTAACCTAATTAATTCCATATTCTAGTTCACTTAGATATCTTTTCTTTTTCCTAGGACAATTGCTTTTCTTTAATAGCCCCATATGTTCAGTGCTCCCAAAGCAAGGAGTTGTTTTTCTCAGATGTAGCAGATACATTTACATGAGCCTTTAACTATTTATTTTCGTGTTGGAGTCTGTTATTAGTCTGTAAGTGGACCAAAAAGGTTGAGTGTAAAGATAACTAAATAAACGCAGGTCAATAAAATACCCTTGAAAGAAAACATCTCAAGTTTATCTAAATTCCAGGATTCTGATTAATTCCTCTGTCTTAGCTCAAATCCATCCTTGCTGTTGTTTATACATACTTTGGGATTAAAAGATCTGGCAGCCTTTTCTGGGGCTTTGTACTTTAGTGTAGCTTCAAACAACACCCGAGCCAGAGCGCAGGGGCATTTTTGGAGAGGTTTTGTCACAAATCAGTGCTGGGGCACAGCAGAGCTGACTCTTGCAACTCTCTATGGGGGCTTGATTAAAAAAAAAAACAGCCGTAATTTGTCCAGTAGGAGATGGAGGCAAAGATGTTGGGTGGGAAGCTCTTAGCATTCCCCTGCCTCTGCTTGCTATTGAACTGACGTTTGTTGAATTTGCAGGGGGTAGAGCATCCCTGAAGAAAATGCCAGGGTTTGAGGGGGCTAAATAGGAATGTAGAGTCTTTATCTAGAACATACCAGCTTTTATTTTTTTGGTGATGTATAAATGCATATTGGTTTTGATGGGGTAATGCAAGGGATGAAGCTATCCTATTAAGTTTAGATGCAAGTGTTGATAAGCTGTGACATAAATTTAGCAAGGAATATTCCACTAAACAAGGCAAAAAAGACTGATTAAACTACTATAATAACAGGAGAAGAGCAAAAATTATTTCTTGAATAAAGCCCTTGCTAGCAAAGCTGAGAAAATACCAAAACCAACAAAAAAAAATGGAAGAGAACTATTTTTATAACAGACGTATTATTGCAGTTTAGTTCATGTACTGTATTCTCTGTTGAAAATTCCTCTGTCTGGTTTACTTAGTATAAATGGATTTAGGCTGTGAGGATAATTCATCTGGGCAAAAGCTGGCACTAGCACAGTAAGAAGAGAAATGGGCAAGCCATAAATGGTTCCATTTTGATTATTATATTCCTTGACACAGGACAATTTTTAAATCACGGCCAATGTCAGGCTGGGATAAAATTGGTCCAGGGTTATGTTTCCATAAGCATTATCTTGCCAAACTGCCAAACTATCTGCTGAATAACAGCCTCTGATTCTGTTTGTTCATCTTAATTTTATTCTTTTTTTACAGACACATTATGAAAGTGGAGAGTATATTATACGACAAGGTGCTCGAGGGGACACTTTCTTTATAATCAGCAAAGGAAAGGTAAGTTGACAGCCTTTCGCAGGCAAGTCGGACAATGGGAATGATGGTGGTGATGTGCTCTTGAAATTCAATGCCAGCCAGTGCTTCCTCTCTCCCCTCCTTGAAGCACAAATGTTGCAATGCTTGACATTTAATTAAACTTCTTGACACTGTATCAGTATGGAAGAGTGGCCTGAAGGGGAAAAAATAGATCTCATGCTGTTTTACACATGTGCTCACAGTGAATATTTTGGGGTTGAAAACAGTTGTTGAGTCTCTTGATAAACAACTGAAAAGCTCATTTTTTTTTTTAACAGTATACCCTACAGTACTCAACATTTTCTTTGCTAAGTATCCCTCTTACAAGGCTGATTTCCAGACTCCATTCCCATGGCTATCACTTCTCAGCTTCTCCAAATTAAATAATAGGAAGCCAGGGAAGTCTGAGCTCTTTCTCCTTGGGGAGGAAAAAAGGTCTAAGTTTCTGTTCCACTGCTCACAGGGAAAATATGCTTTTTGACCTCTTTTCCCATAAAATCCTGATGGGATTTTATAGATAAGAGTTTTTTCCTTCCATTCATCTTTCTTTTTTTATTTTTTTAGCTGGCCTAATACTATTACACTTGAGAAACATTTGGCTGCTTTCCATATAGCAGGATGGAGATATTCAAGGGAATACACAGTGATTTCCCACTGCAGATGAGGTGTGATACATTGAAAGTAAACACGAATGAATAAATATGCTTGAAAGTAGGCCAGCCCCAGCCTCCTGGTTCACGGATCTGATGTTTGCACCAAGGCACATATTAACGTTGGCCTTGTGTAATTAAGAGTAGCAAAAACCCGATGGCATCTGTAGAGGAAGAGTGTGGATGTTGTACATGCCGTTGAGTTGTTTCCCAAGGCAGCTGTCAGCTCTCGAGTACTAAAACTAGATTTTCACCATCATCTTCCACTCTCTGTCTCTGGGAGCCAATCTCCACTGGAAAAAAAATGGTCTTTTTCAGATGAATGAGATGGTCATGGACAAATTTCTGAAACGAAGATAATCATGGACTGCGGAAAGCCGAGTTTGATGGTGTTCCCTCATGCCCTTTCGCTTCCCTCCACTCAGAAGTAATATTTCTGCTTCTCCCAGAATAAGGACAACCATGATACACGCTTCAAATCTTCCCCTCCCCCCTGCCTTTTTAATGGGCAAAAATAATGGTAGGGTGTGCTTCCATCCCTCATTGAATATTTGAAGCCCTACTTGCCATGTTGGCCAGCCCTTTGGCAATGATGCTTTTGCCCCACTTGGTCAGGTGGATCCCATCCCTTCCTAGCAGTCCTCAATCTCCAAAGAGAGGCCCTTGGTTGTAAAAACCAAATCCCTGGTGTTGACACCAGCTGTTGACCTTCACCTCCTCAAGCCCTTACACCTCACCTGCAGGATGGAGGAGAAAACCAACTATGCCCTTGGCCATTGCTCCAGAGCCCTGTAGTCCTGCTTGAGATGCTCCTTGGCTTTATCCCTGGCCTTTGCTACTTTATCTTACTGTGACAGCTGACAGCCAGAAAAAGGGAGCTAAAATAAAACAACGCACATGGACTTGTTGAGAAATTCCCAGACCCTCAGCTGGATCCTGATGGCTTGACAGAAATTCCCGCAGGGACAGTTAAATTCTGCCCAGTTTTCTCTTCCAAGCTTCCTGATCTGCAAAAGAGATGTCAGTGAGTGATAGAAGATAGACCGAGCTGGAAAGTGTTTAATTTAATGCCTGTATTGGGACATAAGAGCTACACAGTGGATGTAAGAACTGACCCATGCTAAAGATACAGCCCAGGATAGGAGGAATAGAGCCTTAGTAGTGAAACATGGAATAAATAGCAATGAAATACAGAATTAACAAATCAAAGTATGCTGCCTGGGACTTTCTGAAGCAGGGGCACATAATGTCCCATGTCCCATGCTAAAACTTTGACCCAGGCAGCTTAATAAGCCGTAATAAAATTCTGACTGCAGCTCACGTACCTGGGACCTCACATGTACTTTCTTCATTCAGCAGCATCACATGAGTATTATTGTGAAAGCTACTTTTAATAAAAACTCTGCCTTGCCTTTTATCTCAGAGTGTCTGTAGTGACAGTAAGGTGACAGAGAAGATTTTTTTTGCATTTCTGAGCCCAGCACTTCTCTCAGAAATGCTTAGAAAGATTTCTGCTCCATTTTCTTTCAGCCCACGCTCCATGGAATTTTTTTTTAGGAGCAAAAACATTTTTACCTTTTTCTCCCTCAACTCCATTCACCACACTTGATCCCACTCCTGAGCTTGTTTAGTTTATTTATTATAGCGTGTTTCCTCGAGTCCAAGTGAATAGAAATCAAATGTGTTCAAAACACCCTGCATGCAGAAATCTGTTGAATAATACGTCAGATGAAAACAGCTCGGTCCCTTCTGCTTGCTAAATGCTGCTGCTCTGTGCCTGCTGTGTACCTTACCTTTACCCAGAGACAGCGTGTGCCATGCTGTGCCATTATACACGATTTTCCCTTTAAAAGCTATGGTGTGGCACCAATTTAATGCCAGATTGTGCGGGTTCTTCATTGGTGCCATGACTATTCAAATGGCTCATCACTTTGAACCACGTAGATTGTCACACTCCTGTAATCCCTTAGCACTCATTGCTTAGGATCAGTGGAAGTCACAGAGAAAGAGCTTGAATATGCATTGAAGTTCCCTTTGTTTGTCCAAGTTTTTTTTCATCAGCTACAAATCTTCCTGGTTCATCCATTACGTGTTCCCTACCCTCATCTGATCTTCGATGAGTCACTGCAGATGTTAAATGTAGTGTGGTGTAGACTGAGTGCTCATTAATGACTCAAACCCACTGGTTTTACCATCCATAAAAGAAATGGGAGAAGGTGCGGGCCACAATTGTAAATTTAATAGTGAAATTAAACTGGAATGTCTCTAAAGCCAAAGGATGTTTCTGACGTCCCAGATTTTGGCTTTGTGAATTTGCATATGCAAAAGCTCTGATTAAAGCAAAACAGCCTGAAAAGGAGAAGCAGATGAGAGATTTTCCCGTGTATGCGAGGTACCTCCAGAGAGTTGCTCATCCCAATTAAATTTTGGACAACTCAGGCTTTGGAAATGGCTGTCCCTCTCCACTGACCATAGACAGAGACTGGACAACTAGATTTATAGATGGTTAACGTTGGGAGAGGTGATCCCCACCATGCACTGATAGCGGGGGGTTGTATTTCACCTGCCTTCTCATACCATAAGAGGTATGAGTTACCTCTGATAACAGCTGAAAAGGGAAGAAATATTTCTCATAGAGGGCCATGGCATCAAGAACATTTATCTTTCATGGAGCCCTTTGCGTCCTTGGTATCCTCAGCACCCAGCGGGATGTCAGGGGCTTTGTCATTACATGGCAGCTGGGATTTATATCCCATACTGGCACGGGAAACTAGACCCAAGGGTGTTCAGATGATCAATTACTATTTTTCTTCTGAAATCATTTCAGAAAATAAAAAGGACCTCCTGGCAATAGGAAATCATCACTCACAGATGTGAAGTCATCTTCCTGTTGTTCCAGTGCCAGCTTCTTCAACTTAGGCTTACACTAGGTTATACTACCCCTGGTTTTACGGTGGGTAGAACATCTGCTTTCTATCAGCAGTAATTGCTTTTCTCTTTCACTGCAAAAATAAAAAGTTAAAAAATAAGATGTTATTTTCTTTTAAATCTCAATGAAAATACTTGATTTTTGCTCCATCTAGAGTTATCCCCTCCCTGAACTTGAGAGAGAGTAAAAAGGAGAGGAGGCATCTTTCATCCTGTAATGCTCCAAGCTGTTTCATTTCAATTATGTGTAAATGTAGATTATTTTTATTATTCCTTTCCCTTAAGTGAACTTATCAATGCAAGAAATCATGTGGAACAAAGCTAACAGAAGCCTATGCCATGTGTCTGTCTGATACACAGAAAATATTTGGAACCTATTTCTGCTGCCGACTCCATACAGGCAATGACTGTGCTTGTGCAGCCAACTCCATGTTTAGTGTTAAAACCTTCAAAAAACCCCAAGTATTGCATTTTTGCAAGAGTAGTAGGTACCTTAGTGGAAAATAACTTCTCACTTTCTTGCATGGTTGGTTGGTGATGCTGAGGGAAGAGTGCAGGACTTTGGAGAATTGCGCAGTTCCCAGAGGAGATACGGACTGGAGCTTTTCCTGAGAGATCTGGGAGATGATGAATCTCTCTCTGAATAAACAAGTTTTATTTGTTAATTAGAAATTTTCTAAGTGCTGAGGGGTTTTGGCTTTTCAACAGGTGAATGTTACTCGTGAAGATTCCCCCAGTGAAGATCCAGTCTTTCTCCGTACTCTAGGGAAGGGAGATTGGTTTGGAGAAAAAGCCCTTCAAGGGTAAGTGCTCCTTATGATGTAGCTCTTATGTTAAGATAATTTTTCAAGGACTTTTGCGGCCTTTGGAGGGCTCTTGTGGTTTGGAAAGAGGTTGGGAGTGCGTTCATGCTTTTGGGGTTGGGCATTGTCACTTGGTGTTGTGTGTTGCAAGGAGGCTGCACCTTCATGGGGAAATAAGGTTTGTTCTGCAGTTCAGTGGCCAAATGTAGATCTTCTGGTGTTTCTAGACCTTAGAAAATAGTTTATCTTTGCACTGTCTTCCCTGACCATGCATTTGAAGGTAAAAATATTTGACATTTTGCAACTCTGGAGTATTTTTCATGTACGGTAAGAGCGTAATCGTGGTCATCTTGATGGGGTAGATGGCTGCATGCAGGGCGGTGGTGGTGGTTTTTAAATTGTCTTATTGTGTATATATGATTTTGGTGGAGGTGGGAATTGTGCATGAGTGACCTGTTTTATATAAACATTTTCCTTTGGGGATGAACTAAAAGAAGATAAAATGTAAATCCATATTCAACAGGTGATTATTATAAAAATAGGCTTTATTTCCATAGGGACGAATAAGAATAGGAATAGTAAAACATGTGCATTAGGCAGGAATTTAGGGCACCCATTCATCTTAATGGACAAACACTCATCCCATCCTGGGTGCTTATCTGTGCATAAGAGCTATTGGGCTTCTCTTTGATGCTGTGATAACATGTTCAATCCCTCCTAAACCAGCCTTCTTCCAAAAAGAAGGCGGCAGAACATTTGAAGGCCAAATTTCATGTCACTTCTTGGCAGTCAGGAAGATGTATCCAGCACAAAACTCTAGTCTTGCCCCTGCAAATCTATACCTTAATTATAAAATAATATGGTTATTAGATAAATGTCCTTATTTCAGTTACTGTTCTAATACTAAGATGGAGATGAACTATAATTTTCAATTTCCCCTCAAGAAACACTTAAGATAGAAACACTTTTTTCTTTATTTGTTTAGAGCCTCACAGAAACTTGACTCTTAGAGCTGGTATGTTTTTAAAACGGCACCAAATATATTGTGGCATCCACTCTAATAGTGAGAGCAGGCAATAGCGTGCCAAACAAAATCATCTTGAAGATGACCTGATATGGGAAATAAAAAGGATTTCCTGCTTTGCATCTCTAAACAGTTCTGGTGACACACAGCACCACCATGATGAGAATTTCTCAGCATTTCAAATACAGTATTTTGGCTAACTGGCTCAGACTGAGATTAGTTAATTTACAATAAATACTTGTCTGTATATATTTAAATATTCAATACCTAACAACTTTGATCTTCTGAAACTAAACAGAAACTTAATAATTGAGAGTACGTTCTCAACACTCGAGGAAAGCATAATACTGACATATATTTTTGCTAGGGAGATGGCAAACCTAAAGTACCATACCTCCAGTTTGTTAATAAGCTCAGTAGTTCTGTAGCTAGATTTAAATTGAATAGTGTGACAATATTGTAATGTAAAGCATCCAGCAGCTCGATAAATTGCTAATAAACGAGTATCTTTCAGGACTGTGTAAGGCATCACTGTTCAGAATCTTGGGAAACCTTTAGGATGTTTCTGCTACTGTAAAATACAGCTATGGCTGAGAGCTCAAGATAAAATCAAATTTTTAGCGTATTTTCTTTTTCATCATTGCTAAGTTTTCAAAACTTTAATGGGACTTGCTTAGCAATACTTAATTACATGCTGTTAAATCATGTTGTGATTTCGTATGTGTAGGACGTAGTAACAACTAAAAGACATTTCTTCCTGACAATATAAGATAATAGTTGCAGCATCCGTTCAGTGTAGTGCTGCACAGCAGGACAGATAACAAATATCTTCTAGTTTCTCACAGAAATATGTATACTGACATAGACGTCAGGTGATGATATACATTATTCTGTTTTTCCTGCTCGCACCAGATGGCACGTGTTATTTCACAGTATCGCATTGCACACCAGCAGGAGCAAAACAAGTCGTGAAATGATCAGCCACATCATCTTAAAGTAATGCTCAAGGCTCCCAGCTGTTACGCTGTTCTCTTACCTTCCTGGCTAATTGCAGATAGCAGATGTATAATTTACAGTATAGCAATACATAATTTACAGTGTACTCACAATCAGTTATTTTTTGGTGATGTTTTCTTCATTGGAAAGAAAACATTTTATAAGGCTGTTTACAGTAATTATTTCCATCAATAGGGAGATAACAATTCTTTCAACTCAGCAAAGGAAAATAACTCAATGCAACTTTGTGGCTCACGTACAAAAACTAGCTAATAATTCCAGTGTGCTGCCTTGGTGATGTCACACAGCTGAATCCTTGCACAAGAGCATCTGTCTGGGCCACACTGCATCCTCTTTCAGAGGTGATGTTTTTGGAGTGCCCATCCATCCATCTCATTGGATGGAAAACATAGTTTAGTCTGCAACGGACAGTCTTACGGAGAATGATGGGGGAAGAAAAGAGGAGAGAAAAGCAATTCATTAAGAATGTAAGAGAGGCTCTTACTCCTTCAGAAATTTTTTCACATAGGCCAACTCAAAAGAGGAACAGATTGAGCCATTGCCTCCTTACTGCTACATTATGTATTACATCATATATTGCATTTAGATAGAGCTGTCATTTTGGGGTTTCACCCCGTTTTGGGATCCAGGAGGAGCTCCAGACCATGGGGCAAAAGAGCAGTGGCACATGGCAGAGGGCTGATGCTTTGGAGAGGCAGCGGTGGAGCCCACCTTGGTGAGCAGGAGGGGGATTTTGAAAGAAATATTCATAGCTCAGTTCATAACACTTTGATCAAACTGGCCAACTCTTGAGGTCCAATAGCTGCGATTTTCTGGCAAGTGCACTGGCTTTTAAAAGAGGGCATCCCTAAAAGCTCGGCAGCCTCAAGTCTCCTGGGTAGTGGCAAGAGAGGAAGAATCTGGGAGAGCAGCCCAGGTTGAAACTGCGATAGGGCTTGCCCTGGCCTCCACAACATATATATATCTATTTTATTTATCTATGTGTAAATAGAAATGCTGGCAGTGCATTGTACTGAAAAAAGTAATGGAAACATAGATGCCACACTTTGATTTAAATTTGCACAACAGCTAAACAGCTTTAGCAAAGCTTTGCTAAACAGCTTTAGCAAAGACGTTTTCCACATAGTAAGATGAAAACAGCAACTTGTTTTAAGGCTTTTTTACTAGATTTCTAGGTTGTTGTCTTTGAAAGGAGCATAGGAAGAGGCAGCTACTTCAGTGTGGCTGGGGTGGATGCTGGTGGAGCAAAACAGGGTTTTGGAAACACAGTTTTATTTTGAAAGCAGCTTATTTTGCTTGTTTGTCCATGTGAGCTGTCTTTGAAAATAATGAAATTATTTGTTTTTCACTTAGAGTTTGTCATCTTCAATTGTGTTGATTTATAACTCCACACAGATGTGTATTTGTGATGTAGTTAAGCCAAAGTGAAACATATTCATTTGACCACGAGCAAAACCATATCAGGGTGACAGCCAGTTTGAGGAGATGAGAACGTCTCAGCGACCGATGTGAATGATTTTAGGGCCTGGCATATGGAAAAGGTGTGGGAATTTGGGAAACCTGTCTGCCTCTAGGAGTCATGGCAGGTCGGCTCACGGATGGGACTGCCAGAGGAAGCTCCCGCTTGGTGCAGAGAGCCCCATCCAACGCGTGTCCTCCCTTCATCCTTCTCATTTGTAAAGGATAAAATACAGATTTTTTTTTTCTTTTTTTTTTTTTTTAAATGTGTTTGTGGTGTATAGGGTGAAGAAGAAATTGTGGTCTTTGGGTCGTGCAGGAGGTGCTTTGCAATTGACAATTATGGTGATATTTGAGCTGCAGTAACAGATTTATATATAAATTTTTTCTTACCTTCACAGCAATTTGAAAACAAGTATGATAGTACCTGTCTCATGGGACATAACAACACATCTTCCTTTCAAGAAAATTTGTACTATTTCCCATTTATATCTCCGCCTCTGGAGGCTCATGTGTAGTTATTTTCCCAATGTTGTAGAAACCACCTCTGACTCCCCCAAATCCCTGGGGTATGTTTTGTGCACTGAGAATTCACAGGAGCAGTAAAACAGTATGTATCTGTACGGGTAGGAGTGTCAAAAGACAGTTTTCTTGCTGACCATCCAAAAACTTTATATCATATTTCCCACTTAAAATAGTGTGAATTGCTGTGACGGATGTTGTCATCAGGCATCAGAAAAAAGTAGTAATGGACAGGGAAATATTAGTGCCTCTTTAAATCAGAATTGCAGCTGGCAATGTCAGAGCTTTATTTATTCATAAATTAATGTAGGAACTGAATATAATCCTGAAAACTTTTTAAAAGCTCCAGTAGCTGATGGCTGAGATGAGAATGAGACATCAATAAGTAGGACATTAGAGTATTGGCGATGCTATTGACTGGTTTCTTTTTCTAATATACGGTTGTTTTCTCTTGCTGCAGCCAGGGCTATGAGTCAAGACTCCAGAATTAATTGTTTTATTAAATCTCTATAAATGCTGCAAGCGGTGCTGGGGTCCTGCTCATGCTCCTCTTCTCCGTGCTCTAATTCCGAGTTTCCTTCTGCGTAGTTGCAATGATGGTACTGTTAAACTGACCTTTACATTACTCCTTTTCCCAGATAAGAACATAAAAATTCAGTTTTTCATTAAAAACTTAATTGCCAAAACCTGAAACCTGCTTAAGTGCCCCACCTTGCTGCTCTGCTATCTTCTTTCTTGCCCTTTCTATCTTATTTACTACCTCTTTAATTTCTTTTTTCCCAGAAATTCTTTTCGCCTGTTGCTCACTAATAACTTTTGAAGGACTACAGGGATTTAGTTACTTGGTTCAAATGCTGGGGAAATAGGACCAATTCTCAGCAGTTAGAAAATAGCTAACTTGGTAAAACGGATTTGCATGCTGACGTCTTCAAATATTTTTGGTTTTGCAAGACCCACACACAGTGCCCCATTTGCTGCACAGCTGACTTGGCTGTCCTGGAAAGGAAAAGTGCAGGCTGGACTGGCTTTTATTTTATTTTATTTTATTTTATTTTATTTTATTGTTTTATTTTATTTTAAATTTATTTTAAATTTATTATTATTTTATTTTATTTTGTAAAATGGATGCTCCTGTTCAGACTGATCTTCACTCTCGCAGTAAAACACAGTATTTTTCACACTCCCTTGCTGTCAAACATTGCCTATTCTTCCTTTTATTTTACATGCACAAATTTTTGCTTATTACAAATCACCTGTTGGGAGGTATCTTAACAAGTTTTAATTTGCTGAATACCCTGTCATTTCTCTCAGCCCTCGCTACGCCTGACCAGTTGTGTCTCGAAAAGCTTTTTCAATGTCCTTGACTGAACTTCTCAATGAATGTAGGAGTTGTTTCATCTTCATCAGACGCCTTCCTCACAATATTGTGTTTCCACTAAAACCTTGCCATCTGCTGACCTATTAACCTGATTGTCTGGAATTTTCTTGGGAAAAGAGAATGGGATGATTGATTGGAAATGTTTGTTGCTCTATGACATAGAGGCAGTCGCACAAGTATATATGTGGCAAACAGGAGTCTCATCTCAGGGTGGCATTATAAGATATATACATTTATAAAAATACTAAAAAATATATATATATAAGGAAATTATATATATATATATCTCCTATAGGATAATATAGTTTAATTTCTGTTTCTCCAGGGAGAAGTACTAGTCCTTCTGTTGCAATCAGTGTGCTTGCAAAAGAGGCATCCAGCCACCAAAGAGTGTTGGGAAAGGGTCTGGGGAGCAGCAGAATGACGGTGTAAGAAAGCAAATGGGATCTGTGATGGAAAAGGGATGGGAAAATGGGCTATGTGGTCCTGGCTGGGGGAATTACGGAAGGTTCCTGCCTACAGCAGTTTCTCTGGCTCATGGCCTTGGCACGAAGCTGTTCCTTGCTCGCCTGTCATGCGAGGGGTCATGATGCAAAGAGATTCACTGTTCTCATTTCAGCCCAGTTAGGAACAGGGGAAAGAAGAAAAAGAAAGGAAAAATGGCCATAGGCTAGAAATTCAGTTCAGAATAATGTAGTTTTCCAGCCAGCAGCCCCATGGAGATGAAGATGTACCCATAGTGGTGGTGGTCATCATAAAATTGAAGCAGCGCTTCAGATGTTTAGGAGAATGAGTTTAAAAACAACCAAAAAAGACCCTTTTAACTTCGGCTAATAGGAGGGAGTGAGTTGGGAAGCACTTTTTATCACCCCTGTTGCTAAATAACAGGCCTTTCTTTAAGTCTAGGGTGTTTTGTAGCCCTTCTCCTGCCCAGCACCTGCAATACTGTGTGCATAGCTCATGGAATGTGGATGTGACACACGGCCTCCAAGGACTCACTGGAAATTATTTCATCCATTACGTCAGCTGCTTTTTACAGCTTTTTTTTTTTTACAGCTTTTTACAGCAGTACTTTTTACAAGTACTGAGTGGTCTTAAAAGATATTTCAGCCATTACGGCTGTATTTCCCATCCTCTTCCCCTCCCCGGGTAGATCCCTGCCCATAAAGTCAGGCAAGACCTGGGAGGTAGGAGTGAGGGGTGATGGCTGATGGATTTTGATCCATCACCCCAAGATGCAGGGAATACCAGAAGCTTTTAAAAGGTTTGGAAAAGCTGTTGGCAAACTCCTGAAACAAAACCTTCCCAGAGGCTTTGGAGAGTAAGAGCTCAAAAGCCTGGACAGCTGGAAGCGAGAAGGCAAGGTGACACCGAGACAGTGTCACCATATGGTTCCCTGCGGGGCTGGCTTTCTTCCTGGAGGCATCTGGCCCCCACTCAGGTTGGGAGAGGTGGCCAGATGGACCTTTGGTCTGATTGATCTCCTAAAGGCACACCATGGCAGTAATTAGACGCTACTAAAATGTCACCCTGTCCTGTCCCGGTGTGCCCTTCTGGTGTTTGGGTGCCCTGGTCTCGTAGCTGTTAGATAGGTCATTGCTCTAGCACAAATGAAGATTTTTTTATTATGCTGCTGTTGCAAAGTAAATAATGAAGTCTTCATCAGGGCCTTTGCGATTTGTGTAATTGCATTATTACAAGCACATATTGATCGCTGATGTAGTTGCTTCACTTTCTCCAAGTACACATTCTTCACCCTTTATTTCTTCATGAAACACAAGTCAATATTACGTTGGCTTCTGCATGAGCTTGCGGCGAGCATCTTCAGCTTGTTGCCAAAAGCTCTTGATGCTCCAGGAAGTTCCCTGGCAGGGAAGAGGCTCCCAATTAAAGGACTCATCCAAAGCATTTTCAAATGAGCTGGCAGGTTCACCCCAGTCGTTGTTAGGCGTGCTCTAACTCACAAAGACGTAACTATGCCTTCGTCACCTAGCAAAAATGAATCTGGGTTTTTTTGGAGCTGTGTTGACTTCAGCCACCCCATATATCAAGAAATGAAGGGGAAAGAACCCAGGGGGACAGAGCAAGATGTGTTGACTCTTAACAGCATCCTGCCTGGGAGTGCTGTGTTGTGACTACCGAGATGATGGTTACCTTATGCTTTTCCAACAGGAATGAATTGATACTATTGGCTCTTCTTGTCTTAAATAAGAATACAGAATGGATCACACCAGGTGAAACCAAAGGTCCATCTAGCCTGGCACCCTATCTTTTACAGCAACCAGAATCAATTACTGAAGAATGTCCTGAACCAAAACTGGTGGCTTTAATAATTTATAATCCTTGATGTGTTGTTGACTTACTTTTCAAACATGTGCAAGCGTTTTTAAAATCCATGACCTCCTATGACAATTAGTTCCCCAATTTAAGTGTGCAGGATGAGAAGAAATGCCAATTTTAATGTGGGGGGTTTTTTTTGATTGGCCAGCTGCTCCTCTTATGAGATGCCTCCAAATTCTCAGATGTGCAGTTGACTTCTCGATTTGCAGAGAGCTCGAGTCTGTTGTCTGAGACTATAGACGTGGCAACAAGCTATTTAATATGAAGACAAATAATAATTTTTCTTTACTATGTTTACAGTTCCTAGCATCTTAAATGACTTGGTAGCATCTTTGGAACTCAGTCCTACTTTTTCTTTAACAAGAATCACACTTTTTATACAAAGATATTTGGAACTAGAGCTAACTGACTGCAGTCTCATTCTGCATGTTGACAAACAGCTGTTCAGTCAATAATTTGAAGGTTTTTTTACTAATTTGTGTGCTGGTGATATAGAAAGCTGGTAACATCTTTGTCAAGCAGGTGTTGGTGAACCTTCCCAAAAAGCCGTGCAGCTTTTCAGATTTGCTCTGCATGGCAAGTTACACAAGAACTATACTTTCAGGCTTTAATAGGCAAAGGGTTTCTTCAAGACCAAAGTAATATAGCAAGGAGAGCAACTGCGAAACTGTGGTGAAAGCCACAAAGGCTCTTCCAATGTCTGTGTTAAGATGATCACTTAAAAAGCTCACATAGGGCTGGAGTTAAGTGGTGAGATGATGAATCGGGGCTTTTCAGCTGCTTGATTTTCCCCATTGTCAAATATCTTGCTTCCAAATTTCTTGAATTTCGGGGCAATTGACTTGGAAATGAGATGCAGCTTTATTTTATAATAACACTGAACAAAACCCTTTGCAGTCAACCGACAGTAAACACTGTGTTAAGAAGGAAAAACAAATGATTATGTACTTAAGCAAGATCAGTGAACACCAGAATTGGAGTCTTTTGTGCCTTATCAATCGCCTGCCTTGTGCCGCATTTTGAGCAGCTGCTTTGCATTTCACAAGCCTCTTAACATAAAATACATAATCATGAAAATACATCAGTTACTGAAGGAATATAGACAATTGTATTAAGAGAAGGTTTGTGCACAAAATAGGCCTTTTTTATTTATTGTCTAAGAGGAGAAGAAAACAAATATCTGGCTTTTTATTTACTTTATCAAACAAAAACCTTATTTTGGGAAAAATAGCCTTTAGGAAACAATTAGCAGTAAATTCAAAATTTTACTACTCTTCTAACAAAAAGTACATAAATAATAAAGTTGCTCCAATTTCTACAGGGAAATTATGCTCAGAGCCAACTTCATGACTCAAATGTAGTTAATAAATAATCAGGTTGTTTTGAGTCTTAAAGATAATAATCGTTAGTTTATAAGAGCACAGCTTATTAATAGTTCTGGCTTTTTTACAACTGAATCATAGCCTGGGAACTAAACCTGTATGTTTGCTTTCCTTTGAGGATGCAGTCCTACAGAGCAAGCACAATATTCCTCCCACTGAGTTTCAAATATATATATAATGTTGGGCAACAAGATTGTGCCAGATGGAGGAAAGCAGAATTACAGGGGTTTTATAGTTACGAATATATTTGCTTACACTTACTGCAGTGAATGTCTCTGAAAACTTTTCTGATGTCTTTTTGCCTGAGCATCATTTCAGATCTTGAAAGAAACCCTATTGCTGAAATAGATAATGCATAGGAAATACCATGAAGGTGTTACATAGTTGCTTTTTATTAGATAACAAGGCTGCTGGAGCACTATTCATATAAAAGTATATGTTCCTATTATAAAGTTTTTAAAATAGCACAATTTGGGGATGTCTCCTCTTGTATGAACCGGGATGAGTGAAACCAGTTAGTGATAGAAATGATTGCAGGGGTCAGGTCTGGTAGTTCTTGCTTACTTAAAAGAGTATAAACCTGAGACTGCAGTTTGCTTTTCTCATTTGGAGGATGTGAAATAGCCTGGAAGGGCTGAACGCTTCTTCTGGTGCTGGCTGAATCCTCCAAACTCTTCCCCTTTGCTTCTTTTTATGGTTTTTTTTGCAGACAATACCTGTACTGTGCAAAAGAAAAAAGAAAACAAAAACAAAACCAAAAAATCACCTAATTTCTGTCCTGCAGCAACTTGTAGTATTTTGGGTTTTTTTACGTTCTTAAACAGTAAGACCTTTATGTCAACATGTTACTGTCAACAATAAATGTTGATGATATTGAATCAAAACATTTTATCCTAAAATTTCAAAATTATGATGCTTTTGTCAAAATGCTGCAATGCTGGTTTATGACAAATGTTTCTAGTTGGAAAAAAAATCCATAATCCAAAATAAATGTGTTAATAGGGAGAGGAGAAAAAAATCCCTGTAGAAGACCTCCAGAAGAAATCACATGTTTTCTTGGGAAAATGCTTCCATCAAAATACTCCTGCTAGCTATGTTCAGGTTTGTAAGCATTAAGTGGAACTGAAAAATACAGCACCGAATTATAATTCTCTTGACTACCTTGGGGAAAAAAAAAAAAAAAAAAAAAACACAACAAAGATGCCTACCAGGGATGCAGAGGCAGAAGTACGAATTACTGCCGGGGATGCTGCGTGCGAACTCGCAGCCTGCCAGCTGCTCTGCGTAAGTACCCGCGATGCAGACAAGATAATTCATGTTAGCTAACCCTCAGAGCGGGTTTACAGCAATATGTAGTCATTGGGGAAAAAAAAAAGCAAAAAATGCTCTACATTTGTTGGGGGTTTTTTGCCTAACTCATATCATTTACACAGCTACGCACACATTTAAACGTACATCCTTGAGTGTCATCACATTTAATGGCATTAAAAAACCAACACGTGCTTATGGCACCTCCTGGGATGGCTGCTTTAATTTATAGACAAACTTACGACGGCGTATCGTGATGTGGCTCCTCTTCAAATCTCCTATTCTTTTTATACCCAGGATGGATTTGGTCTTGTGTGTCAGGCTTGTAACTTCATATAAAATAACTACCATTTATAAATTTTTCATGCATAGAAAACCGAGGGTTTTTTCTGCAAGGATGCATAGTAACCCAGTATTGGGATGCAGTGCCTAGCCATTTTGTGATCATTATAAGGCACCATCATAATACTAAATACTTAACATTAAGCCTCGTGATTTAAAAATAGTAGAATGTTCCTTACAGAAGCATATTGAAATAATTCCACCTCTAAAAATATAGAATAATATATTTTCATGGCTTGAATTTTGCATGCTAAGTAATGTAAATACAAAGGGTAGGCCATTTAAATTATCTAGTGATTTTAACACAATCATGATTTAGCCATAATATACTAAATTAGGCCCCCATCCTTGGAAGAAGTTGGTGCAAGTTTGCATTTAGTACACATTTCTAATAACCTGTTATTTTCTTAATCGTGTTTTCATATTCAGTGTTATGAACAACACATAATGACTTTTTGGTTTAATTTATGTCATCCAGGTTATTCAGCAGGGGAAAAGGGTCTTCACCATTATAGACCTGCTATTTTTAAGATTACTTTTCTGTAACATGTCATCCTTCAATGACCTAATTCCCTTTCTGAGCTCTCCTGCCTGTCAGGATCCCAACCCTGATGTTCTCCAGCATCAGCGACTGGCTGCGGGTTCTCTCCTACATGCAGCAAACCCAGAATCCTGGTGACTTTGGTTTTGCTCATAGTAACACAGTAGGTTATGAGTTAAGAAGAGGAATATTGTGTAGCAACACTAAAACTAGATAAATTAGCACTTAAGGAAAGTTGGATGGATTGTATAGTTCTGCAACACCATGAAATAATCAATGTCCCTTCTAATTTATAGACTTTTTTCCCCAGAGACCTGCATATCCCACCCAGTTTTGCTTAGGGGTCAGTAGTCTATAGGTTTACAGGAACACAGTGACCCTTCAAGGGGTGATTCATCAGCCTGTGCTGAAACTCCTTTGCTATCTGTCCCTTCCAGAGCTGCCCGGGACATGCTGGGCTAGATGGGATCCCAGCCTCAGGGAGGCTGAATCCCACTCAGAGGATTCGACTGTATTTCCTTTGGGACTAAAAAAAGAAAAAGCCTCTGAGTAGCTGCATATAAGTATAACCAGTGGGAAGCCTAGGGATGAACATCTATTCTCCAGATTTTATGTTACGGCTGTCCAACCATTAAGTAACACAATTAACCGCCACAGACACACTCAAAATTAAGGATGAAATATTTATAGGAGTGGAGCTGGCTATTTGTCTGTATGAACGCCTATTTAATTCTGTTTTATTAGGAACTCTACAGTATTAAAAGACCATTTAAAGATCACCCTTTTCAAGTAATGCTCATTTAAATTGACAAGAAGACATGAGAAGAGCAATGTCCTCTTTTATGGCATTTAGTTTAAGAATCTGTTTGAGCCCGGAGTGTCCAATTTTGGGGTTTCTTTTGTTTGCTTGCTTCTCTTGTCTGAGGAATGTATTTGGTGATGGGCTAAAGTCTCTCTCAGTGGCAAAGCTGTAACATCTTTTGTACCCAGAAGACTTCGCAGTTATGTTTCCAAAGTCTGGAGCAAAGAACCTGAGGCCCTTACGCAAAGCTACAGCTTGTCCCCTGAGCAGTGGACTGCCTCGAGGAGCACTTCTGCAAATAATTAAACTTTTCACAACCCAGAGTCTTTGCTTCCAGTGCCATCCTTTTCCCAGGTGAGAAAATGGAGCAAAGTCTGGGTCTGCGTGCCTGCCATTTCACTGGAAACTGGGGGCAGAAGCAATGGCTTCAGCACACCGCCGTAATACTAGGCAAAAATGTTGATGCAATGAGAGATCCTCTTTGTTGCTTTTTCTGGTTAAAGAAGTGGCTCCTTTTTCTGGAGCATGTCAGGCACTAGAAGTTTTACATCCTAGAGATATTTTCTGCTACGAGCAAACCTAGTGCAGTTTGTTATAGGGGAGGATGATGGTGAAGCAGCTGAAGATGGATGCGGAAAACCCAGTGTGTGACTATGTAGGTATTGTGTCCTGCAGTGGGAAAAAAGCATTCAGGCCACATGGACCAAGCTGGCTAATAAACCTCAGAAAGAAATCATGTCTGCATAGGCATTTAATGATATCTGACTGGGCTAATTACCTTCGTAGCTCATAGTGTGTTGCCCTGAAGCACGGATTGGCGTTGTCATCTGCAAAGCATCACTCGACGAGTAATATCAGCCTGGTAGCAATGCAGGGATAAGCCTAATTTTTTTTTCCATCCACCTTTATAGCTGGCTTTTAGCTCTTTTCATGGCTTTGTTACAGGGTGGGAAGTTTTCACTTTGGGTGGGTCTAATCATTGGGGACAGTAAACAAGTGCTGGCTGCACTAGCAGTGGGAAATGTGCTTGTGTGTCCTGTAAGCTGGTGATGACAAATTAATTCCTAATCCAAGCGTGAGCACAGCACGAGAAACATTACCTGGGCTGGCAACTTTGTAATCTCTCCAGAGGGGTGAGATGTGGTGCCCACCCTTCGTGAAAGTGGCTTTATTGCCAGAGCAGATGCACATCAGGGTTGGACAATGGCTGCAGGACCTCTAGACCAAGTGTCTTAAGGTTTGCTTTTCTCCTCCTCATCTTCCCTCTACAAGTACAAGCAATTTCATAGACTGTATACTATTCCTATACTGTATATATTTCTATTTCTTGACAGTCCTCAGTCTACCAGACCCCTGCTTTGAATTTAATTGTTATTAACATCAATTTTAAGTCTTAGAACAGATCTTTTCCCCATTTCAAGACTTGGCAGACAGGCTGTTTATGCGGCGATGGCAAATCAGGCTCTGATGGCTCCGTTTGCAGTTATAGCCTCTGAACACAAAGTTGCATTGACTGTTGATGCAAATGATACAGTTAAGCTTTTAAGTACTTGGTGCATTAAAGAAAGTAAGTGTTGTCCCAGCCTGTCTCTGTCCCCATGGGGTGTCGCTGGGGCTCCAAAAGGGGAGCTGGAACCAGCCTTGCCACTGGGATCTTGGAGAGCAACTGGGCTGGCTGGAAATATCACCCTGAGCATTTTAACATTTAAAAATAAATAGATTGTGTTATCACTAAACAAAGTCAGGTCTTATTTTAGGCAAACGCACAATCTGAGCATAGCTTTTGAAAGACGCTGCAGTGCTCCCGTTACAGCATTGGGACTTCATGTGCAAAGCTCATGTTACCTTTATGTTTGGCTCCCATAACAAATGTCTGAAAGTCAATTTTTAGAAATGGTTTTCCTATTAGGAGAGCATATTATTTATTTGTAACGTCGATGTGGATGTTCACCTAAGGTATCTGTTTACTTAACACAAAAGATTCAGTTCCTTACATGCGGCATTATTTAGGAGTGCTCCTTATAGGTACTTCACGACCAACTAACATTTTGTTAGGAGGAACCATGTTATCACTGACCCTCAGAAACTTCGCCTGGGGCTCGAGCTTTCCATTTTTAAGTCAAATTTCCCCGGGGAATGAACTGTAGCTGTGCCAGTTGTGTGGGACAGCGTGTGAACTGGTCTGACCCTGTGGCTGGAATGGGAGCTGTGCTGGCAAGCTTTCCTCTAACCTTCATAGCTGGGATACTGCAAACCCTGCAAACAGGGCTTAAACAAAGGTTTATTATTGGGGCACTCTGCAGCTTTCTGGTAGACAATGGGTTTTTTCCCCAAGGAGACACCTTTGATGGATATGGGAGCCTTAGGCAGCCTTCTTCAATGCATCAGGCTGCCCTATGAGCGAAGGTGAAAGAGGAGCCCAGCTAGTTAATCCTAGCCCAGTGCTAGGATTAGCTCTTTGTTTCTAGGTCTTTACGTGATAGACTGGACCATGCTGCCTTTTCCACGATGGAGTTATCTGCTTTAGTAAAGTGTCACCATCACGCTGGCACCATTGATAGGCATCTGGCTGGTTGAGAGCCCATCCAGCCCCTCTCACAGTTGCTGGGACCTCTCCTTTCCTTCCCATGGCCCATCTTCCCGTGCCCAGCCCTGCAGCAGTTGATTCTCTGCAGGTTTAAGGCTCTGAATCTCCTCTCTCTTTTTGTCCTTCTCTAAACACAAGGTCCTTATCCCCAAATCCATTTGTTCTTTTGCTGCCAAACTATGCTGGCAGAAATCCTCCAGCAGGCTGATTTCCTTAATTACGATTATTGTCTTCCCCATTCTGCCATCGCTCTAACTAAACAACTGTCTCCCAGTTGTCTGTTCATTCCCTGACCATCATTTGTCAAGCTTGCTTCTTCTTTCTGTGCCCAACAGCTCGCTGCTTTTCTCTTTTTGAAGAGAAAAGGGACAAGATACAATTCTCCCAACTTGCTGTCCCACATCCCACCACAACTCTGTCCTTCTGCTTTGCTACTGTGGATGCAAAATATTTTCACGTGGTCTCTTCTAACCCATCTTCATGGCCCCAGTTAACATGTATCTTGTCTAGAATCTGTATCTTCCTTTGCCCTTTTGCTTCATTTCTTGCTCTCTCTTAGATCTTATCCTTCACCAGATGAACATATTTTAATCTTCTCAGTCGCAGAGATATGCCAACTTCACCAACTGCTGCCCCTTTCTCCTCTCCTCTTACCACTGATACTATTTATTGTATTGAAAGCTGTTGGGATTTCTTGTCTTCCAGTATTACAGCATCATTGACTCATGATCTAAGCTAGGAGGGACTTGTAGAGGGCATCTAATTAATACAACTCCATGCTCAAAATGAATCTAATTAGAGCAGGTTGCTCAGGGCCAAGTCCAAATGCATGTCCATGCATTACCCTAAATGCATGGATTTTTTTTTTTTCCTTTCTTCAGCTTCTGGTCTATCAGCTCAACTGTTGGTCTTTTAGTGAAGCCACTCTTAAGCATTCATAAAAAACCCAGAACCAGCAATCCATTTTTGTCCTTTTAGAGTTGTCATTGAAATTGAGAGCTGCCAACTATGGCCTTCTCTTAGCATCTCCAACTTTCTTATTATTATACATGGTGGGGAAGCCATGTCTGTTCTTCAGCTTCCGTGCAAGGATTCACAGGGGTTGTTTCCTCCTTCATGTCTTTTTCCTCTCTTCACTGTAACTTCAGCTCAGTATCTCTGTCCTGATGTCTCACATCTCATTTCTGGACTTGTCTCCCTCCAAACAGGACTATCAGCCATTTCTTTGATACCTTCTAGAGATGACTGGCTGCCACTGTGCTTCCAATAAATTATGCAAACTTCCCACGAGTTTCTTCCTTCATACACTGCAGCGCCATCCTGTCTCTCCGTCATGTCTCCAAGACACATGTCATCTTCAGGCTTTTCTTTGAAACCCCACCTCCAAGCTAGGTCGAATCTGGCAAGTTCTCTATATAGAAGGTCTCCAAAACGCTTTCATATAGCAAAATCTTCCAGAGGTTTTATGGTGTTTTGTTACTCCAAAGACAGTGTAAGACTGCTGCCGCAATTACTGTTATCCTAAATGATTGCTTTGACCAGGACCCTTTTATTTGGGTCCTGACTCCTCTGCTTTCTTGCCTCAAACACCAACTCTTCATCTCTGCTTTCATGACTTACCCCATCCAACCTTTTCCCGTAGTCACTAGTGACTTTGGCATCTGATGTCATTTATTACACTTGTCTAAAAATTATCTTTCTGCTTCTTCCTGATGCCCTCCAACCTGGGAGAAGTTCCCTGTAAAGACCCACAAAGGTTGCCAGGCTTCAGTCTGCCTTGGAGCTCATCTTGACTACCATGCGTGTGAAGTTATTTCCCAGGAATAGAGTCCTAGTGATGTGGTGACACCACCTCTTGTCATTCTGAGCTGTTGTATACAGCTTTCTTCTATATATTTTTCTTCTATTCCTCACCAGCCACCCACTTTCTCTTGGCCTTGAACGAGAGTGTAGATTTTGGTGCCAATGTAATAAATTGTTCCTGCTGTAGTTAGGAAATATACAGGCCTTTACCATTAGAGCCTCTAGAAAATGCTAATTTGCTGACAATAAATATATCTCCTATATTTATTTCAGCATATATATGTTTATTACTGAGGTTTCTGCAGGCCTTTGCTCTCTGAAGTCCAGAGTGATTGTGGCCAGTTCGCAGGTGGAAATGATGCTCTCAGAAGTTATGCCATCAGTGCAATGCAAATCATCGCAAGTCCAACAGTATCAAAGGGGAAACGTTGAGCTGCTTGTGTTGGATTGAACACAACCGTTTTCAGAGGTTAATTGTGTTTGTATTCAATAAAAGGGAAAAAGCTCATTTATAAGTACTAAGGCTGTGACCAACCTTCATCTCAATTTAATCTTAGGTTTGTTCAGGCTGAAAAAAGTGTTATAGGTTTATAGGGCAGAACTTCCCTAACGAAGCAATTTCACTCTGACTGCTAAAGGGGCTGGCAGAGATTTAAATTCATATAATTTTTATATTACTATCAAATTCAATTTTTTTCCCCCAGCCTCTGGACTTTGTAAAATCAAGTTCTTGATTCCTGATGTCTAAAGCTGTAAAATGCACATCTTTAAGGCACTTACTAAATTCCATTATTTCCTCAATCATGTTATAATTAAATGAAAAAATGTTTTCAATTATAGAATTCAGAAGAAGCAGGAACATTTTAGAATAGCTTTTGCCGTGATCTTCTAAAGATTATAATGGCTGTTACGGCAGGTTAATCATCATTTGTCCTAAGTGCTGTTTTATTTTCCCATTCCATAGTGTAATTTTAGATGTAAGATGTTTGGGAACTTTACAAAGAAGTTGTCTTAAACGCACATTACATGCAGTAATGTGAGTCTTGTACTTTTGTTTTCTTTCAAACAGAGACCACAAACTAGTGCAAAGAAAATAAACTCGGCAAGAGGGGCTCAGAATTAAGTAAGGAGAGAGAGCTGATGGTTTCGTTGGCTTGACTTTGCTCTCTTGTGTCCAAATCCACTTTTTTTCCCTAGTGTTTAATTTTTTTAAAAATACTGCCTGTGCTGATGTCACAAAGAAGTTTTTTTAAAATGTCTTCTAAATAAAACCATTTATTCTCTTAGGTAACTTCAGTGTTGAGGTGACCAGACCAAGTCAACTCTGGGTAAAGAATCAGTAACATTAGCAAGAGCCCAATGATAATCTAGCTAAAAATCTACAAAAGGCATTACTGTGAGGATACTGTTATTTTTAATTCTTGAATATCTTGTGCAATGCTTGAGTGACTTTTCCACCATGCTGTGGTAGCGATGGTGAAATATGTAGATGAGCTTCTTTTGGTCCTGGATTGTAACCTTCAAAATTATTTTTCATATTCTACAGTTGAGTAGGTGGGGTCACATTTAACACGGGGGGCGGGGGGGAACTTAAATTGGAAGAGGGAAACGTGTGCAAAGTTCCTTCCCACGGAATTGCTTTTATAGACCAAAGACATACAGCTCCTTCATGCCAAGCTGGTGTGCAACTCCAGTCTAGAGCCAGCTCCTCTACACACTTGATTGCAGAAGTGGTCAGGAGTGTATTCTCATCTCTGTGCAGACAGGACAGGAACTAAGGAAGGTAAAACTTGGTGGAAATATTTGCAAGTTAAACAGAACGGGGTGTATGCATCAGTCTATAAACAGCCTGGAAAGACTATGCAGAAAGTGCGCACAAGCTTTTATGCAAAAGCTGTAGAGTAAATCTTTCTTCTGTCAAATAACTGGGAGGTGATATGTGTTACCCACTGTGTCTGCTGGTGAAGGCTTCCTTATAATTTTAATATCTTGACCTTGGACATTTTGAAATTTCCTCCAGTAATGGCTAAAACTTTGCAAAAAGACATGGAATGAATTTTAAACTCAGTATTATTCTGTTCTGAAGCCAGGTATTTTCAACATCTTACATTACCATAGGTTAATGTAGTGCTTTTAAAGTAAAGATGACTCTAGTTGTGATTTTCTCTCCTACCTTGCATCTGAAATCCTCATCTAAAATTCCCTTAGTGCTCTCTTCAAGCTTGCTCTGAATATATCTGCCTTAAGGAAAACTGAGAGGCAGCATAAAAAGGCATTTGGTTCTTGTTATTCAGGTGACCTGGAGTTTGTACCGTGGTTTTTAGCAGTTCCTAGTGCCAGAGTGAAAGTGTGCTTTAGTCTGGAAAGTGACCCTTGTATTACACAATTCTTAAAAATTAGTTGAATTTACTGGAGAAAGGGGGAATCACATACAGGAGATGATAGACAAAAATCAGATTAACATTGCCTGAAAGGGAGCTCTGAAGGTCCCTGCTCTGACCTCCTGCTTAAAGCAGAGCTGTCATAAATGCTGGAGCAAATTCATCATTGCTTTGTCCAGCCTAATCTTGAAAATCTCCAAGGATGGAGAGTCGGTCACCACTTGACCTATTGCACTGCTGTAAGTTTTCTTAAGCTTTCCGTCATGTCCAACCTGAACTTCCTAAATGACAACTTGTGGCTGCTGCTGTAAAAAAATTCCTGGGGAAAAAATACCAACAGAAGTAATTTAAACCAAACAGTATGGCATTTAACAGGGATCATTGCAGCTATTTGTTTCAAAAAGCTATTGAGCCCAGTCTTTTATTGTAATGAAAATGGGAATATATCTAATCTGCATGGGTTTTGGGGGGGTCCACAAGAGCAAAAGAGTTAACATCACAGAATATTTTTTAATCTTGCATCATGTGTCCTTTCTGGACAGGTTCCTAGAGACTCAGAGAAAGACTTAAATAATTTGGCAGTTTTGGAGAGATCCCTCTGCCTAGGAGAGTTGAAGATGTTTTGAACACTGGGAAAGTCTGAGCCTTTTGTGCTGTTGGTTTATTGCCCTGATGTTACAAAGAATTAGGAAAGACTTAGATTTTAAACTAACCCCAGCGTGTGTCCTTGAGCAAAGTCTGATGTGTTACGGATAAAGATATCGCCTCTCTAAGCAGGGCATCTCAGAGGAATGCAAACTCATTTAGAAAATGTTTTATCATTTTAAAACTATTCACGACAGGCTTGTAATAAAGTATTGTAGTTACCCTTATAGCCTTATTTTTATTTTTTTTTTCCTTTTATGGCTGTAGAAGATATTTTTCTCATGTGGAGATTCCGGATTAAGGATAGTGAAGGAGTGGAAGGGAAGTATTTTAATTGTCAGGAGCTTTGATTTAGTAATGAGACACTGACACTGCAGCACTGTGTTCCTCCCAGCACTCAGAAGCATTGGACTGCTTCACAATTTGTGCATCTTCGTTTTCCGTCCAGGCTCAATATGTTATCAGTACCCAAGGCTTGAAGAGAGATGAGTCAACCATGGGAAAAGGGACTTTATTTCAGATGCCTAAGCCCAGCAATTTTTACAAATTTTATTGCTGATACTCCCCAGCAGCTGCAGAAGTCCTCAGTTTACCTGTGGTTTTGGTCATAGTTTTGTTGGCAATATTTACATACTCAAATGGCTATGGTGTTTCCAAATTATTTGCACCTTATCGCCATACTTTCCAATATTAGTTCATCTCCTTTGCTTTGCTAACCGAGGAGAATATTTGAATATATATAAGTTCTCTCTCATTTCTAAAAACAAAAGGGGAAAGCAGTCATGTTTATTTGAAAAACGTTGCTTCTGCAAAAAACAGCAAGCCACCATGTTCAGGGAATTAGTCTACATATGTGCCAGTAACCATATGGGAATCCAGCCGACTGGATTTGTGTCCTTAAGAGCCCTGTGCCAACAGAGCGAGACTTGCCAGTCCCCAAACTCATTTAGGATGTTCAGAGTCAGCTGGGTTATCTCCGTGCAGCACTGCTCTTCCACGTAGGCAAACCTTTACATTTCAGATTTAGCTGGGATAAAAAAAATACGCTTTTCTCAGAGGTTGTTTTTCATGAACAGCAGATCTAGCTTAATAATGTGAGATGTTAAAACTGTACCAAACGATGGTGTTTCTTCATCTCAGTAGGCATAGTTTAGTGGATAATGTTATACATGATCGAATCCACTGTACTGGATTTCATCATGGTTATCGGCATGTATTTTCTCTCTTTCCTTTATTATGAGCATGTGATGAGATTTATGAGATTATGATAATAATATGGTTTCTTGTGTTCATAGAGGGGAGCAGGAGCATGGTGTCATCCAATACTCCGACCACAAAATGAGCAGCCCAGTTGATAGGAAGCACGTTATTGATGTGCACACAGTTTAAAATGAAGGTGGCATGTTTGATGGTAGGCTTTGATAAGGCTTTGCTAGAATTCATTTACCAGTAGCATTGCAGACTTTTGCTGATTACTGCCCTGACTCTTTGCAAATGTTCCCTCCTGACATGATCTGTGGTGGTTTATGGCTTTTATATGGCACTGTCTGCAGTGAGTCAGGACCTGCTGGGGAAGGACACGCTCCAAGAAACATGGTTTAATTAGGGCACGCTTTCATTAGTTTACTCATCTGCAATCAGGCAATAATTCATCGCTTCCAGGCTATGTCATCTTTTTTCAGTCCCCTCGCTGTTTCTAGTCCTAAGTGTCTCTTGCAGGAGCTGTAGGGACTAACCAGAGGCAGGTCTTGGACATGGGTTTCTCAGCTTCTCAAATAATCAGAGAGTGTGCGTGGGCTTCACTGAGGACATATACATATACATATGCAAAGACTGAATAACTTCAGTTTTCTCCATGTCTTTCTGTGCCCAAGGAAACGCTGCGTATCTAATTTAGTTGTCCTTTCCCACCTTCCTGTTTTCCTTCTCCATCCACTGGTAGGTTGTAAGCCTTCATGCCAGCTTTGTCCAGTTTTGAAAGGAAAAAATTAAGGAATAAGTAGGTTCCTACACTCATCCCTAGAAGAAAATACACAAATGCATTGGAAATGAGCTTTTGTTGCTTTTGCAGATCATAAAGCAACATGTTTTCTTCCCCAGGTCCAGAAGAGCATACAGACGTGGTCACTGGTGCCTTCAGTTTTGAGCTGTAGAGTCATCATGTGGCTTGTCCATAGATTACTGTCTGTCCCAGTCATCTTTCGGTAATACGGAACTGGAGAAGCAGCTTTTGCATTGCTTTTCCAATTTTCATTTGAAAAATTAGAAGCTATTTTGTGCACGTCTTTTTCATGTCATAGCCAGAACAAGAGAGGTGCAAGAGTTTAGTTTCTTCTCTGCTTCAGCAGGTCCTGTCTTTGTAAGCAGTACGTCTCTTCTGATGGCAATTTGGCCTGAATAAGCTGTAAAGATGCAGACATGTAACAAATTCCTGTGATTTTATTCAAATAAAATATTATACTAGTCTTCCTTGATTTAAATAGCTTAAACAAGGAAAACCTAAACAGAAGCCCCAAGTTCTTAATCTGTTTAATTCTGTACAAGTTACTTAGAAAAGCATCTGTTTCCATTAGCTAGACTTCAAGCTCAGATTTTATTCATGCTGTTTAATGGGATGAAATTCTGCTCATTAATATGTTTTGAAAATTAATTGGTTTGGACTTTGTTTCCATCAAACTCTTTGATTCTTTAACAAGGTTAAAATATCAGTATATCCCAAAGTGAAGTAATTATTTGAGACAGTTTGAGGTTTTTTCTATTCCCTGTTTGTGTTTATCTCTAGTGACTTATTAAATAATATGCTAAAGTGCAGCTGTCAAGTCCTTCATGAAGAAAATGGGTCAAAGACTGTTTCATGTGGCTCTGTATGCCAAATTCTGTTGCTGCTGCTCTGCAAATTACTTTTCTGCAAGTATTTTGCAAAAGTATGTGGTTTGCTACTTTTTATTTATTTTCAAAATACTTTCATAAGAGCCTATTAGTGTTACCAATTTTTTAAAAAAAGGAAAAAGACTTACAAAAGCAACAATAGCATGCACATGTAGATATATAAACAGTCATCTTAGTACATATGAAACAGTTTATACTGTTCAGAACTTATTGAAGTGTGACACCTGCTTTGTTCAACTGCAACGCTATTTATTTTGAGGAAATCTTTATGCAAATAAATGGTTTCCTTTTTACTTGTGCAAGTTCCTTGGTCTTTTGGCTTTGACTACCTTTATATTATCTCATCAAAGCTGGTAGATACGTACCTTAAGCAGAGTAGGTCTGTAAGGCTCTAGTTTCTAGAACTCTTCTGATTTGCCCAAGATTTAATTGAATTGTCCTTGAATGTGATAACATTTAATATATCTAAAAGACACTCTTGTCACCCACTGGCTGGTTCAAATAGTAATGTACTGTGTGTGGTAGGATAGTAGTGCACTCTTCTTTAATGAAAAAATTGGTCATTTCATACCTCTGGGTTGTTTCATATAGGGAATATTATTAATTACTTGCTAGTGAGACTAATTCATTACAATAATTCAGAATAAATTACAAGAATAATTGGTTTAAATCATTAATAGCTATGGCAAGCAAGTAGGTATTAACATCCTAGTATCAGTGTTGCATCACTCAGATTCTGCTTTAGTCTTTCATTTCATCCATACTAAACTTAAGCCACATTTTACCTACAAAAATATCCATATTAATTCCTGTAGACAACTGCATTTGCTCTTCTCTGTCTTTCTGCTCTTCTGAAAACAGCGTACTAAATCATGTAAATGTTATTGAGTGATTTCTATGAGAGGCACTGGGCATGGTCCTGATGGAGTGGGTCCACTGGAAATGGTTTTCCCGTCAGTAGAGGATGATTTCTAAGCATTGTTCCCATCTTAGTAACAGGAAACACGCTCCTGGAGGCCTGTCAGCAGCTCTGACCGCTGTAGATAGATCCTGCTCTATCACGCATGGTGGAACACAGTGAAATTTGGCATCTTTGCCTAATGCTCCACCAGCTGCAAGACTGACAAGTGTTGCGTGATGAATGTGTGTCATTTAAGAAAAAACAATACAGCCCAAAAATGCTGATAAATTTGGATTGGCTGCTTCTTTGGGTCCCTCAAGTCCCTTGTATTTTGCCTTTTAGTGCAAAATGTGCCTTTTTTTCCCCACACTGGCTCTGTGCAACAATGGAAGAGCAGTAAAAGGTGCAATAAAGTGAAATTAAAACTGGTGAAGATTTGAAAGGGGATAAAAAGGATGGAATGAGTGGAAAGAGGCTGGGAAAAAAAAATCATCGCAAGCACAAGTAGGAAAAGTCTTTATAACTGTTGCTGTACAAAAAGAGTAAGGGACACTGCAGTCATGCCTGCACATGGAAAGCACAGCAGCAGTGTCATTTGCAGGACTTTTAAGACTTGGTAGTTATAAATTTGTGAGTAAATTTTGTTGTAGGAGCTGCTTACAAGGCAGAGAGCTCCGATTTCACACCATTGACTCCAGTTGCCTGCGTGGGTGTCGTGGTTTAACCCCAGCCAGCAACTAAGCACTGCCCAGCCGCTCAGTCACTCCCGCCCAGTGGGACGGGGGAGAGAATCAGAAAAGTAAAAGTGAGAAAACTCATGTGTTGAGATAAAGACAGTTTAGTAGGTAAAGCAAAAGCCACACATGCAAGCAAAACAAAACAAGGAATTCATTCCCTACTTCCCATCGGCAGGCAGGTGTTCAGCCATCTCCAGGAAAGCAGGGCTCCATCACATGTAAGCGTTACTTGGGAAGACAAAATGCTATCACTCTGAACGTCCCCCCCTTCCTTCCTTCTTCCTCCAGCTTTATATACTGAGCATGATGCCATACGGTGTGGAATAGCCCTTTGGCCAGTCTGGGTCAGTTGTCCTGGCTGTGCCCCCTCCCAGCTTCTTGTGCACCGGGCAGAGCAAGGGAAGCTGAAAAGTCCTTGACCAGTATAAACACTACTGGCAACAACCAAAACATCAGTGTGTTATCAACATTATTCTCATCCTAAATCCAAAACACACAGCGTTATACCAGCTACTAAGAAGAAAATTACCTCTATCCCAGCTGAAACCAGGACAGTGGGCCAAACTGGGAGATCACTCCTGCCATGACTGCTTCCAAGCAACCAAAAAACCAAGCTCCTAAACGTATGTTTTTCTGATACTTTTATCAGTTTGATGCATAAACAATTGGTATATAATTAGCTCCAGAAGAAATTTGGTTTTATTTGCTTAAATAAAGTTGAGAAGACTTTCACTTCAATGTGGTCAACATTGCACAAGGTCTTTGTGGTTGTGACAAGAATTAAATACTGAAGCAGGAGGCAGCAACAGTGGTTTCGGTAAAGAAAAGGCTGGAGTGATGCTGCTTAGTAAGCATGCAAAAGCCTGCTACCATACAAATCTCCTTTTTAAAACATGTTAAAGTGAGCATTTCTGGGAAGGAAATTAAAAGGTTTAAAATGAGTAAGGTTTTGTTGTTTAGGCTCACAAGGCAGGAAAATATACAGATTAATATTTCTGAAATCCTTATGTAGATACAGGAAACGTTAACTTTTGTTTGTAGAAATTAAACTGGAACTATTTATTCCATATTTCTAAATATGGAATATTTATTCTGAGACAAGATGATCTAGTCTAATTTGCATCCTTGTCACATAAGTTGATAATACAAAGAACCCATTTCTGGCATTGGTCTACAGAACTCGAGTCTTACCATTGTGATGCGCGGAGTTTAGTACTAACAGTAAAGGCAAGAAAGTTGTAAATCCCTGGATCTAGCAGAGACTCATGCAGCCCTGATGGGGCTCAGTTGTAAAAATTAAAACAGTCGATAAAAATCTTGAAGGCAGTGAACGGGAAAGAAAAAAGCTTGGGAGGGAAGGAACCGACCATGCAGGACCCATTGTCGCTAAAGACCTGATGTCTCCGTGAAAAATCACCTGTTAAAGATTGAATTACTGCCATTTCAGTTTATTATGCAATTCAATTTATAATTGCAAATAGAGCTGAGCTGGAAGTGAAGTTCCGCTGTGTACCTTCTTGTGGTCTTCAGAAAGGATGTTAAGACCTTGGGGATCGTTCGGTTGGACTGTCTGTAGATGACCTACTGTGGCCCCTCAGCCACTTGCACTTCCTTACGCCTTGCATTCAACTCACCCTTCGGAGTGAATTAGCGAAGCAATAGTCCTTGGCACGTACCCAGGGACATATGGCAGAATGTCAGCAAATCTGTCCGTGACAAGATAGGTGCAGTTACACTGTTTTAAACCAGATAAGGTTCCACATATGACTCGGTAGCAAAGGACAAGGGAGGAGATATCCATCTCTTTCTCTTCTTCACACTTAAAAGACTGCAACAAGAACGATTTCAGCTGAATATGTGACTATCTGCAGCGTATCTCCTCAGTGCATTCTTGCAGCTGTTGTGTTTTATTGGATTTCCCTTCCCAAGCAGATGGGTTCCCCAAGGGACAGCACAAAGTCAAGTTTCTCCCTATTAAAAAGGCAGAGTAGACCCCATGTCAGATAACAGCCTACAAGTACCTGACTTGCAAGTTGTCACACCCCGATGGTGCCAATAATCGCTCTGTTTCCCTGAAGCAGTAAGAAAAGCTGGTTAAAATTAATAAAGAGAGGGGGGTATTTTTGCAAAATATCTCATCCTAGCTGCAGGCGCCGATGCTTTAGTAAGTGATGTTTTGCACTTTCAAGTGTTAACACCTGGGTGAACAGCTGAGGTGAGGATACCGCTTCTCGCAGGTGTGTAGGCAGACTTCCCAAGTTCATCTGCCACCTTCCCCGGCAGTACCTGCTTCTGGAGACATTAGACTTTGGGTCATATCTCATTCACCAGCAGAGATGACTATGAAGGGCCAAAGGAAATTGTGTTCACCTGGGTTTTGTTAGTTGTGAATCTTGGTAAGTGCTATTTATCAGAAAATAATATATATGTATATATATATATACATAAATATCAGAAAATAATGCAGTATCATGTCTCTTTAGCAAAATACTGCTAATACTTAGCTTTCTTATGCGTTTAGTGAACACGTGGCTTTAATATATGTCATAAAATGATACTGAGGGACTCAGATCAAGTCTTTGAATAAGATAGCAGTGGTACAGAGATAAGACTTTGTTAAAATTCCTGTTGCTTAATTCATTTGAATTTTTTGCAGAAAACAGGAAATATTCTTATTTATATTTTAGAAACGAAAGGTGAAGTGAAAACCTATTTTCTCACAGTTGCTTATCTTTAGTCTTTTTCTGTGAGACCTAAGAATTCTTATCAACTGGTTTTCTTCATCACTGTCTATGTGTTTCTGCTATGAGATAAGTGAAATAGGGCTCAGCCTGTAATACTCATTTTAGAGTATGGCCCAGGGACTCGAAATACCCACAGCCCCCAGTTCGAACACAGTGTCGCATGCAAACACATGCAAAGAATGGTGAATAAAAGCCATTAACAAATATTTTAAGTTTAACTTATTGATTGTAAGCACAAAACAATATTGTTTCATGGATTTTTCTAAAAAAAAAAAAAAATCTGTGTTTTTCAAAAAATGCCTTTGAATTGAAAAGTTTGATAAGTGTTGTCCTAGGGATGCCTTTATTTTGCCTACATAAGGCTAATGGGAATCCTTCCTTGAAATATGCATGTGAAATTTGCATGTGAAATTTTAATACTCTGGGAAGACAGTAACTTTTCTCCTAAACTTCTCTATGTCATGAATGCACCAGAATTTCATATCTTTAGAAAATGAATTGAGTAGAAGTTGCATTCCCATAGAGACACTGACATCCAAGAACACCTAATGGTACTATTACTACCAAGCAAGAAAGATCAAAATTATGAATATTAATACAATATTATGAATATTAATACAATAAGAACACTTACAAAGAAATGTAATTCTTGGTTTCCAGATGACTTTCGCAGAGTACTTAGACTACTATATCCAAAAGCTGCCTATATAATTCAACTGTAGACCTCATTTCTATAGATAAGATATCTGGGCTTGCTACCGCTCTGATCACTGCAGGTAAGGTGAAAGTTGTAGGTAGATTAAAAAAAAAAAAAAAAGCAATATCCCATTCTTGACATTGATGCAGGGTTTGTATTTTGTGGTTATAGAAGATGACACAGGCCATAATGTAGGAAAACAGTGCAAAGTAATCCTTGTCGTAGTCGTTTTGTAAAGCTGCCTGTGAGTTATGAAAAGTGATACCCATAAATTACAAGTACAACCTATTTAAAATTCTGCTGTGGTTTGCTGGCATTTGAGCTAAAAAATGATGGTAGGGAAGAAAGCACAGGTAATCTTTCTCTTACTATTGAGTGATATAAAAAGGTTTCTTGTTCTGTAGATGTTATTACTAAACCAATGGGTTTTAGGCAACGTGATACGACAACAAACCGTAAACAAAACCCCAGTGCTTTGTTTTAGATAATGTAAGTTTTCTTTTTGATGGGATTTATGCCCAAATTCTAATCCTACCTAAACTTTCTCCCTTTCCAGCTCCACGTAGATATGGTTTTCTTTATATACATGGAGGTAACATGCAGTTCAATGTTAAATTGATTAAAAATGGTTGAAAGCCAACCCGCTTCAATGTTCTCAATCATTTTATTTAAGCTTTGAGTTGTATTTCTTCTTCGGCCAGACATTTTTTTTTAAACCTTTTAATCCCTTATTAAATTTCAATAAGAGATTGCCCATTTTAACACTTTGAGTGGTTTAGTGCAGATCCAGAGAGGCACTTCACCCCATCAGAGGAGGAGCTTGGCCTCATCTTGGTTGCATCTGTAGGGCAAGTCACTGAGCTCTCAAAGTGTTAGAATTTATGATTTCATTTCAGGTCCATCTATCATTTCAAATTCAGATTTTAATTAGAAATACAATACATAGCAGGGCATGTCTGCCTCACCAAAAGAGGTATGGTCTTAACTCGATTTATTTGGAGCCTTTTAATGTGCTAGGGCTGTTGCATGGGACTGTGGTGTATGGAGGGTTTTGCTCCAGATGCAGCTGATGATGGTCCAATAAATTGTATGTGGACCAGAGGGCTGAGAAACCGGAGAAGAGCTGCAGTCCTGCTGTGCAATACCTTTGCACACTAGATGTGTGAAGGAAGGGGAGAACAAATTTGTACCTGTTCATACCTAGTGATGGAAGTCATTCTGCTATTTCCCGTGTTAAATGGCCTCACATTCAAACACGATGTTGGGATTCATCACAATTTTTTCTTAGATATCTGTTTGGCTGATACAAATTGTAAAAGAAGGAGAAGGTTTCGTGAAGGGTTATAATGGTTTTAAATTATGGCTATAATAATTGCTTATATTTTTATTGTGTGTTCCCTGGTGCTGGCTGCTGAATCTTCCACGTTGATATTCAGGTATTCATCAGCACGTGTCATATAAAACTAGCCCTCGAAGCCCTCAAAGCAATAAAATCCATCGTGTCAGGGTGGTATATGTCCACTGAGAAGACGACTGGGTGCTCGGCAGTACAAAAGAGCTGGTATAACATTGTGCTGTGGAGGCCAGCAACTGTCGCTGCGATAAAATACCTTTTGTTGAGGTTGTTCAAAGCAGTACAATATTCATCAACACACTGCCATCAGTAGGATACGAGGCTGGGAATGAGGATCCGTCACTTTCCTCCTGGGAATATGCTAGGTGACAACCCTAATTGCTCTCTTAACACTTCTATCATACTCCCAGCAGCATAATTTCCTGTAGGTCAGAGAAGTGTCACCCCCACCGGTGCCAGAAACTAATTCATTTCTTTCCACGTCAGTTCAATTCCTTGGGTAGGGTTCTTGCAGCAACAGAGAAGAGCTGATCACAGGCTCTGTTTGTAATTTTCTTAGACATGTCAGTTGTAAAATTTAATTTAAAGCTTTTTTTTGAAAAAAAAAAAAGTCGTTTTTATCAGCATAATATACTTCTAGTAGTTGCGATGTTCTCAGATACTAAATACAAATGATTATTCCTTTTATAAGAATGTGTTTATCAGATTTAATTTCGATGCTTTTCTGCAGCTGGTGGATAGAGCAGAGTCGTGGAGAGTCAAATGTCATGTCTTGGACGCTTGCTCTGTGATTCCTTGCTTTGATTTGGCTTTACTAAGGAAATACATTCTGAAAAATGAGATCTGCAAAATCCTGTGTTAGAGACGCGTCACATCCTATGTGTTCAACGTATTGTTTTAGACCAGTAATCTTTATTAGTTGAAGATTAGGCTCTTTTTCAAGCTTAAGCTCTTTTTTCAATAGAGTGTTAGTGGTTACTCTGGTACTTGTAATTTTATCTTTTCTAATCTAATTTCTTTAACTTCAAAGACTGTAAACCAGATGTTTGGTGTAATACTTAAATTAATGTTTTCCAAAATACTGTATGTCTTGTCCTCATCACAGGAGCATAGAGCCACTCAGGTCAGGACAGACACCTGGAGCTCCTCTGGTTCACTCTGCTTCTCCAAGCAGAGCCAGCTGTTGTTTTCTTCATTAAATTGTCTTGTGACTGAAGTGGGATCAGGCCTAGTAACTGTGAGGTTTTTGTTTCGTTTTATCAAGTAAAACCTTGATTTTTTGTTGTTGTTGGTTTTTTTACTAAATGAAAAGTAGGCACTGGACAGGAGGTGGTTGTTATAGCGGGCCATGCTGTGACTATAGGCCAAGATGAAGGTGAAGGCATAGAAATCATTACATGTAAAAGGTAATCAAAGCTTTTAAAAGAAAGTAGATTCAGACTTAGGAGACCTCATTATCTCCATCCTTAAGCTCAGATCAATCTAGTTTCTGAAACTGGATGTGTGAATGTATCGAGTCGCAAGTGCCGTAATAACTGGGAAGAACAAGAGGCATAAGAAACGAGGGGGCCATTCAGGCAGCTACCAGCTGGAAAATGGCAATGTTATACAATCCGTAATTATCCTTTCCTTCCAAATTTGTTGCAAAGGCTTGAAGGAAAATGCTAGACGTTGCGTCTGTGCAGGAGAACCCTATTTTTGGACAAGGGAACCACAACAGGTATCACCTGTCTAGATTTGACCACAAGGTTGTATGTGGCACCACGTGCAGATGCAGAAATTAAACAGCATGAGATGGAGTTCTAGGAGACATTCAGAGGTGTATCCAGAGGAAACAGGACAATATTTGTCCCCTTGTACAAAACCCTGGTGAGATCTGGTCTGGAGTATTCCAAACCACTGAGGACATTTAAGTTCACAGAGGATAAATTCATGCTGGTCCAGATACAGAGAAGCCAAGAGAGCTTAAGACAAAAAGTTAGGAGACCTTGATTTGTTTAACTTGGTGAAATAAAATCTGAGAAGGTTTTGGAGTTTTGTATATAAAGGGGAAGAAAATAATTATTTTAATTGAGGATGAGTTTGGTCCATTTGTTTAGATTTAAGCTTGCAATAAGTAAATTTAGACTGGGAAACAGAAAAAGGTGACTAACCATTAGAGAAACAAGTTCTGGAAGCACCTTCAATGGCTATACTGACAAAACTTATTTGAATTTGAATCTGTCAAGTTTGTGAAGGTTATTTTATGGCATATCTGAAATAGCAGGAAAATTTGTAAAATTTGTAATCCATGAGATTCAGGAAATTCCCACCAGCTCCAGGTGATGTCCAGAACCAGAAACAAGGATCCCCAGGTGGTGGTCCCGTTCCCTTCTAGCTCCAGAACTCATGGGAATTCCAGCTCTGTGTTCAGCCCCAACTCCACAGACCCAGAAATCAAAAGTGGTTTAGAGTCTGAGTTTGAGGTCCAGTTCTGTGTACAAATGGGGACCAAAAAAATGTATATATCTGCTTTTCTTGACAGTGAAGTCAGTATATTACCAGGTCTTAATATAGCGAAGAGAGAGAAAGTGATCCTAAAATTAAATTAAAGGTTTTATCTTTGAAAAGCATGGAAATTTTCCACCAGAAAATTGCAAGATAAAAGCTAAAATAAAAATCATGATATGCCATACAAAACCTTTAGCATGAAGAAGAATGGTAAGAGAGAATATTTAAAAGCAGTGGTACAATGTCTCTCGTCTCAACTAAGTGACTGTGAAAATTAGAATGTAAATTAATTTATGACATAGATCCCGTTGTAATGTAGAAGTATAGGTTTCTACAGACACACACAAAAAAAAAAAAAAACAAGCCATCTGAAGTTCAGGATATTTCCTGAAGGCAAAGGCAGCCACACCTGAGTTAATATAAAATGTAAGAAAGCCAAAACCATTATTCTTTCTGTGCATTAGTGAGTGCTTAGGTGTTGTGTCCTCTGCTTTTGTAGGATGTGTACTCGAATTCACTAGGACAAGTGGAGAGTCTGTACCAGCCACAGTGCCATATGTATTTCTAGTGCAATTCAGCTTTCAGACATGGCCAATCATTTCCTACTAAAATAGATTTAGAAAAATAAATACATCCACCTCCGCAGTAATTAGCATTAACTACATAAATGTAAAATGCCCTGCACATGCAGGTGTGTGCTGCACAGCTGTTTTGCCAGTAGAAAAGTGATGAAATACTCTGCATCGCCATCCAGGGCAACAGCACATTTTTCCACAAACTCAATTCTGGAGTCATTTTTAAATCTGCAGAGAAGTTACTGTTAGGGGTTGGATAGGATTGTCTGGAGTATCAGCAACTTTGGGGTTATATTTGTTTTAAGTTGTGATTTATTTTGTATTGTGGTTGCTGAATGAAGACTGTAAATGCTGCCTTGAAAGGACTTGCCCCTGCTCATCTAGGCTCAGTGTAGGTGGAGCATGAAATCTCTTTTGGCTTTTTCAGTGCTTCTCCGAAGTTTTTAGCTTCTCCTCGGGCTGCAGCAAATTGATTTTTCAGATTTTTCACTTTATTTTCTGCGACTGTATTATGCTGCTCTCCAGACATGACGTAACTGGGTTCAGGGTTTTTTAGTAAATATGTTAGTGGTGATAGAGCATAATCAAGGGGATTTTTAGCAATATTTTTTAAAACCTACTGTATCCTTCTTTTTTTACTAATGAGATTGTTCATTAAGGTCTAAGAATACTTTCTAATAGATAAAAAATAGGTGTCTTGTGACGATGTCTTTCACAGGCAGAACATCTTTTGCTGTTTCATCAAAACTTCGGTGTGATGCATTTTTAAGCCGTTATATTGTGCTGGTTTATATTAGATATACAGCTTTTCCATAGCTTGGCAGGCTTTGTGATTAGTCGGCGGTTGCTTAAATGGTGAAATCCCGAGGGAGTGCAAACTGAGCATCTGAAAGACAGGGGCATTTCTAGTCCCAGCTTCACACCTTCAACAGACAAGACAGGGATGAAGGTTTGGTCCCATGTATCCTCTAGGCAAGCACAGATCATTTAGGATGTGGTTATAGAGTCATCTTAAGTGAGCATATGGCTGTGTTTGTGCCAGAGACTGGTCCTGGACTTCCCCGCACTCCCACCACGTCCCTTTCCCTAGCACTGGTGATTACTGCCTATGGAATGAGTTGCACTGATCTACCAGAAAACTAAGCCTGCAGAAGGTTTGATGTATCTTAACATCAGTTTAAGGTGATCACAGAGCTGAAGTATAAAATCTGTTCCATCACTCCATGCACAGAAAGGAGAAAACAGAAGAAAATTAGCAGATTTACATCTTTGTTAATGATAAACTTTGCCCATAATTTTCCCTTCCATGCTGTTCCCACCATCAAGTAACACACAGAACAAGAAATCGAGTACTCAGGCTAAAATAGGGCCCCATCAGCATGTCAGCACTGCAGACCATGATGTTGCAGAGGGATGCTCTAATTGGCTTTGCAGGAGTTAACCTGAACATTGGAGGAGTCAAGCGTGGCAGTGTGGAGCCCAGCATGGGCTGATTTCATCTCTATAGCTCTTCTGAGTGCTGCTGGTACCCTCTCCAGCTGGCTGAAAGTTGGGTCAAGTGTCTCCATGCGACAGTTTAGAGCAGTACTCAAATGAAAGCGCAAGCTTGCATAGGCTCGCAGAGCTTCAGAAAAGCTAATTGCATCAGCAGGAGGCTTTGAGAAGTTTTGTGGAGGATGCTGATTTCTTGCAAGAGTCCCACTAGCTCATCTGGAAGCTATCTGTGAAACCTCACTTAACAAGATTTGAAAAGGCTGCGGAAGAAAGAGCAGCAGCGAGTATCTCCAGCTCCCTTGCTGCACTTGCATCAGCAGGTGCCACTGTGGTCCTTCATGTCGTTAACTGTTGCTGTCCAGGGCATTAATTTTGTTGTTCTAGTCCAAAATGAAGGGTTTGGGCACTTCTTGCTCTTGCTTGTGGTGCTTTTGTTCCTGTTATCGGTATAATCTTTCACACAGCAAATACAAGAAAGGGTTCACTGTAATTAGCCAAGCAAAACTCATTCTGAGTGAAACTGGGTCCTGAGGTGGGTGCTGGTAACAGGGTGCTCCTGCACTCCCATACACAAGGAGGGGGTGGCATAGGTCCCGGGTCCACCCAGGGAGTTCTGCCAGGAGCAGCAGGAGGTGGGCAGAAACAGGGCTGGAAACAAGGCTACAGCATCAGGTGTGGTGTGTCTACATCGTAGATCCAAGGTCCATCCAAGAAATAGGGCCAAGACAAGAGACAAGTCCATACCTACAACTCAGGGTCCCAGGCTGAGGGTCCATACCCACAACTCAGGGTCCATATCTACAACTCAGGGTCCCAGGCTGAGCTCACAGACCATGGGCAGAAGATGTGGGTGAAGGTCCCAGTGAGGATCCTCAGGGCAATTAAAGCCTACAGGCACAGTCAGGGCAATGACAAGCTCTTTATTTTATTAATACACTTAAGTCCTTGACATCAATGACAACAGTTGGGTAATATGGAAGAAAGTCAAAGGATTTGTGGGGTAAAGGAGGGATGCAGTGAATTTGGCCTGCAGAGTGAAGAAGAGGTGGGTGCACCTGGAGGAGTCTGTAACATGGGGAGGAATGTAAGATGGGCACAGTCACCTGGGTGGTGATACTGGGGTCCACTGTCATGGGCAGAGCATTGGCCATGGGAAGAAGTAGATAAGAGTATGGTGCAAACCACATGCCTTAGGTGGGATTGCAGCAACCTGAAGCCTAGGGAAGTGGGAATTTGGTACCCAGAAAGCTTGGTGGTGGAGCGTCATGGTTTAACCCCAGCTGGCAACCAAGCACCATCCAGCAGCTCGCTCACTCACTCCCCCCCCATTGGGGGGGGGGGAGAGAATCAGAAGGGTAAAAGTGAGGAAAACTCTTGTGTTGAGATAAAGATGGTTTAGCAGGTGAAGCAAAAGCTGCACATGCAAGCAAAGCAAAACAAGGAATTCATTCCCTACTTCCCATGGGCAGGCAGGTGTTCAGCCACCTCCAGGAAAGCAGGGCTCCATCACACGTAACGGTTACTTGGGAAGACAAACACCATCACTGCGAACGTGTCCCCCCCTTCCTTCTTCTTCCCCCAGCTTTATATGCTGAGCATGACATCATATGGTATGGAATAGCCCTTTGGTCAGGTGGGGTCAGCTGTCCCAGCTGTGTCCCCTCCCGGCTTCTTGTGCACCCCCAGCCTCCTCGCTGGTGGGGTGAGAAGCAGGGAAGGCCTTGACTCTGTGTAAGCACTGCTCAGCAGTGATGAAAACATCCCTGTGTTATCAACACTGTTTTCAGCACAAATCCAACACATAGCCCCATACTAGCTACTAAGAAGAAAATTAACTCTACCCCAGCCAAAGCCAGCACATGAGGGCTGGTAGTGGCAGCCAAGGACAAGCGGTAGTGAAAAAATAGCTGCCAGTTTGTCATCTAGATCCTTCTGCTGGCATCCATAAAGGAGAAGGCATAATCTCATTACAATTCCCCTTCCCTTCTTCATAGTGCTTAGGAATTTAACAAGAGCATTGCTTAAAATGTAATTCTTCTGAAAATAAAAAAGTCAAGAATTCACAATAAACTCTTAAAAAATGTTCTCAACTGAAAGAGCCTCTTATCATTTGCAGATAGGCCAGACATCTTTGTGATGAGATGTGGTTTCAATAAACAAATACATGGCTCATCGCTTCAGCATGACAAAGGGTATTTGTCCCAGTGCTCTCAATGCACAAAGAAGCCAAGCAAGAAAAAGAACGTAACAGTCATAGAAATACTTGAAGGGAGAAAAAAAACCCAAACAGCTATGTAAGGGCCTCAGCCTGTAAGAAGCTGCTTTGGATGCAATTGTTTCCACCAATCTTACTGAAGACTCCCCTCTGTTAATGCGTGTTTGGGCTATAAATATAGTGGCTGCAGATAGTAAGGCTGGCACGCTGTCCAAGTGGCACAGTTGAGGGATAACATGATCCCTGCCTCTGCAGCGATCACATGCGTGCAGCTTTATGAACATGCCAACGCAGTAAAGATGTTAGGCCAAATGGATGCAGCCTCATTAATTCTTGAAGAAAAGCCAGCTGCCAGTTCTGGTAGCACTGAGGCTAATTGCTGCCTGTATCATCTAACGCACTTCACTCGAGCTCCTTGTGTGTTGGTTTACTCACCTATAAAATAAGTTTACAGATATTACCATATACCTTAGCTGCTTCTGAGATTTAACTGTGACCATGTGAACCTCTTGCACGTGGTTTAAAATGACATTGCGTAAGTGCAGTGTTGATATTGTTCATGTGCAATAGATGTATCATGTTAGTTTAACTCTCGGATCACAGTTTGATTTGATTTTAATATGGCTGGTTTTGTAAATAATGGCAAATTAGTAACTTATTGCTCAGGGAAAGTGCTTGTGGGTTAAATTAGCTGTGGCAGAGGTCATAGATTATTTCCTGAGTAGTTTGCAATTATCAATTATAGATTAAATATGGTGAGACTATACCAAAAGTGTATAATAAAGTTAATAAAAAGATACCTCTTTGTTAATGCCATGACCCGTGTGGTTCATAACCCTTTCATACTGTTGCAGCCACAATTACCTTGCAGCCAGGAGTTAGCAGAAGAACCTGATTATGCCTCACAGCAAGGGGAAAATACTCGTGCTGACTGTCAGAAGAGTAGGTACCGTCAGATTTATGCCAGCGTCACGGTAATCAAGTGGTAGCAAGACCTTTTTTTCTCTGCTTTCAGATCACGAGGAGCACATACCCTTCTCTTCTCGGAATAGTTTTCAGCTGACACAACCCCCTCTAGGTTTCCTGAATCACTGGCAGCTTATAATCATGTATATAAATGTGAAGGTGGCTAGCCGGGGCTGATTTTACACCAACTTTCAAAAATGCAGCAGATGGTTTCTTTATTATCAATACATTTTGCCCTCTGCATCTCCCCATTCGCTTCCAAGTGGCAGGAGTGGGTTCAATATTATCAGATTACATATGATAGTGCCTGTCATAGTGCTTCTGCTTTAATTAATACTAATACAAAACCTGTAAAATAGTATTTTTAAACCATTTTTTCTGAATGAACTGAAATGTTGTTCTATAAGAAATGTTTTCTTTTCCCAGTAGACATGTAGCCTAAATTACACCAGAGCTCAGGTGGTTGGTTGTGTGTGCATTCTGATACGTGCCTTCAAATTGGGGTGCCTCAAAAGAGGCAAAATCTCTTACCCCTTGTGTTTCATTCCTTTTGTAGAAGGTGTGGTTTTAGTGCCTTCTCCTATTGCAACTATGGGGATTTTCATAGATTTTATTGAATGTCATAACTCTTTTAGAGTGAAGGTTTTTCAAGTTGCGCATTTTATTAGGTTCACATGAAAATTTTTAGAAGTTTAGTAGGTCGCATTGTATTTAATTCCAGTAGCGTATTTTTATAGTCAAAACCAATGGCAAATGGATGTTGTGTTCTCAGAAAGCTGAAGTGTTGGGAAACCAAACCCCAGTCTACGAGGGGTGTTTTTCTCCAGTCAGTAGGTCCGGGTAACTGATAGAAGATCATAGCTTGCACCATCAATCATGATGGACCACATCACTGTTCTGTAGGTCTGCATTGACTTGACTTCAGTGATGGCTACCAAGAAAAAGCAGGAGAGGAGGGTGCAGTTGATGGCACCATAAAGTCAACCTTTGTTTTTGCTTCCGTGTGTGTTAGGTGATCACATCATTCACAAGGATAGTCCTGATGTTTCAGATAAAACTTACTACAGGTGACACCTGTCCTGATCAGACTGTGTTTCCTGGGAAGAGTGATGGCCATCCTATCTAAATGGGCTTGTAGACTGCCAAAGGGCTATTGGCTGCAGCAATATCCCAAAACGTATAGTTAGTGTTGGTTTTTTATTTCTTCCTGTAAAATTGATGATGACAACCCATTTTTATTTGACCAAGTAACTGAAGGACCTTGACCAGCCACCAAGAGCAGATGGTTCAGTGTGTGGTCCTTGGTGGTTGGTCTGCAGAAGCTGCAGCTGCCTGGGAGAGGTCTATGGTAGAAAACTCAAGTCCTGTGGGACTTCTGGAAATGAGTGTTTAGATCATTTAAACTTGAGAATGGTGTTAATGAGGGTTTTCAAAGAAAAGATGGAAAGAAAAAATTAGGTCTTCCCTAATGGGTTTTAAAAATTTCCTGCAGGAAGACTGTCCGGAGGTTCCTAATTTGCTGATATTCAAGTTCTTTAATGCATTTTACCACTTTCCGGCACTGTACACTTGACCTTGTTACAGTATTTTTAATAAGGTTGATTGAAAGAATTTAGGACAAGGCATGTCAGAAAGAAGTGAAAGAAAAAGAATAAACTATGCGAAAAATCAGTTAACAGCTTGAATTTAGTGGTAATAGCTCAAAACCCAGCATCTCTATCTTGCCTTATTATTTTGCTGGGTATTTTCTGATTACACCATCACTTTCACATGGGAGGTAAAAATTATCTTTATTGGGTATTCTGAGGAGCGGTACCCAAATTCGGCAATCTTCTGAAAAACAAGCCTTAGGTCTATCCTTTAAGGAGAGGGTTTTGCCTTCCTAGAAACCTAAAAATGTCTCTACTATATTTTAGCTTGAAATCAATTTTGACTGACAAAAAGCTAGTCAGGAGACGAGCAGAAGTGGCTCAGCTGTAAACATGACACTTCCTGCAGCAGGGTACCTGCACCCCATAATAAATGCTATTTTGTGCCGGGAGGCTGCATCTGGGGGGAGATGATCCCAAAAGCTGGGCAGACATCATGCCAAGGTTGCACCAGTTGAGTCCATCTTCGAGGAAGAATGCAGAGCAGTGTTTGCTGGCAGTGTAACAGCAAGTTTCAAACAAATATAGTGGTATATTGTTAAATTAAACCATCCAAATATAGTTTCCATTTATTTGAAGAATTATATCGGCATTATTAAGGGGTTAGGTGTGGTAGGAGCTATGAAAGCCGGAGTGGGAGCAGGACTCCAATGAGTTAGGAGATGTATGAAGATAAAAAAACAGAACGATGGGAATCATTTCAAAGATTTTAAAATCTGGTTAAATTTTTACAGTCTAAGGTAAAATCAGGGAGCAGAGGCTGATGTATGACCTTATGTCTGATTAAAACTGCCTATATTTTCCATATTTCCATTTTCCAACACAGCTTCATGAATAGTGGGATCAATATGCCTTTATCAGAAAACTTCCTGGAAACGGTTAAAAAAATCGTAGTTCTTAAATTGTTGGCAGCTTATCAGAAGCAAAATTGTTGAAACTTCCCAAGTTATATGTGGTGAACTGGGCAACAAATTATAAAAAGACAAATACACATATGCATTTCATCTCTTAAATAATGTACTCATGTTTATAGTGATGTGATAACACACTTGGGAAGAGCTTTAGGAACTTGGATAACGTTGCCATCTAATTCCACTGTGGGGTTAAGGAGCTGAATGAAGCACAGCAGTACAAAGTCTCCTGCCCTGGTTTTTCAGGCGCATGCCTGGGAAAGGAGCCGTGCCTGCTGGTGTGCAGCCTTGTACCTCTTTGTGGCTCCAAAATACCCTCTGCTTGTATTTCCCAATGATGCATCCTAGAAGCTCCCCCCAGCAGCTGTGACCTTTCTCCAAGTCCCGAAGTTTGAAGCTGGAGGGGCTGTAAAATACCAGAGCTCGCCCAGAGGACAAAATATAGTAACGGGCTGGAAGGAAGCAGGCATTTTCCCGGGAGGAAATGGTGGAGGCAAACAGTAGCGATGGAGTATTCGGAGAGTGAAGGCGATTCCTCTGACGAAGAGCGCTGTTTGTCGGGGAGCAGCAATGAGTACTCCTGTGATGAAGTCCAGAAAGTGTCCGAGTCAGTGCTTGCAAGCAAGGCTTTCACATAGTTACTTGTGGCATTTAATGCCGTGCACGTCTAATAATTACTTGTTGCATTTAATGCCATGCATTTCAATTAACTACTTTTGTATTTAATGCTGTGCACTTCTAATAATTACTTGTTGCATTTAACGTCCTGCACTTCTAATAACTACTTTTGCATTTAGTGCCATGCACTTAAAATACCTGTTGCATTTAATGCCATGCAGTTCTAGTAATTACTCTTGCCATGTGCTTCCAATAATTACTGTTGCATTTAATGCCGTGCACTTCACATAACTACTTGTTGCATTTAATGCCATGAGCTTCAAATAATTACTTGTTGCATTTAATGCCATGTACTGTAGCTGGGGGCCACCAGTCGAAATACTACCTTTTAAAACATGGACTGACAATTTGTTTTGCTTGAAGGTGACTGACGTTAATTTGTAGATCAGTGGCGTGGCCCTAGGTATGTTTGTCATTTTTAAGCATATGTGAGGTGTTGGCAGCATTTG